>NW_028258406.1:8750000-10000000 GCF_053883595.1 Heterocephalus glaber | reverse complement strand
TTCAGCCCATAGTAGGCTGACTCCAAGGTGGGGGGAATGGCAAAGGGGCATGGCAGGGGAGAATCAGCTCCTGGCGTGGCAGTGGGAAGCAGAGAGAGGGAGCAAGGGAGGAGGGAGAGAGACAGACCCAGACCACGCCCCCGGTTATCCACCTCCTCCAACTGAGCCTGAAAACGATTTCTGAGCAAAAATGGTTTCTCCTGAGGCTAGCTGACCTAACTAACGAACAGCCACCCCCAGTTTATATCCCTGCCCACACCCAACACATGTCCTCCTTCATTGTCCTTTGTTCTCAGGAAGTGTCTGTATCCAGTGTACTTTTCTATCAAATCATGTAAACTAATGTAACTTCCTCAACCTTGAACTGATGATAAATGCCTTACTTCTGTATTCCCACCCTCCTTCCCTTAACCCATATAAACCCTGTTCACTGCTAGCTCTGGGTTTTTGCGGGGAAATCCCTAATCAGTCTGCCTACATAATAAACTTGTCTACAACCTCTGGGTGCGTTCTCAATTCTTCTTGGCATGATCTTGCTATACCACTAAGAGCTGCCACACTGTGGACTGTGAGTCTGCCCTTACACAACTAGGCTTCACCTCTCAACATCACATTTAGTTATATGTGATTAATATATGGATTAATCCACTGATCAGTATCATGCCCCCAGGATGCAATCACCTCCCCAAAGCTCCACCTATGAGCACCTATAAATTATAACACAGGGGAAGGGGTATATTTGATTCAAGGAAGACAAAACAGGGAAATTTTAATAGAATGTTCACAAGTCCAGAAGGATCTGCCACAGAAAGCATTTAACCTGAGTCTTGCCAATTGTGTAAAGAAAGAACACTAAAAAGATCTTTGAGAAAAGACAAGAATAGCAATTAGCTCTATTCTTAACCAAATATAATAACAGGGACATTTTATACCATATGATAGCAGAACAAATAGTGTATTGGGATTAATAAAGCTTTATAACTACATAAAGTTGATGTGAGCTGTATCATAATCTCGGCTAGAGCCAATAAGGAGTATTGGAGAAAATAACTTCAGGATGAGGTACATCTGGAGACATAATGTGTTTGTTTGTGAATAGCAACTACTAAGAATTCTATCATTTAGGTTGTTTTAGGTTAATATAACTACAAATAGTTACAAGATGGCCAAATAGTGGCTTCAGAATGTTGGGTTCTGTGGGGGCATCAGTGACAGTGACAAAGATTTCAAACAGTCAAGGCAATTCTAGACACTGCTTTCAGTCCCTACAACATCAGAAGGAAAAAGAGAGATAATTTTGTATGCTTGCGTCACAGTGAAGATGAGCTCCCAGAAGCTTCTCACTAGATTTTCTGTTATATCTCACTGGTCAGAAGCAGTCACTTGACCATTGCTAAAGTAATTATTGTCAAGAAACATCAGATGGACCTGGAGACACTCAATGGATTTAAAAGTATGGTGAGAACCGCCCCCGCCCCAGGAGCTGGCTTTGCTGGAAGGGGCTGGGAACTTGCATACAAACAGAAATCTGGTAGGAAAGAATGGATATAAAACTAATGGTGCCATTCTTTTATTTTTTTCTAAGTTCTAGTATTGTAAGAGAATAGTATGATGTAATTCTTACCTTTTCTTGCTATTTTCCCATGTTTTATTTTTATGCTTTCAATTTTCTTTAGTGATATTTGTTTCCTTTTTTTGTCCCTAGTGATTTGGAAGGTGTGCACTTTCTCTTTCTTCATCTATTTATTATTAGCTTTAAGTGGAAAACATGTCTGAATCTGTTCATCTAATTATAAATGGTAAAACTGCTATTTACCCAGTATAAGACATGAAATGCTTATACTTTCTTCTCCCCTTACCCTAATTTTTTATGTCCTGCTACTTATATTGTAGTATAAGTTTGCTAATATTTTTTTTAACTTTTAATGTTGCTGGCTTTTAAAAACATCTTACATTCAAAATTTTTACTAAGATCTGGAAATGTATTCACTCTTGAATTCTTCTAGGAAAACTCTTTTTAGATTTGCAAAGTCAATTCTTACGTTTTCTGGTAGATTTTTTTTTCTTGTATTACATATTGCTTTTTTGAAAAAAACTAAATGTATACTGGATCTTCTCCTCTAAGCTTTTTATCTTAGAGGAAGGAAACACCATTTTCATCATCACTTTTCCCTAATTTCATTTAAGAATTTTTAAGCTTGATTTTTGTTGCTTGATTTGTGTGTTGGTATGTGTGTGCGAGTGTGTGGATCTGTGCGTGGTTTGGAGGGTGTGTGGAATGGAGGATGCACCGCCCTTACTTAAACTTCAATGGGATCGCTTGTGTTTCTGACTGTGCGTGCGTGTGCAGTTCCCTGCATTCCAACAGGACCCCAAAACACTTCTTCCTTGACGACATCGTCTGTATTCGCCTAATATTCATGTTTAATAATTTTCGCTGGCCTTTTAAACATTCTTGTCCTAAATTATTGTTAAATTATGAACATCAATTTCAATTAAAAAGATATTTTGACACAAGAGGCAATTCTCAGAAGCCCGTAGCACCAGCTCCCACATTATTCATGTTTTCTTCCTTGTGGTCAGCACAGCAGCTTCAGTTATGAATCATCTTATGTGAATATTAAAATACTTATGTTCAGTTTTACTCTAACTGCTCTACTGTCACTGGGTTTTATGAGCACAAAATGTTACTTGGGGTGGGACATGTTCTTTCTCTCGTTTAATAGAGGAACATGATATTCTTGAGAAGTTCGATGACTAACCTAAAGTCATACATCAGTTAAACAAGGTGTTCCATTTAGAACTCAGCTTTCTGACAGTCACTGCTTGGGGTTCATGCTGCATTCTAATGAACCTCTTAAATATGTAAAGCATAATTCTTAGCTTGCTGTGCTAAGTTGCTTGTCCAGAGCCTCCATTTATCTCAATCTCTTATGCATCTGATGTTCTATCATTCCTTCGCTAAATTACAGTTTACAATTTTAAGTAAAAAAGGATTGTGGATATTAAACAGAATACATGATCAGATTTGATAAATATATTCATAGAGTCCATTTTTTTTTCTTTTTATGTTGGGCATCTGTGGTAGCATTTTGCAATATTTAGCCTTTGGGACATTGGCTTGTTTGCCTTGAATATTTGCTCCCACACACTCTACTGTGAATATTTTCTCATTATTTACTTGTGACTAAAAGCATCATGGAAATAATTGACTTATATTTTTAGAAGTTTAATAGGCAAATGATATTCCCGCACATTATAAAGCTATTTTTTATTCTAAATCAATAATTTTAGTGCTAATTGCGACAAATAAAGTTACTCCAAAACACTTTCTAATTAGAATCTAAATGATATAAAGTGAATTTGGGTTCTAACATAGAGAAAAGAAAATGGAGCTTTGGCTTGTGTGAGGTGGGGAGCTGGAATTGGGATTCATAGACAAAAGTGGACTTGGGAAATGCTGCCGGCTCAGAAATTCAGCGTGCTCTGTCTGAAGCTCTAGAGGTGGGGGGATTCTCCCACAAGCAATCGAAGCCAAAAATTCTACCATGTTTGATTATGTGACCAAATGTATGCTTTGGCATGATATAGACATCTCCAAGCCAAGAAATCAATTATAAATATTATTCCCATACAAGTAAAACCCATGGATACTCTTGTAGAAATAAACACATCACTATGGTGTAGCCAATCTACAACCCAGGCTAAACAGAACTCCCAGAGTTAAAACAAAACCCAATAAAAATTGCAAATCACAGAAGGAAACAGTCTACCGTGAAGAGTTAGAAGTGGCCTACCAAGAACTTGGAGAACATATAGTGGGCATTAAAGATGCATATGCTTAAATGATTAAAGAGATAAAGGAAGCAATATAAACCAAAGTGAAAAAAAATATAATGAAATTAAAAAGGAAGGATTTATATATTAAAATATTTTATGATCTTCATTCATTTTATTATGTATTATCCTGTAACTGTTTCGTATCATTGCCCTTTGATTATATATGTATATATACAATCCTTTGATTATATATGTATATATATAATCTATACATATATATTTATATAGTGTAAAGTTTCTCCTACAAGTGACATTACTGTAATCCCAATATAACAAAGTCATTCCAATTCCATCCAAATATTACAAATAATCCAATCAATAAAGTTAAATTGTTTCTTGTAATGTTGGTTGTTACTTGTATTTATGAAAATTTACTTAAAAACTAATTTATTTAAAGATTCAAGTTTTTAGATTTATTGTATTTATATTTTATATTTACATTTCACCCTCTTGTATAAATTTCATATAAAGAAGTGTTTAATCAAAAATTATGTATTTATATTTTTAATACTTCAATGTGATAACATATTGACCTCACTACAAGTGATATTTGCATAAATGTGAAATTTGTGGTATTTTATGATAGCCTGTATCATGGATAAGATAATTTTTCAAGCTCCTCTTCAGCTATAAGCACTGTCTTTTAGTGAGTATTTTTATATTTTGCTTCATATTCAACTCTTTCACTCTAAATTCAGTGCTGTGATTACTGCTTGTTTCAGTTGAATTTCAATGCTAGCCTTTCCAATTGTTTTCTAAATGCTCAATTGCTTACTTACCTGTGCTAAGTTTCTCATACCTTACAGAATTCCAATCAACATTCCTCAAGGCACTTTGCATCTTTTCAAAACCTTCTTTCCCTAAGTAAAAAATTCTGTCATTGTTTCTCTTCATAAACAATATACACTCTTGAGCATTTTAAATCAAATAATAAGTTGATAACTGGATTTGAGATGGTCTCAAGCTTCAATCTGATTTATCATACTTGGCTTAATTTTTAGGAAAAGTTCCAGGAAATAGAAAAATCAACAAAAACTTCTCCCATTTAGAGACTATCCCAGGAACCTCTCAGACACAGAAAACAATGTGGCATGAGGACAGAACTTTTCTCTATAATTAAACTGCCTTTATCCTAATCAATATCAGTGTAATTAAGATCTTTCATGGTCAATATTTCAGCCTTTCTGAGATGGTTTGCTGTTAGTCTTAAGCAAAGTTCCTTCCTTCTGTTTCTCTACAGGTCGTTTTTACATGGAAAATGCCATGTCCAAGACTGAGTGGATCCTAGCTTTCGAGAAAGACAAGAAGGGAGGGAAGACGAGAGGGGTAAAAAAGAGGAGGAAGGGAATGAAAATAAATCAAAATTAATGGATTGGTTTGATCACTAATTATATTCTGTGGATCCTTATCAAGTTACAGCATACTTTTTTCAGGATAATATGAAAAAGGAAAGTAATTTAGTCTGTATCTAGAGAATTCTGTACATCACATTTACAACACACTCAAATATTTACAAATGCTCAAGGCCATGTTCAAGGCTAGGAAGGAAACTAAATCTAGTTCCTCTTGACACATTCTTGACTTAAGTCAAAATAAAATATCAATGAGGAAAGGGAAGCATTATACTGGTTGATAATTTTTTCTGCAGTATATCAAAATAACAGGATCTATGTAAGTGCTAAGGACCTGACAATTATAACTCTAGGATATCAAACAGCAGAATCAATGTAAGTGCTAAGGACCTGGTTTATTTAAACCTCCTTGCAGGTCACATATCTATTTTTAACTTATGTTCAGAGGACACAAATTTGTAGCCTGGGGTTATGCTTTTGAGAAATTTACAGAATACTGTTTAAATTTTTGAACTTCTTGTCAACAGTTAAAATAGTGAGAAACTTGTTTAAAAACCCCCCAGATTTCTGATTTTTTTTCAAACATACTGATGATCTTAAGACTCTCAGAGCTTGCCAGACATCTACCTTACCATAATCACAATTTACAGATATGAGTTTCCTAAGCTTCTTCAAGTTTGCATTTGTGGATGATTGTTAGCATAAACCTTCTAACCCAGGTCATATTTCATCCATTTGGCAGCAATTTATTAATTTAATTTCAGATATAAAATCTGCTTTTAAATTCTGTGGACATCTCACTATGAATGATCCTTTCATGAATGAATAACTGTAATTCTTGCCATAAGTGAAAGTTTCTTGAGGGTAAAAATATAACATGATAACATGATAAAATTCCCTTTAGCTCTTTCACCTACGCTTCTTCAGCCTTATAGTCAGGACATCACTGCACATATAGAAAGGAACAAATATCCCTCGGCAATTACTATGGACTCTAATATATCTCATTTATATGTATTATCTATTTCTACATGGAATACCTTCTATTATTATCCCATTTTATAGATGAGGTAATTAAAGCTGAGAAAGTGAAATAAATTTTTCAAGTTTGCAGCTAGTATGTTCATGGAATTTGGAGTTAAATCTATGCCCCCTTGAGCTTAAATTCTATGTGTTTCTATGTGTATAGAATGTGAGAGATAAATCACATTATATTGCCTTCTGGTATACATATCATGTTGCCTTATATAGTATATGATCAAGAATTATTTTGGTTGTTTGATTTATGACTAAAACTAATATTTATTAACCATTTTCATAGCTTCTGTATATTTTTATTTGCTTCTCATACATATTTGGAAATTTAGGTGGATTTTAATTCTTTCAATCACTTAAGCCTTGGCAGTCTGAGCACTTAGTAACTGCTCAATAAATATCTTGTGTGGGAATAAGTGAAAAGAATTATAGGATAATTTCTACTCTATAACTAGATTTCTGTGGTATAAATAACTAAACACGGGTTCAATCTTTCCTTATCCAAAATGAAAATATATAAAATCATATTTAATAAAGTTATTCTTACATGAATCTAGAAAAAGCATTTGCTATTTAAAATGATTCATTGCAAAGGGATTAGAAAAATGTGAAACACTTTGTTAGAAAAATAAATGCTTCAGTGGAATGAAACTTTTTCCTTATGAATCAGTGGTGGATGTAAATGCCTATATCACTCTAAGCGATTTCAAATGAGGTGATTCAGACAGCACCAAGTAGATAGATTTGAGCTTGAAACATTCCATCCTATCGGAGACAGTGTTCTACAGCTTTGCAGCACTACTAATCAATGGTGTTGAGAGCAGAGAGAAGTACACAGTAGATTCTTCTGTTGTATGGCAAACTGGTCCTTAATAACTAGAGGGACTGCTTAGAAAAGCATTTCTGTTACTGTGTAGCTGACACCCCACAGACAGCTCCCACCTGGCCATCTACTTGTATGGTTGGAGTATATCCAAACAAATGAACCCAGATGAAACCAGGTATGGCTGGAAGTATATAGTGCAATTCTTGGAGCAATGTGTGCCATCCCCTCCCAAAGCTCCTCTTTGGAATTTCAGCAGTTATTTAAAATTTTCTTTGAATAATAAAATAATGAAAAGAGTGATGCAATACATTCACATTAGTTTCATTAGTTCTCATTATGTTATTTTTGTAGAAGTTAATTTTCCACAGATTGTGTCTATTACAAAGTTTTGCTTTACACAGGACAAAGTGACATGTTTCATTACCTATTGATACAATGTCCCCTTCTAAAGTCTTTTTTCCCTTAGCTCTTAACACAGTTAATTCATTGCTAAGGATTATTCTCAAAGTATTGTGATCTAGTTCGTTAATTTTTGTTCTATTCATCTTTCTATCAAGTTTAATGAAGAGCACCATTTAAAAATAGTCTGTTCCCTATAAAGAGTTAGTGAATAAAGCTGATTATGGATCCTTATATTTTATACTGATTTATCCAGTTACAATAATTCTTATGCATGTAATATAAAATGCTAGCAATCCTTGTTCAGTTACCCCATGCCTGCAAGAGTTTTTTGGAATAAGGAAGAATCCACAAACTAGAATTTTTAATTTAATAAATTGGCTATTTTATCTACTTACTAATATTGAAGGATTTATAGCTTTAAAGCTAGAGAAAGAGCTATGTTTATTGAGTGACTACTATGTACATTGGCACATTATGCATTGCAAATACATTACTTTGTTTAATAAGTTTAGTTCTCTGAAACAGATGTTAGGACCCTCATTTTGTAGACAAGGACAGGAAACAAAATATGTTATATACTTGCCAATGCAGGAGTCTGACTTTAATGTCAGTGCAGTTGCCACTACTCTTTCCCTACTTTGGTAGATAGTTTTAATATGTGATTTAAAAATCATTTCCAAAATGACCATAATAAGTATTCTCTAGATATAAACACATCTCTGCTTTTGCCTTTATGTTCTATGGATTTGAAACATTTTGATATACAGTGCGATCATCTGACTTCTTGAATACATTCAGCATCCACAATTGCTGTTCTCTTGTCATTTTAAATATCTCTCAAATATATCTTCATCATTTTATTTATGACTTTCCATTTCCCTCAGTTAGTACATCTTTATGTACCTTTATATCTAATTTGCCTTCCTTAATAAGTGTTCAACAAAAGCTTGGACTAATAGTTTTTAAGCATTTTTATCCCACAGATTGATATTACTTACCATGCCTCAATTGCCCTTCCAGCAGTACTCTTACACTTTAAAAAAAATTTTTAGTTGCATGGATGAGAATATTATAAATAAAGCTATCTCTTTTTATTTTTCAGGTGGTATAAATTCTGCTTAGATAACATTGATCTCGAGTAATAATGCCATTTTAGTGGTAAGGAAATGGGTTCGTAGAAGCTGAATTACCTGTTTAACAAATGGCAGAGATTAAATTTAGATGGAGGCATAGTTAATTTCTATGACATTTTTTGTTTGTTTGTTTAGTTACACTGCCTCCGCTGGGGGGAGCGGCCACAGAAAAAATGTTGGAGTGCCTTTGACCTTCATCAGGTGTGCAGTTCTTCCTTTCTTCTCTGGGGAGCATGTCATTCGAGAAGAGTAATCCAGAAACCATGCCTGATGTGTTCACAGCATAGAGTGCTATTCAGAGATGTCCCTGTGGCCTTGAGGTAGAAGTGGCTGGGTTCCTAGGGGACTCTGAATGTCTAAAATGTTTTGATTGTCCTGCTTATCCTAAGAAAGATAACTACTGACTCCTGTTTTCCCCAGGGTATTCTGATTTTCCACATAGAACCAGACTCCAGTTCTATAAATGCTCATCTTTTCTGCTCCTTTGTCCCCTGTCATCACTTCTTCTGAATCTGACACCAGCTGTGTGCCATCTATTAACCTGTCATATTCATTGATCTCCCTAAGAAATCAAACTGTCCCTCTAATTCCCCTGTCTGATCTTTGCTTGCCAGAGCATACTGACAAAATTGTCCCCTAGCAAAAGAAAAGTATAGTCTATTCGTTTCAGCCCTAATAGCCTCAAATGCTGTGTAGTCAATACATTATTTTCTGTATGTTTTAAACTTTATGGCCTTATTGAAAATGAAAACTGTTTGCAGATAACTCTGATTTGATTTACAAAGTCTCCATGAAAATACAGCTAAAGTAAACACGTGGACTAAGAAAGCTGATAAAGAAAAGTGTAAAATCTTTCCATTGGCATTTTCATTTTTCAACAGAAAGGGGTACACTTTGTAACTGGTAATTGTAATTCAAACTGATTTCTAATTTTTCTCCCCTCTTATTTGTTGGAGAATAAAGATGAAGGATGATAAAATCTCCAATGTAGCTTAATATACTTACAATGCTTAATATACTTACTGGTCACTCCCTTTTTTAAAAAAATTAAGAATATTAGGAAATTCCCCATTCCTCAGTGAAGCTATTCTCTAACTCCATGTTATAGAAGTGTAGGACTTCTTTACCAAAACTGAACCTCAATTTCAGAAGTCCACACTCAGTCATTTGCCATTTATTTGTTCATCTATGAAATTGTTCAGTGTTAGAAGCTAACAATGTGCTAGGAGTTTACTTTCATCAATATCCAATCAAGATAACATAAGTTATTCTAGCAATCTCAAGCATAGAGAATTCAACTGAGGACATTAGTTAAAAACATATTGGAAGGGCCAAAGTCTGAAAGAGAAAAGCAAGTGGTTATTCAAAATCAGAAGCTGCTGCCTTCCTTGGGCTGAAGGCGAGGGGCAAATTTTGACGGGAGATGCCGTTTTCTTCCAGGAGCCTCATCTGGGGATGGTGCTGTAACTGCCCCTGGAGGGTGCCGGGGATGGACACAGGTGTGAGTCTCCCCACAAATCTTAGGTGGCAATCAATTCCCTGCGTCTGGCCGTCTTTCTCTCTAACTGTCAATTCCCTTGACCCTTGCTTAGTTCACTTTTCTATTTGTAAAATAAATCATTTTGCTTTTTGATGGGTGATAGAAGATCGGTACAGTGTGAAGTATCCAGCTTTATTATTTGCTTCTCTGTCCTTTGTATAAAATCTATTCGTGCATCTATTTTAGTATATTGTGTCTTGTGCACACCTGTTAGTCTACCCTATTAAAGTGAGTGCTTCTCGGGGTGGAATTTTCCTTTGTTTATATCCTCTTTACTAGAACTGAACCTATTAATTCCCAACTAATATTGGTCAAATTTATTTAAATTGCTTTGATTTGAAATATACAAAGGCACAAAACAGTGGTTTATTTTAAAGGTTTGAATGCGCTTGATGACGAATTGAAACTTTATTTTTCAGGTGTTGAACCGTTGATACTTTGGAAGACTTGCAGTGACATGGTATAATTTAGTGAGTCTGAGTTGGAAGAAGTTAGAGAAAGGTAGGGTAGAGTGCAACTCTATGTCTGCAGTAGACAATAGGAGCTGAGCATATTGATTTTAGCCTGACTTTTAGGAACCTCTATTCTTTTCTCATTTGGGACATGGGAGTGTTATTTTATCTTACTTTATTGTGGAGGTGGGGCTTTTTTGAGATAAAAAATTATTCTTTTTAGAACTTTCAAAGTATCTGGCTGACAGGCTGGCTGAGGTTTTATAATCAACCATTTCTAATCATGAAATGTTCTAATTATAAAAGTAATGTAGTTAGACATTCAAAATTATGTTCCCATTCACTTTGCCAAATACCTTTCCAAAACCTTTTTACTCTGGCATCCTACTTTTTAAAAATTCTCTTTTTTTACAACACAGAAAACTAGGAAAGTTTGTCAGAAATGACATAACTTAGAACAAACTTAACATTACAAATGCAAGCAATCTAAGAGAAATCACAATGCGTTACTTCTGCTTCTCAAACCTAAACTCCAGCTTGGTTCCAGGAGACCCTCCCAGACAACAGAGCTAGATGGCCATTTGGCTGATAGTAAAATGACAGTGATATCCCAGTAATTCTTCCTGCCTTGAGAAATGGGCTTTTTGTTCCTTCTTTGAAGCTTCATTCTTGACACACAAGCAAATATGATCTGGGCCATTGGATATCAAACCAGATCTCACAAATTCTTGGGGAGGCTAAAAGGTCTCCCAAGGTGAGGAAGAGAGAGACAAAATAGGTGAGCTCCATTTGCTCTAGCCCACTCATCTTCCCCTCAGCAGATTCATTCTCATCCTTTAAACATATTTCAAAACACAGAACTTAATTTCAAATACAGAATTTTATTTGCAAAAGGAATTTGCTGTAAACATTGCACAAAACGCTAAAATATTCTCCGCAAATGTAGGAAAATATACAATTGCTGGAATGGTAATATGGAGAAAATTTCTATTGCTCCATACTCAAAGAACCTCTTCTCTGATTTTTTTTCTCTTTAAATGAATTGCTCTTAAAATGAAGTGAAAAATTTACTTCATCTCTCTGTAGTTTAGTTTTCTCCCATCATGCATGTTATAAAATTTAAGAGAAATAAAGCTTTTGAAAAATGATCAGCAAATTGTAATATTTTATTCAAATATGAGGTTTTCTAGAGAAATATTCATATATGAGGTTGTTTTCCAAAGAAAGCATCAGTAAATTAACAAAATTCTAAAGGAATAACAAATATTTCATTACTGATAAACTTTCTGAATATTTATAGTGATTGTTAACTTTATATGACAGATTGACTGGGCCACAGGGTCTTCAAATAGTTGGTCAAACATTCTAGGTGTCTCTATGAGAATATTTTTGGGTAATATCAACATTAAGATCAGTGAACTTGAATAAAGAAGATTCCCTGGCAAAATGTAGGTAAGATTCATTTAATCAGTTGGAAGCTTGAATAGAGGTCAACAAAGGTTGTCCCTCCGCTGTCTGCGTAAGAGAATTCTTCTGCCTGTTAATGATACCACTTTAACTGGGCCATCGGTTCTTCCTGTTTCTACAGTGGCTCCACCCTTCTAACCAGAGCTGGGATATACTCTGCAGATTTTAGATTTATCAGTATCCATAGTCATGCGAGCAATTCCTTATAAAAATCTGTATCTAGAGTCTAGGTTATTTCTATATTCTGTATTTTATATTTATTTATAATCAGCAATTATCTATCTATCATCTGTCTGTCTATCTATCTATCTATCTATCTATCTATCTATCTATCTATTTTGTTGGTTCTATTCCTCTGGAGAACCCTGACTTACTTAAACCCTTACTTACCAAAGTGATTTTGAAATAGGTTCATGGATTCTTTGACATTATTCCCTCCAAAGGCGGATACTAGTTCCACTTTTCCTTGATTATATATTGGACTTAGTGACTTGCTCCAAGTGAATAGGATACCATAGAAGTTGAATTGTGTGGCAAGGTTATAAAAAAGGCATTGTGGTTTCCCTGTTGTTTCCATTCTTAGATGATTTTCTTGATGAGAAACTAACGGCCACGTCCTGTGAACACTCAAGCAGCCCCACAAAGAAGTCCACATGATGAGTAACTGAGGCCTCCAGCCAACATTATCCTGGAAAGTGCATACTCCAGCTCCTGTGAAGCCTTTGAATACTGGGGCCATGGCAGACATCTTGACTGCAACTTGAAGTGAGATCCTGAGCCAGAATCACCCAAGAAAGCTGCTTCCAGATTCCTCACCCATAGAAACTATATGGGACAATCAATATCGTTTTAGGAACTATATTTTGGTATAAATTTTTTTGCAGTAATATTTAACTAATATATCTACTGTGTTGAAATAATTTCCCTGGGCTCTTCAGTACTAGACAGGATTGTGATTACTTACTGGACAAGGTAGAGAATTAGTAAGGGAATTTTTCATTACATTTTCTACTTGTATAAGATATAGGTTTTCCTAGAATCCAGGAAACCTGAATCAAAATTCGAAGTAGGCTTGTTGATCTGTGCAGAAAGTCAAGACAACTCAAACAAGGGTCAGTGAGAGGAAGGGTAAAGTAGTGGACCTTGGAGGGAAAAGCAAATCCTTTATTAGCACAATGGGGAAAAATTGGCTGTGTAAATACAAAGGTCAGACTCCCTGTACACTTAAAATGGATATTCAATACATATGCATTGATTGATGTTGGTTGATTTCTTTTGACTGCCAGATAGACTGTGAGCCATCAATGTTGCAGTATCTTTTAAATAAATCTGACCTATGCCCATATAATAGAAATACAAGCAGTGAAAACCAAAAAGAAGGCATCATTTTTGCCTCTCACAGTATAGGCCTATTGGTCCCACCTGCCTCAAAACTTTGATTACAGAGAGGAAAAAGCTGCCCCACTGGATGACTAGTAATGCTCAGGTGGGAAGTGAATAAGGAACTTGAATGGGAAGGACTTTGACAGTGGAGCCTGGCCAATTGCTTCCAGCGAGGACCTGGATTGATTTCTGTATGGATGGAATAATAGTGAAATTTCCAAAGTTGGTGAGAAAGATCTTCTGTGGGTTAAAGGTGAGAGAGATGCAGGAGGATGATTTTTAGTAGTAGAAGTAGTAGAAGAGGAATCTGATGTAAAATTTGGACATAGTAA
Source organism: Heterocephalus glaber (assembly GCF_053883595.1). Classification (NCBI taxonomy): domain Eukaryota; kingdom Metazoa; phylum Chordata; class Mammalia; order Rodentia; family Bathyergidae; genus Heterocephalus; species Heterocephalus glaber. The sequence continues at coordinate 9,986,238 of NW_028258406.1, read as the reverse complement.
ATAAAAAGATATGATTTTATTTTTTTCATGTTTTTAATTAATTTTGTTTTTATTACTTTTTTGATGAAAACCTCACCATACTTAGTCTCCATCGAGACAAATACAACTGCAGGTTATGCTCTGGGTTGTGCTAAAATTTTCCCATGTTTTGGAAATTGGAATGAAGGTGTTTTTATGTTCGGTTTCCCTGAGAGAATCTCTGTTTACACATCTTGTCTCCATGATATTAGAGTGCCACTTTTACTCAAAAGGATCCTGCTATGCCATGTGTTTAGATGTCCCCCAAAAGGCTCATGAGGTCATAGATGGAGCATTTTATTTCAGAGGTGGTTGGATCTAGATGTGATGGATTCATGGTACAATTTCTAGGCCCAAGGGCACTAGGATTATGGGTGTGAGTGTTACCCATCCTAAGTAGTCTGAATAAGATAAAAGAGGCAGGAAGACTCTGTTAAGGTCCCTTGCTGCTTTTGTTACCATCTGTCTGCCATGAACTATTGCCCCTCTGCCATGTGTCACCCTGCCTTGGAGCCAGCCAACTATAGGTTGAAACCTCTACAAACTGTGAGCCAAATAAACCTTTTCTCCTTTAACTTTGGGTGTCGGGTATTTTGTCTCACCAATGAGAAAAGTAACTAAGACAGACCTTGACTTGAAGAACTAGTTATATGACTAGTTAGTGATGGAGTCTTTAGAGAAAAGTGATAGAATGGTTAAAAATATAGACTCTGACACAAAACTCCCAATGAAAAGTATTTAATACTCAATGACATCGAATAATTTTTAAATATCTCTATACATATACCATGGTCACTATAAGATGGGAATGAAAATAATATCTATTAATATGGTTAGGATGAGGATTAAGTGAGTTGTTATTTATAAAGCCCTTCAAACAGTACCTGACATCTTAAAGGACTATAAAACCTAAGACTTACAAAAGTCTTGTAATAATATGTTTTGATGTTCCTTTGCAAATGAGGGCACCGAGTATTAAGAGATTTTTTTTTTTTTTGTAGGCAAACCAGGGTAGCTGCAGAGTTTAGCATTGACTTGGTCCTCAAAGCTGGCACTTGTTCCATTATTCCAAAAGTTGGTTTGCCTCAAAACCTCTATGTACATCTGTAGTTTGGATCTTCATATCTCCCAAAGGTGTGTGATAAAGCCCTCATCCCCAGAATGGCACTATTGGAGGTAATGAAACTTTCAGGAGGCGAGGCCCAGTTGGAGGTTCTTAGATCGCTGGAGCTTGAAAGGAATTTTGGGACTCCCAATTACTTCCTCTCTTGACCTTTGGTCCCTGGCTTTTGATGTAAACGGTTTTACCTTGCCATGTGCTCCCAGTCTGATCCACCCAGTCTTGGACTGGAATCTCCAAAACTGTGAGCCAAAATAAACCTTGCCTCTTAATAAGTTAATTATCTTAGATATTTTCTTATAATTATTTGACATTGACCAGTACAATGCTCCTTCTTCATTTTAAAAAATAAGTTCACTATGCTTTCATTCTTATTCTCATCTAATTCTGTACCAACTCAGAGAGCCAACAGATTTGGATACACAGGTCAGTAAGTGGTAACATTTTTTCTGTGTAGCCCTGTGGTCAAAGACCACAGACAATGGTGGGAGCCTTAGGATATGCCAACTTGGATGTGACCATGTGACCCCAAGTCTTAGGCACTTCCTTTCCCTGACAAACCTGCTCAACTCAACTCTTAGATGAACCTCTGCCCAGTTAACAATGGGATATAATGTTTCTCCCCTTTTTTAAACAGCTTGGTTTTGGAAAAACATGATTCCCACACTTAAATGTATAGACTTATGTGTTCAAATTTTTAGATTTATAGCTGTATCACAGCTGCTTCATCCCAGGAGACAGCCTTATTGCAGTTGTCCCAACTTTACTTCTTTCTGGTTTTTAGTTTTCTTCCTATGAAGCTTTGTTCCTCCAGTTGAACTTTTAAGAAATATCAAATTTTTGTTTGAAGTTTGGATCCCAACTCGCAAGGTGATAATAATAAAAAATATCAGGGTTATTATGATGATTGGAAATATTTTATATAATGTGCCTATTGTATAAGGTCTGAGGCACCATGGACCCCAATACTACTAGTACTAGAATCATAACTAATGATAGTAAAAATTAAGATACTAGTAACAGATAGACTTGTTCTATAGTACGGTCACTAGAAATTGTCAAACTGGTATATTCCGTGTATGGATATATAAGTTATTCTATTATTGAGGCAGTCGAAGTTAGTACAGTCTGTGTACTCAAGATACCTAGTGTTCTCCCCACTGTGCTCATTCTCTACCTTGTGCAAGGAGCGCTCGCCTTGTTCTTCGCTGAAAAGGTGTGTTTCTCTTGTATAGACATGCATGCAGAGAACATTTTACTTTTTAAAAGAGCACATTTCCATACCTATCAAGGAAATGAAAGCTTTTCAAGAAAATCCCTGTGAAAAGTCTAAGATTATTAAAGAATAACTGTTGAAGAAAAAAGAAACAAAGCGTTTAACCTTTTTCCCGTAAAAGTCAAAAACTCTACTTCTCACACAAAAGCCTCTGCAACCTCCAATTTTATTCAACAGTTAAAGAAACTAGCAGTCCCCAAGGCTCCAATATTTAATTTACATTACATAGAATGCCCCTCACATCGGAGCTAATCAGGCTTCCTTTCCACTCTTTCCTTTTCCTTCAGGAATCCTGTGGTGTAAACCTCAAAGGTAAACACAAATGTTCATCTACTCTACTTTTTTTTTGAAGAACCAAGCATTCAGGACATAAATCATTGACAGAGAGGGTGGCTGCTCACTTGGGCACAATTTATTTCCTCTATCTAAGGACACAGAGTTCCCCGTAGCTTCCCTCATGCTTGCAAGACCGAGTGTTTTGCTCCAAGTTATCAAGCCAGATGATCAGATAGTTATGGGTTTTGCTACCCATGAGCAAATGGAATTTTGTTTCTTTTTTAAGAGGAAAAAGAATAAGATGTGAAATAGCATTTAGCATTTCAACTTGCTGTTTGTGTGTTAGGTAACATTATCTGGACTTCTAGTTCCGCTGTTTCTACAAACCTTCATTATTATAACTTAGAGATACAAGAAAATCACTTCTGTGGTAATAAAGTGATTTTCTCCTAACAATTGGAACATTTGTGGACCTGCCTACACTGATTATCTCTTTTTCAGTAGAAGATTCAGGTACCCTTAAAAGCAGAGTAAATGTCAGCCCCAGCTACAGGACTGTGACATGTTTACAGAGTAGGGAAGTAGTTTGATTGTGGAAAGCTGCGTCTCGTGTCATATATCCACAGTGACTCAGATCTAGTCTGTAAGTGTGTTTTCATTTCCCATGCTTGCAGTTGTGCACTGTGAGGATGAAGGATGGGGCTGCCCAGAGTGGCTTTTGTAGCAATAAAGGACTTAATGGTCTGTTTATCCCTTTTCTGTTTCTTGCTATCTCGACCTTTCAGAAACTCCCAAGGTTTTCCAGTTCAAAAAGTGGACAAAGGACAGGGCAGTGTTCATTTTCAAATCCCTCTTTTATGAGAGATTGTCAGAAAACAGAGAGGATGAATGTGGCTTTAGCACCTTTCCTTCACCAAAGTAATTAGCATTCTCTTGAAACTCATCGGTATCTGGGGGATTTGTTCTACCTTTGGGTCGGTTCCAAAGTGTTTTCAGGTATTACAGGCAGAGAAGCTCAGGGGAGTTTGAGATGTGCCTCCAGAGCATAATAAGTAGCTTAAACTATCTTTCTTACAGCATGTTTGCATAGTCCTAAAGGATTCGGGAAGTTTTTGAAGTCAAAAGTTGCTTTACTTCAAATTTAATTGTACAGGGAATACATTCCTTAAAGATATTCTTTTAAAATTCTTTTTAGATGTACAGGTAACAATTTAGGAATAATAGCATAGTTTGCCTTTTCATTCTTAAGAGTTGACAGACCTAGGGAGGAAAATATGTCATTTGGTTCTTTGCTGGAGAGTAATTTCGGGAGGAATTTAAATATGTGACAGAATGTAATTGTGACTTTGTTAGTATCAGACAATAGGACTCCAAATGTCCTGATGTTGCTGGCCTGTGTGAATGTTGCTCTTTTGGGCTGGTAAATTTGTGAAAGTCCTAGGACAGTAATCTGGACAACAAACACAGACTACTTTGGAACGTGGTGTTATATTTAGGAACCAAGCAACTCCCCTCATGAAAATGAAGCAAAGAGGAGAATGTCTTGATGGTAGGGTTCCCTTCTTATAGGTAGGTGTATTTTGTGTGTCCTTAGACAGCACTTTTATTAAGTGCACCAAAACTTGTCTTACTCTCTGGCTATGAAGTCACCTGTATTCTTGATGGGCTCTAACTAACTTGTGAGACCCCTGAGAGTTCTTTTCTTTTGTAAATGTGCAGGGCACAACATTTTAATGTTAGAATGGGAGTAGGCATTTGAAACATATTTACTGAATTAATGAATTAGACTTGTGATAAAAAAATCAGACTTTCAGATTCAGCTGATATTTTTTCTAGTTTATTAAAGCTATCAATAATAATAATATTAGTTATTTAAATTGTCTAATGCTGTGTGAAGTGTTTTACATATCATCATTTCAAATCTTCACAACTCTATGGATAATTTACTAAAAGTATTCAAACTAATAAGGTTTTGGAATCAGAGGAACTTGGATTTAAACTTAAATTCTGCCCCTCGTTAGCTCTTTCAGATTAGTAAATCTGTAGGAGGTGCCAACCTTCATTTGCAATGTGAGTTAATAACTTTCTCATAAATGCTGCAAAAATTTCTTGGCCTACTGTGTAAGGACCATTTACTATTATTTATGTCAAAATCATTTCATTATGAATAATACATTCTAGAGATAGATAATTTATCAGTTTGGAATAGAAAAAGGAAACAAACCTCTTAGCCCACTAGTTTCTTATTCTTATGTTTCAAAGGTAAATATTCACCAATTCATCCTAATATTGGTATAATTCAGCCACTTGTAATCATTTTAGGGCACTTTATATAACCTGTTTCATTATAAGTAATAATTTCCCTTGAACAAAAACCTTTCTGATTGTCATTAGCTGCTCATTCTACTCAAGATTTTTGGCCATTTTCTGATACCTCTTATTCCTCTGTACACTGTGGAAAAGTTTCGCTAGATAAAATGTTGCTCCAAGAGATACTGATACCATGTATACCTTACCCTGATTGTCCGAACACAAATCAGAAAAATTGCCCTGATAGTAGAGACCAAAAGCAGTCTGAAAAGAAGTGTCAGCCATTCACACCTGGTCCCTGTGATGAAACGGATGCAGTCATGCACAGGGGGTGCACCATGTTTGTGTGTCCCTGGGTGTTCATCCAGTGGTCCACTGTCTCTTTTACTTTTCTCTGGCCTAGTTATAAATGGGAAAAATTTCTTAATAACTATGACAAACCCCACCCAGATGCTTTTCCCACGGGGGTTCCTTTGAGAAACCAGTTTATGTCTCTTGCTAGGAACTAGAAGAGACAGAACTCTACACAAAGGATATTCACCAGAAAGGTAATACAAATGTTGCACTAAACAAAAGGTTTTCTACCATTACAAAGATCTCATTAGTGTTCTATATATGAATTATACAGTATGAACCACTGATGAATAAATCAATCTTTTGTTCCAAACATTTGCCTTAACACCTCTGTACGAACAAATTTTAAATACAGTGACACCTTGGCTCAGGAGCTCAATTCTCACCAAGATTCTGGTCACAAACTGAACTGCATGAGAACCAAATCAAATTTCTCCATAAGGTCAACATTTACCCTAATCATTGAATTTGATTCAGTTCTTGTCCAATTTGGTTTGCATCATGGAAAGAATGAAGTTCGTCAACTGAGGTACCACTGTAACTGTGAGCCTTGAGTAAGGCACATGAGTTGGATGTTCAGAAATGGCTAGAGCCTGGTAACCAGAACTGTGAAAGGTTTCAGATTTTACTCTGCTTGCCAGCTGACAAGTTAGCTTACCACAGCTTTGTCTCATGGTGAAAAACATGAAACTCCTAGGTCAAACACAGCGGACTTTATTGCTCATGCCACAATGGGCAACTTATATTTTCATATTCCCATTGGTTCATGTTCTCCACAGGCCCCACATAGCAACCTAGGAGGCAATATAAATTGATTCTGTGCAGACAATGTGTTTCTGTTAACTGAAAAGTGCCAAGCTGGCAAAAACCTGATCTTTTATAACAAACTACAAGCAAACCTGCTTAAATTTTGCCACCGAGGGAGACATGAACTTTACTATACTGGACAGTAAACAGACTAACCTCTGCTCTGGAGGAAAGTTCTTCTCAATCTTCTGTGACTGTCCTTTATACAAACGTCCTTGAAAGACAGTCCTCTTTAAAGGTCATCAGTGTGTCTGCTGCCAGATGTACAGAAATTTGAGAGATTCATGGAGAATTTTCTCCCAAAATAAGAAAGAATCATCTGGTTGTGAACGAATACTGAAGTGTGGAACTTTTCCTTATCCATCCAGCCCATTTAATAAACTCTTCCCCTTCTTCCTTCTCTCTTTTAGTTAATATCCTGATGATTTCTTTTCTTTTCTTTTCTTCTTTTCTGAAGAGGATCTGTGCCAGTGGTCTTTCTGGTGAAAACTGAACCACTGAGATGCCAATTAACATTGCATTGCTCAGACTAGTCAATTCTTCATTTGTTTCTGCAGCCAATGCTTTGCATTTGAACTTTAGAGATTTTGTTTCATGGTCTATAGCACAGGGGGAAAATGACAAAACCAGCTAAATCCTCTATAAACAGAAGAGAAAGGAAGGCAAGGCTTGCTTTTTAACAAATTCAATCTTATTTTTTTGTTGTTTTCCAAGCCCTGCTTATTTACAGCTGTTGTAGAAATCTGAAGAAGAAAGACAAGCAAATTTAAGAGTAGGTACAAAAGCTGGAATGACACCAATGGGTTAAAAAGAGAAGTGAATTATGTCAATGCAAACTGTATTTAGAAAGAACTTCAAAGAATCAAGTAGAGAAAAGGTCATGAGATGATATTTCTAAGAGACCAGAAGTGTACCATTGATGTATCTTTATTACATTTCTATTGGTGAAGCATTTCTCACTACTTTTTAATTATTTGTTTTTCACTTAGAAACTTGGTTTTATTATTTCAGCCAACTTTTATATCACACTGCTGTTTCAAATGAGAAATATATTCATCTTAAATGTGGGCTTTTGCAAAATAGCTTATTATATTTGAGCCATGTCAAATGTTAACCCCAAATAGGAGAAAAACGTCTTGGGGTGACCAGTTAAGTTTAACTAACCATTTTTTTTTCTTGGATTTGATAATCCTATGAAAATATATACCTCTCTCTACATACCCTGGAACCTTTAGTATCTAAGTTATTTAACATATATTAAAAAGAATGGTTATAATGTCAGTGTACTAGGAGTCATTTTGAAAAATATACACATATTTATATTTTAAATTCTAATATATGGAACAGAAAAATATACTTAGTAAGGACCTTATATGACATTCTACAATGAAAAAAGTATCTAACCATAATGCGTCAATAATTCCAATGTTAGTTTCAGGTAATTAACTTAGATATGAATAAAAGATTTTTAATTATTAACCAGTTCATCAAACCAAAGTGAGCTCTTACACTTCAGGTTGCTTTCATATAGAGAAATTATAGACAACATGCTGTTTTCATACACGTGGACAGGAGACATTGACAGTCTCACTTGATTTTATGTCTAATGATAAACAGTTAAATGTGTATTATTTCTGATTTTGGTGTTTCTTTTACTCTTTTTACTTTTAGCCTCATATGGTTTTAAAGCAAGAGAAAAGAAAAACAATGATTCCTCTATGGTTTAATTTCTTATCTTCCAGTTACATGGAATGCAGACAGTGCATTGACTATTAAAGGTGCTGATATACTCTTTAATTTAGGATGTATTTTTTTTAAGTGCTCTCAAATGACAACTACAGTACTATACATTGAATAAACAACTTTGCAATTTCATATCAAAGCACATTTATGGTAAATATAAATGATTTCCTAGTTATATTAGTAAGGATAAGAGCAGACTTGCTTTACACATGAGGACAGTTTCAAAAATTAAAGAGTAAAATTTGTTAGTGTACTAAAGAAAGTATTTAGGTGTAAGCAGTAATTATTCATTGCAAATTATACACCTAAAAAGCATAACTTTGGAGGACAAAAGCTCAGCTTAAGGCAGGCAGGCAGGCAGGCAGGTAATGAAGTGATTCCCTACTGATGAGGAGAAATGACAGTCCTAGGGGTTAGAATGGCATCTAAAGGGCAAACAGAATTTTGATAGATTTCTTCTCTTGCCTTGATTTGAAAGGAAAAGAGTGATAGATACACATTTCTGAAAACACCAGCCAGTCAGCAATGATGCACAGAACCCTTCTTGGGATTAAAAATATTTGTGGGTAAAACTCTTTAATTGGAAAGTAAGATGTTGGAGATAATGTTTTGTTTTTTTTTTTCTTTTTCTTTTCTTTTTTTTTCACCACTTGAAACAAACTAGGAATTTCAAGACAATCTGAGGATCTAAGCAGATTCCAGCTTGGAAAATGATTTTATTAATATTAATGTGTGTTTGAGTTACTTAGGAATTTTTTAAGATACAGATTCTGACTCAGTTGATCCAGGATTGGATTCAACATGCCTTTTGACAATCTTTGATGCAATGATGTTGGTTTGAGGAACCACTATGAATAGAAAGGAAATAGATGCTTGTGGAAGAAAAATAAAGTTAGTAGTTATTCTGGTGCTTACTCCATTAGTTTACCAGTTATCCTACTCAAATATAGTTTGAGTCTTTAATAATGTGAATCATCTCTTATTATATAAATGTATATAAATACATGAACATACTTTCATTATATGTCCATTACCAAAATGAGTTTTATAGATAAGTGCTCCAAGTCTGTGTTTTACCTTTTAATTATCTTAAAAATATCTGTGAAGAATTCTTTTTGATTTATCACTTATCTTCTTTCATGGCTCATGATTTCGGTTTTATATCTAAATAATCTTTGTCTAACCCAAGATCAGAAAGATTTTTCTCCTCAAATTTTATAATTTTAGATTTTACCTTGATATTTATGATACATTTTTGGATTAATTTTTGGAACTGGGAAAAGATAAGCTCCTTAGTCAAGGCTAATTTTTTCCCCAAGTGAATATTCAGTTTTTCTAGCAAAATTTGTTGAGAACATTTTTTCTCCATTAATTTACCTTTGTACGTCTGTTGAAAATCAGTTTACCTTGAATATAGGAATCTATTTCTGGAGTTTTTGTTTTGTTCTATTAACCAATATGTTTATTATTCTGCCAATTATGCAGTTTGGTTGTTATAGTTTTATAGTAAGTCTTAAAATCAGGTATTGTAAGTTTCCAATGTTGTTTTTCTTTTAAAGATTGTTTGAAATTTTCTAGACTGTTTGTATTTACATATTAATTTTATAATTAGCTTGTGGATTTCTAAAAAATTTCCTGCTGGTTTCATTATGATGATATTAAGACTGTAGATCAGTTTGAAGCTGTGAAAGCTCAATGTGGTTTGGATTTACATTTCCATGAGGACTAATGATACAGGATATTTTTAAACGAACTTTTCAACCATTCACATTTTTTGTTGTTTTTTTTTCCATTAAGTTTATTGGTACATACAATACAGTTACATTCATCATTGGGATCTTGTACCTTTATATGACATATCTTGGTTCTTATTTTTTCCCCATTCCTCCCTGCCCACCCTTCACCCCCTCCACCCTTCCTTATTTACAAAGATTTTGCTTCCATTTTTTCCCTTTTCTCATATTTTTTTCTTTTCCTTTCTTTCCTTTGCCCTACACCTCCCACTTCCCCTACTCCTTTAGACCTTTTCTTCCTATTTCACAATATCAGTTATACATTTTGATCCTTATTTACACTTTCAGTTTTTCATACCAGAGAAACTATTCAGTATTTACACAAGTGTGTCCTATTTATTTCACTTAAGAGTATGGCCTCATTGTGCATCCACTTAGCTATAAATGTCTCTAGTTTCTTATTCTTTATGGCTGAGTAGTACTCCATTTTATTAAAAAACTACATCTTCTTTATCAAGTCTCCTGTTGATGGGCAATTGGGCTGTTTCCAAGTTTTAGCTATTACAAACTCTGTCACTATAAACATGGGTGCACATATATCACTGTGGTATGATTCTTTCAATTCTTTTAGGAAGATACCCAGCAGAGGAATAGCTGGGTCAAATGGGACTTTCAATCCTAGTTGTTTGAGGTATCTCCATATTTATTTCCACAGTGGTTGTTTGTTTTTTGTTTTGTTTTTCAGACAGGGTCTTGCTGTGTAGTTCAGGCTGACTTTTAGCTCACTATGCAGCCCAAGCTGGTCTTGAACTAGTGGCAATTGTTCTGCCTCAGCCTCCAGAGTGCTAGGATTACAGTCATGCTCCACGACACCTGGCCATTCATTTATTTTGAATTGATATTTACATATCTAATGAGGTAAGAATTATTTTTTGTGTACGATATGGATATCGAGTTGTTCTGTCTTCATTTGTCTGAAAGATGGTACTTTTCTGAATGAATTATGCCATGAAATTGTCAAAAATCAATTCATCAGCTTTGTGTGGTGGCTCATGTCTACAATCTCACATGAGATTTTAGCTGAGAAAATTGAGGGCTCAAGGCCAGTGTAGGTGACTTAGACTCTGTCTCAAAATAAAAAATATAAAAGATAAAAGGCTGGACATGTAGCTCAGTTGTAGAGCATTTCAGCAATTAATCCCCAGTACACACACACACACACACACACACACACACACACACACAAATTCCTCATACACATTTGTGTATGTACTTATTTCTAGATTCTATATTTGGATTTAAAATTAGGTTAATATTTTTTGTTTTGTTTTGTTTGATACCGGGGATCGAACTCAGGACCTTGCTTTTGCGAGGCAGGGGGTGGCACCACTGAGCTAAATCCCTGGCCCTAGTTAGGTTAACATTTTAAAAAGTAATTAAACCAATTAACAATGTCAACATTGAAAGGAAAGAAAACATGATCATCTCAACAATTATTAAAAGTATTTCCAATCAATTTTTAACATCTCAGTGTCAGCATATTAGAAGTAGATAAATTGGTAAAGAACATCCACAAAAATGTACAGGCAGTATACCACTTATGGGTGAAAGACTAAATGATTCCCCATAAAATTAGGAAAAAATAAGGTAATTACTTTCATCATTTCTATTTCTCATTGTATCGTATAAGCTCTATCTCCCACCAAAAAAAAAAGGAAATAAATAAAATAAAAAACATCTGGGAGAAGTAAAATTCTCTTTATTCCTATGTGACATAAATTGTATATGTAGAAAATTCAATGTAATCTATAAAAATTATATGAGAACTAATGAGTGGATCTAATAAATTCTCAGGACATAAAGATTTATATACCAAAATATATAGTATTTTTATATGAAAGCAACAAATAATCTGAAATAAAAATTATATGGTCTTGGAATTAGTTACTTTCCAGTCTTGAGAATAACTGCACCCTAAGGAAGAGCTGTTCATTTTGGCTTATAATTTTAGTGGGTTCAGTTCAGGCTGGCTCCAGGACAAAATCTTCATGGCAGAATGGCATGGTAGAGGAAAGCGCTTCACAGAATGGTGGCCAGGAAGCAGAGACAAGGGAAGAGCCAAGGACAAGAAAACATCCTTCCAAGTCACATCCTCAGGGACCCACCCCTTCCAATGAGGTGCCATCATTGCCAACATGAGACTTCAGGAGGACAGTTTAGAGCTAAACCATAATATTCCACATGTAATTCTCAAAAGGCTCATGTCTATTTCATTGTGCAAAACACATTTAGTCCACGTCTAGAGTTGCCAAAGTTTTAATAGTTCCAGCATTGCTTAAAGTCCAAGTCCAAAATCTCCTTTGAGACTCAAGGCAAATTCTTAACCATGAGCACTAAAAAGAAAAAAAAAGAAAGTTAAAATACAATGGCATAGGATAAACATTTTCATTCCAAAAGGGCGAAATAGGAGAATAGACAGAAATTAAGCCAAAGGGAGATAGAAATGCAGCAGGGCAAACATTAAGTCTTGTAGCTGCATATCTAGCACCCAGGGTAGGTTGTGGTCAGATGGGAGCTCCAAAGGGCTTAGGTAGCCCCACCCCTAGGGCCTTGCTCTCTGCACCCCACCTAGCCTCTCTCTTGGACTGGCCTTTGCTCATTGCCTATGGCTTTCCTCAGCAGATGTTCCACATTCCTGTCATCTTCGGCTTCCTGGAGTCTCCACTGCACTTTTGGCTTTACTTTGACAGCTTCACCCACTGTTCTTCTTGCACTGGGCACATGGCATGTACCGTGACGCTGTCACATATCTTTGCCTGGCCTCCCAGGTCTTCTTTTGAAGTCTAGGTGTAAGCTTCTGTGACTCCATAATATTGCATTCTGCATGCCTAAAATATTAGCACCATGTGGATGATGCCAATGTCAGCTATAAAAATGATCAGCAATGAGGCCTCCATGGACCATGGATACATGGCCTCTGAGTATCTGGATAAAGGAACTTGGAGATATGGCGGGTGCCCCTGAAGGGCCAGGTTCCAGAGACACTCTTCTCAAATGAAAGATTGATAGTTTCGCAGATTTGAATATGTGATGTGTGGGATCTTGCTGATTTCTGAGATGCCCTAATTCTCACTATAGATCCAGGTAAAAGCAGTCAGCAGTACTTATGAAGCAGCCTGAACACTAGGCTGCCTTGGAATTTTCCTCTGCCAGCTTAGTCTGCAACCCTTAACCTCAGCCTACTAGTCTATGTCTCATGATCTACTATCGAGAAATCTGATAAATTTTACATTATCAAAATTAAAAGTTCTGCTTTTCAAAAGACATAATTAAGAGAGTGAAAAAATGCTGCAGGCTCTGGGAAACTATTTGGAAGACATCTGTCTGATAAAGATATAATAACATATAAATAACTCTCAAAACTCAATGATAAGGAAATAAACAATCCAATAAAGTGGGCAAGATATTTCAATCATTACTTCATCAAGAAAGAGATATGAGCAAGAAATAATGAATATTAAGAGTTTTCAAATTTCCTAGGTGTTAAGGAATTGAAATGAAAAACATAATGAAATACCACTATGTTTCAAAGAGGATTAAAATTAAAAACTAACGCTCTGAATATATAAAATGTCCTCAAGGACGTGAAGTGACTGAACTTATACAGAGGTAGTGGGAGTGTAAAATGTACAATCACTTTGCAAAAGACCTTGGTAGATTTTTGAAAAGTGAACATATGTTTATGATTAGACCTATCCATTACTTTCCAAGTTATTTGGCAAAATAAATGATGGCATATATCTGTGTATAGATATATCCATAAATGTTTATAACAGATTTATTTGTATCACTTAACAACTAGAAACAGCCCAACTGCCCATGATCTGATGAATGAATTACCAAGCTGTAGTATAGCTGGTTAAAGTATATTACTCAGGCATGAAAAGGAATGGACTATTGATATATGATACAACAAAAATGAATTTCAAGACTATTTTGTTACATGAAAGATTCCTTACCAAAAAGTATTTTCTATCTTAATTCATGTAATCCTTAAATTCTTAAAAATGTAAACTAGTTAATATCTACAGAATAAAGAGCAGTTGCCTGTGGAACAAAGAAGGGCCAAAGGAAGAGATTATAAGGAACACAAGGAAATACTTTGGAATAGTAGATATGTTAATCATTTTGATTATAGTGATGGCTTCATGGGTATATGCATATTATGACATCAAATTGTCTGTTTTCAATATTTGTGTTTTATGTTAATTATGTCAATTAAACCTTGAAATAAAAATAACGGATTTAAGATGATTACAAATTACAGTATATTTCTCACATGTCTTATTATAAACCTTACAAATGTAGCTGTGAATTACATTCTTAAATGATAGCTATGAAGAGTAAAAACCACTTGCATCAAAAATGGAGGTGAAAGAATAATCTTTGCATTTAAGAAGTTAATAATCCAGTAAAAAAATCTACTTCTTTGTCTGAGAAATGTTTGTTTATTTCAGATGCCCATTTAATAAATAGGGCACACATGTGTAAATACCAAATAGTTTCTCTAGTGTGAGCAAATGTAAATGAGGATCAAAATGTATAATAGATAAAGTGAAATAGGGAAAAAAGGTCCAAAGGGGAAGGAGAAGGTAGGGGAAAGGAAAGAAGGGAAAGGAATAAATATGAGAAAAGGAAAAAATGGAAACAAAGTCTTTGCAAATAAGGAGGGGTGGAGAAGTTGAAGGGAGGGGCAGAGCAATGGGGAAAAAAATAAGAACCAAGATATATCATGTAAAGATACAAATTCCCAATGATGAATGTCATCATAGTGTATATGTAAAATGTACCAATAAACTTAATTGAACCTACATTTAAAATTTCAGAATGCATTTCTAGAAATAAAAACTGCTTAATCATAGAAAAATAATTCAGCGAGGAACAAATTCAGTACCTGAGGGCTTGTTGGTCTTAACAGTAGTCAGCTGAGTTCAGGTTTTTCTGCAGAGGTTTCTTAGATTTAGATTCCCTCTTACAGCAGGATTCTTTTTTACCCCCAGTAAGAAAACTCCAGCAGCACTTGTGTAGGAATTTGGTAAACAATTTAAATCCACACCCAAGGTGTTTTTCTGCATCTCTGGTTCATCCTTGCAATTTCCTATGTACACTTCTGCATATGTCTTTACAGTAGGCATAAGAGGATGCAGCATGAGCTCTGCTAACCCTAAATTTGGCATTTATTTATCCCGAATGAGACATAGTTCTAGTGCGCAAAAGGACAGTATTTAATTGCATCATGCATTCCTTGTAAAACCGAAATCAGAATTTTTAATTAAAGTGCGAAATAATAAGTATTGACTACTCTTTATGTAGCAGCCTCTTCTTATATACTGTTTCTCAGTCAAGATTCTTATTATTTTGGCCCCAGTAGTTAAGAATGATTATATTTGCAGAGAGATTTTTGTAGTTACTTACTCAGTATTTTCATTTCATTTTCTTTCAAACTTTAAGGATGCAAGCTTTCTTCGTCCATACAGGGGACAAAGGAAGGACTACTTTATAGAAATTTATTGTTATGTGATAATGAATTTTAACTCATGAGCACCACATTCCAGAATCAGACCACTAGATGTGTGATGTTTGTTTATCCTTACATGTCAACCTGTGACAGATTATTGTACATAAAATATGTAAAATTCATTTACATAAAAATTATCAGAATAAACAGAGTTCAAAGTATTAGAGTTAACACAGCAGAGAATTTGGTGCTTGGTGTTGATGCAGTGTTGAAATGCCTGTTAAATGCCTTTTTCCTTGGGAAGCCCTCCTGTACATGCTCTTAGGATGCTTGTTAGCACAGTAAATCTATTTCTATCGTTCAAAGTAATGCAACAAGAAGGACAACATGCACTGCTCTGAACTTAAGAAAACATGTGGGTGTGATGCAGCGTTTTGATGATTCATTCAACCTGGAATTTAGCCTAGACATGATTCACTAAATCTTAGATTGAAAAGAAACCAAAAAACCCTCATCCTCCACTGACTTGTGTTAACTTCTGCTTCAGAAACAGATGGCAAAGTAGAGAAGCTGGCTGGAAATTGATTGAATTTGAAAAATCAGATGTGGAAAAATCAAGTAATTCAGCCAGTCCCATAGATTGCTTTGGGGTTTCAGGACAGTTCTTTATAATATACTGTCAAAAGTGTTTGGTCCTATGTCATTAGGAACAACGGGTGATTATGCTATTTTTTATCCTTTTTCTTGAAGAATCTTTATTTCTTATTCTAAAAGTCTTACTCTAAAAAGTATTTCCAGAAACAAACCATGTATTTTACTGGCTCTTAACTTCTTTGAATTCTACTTTGAAATTCTTCTCACCACTTAAAGTGCATGCCTTACAACATTTGTAGATACTTATCACATCTGTGTCTCTCAACCTAAATCAAACCGTATATGTACATATGTATACATAAATGTATATAAATGTAATGCACATATGTGTGTATATATGTATATATAAGTATATATATGTGTACATATATACATATTCTTAAAGAAGAATTGAGAAATAATGATCATTTGTGTAATCTGTTTTTCCTTGAATTCCTTTTAAATTTTATTTCTAGGTTTTATATTTTTTAACTGTCTACTTCTTTTTAGACCCAGCTTTCTGGGCTTCTTCCAATTCAATTTGAAAAACTTGTGAATTTTAAAACGAGAGATGCTCGGATGGAAGCCAAGCAATATAATTTGGGAAATGTCAAATTAATTCAAAAAACAAAATGAAAGAATAATGAATGTGTATCAGTGATAATCAGGACATATTCAGGCTTGTGAATGACCAGAATGACTTGGTAAAGTCAATTCATGTTTCTTTTTTCCCCTCTCTCTTCTGGAATAATGTTCATGGCTAGAGCACTTTACACAATCCTTGCATTGATTTGTATCTGACATAGTGGAAATGCTGCGTGGTTACCCCTTGAAAGGACATGTGTCTGTACAGAGTCAATAGATGAGGGTCTTACTTTCCTTGACAAACTCTCCTGGAAAAGTGATGACTGAACAGAGATCGTAAAAATAACTTCCGAGTGGAAATGACACACCCAAGAGCATGTACAAAGCATTCCATGGAGAAGCACCATGGAAGCACTAGAACTTGCATATGTTTATTTTATTTAAAAACTAGGAAAAATGCGCTTGACCATTTTCTGATATAATTCAGACACACATATGCAACCTAAATTGATCTCCAAGGGCCGGGGATTTAGCTCAGTGGTTCTGGCACCTGCCTGGAAAGCGCAAGGTCCCGAGTTCAATACTCACTACCAAAAAACAAAAAACAAATAAACAAAAAAAATTTCTGCCTCATTTTACCTAGAATAGCTAAAGCAATTCTAAGCAACAGAGACATGGCTGGGGGTATCACAATCCCCAACTTGAAACTATACTACAAAGCTACTGTGATAAAATCAGCATGGTACTGGCAAAGGAACAGACCTGAGGATCAGTAGAATAGATTAGAAGATGCAGAAACAACTCCAGACATGCTCATCCACCTCATCTTTGACAAAGGACCCAAGCACTACCTTGGAGGAAAGATAGCCTATTTAATAAATGGTGTTGGAAAAACTGGATTTCAATCTGCCAAAGATTGAAACTAGACCCCTGTCTTTCACCATGCACTATAATTTCCTATTTATTAGTAGAATTCAAAATGCCATTTTGGATTTCACGAAATAATACAATGGCTGAAACCAGACTTGGATAACAATAAGATGCAAACTAAAATATATTCCTTCACCAGTAAATACCTACAAAATAGTATTTAACACCAATATTGTTTAATATTAGAAGAAGTAAATATTAGAGCATATTCAAAAAATAGGAAGTTTATCACGAAGTTGAATGAGGGGACAGATACTTCTAATGTGTCTGAGTTTATAATATTTGCAAAATTCTGGTTTAAAAACAAAATATAAAAGCAATTATTTCGTGAACCATTTGCCTAAAGAAAGATAAGTTAGACTTATGATATTTAAATAATACATTTTACAGATAAACCATAAAAGGATAAATTTTGACATGAAATTTATAAGAATGATTGTAAGACAAGAATATGTAGTGAGCATCATACTTGTAATATTTTCATTGAACGATAATTCATAGCATAGTTGAGGCTGCAAGTACACACAATGCTACATCATTTCCTTGGATATATAAATAGAACAATCATAGCTGGCATTAATGAAGCACTTCCTCACTGCCAAACTCTGTTCTTAGCAACTGACACACATTCACTCATTTAGTCATCACAGCTCTGTAGAGGGTGACACAATTTTTGTATATGTTTTCCAGAAGAGTTAACTGAGGCACAGAAAAGCTACAAACCTCCCCCAAATCTCACAACAGTTAAGCCAGGTTCATCTGGCCTGTTTGGCTCTGGAGCAATAACTAAGCTTCCACCACTGTTATCTATGAGTCGTTATGAGGCAACAACTAGTCAGCAATTGCTATTAATATAAAAAATCACAGTAAATAGAATTTAGGGCAGAATTTATTTTGGGGTTTTTTGTTTTGGTACTGGGGATCAAACTCCAGTCTTTGCACTTGAACAGCAGGCAGTGAAACCACTGAGCTAAATCCTCAGCCCTAGGGCAGAATTTTAAATCACTACATATTTAATCAATTTCTCTCTAAAATTCTGAAAACACTTTTTATCAAAGAAAGTGGCTTCTTAATCATTAATAAATACCAGCAACAAATATGTATTTTATTTCATCTTTAAAATATCCTTTAAATTTGTTATTTTTATAGATTTCTCATTACATATATAGCACATTTATACCAGTTTGTAATATACACGTGTGTTTCCATGTTTGTATGTGTATATGTGTATGTGTGCATTATTACTAGGCTATCAGTGCAAAAATATACTGATGGAGGTACAAGCAGAAATGTTTGGGAATTGGTCAGGTAAAGAAAGAGTTGGGACTAGATTAAGCACTAAAATGAATGAGATAGTGAGAGGATTGTAAAGGCTCAGTGATGGGAGAAACCACAGGGAGTAGGTAGAAATGGGAAGAGGAGAGTATGGTTGAAACAGAGAGGGTAAAAAGGAGTGCAGGCCCATGTGAGATGAGCCTGGGAAGGACACTGTGGAGAACAGGTTGGAGAGGGATCTCTCTCAAGCTAACAGCACAGTGTCAGTGGGAGGTGATGGAGTTTGGACTAGGTGGGTGGCACAGAAAGGGAGAAAAGATATCTATTTATAGCATCTATCTACCAGTCTATCATCTATCAGAGAAGAAACGGCAGTCTTTGTGACAAAGGGGGAAACCATGGAAGAGGATAATTCAGTGTTTTAACTGAGAAGTTTTTAATTGTCTAGATAATTTAAAAAGGAAAAGCAAAATTGACATGCAAATATTGTTCAGTTATTATAATTTAAAATTTTCCTTATAATTGCTGATACTTAATCAAGAGTGACTTGAAACACTTCAGCATTTAGTTTTTCATTATATAAAGTTCTTAATATTCTGTGGGACTTTATAAAGAAAATGAAAATTCTTTTGTATCATGACTAATTTTACCCTCTAATTTATGGGTTTATAAGAACTGTTAAGTGTTCATTTTAATCTTGTAAAAGAGTATCCTATGTGTCTTTTGGCACATCTCAGGAGACAGATATAGCATACACACAAACAAAATGTTGACAACTACATTTCTATGAGGTTTTCTTCTTTTTTTAAAGAATATTTTTGGTTTTTTGAGATTTTTGATCTTAGCCACTATCCCCACACTGGCATTCCAAAGTGAAGGAGAAAACACTCCTCTCTTTTAAGGGGGAGAAAGAGCTCTGTGGCTGGAGGTTGCTAGTCCAAAGTCATAGCCAATTGCTGTGTTGCTGCCAGAATCTTGAGATTGGAGGTGGAACTAGAGAAATATTCCTGAAGATTCGGGGTCTTATCATTCACTCATGGTGCATTGTGAATATTATGGAAGACTTCCAAAGCTTTGCTTACAACACACCCACGTTGCTCTAAAACTGTGGAGACTTGAAGACTAAGAATCAATAGAAAGTCACCAATAAAAAATATTAAGTAAACAAAAGTGACTAAGACAGAAAATCATAGAATTTTATGAGTTTTGCAGTAGTGGAAAAAAGTAAAATTAGTCTTCCCAGTAGCAGATACTTAATTAACTTGAAGTTTAAAATGCAATGATTTTGTGAATATTGTAAGGGTTATGTACTTAAAAAATTTTTTTCTTGATCCTTTTATATTTAACATGAACTTAAAATAACTTTTGAAGATTATTTTGGAAAGGTAGAGAATATAGACATATTCTAGGAAAGCAGAGAGCACAGGGTCCATTAGCTAAAATCTAAAGGATTCCTTTGACTTGATGGGTTAAAACATAATACATTAGAATTAATATCTACTTCTCTAGATATGGCTGATATGGGTGTTAAGAGCCCTTATACCACTTCTGTCCCTCTAATGGGACACCATGAGACTTGACCATAAGAGCATAAGTAGTAAAATGATGTGAGGGTCATTATTATATCTTATGAATCTTTGTAACATAATACCAGATAGCTAATTAGGTTTTTTTTTCTTTCAGTTAGGTATTGGAAAATATGAAGGGCTCACTGTCCTTTTTTACTTTATCTTTTATACATTATGCCCAGGGATTCTCATGTTCAACTTACATTAAGAGAATGGCAAAGGTGAAAATGTAGTTATTATCTTGAGACAAAATTTTAGTTCATCCTGCTTTTCAAAGTATTCCCTTTTAAATTTCAAGGTTTTTTTCTCTCCTACTTAGACCTGTCTGTAATGATTCATGAATGAAGACCTGTCTTAGTGCAACATACATTTTTTTTGTATCTGTGCTAGATGATTAGATACACTACACTAAGGTCAATAAAAAGCCATCCACTTGGGCAAGAAAAGATAGAAGTAACTTCAGCCATTAAAAATCATGATAGTCCCCATTGTAGCACCCATGCATCATCCTACAAGAACTCAGGATTTTCTGTGTTTCAAGTACTATAAAATGTAGGGCTGGACAGCACACAATACAGATGATAAATGCATGAAAATGTAGTAGACACATCCTTTACCCTCTTCTATGGAAATGGCAATCATTTGAATCAGCTCTAAACTTTCTTGCTTGCTGACTTTTTTGGGGGGGTGGGGGGCAAAAACCACTGAGCTAAATCTCCGGCCTCTTGCTGACTGTTTAACAGAGACACCACCAAAATTGAGAGGTGCCATATGAATTAAACACATCTTCTGTTTCCTTATCAGCAGTTTCAGATTGTAGTTCATAACTTCTGTAAGAAAGAGAAAGAGATATAAACACAGGAACATCCTTTAGAGATACTTGTAACATATAAAGCCCAGATATGGTACATGGTGCAGGGGTGTGGCACAATTTGACTACTGAATCTACCAATCAAGTGATTCTACTCATCTAACTACACACTCACTTCCTGCTAAACCATAATCAGGGACAAAGAAAGGTTCATAAGGAAACTTTCTCTAAACAGCTGTGTGTGGAGGTCTTTCAAGAGAGGAGAACCAGTCAGGGGTCATCAATGGTACTGTTTAGATTTCAAGAGTTAGCTTATATTTCCTAAAAATTTTAATTCACTTATTGATTTGAATAACCAGTATTGTTTTTCTTCTGAAATTTGCCACACAATATTAAAATATCACTTAATTACAAAAAAGTTTCAAGTGATTAAAAAAAATAAACTTATTCCCAAATGATGTTAATTATTAAAATGGTTTGTTTAAAAAAAGACAATATAAACAAATACTTTGGAAGCGTTTGCTTGTAAATTCTGGTAAAGAACAATAAAACAATGAGCTTCTAAGCTAGGAATAGAACCTTCTCAAGATCATGGATAAAATATTTATAATTTGATGCAATTTCTACAGATTAAAAAATAACAGAAATAGGGTTTTGGTATTTTAAAATTGATTCATTAAAGTAATGCTAAATTTAGTTTGTCAGCTAACTTCATCTTAGAACCTCTTCCTATCAGTCTCTGTTTATTCAGTCCATGGAAAAGACATTTCTTGCTTTTTCTGTTCTTAAGCAATTTCTCAATTTAGAATAAAATTGCTAAAAAAATAAATACAGTATTTCTTGTACTATAGCAAGGACAGAGTAGCAACAGTAATTCTGAAAAGAACAGTGATGGATACATGGTTGACAGTCAAAAATCCTTTATTTTGAAGATGGATAATCCTTCAAAAGAGAAATCTATATAATGCAATAGGATAAGAATGTTTATACTACCTCACAAACAAGACCTGCTTTTCAAATACTATTTAACAGGACATATGAAACATCTACTTTTGTTTGAACATTTTTACCAGGTTTTGGCAGCTGGAAATTTTCATAGTCTTATGACTTTGTGGGAGAGTGAGAAAAAAATCCTTTTTCTCTATAGTCCTGAGTTTTCCAGTTGCAATCTTAAAAATTAAGGCTACAATGAATGATATGGCCATAAGGCTATGACGAATGATTTGATTAACACTTCTGGTATACACGTACATGGAGAAACCCAGTGATGGGTAACACAAAGAGATGTTAGAAACTTGGGCTTCTACAGCATCTTAACAAAAGAAGAGTGAATACATAGAGAAGTAACAAGGCAAAGGGAAAGAGCTTTAGGCTTTCAGGGGCAGCAAGCTGTGAGAAAGCAATCATATGAGGGAAAGTAATAGCAGATAAAAGTTGTCTTACCAAAGTTTGTTTGTACAGGTTCATCTTATTCTTGTTTTTAGGTATAACAGGCTCATTATTCACTTTGTAGCATGTAGTATATAGGTGGGGAGATACCTTCACAAGGGAGGTTATGTTCTGCCCTCAGGAAGAAAAGAGGAAGGCCATGGGCTTAACCTGTCTGCTTTTTCTCAATTGTTTTTGGCTCAAAATAATTCTTATGATTGGCATATTGCAGTGTGGAAATTTCAGGAAGTTACTCCTAAAACGTATTTGATGAATAGTTCTCCTTTATCTCAATAAGTTCATCTTTATCATTAATCATATTTTGGATGTGAAATTTGCATTTAACCTGAACATTTTGCTCACATGTAGTGGGAAATCATTCACATGTTTCTAGTTATCAGTTAGCTTATGTTTTCTACCTCATTTCCTCACTCATTCTCAAATTAATGGAATTTACATTTGGAAATGAATTCCTCCAAACCACTGAAATTACCTGATGAAATTTTCTCCTTTTCTTTTTTAAATCTTGATTTTTAATTACTCAAAATCCTCTTTGTTGAAAATTTTTCTTCCCATGTCAATTTTCTGATTATGTAATGAAATTGATTTATTTTAGAAGAAAAAGTAAAGCTATGAGTCTAAAAAAATAAGTAAATTAAGCATTTTCTAAAAACTTAGAAGTATTTTTCATACTTCATTATAATTTAGTTTTGCCAAGACAAAATATACTTGTCATTTTGTTATCTAGTGTTTTATCTTTTGAGAACTTAGTACTTCTGGTCATCATAAATCAGGAAGAAAATCTAAAAATTGCATCGCTAAATTTGGTACATACAGTCCCTAATAGTTGATTTACCATTTTTGTAATTTAAGATGATGCAAAAGTCTTATGTGTTTAGTAGAAAGTACATTGAATTTTGATTTTTATGTGGGTTAATAATATGCAATATGATAATCATTTGTGCTGCTGCATACGACAGCTCCCGATCAGCCTTCCAATCACAAGAGCAAACAGTCCACGACCACTCTCTACGGTGTACATTGTTGCAATGCTCTGATGCTCAGTAGGTTAGGTACATTAAATGTTTTTCAACTTGTGACATTTTCATATTATGATGAGTTTATTAGGAAATAGCCCCGTGATAAGTCAAGCATCACCTGGAATTGATATTGATATAAAATGATTATTAATCTAAAGACTATTCAACAGGCTAAATAAAAGTCAAGGCCTATTTTTCATGACTTTTATCAATATTCAATTTAAGACCAAGCTTACCAGATACTGCAGCATTTTTTGCAAAATAGATCTAGAAAAAAAACTGTCTTTTACTAATTTAAAAATAAACTCAGTGTCTTTAATACTTAGGAAAAAACAGGTTTTCAAAAACAACCACTGAAAATAGAGTATGTTTTTATACAAATAAACTTTATCATTAAAGTTTTTATTGAGAAGTTTCTTATATCTGAAATTGTCATAGCATGCTTTGTTATACCTACATAAGGAGGTCGCATATACTTCAAATGTAACCAAATAGCAGCAGGGAGGGAATATAACTTACTGATTCTTAGGATTCATGTTTTACGGTAGTGTAGTATAAAGAGGGCCTGTTGGGAGAACATTGGAATGATTACTACCAGGATAACGAGGATTGAGCCTGATCTTAGATAAAATTGTTCTAATACTCCTGAAAAAGCAGCAGCACAGCTAGTAGCCCCAGTTCTCCCTTCTTTGAATCCCAAGACCAGAAGAAAGCCACAGGGCTAAACTATGTCAGAAATGCTTTTGTGTGCTTTTATGCAACTTCATAAATTTCCAAATGTGTTGTGCTCAAACTAAACAGAATATATTTCTAATTTACAATGGCTGCTCTGTGAGACGGTGGCCAGTTTTCTGTGCAATAAAATGGTACATCAAGATTTGTAGGCTGTTCTCATTGTGAACATAGTGCATTGGGACAAGCATAAATGATACCATTAAAGATTCATTCCACAACCCTCACTAGAGTTTTATACAGCTACATGGCATTAATTTTAATATAGATTTAGAATACATTTTTCTTTCCTTCCATTTTGCAGCTTAAATATTTGTGGTTTGTTTGGTTTAGTACCTGTTTCTCTGTTAATCTTTCAAGATGGAATACCTCCCATTAAGGTTTCTTCCAGCTATTTCTCCAGACCCTCATTAAGAGAAATGCTAGTGAGAATTTCCTTAGAAATAAGTGTGGCTCATCTCCTGTATGCGCAAGCTTCTCAGAGACTGAGATGAAGTACCAGGCTGACTGAGCTGCTTTTTCACAAACTCCTCCTGGAGCAAAGAAATTCATTTCATGTTCATATTTAACAAAAGACTTTTGTTTGTGATTCAAAGTCTGTTAAAAACAGGGAAAGAATCAGAAATCCACAGTATTAATGAATTTTTATTTGCTCAAAATAAGAGTTTGATTTCAAGTCCGTGCAATTCGCCTCAAGCTTTATATGTTGACAAATATTTCAGACAACTAGGTTTGCTTTGGCTGTACCCTACAGTGGCTTAGTCATCTCAAAGCTAACTGATGATTGTCCAAATATATTCAGTGCTGTACACTCAGGGTCTTTCAAAGGCTTTATTTTTGAGATACAAATATTATTATTTTACCTAGGGTAAAATACTTATTGGTGTTTCTCCTGATTTTATATTTAAAGATCCTATTGGCTATTTTTGAGTCAGATATTTTTATGTTTATTTGATTAATCAATTTATTCAAGCAATTTTTTAAACGAATACATCAGAGGCCTTTGCAAACTGGCTATCTTCTCTGCAGAAAAATCAGCATGCAGTATAATTTGCTAACAGTATATATGGGTTAGTTGGCTACAACTTTTGGTACTGAGAATCCCCTGCAGTTCATCCAGACCTTTGTCAAACTAAGAAAACCTGTTGCATTTTTTTCTTTCTCTCCGGCATTTAAATATATTTTACAGTGACTTGCCTTAGCTAAAATAATCAAGGCAATCAAATCACAGTAATATCTCAATTCAAATGTGCTAAGCTCTCCAATACGTAGCGTGCACATTCCTTTTTGAACATGCTCATACTTCGCTTCTCTTCTTCTCTTCACCAGCTCAATCACTGCCTGTGTGTTGCAAATCTCATCTGTTCTTCAATCATACGGAAGGGCTTCTGTCCCACTGAAATTATTCCTGCTCACAGAACTGTATAACTTCCTAGTTTTTACTCAATGGATGCTTTAAATTTTTTAAACTTTTTCTCTCTTTAGCACTAGATGTTTTCATAGGAACAAGAAAAGAAGAAAATAAAACACTTTCTAGGTTGTGATCTGGCACTGTTTCATGGTATCTCATCAAAATTATTTGCCTCCTATTTTTCCTGAGCAGATGAATATGGGCTGATGGGCTCCCCTTTCTCTGCATCTAATCAGACTGAAGTCTAAAAATTGCTGTGCATTTTTTTCTTGGCAATCTCACAGATACCTTAAAATCAAAATTTCAAAATTAAAGTCATTTTCTCTGAAAAACACATTCTTGTCATATTGTGTCTCAATCAGAGCATCCTCTGTAACTGGGTTATCTAATACAAAACCCTGAAGGCATCCTATTCTCCTCTGCCCTCACCCAATACGTCTAACTAGTGACCGCATCTTACAGACACAGACACTTCCATTTCATATTTTTTATGTTCCCTGTTCTCATCTCAGAGCCGTTCATGAAGAGCCAACTGAATTGGTTAAGAAGATGAAAGAGAAGACTTTCCAAAGTGACTTCTGTGTGCGCACATCTTACACTGATACTGCAATCTTGAGGCAGAATTTCTTTTCCAGGAAAACTCAGTTTTTATGCTTAGTTCTCTCAACTGATTGGATGAGACCTAGGCACATTACTAAATAATTTCCTTTACTTAAAATCAACTGATCAATTGCCTTCATAGTAATTTTGATTAAATAAGACTAAACCTACCCAGTCTGACAAATAAAACTAACTACCAGAATTGAAAATTAGTTTCCCAGATTCTGGATTTGAGCTATCTGGAGTTGCTATGTCATTACATTATCATTTCCAGTGAATTCTCATTAGTTTTCCTGAAAGATGAAGAAAGAAGACCTAGGCCTGCGTTTGAAGGTACAATCCCTATAAGTGTTTGATGATCTTTGGCTTTATTTGTCATTATAATCCCAAAGAAGAGCAACCTGATTGATTAGAGAATTCATGTGAAATTATCTGTGTCTGTAGATAAGTATGACTTTCCCTCTAAAGAGTGTTTAAAAAGTGGGTGGCTAGCAGAAAATGAGAGGGAATATTGAACACAAAAATTGAACATTTGAGTAAAAGGCTCTTTTGCTTATATCGCAACACGATGCCTTCTCCTTTGTCTATATATGTAGCTGAGCCAGTAGGGCAAACTCATCTCCCCTCTAGACCTGGCAAAGCTTGCAGCCACAGTCCAGCAGCTTCAGGGGAGGGCAGGAAGCCCAAAACATTGTAATTGATAACAACATGGTCATTAAAACTCAGAGGTAAATAAATAGTGGGTCATCAGCATGCTGTAAAAAAAGAAATGAACAAATTGAAAACAAAGGTCCAATGAAAGAAATACGCAGCTTCCAGGATAAAGTGATGATTACGTTCAGCCCATGATTTTTTTTGTCAATTTGTTTGACTTTCTTTTTGTCCTCTTGGCAGTTGAATCGTCTGCTTTTTTTTTTTTTTTTCCTTGAAGCTGTTAAGGCTTGAGAAAGAAAAAAACGTAGGCATTTTAATTAACTTACATACAGTGTTTGGTTGAAAAGTAGTCACTCTGAAATAATGTTGCTTCTGTATTGGCAGCAGCAGTTTCAAAGACTCTACTGGAAGAATACAGAAGGTTTAACTTTAAACTAAAAGTAACACGACAGTTACAAGCCCTGTATTCATGCTGTGTTCAAAAGCTTCCTCTATTTCAATTTTCCTTCCTTTTAGAATAAGTAGGGAGGAAGAGAATAAATAATATCTTGTAGAAGTTTGCTTCCTGTGGGACTCTATCATTCTGCAGTGAGCTATTGCATATTCCCCACTCAAAGGACATAAATGCAGACCTCCAGGGGAATTTTAAAGAAAAAGATTGCCAGAAAGGTGACACTTCTAGAAATAGTATCATGGTGTTCACTTATTAGCCTTGGCCTGTGCAGAGCGATTCCTAATGAAGAGACCCTCTTAAAATGCTGCACTAGTAAACTAGGCATCATAAAAAGAAGTGGAAATGTTTCACTCAAAAACAATTTATATTTTCTTGCTATTGGATCTGCATTATGTTAGGAGTAAAAGATCCAGAAAGGACAGAACCTAATTTACCTCATTTAGTATTTTCAGTTTTTCTTTCCTGCTCACTTTCTATCGATCTATAATATGGTAGGGCCTCTTAGTCCTCATAGAGCCTGTCTTCTGGTATAAAGGCCCTTGAATAATACCTGTGTCTTTTTTGCCAGTGGAAAAAAAAATGGCAAAGTGGTGGGATGTCACTTTTAAGATTGTATTACAATAGGTAGCAGTTTCTATCTTCCATATTTCCTTTTTTTCCTGGTTCACTTTGAAGGAAGCCAATGTTCTGCACTACCCTGTAGAGAAGTTGATGTTCTGAGCTGTCCTGGGGAGAAGTTGATGTTCTGAGCCACCCTGTGGAGAGGTCTATGCAACAAGGAACTTATATTTCTGGGCAACAGCCAGTAGAGATCCGAGGCTCATGAAGAGCCTCATGAGTGGGGTCAAAATTATATCCTAATTCCATCAAGTCTTGAGATGGTGACAGCCAAGCTAACGCATGGATATCCTCACCAGAGGACCTTGTGAGATATCTTTCTGAAATGTTCTTAGGAGATCTCCTAGTGAGATATCCTCATCAGAGCACCCAGCTAAGCAGTGTATGGGCTTCTAACCAACAGAAATGTTGAGTTAATAAATATCTGTTTTTAAAGATACTAAGTTGGGAAGTAGTTTTTTAGAATCTTCTTGAATTGTTTACAGATAGTTCTGTTACCTTTATTTCCACATTTGCCCACCCATAACCTCACTTATTCCAGGTGAAATGAGTTTATTAAGTGAGATTTTTGTTGCCCAATGATATTTTTATATCTAACAGAGGATGACCTAATTTCCATTTAAGAAGAAATTAAAAGAAATGGATAATTATGTGTTCTGAGACCAAAGAAGATACGGCATGTAAAATTACCTATATTTTTCATGATAATATTTCAAAACTAAATTATTGTCTTAAATAAATGTATATGGCTTTTTCTTTTTTTAAAAAAAGCAACAAACTCAGTCATCTAGATATGTTGTCAGAAAAGACTAGCCCCTTTATTTCTCTGAGTTTTCTCATGCTATCATGAGAACATTTTGCTCAATACTTAAAGCTTCTGTATTAGAGGCATTGAGTATTATGTTGGAAAATACTTTAACTAGAAGCCAAAACTGATGTTTCGTTTCTGCTTCTTCAGAATGTTAATATGAGTTCTTAAAAGGCAAGTCCTTTCGACTCCTCTATAAAATACAGATTATGCTTAGGATATGTTTTAAATAAAATAAGAAAATTAGATATCATTTGTTAAGTATCCTGTGCTATAAACATATTGTTTTTATAACTTTATGAATATTATTGAAAATCCTCTAAAATGCTTTATTTATTTTCTTAAAATTTCTTGAATATGAAAACTTAAACAAAAATTTTGCTTCTCTGGATAATTCAACTACTCAAATCCAAATTAAGTACATGGACAGACACACAGAAAACTTTTTTCACACCTCAGATAATTTTTTAATCCTATAAAACACATTGTTTTAAAAATATTAATAGGAAAATGACAAAAATGGTTTATCTATGTAGACATAGAGTGCAAAAATTTGAGGTAAAATGAGAAAATTGAAAGAGAGGGACATGTTGGTGCTTTAGTCTAGCAGTTCTTCATTGGAGGTGATTTTACTCCCCAGAGATGTTTGGCAGTATCTCGCCACATTTTGATTGTCACACTAGAGAGGTAGATGGCATTAATGTCTAGTGGCTGAAGGCAGACATAATGTTTAACACAGGGAGACCCATACGCAAAACAGAATTCTTATTCCAAGATGTCAACATGCTGCTTTGAGAAATCCAGTGTGGATGGGTAACGCTGGTAACATATGCACTTTCGGATTAGGCTGTTGTGGGATCTTAATAATTGAGAGGCTATAATGACTACTACTGCGGGGACCCAATGCTTTGGTCCTTTCCTCCTTCTTCCATCTAACTTAAAGGTCTTGTCCCTACTATCCCCAAAGACTACTTCATCCCTTTATGTCATAAGTCAGAATTTATGTGGAACTACTATGGAAACTCATAAGATACCTTGGAGCAAAAAGGCATTAATATGCTACTGACATCAGCTGTAAATCTTCATCTCTTCTGGTGCTGATAGTGCTATCTCAAAGATTTCAAAGAGCTGGAATAAGTAGACTCCTGGGTAAAAAATAGCTGCCTTAGCACCAAATGAGGTGATATAGAGGCTGGGCTGGCCTGTAGGGCAGGTGTGCAGTGAGCTTATCTACTGCTGACTTCACCCCCAGGTGAGGTTTATATTGTACTCCTTCCTCCCAGACTTCCTGCACTTATTTTACTCTCAAGAATTATCACCACACATAATCTACCTGTATTGAAAAACGTCAATGTATAGTTACAATATTGTGCACCTTGTTGATGATTTTTAGATTGGTTGTTTCACATAGTTACATTATCCAGTTTTATGAAGAGAGTTTTAACTGATGACACTTAGGCATGTCTGGAAACTTGAAATAGAAAAACCAGTGATCTGTCATTTTTAATCCATAAACCTTAAACTCTTAATGAACTTGACTCCAAGGATACTACAGTTAGGCACTGAGCTATGGAGGAGGCAATGGATAAATGGGGACCAAGTTAAAGCTGTTTCCCCCATGCAAGCTGCATTTATGACTGCAGAGCAATGTGGAGGAAATTATCTTAACCATATCCTCTATAGTTTGATATCATGGGAAAAAACATTGGCTTATAAAAGATATTTGAGTACTTCTGAGCAAATAATAGTTTATTTAATTTTAGGAAGTTGAATAGGCTATTGTACGCCTGGTTGAAACCAACAATGTAAAAGGGCACTTCATGGTCACATGGAAATTCAACGTGTATGACTCAATTTCCAAATCTCATATTCTACAGAGCATTCTAAAAGAGAACAGTCGGTGATGATTTTACTGATTATATGCTTTTGATGAGGTTGCCACTCAAGGCTTTCATGAAACCACTTGACCTGCTGTACGGTAGAACTCTGAATGTCAAAGAGATCTGAGGAGGAGAAATTAGTATTTTCTTTAAAAGAATACTCTAATCAGATTAAGTGAGAAAGATATATTTTGCAACTGTACCTACTTCAGAAATTTACATTTAAAGGTGTACTGTGTAATCAGAATTTTAACAAGGAGTCAATATCTTTCTTGCAGCGGAAAAAAATGACTTTTTAAAATTTGTTTGTTGAAGCTGAACAGCCTTGAGAGAAGATGAAAAGGTAGCCAATAAATTCAATGTCTTAGTGAGAGACTCAGCAAATACTGAATATCACTATCCTAACAAATCTTAATGAAAAGCTAAATCTACCTGTGAACAGAGGAAATTGATTGGGAATAAATTTACTTCATAAAGACTAAAATCAAGTGGTCATATGGTACTGTTTTGTCAAGTTTGGAAAAGCTTTCTCATTAAAAAGAAGAGAAGTTGTTGTACTTTATCTTGACTGTTGGGTGAGGGTTCTGAGAAGATTTTGTTACATGCCGCGTGACCCAGTGTGAGCACGAAGAGAAAAGACAGGGATAATTGAGACTTGGAGCTAAACACATCTCACCTTTTGCACAAAAGTTGGTGGCTTGAGTGAAACGGGCCCCAGGAGTCTTCCCTTACTACGTTACCCCCAGAGAATTAATTATAGTGTCTGGTTTAAGGATGTCTTTGGGAAGGGAAAGTGCATCCTTTCAGGTCTGTGTGGTCTTAGAAGCATATTTGTGTTTAAAATAGTGTGTGGAGAGACTTACACTGCTCCAGTTTTAGAAAAATGTGTGCAGTGGCCTGCAAAATGTTTTTAAACAAATAATTTAGCATCTTCTCTAGGCTAAAGCATAAACTGTCAATTCAAAAGTTGATGTTAAATCACTCAAAGGCTAGCTTTATGTATAATTTAAAATTCAGAAGATCATGAAATTGACCTCTCTGTTTTATAACTATCAATATCTTTGTGATAGGAATATAGGAAAAATGAATAAAATTTTTGAACTAATAAGTATAAAAAATTTAAACTAATAAGTATCTGTACATTGGAATTTTTTTTACCCTTTTAACATATAAAACTTTGTAAACTTTAGGAGAAACTTGAGAAATGAGAAGTAAATAGGGTAAAACACATATTTGCAAAGGCCAGGTTTGAGAATAGGACTCTGAGTTTGTAGGCAAAGTGGGTTTGCTAATACCAACCCCCTGAAGTAGGAATATCTAGCCGCACTCTCAGATAGCTGGAACACAGGGCTAAACGAGGAGCCAAAGGATGAACGATAGCACTGAACTGGGTCATGCCTACATAATTATTCTTTTTCTTAAGATAATTTTTTCCTTTTCCTTTTTTTATTAGTATAGGTTTGCAATATATAAGAAATACATTGACCCTGGAGAATTGGTACATATACATACTGCATCATGATACTTTTTATTTCCCATCCCCTCTCCCTGCCTCCCATCTTCCTCATCTCCAGATCTTTTCAAAATTATTCTTTATAAATGTACCAATCAAAAAAGTTCACTTCTCTAGGAGTAAGACCACTCAGTGGCCAAGAGAAAGGTCAGGAGTGCACTTAGAGAAATGTTCCTAAACCAAAGTGGATTCCTGTTAAAATTCATTTTTTTGAGTTATTTGTATGTCAAAATATCCACGGTTTGTGTAATTTGTTTTCTTATAAAAGGAGAACATTCCTGTGAGATAGCTAATATGTTTAAGCAAACTCTTACACTTTCACAATCATCACCTAAATTCAAATGAGGTTTTCCCCAGGATTTGATGTGAAAGAAGTAAAGATTATATTTAGGGAACTAAACTATAAAATCAATAAATGTCTGATCAGATTAGAAAAATGATAATTGCATAAGAAGATTTAATTATAACATGAGTTGAATATTTCAATACAAGAAAGAATACGTCCAATGAGTTTGAGGCTTAGCTGAGGAATGGGGCACAGAGATTTAGAAAGATTGAGAGAGACCAATCACCTTTGCTAAGCTCATTAAAGCAGTATCATAAGAAAGGCACACTTAGCATACTGAGAAAATCAAGTTCCATTGATGAGACCTTTCTTCTGCTCCTATTAACTGTTTTATTTCCCTGAATTCAATTGCTCTGATCCTTTGCATTCTGACTGCACTGATGCTACAAGGGGTCATAATGTCCTGATCATGATGCTTCAAGTCTGTTCAGGATCTATGACAACAATTTCTCTATAACATCTGATATTTTCTTCCCTACACACAGCATTAAACAGAGAGTTAATGTTCACCTTAATCTGAGTATCCTGTGAGGTAGTTATATTTTCCTGGGAAATTAGTAAGTTATCATTCTACTTTTATAGATCAGTGTTTGTGAGCCTGATGGAGATGAATCTAACTCTGAGAAATAAATGTACTATTATTACGCTGCCTAAATAAAATTTCTATGCATGCTAGGCTGATAGAAGTAGTTGGAAAATAGCTGATGTGATTGGAACAGGGATTAGGCTATGGAAAAATGAGGTATAAAAGAATATATGATATACAATAATTGCAGGAATATAGCTGCATAACTACATGGGCACAATTTCTTAAAATTTATTAAATCTTCTAAAACATTCACCAAATGTTGTTATAACGAATTAGAGGAACATAAGAAAGCATGAACTGGTCATGTAAATTAGTGCAACATAAGGACATCAATTAAAAATTCAAATACCTAGAGTTCTTTCTGAGGTGACTAAGAATGGAGAGGACTACTTAGACATGATGCATCTGTATTAATGGAAGTTTAATGGACAGCAGATCTAGTGAATTCCATTTAAAAACAGCCTGAATTACAGAATTCTTCAAGTTTTTTTGGTAAAAAAAAAACCTCACTCATCAATAGAAAAATAGCCATAGCAACAAGAAAACATCACTATTGAGAAACAACATGGGACAGACGAATATAAAGAAGAAAGAAAGGAAAGGAGCCGTACAAACAAAGACAGACATGGAATTCTCATAGGAATTTGGAATATACATATAAAGTACATACTGATGATCCAATGATATTTTTTCCATTAAGTTTACTGGTACATTTTAGGTATACAATACAGTTACATTCATCATTGGGATCTTGTACTTTTACATGATATATCTTGTTTCTTATTTTTTCCCCATTCCTCCCTGCCCGCCCTTCACCCCCTCCACCCTTCCTTATTTACAAAGACTTTGCTTCCATTTTTTCCCTTTTCTCATATTTTTTCTTTTCCTTTCTTTCCTTTGCCCTACACCTCCCACTTCCCCTACTCCTTTAGACCTTTTCTTCCTATTTCACAATATCATTTATACATTTTGATCCTTATTTACACTTTCAGTTTTTCACACCAGAGAAACTATTCAGTATTTATACACGTGTGTCCTATTTATTTCACTTAAGAGTATGGCCTCAATGTGCATCCACTTAGCTATTAATGTCTCTAGTTTCTCATTCTTTTTGGCTGAGTAGTACTTCATTTTATTAAAAAGCCACATCTTCTTTTTTTTTTTTTTTGGTACCCGGGGATCGAACTTGGGTCTTTGTGGTTGCAAAGCAGGCAGAGGAACCATTGAGCTAAATCCCCGGCCCTTAAAAAAACCCCACATCTTCTTTATCCAGTCTCAAGTTGATGGACAATTGGGCTGTTTCCAAGTTTTAGCTATTACAAACTCTGCCGCTATAAACATGGGTGTGCATATATCACTGCGGTATGATTCTTTTAGTTCTTTGGGGAAGATACCCAGCAGAGGAATAGCTGGGTCAAATGGGACTTCCAATCCTAGTTATTTGAAGTCTCTCCATATTGATTTCCACAGCAGTTGCACCAGTCTGCACTCCCACCAACAATGAAGTAGGGTGCCTTTCTCCCCACAACCCCACCAGCATTTATTATTGATTTCTTGATAGCAGCCATTCTTTCTGGGGTGAGGTGGAATCTCAGCATTGTTTTCGTCTGCATCTCTCAAATGACTAGTGAAGGGAGAAAAATAAGAACCAAGAGAGATTATGTAAAGGTGCAAATTT
Source organism: Heterocephalus glaber (assembly GCF_053883595.1). Taxonomy (NCBI): domain Eukaryota; kingdom Metazoa; phylum Chordata; class Mammalia; order Rodentia; family Bathyergidae; genus Heterocephalus; species Heterocephalus glaber. The sequence continues at coordinate 9,951,530 of NW_028258406.1, read as the reverse complement.
CCAATGATGAATGTCATTATATTGTATACTTAAAAATGTATCAATGATTAAAATGAATAATTGATAACGTGAAAGAGGAAAAATATTCCAGTGTTTATGTTTTATGCAAAAATATTAATTTAAAAGACAGACATAATTGGATTTTAAGCAATATTTTGAAAGATGAAAGCCATGCAATTTAGTATATAAAAGAAAATAGTATTTTCTTTGTTTTGTAAAGTACTGACAATTTATCAGAGCCTTTTAAAGGAAAAGCAAATTTTGGGGAAAAAATTGCACTAGATAATTTGAGTCTTCTTTCTGTCCTTAAATGGTACACATAGAAGGTCATCAAGACAATGTAAAAGAAACAAGCAAGACTTTTTAGTACTTTCTTAATGTTTTAGGGCTTCATAGTTTTGAATGCATTGTAATGTACATATGCTAAGTAGATTCTCCTGAAATAGATAGGTTGGATATATCGTTCTCATGTGATGAGAACACTGATATTTGGAGAATAAATGACTTGTGTGACATCATTCAGTTCTTAAAAGATCAATTTTCTTGTAAAATTGCTGAATTACTGAGTTGCAACTTTCCATGAGTTCACATTCAGTGGGAAAAAAAGTTAGAATTAGGCATAAAATCAAGCAAAATAATCATATCTGAGAATTTTAAGTAGAAAGCATAGACCATTGAGATGACTCGAGAAATCCTTTGTGATTTAGACTCAGATATTGGATTCATCTCATGGTTACAACTCTGTTTCCCTGTATTTTCTGAAGACAAAGTACTTTCCAAAAGTTATTTTTATGCATAGACCTATGGGAGCTAGCATGGGATAAGATAGGGGCAAAAGTAGCACTCTACTATTCTAGGAACATCATCGAAATATAGCATTTTTTTTTGTATAGCAAAAGACACTGGCTTGTTGAGCCTGAACCCTACTGCAAAGTGCTGCTAGACAAGCTATGTAACTCTCTGATACCTCAATTTCCTTATAAATGACACAAGTATAAAATACTAACACAGAACCAGCATACTTACATGTCAGCATTGCATAGAACAATTCATGTGAAGTCCTTAACTTAACAACTAGCATTTTTAAACAATTCTTTTATTGGTACATTTTAGGTATACAACACATTAACATTTCTCATTGGGAACATGTACCTTTACATGATGTATTTTGGTTCTTATTTTTTTCCCATTCCCTGTACTCCCTTCACCCCTCCACCTTTCTGTCTTTACAAAGAATTTGTTTCCATTTTTTTCCATTTCTCATAATTTTTCCTTTCCCCTACCCCTCCCACTTCCCCTACCACTTTGGACCTTTTCTTCCTATTTCACATTATCAATTATTCATTTTAATCATTGGTACATTTTAGGTATACAATATAATGACATTCATCATTGGAAATTTGCACCTTTACATAATCTCTCTTGATTGTTATTTTTCACACTTGCACAGGCCTCCCTTCAACCCCTCCATTCCCCCCATTTACAAAGATTTTGTTCTTATTTTTCCATTTCTCATAATAATTCCATTCCCTTCTTTCCTTTCCCCATACCTCCCACTGCCCCTTCCACTTTGCCCGTTTTCTTCCTATTTCACAATATCTATTATACCTTTTAGTCCTTATTTATACTTTCAATTTCTCACACTAGAGAAATTATTCAGTATTTACACATGTGTGTCCAATTTATTTCACTTAAGAGTATCGCCTAAATGTGCATCCATTTAGTTGAAAAGGTCTCTTATTTCTCATTTTTTATGGCTGAGTAGTACTCCATTTTATAAAAAAACCCCACATTTTCTTTATCCAGTCTCCAGTTGATAGGCATTTGGGCTGTTTCCAAGTTTTAGCTATTACAAATTGTTCTACTATGAACATGGGTGCACATATATCACTGTGGTATGATTCTTTTAATTCTTTTGAGAAGATACCCAGCAGGGGAATAGCGGGGTCAAATGGGACTTCCAAATCCTAGTTCTTTGAGGTATCTCCATACTGATTTCCACAGTGGTTGCACCAGTCTACACTCCCATCAGCAGTGGAGCAGGGTTCCTCTTTCCCCACAGCCCTGCCAGCATTCGTTATTGGTTGATTTCATGATAGCAGCCATTCTTTCTGGAGTGAGGTGGAATCTCACCATTGGTTTCATTTGCATCTCTCAAATGACCAGTGATGTTGAACATTTTTTCATATATATATTTGCTATTTCTACTTCTTTGTCTGAGAAATGTCTGTTCACTTCAGATGCCCATTTTAGAATTGGGTCTTTAAATTTGTGAGGTCTGAACTTTGTAAGTTCTTTAGAGATTCGAGATAGTAGGCCATTGAGGAAGAGCAGGTGAAGATTTTTTCCCACATTGTGGGTTGTCTCTTCACACTGCTCGTGGTTTCTCTTGCTGGGCAGAAGCTTTTTAATAAGAAGACATCCCACTTGTTGATTGTTTGTACTAGTTCACGGGCAACTGAGGTTTTGTTCATAAAATCTTTTCCTACACCAATGTCTTCAAGAGTTCTGCCTAAGCTCTGTTCCAGGCCATTCAGCATTTCTATTTTAATATTTAGATCCTTAATTGATTTCCATTTTAGTTCAGTGCATAGTGAGAGACATACATCTAGTTTTAATCTTTGGCAAGTTGAAACCCAATTTTTCCAGCACCATTTATTAAAGAGGCTATCTTCCCTCCAGTGAGGGTGTTTGGCTCCTTTATCAAAGATAAGATGGCTGAGTGTGTCTGGAGTTGTTTCTGCATCTTCTAATCTGTTCCACAGGTCCTCAGGTCTGTTTCTTTGCCAGTACTCTGCTGTTTTTATCACAGTAGCTTTGTAGTATAGTTTCAAGTTGGGGATTGTGATACCCCCTGCCATGTCTCTGTTGCCTAGAATTGCTTTTGCTATTCTGGGTCTCTTCTTGTTCCAAATGAATTTTTGGATTGTTTTCTCAAGGTCGGTGAAGTATGCTGCTGGGATCTCAGTTGGGATTGCATTGAATCTATAGAGCAGTTTTGGAAGTATAGGCATTTTCACTATATTGATCCTTCTTACCCAGGAGCAGGGGATGTCTTCCCATTTTCTGATACCATCTTCAATCTCTCTTTTCAGAGTGCTACAGTTTTCAGAGAAGAGGTCTTTGATTTCTTTTGTTCAGTTGATTCCTAGGAATTTCAGTTCTTTGGATGGTATTGTGAAAGGAATTATTTGCCCTATTTCTCTCTCAGTGAGTCTGTCATTCGTGCATAGGAAAGCTATTGTTTTTTGTGTGTTGACCTTGTATCCAGCTACTTTACTGAATTTGGTTATTAAGTCTAGAAGACTTTTGGTGGAGTTCTTGAGGTCTTCTATATAGAGTATCATGTCATCTGCAAATGATGACAATTTGACTTCTTTATTTCCTCTCTTTATTCCTTTTATTTCTTTCTCTTGTGTAATTGCCATAGCTGATGTTTTCAAAACTATATTGAACAGGAGTGGTCTTATAACTAGCATTTTTTAAGAAACCTGCTGAACTATTTCTTTATCCAGAACACAATTACCATATAGTGTGTAGAAATCAGTGAAGTTTCTAATATGAAATAAGAGAACTGTACTGAATTCTGTGGAATCTTAGATTTATCTGGAAGCTTACCTATTGAAATATGTCCACAGGGATATCTGAAATGCACATCAAACTCTATATATCTAAAACTGATTTTTTTCCTTCTGAACACAGTATTTGTCCTGTATTCTCTAATTAAATAAATAGCTCTACTGTTCACTTTGCTTTTCAACTCAATCACCTGGTTGCAGCAAAACATCTTTCATTTCCTTCCCTAAAAGTGTCTGATGATTATCTACAGCCCTCCTTTCAAATGTTGATGGAATCCAAATCCTAGTTTGCATGCTGTCATCTTGGCTGAAACACTCACCATTTCTTACCAAAACTATACTACCTTCCACCTGATTACATTGTTTCAAGTCTCGTTTTCCTTTGAGCTGTTCTCTGTTGCTTTCACAGTGACTTCTCAGTATAACATTTGATATCATTCTTTTCCTCTAATCTGTTCTCTGTGGCCAAATAGATAAAATTTGAGTTTCACAGCCCAGCATGTAAGAGCTCTTCTCACGTGGCCTGCTTTTACAACCTCAACTTTATCTCCTCTCATGGTCACTTTTACTGAATCAACCTTATTTATGATTTTATTCCTTAGTTTATACTATTCCCACAGCTCTTCCTCATTTCCCTGGCAAATTCATTCCAATCCCTCAAGACTAGCTCAAGCATCTGATCCTTGTAGAAGTCTGGCCCAGCACGCTCAGTCCCAGTTCCTGTAGGACTCTTATGTAGAACTGATCAAAACGCACTGTCTACATTGAGCCTCCCCCAGGAGATTTGAGTGACTTAAGAGGATGAGTTTACTCCTTTGTGAATTCAAATTAGTATTTGACACCTAGGAAATCCTCAGTAAACACATATCCAATAGGCATCTTACTTATAAGGACTCTTCCATTAGGTAGTTGTTGCTTCTGGCTAGGTTAGAATAATGCAATTAGTTTAGGAGAAATGATTGTCTGCTAACATTTTAATAAATTTATTGACATTTACTTAACATGTAATAATTAACATACAGAAAAGTATACCATTTGAAATTTTTGAAATGTGTGTACTGTGATCATAGTCAAGGTAATGAATGTATCGATCATCTGCAAAAGTTTTATTTTAGCTCTTAGTGATCTATTTGTCCTACCTCTCAAAAACCTCCCATCTCCTGGCAACAACTGATGTGATTTTTGTTACTATACAGTGACTGATTTGCATTTTCCAGAATTTATTGTAAATAGATGCATTAAGTATACATGCTTTTGGTCTTTTTTTCCATTGAGGATAATGGATTGGGGATTTGTTCATGTTTGTTAATGTGTATTATTATTCCTTCTTTTTGCGTTGTATTCTATAATATGGAATGCACCTACATACCACACTTTAGTTGTCCATTCACTTATCAATGGACATTTGGGTTATTCTGAGTTTGGGGCTATCACTTCTCTTTGTTATATACATAGGAGTAGAATTATATGATCATTTCATTCAATATTTTAAGAAATTGTTATACTCTTTTCCAAAATCGTTATACCCTTTAACATGCTAACAGAAATGTATGACAGTTCATTTGTTAATCTTAGAAATTCTAATGGACATATAGAAGTATCTCATTAAAGTCATTTGTATTTCTGTAATGACTAACATTGCTCATGTTTTCAATGCACTTTTATGTTATCAATATTTTCTTTGGTAAAGTAGTTGCTTGAGCATGTTGTCCATTCTTTTAAAAAATTAAGCTGTTTTCTTCTTATTTAACTACAACTATTCTTTATATATTCTGGATATAAATCTTTTATCAGATATTTGATTTTCAAATATTTTCTCATAGATTATAGATTATCTGTTCATTTTTCCAATATTGTATGTGAAAAAATAGAAGTTATTAATTTTGATGATGTTCAATTTATCAGTTTTTTATTGTATGGATCATTCTTTTGGTTTTATATCTAGAAAATCTTTGACTAACTCAAGTCAAATGTGTTATCCTATTTTCTTCTAGACATGCTATAGCCTTATGTTCTGCATTTAGTTTTATCATCCATTTCAAGTGCATTTTGGGGAATAGCAGAATATGCAGATCAGAATGTTTTTTTAAATAAAAATATTCAATTTTTCCAGAGAATTTATTGAAAATACATCTTTTCTACATTTCTTTTTTGTTGTTGGTGGTGGTACCAGGGATCAAACTTGGGACCTAGCAGTTGCAAGGCAGGCGGCAGAACCACTGAGCTAAATCCCTGACCCTGCCTGTCCATCTTTATTTTAAAACACACTACTTTTTTGAATTTTTGGCTAATTTTGCATTCTCAGGATAAATCTCACTTAAATATGATGTATTTTTATTTTGTGTTTTAAAAGTCAATTTGCCAAAGTTTTGGTTAGGTTATTGTATCTAGTTCTATGAGTAGTATTATTCTAGAGTTTTTCTTGTTAGGTTTTTAACTATACGTTCAGTGTTTTGTAACTATTTCTTTGTTAGGGTAAACCAAGGCATGACCGAGATCACTGGAACAGGCAAAAAGTGAAGCAACAAATGAGATTTCACTTCCAGCCTGAGTGCAGGCTAGTCAAGGGCAACAAGACCTTTGATCACAGGGGCTTGGGCAAGGGAAACTTTGCAAGGGAGTTTGGGTAGGGGAGGGGTAGTGCCAGGAAGAGTGGAAAAGTTTTGTCTTGGAGTGGAGGAAGTCTTTTATTTTGAGGCGGAAGAAGTCTGGTGATCTCCAGGTGTATCTGGACCCGCAAGTTTGGTTCTGTGAGGTGGGCTGCTTATCTCGAACCTAAGCCTTGGGTTCCTGTTATCTTTTGTGCCTTGCAGGATGAGTAATGGAATTGCCTGGAAAGTTTTTTCTCTTCTGCCTGGGCGGGGGTCTGACATTCTATGAGTAGTATTGGTCTATAGATTTCCTTATTAAGTGTTTACAAATTTAGATCATCTATTAATCTCTTGATTGAGCTGTTTGTTTCTATCATTCAAATAATTTTGTCAATTTCATCTACAATGTTGAATTTACGGTCATAAAACTGTTCCAAATATTCCCTTATATTCCTTTAAATATATATGCAATCACTAATCCTTTTACCTCTTTCATTCCTGACATTGGTGATGGGTGTGCTTTCTTTTTAGTAGTAAGTTTAGCAGATTGTTCTCAATTTTATTGATCTTTTGGGAAGAACCAGGTTTTGCTTTTATTGATTCTTTTGTTACCATTTTTTTTTCTTTTTCATTTCACTAATTTCTTCTCTGAATTTTTCATGGTTTGTTTTTCCTGCTTATTCTGGGTTTAATTTGGTTTATTTTTTCTACCTTTTTAAAATAGAAAATGATGCTAATGAGATGAGATCTGTCTTGTTTGCTAATGTGGTCTTTTAGATATTAATTTGGCACTGTGGCAAAACATTTCCAAGATTTTTTACTCTCCTTGTGGTAACAGGCATGATTTTCTGTGCAATCATCAGGTGTTATTTTATGTAGTCCTTGTTTGTGGTTATTTCTCAGTATTGTCTTCACCTGTGTGTCTTAAATACCACTCACCTAAGTGCCCTAAGGGAGTACTCTAAAGATGTGAGGAAGTCTGAGCAACTCTTGCCTTCCAGGTATTCATCTTGTGACCTGTAGATGCCTTATCTCTGAACTTTCAATTCTATTTCCTTAACACTTGGTTTCTTTCATACTCTGCCTGCGTTATTCCTCTTTGGACCATGTAACAGAATCTCTCCTCAGATTGTAATCTGGAAGAATTGGAGGACTCACTTATTTCCTTTTCTTCAGGGATCATTGTTTTTGTTTGTGATGTCCAGTATCTTCAAAATAGTTATTATATATTAACTATTTTCATATGTTTTTACTTGTTTCAGGTGGGGAAATGAATCCCTTCTCTGCTAAAGAATTCATCCTAATTAAGCATTTTTTGGTGGAAATACTAGGTCTATCCAATTAACAAAATTGTATGTTTCATTATAGTATTGTAAATTAGAAGAGCAATGTAGTACACCAGTCTCTAGAAGTAATTCATCTTGCATACCTAGAACTCTGTCTATACCAATTGAACAGTAATTCCCCATTTCTCCTTGCCGGAAAACTACAATTCTACTTTCTGCTTCAGTGAATTTAACATACAGAAGTTTAATAAAAGTAGAATAATGCAGTATTGTTATTCTATAATTTTAAAAAATAGTGCTTGTAAAACTCACTGTTTTGTACTATTATCCAAAATACACTGGAAAATGAAGAAGAAAAACAATAAAAATCCTGTAATCTAACCTTCGAAAATAATTGCCAAAAGTTTTATTTTAGTATTATTTTAGCTAGGTGTAAACATCACTTTGTAAAAATAAAAAGTAAGCATTTTCTTCATATCATATTTAACTCTCTTTATGACTTGATTTCTAGAGTACTTTTACATGATTCAAAAATTTCCTTCAGTATGCCTTTTAATGGTTTAAGGTAGCCCATTTTATGGACATGCCAATAAATTATATTCTGTAATTATACTTTATTATGGGTCATAATTTATTGAGCCAATCATTTATTGTGTAGCACTTACGTTGTATCTAGTTTTTCACTTTCATAAATAGTGGTCTGTGATCTTTCTGACAGATAAATAAGTTTTTCTATTTATCAGATTTCCTTAAGAAAAATTCTACTGGAATCACTGATTCAAGGGATATAAATGTTCACATCTTTGAATATTTATGGCAAAATATCATGCAAATGGAGATAAGCAGTACACTAAACTGCCTTTTTTTCCTACACTCAAGCTATCCTATGTGATTTTTTTAAAAACCACTTTTACAAATGTTATTTTGATTTTACCCTTAATTGATATTCCTGACCTTTGTGTTAAGGAAATTCTTCCTCTTCTTCCACATGGCACACCATTTAATTCTTTTATATACCTTCATGCCACAGTCAATTCAACAAGATATTTTGGCACTGTTAACTTTCTTCACCCTTCACCAAATTTTAGATTGAAGTACTATAACTTGCTAATTCTTTCTCTTGCTCCACCCCCATCCTTCCCTCTTTCTTCTGTTTGGACTCTGCCTTTTTCCCTAAACTATTAATTCTCTTTATTCTTAATTTAAATATTGGGTTCACTACCTCCATCCTCTTTTTATTATAGATATTCTTTATGGAAAAACACAATATATTGCTACCTTCTCAATTGCCTTTAATTTATTTGGAGTTTCAAAAATTGATTCATAAATACAAATGCAATTCAGAATGCAAACTGAAAAAAATTGCTTTATCAAAGTGAAGAAGATAGAGTTATTGCAGATATTCATCTTGTCTTTGGGCTCAAATGCCCTGGAACTGGTTCTAAGATATTAAGTACTTCTACAGCATCACACAGATGTATAAGAGCACAAACAAAATTAAAGAGGATTATATATATATATATATGGTATAAAATATAATATAAATTATATATAATATTATATAACATATAATCTTTACATGAATACACTTACATGTATATAAAATCATTCTCAAAATATAATTTTAATAGTAACCAAAACAAAAATACAAATAGCATATCAATGTGAATTAGTACTTGCTCAAATTTTATTTTTTACATGCATCAAAATGCATTATAGACATTAACTTTGTTTACAGATATGCTGCTGTTTTTGTTGGATATCCGTTCTTGCTCCCTTCTTTACCCATGTAATTTATTGGATGCTATTGAAGGGATTCCATGATAAACATGACCCACTTCTTTACATTGCCCCCTGAAGTTTATTGATGCTGGTACCAGTGGTTCTTCCATCATCCAAATTTGCCTCCGCTCCTTACCTTGGCATCATCTAACATCCCTTCTTCAAAGAAATCAATTCTACCCTCATATCAACATTAAATCCAGAGCCAAGGTTATGTATCTAGAGTTTATTTCTTATTAAGTTTTTGATTTAAATTCGATTTTGTAGGTTAGTATTATGTTGCAAGGTGTAATACAACTATACGATGAATGTTTAAATTTTTTAAAATTACAGTAAAAATATATTGACAGTAATCTCCCTCTAAATAACTCCTTTGCTTTCCTTTTGCTTCCTTGCTCATTATTCTTGCCACTTTTGGAGGCAATTCTGGAAACCCTCTTTCATGAATGTCTTTCTGAGAAATGATCAAAAATACTGTGAATGCTGCTGCTGAGTGCCATCCAATGGAAAGCAGGCTTATAATAGCAGGTGATGTCTTCATCCACCTTAGTCACTGGATCTGGCATCATTCTAACTTCTGGCTTTTCCCCAAAGCCAAAATGACCATAAAAGGTAAACATTTTGAATCCATTCAGGACATTGAGGCAGTCATGGCAGTGTAACTAAAAACACTCACAAAAGAGGACTTCAAGAAATGATTCAGAATGTGATGAGAAAAATGAAGTAAGAGTATTCAAAGTGAGGGGGAGTATTTTTGAGGAGGATTAATGGCACTATGTCTTCATTGTAATAAAGTCTTTAAACATTCAGCATATTGTTTGGTTGCACCTTGTATATCATTTTTTGAATAGTCAGACAATTTAGACAAACTACTGGCAAAATAAATAATACATTATTTCAGGCTTGGCTGTCCAATCATTAATATATTGCCTGACTCCAATAGTATTTATAACCATCCCTATGTAGAGTTTTTAAAATATCAATTAAGTTTCTTTAAAAAAACCCTTTAGAATGTTGAAAGATACTCTTCAAAAATATGAAAATATAATTATAACCAAGTTTTAAACAATAGAATTATGTAATAACAATTCTCACAAAGCTTTAGAATATTACCTTACTTTTCCTATGAATTCATTCACAAATGTTTGTTAAATCTCAAGGTCAAATCAAACATATTCCATTGAATTCTGGTTGGAGGGGCTGGACCTCTCTGTAGTGCTGTTGTGCCCTAGCTATTTCCTTAAAATCAGCAGATGTCCCTGTGACTACTGAAATGTACCAGCTTCCATCTTTATTTAATCTGTGCCACAATAGGGAAGAATAGCAGAGGTGGCTGGACTTCTTTAATCCTTGTACTAGTATATGGGTATGTGAAGTTCTACCTAGGTCCAGATTCTGTCCATATTTCTGTACAGAGAAAACATCCTCTGGCCTGTCTTCCTCAGTACACCTGCACTGGTTCTTAAGTCATGATATTTCAGGAAAAAGAATCAAAAACATTCTTTAAAAAAATTCCTTGTGTGCGCTGAACTCTTCTTTTCTCAGGACCCCCTCAACTTTGTCAATTCTTGAATTTAGCAAATGATTGAGTACAGAAACTAGCTGGATTTGTTTGATAGTTTACCTGGTTGTGGGGTTCTCTACCTTGTTTAAATAGTAGAGCACTTGAGAAATAGGCTTATCTTATAGAATCCCTGATTCCTGACATATATGACATATACCTATATATGTAATACATACCTATGTTATATGAGCTACATTTATAATTTTATTCTAATTTCAAAAGATAGATACAGGCAAATACTAAAAAAGGAAATGTATTTAAATTATAGGATTAAAATAAAATCGAGTCCATTTTATTCATTAAAATATTTTGTTCTGAAAAATTAGTCTATGATTAAAGAGACTGACTCCATTTTTGATATGTTTCTGGTAAGGGTTTTAAGACTCACCACACACTGCTGGGTATGTTGATAAGAAAGCCTGTTACTCCTTCTTTTGGAGTCTTCTGGGAAGTTTGAACTCTGAACGGTCATTTAGCTCCAATCATTAAGCACCGCACAACCCAAAGAAGTCTCTTTCCTCTCTCAAGATAGTTTTGGTCCTATTTGGGTTGTTTATCTCACTCTTTCCAAAAAGATTTCACCAGTGTAGACGTTTAAACTACCAAATAATTTTAGAGAGAATAAAAAGATGGGAAAGAAACAGCAACTAAAAATTATAAAGTACTTACTTCAAGTTCTATCTGAATTCATAGGTAATTCTTCAAAGTATTGTCATTAGGTGATGAAGAATTGTTGATAGAAGAAAAATACACAATTGCAATTTTTACATTTTTTTAATTCATAAATTTTATTGGTACACTTTAGGTATACAATATGCTGATATTCATTATTAGGATCTTGTACCTTTACATGATATATCTTGGTTCTTATTTTTCCCCCATCCCCCTGACCTCACTTCAGCCCCTCCACCCTTCCCTATTTACAAAGACTTTGTTTCCGTTTTTTCCTTTCCTCATATTTTTTCCTTTCCTCATATTTACTCCTTTCCCTTCTTTCCTTTCCCCTTCCCCTTTGGATCTTTTCTTCCTATTTCACATTTTTAATAGAAAAAATGAGTAAGTATTTGTTGTGGACTAACATGCAAGATACTATACTAAGTACTTAGCTCAGTTTGTACTCACAACAGCTCTATTGGTTATGGATTATTATTGTTCCCATTTTAGGAATGAATATGAGCCTTAGAAAGGCCTAGAACCTTGCCCTGAACCTGAATATAATGAAACCTTGATTTAAAACCCCCAGGCAATCTGATTTGAGAGACTATACCTCCAATTATTAAGCTTTACAATAGATGTACAGCCTCTACTGTTAGTTTTCTCTAAGAAATTCTTTATTCAGTGAAAAGATAAAAAGGGAGTGATGTGCTGTTGCTAGATTCAGGCTTAAAAAATATTTTTGACATTGAAAGAATTTTAACAATAAAAGAATTTGCTGTATTTTTAATATGTCTTAGGAAAAGCAATAAAATCTGAACACAGTAAGAAAATCCAGTATATGTATTTTGCTTTGTTTGAAGAATAATGACTTTTTTCTTATTGTAAAATGTATAATAATTAAAAATTTATTATCACCTGTTATGATAAAATGTAAATCAAATCATAAATAGTATTTTTCTTATACTGCTTTGTTCTTTACTTTTGAAAGATACTAGTTCCTGATCTATAAACAAAAGTGGGCTACCTTATGCAACGATTTCCAAGAAATTATCACATCACATTTTATGTTTTGAAAATTAGCTATGTGAGAGCTACCTGTATTCTGTAAAGGATTTTTTCAGAGAAAATGAGCTGCCATTAAAGCACTTATTTTCAACTAATATAAGAATGTATTTATCTACAATGAAAGACAGAGATTTTTTGTAACTAGATCCCAGTTAATAAGAGAATAACTATAATATTATAGGCTAGTAAAGAATTATGTGTATATGTGAATTTTTTATGTGGAGGTAATTAAAAAGTATGTACATTTTTCACCAAACTAAATTTTGTGGAACTCCATTCTTTTTTTTTTTTTTTTTTTTGGTACCAGAGATCGAACTCAGGACCTTGCGCTTGTGAGGCAGGCGCTGGAACCACTGAGCTAAATCCCCGGCCTTCGAACTCCATTCTTTATAAAAAATTTTAAGAGGATTTTTATGAATATGAACTGTTAAATTTTTTTTTCTGTTGACAGCAATAAAACATAAGGTCAACAAAATTACAACGTAATACAAAAGATATGAGAACTACTTTTACAAATTTAGAAAGGAATTAAGTAAGGGTTAGGAAACAGGCCTCTAAAATCATGGATGGGTCAACCTAAGCCAGTCTACTTACCATTTCTGTGGTAGAAAAATTGCAGAAAGCTAAATGAAATGAAGGCTGCATCATTGAAACAAATGAAAGGAAAATGCATTTTTTACATAGAAAATTCTGTAATTAACCTATGAGACTTTATGTGATTATAAATTATGACAGTAAATTGCTGAAAATGATTCAAAATAAGACATGGAAAATAGTATCTGAGTAGTTCCTGAATTAAAAGAAAGATAATATATAATAAGCTGACCAGTGGAGGTCAGGAATGAGATTTCTTATCTTCTTTTTTTACATGTTATAATATTATGTAATTAGAGGTCCCACCTTTTTTGTAGCTCAGACTATTATGGAGATGAAACACTGTACTAAAAGGATTTGTCAATTTTTTGTGAGGGTATACATCAAAGAAACCATTAGCTTTAAGAAAATTACGAAGAGGAAAGAATTTTCAATCCAGCAGGATAAAGCAGAAAATACATTTATTGTTTTGCTCTAATGAGCAGCAAGGATGAGAATCTTAGATATAAGAAGAATCATACATTACTGAAGCTTCAAAGGTGACTGTCTTCTTGCTGGATATCAGAGCAGCTACATGTAATTAAAAGCCTACATTTAAATAAGTGTTTCTTTTCTGCCCCAAACAGTTCTTTAGATCTTTTTTTTTTCGGTCAAGGAATGCGTAGTTATTTAAAAAATGACAAGTTGTACCATTGGGTCCCTGTGTTTATCTGCCACTTTTAATGTTTGTACTTAATTTATTTACTCTGTGTGTGTGTGTGTGTGTGTGTGTGTGGGTGGGTGTGTGTAACCTCCTATTTATCAGACTTTATGCTGTGTCCTAGGAGTACCGCAGTTAGCAAGATGTACTTTGTCCTTACCTTCAGAAACATAGAGAGAGAAAAGGGAACCAAAATGTTATGGGATAGGGTATTAGTAAGACAGAGGCCCCTTAGTCTTAGGAGGCTTCTTAGAAGTTGCTAACTTCAGAAGAACTCTGACCAGATGACAATTATTGAGCGAAGCTGTAGAGGCAAGCACAAACATAGAATGGACTGGAAATTGAGAGAGTTTTGTATTTACAGTGCAGGCTATGAGGTGCCCCGGTAGAGATGAACTGAGTGGACAGCTGTGGCCACATCATTTGGAGCTTTGGAAGGGCTTAAGACTTCATCATAAAGGCAGAATTTATGCAGCATAAATGTATTTATTTAATATTACACTAGGAAAGAGTAAGACAATTCTATTGGAAATAATTACATTAAACAGAGGGAAAGCCAGTCAAAATAAAGAAAATCTGAAACACAGTAAGTGTCCAAGGACGTGTGTGAGAGAGACCATGAACTCCAATTATAAAATGAAAGCAAAGGAAGAAATCTTACATATTTGTAAATGTAATCACATAACTCTTGGATAAAATAAGAAATTATAAAGAAAACTAGAAAACAACTGAATACAAGTAAAAATACTGTATATCATACTATTTGGTTAAAAATTATACTTAGGGGATAGTTTTCAGCCTTAAATGCTTAGAAAATGAAAGCTGAAAATTTGAGTAGATTTGAAAACAAATCCAAAGAAATAGGTAAGGGGTTATGATAGATAAATGGTATTAAAGTTAATAAAATAACAGTTACAATAAAGATCTTTGAAAAAAGGAAACATATGACCTCATCTCATAAAATGTTCAAGGAAAATCTCAGAGTAGCCAAAAAGCAATATTATGAAGGAAAATGTAATTACACATAACATGCCCCTGAATACTTTGAAAAAATTCATGATAATGTTATTTACTCAAGTAAAATTACCCCTTTAAAATATATTAACAAAGAAAGATGGTTCAAGTGAAAATTAAAATTCCAAGTAGATTTGTATTCCCCAAAGACACCGATTAATAGTGAAATATTTTTCCAGAGTAAAAATACCATGCCAAGATAGATAGGTTTTTCTCTCAAAACATTAAAAACATGAAATAGGATTGATGTTTCATTTTATAAAGGCATAGAAATTAAATTAGTGTTATATTTATACATACTCATATTATGTAAATACAGTACTCCAAAAGCAGAATAAAAAACCAAATAGGAGGCTGACAGGTCAATGGGAAATTATTGTCTGACACAGGTTATAGGTGATACAAAGTAGAAAAAAGGCTTGCAAAATCTTCAAGCCATTAGGGAGAAAATGATAAATTTGTAATCCTAATTGTTTTTTTATCATATCTATAATATAACATGAAAGATAACCTATATGACAATATCACAATGTGAAGATATCACAAATGGGATGAAAATACTTGTAATTTATATAAAATGTCAAAAGACTGATGCATAGATTGCATAAAGAATCCTTGCAACTCAACATGAAAATGACGTGTCCCAGGGGAGAAATGGACCATGAATATGAAAGGACAGCTCACAGGAAAGGAACAACAACAATCAATAAACATACCAAAATGCATACCTACACTAATGGGATAATGCACATTAAAATAAGTATGTACCATTTTCACATCCACCACATTGTCAAAATTTTTTTAAAAACTCAACATTTAAAATAAGTTTTTAAAAACGGGCAATGAGGTGGCTCATACCCAGAGGGCTTGAGTATAAAGAAATTTGGTGTTATCAAATTGAATATTCATGTACCCTTTAATTCAATCATTCACTTAGAGCATCTTCATAGAGAAATTCTTCCAAATATGTACAAGGAGGAGAATAATCTATCCCTCTGGCAAAATGGAGTTGAACATATGAAACTTGGCTCAATCATAAAATTGAACAACATAAAGCAGGTGAAAGAATGAAATGCTTATGTAATTAATATGGTAGACACAAGCTATAGAATGAACTAGCTACAGCGGGCATATTTATGTTGTTTATGGATAAATGTGCATATAGCAAAATTACCAAAATATGCATCGAAACCTTATAGAATGACTACAGATCAACGATTATGTGTGAGCACAATTTGAGAGGGAAAGTGTGATGGAGGGAGTCTTAAACTGTAGTTTTATTTATGGTTAAAGATATGAAGGAAATATAAAATATTAAAATCTGCATAACCGGGTATTGAGAACTTGTTTGGGTGCTTGGAATATTTCATAGTGCTTTTAAAAATAATGAATTTATATATAGCCTACACCAAAAAGAGTAGCCATAATTTTTTTAGTTTTTAAGTAATGAAAAGAGGTCATGCGTTTTTGTTTTCAGGCTTCCAAAGCTCCTCTCTCTTCATAAGTTTGTGGTCATTGTAATGAGTCAGAATAAGTTACTAGGTTTTAATAGTCATTCTTAAATATATTTCATTATTTATTCTATACAGTGCCCAGCACAAGTGCCTATACAAATTGATAGTACATAAATATTTTACATAGATTTTGGTGGTTCTTGTTGCAAAACTCATAGATGGGTAACAGAATTGTAAATTTATATTTCTTGGCAATGTGGAAGTTGACTGCAGATAACCTTTTCTCAAATAACAAGTTACAAAGTCTGAGTTAGAAACTTTTCAAATTCCTACTGAACATGAGCTGAGTGAACTGACTGGATGAATGAGGAGGCTTGAGTGCCATGCTGGTAGCCCAGAATACAGATTATTTTACAAAGGACCCTGGAATTCTTGTGCTGGTGTTTATTTAGGAAACCTCTGAACATGTTTCCCTAGGCCCAATTTTCTTATATACACAGGGATTAAAAGGTAAAAACAAGTTATTATTTCCCCTTATTTTATGCAAACTATCTATATTTTGACTATTTTCATTCCATGTCTTTCCAAAAAATCAATACCAATTTCAGTGTTACAGTTTCAAAAGAGAACTAAGAAACTCACAGCTCAATTATTCCTTTCACCCACCTCCCTAGTACATTTCTTGAATGACAGTCACCTCAAAGATCTTTTGATCTCTTTTGAATGTTAACATTTCTCCTGTTTTTAAGTGTTTATAAACTGTATATGAATCTAGTTTCCACAGTGGAATTTTCCATGATTTAAAGATTTGAAAAGGTTTTCAAAATAACTAGTTTTCAACAAGGCAACAAATATAGGCAATTCATTAGAGAAACTGATTATAACAGTGAATGCAATATACTTTGGGAATAGCAGCTTATTTGTTAATTTACCCAAATAACATATCTGTGGATCAAAGATTTATTAAAGAAATGGCTGAGATTTAGGTTTTCTTGAAAACATAATTTTCTGTATATTAGGAGAGCATTTTGTAAGATAGCACAAGTGACAAGAGTTAGGTGGCAAGTATAAATACCATACTGCCAATGAAAATCAATCAAAAGAGAACATAATATTTGAAAAAACTTGATGATAACAAAGATGCAACTACAGAAACTGCCCTGTGATAATGAAGTGAACAGATTATCAGGCACAATATAATGAATGCCTTGTTTCCAATCTGCTTTTATAAACAAACAATGAAGGATCCATCATCTAAAATTAGCAAAAACATCAGAATGCAATAATGATTTAATTAAAATAGGCAGAGCATATAAATGCAACAAAGATAAGTGATGAACCTAAAAAATGCTAGCAAAGTATTTTGAAATAAAAATCTTGAAGCAGAATTCATATATAAATTTAATACTACTTCTCAGGCTAATAAATTGGAATCATGGTGTTGTTTCATTCATTATAATTACAGATTTCACATTTAAGTTTGAATGAAAATGATGATTTTATTTATAAGAATAATTTAAACTTGGTACAAACATCCCTCATACTATATTTTTGGAGAGGCTTTGCCATAATGTATATGAATTATTCATAAAAAGTATTCATTGATTTGGTCTTTTAATATTGTCATAGTATAGCCAACCTATAGAGATTTGTTTTGGGAAAATAATATTATGAAATCAGTATTAGTTTACATACAGATAGAATAAAATTGATTGTTGGTGCATAACTTCAGAACTCTAAATATGAATTTTAATGTGCAACTATTTTCATATCATTTTGGGGGATATTTGCAATTACTTTTTTTTGAATCTCATTTACTTTTGGGAAAATATAGACTTTGGCTCTAGAATATTAAATATGATTCAAATTTTCATATTTAATGAAATTTTAAAAATTATAAGAATCATAAAACTACTTTAAACATCTTTATTCTGGTAGAAATATTATCAAGGGTTTGAAGTAGACTTGTTCAAGTTGTTGCAAGTTCCCAACATCCAATTATAAAATATTTATAAAATGTACCTGTGATGCTTTTCATAACAATTTAGCAAAAGAGTAAAATAAAACAATCTTCTATATTAATCAAGTTTCATTCTCATTGGAACTTATTTTATTATTGCTGAAATGTGAAGCTGTGAAGAACTTTGTGAGGGGAATGCTTCATTGATTATGCCCAAAGCAGGATGTAAACAATGCAGGCTGTCCAGAGTTACTCCTACAATTTCCTTGTTTTAAGTGGGTCTGACCAAAGCATATGAGATAACACACAGCTGAGGTCAGAGTGACTCTTACCCAAATTCTGTTCCCAGTCCAACACAAGATTGCTTTGTTTCTTCTTTTAAAGCCTTGCTTTCATCAGCAACATATCCATAGCAACCACACCTAGCCCCCTCACCCCAACATAACAATGATTATTTCACCAATAAATATCAATGGTTCTAGATGCTCAGAGCCTTTGCTTGCTCAAGCACTGGTCATCCCAGTTTTCCTATCTTTCTCTTTAACATCATCTCTAAATCTTTCTTCTCCTCATGTGTCATATCACCTAACAGGACATCAGAATTTGCTGTAGGGGTCTGGTAACCTTGAATATGAGATTCTAAATAAAATTGTAAATTTGATTCAGTTTAAATTTGTTACATACAAAGAAAGGGTAATTTTGAATAAAGACTATATCAGGCATTTTTAGAAGGTCCATCATTATCCTAAGCATTTAAACATTCATATACAAATGTACATTGGCTGGCTTTTTGCCATTGGAACACAATTCTTGACACCTATGACTTAGAGGAGACATTCAACTTTAGCTTATGGTTTCAGAGGCTTTCAGTCAGTGGTTGGCTGACTCCCTGAGAGAATCGGAATGGTAGAAGGGCAAGGCAGAGAAAAGCTGCTCAACTCGTGGCCTCTGGGAAGCAGAGAGTAGGGGGAGAATGTGAAAGGAGTGGGCCAGGTACCAAGTATAAGCTCCAAGGTCTCATTCCTATGACCCACACAGACACACCCAGAAGCATGCTTCACTGATCCCCTAGACAGCTCTTAAGCTAATCAAATTGGCACAATTAAGCTTAACTACCACGGCAGGTTTTTATCCTTATACCTGTAGTGATTGTTTCTCTTTTGTTTTGGTAAAAATTGATGTTTTAAATCTATAAATAGGGGGAAATGAGAAGCACCTTTGCTTACAGTGATCACTAGTACCCTTGCAGTTAGTCTCAGGGAACTGCTCATCCTTAACAGAAAGGACTTCTCCTCTGTTTGAAGTCAAGGCTTGCTCTTTGCAGATATTCAGCATATGAGAAGAATGAGATCTGATCTGAGAACTAGAAGATAAATGAAAATCTAAAAGGAATAGCTTTTATTAAGTTGCTACACATGAAAGAAGATAGAGCATCTAGGCTTTGAAGAAATTACATTTCAAAAGGGGTGGAGAAATTCATAGATAAGAAGACTCAAAGTAGTACAGTTTGCATAGAGTATTGGGTTCAGAAAGTCACTTTCCACTTTCCATTCAGAGAGTGCTGTTTCCCATTTCACTTACTCTCCTGTGAGCCTCATGATGCTCTTCTGTGAACCAAGGATCCTCCTACATGGATTGTCAGATTACATCTGTCCCTTCAACTCCACTAGAACACTCAACATTGGGTTTTGTCCTAATTATGTATCTTGGTTTATGCTGTAATTTTTTATATGCTTCATTATCTGTCTATTCTTTCCTCCAATCATTGGACTATATTTTGTTTACATTTTATTTTGTGTATTGATTTGGAGGCCAGGTTTTTTTTATTCATTAATTTTATTGGTACATTTTAGGTATACAATATGATAACATCCATCAATGGGAATTTGTACCTTTACATGATATATCTTGGTTCTTATTTTTTTCCCCATTCCCCTGTCCTCCCTCCAACCCCTCCACCTCTCCCTATTTACAGAGACTTTGTTTCTGTTTTTTCCTTTTCTCATATTTTTTCTTTTCCCTTCTTCCCTTTCCCCAACCCCTTCCAGACATTTTTAAATTTTAATATTTTTTTTCAAATGTAACAAACGTGTAATGTAATAACCTTTTAGTGATGCTTCATTATTAAGTTCAATGAAAAAAGGGACTCCTGACTTTTATTTGTTATTTTACTTTTTGGGTACTGGGGATTGAATTCAGGACATAGCGCTTGTGCGGCAGGCCCTGAAATCATTGAGTTAAATCCCCGGTCCCTGACTTTTATTTTTTAAATGTTCTTTGTTTTCTTCATCAGATTTTCAAGTTTTCCTAATAAAATCTCAGCTTAGCTCTGTTTTTTATACATATTTCTTTTAATCATAGTGTCTTGCATTTTATTTATAATATGTTTCATATGACGATAATAATCAAAGTTTTAGCTTTCCTTCCTTCTGAGTTTTTGCTTAGTTGGCTTAAATTTCTCTTTCTACTCCAAATGGCAAGAATTTCATTGATTTAGTACAAATACATTCCTTTTGCTTAATTTCACCAAAGAATAAAATCTCTGTAAAGCATCCTGTGCTGTTATACTTTCTATGATACATTTGTAGACATCTCCAATATCTTCTGGCCTTTTGTACGACATCAGAAGAATCTGAGATCAACCATATTTTTGACTTTTTATAACCAGTTTGGTTTGCCTCCATGTGTTTTTGAGAGTTTTAAAACATCTATTTATAATTTAAAATTTTAGTTAGATTATGTAAATTACATCCTCTCAGTTTTGGCTGGAAAATAACTCTTTTAACCCAAGACCATCCCCCATATTTTAATTTAAAAAATATAAAATTTAAAAACTGAAAAGAATAAGACTACAAACACCTATATGTCTTTTACATAAATTATATGTTGTTACTATGTTGCCACATTTGCTTTCCCCCTTTCTTTCTCTTTCTCTCTCTATGTGTGCGTGTGTGTGTGTTTAGTCAGCTTTCCCATTGCTGAACAAAATACCCAATACTCACAATTTAAATGAGAAGAAGTTTATTTTGGCTCACAGTTTTAGAGGATTCAGTGCATGAAAAAGAGCATCGCAGAAGGGTATGGAAGAAGGAAATTGCTCATGTCATTGTTGCCAAGAAGAGAAAGAACAGGAGGAGCTAGGGACAAGAATACAGCCTTTCAGGTCACAGACACCCATCTTCAAGCAGGCCCCACCTCCTAATGTTATAGTCAGCAGCTCAACTCATCAATGGATGAATCCACTGAGAAATATAGCACCCCCGTGATCCAATCACCTTCCAAACACATGAGATTTGGGGAAGACATTTTAAATTTAAACACACACATACACATACATATATATGTATATATATATGTATGTGTGTGCATACATACATATATATGAGTGGAATTATAGTACAAATACTAGGCTAATTGATCTGTAAATAAATGTACATGTGTATCCATGTGCACACACTTTCTTCTCCATAATAGTGTCAAGAGTAGACACATAATTCACCAATGAGTATTTTAGAAGTATTTTCTGAGAATAATGGCATCTTCTGATATAACTACAATATCATTACATCTAATGAAGGTAGGTTAACTTAATAAAATCTAATATAATATACCTTCCTTTTGTCTTTTATTTCTGTCAACATCTCATCATTTGAGTTTTTTGTGCTTTACCTATTGACTCTAAAAGCTCTTTATATATATCTAGTAATATATTCAGTAATATTTCTTCTCTTTTTCTCCAGTAGATAATTTAATTCTGCTACTGAACTGTCTTTGCATATTATCCAGTTTTCTCATCTCATTTTAGTAATGTTTAGTCTCGTCTGGATCAGCTCTTTTCATTCACTTTTTTTTCCTGTGGTTATATTTATTAGTATCATGTTAAGAATTTCAAATAGTATTATAGACTTCTTATGCCTATAATGATTTGGAAATGTATTTTTTCTCCTGTATTTATGATTCTTTCTGTTTGTGCTATGGGATGAATTATACTTTTGTATTTATCATCACATTTAAAAGGAAATACCTATCTAATTTTCACCCAGCACTGAGATTTTGGGTTGCCCTTGATCTTCACATAGTATCTGCTTATTTAATAATTGACCTTCCTGAAATATCTAGAAAATAGACTGGAATTTACTCTTGCTCCAGTTTTTGAGATCTAGAAATAATTTTTCTGCCATGTTTCTGCTGTATTTACTTGGCAATTAGGTAATTTACTGCCTAGTTCTCTGAAACTGAGACTTTGAGTAATTCATGAAAAACTAAAATTAATACTGCAGAACTTTGCTTAAGGATATTATAACTCCTAGAACTCAGTGATCTCAAATTATAACGTTTATCTGTATGATGTTCCCATTTTCTGCTCTGCTGAGTTTTGGGATCTTAAAAAAGTCTAAAGACTTTGAAAAGAACAATTATTACTATAACCACTTTATTAAAAACAATACAATTCAATAGGGTAGTACTGAAGATAGCTCAGTTAAGCAGAGATTGACAGGCAGTTAGAACTGGACCTGGGTCAAGATAGAGTCAGAATAGCAATCAGGCAAACTAGGCCTGTGGTCAAGGGCTGAGTTGATAGAAACCAGGCCTCAAGATAGAGATACCATGACTAGGCCTGCAAGCCTCCCCAGAGATAAAGGAGAGTTGAAAGCTTTACAAGAACTAGTACCATCTGATCCAATAAGTTGGAGCGATGATGTAACAAATATGTAAAAACAACATTAACAAGTAGATAAAGGGCCAGAACATTGATCCTTACTCCTACCACCTCCAGAATGCCTTTGTTCTCCTTACAACTGTGCCTTGTCTGTTGTTGTTGTTGTTGTTGTTCCATCAATATCAGTTAAGTGACTACTTGTAATTGGTTGATTATAGGTTGATTATAGTTTGGCCCAAGGTAACCTGTGATGACAATTTTCTGTGGGGGTTTAGCTCAGTGGTTCTGCCACCTGCCTCTCAAGTGCAAGGTCCCAAGTTCGATCCCCAGTACCAAAAAAAAACCAAACAAAAAACCAGCAAAAATACCCACCTCCTGCATTTCAGGAGGTTTCTCTTAAATAAGACTTTCCTACTCTTCACCTCATTTGTCCTCAAATACATTCTTCAGTGTTATGAGACACAAACTTGGCACATCTATTAGGTTAGGATAGATCTATCTGGGGGATCTCTCAGGTTATTATGTCTCTGTAATAATAGGATACGACAGTGCAACAGTACACAACATGATACAATACAGTATTGAAAAAATTGAAGAACTGGGTTTAGTTCTCTGATTGGTCACCACTGTGATTTCTGAGTCTTGGTCAAAGAGGCAGAAGAGAGGGAGAAATATTTTCTTTTTTGATTAGGTAATCGTGAGTAAAATTTGTATTGTTTTTCTTAATTGAATATCAATGATTTTGGTAAGTAGATAACTTCAGTGTTCTATTTAGTTGTCTAAAATGTATTTTCTGCATTTTTATGGGTATTCTGGGAAAGAAGGATTAATGTGAATTAGGAGCCAAGAGCCAATGTTATTTTAAATTGAAATTTCAGAGCTCTCATTAGAATTCAATCTATTTGACCATGAAGCTCCAGAAATTTGCATTTCCTAACATTCATTTTTTTCAAAATGATTTTTTTTTTCCTCAGCATCTGTTATCTGGAAAAGTGTTTTTTAAAAATATATTTTGTTTCACAGTAATGTTGTGGTGTAGACATTATTGTTGTTTTTGATATTTGAAATGTTTTAATTTTTCAGAGTAGAAAACGGGTTCCTAAAGAATGTTTTTCCCCCCAAAATTCATAGTTGAAACAGATATATCTAAAGGTAAAATTCATGGTTGCTTTCTTTTAATGATATTACAAAGAGAAAAATAATTATGGGGTATAATATTAATTTTTCTCAAAACACATCAATCACAAATATTTTGAAATCATTATCAAATCAAAAAAATTGGGAAAATGAATCTTACTTATTGTTCAAAGTACACTTAGCTTCAAGGTGTAATCATCTGAAGATATTTGTGGAAAATTATTTAATAGATGAAGATTTCCTTTAGAAGTTTAAATGATTGGATACAAGAATATTATAAACTAGTTTATACAGTTATATGCAAATTGAATCATAGTAAACACAATTATTGCAGAGACATAATAACCTGAGAGATCCCCCAGATAGATCTATCCTAACCTAATAGCCAAGTTTGTGTCTCATAACACTGAAGAATGTATTTGAGGACAAATGAGGTGAAGAGTAGGAAAGTCTTATTTAAGAGAAACCTCCTGAAATGCAGGAGGTGGGTATTTTTGCTGGTTTTTTGTTTGGTTTTTTTTTGGTACTGGGGATCGAATTATTGTTTCTTTCTAGGCATGCACATTTTCTCAGTTCTTTCAACTATTTCTTTCTGAGGAAATTATGACTATAAAACTATATAAATTCATAAAAATATGCTCTCTAAAGCAACTCACTAATAAAAATCTATGTAGGTTCTCCAAGTATAAAGTTAAAACAAATTATACTTAAACCAAATCATGGATATGCAGTGGAAATGGTGTGGTCTTTTCAATAAAAGATAATTAATTGAATATCTGTGTATCTACATGGATAAATAAGACACAATAAATGTGTCTTGCTTTTTATCTCACATCACACATATACATACTGAAAGAGAGAAACAGAGACAGAAGACAGAGACAGAGACAAAGACACACACACAGAAAGAGACAGAGACAAAGACAGAGAAAGAGTGTGTGTATAAATATAAATGCAAAAGATAGAACTATAAATGTTTTAGGAGAAAATCTAGTAGAACATCTTCCTCAGCTTGGAGTAGGCAAGATTGTTTAACATGAAACAAGTGTCTAACCATAAAGTAAATAATTTGATGAGTTATAATGTTAAAAGTGAGAACTTTATGTTTAATAGAAGACATTTTTATGAAAGGAGAAGACAACCATAAAAAGAAAAAGATATTTATAACACTACAAATTTAAAAAAATTTACCAAGAATACATAAAGGACTCTTACAATCCAATTAGAAAAATATAGATGACCAATGAAAAAACTGACAAAAGAACTAAAAATACATTCTACAAAAGAAGATTGTCAGGTAAATCTCAAAAGGTGCCCAATTTTAGTATTTGGGGAAACAAAACTTAAATCTACAATATAAAATATCTCTTATCAGAAAGATAAAGAGGAAACAAAGAAAAACACTATACTAGCCAGAATGTGGAAGTATACATAGGTATAATAATCAGTTTGGAATATTATTTGGCAGTGCGTGTTAAAGCTGAATTTATACATTTTTTTGACTTGATTCTTAAGTATGTATGTTACACATACTCACATACATAAATATATACATATTCATCAAAGACATATATTAGAATATTTGTAATAGTATGTGAATAATTGACTAAATGTAGAAATTAGCAAAGGCTCATTTGCTGGAGTAAGAATAAATACATTTTAACACAAATAAGTACATAAAGAAATAGGAATGAATGAGCTATATCTATATGCACTATATGGATGAATCTCACAATGTCAAATAAAATAATCCAAAAATAAAAAGATATATATGGCAAGATTCAATTTATAGAAAGTAAGAAACAGAGATGAAGAAGAAAGGAAGAGAGTGAAAGAAAGAAAAAGAAAGAAAGAAAGAGAGAGAGACAAGAAAGACTAATATATGGTGTTAGAATTCAATAAAATAGTTCTGATTTGAGGGTAGGGATGTTAGTGACTGAAAAGGATGAAGATGAACTTCTACATAGTATTTTTTTGAACCTGGCATTGGTTATTTAGTTTTACACTGTTTGGAGAAATCCAGTGAGGAGTACATTTGTAATGTGGTAACTTTTTGTATCTATATTATACTTTAATAAAATGTTCTAACAATTAAAACTTCCATCAATTGGTTGATAGTTAAAATTTTAATTTTGTACAGGAAACCAATAACACAAAATTTTTTGAAGTGCATCTTATGGATTTATGATATTCTGTGATACACTGATGATCAGAAATGTCATATACTCATAGAATCACTGTCATATCAATATACCAAGATAAGCACTGTAAAGCCTATCTATGCTTGAGAATCTTTCTGAGTAGTATTTTGAAACTTAGTTGAAAGTCATTAACAAAAGAAATCATAATGCAAGAATAGAGACACATACTCTGTTCAGTTAAATTTCTCATCATCTGGCTATAACTGTTAGAACATTTAGTTAAAATAGCAAAACTACAATAGTAGCATCCCAGAGCTAGAAATTTGAGTTTTAGCCTTGTTTAAGCATTAGTGTGTGATCATTGGACATTAAAGCATCTTAGGGAAAAATTTTCCTCAATGATTAAATGAAAGGATAAATTTGATGATCATTAATTTCTGTTCAAACTCCAAGATTACATAGTTTCCATGATACCACTAGCTTTTACATAATTTAAATGTATGTCATGCTTGCTTTTCTAAAAGTCTGTATACTTTTTCCCTTGTCCCTTCTGTTACTTTATTGGATCAACCATTTATCATTGCTTAAACAAGAAATTCAGCTAGATTCAAGCTTATTCATTAAATGTTAAATATAGGAAATATAAATAGAACATTACTAATTTGTGACTAATTTAAGCACCTCTAATGATGAGCAATTATCAAAACTAAAAGGGTTTGAGCAATACTTTATAAGCCTGGTTAATTAACAAACTCTTGGCTTGTACTTTAAAAATTGAATACAAAGTAGACATTTATAGATAATCTCAAAATTACCACAATAAGCATATTCATACAAATGTCAACTCAAGCTCCAGATAATGTCAAGAATAAGTGAATTATCTTGACATACACCCAACTTTGAACACTAGTAACAATCAGATCATCAAGAGTTGATCATATATAATCTATTTGAAATTAGAGTATAGAGGTCTAACATTTACACAGAATTAAAAAACACATTTTTTTCCCTTACATCAACTCTCTGAAAATTTTGTTTAGATGATTGTAAAGTTGTTCAAAAAATATCTTACAATTGTCTATTTAGCACACTATGATTTGTACACTTGACTAAATAGCATTGTTAGGTAATTTTAGAAAATAAGCATACAATATAAGATAAATAGAAAAATGTGATGAAAAAAGATAAGTGGAAATGAAAAAATTTTATTTTTGGGGGGTTACCAAGGATCAAACATGGGACCTTGTGCTTGCGAGGCAGGCAGCAGAACCACTGACCTAAATCCTGGGCCCAAAATAGTATTTGTGTACTTATTTTTTTCTTGGTACTGGGGATCAAACTCAGAACCTTGTGCTTGAGGGGCAGGTGCCATAACCACTGAGCTAAATTCCTGGTGAAAAAATATTTTAAGCCTCTGAACTTCTATGGTTTATGAAGAATTCAGCTGATAAGTAAAAATCTAGCAGAAAATCTTTGACACCAGGTGACATTGAAGAGTTAGAATACATAAGAAAGAGAAGTTAGGTTCCAATGCTCCCAGCCCAGATGTAGGGGCTTCTGGGCCCCTGTTCCACCACTCCCAGTGCAGAGGAGGTGAGCCGCACAGGCACCAAGAGTAGCCCCCCATCAAAATGAGAAGACATGTAAACAAGTCTCAAAACCAGACTTCCAGATCACCTACAGCAACCCCAAAGGGAAACGAGATGGAACACTCTGATACTTAACCACCTGGACTCCCTGAACTGGCAAAAAAAGAGGATCTGGAAAAAATGAAATAAGAAATAATTTCTCAGATAACAGCAGATTGTGCTCATAGTGCAAGACATGATTGATAAATCTAGAGAGGACCTGAGGAATATGATGGAATCCCAACATAGGAAACAAATGGAATCCATAAAACAGATACAAACAGATTTCCAGGGGATTAAACACTCCATTGAAAGCCTACGTAGCAGAATGAGCCAATGTGAGGACAGAATTTCAGATACAGAAGATAAGATTGCAATCAGTGACCAGGAAAAGAAAAATTGCTTCAAATTTGTAAGGGACAATGAGAAATCAATCCAGCAGATGCTAGACAATGCAAAGAATAATAACATAAGACTGATTGGAGTCAACGAAGAAACCAGAGATAGTGCAGATGACATAAAAAAATCTCTTCACAGAAATAATGGCAGAAAACTTCCCAAACAGGGGGAAGGAACTTGACATACAGATAAGTGAGGTGTATAGGAATCCAAGTAGTCTTGATCAAAAAAAATTTACAGATAGGAATGTAATTGTTAAGATTCCAGAAACCCAACAGAAGAACAAAGTTTTACAACCAGTTAGAGAAAAGAAACAAATCACATACAAAGGAAAGCCCATCAGAATCACAGCAAACTTCTCAACGCAAACCCTCAAGGCAAGAAGAGCTTAGGGTGACATATTTCAAGGCCTAAAGGAAAACAGGCTCCAACCCAGACTGAGGTACCCTGCAAAACTGTCTTTCAAAATTGATGGAGAAATAAGATACTTTCATGACAAAGGGCACCTTGGTAAATTCATGAATACCAAACCAGCACTCCAAAAAATTTTAGATAATATCCTAGGAACAGATAATGATGATCACAACACCAGGAAACACAGCAGAATGAATCCATTGGACATGACAAGAAATTAAATGTAAAGGGGGAGAATTCAACAAAAAGAAAAGTTATGACAATGATAAGTCAATAAGTATCAGTTATAACCATCAATGTTAATGGCCTCAATTCACCAATCAAAAAAAATAGACTGGCAGAATGGTTCAAGAAGCAAAATACAACAATATGTTGCATACAGGAAACACACTTAATTCAAAAAGAAACTCATAGACTGAAAGTTAAAGGGTGGAAAACAATACTCTATGAGATGAGAACCCCCCAAAAAGCAGGACTAGCAATCCTCATTGCAGATCAAGTACATTTCAAACCAACACTGATTAAGAGAGATGAAGAAGGACACTACATCCTTGTAAAGGGAACAATCCAACAGGAAGAGATGACAATCATAAATATCTATGAACCAAACACTAGTGTGCCCAACTATGTAAAACAAATGCTAACAGACATGAAAAGTAATATATTCACTAATGCAATAGTAGTAGGGGACCTCAATACCCCATTGTCACAAATAGACAGATCAATTAGACAAAACATAAGTAATGAAATACTAGAACTCAATCGAACTCTTGAACAAATGAACTTAACAGATGTTTACAGAGTCTTCCACCCCACAAAATCAGAATACAGATTCTTTTCAGCTGCACATGGGTCATTCTCCAAAATAGACCACATACTCACACATAGAACATGTTTAAGTAAGTGCAAAGGAATTGAAGTTATCCCCTGTACATTATCAGACCATAGTGTGATGAAATTGGAGATCCATAGCAAAAGAAACTCAAAACATTTCATAAACACATGGAAATTGAACAACACACTTCTGAATAACCAATGGGTCACAGAGGAAATTAAAGAAGAAATCAGACAGTTCCTTCAATTAAATGACAATGACAATACAACATATCAGAATCTATGGGACACAATGAAAGCTGTCTTATGAGGGAAATTCATAGCAGTGAATATGCATATTAGGAAAACAGAAGGAGCCCAATTAAACAACCTGATGCTGAACCCCAAGCTTCTAGAAAAAGAAGAACAGGACAACCTCAGAGCTCATACAAAGGAGGAAATTATAAAGATCAGAGGAGAAATCAATGCAATGGAGACTAAGAGAACGATACAAAAATCAATGAAGCCAAGAGTTGGTTCTTCGAAAGAATCAACAAAATTGACAAACCCTGAGCCAACCTTATCAGAAAAAGGAAAGAAAAGGCCCAAATCCGTGCAATTAGGAATGAAAATGGTGAAATTACAACAGATCCAGCAGAAATCCACTGGATCATCAATACCTACTTCGAGAGCCTATACACCAATAAGATGGACAACACAGAAGAAATGGACAGATTCCTAGACATGCAAGAATTACCAAAGTTGAACGAAGAAGACCTAAAAATTCTATACAACACAATATCAATCAATGAAATTGAAAACGTAATTAAAAACTTACCAACTAAGAAAAGTCCAGATCCTGATGGCTTCACCACTGAATTCTACAAGACATTTAGAGAGGAACTACTACCACTACCATTTAAACTCTACACAGAAGTTGAAAGGAAGCAATACTCCTAGACTCATTCCTGGAAGCAAGCATCACCTTGATCCCCAAAGCAGAGAAAGACTGAACCAAAAAAGAGAACTATAGGCCAATCTCACTAATGAACATAGATGCAAAAATCCTTAATAAGATACTGGCAAATACAATGCAGAAGATCATGAAGAATATCATACACCCTGACCAAGTAAGATTCTTCCCAGGAATGCAGGGATGGTTCCACATATGGAAATCAATCAATGTAATACACTATATAAATAGAGTCAAGGATAAAAACCCTATGAACATCTCAATAGTTGCAGAAAAAGCATTTGCCAAAATCCAACATGCATTTATGATAAAAACTCTCCAAAAAATTGGAATAGGTGGTCTCTACCTCAATCTGATAAATGCCATCTATGAAAAACCAACAGCCAACATCACACTAAATGGTCAAAAACTCAAATCCTTCACACTAAAATCAGGAACAAGACAAGGATGTCCACTATCACCACTCTTGTTCAATATAGTTTTAGAAACTTTAGGAATGGCAATTAGACAAGAGAAAGAAATAAAAGGAATAAAGATAGGAAATGAAGAAGTCAAATTGTCATCATTTGCAGATGATACCCTATATAGAAGACCCCAAGAACTCCACCAAAAGTCTTGTAGACTTAATACCCAAATTTATTAGAGTAGCTGAATACAAAGTAAACAAACAAAAAGCAATAGGAATCAACCTAATGAAAGAAATCAAAGACCTCTTCTCTGAAAACTATGGCACTCTGAAAAGAGAGATTGAAGATGGTATCAGAAAATGGAAAGTCATCCTGTGCTCCTTCGTAGGAAGGATCAATATAGTGAAAATGGCCATACTTCCAAAACTGCTATATAGATTCAGTGCAATCCCAATTGAGATCCTAGCAGCATACTTTACAGACCTTGAGAAAACAATCCAAAAATTCATTTGAAACAAGAAGAGACCCAAAGCAGCAAAAGCAATTCTAGGCAACAGAGACATGGCAGGGGGTATCACAATCCCCAACTTGAAACTGTACTACAAAGATACTGTGATAAAAGAGCATGGTACTGGCAAAGAAACAGACCTGAGGACCAGTGGAGCAGATTAGAACATGAAGAAACATCTCCAGACACATTCAGTTATCTCATCTTTGATAAAGGAGCCAAACACTCTCACTGGAGGAAAGATAGCCTCTTTAATAAATGGTGCTGGAAAAATTGGGTTTCAACTTGCCAAAGATTAAAACTAGACATATATCTCTCACCATGCACTAAACTAAAATTGAAATCAATTAAGGATCTAAATATTAAAATAGAAATGCTGAATGGCCCGGAACAGAGCTTAGGCAGAACTCTTGAAGACATTGGTGTAGGAAAAGATTTTATGAACAAAACCTCAGTTGCCCGTGAAGTAACACAAACTGTCAATCAAGTGGTATCTCTCCTTATTAAAAAGCTTCTGCACAGCAGGAGAAACTACCAACAGTATGAAGAGACAACCCTCAATGTGGGAAAAAATCTTCATCTGCTGTTCCTCAGAGAAAAGTCTACACTCTAGAATCTATTAAGAACTTAAAAAAATCAGACCTCCAAAATTTAAAGACCCAATCTGAAAATAGGCATCTGAAATGCACAGATATTTCTCTGACAAAGAAGTAAAAATAGCAAATAAACATATGAAAAACTGTTCAACATCACTGGTCATTTGAGAGATGCAAGTGAAAACTATCCTGAGATTCCACCTCACTCCAGAAAGAATGGCTGCTGTCATTAAATCAACCAATAACAATTGTTGGTGGCTCTGTGGGGAAAGAGGAACTCCGCTCCACTGCTGTTGTGAGTATAGAATGGTGCAACCACTGTGGAAATCAGTATGGAGATATCTGAAAGAACTAGGATTTAGAAGTCCCATTTGACTCAGCTATTCCCCTGCTGGGTATCTTCCCCAAAGAATTAAAAGGATCATACCACAGTGATATATGTGCACCCATGTTCCTAGCAGCACAATTTGTAATAGCTAAAACTTGGAAATAGCCCAAATGCCCATCAACTGGAGATTGAATCAAGAAAATGTGTTTTGTTTTGTTTTTTTAAATGGAGTACTACTCAGCCATAAAAAATGAGAAATTACAGACATTTATTGCTAAATGGATGCACTTTGAGGTGATACTCTTAAGTGAAATAAATAGGGCACACATGTGTAAATGCCAAATAATTTCTCTAGTGTGAGAAACTGAAAGTGTAAATAAGGACTAAATGGTACAATAGATAATATGAAATAGGAAGATAAGGGGCAAAGGGGAAGGGGAAATGGGAGGGTTAGGGAAAAGGAAATAAGGGAATAGAATTAATATGAGAAAATAAAAAATAGAAACAAAGTCTTTCTAAGTAGGGAGGGATGGAGGGGTTGAAGGGAGGGCAGGGGAAGGAGGAAAAATAAGAAGCAAGAGAGATTATGTAAAGGTGCAAATTTCCAATGATGAACGTCATTATATTGTATACCATATATCGTACCATTAAAATAAGAAATAAAGAAGTTACACAGGCAGTACTTATATTCATTTCCTAATTAAAAAAAAAAAGTGTACTCTTCTAGAAGAAAATTTATAGAAGCACAATCAATACATATTTTAAAAATTATTAGGCACTGATAAAAGATGAAACAAATAATTTTTAGAGTGTGAAAATCATTATATAAGAAGCTTGTACACAGAATTTATTGGGTTCATTTGCAATAGAAGCTAAAAAATACTGTATGAGATCATGGAACAATAAAAAGGTAAGTTCAACAACCCAGCATCTGCACTCCTCAACCTTGCTAATGAGCTTTCAATTAACATCTCTCTTCTGCTTGGGAAGAGCTGAAAGTCTGGATAGCTTCCACCCTGGCACCCTTATTCTTGGTATAAAAACACAAAGATGTAGATGGTAGAGCAGGAAAGCAGGCTTAGCTCTTCCAAACAAGGGCCTGAAAAGAGTCTTTCTTTTCAAATATAGTAGAGAAAACCTGGTGCAAATGAAGAAAGATTCTTGAAAGCAAAATTATTTAGACCAGCTATTTCAGAAAGAAAGAGTAGAAAGTCTTTTAAGGATTGCACATATAATAATAAATGTTGAAATTTATTTTTCTCAAATCAATTTCTTTATTGATTTTGGCAAAATATTTTTAAATGCCCAAGAATTTGATATTTGTTTTTATTAATTTAATAGCTGAATTTTTCTAGCTTGTGTGTAGTTTTCAAAATAATCCAAGCAATGCATGGATGTCAGTAAATTTACTAAAATTTATTTGAGAACTCAAGTAATTTAAATATGGTAGATATTTGTAATATATTTTCATACAAAGCTATAAAAATACATTATTTTAGTCAATTCATTTGTGCCTATTTAAATACACATGCATTTAGAATAAGTCTCCAACTTTATGATTTACTGTATTTGATTCATCAACACTTCTTTTTAACAGTTCTCTGATGTTTGAGAAATCTTGTATGTCTTTGGATAAACCTTCTAAAGACTTTTGCCTCAAGTCAGGCATTATACTTCACTAACTGCAAAGAAATATTAATGGACTAAAAATTTGTTTTGCAACAGAGAACCAAGGATATCTTTCAGAGTTGCCAACCTGTGTGTTAGCAAAATCCAAACAGAAGTCAGGGATCAAATACTTAACAACTGATCGGTGTTAATCAGAGAAATAAACTAGAAATTATTGCCGGGGCTAGAGGCAAAATAAAAACAAAAAAAACCTGCTACTTCAAATGAAGGGAATTTACAGGACATAGTTTAATAAGAAGTTGTATTCTAAATTAATTATGTCCAGTACAAAAGAAGCTAAAAGATAAAGAAGAAAACATGATATCTCTTCCTGGATATAAACTTATTGAAGAGAGAAACAGGACAAATTAAATTCCACATTGAGTTTCAGGACTCAATATTTTAAGAAGAATTTACAGAAATATAGACAGTATTTTTATATAGATATTTATTATAATGTCTGCCAACAAAAGTACTCATTAATCATGGCAATTGCATCGTGGGTAATATTTGCCTTCAACTTAAGGGCTACTATCGATTGTGTGTATTCTCAAATAATTTCTTGCCACAGGATATAAATGAGAAGAAGGTTTAATTTCAGAAAAACGAAGCAAGTTGATCATGTTCCATGAAGATAAAGAGAAATCAAAGTATGTTATAACAAATTTTGTGAGTTTATATAAGGAATTTATAGTTACAAATCCTAAATCTATACATAATCACTCCCAAATTCTGTTTCCTTAGGAAAATTAGATTATTCTAAAGATTAGGGAAATGTATAGGTACAAAGTTCAGTCTCACATTTTTTCTCAACAGGAGATTATTGACAGCCTTGTGATGTATTACAAACTAGAGGAGACAGAAAAGATGATTCCAAATAAGACCACATTTTGATGTTCCAAAGACAAATATTTTTAAGAACTATCATTCAACTTCTACAGTTACCAATAGATTATTAAGTGTTATTCTTATTTTTGTTTCTGATAATGAAAGAATCATTTGTATTGAAGTAACTATCCAGCTAAGATTTTTTAAAAACTGAATATAATACAAAATTTGGATACAAGAGCAGGTAGAGAATACATAGGTTGAAAAGGCCAAGTTACAGATTCAAACAGAAACACCTGAGGGGAGCCAGGCACTCTGTGCTGCTTAACCTATTCATAAACATCACAAGCTGAAATGCCAAGCAGGAAGGCATGGCTCAGAGGTTTTCACAATTTCTTGAGTCAGAGAGACAAAAGTAGAGTACCAAACACAATGATTAAGACAATCATTTGAGGGACTAAGATTCTGGAGAAAAGGAAGCAACAGGGAAGTTATTCTGCAAATTTTTCTCAGAGTGTGTGCACTTTTATAAATTGCAGTAGATTATTAGAAATAACAAAAAAATTATTGGCTAAGAGACTAAGAAAGTAAGTGAAGATTTTGGCAGTCTCCCAGTACTAGGTGGCAAAACCAAAACAAACAAAAAGGCAACTCAGAGTTCCACCATGAAGAGGAACCATTGCAAATAATACCCTAGATATTTAATGAAATCCCTGAAGGACCACATGTACAAAATATGTTCAAGAAAAAAATAGACCCACTGAAAATCAGTGTCAAATTCATTCAACCCATGATTGGATCAGGCGAGATTCTTGCCCTCCAATTGTTTCTTAAGAGAGAAGTAAATTATATCTAGAGACAGGCAACATCACACTGAACATCTACAATTATTTACACACATTACTTGATGTTCAGCAGAAAATAATAGACATGCCAGAAGACAATGGCAAATCAGAAATAAATTACCAGAAAATCAGACCTGAAGAATATTCATTAATGATCAGTTTATTGGAGTTATAGCAAAAGAATATTTAAAGAACTGTCATAAATATGCTTCTAAAACTTGAATGATAAGATGCCAAGTTTTGATAGAGAAATAGTATTTATGCAAACAAATGGAAAGTTTTAGACCTAAAAAATCCAATATCTGAATTAAGAAAACAGATGATAAAACAGTGGATTCAAAACAGCAATTGAGAAGATTGATGACATAAAAAGTACACTGGAGGGACTGGGCAGTTAGCTCAGTGGTTCTGTTGCCTGCCTCTTAAGTGCAAGGTCCCGAGTTTGATCCCTGGTACCAAAAAAAAAAATACAAAAGTACACTAGAAGAAAATATTTCAAAAGAATGGATTGCTTGATAAAAAGAATCTACCTTTTTTTATAGCTTTATTGAGGCATAATTTATATATCATTAAATCTTCCCATTTTAAATGCAGGATGAATTTTATTGTGAAGACTAATGATTTTAAATATTTTATCACATGTTCTTTGCTACTATAATGAAGTGTGATTTAAACTTTTTGGTCTCTTTTTCGTTAGTTGTTAGTCTTATTACTGAATTAGTAAATTCTTTAAATATTTACTATATTATTCTTTTATTATATATATGATTTGCAAATATTTTCTTTGACTTGATGTTTTGACTTTCATTTTTTGAATATTGCCTAATGAAGTCGAGAGGTTTTAATTTTGATGAAGCTCAATTTATCAATTTTTAATGTTTATACTTTTGAAACCATATCTAAGCAATTTTTATTTAACCCCTAATCAGATTTTTAATTTTTTCTCTTTTTGGAATGTTTATAGTTTTGGCTTTTATATTTACATCTGTGTTTTTATAACCATATGTTTTTATTTCTAAATGACCACATAAAAATAGTTATAAAATCTAGGAACTTTTGAGGTTTTAGTAAGTTTGCCCCAGCTAATTAAAATCCAAACCATAGATGTTTGCTGATTTAATAATATCCTGTAATGAGTTAATTTTTTAAAAATTTGAACTATGTTGATATGATAGACAAGGATGATCAAAATACAGGTTGAATGTTTAAATTTGAAAAAAAATTGTTAGTGTAAAAGACACCTTGCCACAAATACCACTCAAAATATACCATCTTTGTTTGGAACATTCTTATCCATTATTCTTGGCAATTTCTGAAGCAATTCTGGAAGTCTTCTTTAGTAAGTTTCTTTATAATATGTGATAAAATATTCAGTGAATGTGCCAAGTGCCATCCAAAGGAAAGCCAGGCACTTAAAAACATTATAGTGTATCTTCATTCACCTTATTCACTAGATCTGGCACTGTGTGACTTCTGGCTCTTCCCCCAAATAAAATAAAAATAAAACAAGTATTTTATGGTGACTCAGGACATAGGGGCAGCCAGGACAATGCAACAAAAGAAGACTTTCAGCAGTGCTTCAGAAAGTGGTAAGAAAGATTCAATAAATATGTTCAAAGCAACAGGCAGTATTTTGAGGGTTATTAATGAAAATGGATCTTTTAATGATTTTTTTTAAAAAATTAAACATTCAGCACAGTTTTTTATCATATGTTGTATTCCAGTTTTTGAGCAAGTAATTCCAAAACATATTTTTAGCGAGTGTCTGTGGTGGTTGAAAGTAGGTGTCAGCTTGTCCAGATTATAGTACATGCAGTTGAAAGCACCAATTATTTTCAGTGCTTCAACAGGCACTGAGCCTATTCCCTTTGTACTGACAAGAAAGATAAAGTTAGTTTACTTTTTATTAGAATGATTGGGGTGGCCCAAGTATGTATGTGTAAGTATTCTCCCAGATGAGAGTGAGCTCGTGCATTAAGTTCGGAAGATCCACTGTGAGTGTGGGTTAACCTCATCCAATAATTAGGGGGAATGGATGAAAAAAAAAGAAGAAAAGGTGACTCCTCTTGGAGCTAGGGTTCCATTCTTCTGCTTTCCTTGGGCATCAGAACTCCAGGTTCTCTGGCCTGGCCTTTGTATTCCAATACTCACACGAGTTGCACAAAGGTCTTAGACTGAAGGTTCTTTGTTTCTGAAGCCTTTGGACTGGACTGAGCTAAGCTGCCAGCTTTCCTGAGTCTCATCTTGCAGATGGCCTATTGTGGAACTGCTCAGCCTTCATCATGAAGTAAAATAATTCCTCTAATAATAGTAGTTACTCTTAGCCTAACTTTGCTTCCTGCAAGTTCATTTACCTACAGTAAACCAAAATATGAGAATATGAAACAGAGAATCCCCAAAATGAACAATTTATGAGTTTTAAATTGCTCTTGCTCCATTCTACTTGGGACATGAGTCACCCCTGTGTCCAATGTATATCCATTATGTTGTGTTACCTTCCTACTAGTCACTTAGTAGCTATTTAGATGATCATACCGACTCTTGCAGAATTATAGTTAGGAAAGAAAATGAAGTAACTCTTTCTGAAGTGGAATCAGGTGATTGCAAGAGAACTGCAGGTCAAATCACAGGATGTTCGAATAGACTTGGTTAAACAAATGAATCATTATCCATCCTCTGGCCTTCAGCATACATCAGCTGAGAATACTGTACCCTAATTAACCACTGAAAATGGATTTACAATTTAGAATTTCTCTACAACCAAGGAATGGCCTCCAAAACCAGCTTTTTGTGGAAATCTTCATAATCAAAACAAGACAAACAAACAAAAGGCCCTCATCTCTCCTGCACTTCCCTTATGAGACACTATTCAGGGCTGTCCTGATTCAGTGTACCCAGAATGTAATTCTGTTTCCCAAGTAAATGTTGTTTCTTAACATCTCCTTTTTGTCCTTTTTAAAAAAATTAACCATTTTCTTGAGTTCAAGTAAACCTTATTTTACTTAATAGCCTAAAGCAGAAGAGTAGTGGTGCAAGCAATTTGGCAATGCCAAAGAAAAGCTTTAAAGTGCTTCTAGTAAGTGAGAAGGTGAATGTATGTAAAAGAAAAAAACATAGGTTGAAAACTCAATACACCCTCCATGGTTATTCAGGCATTAACTGAGGACCTTGGAATGTTGTTTCCTGTGAATAAGGGGAGCCACTGCAAATCCTATTTCATGTATCTCTATGTAGGATATGTCTTATCTGTTCTGTCTTTCAGGAGAACCTTCATTATGGGAATCTTCTAAAACTGATTTTCTAGATTCACTATGATTTTCATACATTTGGTATTTAACATTGTAATTTATGCTTTCTTTATTGAATCTATTACTATATTAAATATGATTAAACCATATATAACAACATATAAACAACACTAAAATAAAAATAATCTTAAACTACCTAAAGATAAAAATCTATTCAAGGAGTGATAATTTTAAGATAGATGTTAAAAATGACAGATTTCTCAATTTTCAGTAAAGTCTTATACACATCAGCATTATATGATTATAATGAAATACATACCTGACACAAGCTACTTACGGAGTAAAGAGAGGATTATTTTATCTCATGATTCTAGAAATTCAAATCTCAGGTCAAGCAGTCCCAGAAGTTTGGTAAATATTCACATCCTGAGCTGAGAGAGAGAGAGAGAGAGAGAGAAGCATCCCCACAGATCTCAGTCCCTTTTGATGGCATGCTCCAGTGACCTAAGGAGCTCCCACTAGGTCTCAGCACTTAGCAGTTTACATCATCTCCCACTACCACAGCCCTGGGTACCAAACCTTACACATGGTTTTGGAGGATACTTGTCCAAATCACAGCAATACTCAACTTCTAGTTCTTTTGTTTTAATAAAAAGAAAATATAGTACTGATATCATAATTTGACCTATAATTAGAGCTTTATGATTCTAGCTCCTGATGTGAACCTCCTGAAATATTTTCCTTATTAATTAATTAGGAAATGCTGAACTAGATCCTTTGTAAACTCACATTTAAATTTTAAAATTCTTTTTTCAATGACCTACCAAGGATTTTTAATTGTTTCACTTTACCCTGAAAAATAACTTCAGTATTTTTATTCAGTTAACATATTCAAAGCCAATTTAGTTATATTTTTTGTCATTAGTTTTATAATTTATTTTTCAATTTTTATTCATCTCCTAATATCAGCTTCTGAGCTTCCTTTGGTTTGTACAGGATTTTACTGGATACTATAGTGTTCCCAAGATCAATAGATATATGTGATTATTAATATTATGTGCCAACTTGGTTGGTCCATAAAGTGCCCATACATTTAGTCAAACATTATTCTGGATGTGT
The DNA here is from genome assembly GCF_053883595.1 of Heterocephalus glaber. Classification (NCBI taxonomy): domain Eukaryota; kingdom Metazoa; phylum Chordata; class Mammalia; order Rodentia; family Bathyergidae; genus Heterocephalus; species Heterocephalus glaber. Next base: position 9,911,573 of record NW_028258406.1, on the reverse strand, counting down.
CTCTGAGGATCTTTCTACAACAGATTCATATTTGAATCACCAGCCTGACTAAAGCAAATTGTGGTAATGTGGTAGGTCTTGTCCAATTAATAGAAGACCTAAATAGAAAGGAAGACCAAGTAAAGGAAACTTCTTCTGCTTGACTGCATAAACTGGACATCATCTTTTTCTATTCAAAGATCTAAACTGAAAAACCATGTCTTAACCTTTTATAATCAACTCCTGGTTTTGATGCCTTTGGATTCAGACTGGAACTCACTGACAGTTTCCTCTGTCTCTAGCAGAGCATGTAACTTTGCTTCCTTAATTGTGAGTCAATTCCTTGTAATCCTCATGCATCTTGCTCTCTTTCTGAACAATGACTACTATAGAATGATAAATAATTATCTAATAAGTCATCATTATTCATTTTTAACACCTTCAAACTTCAAGATTACATGAAGGATTGGTAATTCCAACTTGGTGATTTATGAAGGTGCTTTCATATTCACTGCTATCCCTTACACTGTTCTCCTTATTTATGTACATTTTGGTAGCTTTAATGTCCCAGTGGAACTCCATGGTACAAAAACACTTTTAACTTACTTGAATTCAACTTAACCTGCTCAGAGAAAAGCAAACATTCTCCTTTAGATCACCACACAAGCACAAAAGAAATTACAAGCAACAACATAAAAAAGAAATGGTAGAGTTTATGAATCTTTTTCTTCCATTTTTTGAGATGAATTTGTAATCCAGGCAATGGATGCAATCAAGCCTGACATATGTAGTCAATGTCTGTTGGCCAAATCAATGGAAAAAATGTTCAAAAATTTTAATATTTTCCTGACAATTAATAAAGTAAAATATATTGTTCAGCTGGCCGTGAAATTGTTAGACATTACTGTTATTTGCAGAATTATTCATAGAGTAACAATCTCTAATGAAGAGCTAAAAGAACCAGTTTATAGAAAAGAGTTAAAAGGTCCTTAGAAAAATTGAAAACAAAGACCAGAACAAGTCATAGGTTTAAAATTTCACCAGCAGCTAAACATTTGAATCACTAGATTTCTAAATATAATTCCCTTTGAAATTATTTCTATACATTGGGCATTTGTATGTCCATAGTAACAAGTATGATTATATATACAAAATGTATGCTGTTCTTTATGGATGAATATAGGGTTTTTCTCAGTGGTGATTGTATTTATGGATAACTTTTGAATTATTTGCCTAACTTAAAATTTAACCCTCCATCTCCACCCTGTAAGCTGAGAGTCCACCTTTTAAGGATTCACACAAATGTCACTTTTGTCTTGAAACCTTCTTTTTCAATGGTATTTCCCCTCCACCAGAATAAGACTCCTTTAGAACTTGTTGGCAATTTGATCAACTGTCTGCTAGAGCATTTATCTTTTTTGCCTTTAGTTAGCTGTTTGATTAGATTGTGAGATTTTTCTAGGGCTGAAATAGACTTTTGTTTGTTCCATGCAGCTCACAGCACAGGGGCTGAAGCATTTTAGATGGTAAAGATATTTGGAATGAATTGATTATTAAAATCTATTTTTCAAAAGGGCAAAATGATGATTCTTGCATAAAAATAAAATAATCATGTCAGTTTTGTTCAGTTTATTATTTAGTAAGAAAATAAGTAATATATTAAAACCAATACAAAGAGCACTTGAGAAGCCAGGTGTGTGAGTATGTGAGTGTGTGTGAGTGTGTGCGTGTGGGTACCCATGTGTAATTCAGTAAAGGAATTTAGGATTATCTCTGGCTTAGATTAAATCTTAATTATAAAAAATTATCAGCTTTGCAGTAATCTCTTTCACAGGGTATACATTACCTTCTTTTCTGAACAAAAGTTGGTAAGTTAATGTATAACTTTACATAATTTGAAATCATTCATCAATAGTAAATAGTGATTTGATCTCATAGTATTCTCTTATATAATGCTTAAGTAGATTTTACTCTGTTCCTAAATGTTACTGGAAGAAGGAGCTTCATGTTTTTTACTTTATTTCCATGTTCTGGCTAATTTTTAGTAAAGAAATAGGGACACTTCTGCTATGAAATTCACTTTACAGGTGATGGTCCTCATTTAATTTGAAAATAAATTATGCAAAATAACTAACTTTTATCACTGCCAGATAAAGATCTCAGGGAAATGCTTTAGTGATTTAATTTCTCATAATTGTTTTATAGATTCTTTGTAACTTCATCTGGCAGGAGGGATTATCTTTGAATACTTAATGGCAAAATTTTAATGATTGTAATGCATAGGATTAAGACCCAATCAACAAAAGGGCATCTGAAATGAATAGATGCTTCTCAGATGAAGAAATACAAATGGACAATAAATATATGAAAAAAATGTTCAACATCACTGGCAATTCAAGAAATGCAAATTAAAACAACACTGAGGTTCCATCTCACTCCAGAAAGAATGGCTATTATCAAGAAATCAACCAATAACCAATGCTAGCAAGGCTGTAGAAAAAAAAGAGACCCTTATTCATTGTTGGTTGTAAACTGATATAACCACTATGGAAATCAGTACAAAGATTCCTTAAAAAAATAAAACTATAAATTCCATTTGACCCAGCTATATCTCTTCTATGTATCTTCCCAGAAGAGTGAAAGACATCATACCAGAGTGATGTATACATACCCATGTTTATAGCAGCACAGTCTGTAATAACTAAATCTTGGAAACAAATTATATGTCCATCAACAGATGAATGGATGAAGAAAATGTGATATTTACACATAATAGAGTAATACTGTGCCATAAAGAAGGATAAGCATGAGTCATTTGTAGGAAAATGAATGCACCATGAGACCTTAATATTAAGTGAAATATATCAGATATACAAGCTTAAATATCTCATAATATTTCTTATATGAAAAACTCAATATATAAATTAAGTACAAAATAAAAGATAGATAATAGGAAAAAAGAGAGAGAAAATAGTTATTATAACCCAGCATTGACAATGGATCTAAAAGTGTACCTTGACTTAGTATAATTGTTTGAAATGTTTTATGTTTTTTTGCCTATTTGTCTGGTTTAAATCTGTATATATGGTATTTAACTTTATAAGGACTTACAAGATAAATAAATGAATCTGATCCTGGCAAAAGTAAGAAGGGGTTGGAGGGAAGGAGAAAAAAAGAACTAGAGATGTACTATGTAAATGTACCAATTCTTTAAATGAATGTAATCATTATATACTGCAAATATGTACTAATAAAATTAAACATTAAAAAAATCACACTAAAAATTCATAGGATACACAATAAAAATGTTGCATTCCAATTTAATGGATTTAAATTAATGGATTTAAAATTTGGAAGCAGCTAATAGGGATTTATATTTAAAGGAAAAATTAGGGCCAGGGATTTGGCTCAGTGGCACCACACCTGGCTCACAAGCACAAAATCCTGAGTTCAATCTCCAGTACGGAAAAAAAAAAAAGAATTATTAGAAAATGATTATTTACCTTAATGAGAATTAATAGATTTATCAATGATCTTGAATAATCAATAAGAATATATGGAATAAACTGCCTTTAGTGCTTAAATAGAACTTTAGGATGAGAATGGGCCCAGAGTTATCAGCTGCCACCCCTTTCATTTTACAGGTGAGGAAATTGGATGCCAGTCACACAGCTTGTTAGTTATTATTAACCACCATGTGAATAATGAAGCAATATGCAGTTTTGCAAGCAGATACCCCATATATGTGTGAGGTCTGGTATTTAAATGTGCTACCTGTGGAATCATGCACAGGATAAGCCTTTTTTTTTTTTTTTTTTTTGCAAGCAATGAAACCGGTATCCTGAAGTGAAATGATTCATAAACAACCACTTTTGAATATATGTGGGTTTTTACCTACCAAAGCAGGTGGATTTTAAAAAATGGTTATATTTTGAAGGAGGAAATTGGTTACTGAGGAAAATGTATGAAACTTTGTGATTCACTGTGAAATAAAATGTATTGCTATCCTGTTATGGTTTATATATGGTTTATATCCCCCCAGATCCTCATTTACACATAAGCGGGGCTTTTGGAAGGTTTTTGGATCATGGGTGTGTGATACTTATCAGTGGATTAGTGCACTGATGAATTTATAACTAAATGTGACTTTGGGAGATGAAGCCTAGTTGGAGGAGGTGGGTCCCTGGGGGCGTGGCCTGGAAGGGAATGCAGAATCTCCCTCCCTCTCTCTCTGGTTCCAGGTGCCATTCCCTTCTGCCATGCCACCCTGCCTTGGAGTCAGATGACTAATGATTACAACATCTACAAACTGTGAGTCAAAGTAAATCTTTCCTCTTTTAAGTTGTGAGTGTTGAGTATTGTGTCTCAGCAATAGGAGAAATAACTAAGTAATATCCAAACTTGTACTTTCTAAGCAGAACGACTAATTTTGAGTCAACCCCCTTTATTCTTGTAAGTTTTTTTTAAGAACCTGTTTTTCCTTGTAAGTTTTTACAGGTACTAGGAATTCTTTTTATTAATATACAGTATGTGGTTTATGAAGCTGACAACTAGATCATTGTTTTAATTTATAGAAGGCCAGAGAAATTGACTAGAGATGAAAAGAGTGGAGAAATATTATCTGCTTTTTCCCTTGCATCTCCAAAATTCATAAATACTTCAAGAAAAATTAGCTCTGTCTGGATTCATGTGGCAAAGTCAACACTTTTTGAAGAGCTCTAACGACTGGCAATGCAGATGTCAGAAAAATTTTTTTAAAAGGCTGCTGAAATTGAAGAGTGTAATGTTGAACGACTTTAAAATAATAGTTCTGCAATCAACTTAAGAACAATACTTTTCAGATTGAATAGTACAGATTAGCTTTATTGGAATCATCAGAATATTTATTATTATGGAGTTCTGAGGATGAATTATTAACAAGTTTCATTTCTGCAGGCACAGTTTTATTAATTTAAAAGGACATCTGCTGGCAGACCACTGGGTAGCTCACAAAGTTGACACAGAGGCTAGAAAGCAGGGTTCAAAATGGGCAGAAATAAGAAAAACCGGGCAGCAGAGCCACTGCTTCAGGCATGGTATGATTGGGTTCCACTTTGCCACTTATGGCTTAGTGGACTTCTGTTACTGCTACCACTACTCTGGATGGCATTGGTTCTGCTAATTGTGGGAATAATTTCAATCTTCCCTGTGTTTTCCTAGCTTTGAGCCTAGGTCACTTCAAAGTCCTATCTCAAATAGGAATATTCATTAGTTAAAAATCTGTGCCTTAATATTCTGTAAGCTTGAATAATAAGACGCTCATCCAACATTGGAAGAACATTGGAAATGCAGTTGGAAAAAAGGTGTGTGTGTGTGTGTGTGTGTGTGTGTGTGTGTGTGTGTTTTGGGGGTATACAAGTCTTTCTAGTCAGAATCTCTAAAGAAATTAGGAAGATATAAATGTTTAAATACTGTACAGTAAGTTCTGGTGCAATGTGACATATGTGTGCCTATAAATCACTGTAATGTACAAAATTGCATGATGAAAAACACAGGTGTTATGAGAAAAGTGAAGTTAGAAATGCACAACTCCAAAACTTCAATTGTACATTTGTTTAAAAAGGTAGGAAGCTAATGAACACTGTAATGCAGTTTGACATATGGCAGAATATTAAGAAACACATAAATACTATAATAGAAATGGTCCTTAATCTTGAAAAAGTTTACATGTGGAAATGGGTGGTGGGAGAGTTATAGCTTGTACAATTAATATTAATGCAAGGAGGGTTATCTAAAACTGAGTGGAAAGTTGAAATACCTGTTGTGTATGGTTTGGCTTTTAACACAGGTGGTGAAGTGAGGTAGCTGCGAGAAATTTCCAGTATGTACTTTGTGTGTTCTGTTGTGCTTCAGTTCAGCTGGGTGTAGTTTTCTGAATTCTGTAATCAATCACACATAAGCAAAGAATAATTTGCATTATGTTCAAATAGTTATCCAACATACCAATAATGTTGGAACAAATTCATACTTGAAAACAACTATTCTTTAAAATAAAATTGTATTCCGTGTGATTCTTCGTAAACCAGTGTTGAGAACTTTAGAATCTTAGACCTTCCTGACTATTTACAGGCTCTTCTTGTCCCCTGTCTATAAAATAGGCCTTGTAGCTGCATATTCCATTTCATTTGCTGAGTGTAGATATGGGAGCAGGACATTTCCCCATTTTCTCTCCTTTTAACTTCTTGCTTCTCAAGAACTGATTTACACATCTTCTCTCTTGACTTTGGAATCAATGTTACTTACCTCTTTTTCCCTCCTATCTAAAAGAACCCATATCCAAACCTCAATAACTGCAGTATCTGACTTCCTCATTTTTTCTCTACCCTGCCACCTGATAATGTGTTTAGAAATTTTTAACTTCTTTGGTGGTGTCTTAGTTTACACTTCAATCTTTTAGCTTTAACTCCTTTAAAAGCAACTGATGGTCACCTTCTCTTCCAACAGCTACTCACATCCTCTTTGTCACCCTCAGTCATTTTCGTCGTTATTCTGCTGCATATGAATAAGCCTAAATCTAGTTTATATTCTTTTCTCATTTTTCTGTTACTCATTTAAAATTGAAGCATGGAAATATGCTGTACAGTGTTTAACAATGACATTTTATATTTGATCCTTTCATTGGCTATGTGCAAACTTCTAATGTGACCATCTAAGCTATACTTAATGAGCTTATTCTCTTGCTTTACCAAATGTAAGTAAGATCAGGATGCTGGAAGTAAACAAATACTAGTAATGGTGTAGACTTACATTTTCTCAAATGAAAAAACCATATAAATATCCTTTTAATACAAAGACTCTTCTATATGTTAGCCCAGGATGCCGTGTTTTTAACTTTTCATTCTGTTGGAGAGATTAAAGATAGGGGATCATTATGATTCTTCTAAGAAGCCATGCGACTGCAGTGAGATTAAAAGCTATTTATTCTGCACTTTGTATTTTCTTTGGTGCTTATTTTCAGATTGAACATAAGGTATCTGCAGCACAGATTGCTTTCGGAAAGATGAATTTGACTAAAAATCATACTATGCATTCATTCAATAAACATTTGTTTTTGTATGCCTTCTATAATTCAGAGCTTCTGTTAAATCAGGACATATACAAATGAATGAGAAAAAGGTTTTGTTTTAAAGGAGCTTTAATAGATTCCTTGGTGCTCTGCCCATTTTCCAAGAACAAAGTGCTCATTCCTTGACCTGCTGGGAGTATTGCTGGCTAACAATTTTTAGCTAAGTATCTTCTGGGACTTACCTATAGTTGAAGAAAACCACCTATCCAAGGTCATGTTCACTTTCAGAAGGCTCACATCCAATAAAAGGAAATTTATTTGTTCTCTCCAATTTGAGATACCTCTGAAGTGCCATCACAACTGCACTCTTCCCTATAAGAATATTGAGGCTTTTGTTATAATTGCACCAATTCACAGTTTAACCTCTCTGTTCTGTTTTATTCACTCTCTGACAATTGTTGGTACTGAAAACACAAATATAGCCTTCAATAAGTAAACTTCCTGAGTCCATATCACCAGCTCAGAGTCTGATTTTGGGGGGAATATACCTATCATTAGAATTCACAGTCTATTTGGGGGAACACTGGCACTATTAGGGATTGCAATACTGTTTCAAAAACTGTTCTAGTGGAAGATAAGTGCATGCACTAAGAAAGAGGCACTTAATCTAGGCTGAGGCAAAAGTAGGGTGAAAAAAGTGACTTCTGAAGTTGGATTCAGTATCAACAGGAGTTAGGCAGTGCTCTGGGCAGGAAGGAAAGGGAAGATTAAGGCCTGTGGGACAGAAAATTCAGTATTTGCAAGAGAGAAAATAAAACAAAAAACTATGGGTTGACTTGGCACATTCAGGGAAATTCTGTTAAGTCAGTAGGATATGAACCCATGAGAAAGAGAACAAGTGGAAATACCTAATGATGCAGTGCTGCAAGACCCTGTTCATGAGAGCCTTGTATCTCATACAGAGGAACTTGCATTTTGTACTGAGATCTACTGACATTTTTAGCAGGAGTTAGGTTCTATTGTCAGAAGTGTGGCATGGGTTGCAAAGAGGTGAGAGTAGAGACATGGAGGCCTCTTAAAAGGTTATGGAAACTCAAGTAGAGAAAGTTATGCAACATGGACATCTACCATAATAGCCAAGAGAGGATTTGGGTGGCAAGGAACATAAGGGATAAGGACGAGAAAACAGATCACTTAGTGTGCCAGTAAGGAACACAAAAAGAATTGGAGAGAAAATGTGCAGTCAATGTTGGAGGCACTGAATTTAGAGTATGTGTGTGGAATAGGAGAGGCTATGTTGAAGAAAAAAGGTAAAAAAGGAGTGGCTTTAATTTCCTTGAAAGATGACTAGAAAGATCCAAGGAGAGTTCAAGTTAGTTTACAATTTACTTCCTCCTGTTTGCAGTAGAATATAATTTTGGTTGTCATATCCCCATGATCTCAATTAGTTGAAAATATTTTAAAATATTTCTATGCATATTTTGAAATCCCAGACTTTCTTCACTGTTGCTCCTTTTCAAATACTTTCCTCTTCTCTTTTTCTCATTTAAACTTAGAAACACTATAAAATTGATATGCATTAAACATGTAAACCTTCATAGTATACCCAATCTTTAAGCTATTTTAAGTCAAAATATTTTATTAAACATATTCACTAGGCAGATTCTATAATCTCACAGAAGATTACATATTTTACAGCATATGACAACATTTATTCTCAAAATTATCTTTGTTTTTTAATCCAATATTGTTCTTAATATGGGTACATATGCCAACACACATACTCTAAATAATCTGCAGTTCTTAATGTTTTCTTTTTTTTTCTTTATATAAGAAAGACTGTTTTTGGTGGTTTTTAGAACTTACATGTATTTAATAAAATGTAGATTGTATGGTACATTAGTGACCATCAACTGTTATATCTTTCAGCAGGCAATTAAAAAGGGAAAAATATTCTAAATGAATTTTTAAGTACCTTCTTTCAATCATTAAACACAGTGATCATAGCTATATTTTATAAATGTAAAACAGTGGAGTTCTCACAAGTATGCTTGTCACAGTCATTTTTATTGATGATCTATCTGAGCTTCATTTCCTAGCTGAGAAACCTTGTCGGTCAATTTATTTCAACATAACACCATTTGGTTGGGTGGTTATTAATCCTGTAATTGTTCACGACATGCCAGGAATAATTCAGTTAATTATTACAATATGTCTTACTTTGCTATGCTTCTCTATGTCAAAATACTCTGTACATATAGGAGGAAAAAAATCAGACTATTTCAATTGTAGACAAAAAATATTGATTGCTAACTAAAAATATAAAGGAACTATTTTTTGTTTGCCCTAAGTAAAATATCTGCTGGTCTAAGTTAAATTTGATGACTTTTAACCTCTGAATTTTAATTGATTCATCACCTCTACTTTTCATGTCTAAAGAGTGATCTTAACTGTTTCATTTAAGTGACATAGTATAGCAATTCCCACTAGGTCAAATTAAAAAGAGAATTTCATTTCTCCCAATCCAGTATATAGAAACAGAATTAATATCTACAGTCCCATTACAGTCATGGAATTAAATTTTGTGCAGTTAGGTAAAAAGTTGTGATGATATATATAACAACTTTCACACAGAATTAAATTTGGTTAAAGGTATTTATAGTTGGAAATGCCAGAATGGATTCTGGAATATAAAATCTTATGAAAAAACATAATAATGTATGGATTATTACATTCTAACACTCACAATAGGTTATTTTAGCCCACTATAGAAATGAAAAATGTAATATTCATTATGCAGCCCTGTGCTTGCTCTAAGTCAAGTTCAGCAGAAGCCTTCCATAAGAGAAAAGAATGTAATCACTTCTTTACAGTTAGTTTCCTTAGCTAGCCTCTAACTTACAACAGGCAAATGACCATGTACTTGTTAGCCAAATTAATACTCTTTTCTCAAATTCATTGACTGTGCTCAAAGAACTCTAAAGAAATTAAAGGCAAAGATGATTTCATTACTATTGGTGGTGAAGAAGTGTAACAGATAAAAGGTACATTCTATGTTAAATGATAAAAATTATAGGAATTAAGGGAAGAAGTATGAGATTAGCTGGAAATAGCATAATTTAGGGTCTGTTTGGCACTAGATTTGCTGTTTATTGGTTTTGAGTTTAGCCAAGCCCTTAAATCTCTGTAAACATGACATCATAATACTTACATTACAGGTTGGATGTAAAGATGAAATGATGTATGAAAACACTGTTTTATTAACTTGGAGTACTGTATACAAGTAAAGGATAAGAATGTGAATTTATGACTATCTAGAAATGCTCCTTAGTGTTAATATATATGTAAAAATGAATTTATTTTAATCACCTATGGATTTTTCTGAAATAATTTAGAAATTAATATATCCTATTGTTAATATATGTGACTTGGTATAATAATGAATATATTTGAAATTCATTGCCAGTTCTTGGCAATTTCAAAAACTTTTGGAATTTCCTGAATAATGGGGATGTCTTTGTTATATAAATGAGGCAGCACCATGTAGGCAATTGATATCTGTGAGATGAAGACTAGTCACCGACAAAACACCCATGGAGGCACAGTGTTAGAAACTGAATTCTGTCATGTGGCAGGCAGTTTAACTAATCAAGAATGCATAAACTTCCAATTAAAACTGTGGCTATAGACCACAGTACAGTGTACTTCTTGGTTGACAGCATGATATACTTGGACTCCATGGGGAAAGGGTTCAGAAGCTCTGTGTTCAGGACTTTGCCAGCGCCCACTCTGGGAGTCTTTTCTTCATTTTGATATTCTGAAATTGTGTCCTTTGTAATGAATCTGTAGTTCTAAGCCTAGCATTTTCTTAAAGACTGAATCATAAAAGTATCAAACTGAAGGTGAAATCCTGAAGTGATTTTTGTGGGCAGCCCCAAGGCTTGTGCCAGACAGTCATATGGAGGGCTGAGCCTTGAATCTGTGGAGGCTCACACTCAGTCCGGATCCTTAGTGCCACGACTGTATCATAGTATATGTTCTTGGTATGGAAATAGAATATATGTGATACAGGAAGTAAACAGCACATTTTTGACAAACATGACAATATGGTTGCAAGTTATAAAATAAAATCCTGTAAAGGTTACTATAAAAAACTAAGACACCATGTTAAATATATTTTAATATATTAAATGAGATGAAAGATCAGATTACAATCTAGCAGACTACAAACTGGAAAAAAGTGGCAGCTTTTTTTCCAATGCACATTTTATGAAGCTCAGCAAAGGAGCTAGCTCACTTTGGATTCTCAAATATGAGAGCTTCACGCGTTTCCCCCTGGTTCTATATGGACCTTCAAAACTCAGCACACATTTTCCCTAAACCAACTTTCTTACCATTCTTTGTCTTCCTCAAATAGGACGTCTGTAGTGTTTTAATTCCTTCTTTATTTTTATTCCTTTAAATTTTATTTAAATTTTAGTTCACATTTCAAAGAATGTTTGTGGTATTTTATAACACCCATGGAAGTTTTATGTATTTCAGCACATTGTCTCTTAAAATTTGATAAACATATTTTCTGAATTAAAAAATATAACTACATTTGTAACCAGTTATATGGCTTAAACTAATTTTATATCTATACAGGTGGTATTATGTAGAGTATTTATTTCTTTAGGTATTTAACAGGATATCTTGAAGAGTTTTTTAAAAATACACAATTGCTATATTTTAAAAAAACAAGAAAAATGAAGGAAACAGCAGACTGAATATTCCTAAAACAAAGTTGTGAATTAGATAAAAGTGGTAGAATTCCTTCCAAAAACCAGAGGAAGAGAATGAAAAAAGCAAAATGATAAACACATTTAAATAAACATGAAGAAAGTGATATAAATCTGTATATAATACATAATAACCATTCCAATTTAGAGAAATAGCAAATGGAGAAAAAACACATCTCAGCAGTGATAAAATAAAAAATTAATTTCTGATTATGCAGTAACTCTTGAGTATAGGATTTCATGTTATACGAAGTTCTCCTCCAAATGCTGATAATAAATAAATTCTAACAAGAGAAAACCAAAAAGATACAGATACCTTTAATCCTAGCATAACGCCATGAATCAATCCCAGCATCACATCCTTGATCCCACCATCACACACCCTAGATCTAGCTACTTCCAAAAAGCCCCACCTATGACCACTTGAGCATTTTGGGGGATGTCTAGATATAACCCATAACAGAGAGTAGTAAACTGCAGATGTAACATTCTTGTGTCAATGTACTTGAATCTGGGGTGAGTGTTACCCACCCTAAGGGTGGGTACCCTGGATAGTAGATTAAGGACAGAAAGAGGCTCCCTGCTTGCTTGTAGGTTGCTGTTTTTGCTGCTTTCTGCCTGCCATGAACTCTTTCTCCTCTGTGATGCCCCTCTGCCATGACATCCTGCCTTGGAGGCAGGCAATTATGGGCTGAAACCTCTACAAACTGTGAGTTTTGGATAATTTAAGTGTTTTTAATTTTGAGTGATTTTGTCTTAGCAATGAGAAAAGTAACTAGGACATGCTCTTAAAATGTTACCTCATTTTCTACTGAAGGTACTCTTTGCAGCATTTGTAATGTTTTGTAAAGAATTATTTTAAAAATATTATTACTAATATTATTGTTTGTATTTCCTTTACTCTTATCAGTTAATTATGACCATAATTATTATTTGCATCATAATGAATTATGTAATAATTTATGGTTCTTTTGAACTATATTTGATGTTTAAGCTAAAGTTTCCTATGTGTGTCTGAATACAGCAGCATCTCTAGCTGCATGATTGTTTATATATGAATTGTATTGAGTGGTTTCCAAATGTGTTTCTACCTTTGCAGCCACACAGTATAATTTGTGTGTGAGCAGTCATGCATCTGGAGATGCTGCTGCATTAAATTGCTGTGTTGACCCATGAGATGCCTTGGAGTAGAGACAGCACATGTATGCTAATTCTGGTTCCTGTAAAACTATTTTACTAGTTATAAAATTTTGCAGAAATTTTGCAGCATAATTACACTTAATATAATTAATAAATCTATGCAAAATCATCTTAATTTTTCTCTGTAAGTCATTTAAATTTTCTACTTTAAGTAACATTATAGATTGTTATATTTTAATTTAATAAATAAATAATTGTGAAAAATTATCTACATTTTTCTCTATATGTCATTTTAATCTTCTATTTAAGTAGGTCAACATATTCAAAGGTGTTGGAGGGCGGCGAATTGAAGGACCACCCTGAGCAGCACTAACTCTAGCTACATTACTGAGTAGACAAAATCATTTGGCCTGTTGATCCCAGCCAGCATTTGCCATTGGCCACGTAATGCTGGCAAAGTGTGCATGAGAATAGCCTTATCTTGGTGGCAGAGATGAAGGATATCAATAAGCAGAACATCATGAGATCCCAACTTTTAGCAAAGGAGGTGCGTGAATTGGTGTCTGATCATAAGTCCCCTGGTAATATCAATGTTCCACAGTACCCAAAAGCTGTTGTCTTAGTAGAATGATGGAATAGCTAAGGCATCATCTAGGAGACATATTTTTCTAGGAGTATTGCCATTCATCCTCTAGAATGCAGTATATATTTTAAATCAATAGTTATCATATTAATTTACATTCCCCCATAGGTATAACACATGAATCTAGAAATAAAAGTGTAGAAGGCAAAGTAATCCTCTTCATTGCTACTTCCAGTGACATATTTGAGAATATGAGCATCCTGTACATGCTTCTATGTCCTCTGCAGTTTAAAAGTCCAGGTTCTCAAAGAAAGAAAGACCAGTGATTCCCTTGGAAGGAACTGGAAGAAGTTACAGAAACTGCCTGGGCCTTATGGGTTCTCAGGGGAAAGCATATCCTGGCAAATCCCTGGTAGAAAATGGTAAAAAATAGAAATTGGCCTATGTCAATAGTACATATAATATAAATCAAATTAATCGATCTACTTAAAGCCAGATAGTCACATATTTAGAGTCAAAAGTTATCTCTTGTCATAAAAAATTACAAGTAAAAAGAAAGAAAACTACAACCAAAAGTTTAAATGAAATAATGAAAATCAATTGGCTAAGTCAATCACTCCTGACAATTCAGAAGATTAAATCTGCAAAGATACCCAACTGAAAAATACCAAAATGTCAAAGTTTGAGAAAGATACTTAAGTTGAGTTCTAGGCATCTCATTAATTTAAGAAAATAATCTCAGGAATTATAAAAAACAGCCCAGATTATTAAATCAGAATGACAAAAGATCTTGGAAAGCAAAAGCACTTTAAAAATAATGCAAAAAAAATCAGATTAGTGTTCAATGATTCAAGAGATAGCATTGGGCCCTTACAAAGTAGACACTTAAACTTGAGAACACTGCATAAAGCTAAGTAGTGTGGAATTATTTCACTTTCAGTTAAAAATTGGGCTAGAAAAAATTATTGTCATCAATAAAACAAGAATATCTGTCTCTTATATAGTTCCAAAAGGCAGAAGGCTGTTCACTCTGAGAAGCTATTTCCATTGGCTGCTCTCAAATGGGCCTAATTTCAACTTTGCATTTCCTACAAGGTCTAGAAAACCCTAAACAGAGGAATTAAATGAAAATGTTCTTCAATATTTGAAAATCATTGTCTTTATCCTGTAATAAACTATAGAAAAAACTTTTATGCTCATCTCAATAAAAGCAGGAAAAGCAATGAGTGAAATCCTCATTCTTTCAAGAAAAAAATGCTCTTCAAATGCTTATCCTGATAAGCATTTACTAAAAAGAGAGAAGAGATGGACATAGAGAGAGATAGCTAACATCACTCTTCTTTTCCTCTATTTTTGCTAATGTGTATGTACTATATATAATATAGTATATATTTTTTTGTCCCCTTCCTCCTTTCCCCCTCTTCTCCCTTCTGCAGATCACTTTTCCCATCCCCCCAAAAGTCTACCTTGTCTTCCTACTATCTCTCCTTTCTATTGCTCTTTAAATTATTAATATTTTGGATTTCTCATAAGCAAATTATAACCATCCATATCTGGTTTATTTCATTCAATATTGAGATCCATCTATTTTCTTACAAATGGCACAAATTTATCTTTTTTTGTGGTTGAGCAATACTCCAGTGTTTAAATAAACTATATTTCCTTTATTCATTTATCTGTTGACAGGCATTTAAGCCTTGTCTATAATTTAGCTCTTCTGTATTATGCTGCTATAAATATGATATGTAATTATCACTGTACTATGATTTTTTTAACTCTTTCAGGAAGGTATTTAGAAGAGGTATAACTGGGGCCAATGGAATTCCTATTTTTACTTTTTTGATTAATTTCCATACTGATTCCTATAATGGTTATACTAGTTTATATTCTCACCCACAATGTAGAACAGTTCCTTTTACCCTACCCAGATCCTGGGTAACATTTGTTGTTTTTTGTGTTTTGTTGTTGGCCATTCTTCCTGGATGGAGTAAGAAGAAATCTCAGTGTTGATTTGATTTGTATTTCCCTAATAGCCAAAAATACTGAACATATATTTTTTACTTATTGACTATTTGTATTTCTTCTTTTGCAAAATGTCTGTTACTTTCAATTGCCCATTTTTAGATTGGGTCTTTTGTTTGGGGGATCTAATTTTCATGAATTCTTTATAAAGTCTAGACATTAGTACTCTATTAGAGGAGTAGCTGTCAAAACTTTTTTGTTTCCCATTCTGTAGTTTGTCTTTTAACACTATTCATAGTTTCCTTTGTGGTGCAGAAGTTTTTTTTTAATTTGATGCAATTATGTTTGTTGACTCTTGGTGTTCTTATGCAACTGAGATTCTGTTCAGGAAGTTCTTGCCTATGCCTATGTTTTCACCTTTTTTTCATCTACTTTATTTGTGGATTCAGTGTTTTTATTTTTATATATGGATCGTTGATCCATATTTATTTTATTTTAATAGTTGGTGAGAGATATGTGTTTAGATTCATTGTTTTGTATGCGGATAACTAGTTCTCCCAACACAATTTGTTAAAGAGTTTATCTTTTCTTCACTATTTATTTTTAGTACCTTTATTAAAGATTAGGTGGCTAAAGGTCCATAGGGTTATTTCTGTGTCTTGTATTCTATGGCATTGGTCTACATATCTATTATTGTACCAGTACCACTCAAATCTAGAGGATTAAAAAAAACTAATTCAAAAATTTATATTCAAATAAATTGGATAATCTAGAAAAAAGAATCCTAAAATTTATATGGAACAAGAAGAGATCCAGAATACATACCAAAGTAATCCTGGGCAACAAGAACAATGCAGGAAGAATTACAAACCCAAATTTTAAGTTACAAAGCTACAGTGATAAAAGAAGCCTCCGTGATAAAATCAGCATGGCATTGGCACAAAGATAGACGTGTGGATCAGTGGAACAGAAACAACACCAGGCACATTAAGCTATCTGATCTTTAACAAAGTGGCCAAAATGTATGCTGGAAGACAGAGAGCCTCTTTAACAAATGGTATTGGGAAAACTAATAACACATATGCAGAAGACTGAATCTAGACCTACATCTATCACTATGAACTAAAATTAAAACAAGATAGATCAAAGACCTGGATATTAAAGCAGAAACATTCAATGTGCTGGAAGATAGCATAAGTAACACTCTGAAAGACATAAGCATAGGTAAAGATGTTTAGAATAGAACACCAATTGCACAAGAATTAACATCAAGAATTAAAAAATTGGACTATATCAAACAAAAAAGCTTTTCCAAGAACAGAAGCAACCAATAGAATGAAGAGGGAACCTACAGAATGAAAAATATGGTTACCAGCTACTCCTCAGGCAAAGGAATAATATCTAAAATATACAAATAACTTAAAACATTAGACCCCTAAATAAATGACTCAATTAAAAATGGCAATTGAAATGAATAGACACTTCTCAGAAAAAGAACTACAAATGGCCAATAAATACATGAAAAAATACTCAACATCTCTGGACATTAAAGAAATGCAAATGGAAACAACACTGAGATTCCACCTTATTCCAGAAGAAAATGGTTACTTTCAGTAAATCAAATAATAATAAATGCTGGCAAGGCTGTAGAGAAAAAGGAAAACTTCTGCATTGTTGGTAGGAATGTAAAGTAATAGAATCACTATGAAAATACTTCAAAAAACTAAAAATAGAAATTCCATTCAATCCAGCTGTTTCCCTTCTAGATATATTTATAAAAGAAATAAAGATATCATATGTAAGTGATACATGTATACCCACGTTTAGAGCAGTGCAATGTTAAAAGAGCTAAATACTGGAAGAGGACTATATGTCCATCAGTAGATGATTGGTTAAAGAAAATATGATATTTATACACAATACAGTACTTCTCTGCATAAAGAAGGATAAATTTGAGTTTTGTGTAGGAAAATCACTTCAATTTAAGGTCACAGTGTTAAGTAAATGAATCAGATGCATGAGATTAAATATCTGTGGTTTCTCTCAAGAGAGAAACACAAAGTACTGTATACACAATTTATTTATTTATTCCCATTAAGCTTATTGGTACATTTTCGGTATAAAGTACAGTTATATTCATCATTGGGATCTTGTACCTTTACATGAGTCTCTTGGTTCTTATTTTTTCCCCCTTCCTTTGCCCTCCTTTCACCCCCTCCACCCTTCCCTATTTGCAAAGAACTTGTTTCCATTTTTTTTCCTCTTTTCATATTTTTTCCTTTCCCTTCCCCTACCCCTCCCAATTCCCCTGCTCTTTTAGACTTTTTCTTCCTGTTACACACTATCAGGTATACATCTTTTAAATTACAATATTAAGATCTAGGAGACATTACCACAGATTTTACAGAACTTAAAAGGATATAGAAAGCATATTACAAAAATCTTTTTTGAAATAAATTTGACAACTTCTAAGAAGTACCTTGGAAGACAAATTAATGAAACTAACTCTGGAGGAAATATAAAATTTGAATAGCACCTGTTAAAGAAAGTATATTCCTAGCTTGAAAACCTACCTATATGACAACAGCAGGCTCATGAACATTTTAACTGATAAATTATATCAAACAATTAAAGCAGAAAAAAGAAGAAACACTTCTCCCCTCATTTTAGGAACTCAACATTGTGCTAATCCTAAAACTGGATAAAGATAATAGAAGAAAAAAGTATGAACATAGATAGAAATTTGTTTAACAAAACAAGCGATTGGAAGTCAGATCTGGCAGGATGTAGAAAGTAGTTTTGTTATAGGGATGGCGGTGTTGGTTCAGCATTGGAAGATCCACCCCCAAAAGTCATCATTTTGACAGAGAAAAGGAAAAAGCCATATGATCCTATCACTAGTTGGAGAAAAAGTTTTGGACTAAATTCTACAGCTGTTCATGGTAAAAGCTATCAGGAGCCTAGAAATAGAACAAAGCCTTCTCAACAGATTCAAGACATGTACTCCATACTTCCAGCGAGAATGCCTTATATAAATGGAGAAGATACAATGCTTTCTCCTTAAGGTGGGGAACAAGGGCAGATATGTTTACTCTTTAACTGTCCATTAAACTTTGAAACCTAGTCCCCACCAAAATAGTCTGGAAATAAAATGACACAATTAGGATAGGATTGGCATGGCAGAAGCAAAATCTTTATATGTAGATGAAATGATCATCTACAGAGAAAATACTAAGAAATCTCTAGGAGCCCCTAGAACTTGAACTTGAATTTAGCAGGATTAGAAAACATGAGGTATATACAAAAATTCAGGTCTGTGTATACTTGCTGTAAATGAAGAATTGGATATTGAAATTTAAACATTATGTAGGAGTACAAAGGACCTAGAAAAGTTAAAAACAAAAACAAAAACAGTGTTGGAAGATGTTTAGTACCTAATTTTAAGACTTCTCCTAAAGCTACAGTAATCAGGGCAGTGTTGGTATAAGGAAAGACATATAGACCATTGGAATAAAACAGAGAATCTAGAAATAGAACCACACATATATGGCCCACTGAGTTTTGAAAGATTATTTAACATTAGCATTTGATAGAATATAAACTTGATTCAAGAGCCGAGGAAGAGATAGTGTCTTCAGCAAATGGCACTAGAACACCTGGTATCCTTATATAAAAAAGTTAACCTCAATCCTTTCTTTCCATACATGAAAATAACTTGAAGGGATTTATGAACCTAAATAAGAAATCTTAAAATATAAAACTTTAAGAAGAAATTATAAGGGAAAATATTTATGAAATCAAAGACCTCTTCTCTGAAAACTATGGCACTCTGAAAAGAGAGATTAAAGATGATATCAGAAAATGGACAGACATCCCCTGCTCCTGGGTAGGGAGGATTAATATAGTAAAAATGACCATACTTCCAAAACTCCTATATAGATTTAATGCAATTTAAATTGAGATCCCAGCAACATACTTCACAGACCTTAAGAAAACAATCCAAAAATTCATTTGTAACAAGAAGAGACCCAGAATAGCAAAAGCAATTCTAGGTAACAGAGACATGGCAGGAGGTATCACAATCCCCAACCTGCAACTATACTACAAAGCTACTGTGATTAAAAACAGCATGGTACTGGCAAAGAAACAGACTTGAGGACCAGTGGAACAGATCAGAAGATGCAGAAACAATGCCAGACACACTCAGCCACCTCATCTTTGATAAAGGAGCCAAACACCCTCACTGGAGGAAAGATAGCCTCTTTAATAAATGGTGCTGGAAAAATTGGATTTCAACTTGCCAGAGATTAAAACTAGACCTGTATCTCTAACCATGCACTAAACTAAAATCAAAATGGATTAAAGATCTAAATATTAAAATAGAAACTCTGAACCAGTTGGAACAGAGGTTAGGTAGAACCCTTGAATACACTGGTGCAGGAAAAGATTTTATGAACAAAACCTCAGTTGCCTGTGAACTAGCACTAACAATCAACAAGTGGGATCTCTTCTTATTAAAAGGCTTCTGCACAGCAAGAGAAACCACCAGCAGTGTGAAGAGACAACCCACAATGTGGGAAAAAATCTTCACCTGCTCTTCCTCAGACAACGGTCTACTATCTTCAATCTATAAAGAACTTAAAAAGATCAGACCCCCCAAATTTAAAGACCCAATCCAAAAATGGGTCTCTGAAATGAACAGACATTTCTCAGACAAAGAATTAGAAATAGCAAGTAAATACATGAAAAAAAGTTCAACATCACTGGTCATTCGAGAGATGCAAATGAAAACAATGCTGAGATTCCACCTCACTCCAGAAAGAATGGCTGCTATCATGAAATCAACCAATAACAAATGCTGGCAGGGCTGTGGGGAAAGAGGAACCCTTCTCTTCTGCTGGTGGGAGTGTAGACTGGTGCAACCACTGTGGAAATCAGTATGGAGATACCTCAAAGAACTAGGACTGGAAGTCTCATTTGACCCCACTATTCCTCTGCTGGGTATCTTCCCCAGAGAATTAAAAGAATCATACCGCAGTGATATATGTGCACCCATGTTCTTAGCAGCACAGTTTGTGATAGCTAAAACTTGGAAACAGCCCAAATGCCCATCAACTGGAGACTGGATAAAGAAAATGTGTTTTTTTAATAAAACGGAATACTACTCAGCCATAACATTTGAGAAATTAGAGACATTTATAGCTAAGTGGATGCACATTGAGGCAATACTCTTAAGTGAAATAAATAGGACACACATGTATAAATACTGAATAGGTTCTCTGGTGTGCAAAACTGAAAGTGTAAATAAGGACGAAAATGTATAATAGGTAATGTGAAATAGGAAGAAAAGGGGCAAAGGGGAAGGAAGTGGAAGGGCTAGGGGAAAGGATAGAAGGGAATGGGATTAATATGAGGAAATGGAAAAATAGGAACAAAATCTTTGTAAATAGGGAGGACTGGAGGGGTTGAAGAGAGGGCTGGGCAATGGTGAAAAATAAGAACCAAGAGAGATTATGTAAAGGTGCAAGTTTCCAATGATGAATGTCATTATATTGTATACCTAAAATGTACCAATGATTAGGATGAATAATCGAAAATGTAAATTAGGAAGAAAAGGTCCAAAGGGGTAGGGGTAGTGGGAGGGGCAGGGGAAAGGAAAGAAGGGAAAGGAAAAACTAGACAAAGGGAAAAAATGGAAACAAAGTCTTTGTAAGTGGGGAGGGGTGAAGGGGGTGAAGGGAGGGCTAGGAATGGTAAAAAAATAAGAACGAAGATGCATTATGTAAAGGTACAATTCCCAATGAGAAAAGTAATTGTGTTGTATACCTACAATGTACCAATAAAAGAATTTAATAAAAAAAATCAGTAAGCATAAAAAAAATACTCTGCACCACTAGTCATGAAGGAAATGAAATAAAATCCACAATGAGATGCCACTATTCATGAGTTAGGATGTGAGATGAAATTCACTATTAGAATGACCACTATTAAAAAAAGTTCAAGTGCTGGTGAGAATGCTGAGAAACTGGAGCCGTGCTATGCTTTTGGTGGTGCAGCAGTTGTTTATAAAAATAGTGTGGCAGCTGGGAAAAGCAGTAAATTCCCTAAAAAATAAAAAATAGAATTATAATCTGATCCAGCAATCCCTATATATATATATATATATATATATATATGCAGAATTGAAAAGATCTCAATGAGATGCTATATTTATAAACCCACCTTTGTTGTAATGTTATTCAGAATAGTCAAGTAGTAGAAGTAATCTAAATTCCTATTGGGGGATAAATGGATGAAGAACATATGGTATATGTGTACAATTGTGTATTCAGTTACAAGAAAAAGGAAACCTGTTCCATACTCCTAAAAGAGATGACTCTTAAGCACATTATGATATGATATAAACCAGTCACAGAAAAGCAAATACCACATTGTTTCACTTATAAGAAAACTCTAATCTAGTCAAACTTAACTACAGAAAGTAGAATATAGGTTACCTGTAGCTATGAGAAGGGGGGAAAGGGTAATTCAATGGGTACAGAATTTTAGTTTTGCAAGAGAAATAAGTTCTAGAGTTCTTTTGCACAATCATATACATACAGTTTTCACTACTGTATTATGTACTTAAAATGGAAGATACATTTTATATGTTTGTATTACAATAAAAAGGAAAAAAATTGAAGATATAACTGAAGAAATTAAAAATAATTAAGGTATTTAAAAACTCAATAAGTAAAAGAACAATATGTAACTTTTCACACCAAAGAATAATGTCGTTGCAATTCAAAATAGAAAGGATGTGTTAAATAGAAGATACTCTGTGTAATGTCTACAGTCTGTTTTCTAGTTCACTAAATCATTCAGTATAGAGTATAGCTGAATGAGATGCAGCAGTGGAAAATATGGGTAGTTCAGGCACATGGATTAGAGAATGAAATATTTAACAAACATCTAATATGAGTTCCTGAAAGAATAATAGAGGTAATGAGAAAGATGCAAAGTTTTAAGATATATATTTGAAGAGTGTTTCTGAAAGAGCTTTGCTGAAAGACCTCATTACTCAGATTCAGAGAATACAAAGAATTCCAAGTAGATTAAACACAAGAAAATTCATACTGATACAAGTTATTGAAACTGCAGAACCCTGAAGTCAAAATAAAACTTGTGAGCAAAGAAAAAAAACACATTTTAAAAGCAAAGAGATTTGTAAAGAAATAACATAGAAACTCAGCAAAATTAAAAGCCATAAAAATGGAATAGCATCTTCAAAAGACTGAGATCAAAAAAAGAAAAAGAATCAGGGGCCCAAGAAGCTATGGAATTCAAGATAGAATTGAACAAGATATATTTTAATGTAATATCTTCTATTCACTAAAATCACCCTTAAGCAAACAAAAAGGGAAACCTGAGGACTAGTTGCACATATATTGATAAAGAACTTATAAAAAAGATATGGGAAGAATTCCTGCAAATGTACAGTCAACAAATTACAATAGAATGCCAAATTTCTTCAATATAGATTTAACCAAAGAGGCTAGTGAACTGGGCAGTTAGCATATAAAAATATGTTCATATTCATAAGTCAACAGTGTAATCTAAACTAAAATCACAATGCACACTTGTAAAACTAGTGTTTGTGGACAACTGAAACTCTCTGGGAAAGTGTTTTACAATGAAAAACTATGCATTGCCTAAAAGACCCTTCTACAAGTCCTTTGATCTTAGCCTGACTGAACTATTTTGCAACAATGAGTTTTGTCTACATACAGACTCACTCGTTATCTGATACTACCTTTCTTTATTAACTTTAAGCTATTTCCAACTCGACATAAATTTATTTTTTCCTTTGGACCATCTTTTAAATTGATTATAATATCTGCCTATTTCTTTTATTTAATATGTTAAATAAAATACTCAACATGTGCTCATTTTTATATCTGTATAAAATGAGTCATAATTTTAGCCATTTTTGAGAAGTACCTTTTAATATCATGCATTGCTAGTATATTAATTAGTATTGTTGCTTGAAAATATCTACTTATTTAGAAATATCTACTTAACCAGAATATGTTAATATCCTATATTCATAACACCACACAATGTGCACATACGTGGACCAGAGACAAGGGCAAGACTGTTCATAAAAGCTTTAATTGGGAGTAACCTCTGACCAGAACAAACCAAATGTGCACAACAGTATAATGAAGAAATAAATAGTGTTATAATAAAAGATGATGATATATATCAGCAATTATAATTAAAAGAAACCATAAAACAAGTAAAATAAATTCTTCAAATATGAATGAATGTTGTAATCATAATGTTGACTGAATAAATTCAGATTATATTCATAATTCATAAATCCTCTAAAATGTTTAAATTTTTTTCTTAAAATGTCTTGAATCAGAACATTAAAAAAAATTTTACTTCGCTGGACAATTCAACTACTCAAATCAAAATTAAGTACACAGACACAGACACCCAGAAAACTTTTTGAACACACCAGAGAATTCTTTAATCCTATAAAACACATTTTTTAAAAAAATTAAGAGAAAAATGCCAAAGAATGGTTTATTTATGTAGATATAGAGTGCAAAAAATTGAAGTAAAATGATAGAAAATTGAGAGACAGAGAGGGATATGTTGGTGGTTTAGTCTAGCGGTTCTTTATTGGAGGTGATTTACTCCCCAGAGATGTTTGGCAGTATCTGGCAACATTTTGACTGTCACACTAGAGAGGTAGATGGCATTAGTGTCGAGTGGTTGTCATGTGTGTCCTATTTATTTCACTTATGAGTTTGGCCTCAATGTGGATCGATTTAGCTATAAGTATCTCTAGGGTTTTGGTTTTGGCTGAGTAATACTCCATTTTATTAAAAAAAAAACCAAACAACATTTTCTTTATCCAATCTCCAGTTGAAGGGCAATTGGACTGCTTCCAAGTTTTGGCTATCATGAATTGTGCTGCTGTGAAGATGGGTGCACATATATCACTGTGGTATAATTCTTTCAATTCTTTGGGGAAGATCCCCACCAGGGGAATAGCGGAATCAAATGGGACTTCCAGTCCTAGTTCTTTGAAGTACCTCCATACTGATTTTCACAGTGATTGCAGCAGTCTACACTTTCACCAGCAGTGGAGTAGGGTTCCTCTTTCCCCACAGCCCAATCAGCATTTGTTGTTGGTTGATTTCATGATAGCAGCCATTCTTTCTGGGGTAAGGTGGAATCTCAGCATTGTTTTCATTTTCATCTCGCAAATGACCAGTGATATTGAACATTTTTTCATGTATTTATTTGCTATTTCTACTTCTTTGAGAAATGTCTGTTCATTTCAGATGCCCATTTTTGGACCTGGACTTTAAATTTGGGAGGTCTGATTTTAAAAATTTCTTTACATATTCTAGATAGTAGACCTTTGTCTGAAGAACAGCAAGTGAAAATTTTTCCCACACTGTGGATTGTCTCTTCATGCTGTTGGTGGTTTCTCTTGCCGCCCAGAAACTTTTTAGTAAGAAGAGATCCCACTTGTTGATTGTTTATGCTAGTTTACCAACAACTGAGATTTTGTTCATAAAATCATTTCCTACACCAATGTTTTCAAGAGTTCTACCTAACATCTCTTCTAGCCAGTTTAGTGTTTCTGTTTTAATATTTAAATGTTTAATCCATTTTGATTTTAATTTAGTGCATGGTGAGAGACATAGGTTTAGTTTTAATCTTTGGCAAGTTGAAATTCAATTTTTCAAGCACCATTTATTAAAGAGGCTATCTTTCCTCCACCAAGGATTTTTGGCTCCTTTGTCAAGATGAGGTGGATGAGTGTGTCTGGAGTGGTTTCTGCATCTAATATATTCCACTGGTCCTCAGATCTCTTTCTTTGCCAGTACCATGCTGTTTTTATCACAGTAGCTTTGTAGCATAGTTTCAAGTTGGGGATTGTGATACCCCTTACCTTGTCTTTATTGCCTAGTATTGCTTTTGCTATTCTAGGTCTCTTCTTGTTCCAAATGAATTTTTGGATTGTTTTCTCAAGGTTGGTGAAGCATGGTGCTGAGATGTCAATCAGGATTGCATTAAATCTGTACAGTGGTTTTAGAAGTATGGCCATTTCCACTATGTTGATTCTTTGTACCCAGGAGCAAGGGATGTCTTTCCATTTTCTGATATCATCTTCAATCTCTTTCTTTCAGAGTGCTATAGTTTTCAGAGTAGAGGTCTTTGATTTCTTATGTTAGGTGGATTCCTTGGTATTTCAATTTTTTGGATGCTATTGTGAAAGGAATTGATTGCCCCATTTCTCTCTCAGTGTGTCTGTTTTTCATGTATAGAAAAGCTATTTATTATTTTGTATTGACCTTGTATCCAACTACCTTAGTGAATTTGGCTATTAAGTCTAGAAGACTTTTGGTGGAGTTTTTAGGGTTGTCTATTTAGAGTATCATGTCATCTGCAAATAATGACAATTTAACGTTTTCTTTTCCTATCTTTGTTCCTTTTATTTCTTTCTCTTGCCTAATTGCTATGGTTAATGTTTCCGAAACTATATTGAACAGGAGTGGTGATAGTGGATATCCTTGTCTTGTTCCTGAATTTAGTGTGGAGGGTTTCAGTTTTTGATCATTTAGTATGATATTGACTGTTGATTTTTCATAGATGGCTTTTATCTGATTGAGGTAGAGACCACCTATTCCAATTTTTTGGAGAGTTTTTATCATAAATGCATGTTGGATTTTGTCAAATGCTTTTTCTACATCTGTTGAGATGATCATATGATTTTTGTCCTTGGGTCTATTAATATAGTATATTACATTTATTGATTTCCATATGTGGAACCATCCCTGCATCCCTGGGATGAATCTCACTTGGTCAGGGTGTATTATCTTCTGCATTATACTTGCCAGTGTCTTATTAAGGATTTTTGCATCTATGTTCATTAGTGAGATTGGCCTATAGTTCTCTTTTTCAGTTGGGTCTTTCTCTGCTTTGGGGATCAAGGTGATGCTTGCTTCCAGGAATGAATTTGGGAGTATTGGTTCCCTTTCAATTTCATTGAAGAGTTTAAAAAATAGTGGCTGTAGTTCCTCTCTAAATGTCTTGTAGAATTCAGCAGTGAAGCCATCAAGTTCTGGGCTTTTCTTGGTTGATAAGTTTTTAATTACATTTCAATTTCATTGATATTTGGTCATTTAGAATTATTAGGTCATCTTCATTCAACTTTGGTAATTCATACATATGTAGGAATCTATTCATTTCTTCTGTGCTTTCCCTCTTATTGGCCTATATATTCTCAAAGTAGATATTGATGATCCTTTGGATCTGTGCTGGATTCATTGTAATTTCACCATTTTCATTTCTAATTGCATGCATTTGGGCCTTTTATTTCCTTTTCTTGATAAGATTGGCTAAGGGCTTGTCAATTTTGTTTCTTCTTTTGAAGAACCAAATTTTAGCTTCATTGATTTTTTGTATCATTCTCTTGCTCTCCATTGCATTGATTTCTGCCCTGATCTTTATAATTTCCTCCCTTGTATGAGCTTTGGGTTTGTCCTGCTCTTCTTTTTCTAGAAGCTTGACATTCAACATCAGGTTTGTAATTGAGCTTGCTCTGTTTTCCAAATGTTAGTATTCACTGCTATGAATTTCTGATTTTGCTGGGTGGAACACGGAAAACATTATGTATAATGTTAAGTTCATTTATTTAAGAGTTTGATTGAGCTTTAGTATTTTGTTTTTTATTTTTTGTCTAGTTGATTTATTTGTGACAGGGGGGTATTGAGGTCCCACACTACCATTGTATTAGTTCTTAATATGATTTTTTATGGTCTGTTAGTATTTGTTTTATATAGTGGGATGGACTGTTTGGTGCATATATATTAATGATTGTCATTTCTTCCTCTTGGATTGTTCCCTTTACAAGGATATAGTATCCTTCTTTGTCTCTCTTAATTAGTCTTGGTTTGACATCCATTTGATCTGCAAAGAGGATAGCTACTCATGCTTCTTTTTTTAGGTTTCTGTCCCATAGAGTATTGTTTTCCACCTTTCACTTTCAGTCTATGAGTTTCTTTTTGAATTAAGTGTGTTTTTTGTATGCAACATATTGTTGGATCTTGCTTCTTGACCCATTCTGCCAGTCTATTTCTTTTGATTGGTGAATTGAGACCATTAACATTTATAGCTATAACTGGTATGTATTGATTTATCCTTGTCATGACTTTTGCTTTTTGTTGGATTTTCCCCCTTTGTATTTAATTTCTTGTCCAGCCAAATGGATTCATTCTGCTGGGCTTCCTGGGATTTTGATCCTCATTATCTTTTCCTAGGATATTGTGTAAAATTTCTTGGAGTGCTGGGTTTGGTATTCATGAAGTTCCTAAGGTTCTCTTAGTCATGAAAATATCTTATTCCTCCATCAATTTTGAAAGATAGTTTTGCAGGATACATCAATCTGGGTTGGAGGTTGTTTTCCTTTAGTGTTTCAAATACATCACTCCATGCTTTTCTTACCTTGTGGGTTTGTGTTGAGAAGTCTGCTGTGATTCTGATGGGCTTTCTTTTGTATGTGATTTGTTTCTTTTCTCTAGCTGCTTGTAGAATTTTGTTCTTCTGTTGAGTTTCTGGAAGCTTAACTATTATATGCCTATATGTAGATTTTTTTTTTTTTTTGATCATGGCTAGTTGGAGTCTTACATGCCTCACTTATCTGTATGTCAAGTTCTTTTCCCCTATTTGGGAAGTTTTCTGCCATTACTTCTGTAAACAGTTTTTTTATGTCATCTTCACTCTCCTGTTTCTTCATTGACTGCAATCTGTCTTATGTTACTTTTCTTTGCATCACCTAGTAGCTGCTGGATTCATTTCTCATGGCCCCTTATTATTTTTAAAAAAATTTTTCTCTTCCTGGTAACTAATGGCAATACTATCTTCTATATCTAAAATTCTATCCTCACATTGGCTTATTCTGCTGAGTAAACTTTCAGTGGAGTTTTTAATCTCCTGGAAAGCTGTTTGCATGTGTTTCATGGATTCCATTTGTTTCTTATGTTGGGATTCCATCATGTTCCTCAGTTCCTCTATTTTTTTTTATCTGTGTCCACTCCAGATTTATTAATCATGTCTTCTACTATGGGGACAATCTCTAGTGTTATCTGAAAAATTATTTCTGATTTCATTTTTTCCAGGTCCTCTTTTGTTGCCAGTCCATGGGGTCTAGGTGGATGAGTATCAGATTGTTTCATCTCCTTGCCTTTTGTGGTTGTCTTAGGTGATCTGGAATTCTGATTTTGAGACTTATTTATATGTCTTCTCATTTCAATTTATGCAGCCTACTGTGCCTTTGTTGAGATGACTTTTTGCTCACCTAGTGGTCTTGAATTCTCTTCAAGCCACCAAGCACCTTTTTGTCTGCTGCTAACCAGTTCGTCAATTCCTGGGTTCAGAGTGGTGGACTTTTGGATCCCTGAGCTGACCTGTTTTCTGGGTAGGTTTCTGGCTGGGCCCTGTGCACAACTGGGATGGTGTCTAGATGTACCTCTCACTGGGGCCCCTATGTATCTATTGTCTGAGAGGGCCTTTGGTTGGGGCCTGTGCACCCCAGTTCCTGTTGTCTGTGCAGGGTTTGGCTAGGGTCTCCATGCACTTACCAAAGGTATCAGGGAGACCCTCTGGGTATTGTTTTTGTGCCTTTGTAGCTCTTTTCCAGGTGGGTCCTTGGCTGTGGCCTATGGAATGGCAGGCTTCTGGCAGAAGCTTGTCTGCATGTGCAGCTCTTTTCTGGGTGGGCTTTTGACTTGGGTGGGTGTGCAAGAGCCTCTGGGGTCATGGCATAGCCCTGGCTGGGATTCCCCCTGCACCCACACAGGTCTGGGCCACACAGCTGTAGATCTATGCACATTTACCAATCTTAAGTTCTTTATTTATTCTAGATAGAAGTCCTTTGTCTGAGGAACAGCTGGTATAAATTTTTTTCCTCATTGTAGGTTGCATCTTAGCTGTATTGTTGGTTTCTCTTGCAGTGCAGAAGCTTTTGAATAAGATGAGATCCCAGTTAATGATTCTTTGTGCTAGTTCCTGTGTTATAGAGGTTTTATTCATAAAGCCTTATTCCAATGTCTTCAAGAGTTCTACTTAACCTATCTTCCAGCAAGTTTAGTGTTTCTGTTTTAATATGTAGATCTTTGATCCACTTCAATTTTAGTTTCATCCATGGTGAAATATATGGATCTAGTTTTAATCTTTGGCAAGGTGAAATTCAGTTTTTCCTGCACCACTTATTAAAGAAGGTATCTTTATTCCAGTGAGGGTGGTTGGCTCCTTTGACAAAGATGAGGTGGCTATGCATGTATAAAGTTGTTTCTGTATTTTCTAATCTGGTCCACTGATCCTCAGGGCTGTTTCATTGCCAGTACAATGCTGTTTTAATCACAGCAGATTTGTAGTATAGTTTCTTTTTTTTTTTATTAAATTCTTTTATTGGTACATTGTAGGTATACAACACAAGTACATTTCTCATTGGGAATTGTACCTTTACATAATGCATCTTCGTTCTTATTTTTTTACCATTCCTAGCCCTCTCTTCACCCGCTCCACCCTTCCCTATTTACAAAGACTTTATTTCCATTTTTTTCATTTCTCAGCATTTTTCCTTTCCCTTCTTTCCTTTCCCCTGCCCCTCCCACTACCCCTACCCCTTTGGACCTTTTCTTCCTAATTTACATTTTCGATTATTCATCCTAATCATTGGTACATTTTAGGTATACAATATAATGACATTCATTATTGGAAATTTGCACCTTTACATAATCTCTCTTGGTTCTTATTTTTCACCATTGCCCAACCCTCCCTTTGACCCCACCATTCCTAACTATTTACAAAGATTTTGTTCCTATTTTTCCATTTTCTCATATTAATCCCATTCCCTTCTATCTTTTCCTCTAGCCCTCCCACTTTCTTCCTCTTTGTCCCTTTTCTTCCTATTTCACATTACCTATTAAACATTTAGTCCTTATTTACACTTTCAGATTCTCACACCAGAGAACCTATTCGGTATTTATTCATGTGTGTCCTATTTATTTCACTTAAGAGTATTGCCTCAATGTACATCCACTTATCTACAAATGTCTCTAATTTCTCATTTTTTATGGCTGAGGAGTACTCCATTTTATTTAAAAAATCACATTTTCTTTATCCAGTCTCCAGTTGATGGGCATTTGGGCTGTTTCCAAGTTATAGCTATTACAAACTGCACTGCTATGAACATGGGTGCACATATATCACTGTGGTATGATTCTTTTAATTCTTGGGGGAAGATACCCAGCAGTGGAATATCAGGGTCAAATGGGATTTCCAGTCCTAGTTCTTTGAGGTATCTCCATACTGATTTCCACAGTGGTTGCACCAGTCTACACTCCCACCAGCAGTGGAGCAGGGTTCCTCTTTCCCCACAGCCCCGCCAGCATTGGTTATTGGTTGATTTCATGATAGCAGCCATTCTTTCTGGAGTGAAGTGGAATCTCAGCATTGTTTTCATTTGCATCTCTCGAATGACCAGTGACGTTGAACATTTTTTCATGTATTTATTGGCTATTTCTACTTCTTTGTGTGAGAAATGGCTGTTCATTTCAGATGCCCATTTTTGGATTGGGTCTTTAAATTTGGGAGGTCTGATCTTTTAAAATTCTTTATAGATTCGAGATAGTAGACCTTTGTCTGAGGAAGAGCAGGTGAAGATTTTTTCCCACATTGTGGGTTATCGCTTCACACTGCTGGTGGTTTCTCTTGCTGTGCAGAAGCCTTTTAATAAGAAGAGATCCCACTTGTTGATTGTTAGTGCTAGTTCACAGGCAACTGAGGTTTTGTTCATAAAATCTTTTCCTGCACCAGTGTATTTAAGGGTTCTACCTAACCTCTGTTCCAACTGGTTCAGAGTTTCTATTTTAATATTTAGATCTTTAATCCATTTTGATTTTAGTTTAGTGCATGGTGAGAGATACAGGTCTAGTTTTAGTCTTTGGCAAGTTGAAGCCCAATTTTTCAAGCACCATTTATTAAAGAGGCTATCTTTCCTCCAGTGAGGGTGTTTGGCTCCTTTATCAAAGATGAGGTGGCTGAGTGTGTCTGGCATTGTTTCTGCATCTTCTGATCTGTTCCACTGGTCCTCAAGTCTGTTTCTTTGCCAGTACCATGCTGTTTTTATCACAGTAGCTTTGTAGTATAGTTGCAGGTTGGGGATTGTGATACCTCCTGCCATGTCTCTGTTGCCTAGAATTGCTTTTGCTATTCTGGGTCTCTTCTTGTTACAAATGAATTTTTGGATTGTTTTCTCAAAGTCTATGAAGTATGCTGCTGGAATCTCAATTGGAATTGCTTTAAATCTATATAGCAGTTTTGGAAGTATGGCCATTTTTACTATATTAATCCTCCCTACCCAGAAGCAGGGGATGTCTGTCCACTTTCTGATATCATCTTCAATCTCTCTTTTCAGAGTGCCATAGTTTTCAGAGAAGAGGTCTTTGATTTCTTTCGTTTGGATGATTCCTAGGTATTTCAGCTTTTTGGATGCTATTGTGAAAGGAATTATTTGCCCTATTTCTCTCTCAGTGAGTCTGTCATTGGTGTAGAGGAAAGCTATTGATTTTCGTGTGTTGACCTTGTAACCAGCTACTTGACTGAATTTGGTTACTAGGTCTAAAAGACTTTTGGTGGAGTTCTTGAGGTCTTCTATATAGAGTACCATGTCATCTGCAAAGAATGACAATTTGACTTCTTTATTACCTATCTTTATTCCTTTAATTTCTTTCTCTTGTCTAATTGCTGTGGCTAATGTTTCCAGAACTATATTGAACAAGAGTGGTGATAGTGGACATCCTTGTCTTGTTCCTGATTTTAGTTTGAAGGATTTCAGCTTTTGACCTTTTAGTATGATATTGGCTGTTGGTTTTTCATAGATGGCTTCTATCAGTTTGAGGTAGAGACCATCTATTCCAATTTTTTGTAGGGTTTTTTATCATAAATGCATGTTGGATTTTGGCAAATACTTTTTCTGCATCTATGGAGATAATCATATGGTTTTTGTCCTTGGCTCTATTGATATAGTGTATTACATTGATTGATTTTTGTATATTGAACTATCCCTGCATCCCTGGGATGAATCCCACTTGATCAGGGTGTATGATCTTCTTGATGATCTTCTGCATTCTGTTTGCCAGTATCTTATTAAGGATTTTTGCATCTATGTTCATTAGTGAGATTGGCCTATAGTTCTTTTTTTGGTTGGGTCTTTCTCTGCTTTTGGGATCAACATGATGCTTGCTTCCAGGAATGAATTTTGGAGTACTGCTTCCCTTTCAATTTCATTGAAGAGTTTAAACAGTAGTGGCAGAAGTTCCTCTCTAAATGTCTTGTAGAATTCAGCAGTGAAGCCATCAGGGCCCAGGCTTTTCTTTGTTGATAAGTGTTTAATTACATTTTCAATTTCTTTGGTTGATATTGGGTTGTTCAAAATTTTTAGGTCTTCTTCGTTCAACTTTGGTAATTCATTTGTATCTAGGAATCTGTCCATTTCTTCTGTGTTTTCCATCTTATTGGTATATAGGTTCTGGAAGTAGGTATTGATGATCCTCTGGATTTCTGCTGGGTCTGCTGTAATTTCACCCTTTTCATTCCTAATTGCATGGATTTGGGCCTTTTCTTTCCTTTTTCTGACAAGGTTGGCTAAGGATTTGTCAATTTTGTTGATTCTTTTGAAGAACCAACTCTTGGCTTCATTGATTTTTTTGTATCTTTCTCTTAGTCTCCATTGCATTGATTTCTCCTCTGATCTTTATAATTTCCTCCCTTGTATGAGCTTTGGGGTTGTCCTGCTCTTCTTTTTCTAGAAGCTTGAGGTTCAGCATCAACTGGTTTAATTGGGCTCCTTCTGTTTTCCTAATATGTGTATTCACTGCTATGACTTTCCCTGGTAAGACTGCTTTCATTGTGTCCCCTAGATTCCAATATGTTGTATTGTCATTGTCATTTAATTGAAGGAACTGTCTGATTTCTTCTTTCATTTTCTCTGTGACCCATTGGTTATTCAGAAGTGTATTGTTCAATTTCCATGTGTTTATGAAATTTTTTGAGTTTCTTTTCTATGGATCTCCAATTTCATCACACTATGGTCTGATAATATACAGGGGATAACTTCAATTCCTTTGCACTTACTTAAACATGTTCTATGTGTGAGTCTGTGGTCTATTTTGGAGAATGACCCATGTGCAGCTGAGAAGAATGTGTATTCTGATTTTGTGGGGTGGAAGACTCTGTAAACATCTGTTAAGTTCATTTGTTCAAGAGTTCGATTGAGTTCTAGTATTTCATTACTTAGTTTTAGTCTAGTTGATCTATCTATTTGTGACAGTGGGGCATTGAGGTCCCCCACTACAATTGTATTAGTGCATATATGACTTTTCATGTCCATTAGTATTTGTTTTAAATAGTTGGGTGCACTAGTGTTTGGTGCATAGATATGTATGATTTTTATCTCTTCTTCTTGGATTCTTCCCTTTACAAGGATGTAGTGTCCTTCTTCATCTCTCTTAATCAGTGTTGATTTGAAATCTACTTGATCTGCCAAGAGGATAGCTACTCCTGCTTTTTTTCAGTTTCCTGTCCCATGGAGTATTGTTTTCCACCCTTTAACTTTCAGTCTATGAGTTTCCTTTTGAATGAAGTGAATTTCTTGTATGCAGCATATTGTTGGATTTTGCTTCTTGACCCATTCTACCAGTCTATTTCTTTTGATTGGTGAATTGAGACCATTAACATTGATGGTTATAACTGAAACGTATTGACTTGTCATTGCCATGACTTTTTCTTTTTGTTGGGTTCTCCTCCTTTACATTTAATTTCTTGTCAAGCCAGATGAATTCATTCTGCTTTGCTTCCTGGGGTTGTGATCCTCAATGTCTGTTCCTAGGATATTGTGTAAAATTCTTTGGAGTGCTGGTTTGGTATTCACGAAGTTCCTAAGGTGCTCTTTGTTATGAAAGTATCTTATATCTCCATCCATTTTGAAAGATAATTTTGCAGGGTACATCAATCTGGGTTGGAGGCTGTTTTCTTTTAGGGCTTGGAATATGTCACTCCAAGCTCTTCTTGCCTTGATGGTTTGTGTTGAGAAGTCTGCTGTGATTCTGATGGGCTTTCCTTTGTATGTGATTTGTTTCTTTTCTCTAACTGCTTGTAGAACTTTGTTCTTCTGTTGTTTTTCTGGAATCTTAACAATTATATGGCTATGTGTAGATTTTTTTTGATCAAGGCTATTTGGAGTCCTATATGCCTCACTTATCTATATGTCAAGCTGTTTTCCCCTGCTTGGGAAGTTTTCTGCCATTATTTCTGTGAAGAGATTTTTTTATGTCATCTCCACTCTCTCCTGTTTCTTCATTGAGCCCAATCAGTCTTATGTTATTCTTCTTTGCATCATCTAGCAGCTGCTACTGTGTTGATTTCTCATGTTCCCTTATAATTTTGAAGCAATTTTTCTTTTCCTGGTCCCTAATTGCAATCTTATCTTCTCTATCTGAAATTCTGTCCTCTCATTGGCTCATTCTGCTGTGTAGACTTTCAATGGAGGTTTTCATGTCCTGGAAATCTATTTGCCTCTGTTTTATGGATTCCATTTGTTTCTTATGTTGGGATTCCATCATGTTCCTCAGCTCCTCTCTAGATTTATTAATTATGTCTTCCACTAGGAGCACAATTTCTCCTGTTATCTGAGAAATTATTTCTGATTTCATTTTTTCCAGATCCCCTTTTGTTGCCAGTTCAGTGGGTCCAGGTGGTTGAGTATCAGAGTGTTCCATCTCATTTCCCTTTGGGGTTGCTGTAAGTGATCTGGAAGTCTGGTTTTGAGACTTATTTACATGTTTTCTCATGTCTACTGGGGTGGGGGGCTGTTAGCACCTGCACAGATTACCTCCTCTGAGCTGGGAGAGGTGGGACAGGGGCTGGGAACAGTGGTAGGGATGGTGACCCAAAAGCCCTTTCCTGTGGGCTGGGAGCAGCGGGAGGGATGGTGACCAGGAAGCCCCTTCCTCTGGACCAGTAGCAGTGGGATGGCGGCTCAGAAGCCCCTACCTCTGTGCCAGAAGCAGAGGGACTCAGTACCTTGGTCTGGTGGTCTGGTGTCCTCTGTGTCTTTGTAGTGTGGAACCAGGTGTCTTCCTGTCTGCAGCAGGGTGATTTGGTGTATTCTGCATGACTGGGGACCTCAGTAGGGTGTGGACAGAACTGCCTGTCTGCAGCAGGGTGATTCGGCATCTTCCATGCAACTCAGGACCTCAGTAGGGCATGCCTGTAGTATAGTTTCTTGTTGGGGATTGTGATGTCCCCTATCATGTCTTTGTTGCCTAGAATTGCTTTTGCTATTCTAGGTCTCTTCTGGGTCCAAATGAATTTTTGGATTGTTTTCTTTATTCTGTGAAATATACTGTTGGGATATCAATCAGGACTGCATTGAATCTATATAGCAGTTTTGGAAGTATGGCCATTTTCACTATAGAAGTTCTTCCTACCCAGGAACACGGGATGTCTTTCAATTTTCTTATATCCTTTCCAATGTCTTTTTTTTCAGAGTACTGTAGTTTTCAAGGTAGATGTCTTTTACTTCCTTTGTTAGATTGAATCATATATATTTCATTTTTTTGGATGCTATTGTGAAAGGATTTTTTTTCCAATTTCTCTCTTAGTGAGTCTGTTATTTGTGTATAAGAAGGCTATAGATTTTTGAGTGTTGGACTTGTATCTGGGTACTCTACTGAATCTGTCAATTAAGTCTAGAAGTATTTCAGCAGATCTTTTTGGGTCATTTATGTACAGTATCATGTCAGCAGCAAATAATGACTTTTTTTCCTTAAATTCTCTTATTGGTACATTTTAGGTATACAATGCATTTACATTCATCATTGGGTGCCTGTACCTGTACATGATGCATCTTGGTTCTTATTTTTTCCCCATTACCTGTGTGCCCTTCACTCCCTTCACCCTTCCCTATTTACTTAGACTTCATTTCCATTTTTTTCTTTTCTCATAATTTTTCCTTTCCCTTCTTTTCTTTCCCCTTTAGAGTCATTTATAGGTAAATGGGTGCATATTGAGGCCATACTCTTAAGTGAAATAAATAAGACACACATGTGTAAATACTGAATAGTTTTTCTAGCATGAGAAACTGAAAGTGTAAATAGGATGAAAAGACTTAACTATGAATAGTTGATAATTTGAAATAGGCATATAATGACATTTTAACTTCTTCCTTTCCTACTTTATTCCTTTTATTCTTTCTGTTGTTTAATTCCTGTGGCTAATGTTTCCAGAACTATATTGACCAAGAGTGGTGATAGTGGACATCCTTGCCTTGTTCCTGATTTTAGTGTGAAGAATTTCAGTTTTTGACCACTTAGTATGATGTTGGCTGTTGGTTTTTCATAGATAGCCTTTATCAGGTTGCAATAAAGACATTCTATTCCTATTTTCTGTAGGGTTTTTATCATGAATGCGTGTTGGATTTTGTCCAATACTTTTTCTGCATCTATTAAGATGCTCATATGTTTTTGTTCTTGACTCTGTTAATATAGTGTATTACATTTATTAATTTACATAGGTTGAACCATCCTTGCATCCCTTGGAAGAATGCCACTTGGTCAGGGTGTATGATCTTCTTGATGATCTTCTGTATTCTTATTGAGGATTTTTGCTCTATGTTCATTAGAGAGATTGACCTTTAATTCTCTTTTTTGGTTTGGTCATTTTCTGTTTTTAGAATCCAAGTAATTCTTGCTTCCAGGAATGGATTTTGGAGTATTGCTTCCTTCTCAATTTCATTAAAGAGTTTGAGAAGTATTGGTATTAGCTCTTCCCTAAATGACTTGTAGAATTCAGCAGTGAAGCCTTCATGACCTAGTCTTTTGTTTGGTGGTAAATTTTTAAGTAAATCTTCAATTTCATTGGTTGAAATTGGGTTGTTCAGAATTTTCATATCTTCTGTGTTCAACTTTGGTAATTCATATGTATCTAGAGATCTGTCCATTTCTTCTGTGTTTTCCATTTTATTGAAGTACAGGTTCTCGAGGTAGGTATTGATGATCTTCTGGATTTATGCTGTATCTGTTGTGATTTCCCCCTTTTCATTCCTAATTGCATGGATTTTAGCCTTTTCTTTTTTTTTGATAAGGTTGGCTAGAGGTTTGTCAATTTTATTTATTCTTTTGAAGAACCAGTTCTTTGATTCATTGATTTTTTTTGTATTGTTCTCTCAGTCTCCATTGCATTGATTTGCAATGATTGATCTACTCTGATCTTTGTAATTTCCTCCCTTGTATGAGATTTGGGTTTGTCTTGCCATTTTTTTTCTAGAAGCTTGAGATTCAGCATTAGGTTGTTTATATGAGCTTGCTCTTTTCTTTAGTATGGGCATTCACTGCTGTGAATTTCGCTTGTAGCACTGCTTTCATTGTGTCCCATAAATTCCTGTATGTTGTAGTGGCATTTTCATTTAATTGTAGAAACTGTCTAATTTCTTCTTTAATTTCCTCTGTGACCCATTGGTTGTTCAGGAGAGTGTTATCCAATTTCCATATTTTGTGAAATTCTTGCAGTTTGTTATGCCACTAATCACCAATTTAATTACACTATAGTTGATAATATAGAGAGGATAACTTCAATTCATTTGCATTTACTTAAACATGTTCTATGATTTAGCATATGGTCTATTTTGGAGAATGACCCATGTGCAGCTGAATGAGAATGAATATTCTGATTTTTTTGATGTGGAATTCTCTGTAGACATCTATTAAGTCCATTTGTTCAAAAGTTTGGTTCAGTTCTAGTGTTTCATTATTGATTTTTCTTTCTAGATGATCTATTTGTGACAGTGGGGTATTGAGGTCCCCTACTACAATTATATTATTAGTGCTTATTTGGTTTTTTATATCAGTGAATATTTGTTTTGTGTAGTTTGGTGCACTAGTATTCGGTGGATATATATTTATGATTTTTATCTCTTCCTCATGGATTATTCCCTTTACAAGGATATAGTGACCTTCTTTACCTCTTTTAGTTAGATTTGGTTTGAAATATACTTTGTCTGCAAATAAGGTAGCTACACCTGCTTTTTTCTAGGTTCCTGTGGCATGGACAATTGTTTTCTATCCTTTTATTTTCAGTCCATAAATTTCTTTTTGAATTAAGTGTGTTTCTTGTATACAGCATATTGTTGGATTTTGCTTCTTAATCCATTCTGCCAATCTATTTCTTTTGATTGATGAATTGAGCCACTAACATTGATGGTTATAGCTGATATATATTGACTTATTCTTGTCATGGTATTTTCCTGTTGTTGGCTCTTTTAGTTTTTTTCTCCCCCCTTTTCCTTTAATTTTTTACCTTGCCTAATGGTTTCACTCTGTGGGGCCTTATGGAGTTGTGTCCCTCATTGTTTTTTTCTAGGATATTGTTTAGAATTGTTTCGAGTTATGGTTTGGTATTCATGAAGTTTCTCAGATGTGCTTTGTCATGGAAGTATCTTATTTCCCCATCAAATTTGAATGATAGTTTTGCAAGATACATCAATCTAGGCCTGAGGTTGTTTTCTTTTAGAACTTAAAATACTTTACTCCAGGCTCTCCTTGACTTGAGGGTTTGTGTTGAAAAGTCTGCTGTGATTTTGATGGGTTTTCCTTTGTATGTGATTTGTTTTTTTTCTCTAAGTGCTTGTAGTATTTTGGTCTTCTGTTGGGTTTCTGGGATCTTGGCTATTATATGTCTAGGTGTAGATTTTCTTCGACCATGTATAGTTGGAGACATATATGCCTCACCTATCTCTGTGTCTAATTCTTTTGCTCTGTTTGGGAAGTTTTCTCTCATTACTTCAGTGAACAGTTTTTTTTTATGTCATTAGTACTTTCTTCTGTTTTTTCGTGGATTTCTATCTGTCTCATGTTATTCTTCTTGGCATCATCTAGGAGCTGCTGGATCAATTTCTTATTATCCTTTACTATTTTCAAGAAATCTCTCTTTTCACGGTCAATAACCACAATTCTGTGTTTTATATCTGATATTCTGTCTTCACATTAGGTTATTCTGCTGTGAATACTTTCAATAGTTTTTAATCCCCTGGATATCTGTTTGAATCTGTTTTATTGCTTCCATTTCTTTCCTATGTTGAGCATTCATGGTTTCCATTTCCTTCTTATGCTGGGGATTCATGGCTTCCATTATGGTCCTGAACTCATCTATTTTTCATCTGTTTCTGTTCTAGGGTCTCTAATCATGTTTTTCATCCTGGTCACCATCTCTGTAGATATATTGGAAATTATTTCTGTTTTTAATTTTTCTAGAGCCTCATTCATCTATTTTGTTACTTCCCATGCTATCAGTTCATGATGTCCAGGGGGTTGATTATCAGATTTTTACACCTGTTGCCCTCAGAATTTCCCTCTGTTGAGGTAGAAGTCTGGGTTTGACTGCTGCTTGAGTGTCTCCTCATTTCTATTTTTTTCTATTTTTTTTTCAGTAGTGGGGATCAAACTCAGGACCTAGTACTTGCTTGCAAGGCAGGCGCACTACCACTGAGCTAAATCCCTGACCATTCTCATTTCTATTTTTTGATTGGTGCTATTTTTGCTTTAATTCCTGGGTTGATATTTCAATATTTGTTATCATGAATATCTGCATTGCTCCTATTTAGAAATTTATGGAATGACTGCTTCTCAGAGGTGTCTTTCAGGTTTAGCTGGTCTTCAGGTTTTCAGTCTCTAGTGACTCTTAGGCCAATCTCATTTTCAATATTCCAGGAAGGACAAATGATTAGATCAAGCATGATACCTTAGCCCAAGTGATACAATCAGTGTCAACAATAGCATCAAACACAGCTCAGAAAATGACAATTTGTTGTAGCTATTAATATGTCACCTTTAACTTCATGAACTGGATCAAAATCAAGGACCAGCGCAAAATATGTTTGTAGTAAATTAACCCTTCAGTAGAGCAAATTTACCCTTCGGGGTGAGGACATAGAAGGAGTTTGGGAGAAAGAGATAGAGAGAAAGAGAGGAAAAGGTTAGAAGTAAGGTTAGATCACACAGGAAGAGCACACAAACTTTGGGAAATTGCTGGACAAGAGGAAAAGATGGAGTGAAGGGACAAAGGCAATAACAGAACAAACTAATAGCAATAGGGAAGCTAGAAGCTGTATTCACCTTCCTATAAAAATAATAACAATTGAGAAGAGAGAGAGAAAAATAATCTGAAATAAGACAGGAACAGGAACAAAAAGAGAGAGAAATGAAGAACAAGAAGGGAGAAAGATATAAAGAAGAAGAAAAAAGAAAAAAAAGAGGCCTCCTTCAGGGTATGTCTGCTATCACAATAGACAATATGAGCAGCAGTGTGCGAATATAAGTTAATTAGTCTCAACAAGACAGTCATAGTACACTGAGATTCAGGCTGATTTCTGGCTGCAAAGCCCAAGTTGAGTTCCCTGAGGTTCTGCAGGATTGAACTCTGCAAGGTTCTACTGGAGGTTTCAGCTCCCCTTTCCCCAAAGTGAGTTCAGGTTCCGATGGGAGGTTCTGATCCCACAAACTTACCAACCACAAAGGCCCAGTGTATTGAAGAAATTTTCTTTACTTTTCCAGTGGGCTTCAATTTTCATCAAGGAGCCTTAGAGAGGCCCTCTCTCTGTTATTCACTTCTGTTCTATCTTCTGAAGCTCATAACTATGCCTTTATGGTCCCAGGCACCTCTGCAGTGCAGATCCAGATACCAGCACAGCCCAAGTGGTAGTCTAGGGCCAGGCCCTCCGTGATAGTGCCAGGTGCCGGGGGCAACAGCAATAAAGAGATTTTAAACAAAGCAGAGTATAGAACCCACAGATTTTAACTAGGCTAAAATTCACTAAAGCATACATACTCATACTTTCTATTTGAAACTATATGTGAATAATTTTTGTACTTTAAGTTATTTTGACTTCTGTTTCTCCTATAATCTATTGATGTAGATCATCTGGAAAAATATTCTGATAATGCTTAGATAATATACACTCAAATTTGTTGTAAAATGAGAAAAACATTTACTTTGTGACCATCATTGCTGAAATTTACATGTGATATTGTTTTAAAATATCATGAGTATAAATATTAAGTTGAAATTGTATTTTTGCTCAATAAATATAGCAATTACAAATAATTTAAATGTGTGCCTGTGGACTCTTTAGACATAAAATGGTTCACTATCATGACAATTTAAATTACATCTGCCAGAAATACTTTTCTGACATCATTTCTGAAAGAATGGTGGGCAGTTTTCAGGTGGAGAAAATCTTTGTGGAATGAATTCAGTTGAGGCTCTGACAGAAAAAGTTTTATAAAATGTCCTTGAAAATTTTGTTACTTGTCCCTATGCATTTACAGGTGAAGAAGACAAGAGAGAGAGAGAGAAAGAGAGAGAGGGAGAGAGAGAGAGCTTTCTGTTTTATTTCACTTTAAATTCTCAGCACTGAAAAGAGCTCAGAACTAGTAGGTGGGTAGTTAATAAAGACTACTGTGAATATATTAATACACTAGTGCTTTTATTTTTGTAGCTGATTAATCTACAAACCTACTGTATTCTAGCTTTTTTTTGGTTTAAAAATGTGTATTAGGTTTTCTAATAATAAAAGTAACAAATGTTCATTATAAACAACTTCAAATATTCCAGAAATATTTAACAGACAGTGAAAATATAACTAATCCAGGCCTCAATATTACCATTGTACCATTTTGTAGATATCCTTTTGGATTTTTTTCTATGATAAATTTTTGTATACTAAACATTTAAAATCATCCTTAAAGCCATAATCCAAGTTGCTGATTTAAAGTTATTATTGTTTTTTATCATTTAAGTTCTTTCTAATAGTTAAATTCAACCATTTATCCTTCAAATGATGCCTTATAGGTTAGATCTAGAGATTTAGTTATCTAATTTTACCCTCACAAAGATCCTATGAGTAGGTTTAGTGAACCGTAGCTGGGCCCAGAGTTATTAAGGAAATTGCCAGGAGTCTCATAGTGAGTTGATTGTGAGTTGGTTCCTTTAAAATGAACCTTGATTTATCTGTTCTACATAAGAGCAAAACTCAAAATAAAAAGTATATAACTGTAGATAGTCATAGCATTAGATTGTTCATTTATATGAGGTTAAATAGAATTTCAGTCAAATGAATCACTTTAGTAAGATAAAGGCAGCAATTGGCATTTGTAAGCTAGAAATATATTCATATAGCTATAATATATAAATATATATACAAAGATGTATTGTAAATATAGAGAGTCCAGCAAAAACTGTACACACATTTTAGGAAAATAAAAATAGTATGATTTTTTTCAATAGATAGTGTTACCTTCGTATGGAGGACTCTAGAGGATGTCACATATTGCGGAAGATCCACTACACTGCCAGCCCTTAGAGAAGAAATTGAAAATGCATGAGCAGCAATTTCAATGGACAAGGTTACCCAAGCAGCAGTTTACCATTCTAATAAATGTCTGGAAGCTAATGGCCACCACTTTGAGCACCTCTTGTAACTGTAGAGGTCAAAGATAACTTCTATTAATCTAATGATGTCTCCATAAATTTAGTATTAAAATATTTATACAAGTTTTTCTTTTCCTGAAATACAATTTTTTGTATACATTTTTTGGCAGACTCTATATACATGTCTTGAAAACATATTACACTATTATCAGTTAAAATGTTAAAAGTAGACTTCTGGGAAAAGAATTAAATCATATACACTATTATAAAATTGGTAATAAAATAATTGGATTAAAAGTTTTAAGTATAAAAATTTTATCTAGAGACTCACAGCTTTTCAATTTCACCTAAACTAGTCAAGATCTTATTTCTTACATCTTAAAATAACATTTGAATTACGAAAAAGTACAGTATGGAAATGTGAAAATACTTATTTGTAAATAAAAATAACTTAGCTTGCTCTTGCACGTTTTAGAAATGCCATTAATAGATGGGGGGTCTGTATGTTAACCTGAGAGTTGGTTTGATGAAAGAGAGGATACCCGAGGCCATTTCGAAAGAATAATGGTGACATTTTCTAAACCTTTATAAACAGAAAGCTGTAGGAGGTTGCCTAATCATTTGTCTTACAGAGAGAGCATATGTTCACTTACTGGTGTCTTATAAACCTGAAGCCATCAACAGCAATTGTCACTAACTCCAACCCAATATATATGTTTTCAATCATTTCTAACCTGAGAAGTCTGATGATATAAACCCAATTTAAAGGCTAACGAAATTGTATTCTCTGTGTTGCAATACCTTCTTTACCTCATAGAAAGCAGGAAGCCTTTATGTCTCTCCAACCTGGAAGCAGTTACTTCATTTCAGCTTTTCAATAATAGTCTAGAGAGATTTAGATGTATTCATCATGACCAATTTGTAGAATTGGTTTTTTCTTTCCCTTGGTCTAATTTAGACTGTAGTCATTTTTGCTTGCTTTGATGCAAAAGTAATGACAACATAAAATTAATCAGTCTGAATTGGTAAGGGGATCAAAGCAGTAGCACTTCCCAGGATGTAGTACAGCAGGAGACCTTGGACATAGGTACTAAAATCTCCCAACAGTCCAGACTTGGGCAGATTTCCCAGCTTCATTTTCTTTCTTTAAAATAGGGATATGAATATCTTGGCTTATTGAAAAGATAAAATAAAAGATTATAATTCATAAAATAACTACATCATATATGTGAACATCCTTCATCTATCGGCATTGATTTAATTAGCTTCTACTAGGCAAAAATATAATGTTGACCTTTTTCTTTCTCTGAGGGGGATCTGGAGTACAACATCCTGGGCTGCAGCCTGCCAGGGTTTTATGCTTGCCAAAATAAATTATAGAGATGGGTTGGCTCTATCTTGAAGATAGAGCACTAAGAAATTGGGTCCATTGCTGTCATTTTCCTCTCAGATTCCTCTCATCTGTCACAACACAGTAGTTATGAAAAATGAAACCATAAATTCAATTTAGAGGGCAATTTGCAGCTAATCTTTGGAGTAATTCCAGTATGAATAATGCAGCAATTTGGATGCATGGTCAGTCAATTCAGCCCTGATTTATTAGCATTTAAGAAATCTTTT
The DNA here is from genome assembly GCF_053883595.1 of Heterocephalus glaber. Classification (NCBI taxonomy): domain Eukaryota; kingdom Metazoa; phylum Chordata; class Mammalia; order Rodentia; family Bathyergidae; genus Heterocephalus; species Heterocephalus glaber. The sequence goes on along the minus strand of NW_028258406.1, from coordinate 9,866,914 downwards.
TTTCATTAATGATAATTACTAAACAAGAGAAAATAATTTCCCTAAAATTATCTACCTTTGTATCAGGCTTTCAGTTTTAAAAAATAGTTACATTGTTTCTTAAATTATGATGATAAAGAGAAGGTTTTTTTGTTGTTGTTTAAGATACAATAGGTGTTTAGATTTTGAGCAATAATTCTTTCTAGGCCCTGTGTGAACTGTTCAGCTCCAGGTTATACTTGCCTTTTTTTCCTGATATGACTCCCATTAGAGTTAACATTTTGAATATCTCAGCAGAAGGACCCTGGGATTTGATATTGATTTTCAACACTCCTTACACCTTGAAGGATGTATTAAAATCTAGCTGCAAAAAGAATGACATTTTTGTTCATGTCTAAGAGTCGAGTTTATCTGAAATTTTTTTTCCCTAGTTATTAAAACTCCACTTTCTGACACATCCAATATACTCTGTGTCAGTGCACTTACAAGCATATGTTTAAGTAGAGGGTAACATTGCATTATAATCTATGAAGCACAGTTCTCAGAAAATGTTTACGTTCATTTTCTTTTCTGTATTTTATTGCATGCTCTTTAACTATTCTATGTTTAGCTATTGAAACAGGTACTTCGAAATGAAGGAATCAAAGCAGAAAGAGGCAGCACATTTTCTTTAAAATTTGTCTCTTGTTATAAATAAATCTACAAAAACTTGTTTCCTATTCATCTCCCAGCTTCTGTTTCACCTATCTCAAAGTCAGGGACATGAATCGTCCAGATTTTGTTTTATTCCATTAAGTAGGAATGGTACTTGCAGTTCTAGGCATGTAAAATCCCCTTCACTTCTGGCATTAGTTAAAATGAACTAAATAAACAAAAGGAAAGTAATGACCCAAAGGTTGTACCAGTGAGCCATGCTATGTTGCATTATAGATGCTATATAACTCAAGGACGGTAGGGTATGTACTCTAAACAGCCATTTATAATGCCTATCTAATTGCTTTATAAATTTGGTGATATTCTAGGATATTCAATGTAAACTAAATTGTAAACTGGTCAGTTTTATCATACTTTTCCCAAGAGGTTATATATTGGTAAATTTTTATAAGTAGTAGGTATTTGATAAACATTGTAATCAAGAATTGAAAGGGAGAGAACACACTGACATTGTGTTCTTTGGTATGAAGTGACATGAGTTTAATGTCGGGTCCAAATAATTCCTGTTTAAAAAAGAAAGACTCCTTCTAGGGCACACCAACCTCCTGTTAAATTCATTAGCAAAGAGTGTGTTTTCCCCTTTGTGGAAATCCTGCTCAGGAACATAGATTCAAATGCTCCAACTGAAGAGATAGAAGATCCTAAAACTTAAGTCTCCACACATTTATTTGTTTGCTACATTCCTTCAAACAGTATCTGTTTGTTGTGTCTTGACTTTCTAAAATAAGTTCTAGGGGTTAAGTTTAAACTCAGAGAACTGAGGAGAAGAAGCTATGAGTGTGTGTGTGTGTGTGTGTGTGTGTGTGTGTGTGTGTGTGTCTAGAAGTGCTTTTGCCTCAGGTCCAGCCATTTTTAACATGGCATAAAGATCAATTCTCTTAACAAAGGACTTTGGGAAGATGGCATAGCCCCATCTTTATTTCCTCTTCCAAATAACAATAGCTTCCAAAGATTCCCCATACTCAGTGCTATCTTTACTCTCTTCAGTTTTATACTGTGAAAATGACATTAAATTCTACCAGAAAAAAATTTGCAAATATTGGGCTCAATTTTACTTAATTATTTACATGAGTGTTTTAAATTTTCCTTTATAAGTTTTCTCTGTTAAGAATGAAGGTGCAGTATTGTTTTAATTTTCTATTGTCCACACACTAAAATAACAGATTGCTGAACATATAGGTCCTTGGACTTTCTATTACTTCAGAAAAATATACTTCTTCAAAAGACTCTCAGTTACACAGGGCTCAATCCTCTATAGCACCTTGAGGCCAAAGATCTCCCATCAGGCCACAGAATGTTAGGAGGGAGAGATTTTCTGTCAGAGTTTCCTGGGCATTTAAATGTGGCCCAAGCAGTTCAGTGGAACTTTCTTTTCCTAGAATCTAAAAAACCCAGGTAAGTCTTTATTTGCTTCAGCTTTTGTGGTATTTGCATTAAGTCCTTAGGTATCTGAATAATTTTCTGGAACACTGTTTACCTCAATTCTGTGGGATTATTTTATTTGCTCATTTATTTATTTTTTAAAGTGTGGCATAACATGTCTGTTTATTTGGTTAGCTAAGTTCAAGTCTGTTAAAACTGAAAATATTTGCTGTTTGGTCTATTAAGTGGTGATTTTCTTAAAGCTACTCTCTCTTTACTCAAGGTAGTCTAATATTCTCATATGGCATGTTAGGTTGATTTTCCTGAATCTTTTACATAAAATAAACCATATCAGCATTTTTCTGAGGAAGGTGTCCTCTGTGCCTCTCCCAGATATCATTCCCATCTTCTTGGAGCTAATTGGTTCATTATTGGTGTATTTTTGGCTCTTTTTTATTATAATACTCACATGTGTTTAATTTTTAGATTTCTTCTCTAAACCTCATGGACCTGACAGACAGGATCTAATTCATTTTTGGGAACAGTTACAGTATGGGAAGCATAGTGGGCAACCAATATGTGTTTGTATGTATTTTTCAGCTATATTGAGGTATAATTATATGTATTTAAAATGTATAGTGTGATGCTTTGATATGTGCATATGTTGCAAAATCATCATAATCACACTATTTTTTGAGGGCAGGGAGTGGAACTGCTTTAGATATACTCTTAGCAAAGTTCTGCCTACAATGTAGTACTTTTAACTATAGTCACCGCATTTGTACAAGTTTCAAGTTTGCATGTCTAACAGCTCCTAGGTGGTGCACATTCTGACCATTTATATTCAGAGTTGATCAGGCAATCAGTTAAAGCAGAATCCCCTGGGAGCTTATTACCAATGCAAAATGGCAAGACCCACTCCAGACCTGCTGAATCAGAATGTGTATTTTTCAAAGATCCCCAAGTGATTCCTATAAATATAGTTTGCATAATACTGTTGATCTTATATTTCAGTGTTTCTGAGTATGGTTCATGGACCAGCACTATCAACGTCACCTGGAAATATTACACAAAGGCAAGTTCTTGAGGCTAATTTCAAGTTGTCCTGAGGCAACGCTGATTGGGGCATAACAACATTAGCAAACACCCCCCAAACTAGTTGATTCTAATACATGCTAAAACTTAGCACCACTGTTCAAAGCATTATCCTTTTCCTCAGTCCCCTGTGGGAATATGAAACCAACTAAAACCATGTCTGAACTATGAGTAATACAAAGTAGATTCATTGCATAAATTAGATGTATGACAAAAATATTTCCTTACATTGCTCTAGGCTCTTATCCTGAAGATGATGAACTGTGAACTCCAGGGACACAGTAGTGAGAAACAAACCGAGTATAGTTTATTAGAAAGAACAAAGAAGAGCTCTTGCTAGCCAAGAAGGGCTCCAAGAAAGGATGCAGAGAAGGCACCCAAGTTCAGGCATTTATATGCACTTTGTTGGGCTATTTTGGTGAGTGTGTGAAAATGAGACAATGAAACAATGTGATTGCCGTTTTTACCTATGCTTCTGATGTCAAGAGGAATAGACTTCTTTGTTCCCCTGCCTTCTAACTTCCCATTGAATTAAAAAAAAAAAAAAAAGCCATTGAATTCTTTAGTGAGCCTTTTTCCTGTTGTGTACTAATTTTTTTCAGGGCTTATCAGGTCCCTCAGGTCCCTTGGTTTACTTAGGTCTCTCTCCACCACTGGCTCCTGATTTCATCATTTTCACCCATGAGTATATGGAACCCACTAATTTAAACTATTCATGTGCTGCGTCAAAGAGGTAGCAAGACCTAGATCAACTTGTTCTCCAGTTTACCATAGCACCAGTAGATATCTTATATTCACTTTACTGTTTCTAGTCATTTTCTTTCTCCTAAGTGCAGACATCATGTCCATGAAAACATCATAAATGGATGGAAATTCAGAACTTTCTGTAGCAACAGCATTCTTATTTTACAGATGAGGAGTCTAAGGTGTTGAAAAGCAATATGAATAATTTCATATTAGTGCACGGTTAGGATTTTCTGGACAAAGAAAAATGGCACACTATAAATACAGAGAATAATATATAAATAATATGTAAATATTTTTCCTTATCCATTTGTTCCTCATCCTATGAGTGAAAAAGCCAGAGGTACATATTTCTTTTATGATGGTGGAACTGTGTGTTCTCATTCAGAGGATAATAAAAAATTATCTTTCTTTTTTCAAATTTTAATGTAATACACCTATATATTTATAAAGAAAATATAAATAAAACCACTTCTCTGTGAGAAAATAAAACAATAGGCAAATGGTTGCATCTTGAGAATACAATGTTCGGTGAAATAAATCAGACACAAGCTGAATAGATCGTGGTTTCTCTTATATGAGAAACTATATATGCATATATATAGATATAGATATAGATATTACAAAGTGAAAGACGTAAATAGGAAGTAGGAAGAAGTTCAAATAATTCCCAAAATTACCTGTTGTGTTATTTAAAAAAATCTTAATATATATGCTAATTTGTTTCACTTATACTACTAGTTTGTTAAAAAGAAAGTTTTGTCTTTTTCTTTGTTTCTTTTATCCTTTCTGCAACTGAATTCTTGACTTCCTCCTCCTCAGAGAAAATTTGTGTCTTCAGGAAGATAAAGATTCTCTCTTCCCCTACCTTCCCCTCTTTTCTCCTTACTGCTTCCTTCCCCTCCACCTTTCCCTTTCCATTCCTTTCTCTGTCCTTTCCCCCCAAGTTCATAATTTGGGTCTCCTCTCTTTTGGGAAAAACTAGCCTTTGGCAATGATATATATATATATATATATATATATATATATATATATATATATATATAAATAAATTTCAGTGAGGGGGAAGAGATGGGGCACAGGCAACCAATATAGTTACTGTTGTAATAATAATCACATCCAGAAACTTTGTGGATAATATAACTAACACATATTAAAAATATTTCAAAAGAAGCAATGAAGAAATGACCCACCTGAAAGTTAATAAATTGTGCAAAATGAGGAATCTATATTTTCTGTGTGTCTCATTTTAGCTTTATTCTCTTTTGTTGGGCTGTATTAAAAGTATTGAGTTTACTAAGTAGATAAATAGTTTAAAAATATTCAGACTAATTGAATCATATAGTCAGCATGCCTGGTTAATTTAGGATAATAACGTTCCTTTCGTTTTTAAAATAATGAATGGGTTTTAAATTATCCTGTTGATTGTAACATTCGGACTGACCTAGGTTCTTTTCCTTTTATGTCTGCCACTCTCTGACTCAAAGTTCAGTTTGTTTATGACTACAATGGGGATAATAATTATATGAAGATTGTAAATCACACTTTTGGATTAAATATAAAAATGAAATTATTTAGTGTAGTTTCTGCTATATTATAAACTGTCATAGTGATTTCATTCCCTAATATTGCAAATAAAGTAAATGAATTCTCAAAGTGTTTTTTTACATATAAGAATGAGACTCAAGAATAGAACCTAATCTTGGGCTTATGTCAGTGTCCTTTTCCTACAATAGGCAATTTTCCTCTCAGTACATAAGCATGAATTGCAAAGCCCTTGGTTGAGTTCTGATATAATTGAGCAGTACAGACAGATGTTTAGAATATCTTTCCTGGTGCAAATAAAAATGAGGTAAGCAAAAAGAAAATGGCTCTTGTTTTCTTGGTTGGGTGAGGGAAGCACTCACAAGAAAAATGGAAATAAAAGAAGAAATGCATTTTTAGTCAATAAACTTTTATTTCCTTTTGCTTAAAATTGAGATTTGTGTATTGTAGGTTTCATGATAACTATATGAAAGAAAAATTGAAATCTCATCTTTAACTTGAAGTTTGTCCATGTCTTGCAAGCTCTAAAAGTTGGAAAGAAATTACTTTGTATGTATACTGTGACCGGTCCAAGCCAGGAGGGTTCACCTGCGAACTGTGCAGCCCAAATATATCACGTCTTTTTTTTTTTTTTTTTTTTGTACTGGGTATCAAACTCAGGACCTTGTTCTTTTGAAGCAGGCAGTGGCACCACTGGGCTAAATCCCTGGCAATGTGCCTTTAATATCTAGGTGGTATAGGGAGAAGCACTGGAAAGTCTTACTACCTTATACACAATATCACACAAAGCTAGCAAGTCACCAACTATGACAAATAACATAACACAAAGTACTTGTTTACATGTGAGCTGCAAGTGTACATGTTGCATAACATATGCTAACTCTTTAGCAAGTGGAAGGCCTACAGGAAAAGCCTAAGTTTGGCCATCTTAGGTACCCCAAACTCACAGTATGGTCAAGTTTTCTCATAGTTTAACGTTTAGATTAGAAACTGTCTATTCAATTTTGTCTCAATATGCCTTTGGTTATTGAATCAAAAATAGCAGATATGGGGTGGGGATTTAGCTCAGTGTTTCTGCCTCCTGCCTCACAAGTGCAAGGACCCAAGCCCAATCCCCAGTACCAAAAAAACCCAAACCAGCAGATAAGGTATAGAATCATTAAAATTGATACACTTATATCATGTTATTTTAACTTATAACATACATATAGTTTGCTCACATTTGAATAAAAGGACAAAGACTTTTGTTGGTATTTTTTTTAAATATTCTTTTCTTTTCCTGCAAAAATTATGCTTATATATCTGACATGAATGGTTTCTGAGATTTTACTTCTCTTTATAGCACAGTGGGAACTTATCAGCACTGGTGATTCAATTTGAGAGTAGATCATTATGTATTTTTACATAATTCTTAGTCTCTTATAATTGCTTCACCCACAACTAATTTTATAGCATAATTTTGTTTTCTACAAGTCACTTTTTGGGGATTTTCCTAAGTATTCATAATAGTTATCATGAAATAAGATTTCTTTTTTTGTGGAGTCTTTCATTGGTTTATATTTTGTTAAGTTACGTAATTAAACCATCAAGTGGGCAAGGGATTTAGCTCAGTGGCACTGTGCCTGCCTCACAAGTGCAAGGTCCTACCCTGATAAAAAAAAAAAAAAATTAAGTGACACTTCCATGAATAGATCTGAGAATAAAAACAAATTGACTCAACATAAAGCTCAGGTGAAAACTACACATGTACACCGGTGTGTTAGTGAAACAAGTCAGAAAGTTGATTATGCTTAACGACTTACTTTATTCACTTATATTTGGGGAGACTTACTGAAAAATCATTAATATTTTACTACAAATTCTCACAAAGTTTTCATGCTACATCCTAAATATGCTAAAATTAGAGTTCTTATGGTTGACTTTTTTTTTTAATGCTGGCCATCTAATAAATACTAAGTTGCCAAACTATGGAATCAACACCATTATTCTTTTTTTTTTCTTTTTTCTTTTAATGTAATACAAGTAGATATTAATAAAGAAAATATAAAATTACTTCTATGAAAGAATAAAATTTAAAAACTAGAAACAACAATGGTAAATACATGGTGTATCATGATTTTAAAATAATATATATTCAATTGCTAATCTATTTCTTGACTCATCTCTTAAGAAAAATATACCTTTTATTTTTTTGTATAAAACATTTTAGTTATTGACAAAGTACCTGACAGTGTTATTTTGAACAATTTTTTCCTATTTCACCATATCTATTATACATTTGGGTTCCTACCTACACTTTCAATTTCTCACTTCAGAAAAACAATGCAATATTTACACGTGTGTCTGATCTATTTCACTTAAGAGTATGGTGTCAAGGTGCATAGATTTACCTAGGAATATCTCAAGTTTATCCTTCTTTATGGCTGGGTACTATTACATTATATATATTTATAATATATATATATCCCATCTGTTTTATCTATTCATTGGTTGATAGCATTTGGATTTTTTCTAAGATTCAGATATTATAAACTGTGTTGCTATAAATATGGGTGTGCATATATCACTGTGGTATGATGTTTTTAATGCTTTTGTGAAGATACTCAGAAAGGGAAAAGCTGGGTCAAATGAGACCTTTAATCCTAGTTTTTTGAGGAATCTCCACACTGATTTTCACAGGATTGCACCAGTCTACCCTCCTACCAACAGTGAAGAAAAGTTCCTTTTTTCCAGCCCCACCAGCATTTCTTATTGGTTGATTTCTTGGTAATAGCCATTCTTTCTGGAGTGAGATGGAATCCCAACATTTTAAAAATTTGCTTCTCTGACATGACCAGTGATGTTAAATTCTTTGTCATATACTTATTTGCTGTTTGTACTTCTTCATCTAAGAAGCATGTGTTCATCTCAGGTACCCCTTTTTGAATTGGGCCTTTAAATTTCAGGAGTCTTATTTTTTTCAATTCTTCATATATTCTAGATATTAGTCCTTTGTCTGAGGAACAACTGGCTTACATTTTTTACCACTCTGTGAGTTGTCTTTTCACTATGTTGATGATTTCTTTTGGTGCTCCAAAGCTTTTTAATAAGATGAAACCCCAGTTGTTGATTCTTTGTAGTATTTCCTGTGCAATCAGGGTTTTGTTCATGAAGTCTTTGCCTACACTTATGTCCTCAAGAATTCTACCTATTCTTTTTTTCAGCAGATTTAGTGTTTCTATTTCAATATTTAGATCTTTGATCAATTTTTATTTTAGTGTAGTGCATGGTGAGAGACATGGGTCTAGTTTTAGTCTTCAACATGTGCAAAGCCAGTTTTTCCAGCACCATGATTAAAGAGGCTGTCTTTCTTCCAGTGAATATATTTGGCCCCTTTGTCGAAGATGAGGTGACAGAGTGTGTTTGGATCTTCTAGCCTGTTTCATTGATTCTCAGGTCTGTTTTGGGTTTTTTGTGGGTTTTTTTTTTTTTTTGCCTGTACCTTGATGTTTTTATCACAGAAGCTTTGTAGTATAATTTCAAGTCAGGGATTGTGATGTCTCTTGCCTTGCCTCTGTTGCTCAGAATTGTTTTTGTTATTCTAGGTCTCTTCTGGTTCCAAATGAATTTTAGGAATATTCTATATTTTCCTCAGGTATGCTAATGGTATTTTGATTGGGATTTTATTAAATTTGTATAACAATTTTGTGAGCATGGCCATTTTTACTATGCAGATTCTTCCTATCCAAGGACAGGAATAGCTTTCCATTTTCCATTTCCCTCTCTGATCTCCTTTTTCAGAGTACTGTAATTCTTAATGTAAAGATGTTTTACTTCCTTTGCTAGATTTATTCCTAAGTATTTCATTTTTTGATCCTATTGTGATAGTTTTACAGGTTGCATCAATCTTGATTAGAGGTTGTTTTCTTCCAGAACCTGAAATACTTCATTCCAATCTCTTCCTCACTTAAGTGTTTGCACTGTGAAGTTTGCTGTGATTCTGATGGGCTTTCCTTTAGAGGTGATTTGTTTCTTTTCTCTAACAGCTTTTAATATTCTACTGTGCTGAATTTCTGGAATCATGGTTATTATATCACTTGATGTAGATTTATTTTGGTTATGGCTAATTGGAGGTCTATATGCCTCATTTTTTGTATGTCAAATTCTTTTTCCATGTTTGGGAAATTTTCTGCCATTATTTCTGTGAACAGGTTTTTTATGGCATTTGTGCCATCTCTGGGTTCCTCCTTGACTCTGATCAATCTTATGTTCTTCTTTGCATCATCTTGCAATGATTTGATTTATTTTTTCATGGCCCCTTGCTATTTTTAAGATATTTTCCTTTTCTTGGTCACTAACCACAATCCTGTCTTCTAGATCTGATATTCTCTCTTGGCCTTCATTCAGTCAGTTACATATGCTTTGAATGGAACTTTTAAATTCCTGATTATCTGTTTGAATCTGTTTCATGGATTCTATTTCTTTCTTATGCTGGACATTCATGGTTTCTATCATTTTCCTAAGCTTCTCTACTTTTTAATCTGTGACTACTCTAGATGCATTGAGCACATACTTCATTTTGATTGCCATCTCTTTTTTTTTACCTGAGAAATTATTTTCTCTATAGCCTCATACATCTATTTTTAAAATTAATTCTGCTGCTATTATTTCATAAAATTCTGGTGGGTGGCTTCCAATTTCCTCTATCTCATTGTTCCCTGGATTTGTCCTGGGTGGGCTGGAGGTCTTGGGTTGCATTTCTTTTCAGTGATATATCATTTTCTGTTTTTCAGTTTTTAAAATATTTTTTATTTTATTTTTGGTACCAGGGCTTGAGCTCAGGTCCTTGTGCTTGCAAGGCAGGCAGCAGAACCACTGAGCTAAATCCACAGCCCTTATTTTTTAGTTTTATTTTGTTTTCTGTGATGATGTTTGTAAATCATTTATGGAAGATAGCTTTGTCACTAGTATCAAAGCTTCCCTAGGAGTTGTCTATTCCTCAGAGATGTCTTCTAGGCTCATGTGAATCCTGGTCTTTGTGTCTGTTCCTAGATCATATCTTCCCAATTTATTAAGGATGAGAAATTGCTATCTCTTTGGCTCAGCACCCAGTCTTTTGGTACTGGACTGTGGTGATGGTTATGACCCCAGATAATTGTAATGTTGTCATACATGGGAAAACTACTGATTACAATAGGTATGACATCCTGGCTAATGTAATACAGTTAGCAATAATAATAACAATAGCATCAAGTACAGCCTAGAAATTCACAAACTGTGGTAACTATTAATTTGGTACCTTTAACCATGTGAGCAAGATCTACAATTATATAACAAAATCCAGTATAAACCAGGAACTTGTATGTAATGAGTTTTCCCTTAGTGGAGTGATTTTACACTATGAGAGAAGGGAAATTTAAGAGCGATAGGGAAAAAACAGAGATAAATGAAGGGAAATATAGTAGAGGCAAGGCTGAAGGACAATAGATGACCACCTTAGCTTTCTGAAACAAGAGAAGAGGCAGGAGAGAAAGAATGAAACATAAGGCAAAAGAATATCAAAGTGAAAGAGAAAGACAAGAGACTGTCTTCACTGATACTGATTTGTATCATCCTTAAACTAGGTTATCCTCAGGTCCATTTGAATAAAATATTGTTTCTTTGGTTTTAAATCCTGTAACTTTAGAGATAATAATTCATTTTATAAAAGAATTAAAATGATTGATCAATTAGTTCTGAGTGTCACAGAGAAAAATTCCAGACATCAATGATGAAAATAATAAATTTTAATTGTTCTCACTTTTCACCTTTTGGAGAAAATTTGAAATGCTAGATGAGTTAAGTTTAATGGCAGAGTATACAGCTAGAAAATAGACTTTCAAAAAGGATACATATGTTCATTATAAATTTCTTAAAGAAAATTGTATTCATATGCAAAATTTTATACAGTGTGATTTGCAGCCATAGGAGTGATAAGCAGAAACACCTTGAATAAAATATGCACCATTTATTTTGTGTAACACATGAAGTCTAGAAGGAGAGAAAGCATTTTAACTCAGGTTGGCATTGCACAGAAAATAATAAAAACAGAAATGCAAAGCAGTCCTTCAATCCCTCTGTAATAGGGGAAAGTGGTCATCAAAAATAACTTGGTGGGAATAAAATCTACAAAGAAAAGCATAAATTAAATTTAATCCAAAATAGGCACTACTTACCTACCATCTGTGAAAGAGATTCCAATTATTATTCAAGGAAAAAAATTATTGGAGGAAAAGGAGTTTTTAATTTTGTCAGGTTTTTTGAATATCTAAGACTTATTTATATTATGTATCCTAAACTACAGATTTAGGGAAGTACTTTGAAAATTCTTATAGGAAGAATTAGTTAATAGTGTATTGTGTAAACTACTGCATATAAAACAAATCCAAATGCTATAAACATTATGTTAATAGACTGTGAGATTGAGAGCTATATAAAGAAAAAAACTATACATAAAGGTGAATCAATATATTTACTGTAGTCTATTTAAAGAAAGTGTTTTAAATTAACATATTTTCTTCTATTTATAAAATTTTTGATGTCTAACAGTATTCTCTTCTATAAACACATACAGTCTCTAAATAATTATGATAGCAATGTCAAGACAATTCCAACTTTTTGATTTTTAAAGAAATCAGATTACATTTGTATTATTGCCACAGGTAAACACAAATGGAGAAAAGTTAATAAAGATAACTTAGTTTTGAAAAAAAAATGCAGTTATTCAGTTAATATATTCTGTTTCATAAAATGCTTTTTACATACATTCTCTAATTTTTAAATTGGAATTTTGTGAATGACCTGAGACTTAGGTAGGAGAAAGATTTGGGGTGAAACAAACACTTATCTTTTTAGTGTTGTGGTGTTACTAGTTTTGTTAATTGCAATCAAAATGACAGTGAGCCCATAGCTGAGGAGAAAGTTGTAACAATTGGAGGAGGAATTTTGGATGTGCAGCAGGTAAACTGAAAGAAAGAATGGCAAAAACACTAGAAGCTGAAGAGATACCTGAAATTTGTGCTGTAGTTTCAGGAATAAAAATGGTTGAAGCAATGGTGACAAAGACAGTAATAGCTTAAGAAATGGAACTGATATGGACAATCTGAAGAGTGTTTGTAGTAGGTGACACATGTCATTGGAGAAACAAGGTAAAGAGATTGATTAATTTCAGAAGAAAAGATGGCAGTAGAGGAAATGGAAGAGTACTTTTATGATTTTTATCTAAAGTGTCTCTTAAAGTCTCATGTGTTCAGAGGTAGCACTTTTGGAAAATAATTGGATCATGTGGACACTATACTCATCAGTGAATTGATCCATTCGTGAGTTCCTGGTTGAAAGAGGTAGGTCACTAGGGCTGTGATATGCAAGTGTGAATTCTTGTCCTGGAATCCTCATTTTGTTCTCTTAACTTGGATGCCACAGGTTGAACAACTTTCCTTTACTATGACATTTCTGTCTTGGAGTCAGCCAATTATTCTTGTACTGTACCCAAAAACATGAGTCAAAATAAATCTCTCCTCCTTTAATTTTTGTCATTAATATGATCTTTAATAAATGGAATAATGTTCCATTTTACAGCAAGGTTTTTTAAACCTAAAGAACTATCCTAAAATATCCTTCTCCAATGTCTTTATATCAATACAATCTTTTTATTTAGGTTTATATATATCAAAGCATTTCCTTACACTTATTCATAGAAAACTCTTTAGTGACTTAATGTCAGCTTTCATAGTGGCATTCATAGATGATACAAAAGCTGTCAGGTATTGTCTCCCAGGGACAGGAAAATGACTAATACAAATTATTGATACCAAAATTGGGGCTGTTCCTTTGACTACAAAGGAAGATCAAAATCTATAGCTAATGTTTAAATAAAAAATACATTACCATTAATCCTCTCAAAATATACCCCCTTGATTTGAACATACTTATCCCCTTGTACTTGCTACTTATTGAAGCAGTTCTGGAAGTCCTCTTTTATGTCTTTACAATGTGTAATAAAAAACACAGTGAATACTGTTGTCAGGTACCATCCAATGGAAACAACAGTTGTTATGAATTGTACAGTGTGTACTCATCTACCTTGTTTACAGGATCTAGAACTGTGAACCTTCTGGATCTTCCTCAAAGTCAAAATGACCTTGAATGATAAAAGTTCTGATTTGCTTCAGAACATCAAGGCAGATAGATTGTGTAATTTAGAGAAGACTTAGGAGATTGTCAGGACTGCTTTAGAAAGTGACAAGAATTATGGAATTCGGCATTTAAAGTGAGGGGGAATATTTTGAGGGAGATTGATAGCAATGTGTCTTTTACTGTAATATATTTTTAATATTTAAAAATTTGTATATTTTTGTCACATCTTGTATCTCTGACCATGTGGTTCCAAAAGCCTTTGCAAGGGATTTGTGGGAGGAGTTTGGAAAGATTTTCAGCTGGGAATGAGGACTCTATTGGAAACTACACTAGAGGCCATGTGTGTTTCACCCCCCCCCCCAAATGTCTGATTTGTCCATGTTTTAAGATGGTGTGTTAGGCTGAATTTAAAGACGAATTATTGGGGTGATGGAAATTCAAAGCCACCCAATGTTCATTCTGTGCCGTAAGTACTACTGGTTGCCCTTAGATGTACAGGGTGCAAAAAGCAGAGCCAAATGATATAAAATATGTGCAGTTTTAGCCAACTAGTGGGGCATACCTGTAATCCCAGAACTTTGGGAAACACAGGTAAGAAAGTTGCCAGTTCAAGCCCCACTTTGGCATATCAAGTCAATGAGATGGTCATATCACAAAATAATAAAGGCCTAAGGGTAAGGTCAGAGTGCAGACCCTGATTTCAATGCTCAGTACACAGAAGTCAGTAGATTTCTAATAGAGTCCTCATTTCCAACTGAAAGTTCATGAACCTGGTCTTTACTATAAACATTACTATCAGCATTCTCCATGTTCTGAGCTCTAAATAGTATCAACCATTAGGTTTGGCTTATGGCATTCTAGGGCTTCAATAGCCAAATTCTTTAAACCTTCACCAAAGGTGAAGTTGGGGTTTCCAAATTTGAAAAGAAGACACATACTTTGTACCAGGACAGGATGGCTTGGAAAGATAATGAGATCATTTTACTAATTGGCTTGACCTCACCCATCATTCCCTCAATGGTATAAGAAAGATAAATTACTTTGAAAGAATTTACTTTGAAAAGAGAGATCCAGGGGACTTTGTTCATTTAGGGCCAGCTAGGGACATGTGTCCACAAGTTCAGCTATTCAAGCACTCAGTGTATGCTGCAATCCATGGTCCAAAGGTGCCAAGCTACTGCTTAAAATCATGGCACACTGTTATAGTTTATATGTAGATGTACCCCCAAAATGTCGTGTACTTATTGGTGAGGCTTTGGAGAGGTGATTGAATCAGGTGCATGATACTCATCAGTGAAGTAGTCCACTGATATGTGTCTATCTAAATGCAATGTTAGGAGGTGAAGGCTGGTTGAAGAAGGTGAGTCTTAGGGAATGTGGCCTGGAAAGGTATATTTTTCTCACTCTTCCCTTGGCTGCTCTCTGTTTCCCACTGCCATGCCATGAGCTCTTTCTCCTCTGCCATGCCCCTCTACCATGCTACCTTGCCTTGGAGCCAGCCTACTACATCTGAAAACTACAAACTATGAGCCAAAATAAACCTTTCCTCCTCACAGTTGTGAGTATTAGTTATATAATCTCACTAATTCAAACCTCCAGAATTGTGAGGCAAAATAAATCTCTTCTCGTTTCAGTTGCAGATGTTGGGTATTTTGTCCCAGCATCAGAAAAGTGACTAACACAGATGTCTTGGAATATTATCTGAAGTACAGATTGCTTGTATTCTAGACTGGGTCCTGAAGACTCAATATGATTTTAATCATTGGAAATGACTCTTGATAATAGAATGTAATTGAGTACATAAACTTAACAAACATGCTATGACCTCTTCAGTGCATCTGTTGTCTTCTTTATCCTGTAATAAGGACTATTACAAAATTCAAATGTTTATATTGTTTATGGATGTCCTTCCCTTCCTTCCTCTGCACTTCCTGTTACTCAGGGAGTGTGTTTCATAAGAAGAATTGATAACCATTTTTTGGTTTTATATCTGATTCTGAACTATACTGGGCAAAAAGCTGACTTGTGCTTGAAAGCTAAGCTTCTTCTTTGGTCATGATCTTATACAGTCAATTGTATATTTAAAGTAAATAGAATCCCTCCCCTCATTTCCAGTTAAAGACTCAGAGGAAGAAATTCATAACAAATATGGATCATTCCTTCAACTACTTTTTGTTAGCACCTAAGTGAGACATGGACAATTAATATATTAGTTTTCAAGATTTCTATAAATCCTACTGATGTTTACTATGTCACCTATTTCTTTGTAGTAACTAGTATCAATTCCCTGTAAAATGAGGGGAGGTTTGCACAAAAGGGCAGATAACTAAGGAAAGTCTCCATATAGAGTCTTCTTCCATAATATCCTGGTACCACACTTCCTTCTCCCTCTTCTTGGAAAAGAGCTTAGACCCACTGCTCTGTAAGAATACAGCCTTTTATTAAAAGGCAAAGGAAGATGCAAAAGGTGCTATTCTGAGACTCCTTGTGACCTCTCACTATTCAATAGACACTGAGTAATTAATGACTTTGATTCATTTGTTTAAACTTTTTGTCAAATAGGAAATGAGAGAAATAGATTTAGTTGCAAAGATTAGTTGAACTTTCTTTGTGCATATGAAGGGTAACAAGAGTTTATAGAAAAACAGGGTTTACTGGGGAAAGTTAAAATTCCTCTGATGTGTGGTATATCAAGGCTATATCAAGAAAATAACAATTTCCCAGAAATATTTACAAACCAAAGGTCTAAAGAAATGCACACAATAATTACTCTTGCTATTTCTTCATCTTTGTTGGTTTCCCTCTGTGGTTTTATACAATGATTCTTCTCTTTCTTGTTTAAATTGACCAACAGAAAATTTTACTTAGGGAATCCTACAGTTTGTCATGATTGGGAAACTTGCAATTTAGAAAGTTCTTTGGGATAATTTCATCATAAACTTTCATCATTTCATATTATTTATCATTTCATCAGGAGTCAAATTTGAATTGTTTTCACATCATCAGAGTACCTGGTACAAAGTTAATGGTTACAGATCCTTTGGTAAATGGAAGATAGTGCTATTGAAAAGAGATCTGGACACACTCATAGGTTATGAAAATGTTTTAAACTCTCTCCATGGAGCAACTTGTGTAACAACATGGTTTTTGCTTTTACAGATATAATTTTGTTGGCTTAATGGTGTTTATTGATGATGTCAGTGATATAGTCATGAGACTAAAGAACGAAGGTGCACAGACCTCCCTGCAAGAGAATGATGGACAATCCTCTGTTTCCCATTGAATTACATGTTATATAAACATGGAAGAAATATTTGCAAGAATAGGAGAACAATTTCTCCTGTTTGCACAGGTTAAAATAAGATTTTCTTCATGGTGGAGACATTGTTGTTCCTTTAGGTAGAACATATACTGGTCTTTTTTTGTAGTCTTAAAGAGAAAAATAAGCTTTGGTTTTATTTCCTTTTTGTTTCATTTTTATTTAAGTGATTCTTCTCTTTAAGAGCTTAAATAATTCACTCAAGTGGCCTACCAAGTCTTCCACTATGCTTATATTGTTCTGTGACGTGAATTTTTCTTTTTTTTTCCACGTCGCCTCACTGGATGGATTTTAATAGGCTGCTGGGCTACCTTTATATTTCAGGTTTGTTTTTGTATGAAAGAAAAATAATATTTTGTTTTTGTTGTTCTGCTTAGATAATTGCTGTGCTGAAAGTAAGTAACTTTTGTTTATAGGTTTCAAACTTTGTGAGTTTATCCTTTAAGCAGACTTGGAACAGTTAATGGTTACTCTGATTTGTGTGCCCTTCATATCCTGTTGACCTTGAAATAACTTCAAATTTCATTTCTTCATTTTATGAGCAAAATAAAATATGATTTATAAAAATAAGCACGAAGTAAAATTTACACACAATATTCTTTTGTTATATCAGTAAACTGTTTACATTTTAATAATTATATCCTCCCAACTGTTCTTATATATAATCATAGAGCAACTAGTCTGCAGAAGCTTGCTGGAAATTGTATGCTGCTCTGGTTTAAAACAATGCAATTTGTTTATTGCAAACTATTCCTAGTGCCCAGCAAATATTTTATTGCACGATGCAATGCTCATTCAATCTTTGGTGAAAAAAACATTGTAACCCGTAATAAATGGTTCTATTAGAAATACATCCTAGATTGCAGTTTTGAAATTTCATTTATATTTATACATGCATGAAGTTTCTTTAGGAATAATAAAATGATAGTTAACATTTTTGAATAGCTATTCTATTCTAGTCAGTAAGCTAAGTGCCCTGTAGAATTCTTTTAATTTTATGAGATCAATTTTATTCCATTTGTAAGATAAAGAAAATGAAGAAGGAGAGTACAGTTGGAGCTCTTTAGCAACAGAAAGATTTCCTGTATTTGATATTATGTGTGGCTCTGTTTGATGTTAAGTGAAAGATGTTTTTTGCTTTTTGATTCTGTGAAACCACTATTCAAGTAATCTATATCTGTGTATCATGTTGACTCAGAAAGCTAACTTTCAGCAATTTGCTTATTGAATAGGTAGAAAATAAAATGAAATAAAAATATTTCAGCAATTGAATAAAAGTACAGTAATGTTTTTATATTCTCTTAAAGGAAATAGTTTAGGTTTCTCATTTTAAAATGCCAATAAAAATGTAAGTTATAAAAGGCCAAAAGCCAAAATAACCTCTATGTTATCTATGAATGCAATTTCAAGGCAACTAACACCATGGTGTCTGTTTTCCCAAATAGCAATATTACTATTTAATATGTTATTATAAATTTAGGAGTAAACATTAATAGTTTATGTCATTTGATTGAAATGGAAATCACCCCAAATCTTCAGAGACTATCAC
This sequence comes from Heterocephalus glaber, assembly GCF_053883595.1. NCBI lineage: Eukaryota > Metazoa > Chordata > Mammalia > Rodentia > Bathyergidae > Heterocephalus > Heterocephalus glaber. The sequence goes on along the minus strand of NW_028258406.1, from coordinate 9,848,453 downwards.
CCATTCCTTGTTTACAGATGCATGAAACTAGAATAGTTTCCTTTGAATACATAAATAGCGGCTTTTCTTAGAAATCACTCACTGACCCAGAGACAGCTTCTGTATAGCTTTGGGGGAGGGGATGGTTACAAAGAAGCACCCCCAAAATCTTTCCATTCTCGACAACTGTAATTACCTGTCGGTCATAAAAGGGCGAGGATAATGAGAATGGGAAGGGCAGGAAGAAAAGGAAGAGAATATTGCTAATGCCTTCCAAACTCAGATGTCCCTGTTCTCTTGGCCACCATAAAAACACTCTTATATAATTAATACCTTACAGAAACAACAAAACAATGGAAAGTAAAACGATCTTTCTCAAATAGGAAGGACATCACGAATGGAGGCAGGCAGAAAGGAGGGCATAGGGAGGGACAGAAAGAGGATGAGAAAAGGAATTAACATATGCTATGCCCATGTACCCACGACATGCAAGGCATGAAAACTTCATGTGCTGAAAACATGTACTGATAAACAATATAAGTATTAAAAAGACATTGATTATGGGCTACTTTGTGACACGATTAATTTTTCTAAGTATATCAGTGTCCCTGAGCTCCTCACATCCACTAACCTAGAGGAGCCTGTTTCTCATAAGCAAGGCCCGCTGATGCCAGATGTTCAGAGTGTGTCCTACTTGGTCACATTTTCCAGGGTTCTCTTTCCAACCAGCAATATACATATATATATATACATATATATATATATATATACACATATATATATACACATATATATATATATATATACATATATATGTATATATATGCAGTCTTTGTAATTCTCAGTTGAGAAATGAATTTGGCAACTATCTAAATGATAGAAACTTAGAAGCGATTTGAAAGCAGTGCAAAAATAAATTGAAAACAATAAAAATTAGATGAATTATATATCTGTGGCTTTTATTAATGTACTTTTACTTTACATTATTTATATAAAGGAAGAAAGAAATCCTCTTAGGAAGTGTTGGTTTTAGTGAAATTTGTACCTCATATCACTTTGGCTTAATCTTTTCAATTATCTTCTCTGCTGGCTGCTTTTCCACTATAAATGAAAACAGTTCCTCCTATGTTAATAAAAAAGAAAGGAAGGCAGAGAGGTAGAAGAAGGGAGCAAGATGTATTGGTTGGTCCATCTTTCTCTGTAGCTACTTTCCCTGACAGTCTTTCTGACTGTCCACAGAGTTGTCCTTATATTTTATTACATACTTCCTTCTTGACACCCATTATTTTTGTTTCTTTCACTTCATATCACCTTCTAATTGCCAATGGTACCACAATAAACTTATGTTATAGTATTTTACTTTTACAGTGTAGGAAATATTTTATTAGCTAGTAAGTAGTAGGCTAAGTTTAAAAGTGTAGCTTTTAGCCTCACTATATCTTTCAAAATCTTACTTAAGTGCTTCTTTTGACTTCAATCATTGATCTGGTGTTGAAGCCATGCACCCCTAAGCCTGCATCTTTTTTATCCTTCCTTTGTGTTGACTTACACAGTCCCCTTGCACCACCAGATTATTAGATTACCTTTCTGAAAGCTGTTATTTATTGAATGAGGTTTTCACTATACCCTAAGTATTGTATGCACATTTAATCTTTACAACAAAATGGCCCAGAGTCAGGCTGAAACCTATGGGTGTTTGAGGTAGGTGAATTTGCTCTGACCTCACACAGTTTTCTGTAAATATTTGTTGAGCTTATAATACACAGGAGAATAAGCCAAAATATGGAATAAATATCAGGTAACGTACTCTTTTCCCTCCAAACTTAAAATTTCTCACGTTCTTTCTTCTTGAGAGTTCTCACTTGAACCATTTGCCCTTTCTAGAAATTCTTCTTTCTTATTCCTAGGTTTACCGTGCTTGCAGCCACTACTCCACCCTGCTTGACAGTCTTTAAACTTTGGCTTCTGTATTGTAATTCTAAGCTGGTTTTATTTGCCTCTCTAACACTGCTCTTTGGTCTTACAATTGCTCACACACCCCCATTTTTTTCCTGCAGTGCTATGGATTGAATCCAGGATCTTTCACACACAGCTACACCCTCAACCATTTTTAAACATTTTTTTTTTTAAATTTTGAGACAGTGTTTCACTAAATCTCTCATACTTGATTTGAACTTTGAATTCTCTTGTCTCAGACTCTCAAAATGCTGGGATGGGCTTCTCCCATATTTTAAGTGTTCCTTATTCATACATCTAATTTTATGACAGAGGTTATTTTTGAGCATTAGATATTAATTGCCTTTCTTCTTTTTCCCTTCAATATGTTGTCACCGCCTCAATTTTCCCTTTGTGTAGTGGTCTCTGGATATTTATATCCATCACTGACCTTTCTTCAAAGATCTAATGCTGCAATTCTAGCTGCTTGTGGACATTCCATTTACACACCCTCCTAAGATGTCAATCCTTTATCTGACTAGCCTCACCTGAAGCCAGATTCTCACTTGAAGCCAGATTATTCTCCATTAATGTCATCACTCTCAGTTTAAACCACATTTTAGTGAGCATCGCTTCTCATGATTTCATTTACAGTTTTTGTCGGGGATGCTTACTTCTGTTATCTCTGCTACTATAAAGCTGGTTTGTTTAGTTTAGTTTTTTTTTTTTTACTTCTGAATGCCAAGACTGAAGAGATGTTCAAAATTCTCTCTCTCCTGCTAGCTCCTCCTCTCCGCAACAAGTTTCCTACAGTGATTAGCCTTCTAAAAACCTAATTTGTATTCATCATCTCTCTGTTTTATGCAACCTCAAAACCTTCATTTTGTGATAGATGACAGTCCTTTGTCCTGGCTCCCCATAAGCAGGTCCAAAGCTAATTCAGCATTTTCTCATTTTGTTCTTTAGAAAACATTTTGTTCTTTATTCACTGATTTCTAAGACACTTGTTCTTAGCATCTCCCACCTAACTGAGCAACCTCTTTTCCTTTCTTTATCTCCTAGTCTAGTCACTTTCAAGTCCAAAGTTCAACAGTAATTTTTCCATAAATCCTTTTCAGATGACCCCACCAGGAAAGGACCTCACTATTTAGTGGACAACCTCAACTTCAGGCAGATATTTATGTAGTCAGTGAATTCAATCACAGCTCAGTCATCTTCAGCTGCCTTGTGGGTCAATACCCATCATAGCAGCAAGCAGAATTGATCAGGGAGGTATCTCCATCTATCATTAAGACAGCCCAAATGACTCAATCATTCACTAGCAGTCATGATCCAGTCACTGTGATGGTGAAGACAGCTCCTGTCACAATGTTGTCCTTTTTCAGCATTTGCATCCGGCTCAGTTTTTAAGTAAAGGGGAAAAATAGACAAGTTGGAACTATCACTGTTCTGCTTGATATTTTATGTTTTAAACTGTGTCACACACATTTCTGGGCCTAATTGCAAGCCACTAAATTTTATTGGCATAAAGAGATAACTTTACAGTTTTTTAAAAGATGAATTTATTTTTGGTTGCTGAATCAAATGCAATTTAAAGTTCCAGGATGTTTACATTTTATTAGTAACAAATTGATAGCATATGGGTTTTTTCTGTTTCTTCCAAAGTCAGCAGCCTTACTTTCACTCTCTATTTTGTTCTATTATCAGAGGAGTTTTTTGATACATATATAAGCAAATATTTTCTTATAGTGCAGCAGAACTGAGATGCTCAAATGTTTAACAAATCAGGTTTTCCAGTTAATTTAGGTTTATTCAAACCCAGGGTATTGAATGTGTTTGATTGCTCAGGGGTATTTCTAGATATGTGACATTCTAAGATTGTACTTCAGCACACTCATCTGCATATTATGAAGTTTTCATAAGTATAAACTTTTTTGAGTTCCACGAGATAATAATCTCAGTTTAAACCACCAAACTTGTCTGTAGCCAATTTTTCTTTTTAAGATCTTTCATACAATAAATGAAGAGCTAATATTTATTGGCTAACTAGCCTATGCTGCACATTATCCTGCATAATTTATAGGTAGAGTTAACATATTTAGTGAAAATTTTGAACACTCAGTGATACTTTAGTCTCAGAAAACTTTTTTTTTTTTGGTATTGGGGATCGAACTCGGGTCCTTATGCTTGTGCAGCAGGTGGCGAAACCACTGAGCTAAATCCCTGGCCCCAGAAAACTTTTTTATTATAAGTATATCCCACAATATTTCAGACATGTCTACACTAAAATTTTATTTATTTATTAGAAACACAAATGTAACAATGTGCAATATTTTCTTTGGAAATGCTAATATGGATTATATAATTTTGTACAAGCTGTTGAGGTAGATGTTGCAATTAACATCACTTTACAGAGGACACTGAGTCTTAGACAATTTAAAGAATTTTCCCCAAGATTATTGAGCTAATACATGAAAGAAGTTTTTGTGTCCAGATCTGCTCAATTTCGGAGTTGAAGCTCTTAAACTTATTTAGTTTTTACATTCCTAGATACAATTTCTGTTTGAGAAGTTAGGTATCTTTTTTTTTTTTTTTTTTTGGTACTGGGGGGATCGAACTCGGGTCCTTGCGCTTGCGCAGCAGGCAGCGAAACCACTGAGCTAAATCCCTGGACCCGAGAAGTTAGGTATCTTAAAAGCTTTTGTTAAATCATTTATATTGTGAACACATTTACACTTCCACCAATTGTCTATTTTCCCAAACTCTCAACAACAGTGGCATTATGATTTTGAATAATCTTTGCTAGTTTAATAGATAAGATGTGGGATGACATTTTCATATTTTTTTCATTGTGTGCTTATTTAATATTTAATGAAGGTGTACCCTTTTATATGACTATTTGTACTTTGTGAGGTTCTTATTTGTGTTCTTTAAGGCTAAAAATTTGACAGCCATCTGGCATGTTTCTGCATCTTGATTCTCAAATGAGTGTATACCAGAATCACCTGGAGGGCTTGTTAAAACATAGCTTTCTGTTCCTTCAACCCCAGAGTTTCTGATTTAGGATAGCTTGAATGAGACTGGATAAATTTCATTTCTAATTTCCCAGGTGCTTCTGATGCTTCTATCCATAGAACCATACATTAAGCATCACCGTGTATAGAAAAGTTCAAAGCTCATATTATAAAGAATGGCTATCTTTGGCATTTATCCCTTACCACCATCATTACTGATCTTAAAGTTATAAATTAATTAATAACTTAGGAGAACTATTGTAATAAAAGTTAAGCATCAATGTTGACATAGGATACACTATTAGTTTAAAAATTTTTCCCAATTTATTTTATTAGCATATATTTTCAATTCATCATTGTTACATTCATTTGGGCTCTTAGTACATGGATATAGCATATCTTGTTATGATCAGCTTTAAATTATGCATTAAAAAGATTTTTTTCAGCTAATATGTCAATGACAAATAATATCAACATCAGCTATTTAGGTAGTGAATAGAACTTTTAATTTCTTTCTGCTGCACAAAAACCAAATTCAGAGTCTATTAAGAGGGTGGTACACCTTTCACTGGCTCAGAGCAGCTGTCATTTAAAAAACTGTTTGGCAGGTACTTAATTGCACACAACATTATGTTAGGTATTTATAAGTAATTAGTGCTGTGGGAGTCCTTGACCCTGAAGAAACTTTACTTTATGAAAATGTACCTCTCTGGGCTATGAGCTCTGAGGGAAACAGGACTGTCTTGTTCATCTTGTATCCTCAGCACCTAACACAGTACTGATGTGATGTCAGTGTTGAATGAATGTGTGCCAAGTGAATTTGGGAGAGATCAAAGTTTCCTAATGACTTTGGCAAAAGGATTGCTCCAGATGTTACTCACTGCATAAGGGGAAGGGGAATAGACTTAAGTTCCCTTAAATAGAAAGTGTAACCAGACTTGGGAACGTGGTTCTGGAATGATCTCTTTAACTGAAGTTGCATACTTGCACCCAGCTGCAAGAGCCTGGAAGATGGGATCAACCTGCAGAAACAGAGCTCATTGGGTAGAGTTTCATAGCAAGGTTATTCAGAGCCTCTAAGACAATGTTCTACCATGCTCAGAACAAGTCCAGGAGTGGGAGGTTGGATTAAGTAGCTGTTTGAGATCTTTTTTCATTTAAGCCAGTCACACCTATTAGTTTTTATTGGTCTTGTCATATCTTAAAATGCTTTTGAGTTTGGGATAGAGCAGATTACACATCACTGTGGCTTCTAACATATGAGTTCCTCTCATGTTCTTTGGAACACATGCCAATGAGCATTAGGTCCCATTCCGTAGTATCTTGGGATGACCTCAAAACCAAAGTTGTTTTCTCTTTTTTCTTATTTAGTTTGAACAAGTGTTGCTGACATTTTAAAAGTGAACAAGTTGACACTAAAATTACATCAAATGATGGCAAATAGTAGAAGTTCATATTTGGTCACCCAAGCACTTGATGTCTGTGTCTGAACCCAGGATCATAAAGGAATGAAAGGGCCAAAATTAAGGTTTGACATGGGAAAAGAAGCACTCGGTGGTAATTTAGCCTTCAGAGCCTCTCAAGGAGTAGTATGAGGATGCCCACTTAAAAGGGGAAATTAGAAAATAAAGAAGAAACTTCAGTAGCTTCGATTTTTACTTGGCTTTCTTTGAACAGTTTGTGTCTTGAAATAGCTGTAGAAGTCAGTGGAGCTGGATTCTTCCTCAGAAATCCAACTGGGAAATATTTGCTTAACAATACACACCATCCTCTAAATCACCACTTTTCCCTTTATGAATTTAATATTCCGACAAGGTCAAAAGTTGGAATACAGATTATTGGACCAAACTGCTCTTTTTCATTAGTTGAAGAGAATAAAGGCTAAAAGATTTTTTTTTCATTTTTTGGTACCAGGGATCGAACTCGGGACATTGTGCTTACACAATAGGTAGCAGGGGAGGCTCCCCCGCCTTCATTCCATGATCCTAGGGCAGAGAAGGTGAGATGCACGGGTGACAGAATCACCCCCCCCCCAGTGGAAAGGAGAAGACACATAAACAAGCCTCAAAAACAACAGACTTCCAGATCACTTACAGCAACCCCAAAGGGAAATGAGATGGAAAAATCTGATACTCAAACCACCTGGACTCCCTGAACTAGCAACAAAAGAGGATCTGGGTAAAATGAAATCAGAAATAATTTATCAGATAACAGCAAAGATTGTGCTCATAGTGCAAGACATGATTAATAAATCTAGAGAGGACACAGATAAAAAAATAGAGGAGCTGAGGAACATGATGGAATCCCAACATAGGAAACAAATGGAATCCATAAAACAGACGCAAACAGATCTCCAGGAGATTAAAAACTCCATTGAAAGTCTGTGCAGCATAATGAACCAATGTGAGGATAGAATTTCAGATATAGAAGATAAGATTGCAATTACTGACCAGGAAAAGAAAAAGTGATTTAAATTTGTAAGGGAACACGAGAAATCAATCCAGCAGCTGCTAGGTGATGCAAAGAAGAATAACGTAAGACTGATTGGAGTCAATGAAGAAAGAGGAGAGAGTGCAGATGACATTAAAAAACTGTTCACAGAAGTGATGGCAGAGGACTTCCCAAGGAGGGGAAAAGAACTTGACATACAGATAAGTGAGGCATACAGGACCCCAGCTAGCCTTGATGAAAAAAAATCTACACATAGGCATATAATAATTAGGTTTCCAGAAATCCAATAGAAGAACAAAATTCTACAAGAAGAAAGAGAAAAGAAACAAATCACATATAAAGGAAAGCCCATCAGAATCACAGCAGACTTCTCAATGCAAACCCTCAAGGCAAGAAGAGCTTGGAGTGATGTATTTCAAGCCCTAAAGGAAAACAGCCTCCAACCCAGACTGATGTACCCTGCAAAACTATCTTTCAAAATCGATGGAGAAATAAGGTACATTCATGATAAAGAGCACCGTGTGAACTTCATGAATACCAAACCAGCACTCCAAAAAATTTTATACAATATCCCAGGAAAAGACAATGAAGATCACAACTCCAGGAAACCCAGCAGAATGAATCCATTGGGTGTGACAAATTAAAAGTAAAGGGGGAGAAGCCAACAAAAAGAAAAAGTCATGACAAGGCTTTTAAAACTTTTAACTTCATCTCCCTAATGGGTGTGTAATTCAATCTTGTTATTGTACTGATTAGTATTTTTCTGTTTCTAGAGTTCCACACCTTTCCTTGTGTTGTACTGGCTATTTATAATCTTCTTGTGTCTACTTTTTAATTGGGTTGTCTATTAATGAGCTGTAAGAGTTCTTTATATAGTCTAGTCATAGGTTATGTGGATTGTAAATATGGTGTGTTTAAGGACTACTTTTCATTTTAATTATGTCATTTAAAGTTCTAAAGTTTGATGGAATCTCATTTATCAATTTTTTTCTTTTATACATCATGTTTTTTGGATTTTTTTCCCTAGGTAGTTTTTTCCTACCCTAAATTCATAAACATTTTCCCTTATAATTTCTTCTTAAAGTTGTATACTTTTAGCCTTTCCTATTTAGGTTCATAGATCCTTTCAAGTTATTTTTATGTATGGAAATAAAGGGTTGAGGTTCATTTTTTATGTACGGATACCAGGTGTTCTAGTGCCGTTCGCTGAAAACACTATCTTTTCCTCAGCTCTTGAATTGAGTTTATATTCTATAAAATGTTAATGTTAAATAATCTTTCAAAACTCAGTGGACCATATATGTGTGGTTCTATTTCTAGATTCTCTGTTTTAATCCAATGATCTATATGTCTTTCCTTACACCAACACTGCCTTGATTACTGTAGCTTTAGAAGAAGTCTTAAAATTAGGTACTAAACATCTTCCAACACTTTTTTTTTCTCTTTTTCTTTTTACTTTTGTAGGTCCTTTGTACTCCTACATAACTTTTAAATTTCAATTTCCAATTCTTCATTTATAGTAAGTATACATAGACCTGAGTTTTTATATATACCTTGTGTTTTCTAATCCTGCTAAATTCAAATACAAGTTCTAGGGGCTCCTAGAGGTTTTTTAGTATTTTCTCTGTAGGTGATCATTTCATCTACATATAAAGATTTTACTTCTGCCTTGCCAATCCTATCCTAATTGTGACATTTTATTGCCAGACTATTTTGGTGCGGCCTAGGTTTCAAAATTTAATGGACAGATGAAGAGTAGGCCTATCTGCCCTTGTTCCCCACCTTAAGGAGAAAGCATTGTATCTTCTCCATTCATATAAGACGTTCTTGCTGGAAGTATGGAGTACATGTCTTTAATCTGTTGAGAAGGTTTTGATCTACTTCTAGTGTCCTGATAGCTTTTACCATGAACAGCTGTGGGATTTAGTCCAATACTTTTTCTCCAACTAGTGACAGGATCATATGGCTTTTTCCTTTTCTCTGTTAAAATGATGACTTTTGGGGGTGGATCTTCCAATGCTGAACCAACACTGCCATCCCTATAATAAAACCACTTTCTACATCCTGCCAGATCTGACTTCCAATAGTTTGTTTTGTTAAACAAATTTCTATCTATGCTCATACATTTTTCTTCTATTTATTCAGTTTTAGGATTAGCACAATGTTGATTTCCTAAAATGAGGGGAGAAGTGTTCCTTTTTTTTCTGCTTTAAATGTTTGATATAATTCATCTGTTAAAATGTATATGAGGCTGTTGTCATATAGGTAGGTTTTCAAGCTAGGAATATATTCTCCTTAATAGGTGCTATTCAAATTTTATATTTCCTCCAGAGTTAGTTTCATTAATTTGTCTTCCAAGTTACTTCTTAGAAGTTGTCAAATTTATTTCAAAACAGATTTTTGAAATATACTTTCTATATCCCTTTAAATTCTATAAAATCTGTGGTAATGTCTCCTAGGTCTTGATATTTTAATTTTAAAAATGTATAATTGATATTGTGTAATACAAAATAAAGGTCTAAAGGAGCAGGGGAAGTTGGAGGGGTAAGAGAAAGGAAAGAAAAGAAAAGCAAAAATATGAGAAAAGGAAAACAATGGAAACAAAATTTTTGCAATAGGGAAAGGTGGAGGGTGTGAAGGGAGGGCAGGGGAAGGGGGAAAAAATAAGAACCAAGATACTCATGTAATGGTACAAGATCCCAATGATGTATGTAACTGCATTTTATACCTAAAATGTACCAATAAACTTAATGGGGGGGATTTATATCCAGCGTCTTCAATACTTTTTTATCTTATTCATCTCAGTGTAGCTCTCAAACAAGTTGCAGGAAGACCTAGGTTCATGGTGCCTTACCAGCACTCCTGCTACTTACACTTGTAGAATTACTTCTGTTGACCACATTCCTATTTTGCCTCTCTTCCTTAAAACTGCATGGTAAGGCCCACAAACAAAAATAAGAACAAAAACAAAAAGTGCATGGCAATAGTCTTTCATTTGCTTTGCTGTTATTTCCAGTTCTGTCTTTGACCTTGCTTCCTTTTTTTTCACTTCTGTAAAAGTAGGAATTTTCAGATCCCCCCCATTCTTTTCCCATCATTCTGTATATATTGACAATCAGACATTGGACCTTATGTGGATCATAAAAGTCACATCTATTTAATTGATTTTCCAAGCTTATCCCAACACATAAGTATATGGATATGGTTATCAGAGATCAAGAGGTATGTTTGAGCAGAATAAATATTTCTCACCTCTAACTTATTTAGGGGATTAGTGCTACCTTGGTTAACCTATTCACCCACTCTTCATCTTTAGTTCATCTATTATTTGGGGGTTAAAACACAATTCTTACCTTATAAGAATCTGTGAAAACTTAAATAACTAAAACATATTAGCATTCAGACAATTGTATGGAAAAATTAAATGCTATATACATATTTGTTAAATGAAATAAAACACATGTGGAGATCATTGGAAAATTGGTGGTAAATGGTAGGCGTGGAAGGAAGATGAACCAGGGGACCCAAGAAACATTTAGATTTTTAACCCTGGAAGAGGTGACTACAGAGAGAGAAACATCCTGCAGCATATCCAGAGGTCATTATCTGCCTTTTCCAACCTCATGACTGCTTAGCTTATTCTGCTTCTCTGACCAGCTACCACCACCCTCTTGTTCCCTGTTTCACATACACAAACCTTACTTGTTCTTCAGAGGTCACCCAAATCCTGCTTGTGCTTCGGATGGCTTTTTTGGTCAAATTCATATTGAAGTCACAATGCCTGATTAAAAAACAGTTTTTCTATTAAAGATTACAATAGAATATCTTGTCTCCCAAGAAACAGGTAAAATTTCTGCAGGTATAAAGTAAGTACCTTACACAAATTTGTCTCCCACAGGTATCTTAGTAGCCTTTTTGCCTTGTCATTGTCATAAGTTTTATTTTGGATTATTGCAGGCTTATTGAAGATTGCGTGTGTGTGTGAGCAGTGTGTGTGTGTGTGTGTACACACATGTGCATGTTCACATGCATGGCAGAGGGAAAAGGTGGAAGGAAGATAGTATGACACCTTTCCTTCTCCATACAATCCTTCAGGAGCTATAACTCAGTTGTAATAATTTAGTACAGATATGACTATGTCACCCAACACAACTATGTCCCTGATAACTAATTTTTTCTTGAAAAGAAATCTTAGAATTGTAGGGCCTGTGGAGTTTTTCTAGTCTAGTGCTCTTCTTTTCCTGATTGAAACAAAAAAAACCAAAACTGAGGCATGAAGCAATATGACTATTCAGAGTCCTCCTGGTAGTCATAGAAGTCCTGGGGGCTTGTTTTTCACATTGCCCTTGCTACTAGATAGCTGTATCTTTTGAAAATCTCTGAGCCTGTTTGTTTTCACCTATAGAATTAGGTTAACATCTTTTTAGCCTTGGAAACAACTTAACTAATGGGCATCCAACAAAGAGTTTCTATTGCATAGGTTTCCATTAGTAATATTATTAAGGAGTTGTGTTGCCCACAGTTTGTTCACTGGCATTGACAGCATTGACACTAACAGTGGCTGTACATGTGAGAAATGTTGGGTGCAATACTCAGATCTGGGTCTCCTCTTCTTTTTTTCCAAGTACAAGGAATTGAATTTAGGATCTTGCACTTACCAGGCAGGTGTGGCACTGCTGAATTACATTCCTGGCTATATCTCCTCATTCTTAATCCAGGGTGTTTATAATACTGTATCATTTTGTAACTTGGTATATGCTCATAAGATAAAGGTAGGCTACCTACCATAAGAAGATCCAAATTTCAGTGATTTTAAGTAATAAATGTGAATTCATCCCCCATGTTCAATGCAAGGCAATTGAGGAGGGTCTGTGGTCTATATAGTTCTCTGGGACCCAAGCATGGCATACCTTGCTCTCTAGATTCAGCGCATCTAGATACAGATAAAGATTATTAAGGATCACATCCGAGGTTTTGTAGAAGCAAGGTAGCCATGTGGAACTGCTTACTTTAGCCTCTGTTCTGGCTGGAGTTTAAAAGCTGGCTGAATACAACTGTAAGGAAAGAAATATAGCTGTGTGTCCAGAAGGGGGAAAAAGTTGGTGAATACATGGTTTTAAAATACTACTTTTTGGTTTTAAAGTACTATTTTTAATTTCCAAATTTAAGTACAGCATGTTTAATCCTAATCTTTTGAAAATTGCCAATTATGGGAATGGTATGAGCCTGTGTAAGTATTTAGATTTGTTATCATTGTGCTTTTTAAAAAATTATAAAACCAGTTGTAACAAAGGATATCTTAAACTGGCAACATGGTTTTTCAGTCATGAAAACCATATGACTTTATAGGTTTTCTATTAGCAGGATGTTGAATCTATTATAGACAAAATTTCTTTTTTGCTTTTACCATAACTATAGGACTAAATTTAAAATGTGTATCATTTCCCCATTTTATATTATTTTAATTTTAGTTCTGGCTAAACTGTTTTATTAGTTAAAAGGTTTGAAATAGTAATGTTAAAATAGTAAATGTTAAAAATCAAAACATTTGATTGTTTTAATATTTTGAGCACTTAGGTTGATTCTTGAAGTATGTAAGACTACTAGAGTCAGTATAAATGTTTATAATTTGGAGAATATAGAACTTTGCCTAAATATCCAAATCTTCAAAGATCATGGAAAAATCACTTTTTAAAAATGCATGTCTAGCCCATACTAAAAAAGGAATTTAAAGGGTTTCTTATATGTTTAGATATATTCTAATAAAAATAGTTAATTGGAATATATAGAACAGAAACTCATAATATGTGCCTTACTCCTCCTGGAATGAAAAAATTAAATCTTAATGAATAACTCAAGAAATCATAAATGTTACTTTTGAGGAATTAGAGTTTAATAAAATGAACATGAATTAACCTTGGAAGAATATAGAATCATGTAAAGCTCAATAAAATGATAATATTAAAGGATACATTATTTAAAGAATAGGAAAAGTTAGGGACTATTATATGTAGATATGATAAATGAAGATTTAATAATAGTATATTTTATGCTAAGCAAGTAGATTATAGCCACTATTACAAAAGGGAGAAAAATTGTTGGGCAATTGATGATAAATATGTTCATTTATTCTATTTTAGGAAGCTACATTACTATATATATATCTTATATATCCTATCATATATTATGTCATTTTGCATATCTTAAATATACACAATAAAATTTATTTTCGAAAAAGATTACCTGCAATTGCACAGTGATTTTAAAAAATTTTAACAGAGGTCTTGTAGGAGTGATTTTCATTAAAACTCAATGTTATAATTTTTTTTGAAAGGAAAATAAAATTAGAAAATAGAATATTTATATTTGTTTTTCTTTAAAGCAATACTATACCAGTTTGGAATTGTAAAGAAAAATGAAAATGATGCTTGTACATTACCCTAAAATATAATTTAGTATTATACAAGGACATTGGTCTTTGAGAAAAAAAATGTTCCATTGGGCCATGTTATTTCAAAACAATATTTTATTTGGATTTTAAAAAGGTGCTAACTTCTTAATAAACAAGTTGTTTTGGATATTATATTGCCTTTATGTTGCTCAGAGCAAAAAGGTTTTATTAATGCTTTATTAAAACAACTGTTCCATGAACTAAGAAGAGAGTGAGCTAATTGAGTTTCTTTTAAACAATACAGTTCTCTCATTATCCAAATCTGATGTATTTCTCTTTCTCTTTGAAACCCTTTGTTCAATGAGTAAAGCCCATTAATCTACTTTGTAGTGTTAAAAATGTTGTTTGTTTTGAATCAGTGAGTGAGGCAGAGCTATATTATGTACAGTTAGGCCAAGAAACTGTCCCATGTTCTCCAGTTATTTTGTATTATTGTTTATATTTTTTGTATTTAAAATAATGTAAAAACATAAAACCAAATCCAAGGACATTGAAAAATGCAAATCATTAAAAAGAAAGTATAAAATAAAGCAAAAATCCATTAAATCACCTTCAACAGCTGATATAATAATTTTTTTATTAATAAATTTTATTTTAATCCTTCCTGCACCAAGCTCCCTCCTCTCCCTATGAACAAAAGCTTTCTTTCCATTTTTTCCTTCTATTTTCACTTTCTTTCTTGTCTCTTTTTTCCTTTCCCCCTCCCTCCTCCCTTGTTCTCCTTCCCATTTGAACACGTTCTTCCCATTTCCTAACATCCATTATATATCTCAGTTCTTTTTTCCACATTTAGTTTCTCACACCAGAGAAATAATGCAGTATTTAAACATGTGAATCCTATTTATTTCATTTACAAGTATGGTCTCAAGGTCCATCCATCTAGCTATAAATGTCTGAAGCTCACCCTTCTTTATGGCAGTGTAGTACTCCATTATATAAAAAAAACCTCATCTTCTTAATACACTCATCAGTTGATGGGTATTTGTGCTGTTTCCAAGTTTTAGCTATTACAAACTGTGTTGCTATAACCATGGGTGTGCGTGTATCACTGTGGTATGATGTTTTTAATTCTTTCAGGAAGATACCAAGAAGAGGAATAGCTCTTCTAATGGGTCAATGGAAACTCTAGTTTTAGTTTTTTCAGAAATCTCCACACTGATATCCACAGTGGTTGCACCAGTCTACACTCCCACCAGCAGTGGAGAAGGGTTCCTTTTCCCCACAGCCCTGCCAAAATTATGTTATTGGTTGATTTTTTGATAGCAGTCATTCTTTCTAGAGTGAGATAGAACTTTGGTGTTATTTTAATGTGCATCTCTTGAATGACCAGTGATGTTGAACATTTTTTCATATATATATTTGCCATTTTTAATTTTTTATCTGAGAAGTGTCTTTTTATTTCAGATGCCCATTTTTGCATTGGGTGTTTAAATTTAGGGGGTCTGATTTTTTTTTAGTTCTTTATGTATTCTAGATAATATTCCTTTATATGAGTAGCTGGTAAATTTTTTTTCCCACTCTCTAGGTTGTCTCTTCACTCCATTGGTGGTTTCTCTTGCTGTGAAAAAGCTTTTTAATAAGATAAGGTCCCAGCTGATTCTTTGTAGTATTTCCCATGCAACCTGTGTTTTGTTCATGAAGTCCTTGCCTACTCCTGTGTCCTCAATTGTTCTACCTATTCTCTCTTTCAGGAGATTTAGCGTTTCTGTTTTAATGTTTAAATCTTTGATCCAATTTGATTTTAGGTTAGTGCACAGTGAAATATTTGGGTCTAGTTTCAATCTGCAGAATGTGGAAAGTCAGTTTTTCCAGCCCCATTTATTAAAGAAGCTATCTTTCTTCCAGTGAAGGTGTTTGGCTCCTTTGTCAAAGATGAGGTGGCTGAGTATGTCTGGAGTTGTTTCTGCATCTTTAGTCTGTTCTATTGATCCTCAGGTCTGTTCTTTTGCCAGTACCATGTTTTTATCACTGTATCTTTGTAGTATAATTTAAAGTCAGGGACTGTGATAACACCCCGCTTTGCCTTTGATGGCCAGAATTGCCTTTACTATTCTAGGTCTCTTCTGGTTCCAAGTGAATTTTAGGATTGTTATTCTAATTTGGTGAGATATTCTGTTGGGATTTTCATTAGGATTGCATTGAATCTGTATAATAATTTTGGAAATATGGCCATTTTCACTATATTGGTTCTTCCTATCCGAGAACAAGGGATATATTTCCATTTTGTGATAGCCACTTCAATTTCCTTTTTCAGAGTACTGTAGTTTTCAATATAAAGGTCTTTTACTTCCTTTGTTAGATTTATTCCTAGTGATTTCATTTTTTTGGATGCTGTTGTGAAAGGGATTGCTTTTTCTAATTTCCCTCTCCAAGAGTCTATTATTCACGTACAGGAAGGCTATTGATCTTTAAATGTTGATTTTGCATCCAGCTATGCCACTGAATTTGACTATCAAATCTAAAAGTCTTTTGATGGAGTTTTTGGGGCCTTCCATGTAGACTATCATGTCATCCACAAATAATGATAATTCAAATTCCTCCTTTCCCATCTTTATTATTTTATTTCTTTCTCTTGTCTAATTTCTCTTGTTAATGTTTGTAGAACTATATTGAACAAGAGTGGAGACAGTGGACATCCTTGTCTTGTTCCTGATTTTAGAGTGAAAGCTTTCCATTTTCATCCATTTAATGTGATGTTGGCTGTTGGTTTGACATAGATGGATTTTATCAGATTGAGATAAAGTCCATCTATACTAATTTTCTATAGGATTTTTATCATGAATGGGTGTTGGACCTTGTCAAATGCTTTTTCTGCATGTATTGAGAGTGTCATATAGTTTTTGTCCTTGGCTCTGTTAATATAGTGTATTATATTTATTGATTTGTGTATGTTCAACCATCCCTGAATTCCTGGGATGAATCCAACTGGGTCATAATGTATAACCTTCTTGATGATTTGCTGCATTCTGTTTGCCAGTATCTTGTTGAGGAGTTTTGAATCTATGCTCATTAGGGAGATTGGCCTGAAATTCTCCTGTTTGGGTGCTCCTCTGGTTTGGGAATCAGGCTAATGCTTGCTTCCAGGAATGAATTTGGGTGTATTTCTTTCCTTTCAATTTCATTAAAGAGTTTGAGGAGTAGCAGCATTAGGTCTTCTCTAAATTTCTCATAGAAATCAGCAGTGATTCTGTCAGAGCCAGGGGTTTTCTTTATTAATACAATAATGTTTTAATATTTGAAGGTTTGGTAGTGAATAATCAATATGTGACCATTTATTTATTTTCTTTAAAAAGATGAATATTTAGCTTGTCAATGCCAACTTCCACCCATCTGGCCATTTGCTTTCCAAATATAAACTTTTACAGTATTATTAATTTTCTATATACTGAAATTTTTTGTTCCAACAACTAGGTCATTTCTCTTGATTTCCTATTGCATGCGTGAGAATATTAGTATTCCTATCCTTTCCACCAGCTTTTGTGGATTCATCATTGGTAACTTTAAGATTGTTAAATTAATACCTAAGTAATTATACTATTTTAGTTTAAAAATTGAATCTTAAATTTGAAAACCATTATTTATCTTATGGTTATGGAATACTGCTCCCTACAAAACTAATTGACATATCAAGATTATATTTCATTTTCTGTTTATCTAGGATAGATCTGGAAAGGCCAAGGAGACTATTTGCAACATCAAGTTCAAATAGATTCTTTTTTCTCATTTTCTATAGATTGATTAAAAACATCCCATTTTTTAAGTTTACTTAAAATTGGTTAAAATTAATTTCTTGTTTTATTTTGTCTCAAAATTACAGATTTGTACAGTGCTTTGCTGTGGAGTACAATGTAGTGTACCTTATTCTGAGAATATTTTTGCTCATAGCTCATTGACTTCCTGTTCTAATTTGGTCCAACATCTTTCTAGGCCAGCTGTGTAGGCATCTTTTGGAAATTCTTTTTATCACACTGTTATATCGCATGTCTTCTTTCAAAAAAAATGAGAAAATGGTATATCCTTAAATATTAAAACTTTTTATTGCAACATTATATTTGATACCTATTATTGACAATAAAAGTATAGCCTAAACTCTTTCAGAGCTTTTGTAGCATTCAACATTGTTGATTTAAAATTTGATTCCTTATTTTCAGTACTACAAATTGAACTCAGAACTTTTCACCAAGCTACATTTGCACCGCCACCCCTTTTTAAATTTCTTATATTTTAAATAAGGTCCTTCTAAGTCATTAAATTAACTAGACTGGGCTTGAACTTGTGATCCCCCTGCTTCAGCCTCCTGGAGTGCTTGAGTGTTCCCTACCCAGGTGTGATACCATTTTTATTCTCATTTATTTTTAATTCCCTTATTTTTATCACAAGAGAAGTGTTGAAAACATTCTGGAAATCTATGAAGTTAGGCCCAGAGCTTATTTTCTATTTCTTGTATGCTTGAATTTGAAGACCTATGTCTGTGCTGTTGGGAAATATTTTTCTACTGTGTGATTTTCTAGCTTCTACTTTATTCTCTCTGGAACATCTGTTACTTGAATTTTGGACCTCAGCTTACCCTCTGCCTCTTGTCTTCTACCTTTATTTTAACTTACAGCAACTTTTCTCATTCTCTGATGGGTTGATTTTTTTTTTTTTTTATTGGTAGCACTGGAGTTTTAGTTTTTAGTTTTTGTGTTTTTCAAGATTTTTTTTCCTCTATTCTTTGTATATTTTTAAGAATCAGGTTATTTTATTGGTATAATTTAGATACACATACTGATCACATTCATCATTGGGAATTTTACCTGTACATGATATATCTTGATTCTTCTTTTTTTCCCATTCCCCTCCCCTCAATCCCTCTTCCCCTCCTATTTACAAAGCTTTATTTCCATTTTATCCTTCTTTTCTCATTTTTCCTTTTCCTTTCCTTTCTTTCCCCCTCCCCACCTCCTTAGTTCCCCTTTCCTTTTGAACAATTTCCTCCTATTTCAGAATATCTATTATATGTTTTGGCACTTATTTACACTTTCCTTATTGTTTTACTTCTTCAGATTATTTTTGTTTGTTTATTGTTCTTGTTTCGGTTATTTGCTTTCCTGTTCCCCCACCCTCATAAATCTGGTAACTAGAACTTTCTGTTGACATTTTCTGGTAATAGAACTATATGATTCTGGGCAGCTGGATAATCACTTCTGTTTCCTGAGTTTGCTGATGTAACAGACCTTGCTCCAGGCAGAGATTACTGGAGCTCTGGGAGGGGTGAGGCTGGCAGGTTTAAGGTTTTATTTGGGGATAGGTGGGAGTCGGCAGCCGATTGCTTGAAACTACAATTTTATAATGGGCATTATCTCCTCTTGTTTGCTTATCAATTTAGCTACTTTTCAACTTGGTTACTATAAAGTACATGAAGGGACTTCTGGTAAAACGGCATACTCCGCGTCTGAGGGAGATTTCTGTATTTTAGGAATTCTCATTTGTCTGAACTGAGTTGGTTTTGGTAATGAAGAACCCCCAAAACCCCTTGTTACTCTCTTTTATTGATTTAATAAAACTACTACCAAAATGGAGGCATAACATCCAAATTTTCATCATTCTGCGATCACGTGTTCCATGTGTGAGCTGTCTTTAGCTCCAGAAGTCATGCGTGTGACACAAAGCTCAATCAGAATTTAGCCTATTTCCTTTTACACATGATTTTTACAAGATAATCTAGTTTAATCCATATGAAAAACAACTTTAATTAACTTATGTAAAACAGTCAGTTCCAAGTGAATTAAACCAGTAGATATGGAAAAGCAAAATCTAAAAACTTAATAAAGAAAATTACTTGAAGGTCTTAGGCTATTGAAAAATTTGGAAAAATATACTTAAGGAAAATATTGAAGAATAAAATTCAAATCTGTATTTTAAGCAAACTAGAATTGAAAAATTAAATTTCCAAGATAAATTATTATTAAACAAAAGATTATAATATAGATTATATAAAGAGTTCTTGTCAATAAATAAATTGACAACAAATACCCCCAAAAAACCTCTTGAATACTTACAAAGGAGGTAATGTTTATTTCAATGTTGCTGTAATAAACTTGGAAGCAATATAAATGTTCTTTGTGGAATTAGAACATTATACAAATATCAATGTATTTTAACTAGTGCTACATATGTGTGAATAAATCTCACAATAATGCTGAATACAGAAAGCAAATCATAGAAGATATATTTCCAAACCTTTATAAAGAGGCTGAGACATACAACATGATTGTGTGTGTGTGTGTGTGTGTGTGTGTGTGTGTGTGTTAGTGGGCTAAGTATGTAAATAATGAAAATATAAACACCAAACAAGTTAGTGATTATATGGAAGATGGAAAAGTTAGGTAATAGGATAAGCTCAAGGATGTATACAGATTGCCAACTATGTTTAGAGTGTTCTGTTACTAAGCTACATTTTTAATATGAGTATGTTTTGACTAATTTAAAAAATAATTCATTTGATATCATATTGAGCTGTTGTACACAAATGAGCCCCAAGCCAGCCTTAGCCCCATGTGTAGACAGTGCATTTTTTTTGTGTCACTTATGCCAGAATAACTGCCAACCAACACAGGCAGGACTGGTATTATTTTTATTTAGATGTTGAAAATTAGATTTTCACATTTGAATTTGGGAAGTGCGGAATGCCAGAGACTGTACATTGAGAACTTAGAGGCACCTAATTTCAAGCAGAACAGCTTCTATAAAGACAAGTCCCAATCAGAGATCTCTAAACTTTACTTTCATGGAAATTGAAGAATCAGCAATATTTTGCAATTCTGACAAACTTTGTTAAAATTTTACTGGCTAGATGAAGTAACATAGAAATGAGTACATTGATCTCTTTTCTTTGGGGATGTTATAAATTTGATGCTTGATTTGTGGTTTTGTATGGGTTTTCTTCTTAAATCACGAAAGGCCACTATAATGAATAGGTTGACACTTGAATTCTAAAGCTTTGTTGAAATCCAAAAAATTTCCTTCTTTATACATTATGTTCCAAAGCTGTACTTTTCTGATATTTCTGGCTTCTTCAAACTTGTATCACTATTTGTCTAAATAATATCATTATAATAGTTTTTAGAAAAGTATTTGGTAAGAATTCCAGATTTTATAAGATTATTTTCTATATTAGACTCATTTTATTATAATGGTCAGTGAAATTTTGATTAGGAGAAGCATTAACACAGTGGTGTATTCTAACTACTAAGTTTTCAAATGTGAATCTATGAATGATATATTGATTTTCTTAGATCCCACCTTGAGTCTCTGGAATCTCAGGGTCAGGGTGTGTGTGGGGGGGGGGGGCGGGAAATTTGTAATTTAAAAAAATCTCCTAAATGATTCTAATAATAAGCCATACAGTATTTTAAGAAAAAATGGTTAAATGATTTGAATCACTACTTGTATTTAGACTTTAAGCCTAGCTATTGCTTCATAGTTCATTTCTACTTGCATATTGATTTTATGTTGATTATCTGATTTATTTGCATTACTTGATTACAAGGTATATCACTCCTTACATTGATTTGCTCTACTGTGCCATATAAGTAGAAGATTAATTTAGTTTTGTGAGCAATCATAAACTCCAATTCATCAGGACTCAATATATATCTGTAGTTACATGCAATGTGTTCTTTCACAATCCATAACCAGTGATCAGCATTTGCTATTTTTATTTTCCTAGTGAAATACTTTTATTATTTAAAAAACTGAAGCAGGATCTAGATAAGTGCAGCGGAACCAGATGGAGCTGAGATATTTAGACCTAAGAATATTGAAAAAATTATTACAGTTTGTTGGATTAAAGGTGCATCCTAATTTTCCATCACTGACAGCCATGTCAGGAAGGATTAGTGGGATTAGTTGGTAATTGTTCTTTATGACATGGACCTCTAGACTTACAGAATAAATCCTGAACCCTTTTCCTTGTTAAATACTTGTTATACACTAATGTTATCCATCTATTCTTCAAACTTCTTTTAACCTTCTATTTCTTTTCTGTTCTGCACTCTTAATGAATTCTGTGTTTTTATTACCTACTCTGTAAGACAATAGGGCTTGATTTTTACCTTAATTTGTTTTCTATTGCTTCAAGGATTGTTCCCTCATATAAACAGCTTGGATAATTGGGCAAGTTTGTGTTCACTGTAGCCACACAGTAATGATATAAACAATGATAAAGGCTTTTTAGACATTTTTCTGGGTAGAAAAAATTATTAGCAGTGGAACATTCTGTTTCTCTCTGGCTTTTAAAATTTTCTCCTCTGTGGATCTTTCCATATCATGCGTTTTATCATTAAAACCTTCAAGTAGTAATTGAACTATGTCTCTTATATACTAAATGTTATGCCTTTGGTTTTATTTTCAATACTCCACTATTGATACATTTATAATCATTTTATATTTTCAACTTAACTAGGAAACTTAGCAGTTTATATTTTTTAGCTCCTAGGCTTTTTCCGTAAAAGGCTATGGGAAAGAATCTAAAAAATTCTTCCTTTCTTTGCAAGAACCATTGATTCATCCACCATTTAACAATGTCTTTTGAATATTTTCATGAGCCATTCTAGGTGCTACAGATACAATGGTGAAAAAAAAAATGCCCTGTTCTCAGAGAGCTTCTGTTCTAAGCCTACAGTGATGCAAAATAAATTTCTTCCAGAAGTAAACAGTGTGAGAAGCAAAGATACTCCCTAAGGAGAAAAAGCAGTTATGGGATATATGAAATGTCAAAGGAAGATGGAAGTGTTAAGTAGAAGCCAGGGAAGGCTTCAGAGAAAAGAGAACATTTCAAGTAAGGCTAGGAAAAAGAGAGGGAACAGATGGAGCGACCGTCTGAGAAAAAAACCCATTCTGACCTAGGAGAGTACACGTGCAAGGGCCTTGGAGTTGGAAGAATGTTTGGGATTATTTGAGCACAGTGAAGAATTAGTATAGGCTGAGCAGAAAGGAGGTTGAAGGAGTAGGAGGTGAGGTGAGAGTTCATAGGGAGCCAGATATCAAGTTTTCTAGGTATTTAAAAATGTTGTCTTTTATTCTGAGAAAGGGCAACCCTTGAAGGATTTTGAGTACAAGATAATCTAACCTATTTTTAATAATGTTAGCTTAACACTCATACTCACACTTCATGAAAGCAAGGAGAAAGTAGCAGTCTTTTGCTTTATTCCAGGTGAAAGATGATGATGTGGCATGGGGAATGTGGGAGCAGTGGAATGGTGTGAATTGATTAGAATCTAGGTGTACATTGAAGGTACATAGAACCAAATGGACTCTGAGCAAAACAAGAGGTTTTAAAAGAACTATACTCTTTGGTCACATCATCTAAAAATAAATTGCATAGGGTGAGATGGGAAAATCTGCAGAATCTTGTAATTTGTAGGGCAATTTCAAGAGTTATTGTGTTAAAGTGTAGATCTAATCTGATTCATCAAAAAGTGAAGCACAGTCTCCTTATTTAGTTAGTATAGCTTGGGTTCTTGGGTTTGGCCTGGAAATATTTGGGGAGACCTTTTTTCATATCCATTTACCCTTCATGTGAACTGCTATGACAAACCTTTCTTCAGTGATGCTAGAGTTGTCCAGGAGAGTCAGAGTCCTTCATGTTTTCAGAGGAGGGCTTGCCTTGTCTGTATTGATCTTGGGCTCTTGTAGTCTTGGGAAGAACATCTGCTTTTATTGCTACAAATTTTGACCATTCATGAAATTTTGATGATACCTCTGTTGGTAACACCTGTCGTAGTAGCCAGCAACTTCAAGACTGAGTTGGTTGCCATTAGCTATAGTCATACCAAACATGTTAATACATTAGGTAGTATTTTGGACCTTTCTGGATTAAGACGACAAAACGCAATATTTTACTTTCTCATAAGAATGTATTCTTTCCTTCAGATATTTTTCTGTTAATAGATAAATATAATCTGTAGGATCTTGGGCTTCATAAATATAAATTGGCTCTGAGTGGGCCGGGGAAGTGGTTTCACAGCCTGCTGCACAAGCGCAAGGACCTGAGTTCGATTCCAGAACCAAAAAATAAAAAAAAAAATAAACAAATAGGCTCTGAGTAAATGCAGGAAAGGATGAATTTAAAAGTATAAGTGTTCCAAAGGACTAAAGGGAAACAAAGTGCTAAAGAGCAGGTTCCAAAGCTCAGTAGAGCATGGCTGTGGCCATAAAATAGAGCTTCTCATGGAGTTACAGCTGGAATAAGTCTTCAGTTTATTATTCATCCCAAGAGTCCAAATCCCAGATAAAGAACACACAGTTCATTGGATGCATTATTCGTATGTCCATTGATTGGGCACATGACTGACATTTGCCAACCAAAATGTATTTGATATAAGGGTGTTATCATAAAAAAGAAGGCTAAATGATTAAAAACACATTCTACTACTGATATTTCAAATTAGAAAAGTAGAAGATTAGAAAAGAATGATTAGTAAGCTTATTATTGAAGGGTCTTTAAAAAAATCATCCAATAAATCAGATGATTTAGAGTTTCTACATTATAATCATGTATTCCAGATGAAATTAAAAGTTGAGTTTAAAATTACATTTTAAAAATCAGAATAAGCAAAAGCATTCAATAAAATTTAAAAATCAAAAAATGTCAAAAACCTCCCAAATTTGTATATTGTATTGTTTTAAAAATAAGAAGGGTTCTAGTTGAACAAAAGGACCAGAATAATTGAAATGTGTATGATAGGGCTAGAAATTCATATTTCTTTTAGCAAACAAACAGTTAATATTTGTAATGACTCCTACAAATCAATATGAAAAAAGTGAATATTTCAATAGAAATATCAGCGAAGAATTGTGTTGTCATTTTGTGAAAGAAGAAATGAAAATGGTCCAAGAATATGTGAAAAACATCCACTGTTCCTCATGTTCAAAGAAATAAAATGAAAATCACAATGAGATGCCATTTTTGTCTGCTAAATTGTCAGTGATATGATTATACCAAGTATTTAGGAGTGTATGGTGAAAAGAAAGTTTTGATAAATGGTTAGAGGTTTTCTGGGCTGATGGCAAGTACATGTCTATTTGTAATTGAGGTTTTAATAGTAAAAATTTTGCTGAAACTCTGTTTATTGTTGCTGAAAGCAAAAGACCCAACTGCAATATGCTTAAGGCAGAAGAAAGCATTGTTAGGGAGGAATTAGTGTCTTATAGACTCTAAAATGGTGTTGAATAGCCACACCTTGATAGTTGCAGGAGTACTGGAAGCTCTAGAGAGCTGCTCAACGGGAGTCTTACAATGAGAAGAATCAAGGCATCGCTTGGGGTTCCCCTTTCTAGAACAAGGTCAATGTCACTCTGCCTAACTATGGCAAGGTGCTTAATAAGATCCCTTGAAGGCTGTTTCCAGGCTATGCTGTAGGACTCCATACAGATGAAGCCTTGACATGTGTGAAGAGTGCTTCCAGAGAACTGAGCTGACTCACATTCATTTTTATGTAAACCAAAATAGCAATGGGGATGGGAAAAAATCTAGTGAGACTGATCAGCAGTATTGCCACTTATAATATTAACTCACATCTTAGAACCAACCAATTAATATTGGGTCTTTGCTTGGTATATGTTAAGAATTATGTTAGAAACTAGAAATGAATATATTCCATTTTACATTATGTGTAATTGTTCCTCTTTTTAAAAATTGCTCGATTTCTTGCTGGCTCAGTTCATTAGATGTTTTACATCATGCTTTTGTGGTGATTCTGAATAATTTTACATGCAATTTATAGATGATATTTCATGTATGCTTTATATTCCACACATCTGATGTGCGTAATTTTTAAAAGAAAAATGTTGCTTCTTGTTTTAATCTTTGCTTGTATATGGTAGGAAAAAATACTAGTGAAGAAATGAAACTGAAGTTCATGTTTTTAAAAAATTATATGAATTTCAAATGGTTCTGTGATAGAGGAAGCCACATCTCAAAAATCAACTATTCAGTTACTCATTCAAATATCTGTATTAATAAGCCTGTGTTTTAAAATATTTACATTTCAAATTTTAATGGAGTCTTCCCTATATCTCAAATGTTGAAGCAATGTAGCAGAATAATAGTAGAAAAGAATGATATGGTAATTTCTATATAAGAATGACATATAGGACTATAGTGTAATTATTAAGATCATGAATAACTGAATGACAAAATGTAAATTATCAAAAGCAACTTCTGGCCTTTGAAGACATTACTTTTCTAGCATAAGTAGTATTTGCAGTGACAATTAAAGAGTCTTAAGGATAAGCTCTTGAAACATAAGAATTCATGAAGGCTTCATTTACCTAGAGGCAGCTGTTGACTCTGCTTTCCAGAATCACCTCAAAGGAATGCATAGAAATCGGACTGCTTGGGAAGAGGAAATTCTGAAGTAGAACAGTAAGGTTGTGAATTTGAAAATAGTGGAATGAATAGATGAAGTTTTAAAAGACTTACTTGAGGGAAAATATAACATTTTCTATGAGGTCAAATATTCTGATGAAAATGTGTATGCTGGCATCCTTTTTGATGGAAAGAAATATAATGGGAAAGTAAAATTAAAATGGTCATTTTGCATCAAAGAATTTCTGATAGTCAATGATTTATTTGAATTCCCATTTGGATGTTAAGTTAAGAAAAATAACAAACAGGTGGTAGTGAAAATTAGATCCAAATATTAAAATATTCTCAATTGAGGGAACTCATGTAATTATAAGGTAGGCTTCAGGCTACTTATCAATTATACATTTAATCTATTGGGGGACAGGGATTGCAGCTGACACATCTTTCAAACTCCCAAAGCACTCAGCACAGTGACTTGCATATAGCAGATATTCAGCAAATATTTGTTGAAAGAAGAATTCTTCATGGAAAGCAAAATAGGATAAGACATGATTCCTATGTTTGTGTAACTTAAAGTTTTCAGAAACAGATAAAGCTAACAAACATCAATCAACTGAATAATATTTATAAAAACAAAATTCTTGAAATTTTAAACAATAACATAATAAAGAACATCTTACAATTTGGTAGAGTCAAATAGAATTCAAAAGAAAGATTGATGTGATTCTGAATTTGTGTAGATTTTGTGAGGAAGACAGATGTTGATCTTGGGCTTTTAAGGATTCAGAGATTTTTGAAAGATGGAGTGAGAAAACACAGAAAGGTACATAAAATGTTGTTTTACTACTGTCATCTTAAAGTAAATTACAAATATCATTATTAATATTCATGGTATTGGGCTGCCCATAAGAGAAACACAAAAGGTACTGACATGAAACACTTTATGCTGAACTTATTTTATCAAGCTGCTATTTAAAGGCATCATAATTTATTCCTGCATGATGGAACTAGTAACTGTCATATTCATAGATCTATTAGAAGGAAATATGTCTTTTGGTTCAGCTAATTCAATTCCATAAGTATTTATTAAGCACTTATCTGAGCAAAGCACTATAGACTCATCTATGTACAAGCAATTAAAATTTAACTGCTTCAGAAAATATTTGCTACATCATTTCACTTTTAAAAGAGTTAACTGTTAGGATATCCCTTCCTGATCTTCTTACAAAAGAGGTTTGAGATGAGAATGGAGATGATGCCACCCAAGCAAGGTATCTGAATCTTCATATTTAAGCTGGTCTTAGAGAAATGCATTGTTTTTTTAAACTAGTTTTTCTTCTTAGGATACTTTCCCAATTACATTATACTTAACATCTATTAACTTATTTACTTTTCATGCCCATCTATTAAATTCACTGGATAATAATTTTTATTGGATATCAAGAAACTGAAAGAGAGACTTAAATGATTTTTCCAGGAGTATACTACCGGTTGACTGGAAATCATACCTTGAACATAAGATCTTTGGAAGAAAAATCACATTTGCTCTCAACCATATAAATGATAAAACTGAAGTGACCTCAATGGTCATACTGTTCAGTGGGGGATATGGTTCACAGAATCATTTCCACTGTTTCTGAACAGGCTGAAGAGAGATTTATAAGAAAATGTTGAGATGGTAATATGAATAGGCAGCAAGTATCATAGGTTTAACCATACAGAGTTGTAACAAGGTGAGCGAAACAACGGGAAAAATGATGCAAAATTTTGGTCATCATAGAATGGTGCTTCTCACTCAGGGAAATTTGCCCCATATCCCAGAATATAATTAGTAATGTCTGCAGACATTTGCGTTGTCATGACTCGAGGGATATGTTCTACTGATATCCAATGTATGAAGACCAGGGCAGCTGCTAAATATGCTGCAGTGTATGGGACAGCCCATACAAAACCCACACACCACAGCAGAGGAGAATCTGGCCCCAAATATTTGTAGCCTAAAGTTGAAATAAAAAACCCATGGTGTATGTGATCAAATTAATTTAAGTAAGATAAGTCGACATTTTATAAAATGATATGAGTTTTACTTTCCTTCTGATCATTACATAATCTGTTTAATGACCTCAGTGTTCTTGAGTCTTAATTCATCTGAGATTTGGAAATGTTACAAAATTTACTCATTTCTCTTCACAAATATTTCCTTCCACAAACTGACACGTAGAGAAATAAATGAAAGAAAATCACTCTCATTGTTTTTTTTAAGCAACAAATGGTGCTGTAGGCTGAAATTTCTAAGCCTGAGTATATAATATAATTCACCTTTGTTGAGTTAAAAGAACAAATCCAGTAAAATGATTCCTAATCAGGAAAGAGGTATTATATGGAACTCATGAACAAAAAATAAATGTAACACAGAAGTGTGTTTGTTAATACATCACTTCTTGTTGGATTTCCTATTGCAATATCTCACAGGTCAATTTGGAAGGTTCAGGTTACTCTGGGTACATTGTATAAATACATCTACTAAAACTGGTTAATTTGGAAATTATCAAACAACTTATGTTGGTTCTTACCAATTGAATATTGATAAGTGTAAATTTTGAGGACAAAGGAAAACATGAGACTAAAAGGGAAGGGAAGGAGCCAGGGATTTAGCTCAGTGGTTCTGGCACCTGCCTTGCAAACACAAGGTCCAGAGTTCGATCCCCGGTACCAAAAAACAAAACGAGAGGGAAGGGAAGAACCATTTCATGGAGAATCCTGTAAAACCAAAAGGATTACGAACTTGAGTAGGTGAGAGATGATACTACTTGGGTCTCATCAGAAATGTGTCTAATGTGGTCAACTCTGCTTGTAGACAAGTTAATTTGATAGTTATGTGGAGAATGAATTTTATTTATCAAAGTGGGGAGAGTAGGAGAGCAATTGGAGGATTCTTGTTGCTACGAGAAGAGTATGAATAGAACAGTAGTTATAAAAATGAAATAGTGAGAAATTTAAAAAATCAGAGAAGACTGACAGAATTTGATGATGTATTGGAGATCTTGGGAATAAATGAGGAGGAGTTAAAGGATGATTTCGATTTCCATTTTGAAACTTCCTTATCTAATAATGACTTGGGATAGGGATAGGGGAAAACTCACATCCCTATCAGGAATATTTTGGAGACTTCAGGCCTCATAGAATTCCAAGCCTCAGATAGAATTTAAGCTAGATGGTGCTTAAATGACTTTATGTTTAGGATATTTTTAGGGATTTCAGCACAGAGTGATAATATGTACAAGATTTAAGCATTTGAGAAATATGTAAGTGACACAGTAAGCATAATTTTATTTTTAGAATCTGCTTTTTCTCCTACAATTTTATGCTCATGAGCCTAGTCCATTTTGTTGAATGATTCATGCTCAGCACCCTACTACACTGTTATTGTACCAACAAATATTTGTGGAAAAAATTTATTAAGTTGTGTGCAATAAATGTTTCTGAACAAAATATACAGTATTCATACTACATCAACTAACTTTTACTCAATTTGTTCCTGTAAATTATTTTGAATAATGCATCTTGTGATAGTCTCTACGTCTAGGCTGGATTATTGATTTGGAAATCTATAAACTGGAAAAAAGTTATTTTTTTCCACATTTTCAATACACATTGCTGTGTCAGGAGGAAGACAGGAATAATCACTTCTATTCAAAAAGGGGAACAATAGAAACCTCACAATAGTCATTGATCCACAGTAACTATGAAATATAGTATTCTGAGACTCTTTATTCTGGGTATGGTAAATATTCTGAGACGGTTCCAGTTCTGGTCCTGAGATCAGCCCCCAAGTTCATGTTGCCCTCAGGCTTTGTACTCTCTGGGCAAGCCTTCCTGTGCTGTAATGCTCTTCATGCCTTCCAAGGGAGGTATCAAAGGAAGAGCCTTCAGTAGGTAACGGCTGAACTACATTCTTAGCTGGCCTCCTGTCCTTAGAAAGTTGGGGGCCAGTGATTGTTCATTTCTTTAATAGTCACAATCTTCTTCAGTCTAGTTGTAAAGCACACCTGGTAATAATATATTTCTGTCAAAACTTCTTTTAAAAATATATTTGGTTCTACTCACTACTGTAGACTATACAATGTATCTATAGACTTAGAGATAATATACAGTTGCTAGAAGTCTACAAATCATTTTTGATCTATTTTCACTCAACTATTTTATTGAAAATAATTTTATTATTAGATTTTTTTCATGGAAGAAAATTTTCATTATCATTCTTTTTGAAATAGAAAAATTTTTGGAGAACAATAGGATCCTAGCAGGGATCGTAACAGAAGGTATGATAGTCTTTCTTTAGACTGGTATTTCTCCACAGCTCTCTCCTAATTGAGGCTGGAGATGAGAATCAGTGCCATCTTTAAACCTTGGACATCAAGGAATACTAGGATTCTATTTTATTCTTTCTTGTAAATAGGCCAGTTCTTTCCTGTTCTTTCCAGTTCTTCTTTCACATGGTATTTATCAAGTGTGCTTAATGAAATAGCTCTTACTCATAGCTACAGAATCACTAGGTATATATTCTTCTTTCTATAATACTGCAGATGACAGTTTTGCAAAACGTTGTGTCATACATTGTATATCACAATATTTTAAGGTGGAAATAATTTTCCACACCACCTGCCTATTAGTCCCAAAGCTACATGATATCTATAAATTTTTGCTTTGCCAGCATCATCTTTTAGGTATCAATTTCTGTATTTATAAGCTCGTGCTGCAATCATGCTATGAGCCCAATATTTTCCAGACCTCAATGGGTTACAATAATATATATTGATTTCTCTTTCACCGTGGATTGGCTGCAGTAGTTCTCAGTCCTTCATCCTGTGAACAGGGTGTGGTTTATATCATATGACATCTAATTTCAGAAGCAAGAGTGAAAGAGAAGTTGTAACCCGGGCATGTCACTGTGATTCTGAAGTGAAGAGGGCAGGAGCCTAGCAGAAACTTGTAATGATTCTTAAAGACTGTGCTCAAAATTGGCACTTATTTACTTTCCCCTATTCCATTTCCCAAATCCTATGTACATAGGGTGAGGATGCATAATCCTCCCAGAAGTGAGCAGGGAGAGTGGAAATTGCTAAATTATAATACAATTCTCTATATAAAGCTGTTATGTATAAATTGGGATCTGTGTGTGATCCACAGGAATCAGTGCTTCTGAGGACTTATAAATATTTGAAAATAAAAGCCAGAATTTCCTTCTGAGAATTGGTAAAAAAATTTATAAAGTAAAATAAAATCCAGCAACTCCTTTCATATAATCTAAAATGAATTCATAGGTGAGAATGCTTCTATTTTCTACATATTTCTTAAAAACTGTAGCTCAGATTTATAGTGAATTCTGCAATGTCATTTGGATATTGGGAAACTCAGAATTCAATTTAATTTTTTTATTATCTGGCTTAATATTATTTTTTAATCAATGACTAATTAATTTTCAAAGAGAAATGTTAGAAGAGAATGTTTGTTTTAAATTATACATGTCTATAAATGTGTCATATTTGCTATGTAACCAGGAGCATTGTGGGAGACTGCGATATTGATTATGCC
The DNA here is from genome assembly GCF_053883595.1 of Heterocephalus glaber. Classification (NCBI taxonomy): domain Eukaryota; kingdom Metazoa; phylum Chordata; class Mammalia; order Rodentia; family Bathyergidae; genus Heterocephalus; species Heterocephalus glaber. Next base: position 9,816,676 of record NW_028258406.1, on the reverse strand, counting down.
CAAAGCAGGCTGTGAAGAGTTAACCCCACAATTGGTTTGTTTATAGAAGTGAGTCTGGATGAAGCCTACATGCCGAGGTCAGAGTAACTCACACCCAAATTTTGTTCCCACAATTAAAACCTCCTGACTAGAAGGACAGTGTTCTAATTACAACCATGTATTTTGTCTACTCTATTCCAAATTCAAGAGTACTTTATCTTGTCTTATAGGAGCCTTGCTTACATTAATTTCCATAGAAACTGCATGGATCACACATATTTGCACATAACTTGCCTTTACCTCAATTGATTACCAATAAAAATTAGTGCCTTGGACTGGCCAGAGCCTTTGTTGGTTTTACTGGTGTTGATCGTCCTTGCTTCCTGCTTTCTGTTTCGTTTAGTTCTGTCTTTGAGTTTCTTTTTTTCTCAGGTCTACACCATGTACTGGGCAGGAGACTGGAGCCTGTTGCCGAGGTTTCTGGTAACTTTTCAGGGGTCCCTAGTAAGCATTACTTTAAAATATATTTTAAGAAATAATACACTAAAATATCAAAGAAATGTTCAGGTTAATTTTGGTACATCACCTAAGAAAAAGATAGTTTTTAAGAATCAATTTAACATGAAAAAAAGATCACTTTGTCATTAAAAATCAATCAAAAGTAAAACTTCTAAAGTTCAAAAAAGCAATTCTCCTGTACATTAAAATTTAAAATGGCTTTTGCCACTGATTTTACTTTAAGAAGTTAATAAGTACATTTAAATAAATATAATTCAATAAATGCGAATATGAGGGGTAAACCTTTTGATATTAGAATGATAGAAATTTTAGGTTAAAATGAACCTTTCAAGAGTAAAAGGAAAATGATTCAGTCTTAAGGAAAAAAGTATTTGGGAGGAAAGCCTCATATATGAGTAACAGTATTTAGTTACCACTCACTAAAAATCAACAGTTGCAAAATTGAAGCAGAAAGCATCCTCCAATTGACCATAGTGGAAAGAGTTATTTTCTCCATATCTTATAGTTTTCAAATGTTGATCAGTTTTCAAACTGAGGAATACAATACACAAACAAGGCACTGTGCCAACTCTTAGTTTTGTTTAGCAGAGCATCCAACTTAATATGCTTGACTCCTGCCCTGGTTTACTATTCTAATCACTGTTACAGTTTACCTCTTCTGATACTTGATTTTATTTTCTTGTACATGACTTCTGTTCAGCCTGATACATCCAACTGTTCCCAAGAGTGGTAGGAATTTTGTGGTATGGATGCAAGAAGAAAATGAAATAGTAATCAACTTCTGACAACTGAAATATGCCTTGAAAACTAGTTTTACTCAGAGAAAATGTTTCCTAAAGTTCTTAATCTACCTCTATAATATTATAAAAATCCTGGATATCTTAATCAGAATTTTCAGAGAATTTAGGAGCAATCCAAATCTGTGTGTTCTAGTTCAACTTCATGAGGAATGAATACCAGTTAGGATGGGGTCCTTTTAACACCTTCTCAGGGTGCTGCTTTGATGGAATTAAGGGACTTTCATAACATCTTATAAGACTGAGGGAAATGCCCTTGCTGACCTTGTGAACTCTAGATCACAGCTCCTTCACATTCTACAGCACCATGTTACAGTGCCCATCAAAGGCCTTCACGAGACCCAGGAGTTTCTTATTGTGGCAGCAGATGAATACCTGGATGCTGTTCTTGATCGACTGCATCAGCACAAAGAGTGGGCCTGTGTTAAACTCCCCCTCCTCCCACTTCTGCAGCTCCTCCAGGCTCAGCTCCCTCTAGGGCTTGTTGAGGAGGCTTATGGTGCAAGCCAGGTTTTCTGGTCACTCTTGTCTCCTCCGTGATGCTTTTGTCTCTGATGAAAGATGAGATGTGGGACTCAGAACCAAACCTTACACATCTCAATATGTGAGAGTAATTCAAGACTCTATGACTTAAAAATATCTAATTTAGTCTAAGTAAAATTTAACAAAATATATTAAAGATGAAGCTTTCTCATGGGTTTTCATGAGAGGTTACTATAATCTGTGCCTGTTTTTCTCTGTGGCTGAGATTGTTATTTCCTTGGTCGATACTAGAAGAGGATAGCTGCTACAAGTTTAAAGTAGGAGTTATAAAATAAGGACACAGGGCTGAATTTGGCCAGTAGTTGTACTGTTTGGCCTTCACGATGTTAAAACCTTGAATCAATGTTCTAAATACAGAGATTTCATATAAAAACTCAATTGTCTGGGATGTCTTTAGAAAGTCTATAGAAATGGTAAAAAATGGCTGGAGCTGAGTTGGTCCTGATGATTGTAAATCAGGAAAATTTCTTCCATTATCTGTAGTCACAACCACTATTCTTATTTACTTATTTTAAAATATCTAACCTAGGGCCAGGAATTTAGCTCAGTGGTTTCGCTGCCTGCTGCGCAAGTGCAAGGACTCGAGTTCCATCCCCAGTACCAAACAAACAAAAAATATCTAGCCTAGGTCACTCATTTTTATCATTTTCCTAGTTCCTTAAAGTTTCTTTAATATGCAATCTTTGGCTTTAAGGCAAAGGGTTATGGACCTAATGGTACCACTGATACTTATTTCAGGTTTTATTCTTAGTCTTTAGAAATATTTCCTGGAGAATATTTTATTACATTTATTTGCTCTGAAGTTTTTCTAATTAATTCAGTTTCGCTTTCCAAGAGATGCTTACTTTAACTTCACTATTCCTCTTAGAAGTTTGAGTCTGGAATTCAGAGCATCTTAAGTAGTACTGGTGCTTTGATAGGCTATAATTTTATGTTCAATAAATACAAAATTTGCAAATACATATATAATTTTTGTACATATAAAGAAAAGGATGCCAGAAAGGAAAATTTATTGTTTTATTAATCCAGTGAAAAATCAAATAGTGTCAGTTTTGGAAGGGCAGAGTTGAAATCCAAACTTGAGTGTGTCTGATATGAGGACTAAGTATGAGAGTCCACGTCCTTCCTCTTCTTAGCATTGTTATGTAGCCACTCTTCACATACAGTTGCAAATCTAACTGCAAGTAGTCTTTCATGGGTTAATGTTACTACTTCACCTAATGTCATAGGAAAGGTAGTGACTGGGTGAGCTTACATAAACTCTACACTTATGAAACTGACTTCAATAAGACAGTAGGATTCTATCTAAATATATCAATTCACTCTTGAGCTATGTGGAAGAAGAAGAGCTATAAATCACCAAGAGAAGAAATGCTAGGAAGGAAATATAGAGGTCACCAACAATAACCAGAGTAGGACATGGTTTCTAAGTCAGAGAATGATGACTGTGTACTGTAATAGTTAAGAGGGGTAAGTGCTAATTTAGGCTCCTGCAGATGCTTCACACATAAAATATAGATGAGAATACTTCATGGAATTGTCAGTGAGTGAGAATGATAGGTTGTGAATATCTAGCCCAATATTAGTGCCCAACAAGTGTCAGTTCTTTTCTATTTTGCTATCATAAATTAATGTAACATTTTGGAATTATGAAATGTTAGCATCTACAAGAAGTCTTAAGGACAATTTTTCCTTAATTGTTCAATTTTTTGGCATTTCAATTATTTTGAAGAGAAATGTTGAAATTAAAAATCTTTCCTGAAAGACCTGTCACATATTTGAGGATAGGTAGGAATTGAGATTCAAGCTCATTGACTCACATTCTGCTAGAACATTATTTATTTAATTATAACAAGTACCTACTATGTACTAGGAAGCATCCTAAGAATTGGGTGTCTGCCTGTGGAGAAAATAATAGGCAGAAGTCTTTAACTATAGAGATCATATTCTAGTGGAAAGGGATAGAAATTAAACAATAAATCAAATAATTAAGTAAATTATGTCATATGTCATTAAGTGATAAGGGCTGTGGAAAATAGAGCACTGAAGGAAAATAGTGAGGTAGTTTGAAATAGAGAAGTTCTCAAAATAGAACCCTCATGGAGAACATGGCCTTTGAGTCAGAGTAAAAGGAGACCAAGGAGTTACACTTAATGATATCTGGGAACTGTATATTTAATGCTAAGGAAAAAAAAGTGTACATTCTTTTAAGCTGGAAGGGTATCTGATGTTTTTTGACAAACCTAGAATATACTGTTATACTTGTACACATATGGGTTAGGAGAATAGAAGATAAAGTAAGAGATATACATGAATATACACTTCTCTGAAGTATTTGCTTTCCCTTCTGAATGAAATAGCACACTAGGAAAATTTAGCCTGAGAAATGCTATAAACTGAGATATATTTAAAAAGGAATTGTAGAAATTCTGGCTATAACATAAGTTGGAAAGAAAAACTGAAATGAAATGAAAATAAAGAGACCACATGAGGCATATTAGGTGATTAGACCAGGTGTTGGTATATAAACATGGAGAGTAATGGTTTTACTTTTAATATATTTTGAAAATAGAGCCAACAAATTTTCCTGATACACAGTGCATTGGGAAAAAGAAGATCCTATGAGTCAGCAGTGACCTGCTGAGGATTTTTGCCTTCTACAACTAATGGATGGAGTTGCCCTCAACTCAAGTTAAAATAAGATGTTTTGGGGGGAAATTGGGTTGTGTTTTAGGTATTACATTTGAAATGCTAGTCTCTAGGTACAAATGAATGGAGATGCCTTGTAGATCATTAATGATAAAAGACTGAAATCTGAGAGACGAGTTTTGACTGGTGCCATAAAGGTGGCGTTTTCTGGTAATGGATGATATTTCAACTTATGAAACTGGGATATAAAATCCATGAATGTAGGTAGTAAAGAGGACAAAGAATATCCTTAGAATATGTCAATATTAAGACATGGCTGGCAGTTGCTAGACAAAGAGAACAAGATGAGTGGCCAGTGAGGTTGGTATAGAAACAAGAGTTCTTGGGCTGGGGATTTAGGTCAGTGGTTCTGCCGCCTACCTCGAAAGTGCAAGGTCCCACGTTCAATCCCCAGTACCAAAAAAAGAGAGAAAGAAACGAGTTCTGAACGTCAAGTAGAGAGATCATATAGAGAAAGAAGGGACAACTATGTCAAGTGTTTCTGATCAGTTGTTTAATGGGTGGGGGTTGATCATCAAATTATGACTCATTTTAACAAAAAAGCTATTGGTGGAATGGAGGGGATGAAAGCTGATGGAATGGAATAAGAAGAGCAGAGAGAGCTGGAAGTAGTAAAGTCAGGTAACTCTTAGGAGTTACTCTTGCTCTGAAAGAGAATAAAAAAAAATGGAGCCACAGATGGTGTTAAAAGGAATATTGCTGTAAGTTGAGGGAAATGATCCAGTGGTGAGAAAACATAATAATTTAGAAGAGAAGGGAGACTCTTTGGAACCCTAACTTCTGAGTGGTAGAGATAGCTGAAATGCTCATGGAATAGGATTAGGATTTAGATATTTAGTGAGGAGTATCTCCAATTGATCTACATGTTTAGGATAAATGGTATTAATACTGGACAGTAGGGAATATAAAACTTCTTTGTTTATTTTTATTTATTTAAAGTGAAAGAGAAAGTGAGCTTTTACTAAGAGTGAGTATAACGAACTATTTTTAGGAGAGTAAGATGGAGAATAGGTCAACCAGGGAAATATATGGTCATGTATTTAACTGAGTCATTTTGGTGGATCAGATAAGGTTTAAAAGATGTGGAGTTTGGAGTTATCCAGGGTATGCTATGAAACAAATCACTAAATGTTCATGGCTGTTGTAACAAATTAGCACTATGTAGGTGGCTTTTAAAACAAAAATTTATTTTCTCATGGAGGCCAGAATCTGAAATCTGTCAGCAGGGATGAACTCTTTCCAAAGGCTTTAGGGAGAAATCTGTTCTTGCCCCTTCCAGCAGCTTGTAGTTGACACATTTCTTGATTTGTAGCCATGTGTTCTCCTTTTCTTCTGTCTAGATTGTGTTCACATTACTTACATCTTTGCCTCTGTCATCATATTGTTGTCTTGTGAGTCTATCTTGCAAGTCACATTTCTAAGGACACTTGGTTGAGGATGACTTCATCTCAACATCTTTAATGGTTACATCTGCAGTGACACTTTTTTCCCAAGTGACACCGCATTCAAAGGTCCTGGAAATCAGGATATGTTAATGTCATTGTGGGGGAGGGTGTTCAACTTCTAGAATGTATGATACATGATTAGATGCAATCTCTACCATGCTTGTATGCTTTAAACTCTGTGAGAAAGAAAGAGTGGACATCAAGGGGGTGAGGAGTGAGTAACATGAAAACTATGTTGAGATAAGGGATTTGGCTACTGGGAGAGGGTAAAGATTTGTAGACTTGCAGAAAAAGAAGACTTGGAATGACAGAGGTGGAGGAATGGAGTAGAGTGTATGAAATCAAAATATATGCTAAAGATAAATGAGAAAATGCTGACAATGGCCCAAATTAATGGAAAACCCCTAATACAAGGTAATAATTTCTTCTATACTGTTTCATTTTAGACATTATGCTATTCAATCTCCCTGGTCATATAGATTTTGTCAGAGATGAGGCCATGGCCCATTTTCCTAATTTATTGCCACGGTTATGGGTCTTAACAAGTGAGCCCTCAGGAAACTGGTTGCTTTACCCTTTAGGAGCTTGGAAGCAAGAGTTAAACTGATTCATGCCTTTCCATAAGTCTTTTCATGTTTTCCCTCAATGGCTTTGTCCTTTAGGCAGGTGACATTTATTATCTCATCGGGAGGATGCCCCAGAAGACTGTTTACCTAGGCCCTTCAGGTTATTTTTTCTCCTCTATAATCCTGACAGAAATCTCCCCTGCAGAGTCTATATGACTTTTAAGAACTGGTAGAAAATTCTCTTTAACATTACAGCCTTTCTCTCTCTTCCCCAACATTTTTATTTCCAGGCCTTGCTCGGTAACTGTGTATCAAGTTTTTAAAAAAGATTCCATTTTTGGTTATTCTAATGGATTATATAGAAAAGTTCTGAAATTCATGTTCTCATTCCATTTCTCATTGATCCAAGTCTGCATTTATTTAGCAAACATGCATTTACTGAGCACTCACAATGAGCTGGCACCAGGAATACAAACTTTAACAAAACGTGACTTCTGCCCTCACTTTTCTTACCTTGTCTAGTGCAGAGTGAGCAAACTATATTTCTTATAAATCCAGCTCACAGGCCACAAGCTTTAAAAAATATCCTATATTTGAGGGCTTTTTAAAAAATGTGCAAAAGGCTATATATGACTCACAGAAGAATATCACATTTACTGTTTGATTTTTACAGAAAAATGTTTGTTGACCTCAATCTAGAAAAATATGTGGAAATAATAACACTGACGTCAAACACTGTTGCACTTTGTAGTGCACTATTGGTAATTTTACCTGGCTAGCATACATCTTTCTTTCTTTAATAAGAGATTTTATTTTGACAATAAACCCTACCCTAATCATAGGCTGTAAGGTGCAAATGGTTCTGACTCTATCATTCTTAGCTTAGGGTTGGGTGCCTAAGGCTGGGTAATTTTGCTTTTCATTCTCCCTGGTCATAGGGATTTTGTCAGAGATGAGTCCACAGCCCAAGTTAGTCCCTCGGATTTTTGCTAAAATTATTGGAAAAGCAAAATTCCATTTCTTCTACAGCTATATGGTGAATGATAATGAATAAATATAGCTGTCCAGAGCAACTTTTTGTAAGAGTCAGACTGTCAGATTAACTTTCAGGAAAGCAGAAACAAAAATGGAAAAGACACCAATTTAATCCTAGATCCAATCATGTTTGAAAATAAATTATGTTTCCAAATTGATTAATTTGCATAGTTTTGTGAGGTATCAAACTTATTTTTTGTTTAAGCTCGTCTAAGTTAAGTTTCTGTTGCTATAAAGAATTCTACTTAATACCAAATTAAATAATATAATAAATAATATAAAAACTGGTACATAAAGATACTTAATAAATTTTCTTTCTTAATATCAGAGCTTAGTGTCCTGTAAGAAATATAAAGTATTTACATTTGAAGTGTATGCCCTTGTTTTTCTGAACCTGGAAATTAAACACACATTGAAAAATTAATTTCAAAGTGCAAAATCATGATGCTAATTGAAATCTATCTGATTTTTGTAAAGTAGCAATTATGAGGGACATCTAACACATCTTTGACAGTAAGGGAAAACTTCCTAGAAGAGATAAGGATTTAAGTGAATCTGAAGGAAGTGAATCTTTGCTCAGTTAAAAGAGGTAGTGCCAGTTGGTGAGGCCTCAGGCAAAAAAGGTTATTTCACTATTAAACTATGCAAAACTCTAAGTATAAAAAGGAACACACACTTCTCCAAGAATCACAAAATATGTAATATTGATGCAAAATGAATAGGAAGATAAAGCTGAGGAGGTAACCCTCAATCAGATCATGACTTTCCTAGTGATGCCATAAGAATATGGACTATGAGAAACTGTGGGTTTTAAATGTATACTTTAGAAAGTAAAAAATGTAGCACTGTGCTAGGAATACAGCAGAAAAATGTCAGAGTTTTAGAGAAGGCTTATACGGGAATGACGGGATGGAGAAAGCGTGGGATATATATATATATATATATATATATATATGTACATATATGTAGTAAAAATGATCCATTATATATATTATATTATATTTACATTACACATAATACCAAGGGTCTTTGCACTGAACTACATCCAGTCCTTATTTATTTATTTATTTATTTATTTATTTTTATTTTGAGACAGGGCCTCTCCAAGTTGCTAAGTTGCCCAGCTTGGGTTTAAATTTGTGATCTTCCTACCCTGGCCTCCCAAAGTTTGGGGATTATAGGTATGCAAAACTACACCCAGCTACGGGGAGAGAGAGAGGAGAGAGAGAGAGAGAGAGAGAGAGAGAGAGAGAGAGAGAGAGAGAGACATTAGGGAGGTAAACAGGCAAGATCTTTTGAGTAAGTCCATTTGAGATATGAAGTGGAATTGCATAATGGACTAAGATTTGGTCTATGAGATGAGTGCTGTTTCTGATTCTGTTGATAATAAAGAACAATGAACTCTGACTTGATTTTTATTTTATAACTTTTATAGTTGGGTATTGCATGTGTGGGAAAGAAAATGAATTTTCCACTTCTGATATTTTGAGTTTGAGTTGCAGATGATCATCAGGTTATTGTTGACCATTCAATAGTTAGGTCTGGAGTGGAAAAGACAGATGTGAGCTGGACATCCAGATCCTTCATTATCATGTAGATTGGAGTTGAAAACGTGATGAAATGAGATTATGTAAGGACAAAGTTGTCTCTGATGACTTACTCTAGATCTGTTTATCAAATTGCACATTGCAGCACATTATTTACTTTAAATACAGAATGAATTTTTAGCAAGTCATCAAGTTATCTCTATATATTTCACTACTTTTAGTGGATCTTAAAATTACTATAAGAAACTCTAGATATAATTATAATACTTCATATTGTGGAGATAATCTGAAACTGGAAATCTGTAGAGTTATGTTCTTGTCCTGCTTCTAAATGGCTATTCAGTCCTGAACAAATCATCTGACCTCAGTGGAACACCCTTTCCCTCTCACAAAATAAGGGAGTTAAAGCAAACATTCTCTGGCTATCTGCCCTGCTTAAGCATTCTGAAAGTCTATGTATTCATGAATTGAAGAGTAATTTGTCTTTCCTTCATTTCATGCTAGTGACAGTTTTCAAGAAAAGTGATCAGCAGATCTGATCATCTCAGAGATTTTACTTTTCCAATCAAATTAGATATATTTAGAAATTACAAACAATTTTAGACCAGAAAATAATCAAGCTTCAATTTGTGGTGTTTAATCACTCCAATAGTTGAAAATATTTAATGCACTTGGTTCTCAGCCATGGGATTCAGAATAGGCATCTTCAGAGTGACCAGAATCCCAATTTATTCCATGCTTCTTTGCTGCCAATGTGTCCATACAAATTGTTGACTTTTAGAACTATCAGTTTAGTGAACTTGCATTGATATTTAATATTATTTAAGTTCATTGAGGCTGTTGTTATAAGTTATTCTGAATATCAAAAGTACATCTAGGGCTGGGGAATTAGCTCAGTGGTTCAGCCCCCTGCCTAGCAAGCGCCAAGTCCCGAGTTCGATCCCCAGTACCAAAAAAAAAAAGAAAAAAAGAAAAAAAAAAGTACATCTATTTATGTTTTTGTACACATATTTTTCAATTTAGCCAAAATATTTAATACTGAAGCATAAATTGTTTTCAATAACTAGTTAATTGCATATACAGAGCATATTAACTTAGAGCAAAGTAACTCAAATATGAATGTATTTTAATAGTAAAAAGTGAGAGCATAATGGATAGAAATTGTGTAAAGGAATAAACACATTGTCAAATAAGGAATGATCGACTTTTCAGAAGTCACGGAGACTAAATAGAAAACATAGAAAAAATATGTCCTTCAATTTTACGAACAATAGGTGAGTAGAATCAGTTTGAATATTTTCTGTAAATATGTCTAATCTTTTCAGCAAGATAAAATAACAAATTGTAAACTCTCAAATGATAGCCAGACATAAGTAACAGATATCCTATATAGATCATTGAGCACCTATTTGTTTCTGAGCCTTAACTGAACTACGGCCGTATAATAGTTGAATAGGGATTGATTTTGGTGGGGTATATAATGTGGGGTTTAATGAAAATTTATTCCCAAATTATTTAAATTGGCTTGGCTCTGAGAACAATCTCATGTGTTGAAAGCTGGTTCAAGAAGCACAAGCACAGGATGATGGGGAAAGGGCTGTTTGGCAAGGCAAGAAGGTTCCAGGGAACCGTAGTTTCTGAAGGCTTACTGCAAGGAAGCAAACAAAAGCTAATAGAGGAGCACCTTTTGGAAAATCTTTCAAGAGTAAAGGGAATATTTGGTTCATGAGTATATCTGGAATCTTATTTGAATAAATTGAAAGTGATACAGAGCTCTGATTTCATTGTACTTGTATTTTCTGTCAACATTTATAATAGTGCTTTGCTTATGAATCAGACTAGGTGAAGAGTTGGTTCAAAGAAAGGGATGGTTCATTCACAATTTCAAGGTTCTTAGGACATTGTGCCTCCCTTTTGACATTTATCGCAATCTAGCGTGTATTAGTATTGTCTTGTCAGGCTTTTTTCTTCATATATGGTAGGTACTAGTTAATTATTCCTTAAATTGATCATAACTATAACCTAGTCTTGTAGCATTTCTTGACTTGAATTCATAATACTTTTCAAAGTAAAATTAAACAAAGAAACCAATAATTATAATTTCGGACATGTTTTTAATTGCAAAATGGGAGGGCGGGTAAGGAAACACTTAATGACATAAACATACATTTTAAAACTTAATTTAAAATACACAATATTAATTGTTATAAAAATATCCTTCAACCCAATATGTGCTTTTTTCCTTTATTGATATGGCATAAAATTCGCTTTAAATAATTTTCAATAACATATGTCTGGTAATAAAATTCATAAGGTTGGATTATAATTAATAAAATGAAGATTGTAACATTTGTACAGAGTAAGAAAATGTTGGACTAAATTCAGCATGAAGTATTTTTTTAAATGAGTGGTGAGGTATTCTTAGTGTTAATTTATTATATGTTTTTATGAAATAATGTTTGCATAGATTTATAACTATTTTGAATCTATGAATTCTTTTATTTCATTCAAATATGACGTAGTTTGGAGGCATAGTGTAGATTAGTAATCTCAAGGTATTAAGATAGTGGTAAAATGAAATCTGAAATTCATGACTAATAACAATTATATTGATAATGGAAAAATATTTCAAATTTAAATGAAGATCAGTGACCACTTCTTTAGTTAAAATACAGTTTATTCTTACATATTTGAATTTTTTTCATTGTGGCTCAATATTAATTGCCATAAAGTTATTTCAGTAAAAATAAAATTATTTCTATTTATTTTGGTCCTTTAAAGGGATACTTGTTTGGGTAATTCACACTGTTTTATTCCCTGCAAAATTCTAGATGATCTTCTGAGTAATAGGAACTGTTATTACAACATAAGACTTAAAAGAAAACACTGTTGTCTTAGAAACAGACTTTCTTCTGTCATCTTCCTATAGTGGCTCACAGGCTGCCAGTAACACTCAGCATTACCACAGGGTTGGGAGAGCACTTTGAAAGGAATGAGAACATTGTATTCTTTTAATTTATATCACTGTTTTGTATCTCAGAGAATAAATACAATTTTTTTAAAAAGCAGTGGGTAAAATGCAGAACCATTAATTTTCCTTAAGTATTTTATCAACCAAATATTCTCACACATGAGATATAACACCAAGACACTGGAGATTCCCACAGACATACTTAAGGTTTCTAAACAACACAATGATTTTAGGATATTATGACTGAAATGCTTATCACTAGTGAACCTGTGGCAACTTTCAGTGAGAATTACTGAAGATGTTGAAATCATTTAGAGAATGACAATTGAAGGCAGTAGACATAGTTCAGCAATGGTGTACTTGACCAAAAAATTGAGAGTCAGGAGAAGAAAGCAGGTGAAAGGCCACAGAAAACTGATGTCCTTTTTTTGCAAGAATTCCCAAATGGAAGTGATATATACAGTCTAAATTATTCATTGAGTGGCTATGTAATGGGGATGCTTACTTACTAGATGCTGCTGTAGGTATCAGCAATATGTTTTTTTGTTTTTGTTTTCTTTTTTAAAGGCCTCTATGAGAGTTACACTCTGGTGGGGAAAAACGGCAGTTGCTCAATACACAAAATACAGGGTGTGTCATCTAGTATTGGGACAGAGGGATTATAAGGGAGCTGGGAAGAAGCTGAGCCCAGGAAACAAGCTGGAAAAGGACCCTGTGTATGATAGGACCTCCAACCTTGAGTGTAGGTGTTGGAGGTCAGTGAGATTGACGTTTTGCATAGGATGGCCGGGAATGGCTCTCAGGTAAGATAACGCTTGCAGAGAGAACTAAAGGAGAAATTGTGTACAGAGGATTCTGTTTTTATCTACGTGGCAACATAACCCTGATCATTTTTACACCTGAAAGAAAACTCACATTTTCATTCCATTATAATTATTTTTCCCCCATGTGGTTGTATATTGCTACATTCTGGTTAGAATCTATATACATATAGAATTGACTAAATACATCAAAATACAATTTTACAAAGTCAAGGGCTTATTGCTTGCTACATAAACACCTATTGAAATAAATATATTGAACTCCATTTTTCAACACAAAAAGATATGTGTACATAATGTTTTGTGATCCTTTTGTTTGCTTCTTGTTACTTTTTCAGATATTGAAGATGGGAAAATAGAGTCTATTCCAAGTTGTACTGTGGTTGTATTTCTTGTGTTTAGGAAACACACAGAAGGATATTAGCAGAACAAAAAAAGAGCATGAGGGCACTGTTTTTTTGTGTGTCTTAGTCTTGTCTTTAATCATTTCCATGAAGATTGGTTTCACTGGTCCTTTCATTAATCATTTCTTAGCAAAAAATAGATGAACAATACTATTACCCCTATTTTGTAAATAAAAAAAAGAAGAATGGTAGGAAGGTTAACAGATTTGCCTTGGGCAATTCTAACTATAGGGCTCTGGTAAAGCCCTTAGCAGAAGCTATTTGTCTTAAATGACAGTTCTGAGTTTTAACCACTAGGGTCCAGAGTAAGCTAAGTCTAAAACAATGGACTTGTAACAGAGAGGGAACAGGACTGGGAATCAAGAGATCTCAATTATTCTTGAATTTGAACCATTAACTATCTTGGAGAATTTTAGAATTATTTTAAAAGTTGGAGGGCCATTAGATACAGTCATTTATCAACAAGCATTTAATGAGACCATTTTCTACACCAGATATTGTGTCAGGTACTGATAAATTTAACCTTTCATTCTCTGAGTCACATAGTACTAGGGAAAATTCACAAACAGTGTAAGCTCAGTGCTATGTAAAAGGTAATTTCAGCATGATATTGGAGTGAGAGGGACACGCAACAGATTTAGGATGGGAGAGAGGACTTCTCAGATACTTGCTTACAAAATATGCAGCTAAAATAAATCAGAATTGTGGTTGATTAGTACAGGTAGGCACTAAGCCAGAGAAAACTGACATGCAAAGGCCCAGAGGCAGGAAATAGAATTCGACATGTATAATTATTTCTGTATGGATGGATGATAGAGGATAAAGACACGAAAGGTCAGAGAAGAAGTTAGACTTTTCAATCATGTGTCAAGCACAAAATACCTGTTTACCACACAAAATGGTTTTGCTTTGAATTTGAATGCACAGGGACATTTTTGATGCATTTTAAGCATAGGCTGGAGCTACTGGATATGAAATTTACAAGGTCATTTACAGAAGCAGAATAAAGAATTTATTTGAAATAGAAGAGTTATGAAGCTGTAACAATAATCCAAGAGAGAAATAAAGATCTGACCTAAAGCCAATGAATACGGACTAGATTATAAAAGATTGACATAAGAAGTATGTAAAAAGGAAAGTGTATAGGTTTTTATAAATGACTGCTCATGAAGGAGGAAAGAATGGAATACAGATAATTTTGAGGGCTATGATATAAAAGGATAAAAGTTGTAGAGAAGATTCATATTAGAAGAGAATGTACTCTGAAGCTAGCTTAGTCTTTTCACCTGCATTTAACTGGGCAAGAGAATAGGTTAGGGTCCGTTTGGTCTAAGAACACAGATTGTAGCAATTTAAGTGAAAGTCAGTCTCTAGGATAGTGACCTTCAGGGTCCAGGGTCAGCACATACCCAAGTTCCATGGATCCATGATTATCTTCAAGGCTGCTTTCATTCAGAGATAGAAGATGGCTGGGACAATTTCAAGAGATAAACCTTGAAAGAACTGTGTCCAAAGGCACAGAGGAAGTTTCTCTATCCCGGAATGTAGTGTAGGACAACAGAGCCCTTGCTGTCCTCTCTGTCCCTCTCCTATCCCTGCACATATATGTTGCTCAGCATGGAATACGTCTTATTCTATGGGCATGACCAAGGTTAGGTCCCCACTCTCAATCGAGGAGTAAAATATGACAATGACGAGGCAAATTGGGATTTAATACTGGAGCTGGGCAGAGGTTCACTCGCAGGTCCTGTGTCGCATGAGAAGTTGGAAAAAATGAGTGTTCTACTCATATAAGGAAAGGGAGCTAAGATTTATGACACAAACTCTCTCTAACATGGGATAAGAATACCTATCTGGAATGTGTGTGAGGAAACAGTATGATTTGCTAACATAGACACACAGGACTAGATTATGTGTGTGGCAGGATAGGGCCTGGATGGATGAAAAGAAGGGGATGAAAATAAGATGAAAGATTAGATAAAAAGTTAGAAAATATTGAATGAAAATCAAACATGTGTAGTCCATTCATCTCCCTCCTCTCTTAGGCAATTTAAAGTATATATTGTGGCATTATCCTTTCTAGGATTATTGCTTTTAAAATCTTTAATTCTCTTCCTTTGTTGCTTTCTTCATTATGTCCCTGAAACAGAAGGAAAACAGTGTTTCTGCTTTATTCTAAGAAGCATGAAAAGATTTCTAAGTGTGAAGCAGATCCAAGGGGAAAATAACTCTCTTAGATATAGACGTTATTGCCATTAAATTACTACCTTAAGTAGATGTACATATAGGAGACACAGTTAATTTCACATGACGATGGGAAGGACCACTAAGGTAATGAACTTCATTGAAAGTGCCTTTAATCCCATTATGCATGTTTGAGAAGCTTTCTGAGCAGGAAGACCACTGAGTTGATAAAAGAAGCATTTAGTTAGCAAATGCCTTTTGTGGTTCCCTGCTCACTAGTGTATTTGCTTTAGAAATGAATCTCTCTCCCATGGAAGATGGAGACATCCTTCTCCTACAGACTTGTCTCTGAAATAGAGTGAGTGTGCACGTGTGTGTATTGGAGTGAGGGGGTGGCCAGTGTCATGAAGGAATATATTAAGCAACTTTTTTATGGATATGTGGATTTCATAATTTAAGATTGTCCTAGGGCATCCATGAATTATGCATAGGTTTTGTTTTCTTATTTTACATTCTTAGAGAGGATAAAAATGCTTGATTCTGTAATTCCTATACCTTTAGTGTTATCTAAATCTCACTGCTGAATGCTGGGCAGACTTAGGAAACAGCATCTGCTATTTAGAGTATTTTCCTAAGATCTTTCTGGGTACTTCTTCTTCCTCAAATGCTGTTGTAATCAGCTGTCTCTTATATATAGGGGGATTCTACTAGACCTTAAGCTTATGTCAAAACAATAGCGGAAACTCATTCAGCAATGATTTGGAAGTAAATTAATTGTTTATTTATTTTCCAGTATTATGTGTCATATTTAAGACTAATAATTACAGAGTTCTCATGTGTGAGTCATGTGGATCAACATTTTCCCTGTCTCCCAGTGCTCTGGGGTGCGTGCCACCTTCTGTGATTCTGTGTACTCTATGCTGTGACATGAGGTATATGTTTTCAAAGATAATCTCTATCCTACTAATAACCACACTCAAGGCCTCCTTCCACTTTGGAATGGTAGATAGCTAAACAACAGATGGTTCAGAAAAAAAGCCCTGAGAATCTGGAAAAGAAATTCAGTATGATGATTTTATTTACTTGGATCACTTTGTTTTATAAATCAACAACTCAAGAACACTATAATTAGTTATTAACATAGGGCATTGTATTTAGTTGCTTAGTGTGTACAAGATCTGGAATCATTAAAACATTACTTTTCTATCTGTCTTAGTTGCTACATTTGAAGATATGGGATATATGTTATAATTGTTTCCTTTTATAAAGAAGCTCAAGCCAAAATTTAACGAGTTGGTTTTCCAGGTCCTGTAGACATTTAATTTCCCAATGATTGCAGATTTTGTTTCACCGCTAGGTGGCAGAAGAGTTTTACAGTTTCTGCATCTGTGCTTTCCAAGCTACTAAAAGGCCCAGCTCAGTCCCACAGCAGCTGAGGCTGATATAAATGTATAAACAAGCAGAAGCTATATGCGACACACACTACCATTATTAAAGCATAAAGCAGAACTTCAAGCCAAGTTCTTGGCCTCCGATCATCTAGTGAAGCCAGTGCTTTGCTGATGGATTGAAGCCGAGAGAGGAATCCTGAACAAAGACGATTTCCTGAGGCTAGCTTTTGTGTATATGATTATGTACCATTGTCCAGGACTAATGTATCAAAGGGAGACAATTGGCAACTCACACATTCACTGCTTCTTGGAAAGAGTGCTAGCGCTTCCACATGACTCTGCTACTGGTCTGATTGGCTCTTGTAGGAAGCAAAGTCATGGCACGACATAAAGTCAAGGAGTAGCTAAACCTGTGAAAACTGAACTGTTGGATTGAAAAGCTGTGCAGCTTTGGGGATTCTTAGCAGTGGGAGGTTAGTTATAGTTAGAAATAGAATTTGCTAGTAAAACATATTTCTGTGCTAAGTGTATAGCAAGGATGTCATTTAGGAATAAGTTCTGCGACTTATGGAATAGTCACAGTAAATTCAGGAAGATGCTTGTATCAAACAGGAAGAAAGGTACTTGTACTTGTACTTGTAGACTGTTTGTGGTTTTTAGAGAAAGGATGGATATTTATTTTTAATGTGCCCCCTGTATTCCAAAATAGGTAAAAACTCTTCACTTAGGAAAGTGCAAAAACACAGATTTGTAAAGAATGGAAAGAGTATAGTGAAGGGAGGGGCTCTGCAGCTACAGTTTTCTGGAAAGGCAGTAACCTGTAGGTTGCATTCTAAGTTGAGCCACATACATCTGCCATTGCAGCCAGCACTTAGTACAGCGTGAATGACACAATGCTCCCCAAACGTCACTGTCCAGCCGTGTCTACCAATTAAAACTAATAAACATTCCTCCCCATCCTGAAGATGTGCCCCCAGCCCTGCAAGCAGCAGGGCAAGCGATGGCAGTGCATAATAACCGCAGTAGCAGCAGCGGCAGCCAGAGCCCTGGGCAGCAGGTGCACTTGGCTGGGAACAGGGAAGGGCACAGTGTGGTGCTGGCATTGCCAACTCACATATTATGCAGGCAGAGCTGAGTTGTTTACAAATTGATAGCAGAGGGAATTTGGTGGGAGAGAGAGAGCTGGGCACACTGCATTCAGTGCTCAGAGAAGACTAAGTTGGCTCTGTGCTGCCTGACGGGTTGCCTGTCACACTGGTGAATGGGGTGTCTACCCCCTAAGTCAGGAGCTCAGGCCTAGTTCCACAGGCAGGCGAAAATACTTGAGGAGCAACCCAGGGATCTGTGGTGTTGAGGACCAGAGATTCTTTCTGAATCTTTCTCTTCTAGGTCACTGGATAAGCACAATCACAGAGCAGACCAGTCTGGACATAGCTGGAGAGCTGGAATAAAGAAAAACTGCAAAAAATTAAGAAGGGCCTTGAATGAGAAGAAAATAAACCTCCAAGAAGGGACAGGATCTCTTAAAGTTCTCAGAATCCAGAGAGAGGTAGGGGCTTTAGCACTAAGCACCATGCTAGCTCTCCTTGGGAGGGAGCTAGGAATCCTACGAGTGTAGAGTCTATGTGCACTGAGGTTGAAATGCCAGGCTCAGACACACAGGACACCAGAAGGATGCAGTGGAGGACAAGCCAGAGTAAAGCTCTCCTTGTGTAATCAATTATGGCGAGTCTCCCACTCACCAGTCAAGCATCCTGTGTGTGTTTTCTTTTTCAGTGTTATTTCTACCAAGGGCAGGAAGAATGTGTCCTTTTTCCATATTGTCAGCAGTGCAGCAACCTATGTCAGTCTCTGTTTTCACCTCTGCTGGTTTCAGCTGTGCTGTCTGGCTGTGTTAGTGTTGTCAATTTAAAATCATGCTTCTCTCTGTAAGTGCTGCTATGATACAGAACACCTGAAGGTGTCATTTTCCTGTGGTTAATTAACCTTGAGACCAGAGGCACACCAGCACCACCCCTTAATTACATTTGTGTGTAACCCTGCAAACACAGGGTGACAAGGGGCCACTAACACTGCTGTCATCTCCCTGTCCCACCTGTCTGACCCATAATCTAGGGGATTGTTATATGATGATTTTTGTCCTCAACGTGAGTTGTTCTGCATTCTGAGTTCAAATGGCAAAGCTTTGAGTGTCTGAGTGAAACCTTTTGACAGGTGTATGCAAACACTTATACTTGAAGAATTTTTTTAACCAAAAAAGCAACCTTCTGTGCCTCTCCCTGCTGGTGTTGCTTGAGCAAAAGAAGGAAAAAATAGGCATGAGGGTTATAACAGTGGTGGTAGAAATCAAAGAAGGACACATATCTCCTGCCATTGCTTTCATAGCATCTAAAGTTGAGTGAACTTACTAATTAATATCCCAGACTCTTTTCCACAAGCTGGGTGAACTGAGCCAAAGGTTTTTTCACAGCCTTAAACTGTCAGAAAAACATTTGACTGTATCATGCTGGGTCTTGGGCCACAGGGAAGAAGTGGTCTGAGGCAGGGAATCCGGAGTGTGGGAAAAGAATGGAGTGTAGAGGTCAGATAGTTGTAAGATCAAATAAAAAATAATGGGGAGGGGAGGAAGGAAATAAATACTAGAGATAAAGAGATGAAGTCATGAAAAATTTTAATCATAACCAAGGAATATGAATCTTGTCTAATAACCTACAGAGATAGATCCAGGCTAAAGATATGGATCACAAGAAGCCAGGAACACAAGCCAAGCATACATTCACTGTGGTTGGTTTGCATCTGGATAAGGGGACTTAGAAAGTCAGGTGCGAAATAGCAAAAAACAATTAATGGAGGCTGATATGGTCAAAGTATGTGGTTTCCTTAAGCCCTTCTCTGAAAGCAAGTTCATTCATTTATTTTTTCAAAAATCAATAATTTCATGCTAATTATAGATGTGGAAAATAGGAAAAGTGTGAAAAAATTCCCTCTAGTACAAATATCTGATTATAGATGTTCCTGTATAACATTGTCACCAAGTTGGTATTAATGTTCCGCTTGAATACCCCCAGTGGCAGACTCCTTTCCAGCTCTTGATGGTTTCTGAATTGCTTTATACCTTGATACCAGCATTGTCTCTGTGAGGCTCCTACCCATAGGGCTTTGAATTGATTCTGGAACTAGCTTCTCATATTGTTATGTAAAAATATTTAAAATTATTGAAAAGAGGACTCATAGCTCTTCATTTATCTTATTAATTAATCATGAATACAAAGTTCTAGGCTCTAGAAGCACAAGAGTGAGTAAGATAGCATCATGGTCATTAGGCAGTTTTTATCTGTGATATACAGACAGAAACGTGACTGTGTTGTATGATGTGGGATTGTCCAGAGCCACCAGTGAGTTATGTGGGAAGTGCTGAGAAGCATATTGGAAGTTAGTCATATTTAGGGAAGACCCACAGTGTGGAGGATAAGCAGAAGTTTAGTAGGTATAACACTGGAGGGGTTTTCAGAAGAAGAGAGAGAAAAACAGGAGAAATGCCTCCCTTCTCCAGTCGGAGACTGAAAACTGGGTCCTGGATCCCTTCTTGGAGACATTAATGCTGTGAGCGGCACCAAAATGCTTCTAGGGGAACTTAGGTTGATCTCCATTCTTCTGGCTTTTGAAATACCTTTGAAGAATAGAGGACTGCAGTTGGCTGACTGGCATAAAATGAGGTTTACTAGCTATTAAATGAGGAACATTAGCTTTGTCCAAGAGAAACTCTGAGAAGGAGTCAGAAAGGCTTCTTGTGTGCTTGCTTTTCACTCTGCTTTGATGGAGCCAGACTGGGACAGTAGGGAAAATTCATAAAGTCTTTTAGTTTGCATTTCTGAATGTGCCACCCTATCTTGGATATCTTTGTTTCAAGTCGTTCTTAAGATACTGTGCACAATCAGACAGTTGACAAAAATATTCATTTGAAAGTATACCTTTTTAAATGAATTATAACAAATTTAATGCTATCGTGACTCTTTTATGAATTGAATCAGCTTTACTTTTGCAGTTTTCATTATATGAATTATTACTATAAAACATAGATTGTACTCTCACATGCTTTTGTAATTTAACCTTCAAATCTACCCCTCTCTGTGCTGTAAATGGATCATGTAGAGATACTTATGCTGGTTAATTTGAAGAATATAGGATGTTAAGCTGCACATGGTTTATCTATTCTAAAGAAATTCAGGAAGAGTCATAAATCACCATGGTGACATAAAACATGGTCCCTAGGGGCATAAAATACTGCAAACCCTTTTTAATGATTTACAAATCTTCCAAATGTCATATTGACACAACTTGGGCCACAGCAGGGAATAATTGTTCTCAACAGTTACATATCCTAAAAGAGAGGGGGAATCTTACACTAAAATCATGACCTGATAGCAATAGCTCCCACTATACTAAATGTACTGCCAGCTCAGATTTTGTTAAAAGTTTTGAAAGAGAAATACCATCTGTACCTCTAGGGATTCTAACCAAGGGAGGATTTCCTTTTATAATGAGAGGATACAGTTAACAACATTGTGAACTATCCTAATAGTTTGTACTTTCATAACACTTCTAATCTGATAATTCTCAGGGATTAACCATTAAAATTGTATTAAGTAAGGAAACAAACATCAGAGGTCCTCAGAGCATCAGATCACAGCAGCTCCATTTCAAAGATAACAAAGATGAGTAAATTTGTTTCTTAAAAATGTACTCATCAGTTCTTTCACCCCATACACTTAAAAGCTTTTCATAAGGATGAGTTTTTCTTAGCCATGATATAAACATAGCAACTACAATGAAAAGTTTTGAGTTTTAAAATACTCAAGGGGATCATAGAAAAGTTTCTCCTTGAAAAATTACATTATAGTTAAGAGCAAGCTTCAATTTATTATCATTAACTATTAAAATGAAATAATTTTGTACCAGATATTTAATGTTTTGAGAAGCAGGGAAGTCCTTCCCCTGAAAAATGTTGCAAACTTGTGACAATGGTCCTGCATATTTGTTTTGAAGAGAAGAGGTGAATAGCGATTATCTTATGTACCAAATCCTGTAGCCTCAAGTGGTTTACAGAAGATACATTTTCACTTGTAGCTGATATACTGTTGTTTCATGGCACCTCTTGGAATTATTCTTACCTCTTTAATAATGCAAGATACTCTTGGGACCTAATTTCTGCCTTAAATAATTCATAATGCATGCTTTGTATTAAATGAACAATTTTAATGAGAAAACCATATCTATTCAACTGGGGAATAACTGTTGATTCAATTTGAATGTTATTTTGAATGAACTAGCATTGGATTTTACTATATTGTTTTCACATTTAGGTCCCAACCTTATTTTTCGTCATTATTATTTATTTTACATCATAGCAAGTTGAGAAAGTGATGAGAATTTGTGAGAATGAACTGTAATTAGACTAGATGATGGAAAATGTATAGAGAAACTAAGAAGAACAACTAATATATAGATATAAACTTGTTCAATAATCTATTCTATTTTTCTTAACCTTGGGATTTCGTGGACAATACCTGTGTATCAGGTCTATTTTTCAGTATGCAAAAGCAATGAGGCGCTAGCATTAAATCACTTTCCTTTGAACAGTTTACCACTCAGAGTTTTACATTTATTTATGGAGATTATTTGAGAAATGTCATTAATATAGTAAAACAATAGAGGAGGAAATTTCCCTCTTAAAATAATAATAGAATAGAAAATATAGTACAGAATATATAATACAAATTGTATCAGTACAAGAGAGTAATTATGAAATCCCATGAAAGCAGAAGTGTGTTTTTGTGAACCTATCACCCAAAGCAATGTATCTTACATACAGTAATTGGTTACCAACTACAAGTAGTGGACAAAAGTAAGTAGTATGAAAAAAGTATAAATAATACAAATAAAATATGATTAATAGTACTATCACCTAAAGCATATCCATGTGCAGAATTGGTCAAAGTATTGTGAGTATATGTGCATCCATATATTCATGGCATATATGTATTTATATATACACACACATATATATATATATGGCTTTATTCAAGTATAATTATGAATAAAATCACATATGCTTATTTTACACAGTATGTTTTTATATACATGCAAACATTGTGAAATGTTTAAATGAAGTTAGGATATCAACTCAAATACTTATTTTTTGTGATGAGAATGTTCAAGGTTTATCATCTTAACAATTTTCAAGTGTATAACACATTGTTTTTTAATGATAGTTACAGTGCTGTGCAAGAGGTCCCCAGAATTTATTTATGCTTTCTAACTAAAACTTTGCACCCTTTAGCCAAAATTTCATTTCCTACTCTCTCACCAGCCCCTGGCAAACACCATTTTATGCTCTGCTTCTAGTTCCTTTTTTTGGATCCACATATAAGTAGGATCAAATGGTATTTTTCTTTCTGTGGCTGGCTTACCTCATGCAGCATAATTGCTCCAGATTCATTGTGTTGGTGCAAATGACAGAGTTTCCTTCTTTTGGAAGGCTGAATAGTACCTCACTCTGTATGTTCACACTTTTATCCATTTATTAATGATCACTGAGGGTGATTCAATATCGTGGCTATTGTGAATACAATACTGAAATGAACATGAGAGTACAGATATCTCTTTATGGTAGTGATATTTCCTTTGTGTATCTAGCCAGAAGTAGTATTGCTAGATCTCTTTTTATTTTTTTGAGAGAAACCTCTATCATTTTTCATAGTGACATATTAACTCCCCCACCAATTTTCCCCATGTTCCTTATGCTCTTCATACTCACTACACTGATCTTTTATCTCCTTGATAGTAACCATTCTGGTAGGTGCAAGTTAATATCTCATTGTCTCATTGTGTTTTAACTTGCATTTCCTTGATTATTACTATGTATTAATTAATATATATATTTATAATCTTTACTAAACTTATTCAATGAGGGTACATTATTATTACTTTTTTATAGAAACAGAGGCTTCGATGGTTAAAGTAAATTGCTTAAGTTCACATTGGGAACTCTGAATGAGAACCTGCATTTCCAGGAGGGAGTATCGTGGTGGCAGAGATGAAGAAGCACTGGCAGATAGCTCCAAGATACACACCAAGGTCAGCCAGTGCATGGCTATGTGAGGTGGTAGAGACATGAACAAGTAGAATACAATCTGAATGGGACAGTGAACAGGTGAAATATAGAAAAATGGAAAGCTATAATAAAAAGTGAAGCTTCTCTCCAACCTAGACACTACTCCCAGAATAAGTCCAGAGAGTTCATTGACCAGAGAGTGGCACAGCCACAGTTTTCCCACTGGGATATGACCAAGAGTCTTGGCTAATAGTAACAGAAAAGTATATCTGTGTCCATAGGGCTTAGAGACCATGCCATTCTCTTAAATGCACAAAAACTTTCAGAGGAATAAGGCAGAGCACGGCCTCAGCTAGGCACTTTCTTATACCCCATTGTATGCATCACAGCTAAGCCCTGCAGTTTCCGCATTGGTACATGGCCTGGACTCTGAGAAAGTGCTTCCCTGTTCACAGGTTCTGTTTGCACAGCAAGTCGAGTTCAAGCCATACTCAGGGTCTGGGCTGAGGCTGGAAGAGGCAAGCGGTGGTGCAGATAGTTCTAGCTTGGGCTTCTGCCTGGATGCCACTGGAAACAGGAGGAAACAAGTGCTAAAGATAAACTAAGAGGTCTTGGGGCAGCTAGGAACCACTGGTAGCAGGGTTGGAGAGAAGCAGCCTGCAATATATGGGAGAACCTCCTCCCTAACCCCAGATGTCACTGAGATCACAGAGGCATGGATAGGCAGAAACAAGGGAGCCCAGAGCTCTAGAGATGGAGAGAGAAAGACAGGGAAACAACTGACATGGTGGTGGGCATGTTAAAAATCCGTGACTCCTGATTCAGAGAGCCAAGATTTACTAAGATTTCACTGTATTTGTCAATATTATATTTTGAAGAATTTATAAAAATATAGTTTCCATGATGAAAATGAATATGTATTATATAAAAATAAATAGAAACATGTAGAAAGATTTTAAAACATTTAAAAAGTAACTTGCAGATGAGCTTAAATATTATCTGACTACTCGTTAGGGATGTAAATTGTACATTTGTCAAAGTTTATCATTTAAATATTAAAAATAAAGGTCAATAGTCTGTATTGAATATTATAAATGTCTGTATTGAATATTAAAAATTTTCCTTAAAATTGCAGAAGTTTAACCAAAGTTTTGATTATTGGATGTGAAAGTAATTCCTATGTGGTTTTATGTATGCATGTACATGCAAGGAATTATTCAAATCCCTTCAATTTTATCTTAAGTGAATGTCTGGCTTTTTTACTATAAATTTTGCAAGAAATTATAATATGGGAATAATGTAGGAAATACATACAGAAACCCTGAGTTTCTCTTTCTGACTTCCCTGAGTCACAATTAAAATATAGTTTTTCTGTAAATCAAATTATATACAAATAAATATATACTCATATTCAGTTATAGATTTCTAAGCTAAAAAGTCTGTGTCCATTATACTATGGTTATTAATATTAAGAATAAAAAGACTTCTACTATAATTTCCAAATTTTGATACATGTGGCACTGTTGCAGATTAGTGTCTGTTCTGGTGTATTGTCAGGTCACAGCAAAGGAAAAAAACACTTTCTCTACTTTATGTCTCCTTTCAAAGGGTAGCAGGAAATTAAAAAAGGAAAGGAGTTCTATGTAGCATTTCTGACAGCCAATTTCTCAGAATCCAGAAATACTTCTCTGTGTAATAAGTTGCAGTAGATACAAAGGAGCACTTATGATTGATGACTATCTCTGTTTGCATGAGCGATAATTCCTGAATACACAGCTCTCCATTAAAATACAAATGCATTTTCAACTGTGTATTTCTTTATCTATGTTTTACTCTTATTTGACATTATATGAAAAGAATCAAGTAAAGTTAGGCTCTGGTGTATTCCAGAAGTGAAACCGCAGGGAAGGGAATTTCAAAGAGGGGAGAAACATTGTTTGCTATCTGTGTGGCCCATGGGTTCTGACCTAGGAGTAGTGAAGTGGCTGAACCCTGGATGAGGGTGAGACTTTCTACTGCACTGATGTGTTCTACTTGCCTTTTCAATAAGACACTCTGTATTGAAACCAAAAGATTTTAAAGTGATTTTTTTAGAGAATTTTGAACCTTAATAGGTGAATCTTTAAGGACATTACCTAGACCACCTTGCCTCTGAGTTTATTTAGCACACTGTGGACCCTGAGCTTTTAACAAATTTAGCACTTGATACATCTGAAATATAGTAGTGTACTTCTTAGGGAAATCATATTTAATATTAGCACTGATACATGGGAAAACAGAGCTGAAAAGTAAAAGAAATTGATGAGGAAGAGATTACCAGAGATAAATGAAACAAATATATTTGATATGAATGATCAGGCTGATCATTGGTACTTATAAGAAACTGAGATCATGAGCTAGTAAATTATTTTAAGAACACACAGGTGATTATGCTATCATGTGAAAGTAAAAAATGGAAACCCCAACTTGAGGAGTGAATTGATAAGTTCCGATTGTCGCTGCTGGAACTGAGATCAAAAGAGAGATAGAGTGGACTGTTTGACAGATACTGTGTTAGGCACCTTTATAGCCATAATATAATTTAATTTTTATAGTAACCTTATGATATTCATTACTCTTTCAGAAGTGACAAACTAAGATTTGAAGAGGTAACATTATACAATCACAAAGCCAGTAAGACTCAAAGTCTATTTACCACTGTAAGTGGTAGTCTTCTAATGCAACAGGCTCGTACAAAACTAAGATATCTGCTAAGGTTTGAATGTGTCCCTCAGAGTTCATGTATTGGAAGCTAAATTCCCAATGCGACAGTGTTAAGAGGTGAGAACTTTAGGAGGTGATTGATGTCATTTTTGGGTTTCTTATGAGTAGATTTTTTACAAAAGTGAGTTCAGTCCTCTTTTTCTCTCTCTTTTGTGCACAGGTGCTGTCCTTCCCTTGCCCCTCCTACTCCCCAGACCTCAACCTTATCCCATGGAATGATGCAGTTAGAAGACCCTTACCAGACGCCAACACCTTCATGTTAGACTTCCTAACATCTGAAACTGTGAGAAATAAGCTTCAAATTTCTCCATCTCTGGAATATGTTTAGAGCAACATACTTAGGAGAAAGACAATATCCAATATATATTTTTAAAGGATACACATGTAATGTCTCTCCATCAAGTCAGTACTTGTGAAATCTTGGTTTAAGTCATGGATTCTATGAGTAGAGAAACCAAAGAAAGACAGAAAACTTACAGATACCATTTGGTTTTTTTTTTAAAACTCTAGGATAATAGATCTCATGTTATGAAATGCTTTTAAATGTATGTTGATGTTTATTAAGGGTACGTAGTTCATTTGCTGATATTCACAATTATTTGTGCATTTGCTAACTTTCCCATATGAAGCATTTGTTACCTGTTTGAAAACACAGTACAGAGAAAAATAAATAAGGATATGAATTATTTTCCTATTTACCTTTCAATGCAGATGGATATTAGTTTAAATAACAAGTTCTGTCTTGATTAGAGGACATTAATGATCATTAATTATTAAAAATATATTTCAAGTCTCCTCAAGAAACCAAGCTCAACTTACCCTTTCAGCAATGTGTACAATCAAATTTTACTTCCTTAAAAATCATTTCATGAATAAATATAAATGGAAAATCAGAAAAGTAGTGTGAATAAATCTTCATGTCTATGTAAAACAGTATGACAAAATAAAAAATACCGTACTGTTAACATCTTTTATAAAATATTGGCTATATATGAGTTTTGATTTAAAATATGTTCTAAATGTTTATGGTATATGATTTTTTTCCTTACTGTCATTTATCTCATACATCCCTTTCATTCATTTACTCACTCAAAAATATTTATTACTATTTCATGCTCTAAACAGGACCCAGTGCTGGTCATAGTCATAGCAAGCTCTTGTCGAGTTCATTCTCTAGATGCAAAGATAGATAATAATCAATACAATAAACAAGATAATGTCAGAAAAAAATACATATATATCACTGACAGGGAATGACTTGGGGTGGATTATTTGAAAATCAAGCCAAGGTAGATTTTTGAGGAAGATAACCTTTTCAAAGAAACCTACATGAGGAGAAAAGCCTTCCTTCCAGAGATACAAGAATGGTGGCAACTATGAGCAAGAAGAGGTTTCAAATATTTAAATAAGATATTTTTTAAAGACAGTATAGCCAGGACATATACTAGAGAGTCATGGCATAAGGAGGGGAACAGATTCTGAAAGGCAAGACAGTTATACACATTGTAGATTTTAACATCAGTGCTGTGCAGATAATGGAGCTCAGTGAGATAGCAATCAGTGAAGAGAACACATTAAGACAACACAGGCCAGTGATACTCAGCAGTACAGAGGGAGTGTGTGCATTTTTGAGTGAAAGAGATATTGATGTAGAATTTGCTCTAGAGTTACAATGGAAAGGACTTCAAGAATTTGATGGATGATGGAGAGAGGAATCAAGATTGACTTCTCACTTTTTGGCAAGAAAAATAAGGTGGATGTTGTTGCTATTTACTAAGTTGAGAAAACCTCAATTTAAAATTTTTTGACAGTGCTTAATATGCACAAATCATTTATGATGTAAAAAGATTGGCTTATTTATAAAAGCCTTTCAATGATTGTCATTTTCCCTGTTCTCTTGAAGATTTTGCCATTGTAACTAGCAATAGACTTTCCTTTTTTATGTAGACCATTGTGTTTGGGTCTCTTGGAATGTATATCTGTGAGATATGATGCATTAGTTATCTTTCCATTGTTGTAACAAAATATGAGAAAGACAACCTAAAAGAGGATTTGTTTTTCTTCTTCTTCCTGTTTTTTTTTTTTTTTTTGTATTGGTAATGGAACTCAGGACCTTGTGCTTGCCAGACAGGCGCAGTGCGACTGAGCTATATCCCTGGCCCTCAGTCTGTTATTCTTTTTCTGGTTTCTTTTGGGCCTAGGAGAAGACAGTCCGTGATAGAAGTAAATGGTAGAGAAAAGCTGGTTACCTCATGGTGTCTGGAGAGGAGAGAACAAAGGAGGGGAAATGAGGGGAGGGAACAACAACAACAAACAAATCCAGGGACAAAATATAATTCCAGGGACCCTCTCTTGGTTTTGTTTTGTGCTGGGGATTGTACTCAGGACTTTGTGCTTACCAGGCTAGCACCATGCCACTGAGCTAAATCCCTAGCCCCTGGGACTCTCTCTTCTAACTAGGTCCCACCTCCTAAATGGTACCACCAGCTGGGGACCAAGCCTTCAACATAGAAGCCTTTGAGACACATTTCAGATCTAAATCTAGCAAAAGGCATTGGTAACAAAACATTGTATCTTACCAATATACAGTAAGTTTAGGATAATTTTTCTTTTGGTTCTTCCACAAATGGTAAAGAATTGATGAATAAACCAAGGAATAAATCAGAAATAAGAAATACATAATTAGGCACTTTGGACATTTCTGGAATACAATAAGCGCCTACCTCTCTGTTTAGAAGGATTATATATATTTTCTGGATATAGTGAGAGCCAAGGACATGATAGCATAAATTTGTAAGGGAGCACCTGACACATGTGTCACATAACTCTGAGAGGCAGAAAATCATCTGTGGAAAAATCTTCACTGCTTTGCAGCTACAATTCTAAGACTGACAACACTCTCAGGATTCTATTCACATCAACTATTTACAGTTCCTCAAGGCTACTTAATTGTAGCTTCCAGTGCCCTTGTTACTTGACTGTCCTACTCGAAATTCCTCAAGGACCCTTGACTCTTTGCCTTTTAAACTCTACTCTTTATTACGGATATTTCTGAAAATCAGTCTAGCATTTAAGATGAAATATTCAGGATGAAAAAGACAGAGGTCAGCAAATGAGCTGATTCTACCATACAGCAAGCTCCAGGAAACCAAAACAATTAGCTCAAAAAAGTAAGCATATGCTTTGTCAAAAAGGTGATATGCAACTTTATTTTTTCTGTCTTTTAAACCTAATAGTGCTTGCCTTACCCACCCCCAACTATTTCTCTACCTAAAACAGTACTCAGTGTTTCTGTACAGCACTTGAGCTCAAGTTCTGCAGAGCAGGTGCCATGTTTTCACTCTACTGGGAGTCAGTGATGTAGAACAACTTTTAGAATTGTATTATGATTGTAGATCAGAGTTCTCCTTAACACACTGTGTGCATTTCCTTGTCTTGCGGGCTATATACAGTCACCATCAGCAAATTGTTGGAGGGTAGCCATTCCATCCAAAGCCAGTATATGGAGTTTCAATGGGATGAACTGACCCCAGAGGAGCGAGATGAGCAAGCATTGTGCACCACACATTCATGGAAAGAACAAGGTCACCACAAAGAATGGCAAAAAAAGAAGGATGCAAATGTGAGATGATGCTGATGCAGCCCTGAGAGTCATATCAATATGTCACGACCGCAAATTTCACAAGATATATATGTATAATATGTGTGTGTATATATGTGTGTGTGTGTGTATGTGTGTGTGTGTAAAAACACTTTAAAAGTAGAAAATGCTCAAACAAGCAGTAATTATCTCATTAGTCACTAGGAAAAATTGAATCCACACTGATACTCTATCATGAAGATGTGCAATTTTTTTAAAGTACACATAAGTTTAAAAGATAATATTTATTGATTTCTTTCTTTCATCAGGATCATACTCTCATTTCACTGTCACCACCACCTCCTGGATAGGTGTTATTATTGTTCATATTTTAAAGAGGACAAAATCAAAGTTCAGAGGGGTCAGGTCACTTGGTTAGGGTTCTCTAGTTAATGACTGTACTACCGTGTAGTTGCAAGTGTATTTAATTTTAAAGCAAGGATTTGCCTCCACGTATACATGAAATAACCCCCAAAATATAAAGCTAGGCTCCCAGCAGTTTTAAAAATAAACTATGATAACTTGAAACAGATTGTAACGCTCATAAGATAGACTATAGTGCCAACATTATTATACTGCACTCAAGAATATAGTCAATGTGGCTCCTTCCTTCACACAAATCATTTGCCTTTACAGCCATTGTTATGTATATATACCAACTCACCTCTGGGTTGCTAGTTCTTAATTTGAAACAGAAGTAGCCTGAGTGGAAATGATACCATCTTGACTCCATTTGAAAGGAGATTTTAAGTGAGGTGAAGCATGCAATGCTTCGTGTTAATCACTGTGCTGTCCCTATTGTTAGAATTTGGGAAGACAGCATCATTTCTAATGAAATCCTCACAGTGCTGATTTTCAGTTCAACTATCTCCAAAGAGTCGGAAGAATTTAAAGCTCCCTGAGTGCTAAACTTCTAAATAGCACTTATAAAGGAGGATATTGTTTTATCCCTAAAGGTAAGAAGTGTCATTCTTTTTTTCCCATGTGCCTTCCTGGGTTAGCATCATGTTCACATTAATTCAGGATTTGGAAATGAGAAACCACATAGATAGCACTGGAAATTTATAGCAGATTTTACTAATATTTGCAGAGATGGAAGTAGATAATATAGCACACATGCAAACAGTCTAATCCTGAAGTTTAGACCTTTGGTGTTTTTATTACTTTTATGTCTTGGGTAATTCTGTCCTGTTGCTTGACAATCCACCCCCAACCCCTCTAGAGTTTCTATTTCTTCGTTCCCAGGAGCAAAAGCGTTTATTCTTGCCATTTCTCGTGTGGAACAGTTTCAGTTGGCTTTAGCTCCTTTAAGCATAGGCAGTGCATACAGATTTGCATTTTGTCTGAAGGAAACACACCTTTAGACCTGTGAAAGACATAGGTCTTTGACCATAAGTACTTTCATCTCACTGGTTGCATAATCTTGTAGTTTATATATCAGCATGTGGTCCATTATGCCAAAAATGGTTACTGATTTAATTACAGAATGCTATGGCTTGTATTTTTTCTTTTGAAAGTATCCTAATAAATTGCATTTGTATTTTAATTGTGCTGCCATAATTATAGTATTCCTTGCCCCCCATCTTTCTATATATGATTAGGGTATGAGGAATAATCAAAGAGAAAATAATTGGACATAGAAATACAATTTATTCATTCAGTTCAGTCTCTCAAGTATATTAAAAATAAAATACCTCAGAAAAAGGTCTGCACTTTTCATTGCCAAATGTTTTATTATCTTTTCTTTAAAAAATATGCTTGGATTAAAACTTCAAACTATTGAAATACTTCTTGTAATGAAAAAGAAATGTATATTTTATTATTATTATTATTATTATTATTATTATTGTTTTTTGTACCGGGGATCAAACTCAGGAGCTTGTGCTTTTGAGGAAGGCATTGAACTAAATCCCCAGCCCCATATTTTATTATTATTGAAAATATTGGGGGAAGAGAATGGAAAGATGGGATATAAATGCAGACAGGACATGTTAATGCACATCTTTTTATTGAGAACCTATTTTGAAAAAATATTTTAAAATATACTTTTTAATTTTCATAAATTAATTAGATAACATTGCATTAGTTTTTTTTCCATTAAGTTTATTGGTACATTTTAGGTATACAATACAGTTACATTCATCATTGGGAACTTGTACCTTTACATGATGTATCTTGGTTCTTATTTTCCCCCATTCCCCTGCCCTCCCTTCGTGCCCTCCACCCTTCCCTATTTACAAAGACTTTGTTTCCACTTTTTCCTTTTCTCGTATTTTTTCTTTTCCCTTCATTGCTGTGTAACACATCACCTCACAACTTAGTGTCGTAAAATTCTAGTGGTCTTTTATTATCTTTCATGGTCTCTGTGGTTCAGGAATTGAATGGCAGCTTGGCTGGTGGTTCTGGCTTTGGGTCTCTGATGAGGTTGCAGTAGGCTGGTGGTCTAAAGATTTCTCCATTCTCATATGGAGTGCCTTGTATGGGAAGATTCTAGCAGTTTGGGTGGTCTTTCCACATGATTTCTTTTTCATGGTAGACTCAGGGGGAGTTAAAGTTCTGAGGTGGTGGCCCAGGGAGTCAATGGTTATATCATCACAAGGAGAGAGCTAGGTGAGGGCTATAATCCTCTTGTGATCCCACCTCAAAAGGCACTTGATATTACCTGTACTGTACTCTGACGCTCAAAGTCTAAGCTGAAGGATACTTAGAAACTCATGTGCAGATTCCAAAGGAGGGAAAATAGATGACCTTGTAACTGGAAGCAAGATTAGAGAACAGAATGTGGAACCAGAAATATTGCTGTGGACACTTTTTTGAAAATGTAATCTTCCCTAGGCAGACATCATTGTCTCCAAATTAAAGATGAGCAAAAGACTGTGTTTAAAAGACCTAGTGTCACCTAGACATATCTGCTCTAAGGTATCTGGCATGGCAATGGCATACTTTAACTTGACTAGAAATGCTTTGATTTATACTTCATTCATCAACACAGTCCTTTTCTCATAAGAATTGTACAAAATGGCACCCCACCCCAACAGAAATACCAACCCCACAAGAAGATATGTCCAGAATAGCCATGTGACTCTGTATGTACCTTTCTGGTGTGCATCTGAGTCAACAACCTTGTTTCATCATACTCCTGCTGGCAGAAGGGGCACACTCATGTTACCTTATTAACATTTTTAACCTGTTTGTAACCTCAAATTTACATTGATGATATGCACAACAGACCCATGAAAAAGGACTATCTTGTGTATTTCCTGACATAATAAAGGATGCTGATGCTCCTTGATGAAATTGAATTAAAAAGAGGATATAGTAGATAAACCAAGTGTCTAACAGGAACAAAGAACTTAACTTTTAAGGGATGACAAATTCTACTTTATACTATTTTAATTTGAGCAAAAAAAGAGCCTATAACAGTAAATATTCTTGTGAAATCTGCCAAGTTATTAGTGTCTTATTTCAAAAGCTTTTGTTCGTTTCTGAACTAAACAAAGTGCCTCAAAGATTATGTGGACAATTTAAAAGACTGCTTGAAAATAGAGAAGAATAATGAAGATCAAGAATTGATTCAAATAAATAGATACTGAATTCAAATAGCATTCAAATGTTATTCTATGGCTTGCCACTACATAGATTTTCATAGTATTAAAACAAACAGAAATGTAATATCTTTGCTGATGTCTACCTAAAAGTGAACTTTGTAGTATTATTTTCTTCCATAAATTCAATTGAGTATTTTTATGTTAGTAAGGAGTTAGAGGAATAAATTCTGTTCTCTGTCTTTCAGAAGCTCCCTCAGGGTGGAAGACACTTGTGAACTTTAGGAATATCCTAGCAATCTATGGTTTTTAGTTTTTCATTCTATGACTCAGCATAATTAAAATTTCAGAAACAGCAGGTTATTTGTTGAGTATTCAAATTGTGTGAGGTTAAATAACTCATTGTTGGAAAGGAGAATGATATTCTAGAAATAGCCAAGCAAGACATTTACCATTGAACTGGACACAAATGAAATTCCTCCATCTCTCAAACTCAGGGGTACATACAGCTGCCCACATCCTTGTTCTCAGACTCTTGCTATAACAGAGGACCTGTTGAATCATTTACCTCTGTTCTGAGAAATGGAGTAGAGATCCAAAACATAGTTGAAGAATATATAGTGGAGTATGTGTATCCCAGGTATTCTGTGAATTAATAATATTTCAAAAATGCATTGCCCTTCATATAGATATACAATGAAATATATTTCTCTCAATTCACTTTACTGTATTCCGTACTACTTTTGAGGATAATGCAATGTAGCAACTTGAATGGAGTATTTATCTGTACATTTATTTGCTAAGTATAGTTTATATTGTTACCTAGAGTCCAGGAAATTTTTTCCATTTCAAATAAGCTGCAAAAGTAATATAGCATTTAGAGTGTACAAAGTGTGTACCACCTGTGCAATCCTGTTTAATGATGTGGTAAGGTAGCTTTGTTTAATTATTTCATTGATCACAGTTTTCTATCATTTAATCTCTTTAGAATGCATTGACAGATTAGCTGCACAATGAACCACTTTAATAAAAAAATTCAAATTAAATGTTGCTGAGCATCACTAGGCATTCCTAAACTTAGTTTTTAAATGAATGCATTACAAGATAAATATAGACATAGCTTTGTGTTTCAAGGTCTTTGTTGGAGATAAAAGTATGATTGTAATGCTTTATGCACTGTGAAAAATTTCAAAGCTATTCAGTGGAATGTTGCTGTAGTCTTACTTTGTATGATGATCTTGAGTCCATGAGTCAACATATCTGAACAATGGTAGCACACACTTTCTGATATAAGTGGAAAATATGGTTCTGAGCATAGAGATTTGTAAGAGTTTAATAATTTTAACTATAAAGAACTACAATGTTTTTCTATACTATGTCCAAAGAATCAATATTCAAACATACACTTTGAAGAATTTATGAAGAGTCTTATACAACATCTAATCATAATGTTCCTGTGAATTAATATTTGTAAAAATATTCAAATAGTGGTACCAGTAGCATTTTATCAAAAAGAAAAAAATAAGTCAGCCCCATGTCAGATTTTTATTTAATTACTTTTAGTAAAAGAGTCATTTCAAAAATAGCTTATTTTCATTTTATATTTTTCTCTCATTTTATGAGGCAATATTATCC
The DNA here is from genome assembly GCF_053883595.1 of Heterocephalus glaber. Classification (NCBI taxonomy): domain Eukaryota; kingdom Metazoa; phylum Chordata; class Mammalia; order Rodentia; family Bathyergidae; genus Heterocephalus; species Heterocephalus glaber. Next base: position 9,781,068 of record NW_028258406.1, on the reverse strand, counting down.
TCTGAGACTGAGTATTGATATAATGGGTAGACTGGATATGTCAATGATTGTATCTATTGATGTCTATAGATGATCTATAGATGAGTATCTATTGAGTCTGAATTATTGATAGTGTGATGGTTAGTTTGATATATCACTCAAGGTATAGTGAAGAGGTTGTATGTTACCAAAAGCAACATTAGAAAAAGGAAGAGCAAACATGAACTTTTTCAATCTAGAAAATGTATGTGATGACATTAACTAAGTTTTGCAGAGAGAATAGATGAGCTTTATGAGGAAGAACAGATGAAAATTAAGGCATAAAGCAACATAGTAATAAGAATTATATGATGGTAAGACTTCTATCTGTATCACATCCATTTCCTGTTCTTCTGAAAATATCAAAAATTTCTGAGGAGGAATCATTCATTTCTGTGTCCCTCTATGAGTTCACTTTGCTTTTTGAGGTCAGTACATAATTCAGACCTGATATTTAATGAGTTAAATGGGAATGAACTAGTGACCAAGTTGTTCCAGAAATACTCATTTCCGGGAACTTTCTTCTTCTCTACTCCTGGAATGGAAACTGAAAGCTGGTAGAGTAGAGCACAGACCTGCCAGGGGCAATAATGTGAAAAATGTCTGCCAAACTGTGATACAAAGAGAGCTAAATAAAGCAAAATGACATTCTTTTAGCTCCCCAGTCTAATCTTCTCTGAAACCATTAGGTTCATTACATTTCCTTTTTTTTTTTTTTTTTTTTTCCTCACAAGATAGTTTGGATTGAATGTTTGTTCCTTGTAGCAGAAAGAATTCTCAATGTTCTACAAAGCATATAGACTTTAATTTGTCCCAAAGTTGCTTATGTAATGTATTATGGGACATAAAATAAAACGTAGAAAAAAATCTACAGATTTTGGTAGGGTTTTGATATTTTTGGCTTTTCACTTTTCAAATACTGCAGTACACATTATTTCTTTCCATTTTGGCTTAAAAATCTCATAAAATTTGATTTGACTTTCCTTATAAGAACTACTTGTATTCTTGATATTGGAGATATTGCTTTGTAAATTACTGTATATATTTCTAAATTATAAACTTCTTGGTCAAGTAATTTCTCACTTTTTAGAATTTAACTAGATAAATAAAATGCATATTATAAATATGAATGGAGAAACACAAAGCATTAGTACTATTTTGTTATCTTTATACTTAAAGAGATATACTCTAGCCACTACTATTATTTGAAATATGATACAACCAAATGAAATTTTTGGGTTTTTTTTTGACTAACAGCCAGGAGAACACTTTGAAATGGCTTCCTGTAATCTTGGTTTTTCCTTTGTAGTTAAAATATAGAAAAATCAATATGGACCATAGTTATTATTTATACCTAGAAAGAGCATTCTAATGTTCTAACACTGAAGGTTTTCATTGCAACTATTGCTTAATTATTTAATTCAATAATTTGTTCTTACAAACTATTTTGTAAAATGACATATTTAAAAAATAAAGTAGAATTAGACATTCTGAGTTCAATGGGTATACAATTGATAATTTTAGCTAAACAGCTAATCAAAGTCATCATTAAAAATTTTTACAAAATCTTAAAAAATATTTAGTGAATATTTCCTTTTAGACAATATCTTCCTTTAATCAAAGAGTACAGGCAACAAAGCCTAATCAGAAGTCAAACAGAGGGACGGGGCAGGGATTTAGTTCAGTGGCACTATACCTGCTTGGCAAGCTCAAGGTCCTGAGTTCAATCCCTGGTACCAAAAAAAAAAAAAAAAAAAAAAAAAAAAAAAGAAAAAAAGAAATTCAAACAGAGGGAAAATATATGTTCACTGTTTAATTTTTTTTTAATGACAGTTTTTATCCTAGCAATGCTGAGAACTTTTACATATACATCAGTAAGCTACAGAGAGATCTATTTTTCTGATTTTCTCGGAGTTCTTAGTTCTTTTCCTATCCATTTCAAGGTGATGTTTACAAATGAAGAAAACTAAACATTTGCTTATTTTAGGTTTTCCAATGCAAACTCTTAAAAAATGTTTATGTACATGAAATCTTTAACTTTATGGCTTTTGTATACTCTTCTATACCTACAGGAGACTTTTTTTTATCCTAAAATAATTATAGTGGTTAACATGGATTTTTTTCTGGCATGGTTTCATTTTATTTTGTATGCTTAAATTTTTGATCTATCTGGATTTATGTATGTGTGTGCATGTTAATGTATATAGTGAATGTGGAACACATTTCAATTGAACTTTATTTTATTCTAATTACTATGCAGATTTCTAGCCTCTTGCTGAACATTGTCTTTTCCCTTACCAATTTGAAATCCAGTCTCTTCCATCATGTGAGCATGTGTACACAACATACACACACACACACACACACACACAAATATCCTCCAAGAGAACAGAGGTTTGTCTATTGTGGTTTTGTTCTAGCACTAGCACAGAACTACAGAACTGAACAGTACCTGGCTCATAGAGGTACTTAATAAATATTTGTTGAATGAACATATTCTGCTTCCATAGGTTGCTGAATAATCTGAAACATTCAATTTGTTTAAACTCTCCCCCTTCATGATCTAAATATTTCCAAAGACAGATACAAGTGGAAATTGTAATATGTATCTAATGGAATGAATTGATTTTCTGGCCCTTGAAATGATGTTCTTAAACCAGCCTTTGTATTTCCCTTCCACTTCCTCTGCTGAAAAGTTCTCATATTTTTCATAATCTAAAAATGTGGAAGTTTAAGGACAATTCTTTGGAAAAGGGTCTTTTCATCTTTTGAATCCAATACACAGAAACAAATGGTACTTACATCTATAGAGACCCTGTCCCTTGGAAAACTGTGGTAAGCTCCATAAGCACTAGTTGTACCTCAAACTCTCATTCCCAATGTAGCATGTTTGAAGTGAGTTTCTTACACTTGTACTTTCAGACCTCCCCAATTTCTTATGAAAAATAAAATCATTTATAAACTTCAGCATTTAATCATTAGAATCCGATTGCATGAAGCATACCTGACAGCTGAATAAAAGTACAGCCAATGTGAGAGGTCAATGACTCTGTAAGAGTATGTTTTACATCTCAGTTCCTAAGAGAAGATATGAAGCTAAGGGAGTAGTTTTGCATGCTTAGTATTCATTGACCTCTCATTTAAATCCCAGGATAGTTTGCACAGGCCAAGAAAGAGTACGTTCTCCACGGTCATTCATCTTGGAAATGGCAGAGTCAGGAGCTATGGGCAGTCTGTCTGATTGAAGAGTCTAACCTCTTCATTGCTAAGACTCTGCATATCTTGTTATTTCTGGAGGCTCCATCCCTTTCAGTGAGTATCACTGTTCTTTCATTAAAGAACAAAACTCCAACAAACACAGTAGCAAGGGCTTTCTTATTAATGGTTAATCTGTAACATTAAATTTAAGTGTAGAAAATGTCCAGTCTTCTGAACTCTGATTTTTGTTTGTATTTGTTTGAAGAGTACACAGGGTTTGGGCTGGTGTGGAAATCTTATTTCCTCTCGTTATGTCAGAAAACCTCCAAAGTGCAGAGCCCTTTTCTTGCTCTGAGCCTGGCTGAGATCCTCAGAGGTGTAGCACACAAGAATGGGGAGATCACGAGTTCAACTGACTGTGAAAAGAGAATGCACAAGAGATTAAGAAACAGTGGTAAGGAGCACTGTGGACCAAAGATGGATAAATAGCAAATTTAAAAGAACTATACATCTGTATTAATTTTTCTGAGAATATGTAGGTGTCTTCAAGAAAATTTTAATACAATTAAGCACATCTTTAAACTATTACTGACACTGAAAGAAATTCAGTATTCAATTTCATTAGATATGAGAAGGTCTTTACTAAGAAAAGTATATTTCCAACTTCATGGATTTTTAAAAATGAAAGCCTTAAAATGAATACAATGCATTTATTCAATATCCATACTATAGTGAATAGCTGTAATGTGTGTTTATTGTTTGTTCTATACAATTTTCTTACATGTCACAATAAAAAGAGCCTTTTAAAAAATCTATAAATGACCCTTTATGATCACATTACTGAAGCACTCCTTTTCAAATCTTTTGTAGTATGCACATTATCTTTGGATATATCTATTCAGAGTTGATGAGAATACCTTTTCCATTTACTTCATTCTGTTTCTATGAAAACATTTTATCACTGAGCAGCATATTCACATTCATTAGTAATTACTTGTACACTGGCCAATTTGTATCCTCTGAAGGCTTATGGGAGAATAATTGCTCTACTATATCAAAAGAAGGGCTTAGCCAGTGCTAGCTTATAAAATCCAAATATTCTCCCACTCAAGATGACCCTGAAATTCTTATTAGCTTTAAAATATTTAATTATATCACTGCTTTTCTATGCAGATCATTTGAGTGAAAATTATTCACTTCTTTAGTCCAGCCTTTCATAATTATTCCAGTTTTGTACCTGCTTTTACTTCATTCTTCACCTAACCTCTTCATTGCTGTCACTGTGATGATCCTGGGAACTTGAAGAAAGCAGGTTAGTCAGTCACGGGCACAAGAGCAAAATGAACTTCACTTTCCTGCTATTTCATTTTCATTGAATTATATTCTTGTGTTGGAGGAATATTACCTAGGCTAATGAATATAGAGTCACAATAACTTTCATTTTTCTTTGGTGCGAAGCATCATTTAGATGTTTAATCACTTGAAAAAGCCATTTACTGCTGTATATATCTTTCCTGTGAGCATAATCCTTTAATTATTAATTGAATTCATAATTCTGGACTTCAATGTAGTTTTATGTTTGTACCAAATGAATTTGTTTCTTTAAGTAATTTTGAAATCATATTAGATTAACTAGTAGTATTCTTTATGAGTGATCAGTAATTCATGTCTTTCTTCTGATTGCTGAATTATATTTTAGGATTTATAATCTAAAATTACCTTTTCAAAGTCATGTAGGAATGTACCTTCCTTTATATTAAATATGTCCTAATGAATGTGGGGGTAAATATGGAAATAAAGAAATCAGTTCAGCAGATGGATTACCCAAACATCACCTAATTGCCAATGCAGGGCAGATTCTAGGACATCAGAGTGAGAGCTGTCATGAGCCTGCCCGCACCTTCCCTTTTTCCACAATTTTAATTGTCAAAGCCCTCCCAAAGATAATTTTGAGTCTGCAAAAAAGAAACATCAATCCTTTTTCTTAGGTCAAGTAGAGAATAATAGCAATGTCTGTGTTCAGGAAGCTTGGTGAACTTCTCCCTGAAGAGAAACTTACACCAGTATCTATTACTTCCCAACCAATCTCTGTAAGAGGAAAAAAGATGCAGAATTGAAAGCAAAGAGTGGTCAAGAAACATCATATATTAAGGCAACAAAATTTTTAAGTAATGGTTCTCCTTGCTGTGGTTTGAATATGTCACTCCAAGCATGTGTTTGAAACTTAATCCCTGATGTAACAATAGGAAGAGAAGGTCTTTGAATGGGAGATAAAGCCAGAAGGGCTCTGTTGTCATGAATGAAGTAAAGCTATTGTCCCAGGAAGGGGGTCCCTTATAAAGGAGGAAGTTCAATCCCTTTCTTACTGGTTCCTTCCCTTGTGATGCCTTCTGCTGTGTTAAGACAAAGAAAGAGGCCCCTCTCTGATTGTCAGCTCCTGTAAGCCAATACATTTCTGTTCAATGTAAATTACTCAGTGTGTGATATTCTGTTAGAGTAGTGCAATAGAGACTAAAGCCCTCTAACAAAGGCTTGTTTTAGAAAGATTTTAGTGAATCAATGCTAGTCACTTACATAATAAATACAGGTGTAAAATCTTTCACTTGTAGAGATAATTTTAATTGATTACCTTTTGGGAAGTCTAAAAAAACTTCTCTCTAAATCTGACTTTCTTTAAAGTGAGGTGGCTTTAACCTACAGTAGAATGATCACCCCTACCTTTTTTTTCTAGACTCATGTTCCTGTAATGATAGCACAGAACATCTTGTATGCTGTATATATAAATGGGAGTAGCTGGCCTTTAATTATAATTTACCACTTGTATTTAATATGGATAATTTTCAGGAATATTTTGAAACATATGAATCAAATATTGATGGTCTTAAAATTAAATCACATGCATTTCAAACGTATATTCATTATGCTTAAGTAATTCTAGGAAGAAATAGTTGAGACTCTCATCACATTCTCTTGGCTTGAAGACTAAATGTCTGAATTTTTCCAGTGATTGAAAAAATACCTGTCTCTTGGAAAAGCAAGGGACAAAAACTCCTCTGAGATTCTTAGGGCTTCTAGTTTTACACTCTCTTGCTCTCATTACATTTACCTCATTTGTTTTGGGGGGCTTGTTATTTCTGTAAAACCTGATATTGAAAAAATTGTTAGTCTTCTCTGGCATCACTGTTTTCTTTTCATGTTTGAGGGAACATTATAGACTCTCCTGCTTTTAAGAGCTTCATTTTTTAATTTCCAGAAAGAAAAATTAAGTAGTGTAATGACTAAATATGGACACATTATCAAGTATTCAAAAGCTTCCAATATGTACTTGTCTGTATACTTACACTTAACTCTCAAATTAACTCATTTATTTTTAAGGTTAGAATAAATCAAGCCAATTTTTTTCTTTGATACTTCTCCAAGTAATATAGGATCTTTCTTAATTACATTCTCATTTATAGGTTGTATGACTAAAGATGCCATTGAGGTGGAGCAGTTAATACTATCTAACAGTTCTTCCAAATTTGTCTCAAGTAGTGCTTATCTTTTAGAGTAACCTGAGAGTGAGAAAATGTTTATGTCATTTTAAAAAAATCATCATATCCACTTTTACTGAAAATAATTGGACAAGGAGATGATGGCTCAATGAATCTATTTCATATAGCAATGGTTTACCTATAAGTATGCTAGAGTCCATAGAATACGAGCAGATTAGAAGTCATAATTCTTTCCCAGAACAATATAAGACCAAAATTGAACTAATATGAAAGAGATATAGATTGCAGTCATTTTCAAACAGTGCAGTGTAGACTATATATGCAAAGAGCATTCAAAGATGCCAATGCTATAGACATGGATATGTCCAAAGAAAATAAAAGATTAAATGACTTTCAAAAGGACAGTATTTTAAGCAAACAATAGTTAATTTCAAGGTGTGAAATGCTGTTTGGTCATGTGGTAGCAAGACTACAAATAGAAAGGTAGAATTGCTACATTATCCTATTTCATCGAGCTAAAGGGCCATGTTCTTGACTTCTCTACTGTCTCCTTTTCCTCTCTTCCACCTTCTGTAGTTTGATTTTTATTGCTTCCTCAGAATGTTAGCTTGTACACAGCATTGGCTCATCATGGATCTAACTTTTGCTGACTATAAGATCCTTTGATTTAATGATATATCATAATCAAAGACTGAATTTTTCCATATTATAATTCCAAATTGCTGAGAAGGATAATCTATGGGGCTTTTTTGCTTTGGTGCTGGGGATTAAACCCAGGGCCTTTGCATTGAGCTACATCCCCGGCCCTTGCTGCTGCTGCTGCTGCTGCTGCTGCTGCTGATGATGATGATGATGATTTTTTAAGACAAGTTTTCGCTAAGTCACTGAGTTGCCCAGACTGGATTCAAAGTGGCAATCCTCCTGCCTCAACTTCCCAGAGTGCTGGGATTTCAAGCACACACTACCATACCCAGGTTGCCTGAGATCTTTGAGTGTGGTATATACCAATAAACTGTAAGTAAACACCACTTGATTCCTAGGCTGTTAGTTCTGTCAGAATTAGGTGACAAATTTCTTTGATATCAGTGCAGTTTAGAAGGTTAATGAATGTGTTCACATCAGAATTTGACCTAAATCTGACAATTTATTTTGATTGACTTAACTTCACCAGGATTGATTCAGCTAACATCCCTGGTCAGGCAGCTCTCTCCCCTCCTCTCACCACCATGTCATGTTGAGTACATTATGAATATTTAAGAAAAAATATATTTAGTACTAACAATATTTAAAATTGTTCCCCTTTAAGTTTTGTGTAATAATTTAGACTTTCAAATTTTTACTTCCAATGGATTATTTATTTTGCTTCTTAAGAATTTTTGACCTTGTTAGGTTTAGGCATAGAGAAGAGAAGAGTTGATTTTGATTCCTTACTCTTCTAGTGTAGTCATGTGTGATTCTACAAGAATATTATCCAGTAGGTGGTACCTTTTTAAAATACAGGAGCCTCCCCAAATCCTCCTTATTTCCTTCTTTTCTATCACTTTAATTATGCATGCAGAGCTTTTCACAAAAGTCAAAATAAATGAATTTAAGTCTGATATTTTTAACTACTGTGAAATTAAAATTTAAAATATGAACACATATTTGTCACTCCTACTTGTCCATTTTCATATATTAACTGAAAAATGTTTCATTCCATCATGTTCTGTTACACAGATGTTGAGAACATTGTACCGATAGCCATGACTTTACCTCAAATAGCAGAAGTACGCAAGGCAATGGTGTCTACTTTTTCCTAAAGCCTTGTGGAATTAACTAGGATTTGGGATAGTTATTGGCCAAGTGGTAACTTTTGGCTTTAGAACCATTGTGTTTTTAACAGATCCAAAAAAATCTGGATGTAGATTTTGTTGACATCTTTAGGCGTTACGAAAATCTCATCTTGAAAGGAAAAAAATGCACGCTCAATTTTATCTGCTCCATTGGCTTTCCCTTGAGTAACTTTTGGCAAATTGACAAAGGCACATTATTTTCTATTTGGAAAGGGAAACTGTCAAACAGTTAATAGAAAAAAAGGAGCAAAACCAATCAGTACAGAGGGAAGACAAGATGCAAAAGCCAAATAGAATGAGCTAGATAGAGTTCACCCTCAAGGAAACAATAATAGCACAATGGTTAATTTAGTGTTGCCATTCATAAAAATATGCTGTTAGGGTTATTTTATTATTTCCCCATATATGTATCCATGACAATGTAACTGTAGTCAACAGAGAATTAATATTTTGGAACACACGTTGAGTTCCCTTTTTCCCAGAACCTATAAAAATGCTTTCACTGTAAAATTAATTTTGGCTTTTTTAATGCAATCCCTAAATGTGGCCTTTGGGCCCAGAGTTTATGGCAGATGGAATGGCTCTGTTTGGCCTAGCTAAGAGGACATCAGTGTTCTATAGGTATTGACATAGCAGTTGTAAGCTTCCATCTAGACTCATGCCTGCACAGCAAGAGTTTTCAGTGTAAAATTTGAAAACATATCTTATTCTATAGTTTTACAGTGATTTCCCATTGATATATTAATTTATTAATTATAAATCTTTGACAAAATAAGCTGCATATGTATACATACATATACAATAATTTACAGTTGTCCTAAATTTTCTACTTTGTGGGTTTTTTACATGTTCTACAAATTGCATCGTTACTTTCTTGATGTCTCAGGTCTTAAGTGAATTTAATCTTCAATATTAATAACCTATTTCTAAAGAGGATATTAATAAAGCACTTTAATATTCTTTTTATCTCAGGATCATAGCACTTTTCTTTCTGATCATAATACATTGTTGTAAAGACAAATGTGTTTTCATTTTATTACTTTCATATTTCTTTTATCCCATTTACTGAGCATCTTTCTGGTTTTATTAAACCCAATCTAGCCTAGTTTATCTGTCTAATAATTATAATTCTTGACAGATATTATTAGATAAGGCCATCTTGAATACATTTCTAAAACTAGTTACCTTCTGAAGAAACTATTGATGTATGACAAAAATGTGTTTCTTCATTAGGACAAACTGACTCAAATTATTTTCATAGACTATAAGTCATTAGAAAGTTGAAATATTTTGAGGAAAATAACTCCTCAGTTAATTACTTCAGTTTCCCTGCCAAAGGAAAATATACACAGAGCCAATAAAACATTAGACAATATAAGTTTAAATTGGCCAGATGCATGTTGACAGGTAGAAATCATGCACACGCTGGTGCCTGGTCTTGTAATGAAGAATGCCATGGTCTGCACTGCATAGGTTTTCTCCTATCAGCCAATTTTTCCTCATCATTGACCCCACTCTTCCCCAATTTGAAACATGTTGTAGTGCACAATACAGGGAGGTATCTTGCTGGGTGTCAGAGAGGTTGTGCATCCCTGAAAGAGGCACTCGTGATGGTGTATGGAACAGGCTTTCATTTCACCCCCAGCAAGAGTATGAATAGGACAGTGCTTGCTTTCCCAGTGAATTTCACCCTGCTGTTGTTTCCAAGAGAAGGACAGAGTTAATTTTCCCTTTTCAGTTCTTAACATCTAATAGCAACTGACTTAAAATAATACCTTTTATTTATTTTTTATTTGTTCCCTTTTTCTTTGCCTCCTGTACTGTAAAAAGAGATTGTGTTTTTCAAAACAAACAGCACGGGACTATAAACATTCCCTCTATTCCCAATATTTTCTGAAGCCAAGTTTCTGTAATAGAAATCTGTAGTGGTGATACGGTGTGCTGAGAATCACCGAGAAACTGTGCTTGGTAGATGATAATGAGTTCCATGTAGGCCTCAAAATATTCAAAAAATTAAATATTCAAAAAGGGTTATAGCATTTCTGAAAAACTATAAATATCCATCCACTCAGATCTTTAGTTAATTTTGATAATAAATTACTTCAGTAAAGTTGAATTTTACTTCGATCCTGCAGACTATGTCTCATAGTGACTTTTGAATATGTGTTCATGTGTTGGGGACGAGGCATGGTGATATATTTTATTTCTATTTGTAATGATAACTATAATCACACACATATTCTCAACATAAGAGAATGGAATGTAAAACAGTAAAAGAAAATGGCATTTTAGAATGAGGGGGGTAAAAAGAGGGATTATTGATTTGATGACCAAATTTTCATTTTAAATCTCTTACTAGGCTACTGGGGTTTGTGGTAATTTGTTCATCCTTGTTTCATTAAATTGTAATTACTTCTGGTATCTCTAGGTTTATCCCTTTGACTGGATTTTCTATTAATTAAGCCCTAGGATCCTTTAAGAGATGAATAATTCTCCACTGGACAGTGTGCAGTTGAAGTTAAGAGGTTATAAAGAAGATTAAGAGTAAAGTCAGAAATTATTATTTAAAATGGTTTAGAATATAAAAATGGAAAAAGACAATGCATTCTTTCTCCATTATTCATCTTTCCCACTATTTCCATTATTTCTATACTTATTTGTCATGAAAATACATATAGCCTCTAACAAGTATTTTGTTTGCATATGTGTGTATGATTACATATGTTTCATGTAGATTTTTCTAGGAGCTAGATGAATTCTGCAGTATACTAAGTTGGACATATAAATTACTAATATTTTTGGAGACAATATTTCAATGGTCGGAAGCACCATATCTAGACTTATTTCCAATCTTTATGGATTAAATGGTGTTATTCTACATGAACAAATGTTGATTTACTCGGGAATGTTTTATAATTTTTCATGATTGTCCATTTAATTTATTTTAAGGTATTTATAATGGGACTTAAAGGAGCTCTAGTAATCTTAAATGTATCACTTCACCCATTTTTATGTTTGTGATTTATTCTGTTTATAAATCTTAAGCCTTGAAAGACTCTTGATATTTATCTAATTCAATTCATATTTTAGAAGAACAGAAATCAAAACATGAACTTTAAGTAACTTACTCTACTTATTAGCAATTTGAAACATTATAATTAACATTAAAAATAATAACATATCTAAAATGTTTAATATTTGGATAAATTATCTTTCCATACTGCCTTCTGGAAAAAGGTAAAATAAACACTCAACTTACAAAAGTTTTATACATATTACAAATGGAAGCAGGGTCCCTACAAAAAGGATTTCCTGACTCAAAATACAATATAAAATTCTTGAATATACAGAAGGTTTACAGGATAAATATGAGTGGTATTTAGAACTGACTAGTTAAAAAAGTGGGTTATTCTTAATTTATTTCTTTAATAGTTATCTTAGTTTTTATCATGTTTTTTGTTATGTTACTCAGATTTCCATCACTATGACAAAATACCTGAGGAAATCAACTTAAAATGAGGAGAGGTTAATTTGGGCTCATAGTTCCACAGATTTCAGTATATAGTTAGCTGACTCCATTGTTTTGGGGCCTGTGGGAGGGCATAACATCATGGAAGGATTCAGCTAACCTGAAGTTTACTTTGCCATGATCAAAGTAATTTTTACCTATTTTAGAAAATATATAAAATACAATTGTGCCACACGTAGGAAAAAAATACCCTTTTACCTTTTAACTTTTCATGTTCTTTTTTTTCACATAGCTGTGGTCATTTATCTCATCATTGTGTGTATTTAACAAACTCTTTTGCAAACTGGGTTATTGTAGTTAACTGAGGAGACTAAATCTGAAATAATTAACAAGGTAGGTATCTAGTTCTTTGACACTTTAAAATTTTATCACAAATTGTTAGCATCCTTTTGAACAAATGATGGTATTAGTGGTCTCTACAGAAGCTCACAGAATCTTTGCATGGTTCACAGTTCCTCCATGGCATATTCCTCAAAAATCAACCAACAATTAGAGTACAGGCCTTTGATTCTTTTCAACTACTGAGAATTTGGCAAGGAAGCTAATGGATGAAAAAGAATTAAATGTGATACTATTATAAGAAATGTAGTGTGTATCAAGTGCTAGAGACTATATTCTATAGTAAAAATTCAGTGAAAATATTTGTAGACTATGCTAGACACACTAAAGAAGATGAAGCAGGGAATATGGTGATTATTATTAATCATAATAACACTTAGAATTACTGAAATTGTTATTACCTAATGGGCTAACTTAGTTCAGGCAATGAGTTTCCTCATGATTTTAAAGGCAAATTGTAACATTACATTCAAATTGGCACTTTTTTTCTATTTGTGATATGAGTGGGGACTGCAAAGTTTATTTAAGTTGCTTCATTACCCAGAATATTTCACATAATTTCCATTAACTGTAGCAATCTCTACTCCATAATATGGCTGAAAGAAAAGAATTGTAATCCTTTTCTCAATTATTAATCAATTTTCATATTCATTTCTTAATAGGGAATGCTTAATAGAGCACTGTTTCTGTTTCCCTGGCATTTCCCCCTTTCACAGCACTGATGAATGGGAATCAAACTACAGACCACTTACTGATTAGCTGAAAATTTCTAATCATGTCATTTTGAAGTGAGGGTAATTTGTGCAATGGGATAATAATTTCTTCATAGTAGAATGAGTATTGAACAGTGATTGGTAGGAAATTGAAAAAAAAAACTAAACAAGGATGAGATTTTTAGGTTTTACCAACTGCCTTTATAATTTCACATTGTATCTGTGCTTTTTTATTAACGTTTAGTAGAAACCCCTAGAAGTATATATCAAGGTTAAATATACCTTAGAATTTTAATGAATTAACTTTAGGATGGCAGAATGGAAGTGGAATGGGAGGTAATGTAGAAAAATTAGAATCATTTTGCCTTTTCTTTGCCTGTACTTTTTGCCTCCTAAATGAGATAAATTGAATAAAAATAATAGTAGGGTATCTTTATTTTATTCCTGGTGTTCCCCCATGTGTTCCTAAATGTGTAGCAGAGAGTAGAACAATTATTTTAGTCAATGAGTTAATTATTTCCTACACTGGATTACAACTTGAAGTATTTTGTCCTCCTAGTTTAAAGGATGATGAAGTTTCTTGTGGGTCCAATTATTAAATTAACTGCTTTAAAAATTATGAAATTTTAAAATATCTTAAGTTTTTGCTCCAGAAGAATGCAATTTATTTGGACGGTAAGGCATAGTAAGTCTTTGGTAGGTTTTAAAAGATAAATTCATCATCATAATCTCCAGTTCCAAAATTTTGAAGTTTTACCAAATGAGATATTTTTGTATTGAAAGTAGTAGAAGTGATTGTGAAAATGTGTCAAATCTGATATGGCTAAAATGACAGAATACTGCATGTTTAAAAGTCTGAGATAATTTATTAGAACACTCATAAAATTATATGAAGGTAAACCTTCGTTGGCCTTATTGACTAGCCAATTTTATATGATGAAACTTAAGTCATTTACTAATGACAATAGTCATTTTCACAGTTCTTACTTCTCTGAATGCAAAAAATATAAATAACTATGTCAAACTTACATGAGATCAAGGTAAGAATGGAATTATCAAAGCATGCCTTGGTATCAGTACCAATTCCCTTCCAATAGTTTAGATAACTCTAAACTATATATTCAGGTATATTCTGATCAGCATGCTAGAGAAGCATCTTATATATAGTATAGGACGTTTATTAATCCAAAAGATTAAATGTAGCACATGATAATTTATTTGACAGGCAGTTCTGGATACTTCAAAGGTGGTATCTCAATTTGATTAGCATTTTTGGTATTTAAATATAAAATATGTCATTTTTACTATTGTGAGAATGTAATTTCCTCATTATTATATAGGGAAAATTTGCCCTTAGAGTCACAGAGAATCTCAGTAGTTTTTCAGGCAGTGATGACAAACACTAGGTATTAGAAAATATGTCCTTGAACCTTCTAAAGCACATAAGGCATCCACTGGGTAATCTAAGTAGATTCCTGTGAAACAAAAATGGTTTTTCCTCCTTAAGTCATTTAGATAACATTTATTCTTTAATCTCAGAGAAAGTTGAAGGAGTACCACTCATGTTTCTTTCTAAACTAATAATTAAGCTACAACTTTTCGGTTGTATCATGTGCTGCATTGAATAGCGTCTGTTAAAAAGAAATTTCCCTCTTTTTGAATTAGGTTTTCGGAGAAATCATATGATTGCCTATAACTTATCATCCAAACTAATATGTATTTTGAGAATAAAAGGAGTGCTTTTCATTAATTAGGCCAGGACAAGAACTCTAAACTAAGACTCTGTGTCATAATTACAGTTGTGCCCTCATCCTATATTTTGTTGGGGCAAAGCCCTTTCAAGTAATTTAATAGTTCATTACAGTAAACATAGGAATGAGATATAAAATTTGGTTTGTAATATCTACCTAACTGATTGCTTTCCTCTGTACTGGGTATAATAGTTCAGTTTTGCAAGGCCAAATATCATTTCAGAGGGAGATGGGCTACTTAAAAAAGCCATATGAAGAAAGTAAGTCACCCAGTGGAGCCCAAGAAATATTTTAAACTAATTCTCATAAACTTGAAAATAAAATTACCTTTTTATTTAGCTCTGAAGTTAACAAAAGGTTCAGAAAAATCCAACTTCGTGATTAAAATCTAGTCTCCTTATAAAGAAGGTGGCCTTCACCTCTTTAAAAATTGTTGAAGAATCCCCTGACAGAGAAGATCGCATCTCATTTTTTGCAGAGCAAAAGCATCATTTGTCACAAGTCTTTTGCATTCTTTTATCTCCCACTATTTTGTATTCTACTGTTCTGTTCCAATCCCGTTTTGTTTTATTTGGCTCCTGAAGCCAGAGCCCCTTGCCTTTGGCAATAAAAGCTTATGAGCAAACATTCTCTGTGCCTTAGAAAGCAAAAGTGTCACCCCAGTCTGCACATCCAACTGTACCTCTCTCCAAAGTCCTGAGCCAGTTCTTAAATTGGAACCTGAGGAGCTTCGCCAAGATTGCATGCTGCCAGGTGGGCTCCATTGGGCTGGTCCATATTGATTCATGTTGGTTCCCCTGTTTTCTGTCAGTTAGTGATCCTGTCACAAGCTTTGATTCCTCATTATCTCAACTGCAAATTTTATGAAACCATCATCATGCTGCTGGTGTACCCAGGATTTGAAACTGACAATACTAGATCAATGTCTCAGGGGCACAGCCCTGAATTTCAATAATACAATTAAATTCCTTGAATGTGAGATTTATCCAGATTGTCGACTCAGTATTTTCAGCACGTTCAGTATGTGAAACTACCCACATCCACAGCCCAAGCACAGTGTTCCTGTCAGTGCATAACGAAGGAGAAAGACTTGATTGTGAACCTGAGGGAAAGATAATCAAATGTTGAACCGGCTCAGCCTGTTAGATGAAACTGTTAACAAGGCTTGCTCAAATCACCAGGGGAATGTTGTGTGGGGATGAAGATTGGGGTTCAGTTCTGAAATATGTAAACAGGGTTAGGCTGGATAAGGAGGTCTCAATGCTTGTTGCTGAAGCTGTGTAGCAAGCCTTTCGAAGGATTTGTGTTTTCCCTCAGGAGTAACTTCAGCACACAGACTCACTTGAAGCAGTTAAGCTCAACTCTGAGAAGCAGACTGACAGGGAGAGTGTCAAAAGAATGCCACATGTTAAAATTCTAATTTTTACCAATACAAAACAAAATTACAAAGTAACAATGCCAGAAAAATTACTTCTTTTGTTTCTTATGTAATTGGAAGGATATGCTAAGGAGGGGGAAGTGGAAGACAAAAGTTGCTCTGAACAGGTGCTGTCTACTGCCTAATGGAGTAAGCATGCTGAATACTTGAATAACACATTCCTTTCAGTAGACTTGACTTTCAATTTACTTACATACTTAAGACAATGAGGACTCCATAAACTGTGTCTTCCTTTATGACACAAAACTCTGCATACTCTGCTTTTATTTCACTAGCAGTCCCCCGTGGAGCTCCTTCTTTCCCCACCTGTGACCTCACAGAAGGATATTAATGAATACAGCCAACTTCCTGCATCTGGTGTGAGGCAACTAAGCCTTTGGGACTGATAAAGCATTTGCAATCCTAGAGTCTTTATCAATTTTATTCAAAATAGTGCAGCCCTGAAACCAGAGCACGTGTTCAAGTTCTTTTTCCTCTGAATTTCCTAAAAAAAACCCCTCAGCTATTCAAATTGATATGCAAGGTCACTTGATGCATACTTTTTACAGTAAACTATAAAATTATCTGCCTATGATAGAAGCATACTAAAATTTGGTGGACCAAATTATGTGTGACCTATTACTATTGAGAGCAGTGATCTATTTAGTAACATTATATATGTTCATTACAATTAAAAAAAATTAAATCAGTTAAATGATACAGAATACATTTCAGTATTTTATTATGGTTTCTAAATGACCAAGAATTCTTTTTAATTCACATAAGGAATCATTACATGGGGAAAAACTATTTTCTAAATAATATTAATTTTGAATTTCATTTATGCATATTCAGGCTTTGTGTGTGTGTATGGGTGTGTAGATGTTGAAAATGTAGAAAAGTTAAAGAAGAACACCTGGCTTAAATCCCTATGATGGCATTTATACCCTTCATGATATTGAGAAATATACTTTAACCTCTTACTACCTCTTTAATCATATCTGTAGAAGAGAAATAAGAACAATACCTGACCTCTCTACTCACGCGGTGTGAATGAAATAAGATAATTCCGATAAAATCCTTTGTAAATTTTAAAGCACTCTGAATGTCAGTTTTTAATACTAACTATGCTGTATAAAGGAGGACAGGAGGAGCCTGAAACATTGCTCTTTGAGTTCTATTTTCTTGACTTAACGAACTTCATCCTAATTGTACTTGATGGATTCATTGAATCTGATTGGACACATTTTTCTGACACCTAGACCTCCTCCTTCTGGGCCTAGAGGGAATCTGTGAATCTGGTCAAATTAAATGCTACCTTCATGATTCCTTTGTTTTGTGATTCCAACACACATTTTAGTCTGAAATTTTAAAACTCACATAATCAGTTGTCTAAGGACATATTCAAATACGTTATGCAGTTTTTGAGTTCAAGATATCAAAAAAAGACATTTATCTTTTCTACCATTCCCATCCTTCCACACCAACATCCTCTGGTATATTTTACCTCTTGTAACAACAATGTCTCCTCCCTGTTTAAGGCAAAGGATATTGAGGTATATCTTTTATTGGTCTTTATCTTTATAATTTTATATCTCCTCTGTTCTACTTCCAAAGTGTCTTCTATCACCAGCCCACTTATCCTACTCTATTCCAAACCATAAAATTCCTTCATCTGAAGAATTATACTTACCACCTATTTGGGTTATGACTCTGCACTTTGCCTTGTATAAAGTCTTTCATGCCAAAAAGAGTAATTTCCTAAACAGCCATCTTACTAAGTTACTATTCAGCTTAAATTCTTCCATTTTCTCTCTTCCCTTAACATAAAGTCTAAGACATAAGATACAATATCAATCACTTTCCTTTCAAACTTTATCTGTGCATTTCCATGTTTTAATCTGATTTTCCATATCTGTTCCCATTTGTTTATGCTTAATAAGTGAAAGAGTTCAGTTTGTTTGTTTCTTGATTGATTAAGACAGGGTATTGTTGTGTAGTTCAGGCTGGCCTTGAACTCACTATGCAGCTGAGCTGGCCTGGAACTAGAGGTAATCCTCCTGCCTCAGGCTCCTGAGTGCTAGGATTGCAGGCAAGTGGCACCATACCCAGATCAGTATTTTTCTTAAACTGAGATTTTAGAAGTTCCTTTACATCTCCTTTCTTTTCACTTATTATTATTTTTTTGAATGAAGCAATTAACAAATGTCTGAAAGCATGTGTGAGTATTTGGAATTAGGGCTATTTGAATTTAGGCAAGTAGAAAGCCAAATAAACTTTTATTGTTGTTGTAATAAATAGAATTTAGCAGTATAAAAACATTCTAAATCTGTTACATCTCGCTTTTGTTCATCTCTTCAGGAGTACTCAGCTTTATCAGGACTGACATTTTGGGGCAAAAATTCTTTGTTTTATCAGCATTGGAGGATGCATAGGAGCATTTGTAGCCTCTATGTGTTAGAATTTCCCCATCAAAGATGTCTCCAGACATTGTCAAATGCTCTTTGAGGAGTAAAATCACCTCCATTTGAGAATCATAGGTTCTCAAAACTTATGTGTTTGGCTTTCAAAAAAATAAGAGAGAAAAGAGGAGAGGAATTATATTGCTATACACACAGGTATGCAGTCATTTAGAAGATTAAAATAATGCTGCACAAAGCAGAATGGGGAAGGACCTATGCAAGCTCAGCCATTTTCACTCCTTCTTTGGATCACTATGGAGTCTACATTTCAGAAACTATTTAAGTTCAAAGATTTATGTTTTAGATTCAGAATCAAATTTTAATACTTCAGATAAAAGACCTGAGACTACATCTCCCATACAATATTAAAAAGAAAGTAGATGCTTTACACATTTAAAAAAATAATTTTATTGGTCCACTTTTGATGTACATAATGCTCACACTCATGATAGGGAATTTTTACCTGTACATAATGTATTTTAATTCTTCTTTTTCCCCATTCCCCTCCCTCCCTTGAAACCTTCTTCCTCTTCCCATTTACAAGTGCTTTATTTCCATTTTTTCCTTCTATCCTCTTTTTTTTCTTTTCCCTTTAAACTTGACAAACTACACCAGAAGATTTAAAAATTACATTGCTTTGTCTAATTAAAATAAGCAGATATCTCCTGTGAGTCTGCTGCCAATTGATTAAACCCTATCTTCCCTCAACAAGGTACCTACACCTGATAGCAATCATAATAGAGAGATACTAAGTGCATAATAAAAACGCAATGAACACTTTTATTGAAACAACTAATTTTTTTTTAAAAATTAGCAAATTAGAAGTCAAATAGTTTTGAGAGTTCTATGATTATAAAACATTCATGAATCTTGGAAAGGAACAGGCACAGTGCAAGAAATGATACCAGTGGCAGTCTTTTAATTGACCTACCAAGAGGTTGCATTCTAAGATCTTTTCTTACCATGGAAGAAGTTTACTTTTTAATATCTGTGCTCTGTGACTGCCCATCATATCAAGAAGAATTATATTGCAAATAATCATGATCTGGACTGCTTTTGTCTGTAGCTGAAGCTGAAGCCATCCAATTAATATATGGTGTTCAGGGAAAATAGCTCATTTTAAACCAGGGTCTTAGGCAAAAGAAAGGACAGCCTTTTATTAACTTTGTCCCTTGTCTCTAGACATATTTATTGCATTCTTCTGGAACAGAAATAATAGAAGCTCAGGCATAAGGCCATATGTGCAAAAAAATCTTTCAGCTGCTATGAATGTAAATGACTCTGTCACTTGATGGAAAACACTATGGTTAAGAATTTGAAAATGACTCACAAGGTTTAGAAATCTCTTCTTAAAATATGGGCCTTATATTATTTAAAAGAATATTATGTCCAAATGATATCTTGTTTTTGTCCAAGCGTATAGCTGCATGTATCAGTTTGTTTTATATCTCTATTGTGACATAATGTAGTCACAGTGCAGTCAGTGAATTTTTATTCTTTAATTTATCTACTAAATGTAACAAATATTATCCATCTATAAACTGAAATAAAATTTTAATATATTTATCTGCTATAGGTTCAAGGTTTATCTGTATTCCAATTTCATTTTAGATTTTTGGTGTGTGTTTATTGTAAAATATAGGTCTTCATTATTATTTCTGTATATATTATGTCAATTACTGTCATTAGTTTAGTTTTTTCTCATATGTGCTGAAACTTTTCAAATGTATCTCAATATGAAGATCTGAAAGAAAATTTTAAGGGACAATTTTGGTTCATGCCAAAACCAGAGAGAGAACATTGTTTATATACTTCAGGTAAAACGCTGCCTGGGAAGTTTGGGTGCGGAATCATGAGGCGAAAGTGGCGAAGACAACGGCAGCCTGAAAAATAGCATGTTGAGAATAACGCTAAATCGACTCCAGGCAGAATGGCAAACTGTCCTTAAGCCTTGTTACATTAGGCAGTTGTAGTAGGCCACACAATTGTCCTATTGTAGCAAACAGAAATCCTAGTCATGGTACTTCTGATCAGAAATAAGTGACATGTTCCTAATGAACTGTGCACCTTCGTTGGTAGGAAGGACAATGCCTGACTTAAAGCTGAGGATGGGGTGTCTATTGGCCAAGCATTGTGGCTTGAAAGTGAACCTAGGTAATTGGTAATATAGAAAGGTGATAGACTTGTGGATATAGGAAATAGTTAATCTTTTTCCTGTTCACCAAAAGTTTGAAAAAGAGCTGAAAGAGCCAATCTAGTCATTGGCTCCTTTGTGCTATCTTTATGAACAAAAAATTTGTCAAAGCCCCTGGAAAGAGGGATTTATACCAGTAAATACATCCAAATTTCTTTGATTTTAGCTATTCTCTACTATAAATATTCCCAGAAAAACTAGAAATTGTTAGCAGAAGTTAACTATATAGGAAGTGAAGGAAGGAAATCTTTACATTTTTTCTTCAGGGTTTTCTGTACTTTTAGGGTTTATAACAATTTGAATAATTTAATAATAAAACAAATAAATATAAGAAAAAGGGAAAATAGAAAAAACATGAGTCCTGTTTCATTGACTTCTTTTGGGAAAATGAAGATAGGTTGTAAATAATTTAATAAACTATTTCTGGTAACCCATAAAGCATAGAGCACATTTGCATTTCCAGCTGTCTGAAAAGAACAAATGAACAGACAGAAATAACAATAGAAAGATTCACTCAATTTGTTTTCCAATTCTATCAGTGCACTTTTTAAAAATTATACTAGAAGATATCTGGAACTGTTTTAGGATGAAAGGCTTTTTTGATGCTGCCATAATTTGGTATTTCGGACTATACTGATCAAGCAAATGGGTATCCAGTAGTTGCTACAAGCAGATTCAGGCATTTAAAATACCCATCTCAGCTCCATCACGTGACATGCTTGTGTTGCTGAAGTCAAAGTACTTGCCATTGATATGCTTCTGTAAAAATAGGTGTAATGACTCCTAGCTCACAAGTTTGTGGGGATTGAGCTAGTAAAGGTTATAAATGATCAATATTGCAAGAGGCACATAATAAATATTCAGTAAGTTTGAATGGTGACTTGTTCAAGATGAAAGAAAAATTTCAGAAAGAACATAAAAGGCTGAGAAGAATAAATAATGGAGTTCCATTCATAGCTACATACTCTTCACTGCATTTCGGGACCATAAATCATGATTTTACTGTTTTAATAAATCACTGTCTTTTGGGGAATCTTGATCTCTAATCCATTTTCCCCGTCAACTGCTACATATTGCTATAATTTAATAAAATATTGTTGCTATTTATCATCACAGAATAAATATCAGAATGGCTGCTGATTTGTGTTAGAAATTATCCTAAATAATATCTAAGACCAAAGAATTATTAATTCTTATTCTAATTTTTTCAAGTGAATGTCAAATAAACACTTAGAATATAGCTGGATTTATTAAATTGCCACTACAGTCTAAATTTTTCAAAATAGCTTGCACAATAAAATAAAATAAATAATTGGGAGAATTTGAAACTATCTTTAGGATTTCTAGAAACTGGAGAAAGTTTGGCTTTTTGTTTTCTTATTTGGATGTAAAGAAATGATGACCATAAAAGTTCTTGAAGTAAGTATTAAAAATGAGAACATTTTTCAATACAACCGTATCAAGTATTTATTTGATTTCTTGAAGATTTCCATTCATTCTGATCTAAGATGAAATCTAGTGTTATTTGAATCTGCAATTTTCTAATACCAAGACATGTTGAACCTTTTTTTTTTCATACATTTACTGTCCTTTTGTACTTCTTCTGAGAGTTGTCTATTCATTCCACTTGCCTATTTCTTGATTGGATATTTTATTTTGGGTGGTTTGATTTCTTTTGAGTTTTTTTATATATTCTGAGTATTATTCCTCTTTCTGAGGAATAGCTAGCAGTTTTTTCCCATGACGTAGGTCTCTTCACTTTCTTGACTGTTTCCTTTTTTGGGCAGAAGCTTTTAAATTTGATATCCCATTTGTTGATTCTTGGTGTTATTTCTTGTGCAATTGGAGTTCTGTTCAGAAAGTCCTTGCCTATTGCTTCTTGACCTTTTGGCTAAGATCAAGTGTAAAAAGTCCTTGCCTAAACCTATAACTTTAAGAGTTTTACCTATTTTTTTCTTCAGTAGGCTTATTGTTTCTATCTTAATGTTTAGATCATTGATGAATTTTGATTTCAGCTTAGTACATGGTGAGAGATATGAGATCAGCTTCAATCTTCTGCATATAGATAGCCCATTTTCCTAGCATCATTTGTTAAATAGGCTGTCTTTCCTCCAACATATATTTTTGGCACCTTTGTCAAAGATCAAATACATGAATGTGAGTAGGGATATTTCTGCATCCTATATTCTTCTCCATTGATCCACATGTCTGTTTATGTTTGAATACCATGGCATTTTATCTTGCAGTATAACTTGAAGTCAGGTATTGTGATGTCTCCTTCTTTGCTTTGTTGCCCAGGATGCCTTTTGCTATTTAGGTCATTTCTGGCTCCATATAAATTTTAAGATTATTTTTCCTAGTTTTGTGAGGAACACTGTTGGTATTTTGATTAGGATTGTGTTGAATCTATATATCAGTCTTTGGAGTATGGCCATTTTGGAAATATTGGTTCCACCTATCCAGGAACAGAAAACGTCTTTCCATTTTCCGATGTCTTCTTCAATATCCTTTTTCAGAGCACTATAGTTTTCATTGTCAAGGTCTTTCACTTCCTTCCTTAGGTTAATTCCTAGGTATTTAATTTTTCTTGATGATCTTGTAAATGGTATTGTTTTCCTAATTTCTGCCTAGTCAGTTCATTATTGGTATACACAAATCTATTGATTTTTCAGTGTTGATTTATATTCTGCTAAATTGCTGAAAATAGTTATTAATTTTAACTGTCTTTTGTGGAATTCTTTGAGTCTCCTATGTCTGTTCTACATGTTTGTGAGGTCGTAAACTAGTACAACCATTGTAGAAATCAATATAGAGATTTCCCAAAGAACTAAAATTAGTTCCATTTGACCCAGCTATTCCACTTGTAGGTATTGTCCCAAAAGAGCTAAAAGAATCATTTACAGAAATACACCCATATCAATGTTTACAGCAGCACAATTCATAACAGCAGAATCCCAGAAGCAGCCTGTTTGTCCATCAACAAATAAAAAGATAGAGAAAATTTGTTATCCTTACATAATGGAACACTATTTGACTCTAAAGAAAGATAATTTTGATATTTTAATAGGAAATGGATAGACTTGGAAAATATAATATTAAATTAAATAAATAAGACACATAAGCTTAAATATTGTATGTTATCTTTCATCCGAGTAAGGTAAATGTAAATAAAGAGTAAAGACTTGACAGAAAAAAATGGAAATAGGTCTTTTTCAAATAGAAAAATGTCCAAGAGACTGAGGGTGGGGTGGGAGGAGAAGAGGAGTAAATGGATTTAAGATGTGTCAGGTACACGTACCAAATACCCACAAGGAATGTAGATATTATGTGTCATAAAACAAATTAAAAATAATAATATTAATGAAAATGAGGAAAAGGGATCTAGAGATGGAGGGAGGTGGGTAAGAGGGGAATAAAAAGGAATCAAAATGTGTTATGTGCATGTACCTACTCCTGAAGATGAATGTAAACTTCGTGTATTGTAACACGTACTAATAAAACATAATTTAAGAAAAATGAGAATATTGTTCATTTATGTATGATTTTTAAATGATAACAGCCATTATATTATAAAAATAGTATATTGGGGAAATATAAGAAGATAATTATTGGAAGGGGAAGTGGAACGGGTGGGGAAAGGAAAGAAGGGAAAGGAATAAATATGAGAAAAGGAATAAATGGAAACAAAGTCTTTGTAAATAGGGAAGGGTGGAGGGGGTTGAAGGGAGGGCAGGTGGCTGGGGAAAAAAATAAGAACCAAGATATATCATGTAAAGGTACAAATTCTCAATAATGAATGTCAGCATATTGTATACCTAAAATGTACCAATATTGGATACCTAAAATGTACCAATAAAATTAATGAATAAATTAGGAAAAAGATAATTATTAACTTTACTATTTTTCATGTTATTTGAAAGTTAAGTTCAATCAACTGTATTTCATTACCTAGTTCATGTAATTTGCTTGTCACAAGTGAGCTTTAATTATTAACATTATTTCAATATTTCTCCAAGGGTGTCATTTGATTATATAATTAGAAACAGATTATATGATGACTAATATTAAGATTTCAAAACTTGAGCAAAGCAAATTTATCTGAGGGGGGGATTATATTTGTACACCATCTTTTCCTATATGAATAACAGAATCACAAAGGCTGTACAAAAAATAAAATTTAACATGTTAAAAATCTCCAAGTGAAACAAAAATGTTATATTGTTTATCCAACTTCAGAATTTACATTGATCAAATTAAAAGTTTAAACAGACTATTAGCAAAAATTTCACAATATACCTGAATAATTAGTACCATGAATAAGTAGTGAAAAATATTGATAAACAGTTACTCTGTTGCTGAATAGTTAATAATGTACCTAAATTATTAAATGAGCATCATTACTAAACATGCATTTCTTTTTAGCCAAAGGGTAAAAATGATATGTAAAATAAAATACACTTGAGTATTACCACAGTTAGATGATCTGGGCTCCCATGACTATTTAGCATTAGAACAGTATGAAAAGTGAATTTTAAAAAACAAAACAAGCAGAAATATAAATTTTAAAACTTTCAGAATAACAGAAGAATGATTTTTCTTTGTGAGTACTATAATAGAATCCTTTGAATAAAGATGATTAGTCTTTTTGAAACAGAAATGCTAAATGATCTAAAAAGCAGAAATAGGATACAACCCAAAATAAGGTTAATGGGAAATAATAATAATAATAATCAACTAATCTAATAAAGTGTATGTGAACTATTAATGGTTTTTTTCTTTATTCTAAAATGCAATAGGAAATTTTCTTTCTCCACTGTATGTATATGTAAAAAGTTGGATCTTACTCTTCCCTACTAACATCACTGAAATCTGTAAATTATAAAGCATTACCTCTGTTTCAGATGAAGGAAAAGAAATCAGATTTGTCCTTCCCTCCAAAATAATGAGAAATGGATAAAATATGTGAAATAGTGGTTTTCAAACGCTGAACACTGAACATCAGACAATTAAAGACAGATATAATGTAGAGTTGGAAAATAGCAGCATACTGCCTTAAGAATATTCCCAAAATGTCTCACATGAATGTAAACCCTGTTTGAGAGCCTGGAAGAATCTAGAAATTGATAAGGGAGTATAGAAAGAGAATAAGGAAACTAGAATTCACAATATAGAGTACTGAAGTTACAAACCTACACATGCAGAGAACTCCAGAGATCGGCAAGGAGAAACATTAATGAAACCAAGGTCAAGAAAATAAACTCCAGCAAAAGATGAGGAAAACAGAGGAGATAGTACAAGTTATCAGAATAAGGAAAGAGAAAAGATATAGTATTAAAGGTTCTACAAATATCAAAGGGAAATAAGAGAGTACCTTGAAAATTTTTGTGTCCCAAGTTTGTCCACTTAAATGTACATAGCTGCTAAAGTGTACAGTTTTTTCCCTATTTTTATCAACACTTGCTAGGAACAGGATTTTAATTTTAAGAACTGTAGTAGGTTTGTTGTCAAGGATGTAGAGTAACTGATACTGCTGGAGAGAAGGTAAAATGTTACAACCACTTTGAGAAACAGTTCGACAATGCCTTAAAATGTTAAACATAACCTTCCTGATGACTCAGGCATTCTGTTCTTGAGTGTTTAACAGAGAGAAATCAAAGCCTTTTCCATAAAACCAAAAACACAGAAATAAAAGCAGTTTTATTTGCAGTAGCCAAAAACTGGAAATATTTCAAGTATCTACAACAGATGAAAGGGTTAATAGTTCGGGTTCATCTGTAGTGCAATATTACATAGAAAATAAATAGTCATTTATGTAGAAACAACACAAATGTCTCTTGACTTTTGTTGGAATGAAACCAGAGCATATATTATGAAATTTTATTTACATAAATTTTTTAATTTATACAAACTAATT
The DNA here is from genome assembly GCF_053883595.1 of Heterocephalus glaber. Taxonomy (NCBI): domain Eukaryota; kingdom Metazoa; phylum Chordata; class Mammalia; order Rodentia; family Bathyergidae; genus Heterocephalus; species Heterocephalus glaber. The sequence goes on along the minus strand of NW_028258406.1, from coordinate 9,754,207 downwards.
TGTAATGACATATTTTCAGAGGAGTGGCAAGAGGGAGTGGCAAGAAAAACTTACGGGTGGTAGATATGTCCATATCTTCATTACATGGATGGACCCACTGGGTATGTATTTGTCAAATTTTATCAAATTGTGCAGATCATTGCATATCTAATACACTTTTTGAAAAAGCTTAAAAATACTAGTACAGCTCCAATTATGGAAATATCAAATGTGTATAAGCATAGGGTATACAGTTTTTTAAAATATTATTTTATTGGTACATTTTAGGTATACAATATAATGACATTTATCATTGGAAATTTGCACCTTTACATAATCTCTCTTGGTTCTCATTTTTCCCCATTTCCCTGTCCTCCCTTCAACCCCTCCAGTCCTCCCTATTTACAAAGACTTTGTTTCCATTTTTTCATCTTCTCATATTAATTCCATTCCCTTTTTTCCTTTCCCCTATCACTCCCCCTTTCCCTTCCCCTTTGTCCCTTTTTCTTCCTATTTCACATTATCTGTTATACCTTTTAGTCCTTATTTACACTTTCAGTTTCTCACACTAGAGAAACTATTCGGTATTTACATGTGTGTTTGTTTATTTCACTTAGGAGTATCACCTCAATGTGCATCCATTTAGCTACAAATGTCTCTAATTTCCAATTTTTTATGGCTGAGTAGTACTCCATTTTATTTTTAAAAAACCCCACATTTTCTTTATCCAGTCTCCAGTTGATGGGCATTTGGGCTGCTTCCAAGTTTTAGCTATTACAGATTGTGCTGCTGTGAACATGGGTATACATATATTACTGTGGTATGATTCTTTTAATTCTTTGGGGAAGATCCCCAGCAGTGGAATAGCTGGGTCAAATGGGACTTCCAGTCCTAGCTCTTTGAGGTATCTCCATACTGATTTTGACAGTGGTTGCACCAGTATACACTTCCACCAGCAGTAGAGCAGGGTTCCTCTTTCCTCACAGCCCTGCCAGCATTTGTTATTGTTTGGTTTCATGATAGCAGCCATTTTTTCTGGAGTGAAGTGTAATCTCAGCATTGTTTTCATTTGCATCTCTCGAATGACCAGTGATGTTGAACTTTTTTTTCGTATGTTTATTTGCCATTTCTACTTCATAGTCTGAGAAATGTCTGTTCATTTCAGATGCCGATTTTCGGATTGGGTTTTTAAATTTGGGAGGTCTGATTATTTTAAGTTCTTTATAGATTTGAGATAGCAGGCCCTTGTCTGAGGAACAATAGGTGAAGATTTTTTCCCACATTGTGGGTTGTCTCTTCACACTGCTGGTGGTTTTTATTGCTTTTTTTTTATTCTTAAGTTCTTTTATTGGTACATTTTAGGTGTACAATACGTTTACATTTATCACTGGGTGTTTGTACCTGTACATGATGTATCTTTTTTTTTTGGTACTGGGGATCAAACTCGGATCCTTACACTTGTGAAACAGGTGGTGAAACCGCTGAGCTAAATCCCCGGCTACGTGATGTATCTTGATTCTTAGTTTTTCCCCATTACCTGTGCGCCCTTCACCCACTCCATGCTTCCCTATTTACATAGACATTGTTTCCATTTTTTTCCTTTTCTCAAAATTTTTCCTTTCCCTTCGTTCCTTTCCCCCTCCCCTCCCTCCACCCCTAACGCTTTGGACCTTTTTTCCTATTTCAAATTATCAATTATTCATTTTAATCATTTTAACCCTTATTTACACTTTCAGTTTCTCACACTAGAGAAACTATTCAGTATTTACACATGTGTGTCCTATTTATTTCACTTAAGAGTATGGCCTCAATATGCATCCATTTAGCTAAAAATGTCTCGAGAATCTCATTCTTTATGGCTGAGTAGTACCCCATTTTAAAAAAAAAAACCCACATCGTCTTTATCTACTTTCCAGTTTATGGGCACTTGGGCTGCTTTACTAAGGTTTAGCTATTACAAACTGTGCTGTTATAAACATGGGTGGACATATATAGCTGTGGTATGATTCTTTTAATTCTTTTGGGAAGATACCCAGCAGGGGAATAGCTGGGTCCAATGGGACCTCTAGTTCTAGCTCTTTGAGTTATCTCTATACTGATTTCCACAATGGTTTGTGCAGAAGCTTTATAATAAGAAGAGGTCCCACTTGCTCATTGTTTGTGCTAGTTCAAGGACAACTGAGGTTTTGTTCATAAAATCTTTTCCTGCACCGATGTCTTCAAGAGTTCTGGATAACCTCTGTTTAAGCGGATTCAGTGTTTCCAGTTTAGTATTTAGATCTTTAATCCATTTTGATTTTAGTGTAGTACATGGTGAGAGATATAGGTCTAGTTTTAATCTTTGGCAAATTGAAACCCAATTTTTCCAGCACTATTTATTAAAGAGGCTATCTTTCCTCCAGTGAGGGTGTTTGGAGCCTTTATCGAAGAAGAGATGGCTGAGTGTGTTTGGCATTGTTTCTGCATCTTCTAATCTGTTTCACTGGTCTTCAGGTCTGTTTCTTTGCCAGTACCATGCTGTTTTTATCACAGTAGCTTGGTAGCATAGTTTCAAGTTGGGGATTGTGATACCCCCTGCCACGTCTCTGTCGCCAAGAATTGCTTTTGCTATTCTGGGTCTCTTCTTGTTCCAAATGAATTTTTGGATTGTTTTCTCAAGGTCCATGAAGTATGCTGCTGGGATTTCAATTCGAATTGCATTGAATTTATATAGCAGTTTTGGAAGTATGGCCATATTCACTATGTTGGTTCTTTCTCCCCAGAAGGAAGGGACGTCTTTCCATTTTCTGATATCATCTTCAATCTCTCATTTCAGAGTGAGTGCTATAGTTTTCAGAGAAGAGGTCTTTGTTTTCTTTTGTTAGGTTGACTCTTAAGTATTTCAGTTTTTTGGATGCTTTTGTGAAAGGAATTGATTGCCCTATTTCTCTCTCAGTGAGTCTGTTGTTAGAGTAGAGGAAAGCTATCGATTTTTTTGTGTTGACGTTGTATCCAGGTACTCTACTGAATTTGGTTATTAAGTCTAGAAGACTTTTGGTGGCACTCTTGGGGTCTTCTACATACAGTATCATGTCATCTGCAAATAATGGCAATTTCACTTCTTCATTTCCTCTCTTTATTCCTTTTATTTTTTTCTCTTGTCTAATTGGCGTGGCTAACGTTTCTAAAACTATATTGAACAAGAGTGGTGATAGTGGACATCCTTGTCTTGTTCCTGATTTTAGTGTGGAGGATTTCAGTTTCTGACCATTTAGTATGATATTGACTGTTGGTTTTTCATAGATGGCTTTTATCAGATTGAGGTAGAGACCATATATTCCAATTTTTTGTAGGGTTTTTATCATAAATGCATGTTGGATTTTGTCAAATGCTTTTTCTGCATCTATGGAGATGATCATATGTTTTTTGTCCTTGGCTCTATTGATATAGTGTATTACATTGATTGATTTGCTTATGTTGAACTATCCCTGCATCCCTGGGATGAATTCCACTTGGGCAGGGTGTATGATCTTCTTGATGATCTTCTGCATTCTATTTGCCAGTATCTTATTAAGGATTTTTGCACCTATGTTCATTAGTGAGATTGGGCTATAGTTCTCTTTTTCAGTTGGGTCTTTCTCTGCTTTGGGGATCAAGGTGATGCTTGCTTCCAGGAATGAACTTGGGAGTATTGCTTCCTTTAAACTTCAGTGAAGAGTTTAAACAATAGTGGCAGTAGTTCCTCTCTCAATGTCTTGTAAAAATCACCAGTGAAGCCATCGGGACCTGGGCTTTGCTTAGTTGGTAACTTTTTAATTACATTTTCAATTTCATTGGTTGATATTGGGTCTTTTAGAATTTTAAGGTCGTCTTCATTCAACTTTGGTAATTCATATGTACCCAGGAATCTGTCCATTTCTTCTGTGTTTTCCATCTTATTGACGTATAGGTCCTGGAAGTAGGTATTGATGATCCTCTGGATTTCTGCTGGGTCCATTGTAATATCATCATTTTCATTCCTAATTGCATGGATTTGGGCCTTTTCTTTTGTTTTTCTGATAAGGTTGTCTAAAGGTTAGTCAATTTTGTTGATTCTTTCGAAGAACCAACTCTTGACTTCATTGATTTTTTGTATTGTTCTCTTAGTTTCCATTGAATTGATTTCTGCTCTGATCTTTATAATTTCCTCACTTGTATGAGCTTTGAGTTTGTCATGCTCTTCTTTTTCTGGAAGCTTCAGGTTCAGCATCAGGTTGTTTAATTGGGCTTGCTCTGTTTTCCTAATATGTGTATTCACTGCTATGAATTTCCCTCATAAGACTGCTTTCATTGTGCTCCATAGATTCCAATATGTTGTATTGCCATTGTCATTTAATTGAAGGAACTGTCTGGTTTCTTTAATTTCCTCTTTGACCTGTTGGTTATTCAGAAGTGTCTTGTTCAATTTCCATGTGTTTATGAAGTTTTTGCAGTTTCTTTTGCTATGGATCTCCAATTTCATTGCACTATAGTCTGATAATATACAGGGGATAATTTTACTTCCTTTGCATTTACTTAAACATGTTCTATGAGCAAGTATGTGTTCTATTTTGGAGAATGACCCATGTGTAGCTGAAAAGAATGTGTATTCTGATTTTGTGTGGTGGAAGACTCTGTACACATCTGTTAAGTTCATTTGTTCAAGAGTTTGATTGAGTTCTAGTATTTCATTACTTAGTTTTTGTCTAGTTTATCTATCTATTTGTGACAGCGGTGTACTGAGGTCTCCCACTACTATTGTATTAGTGGATATATGACCTTTCATGTCAATTAGTATTTGTTTTATATACTTGGGTGCACTAGTGTTTGGTGCCTAGATATTTATGATTGTCATCTCTTCCTGTTGCACTGTTCCCTTTACAAGGATGTAGTGTTCTTCTTTATCTCTCTAATCAGTGTGCATTTGAAATCCACTTGGTCTGCAATAGGATACCTGCTTCTGCTTTCTTTTGGGTTCCCATCTCATGGAGTATTGTTTTCAACCCTTTAACTTTCAATCTATTAGTTTCTTTTTGAATTAAGTGTGTTTCCTGTATGCAGCATTTTGTTGGATTTTGCTTTTTGACCCATTCTGCCAGTCTATTTCTTTTCATTGGTGAAATGAGACTATTAACATTGATGGCTATAACTGATACGTATTGATTTATATTTGTCATGACTGTTTCTTTTTGTTGGATTCTCCTCCTTTACATTTAATTTCTTGTCATGCCTGATGGATTCTTTCTGCTGTGCTTCCTGAGGTTATGATCCTCATTGTCTGTTCCTAGGATATTATCTAAAATTTTTTGAATTGCTGCTTTGGTATTCATGAAGTTCCTAAGATGATCTTTTTCGTGAAACTATCTCATTTCTCCATCAATTTTGAAAGATAATTTTTCAGAGTACATCAATCTGGATTGGAGGCTGTTTTCTTTTAGGGCTTGATATATGCCACTCCAAGCTCTTCTTGCCTTGGGGGTTTGCATTGGGAAGTCTGCTGTGAGTGTGAAAGGCTTCCCTTTTATGTAAGTTGTTTCTTTTCTCTAACTGGTTGTAGAACTTTGTTCTTCTGTTGAGTTTCTGGAATCTTAACAATTATATGCCTATGTGTAGATTTTTTTTGATCAAGGGTATTTGAAGTCCTATATGCCTCACTTATCTGTATGTCAAATTCTTTTCCACTGCTTGTGAAGTTTTCTGCCATTACTTCTGTTAATAGTTTTTTATGTCATCTGCACTCTCTCCTGTTTCTTTGTTGACTCCAATCAGTCTTATGTTGTTCTTCTTTGCATTGTCTAGCAGCTACTGGATTGATTTCTCATGGTCCTTTATAATTTTGAAGGAATTTTTCTTTTCCTAGTCACTAATTGCAATCTTATCTTCTCTGAAATTCTGTCCTCACATTGGCTCATTCTGCTGTGTAGACTTTCAGTGGGGTTTTTAATCTCTTGCAAATTTGTTTGTATCTGTTTTATGGATTCCATTTGTTTCTTATGTTTGGATTCCATTGTGTTCCTCAGCTCCTCTATTTTTTATCTGTGTCCTCTCTAGATTTATTAGTCATTTCTTGCACTATGGGCACAATCTCTGTTGTTGTCTGAGAAATTATTTCTGATTTCATTTTTTCCAGATCCTCTTTTGTTGCCAGTTCAGGGAGTCCAGGTGGTTGAGTATCACAATGTTTCATCTCATTTCCCTTTGGGGTTGCTGTAGGTGATCTGGAAGTTTGGTTTTGAGACTTATTTATGTGTCTTCTCATTTCCACTGTTGGGGGGGTGGCTGTTGGTGCCTGCATAGCTCACCTCCTCTGCGCTGGGTGTGGTGGAACAATGGCCCAGAAGCCCCTTCCTCTGGACTGGGAGAGGTAGAAAGGCAGCCCAGAAGCTCCTTCTTCTGTACTAGGAGCCATGGAACAGTGGCTCAGAAGCTCTGACCTCTGGGCTGGGAGTGATGAAACAGTGGCCCGGAATCACCTACCTCTCGGGTATATAGTTTTTTTTGGTAGAAGTCTTTGAAAAACCTGGAGCACACCAACAATATAAGTGGTCTTTATTAAAGTGAAATAAGTTAGCATTTGTGTGTTTAAGAATGATTTTATTTTTAACATAAAATGTTATATATTAATTTTGACATTTTTCTCATGATCTTTAAATTAGATTGATTAGTTTTATTCCTTCTCTGACAATTTTACTAGTTAAATTGATATACTTTGCAATTAATTCATGGCCATGAGTAGCCCTTTGCCTAAATAAAAATTCCATTTCTACCATATTTTAATTAGATACTTTATAAAGCACTTTAGAAAATAATATAATGTTTAGGGATTGTAAGTCAGTGGATCTATGTTCTATGAAGAGATACATAATTAATTGTTTTTTTATCTCTCTGTATTGTTATGAATGTTTAAAGATATGCTTTTCTCCTTTGCCTACCACAAACTATTACATCATTGTTTGTATATATATCATATGCTGGTGATATTTATATAGGTTATTAAAAATGGTTTTTATAGTTGAAATGACCCCAAGTAAAGTTTTAATTGATTTAATTTTCATTGATCATTTGTAATTATATCTTAAGTGTGTATATATATATATTTCATACATATGTATATTATCTTTGTTTTTTGGTACCAGGGATTGAACTCGGGTCCTTGTGCTTGTGCAGCAGGCTGTGAAACCACTGAGCTAAATCCCCGGCCCTATGAATATTATCTTTATGAATCCATGCATACCATGAAAAGATAAATTTATATGGTAGACATGGATTTATAAAGTTATCCAATTCCAGTTTTTCCTCATGATATGTCTAACGTGGCTTTAGTGTGCACTTTAAAATATAGCAATATACCTTATCTCAAGAGTGTTTTCTAGTTAGAATTCTAGATCTCTCTATGTGATTTTTAAAACAGACTGAAACTGCAATTATGACTGCCATGATACTAGCATAAGTATTTACTCAAATTCCTGCATGTTATGTCCATTGTGCTGTTAGCTGTCTTCTGATAGAGATCAGAAAAGATAACTGTAATAGCTGAACTTCTAACCAGGCTGTGAGGAAGTGGTGGCATGCAGGCACTTCCATGAACTAATTATTATGGGGAATAAAGTCATTGGTAGTTTATTTGTTTTGTGAGAGGTTAGGTCTCAACAAGGAATATATAGCAAGTTATATATTGATATATGTAAATTTAGTATGGCAGACATATTAAATGATGTCAGTATATTTTTATAGGACTTTCTGTATTGTGACATTTCTTAAGAGAGGGCAGACATGTGAAAATGACATTTATTTTCTGAATATAACTGTGTGGGAAAGACAGTGTAACACTTGGACAACAGCAAAACAGACACTTAGGGTACATAGGAAAATACCCAATGACAAGAGTAATTGTACTTATTTAGAATACTACCTTAGTTTCCTCAAGATACCTGATGGAATAGATAAGGTATGTATAAAGTATAGATACTATCTAGTGTTTTACAGTGGTTTGATGATCATAGCTATTAGACCAAGAAACCAAACATACAAATTTATTCTTACACAAACATAGATAGACTTGGACATATAGTATAAAGTTCACACATCTCAGTCTCAGCTGTGCTACATGACTTAAATTTGAATTTGAAGATTTTCTGCCAATATGTGTAGTAGCTTCCATTTCTTTTTTTGAGTAATGTAAGAAAATATCTGTCATCTGAAATTATGTGCAGCCTATTAGAGAGATACTATATAACCAACAGGTCCAAAAAATATGGATTCCATTTATAAGCACAATTCTAATTCTACTATAATGCAAATAATAATATAAAAACAGCACTTCCTGTCTTCCAATTTCTTCTATAGAAGCAGAGATCACCCATCTATTTCAGAAAGTAATGTATTTTATTTTGTAAAGGAAGAAATTCTGATCAAGAAACTGAAATTAAAATGCATTTTGTGTTTCATATGGCTTGGCTATCTGAAATTGATATGTTCCGGAGATTTGGACCCCTGTTTGCTAATTTGAAGGTAGTTCAAGAAACTTTAGGATCAGACAATATATATTTTTGCTGAGGAAATATGAAGAGAAGATAGTTCATTTATTTTAGAAGCTATACCGAAATCGTTCCATTCTAAAGCCAGGTAATTTGCATAGATATATACTTCAGGTATAAATAACAATTTACACAGAGCTATGGTACCTTCTGAAAGTAACATTTATAAAAATAGAGTACAACTCCTTTCTGTTTTCCCAGCACTGTTGACATGCTGACTCCCACTCCTCTAAGTAGTTTAAATTCTGTCTTGAGATGAGAAAGTCCACATTCTTGGATATTTATCTTAAAACTTTGTAAAATTAATATTGGAGGTATGTTGGGTAATGCCATATTTTCAGCTTTTATCAGACAACATAAAAGGCATACATTGTTACTACATTTATTGCAAGAATATTACTGAGACCATTGTTTGTTTTGTATGACAGAATCCTGATATAAAATTCCCCTTGAGGAATTTGTTGAGTCAATGCTAAGATGAATTTTGCTTCTTTGACAATCTCAAATGTTTTTTGGTTTTTGAAATTCAGAAATATAGGTGCCAATTTCCCCTTTGTTTGCTGGAAATACATTTCATATATGTTTATTGTTTAAAATATTAGCATGATGACTAACTTATTTCTATACTTTCAACTTTTGTATACAGCTGTGTGATGGTTATTTTGATTGTCCTCTTGAGTGAATAAAGACATGTTTAGATATTTAATGAAGTGCCCTTCTGGGGGGTGTTTGTTAAAAATTTTCCAGAGAGGATTGGCATATAGGCTAGTAAGATTTACTCTGATTGTCACTGGTAATGTCCATAGACTTGAACCCCAGATAGAATGAAAAGAAGGAAGAGGAAGTTGGCCTGTGCTCAACTCTCGTTCAGTGAGTGTATCTTTTGCTGATGACATTGGCTGTTGACATGAAATTCCAATTCGTTCAGCCTTTCAAAGTGTGAACTCACATCACCTACTGTACATAAACCTTCCAGGTCCTCATTGTGGGCTGGAACTATATCCTTGGTCAGTCTTCTTCTGAGGCTTCCATCTTCATGGACTGAGCAGCACTGGATCCTCTGGTTCTAGCATGTCAGCAGCCATAGTACCCACCTCTAACTCTTCAAAACAATCTAACACATCCCTTACTGTAAGTATATATGAGAGTTATATAGCATTGTGGAAAGGAAGTAATTATGTGCATCTCTAAATAAAGACTCTTAACTTCTTTCTTTAAATTTGTATTTAAATGTAATACAAGTAGATATTAATAAAGAAAAATATAAAGACAGTTCTATAAAAAATAATTTTTCATAACAAAAATAATTAGAGAATAACAATAAGCATATATAAAACTAAATTCAGGAGAACTCTAAAGGTTATGATTATTCACAATGCCTTTCCTATAAATCAAGGTCATGATTTGACTCCATTTTTTAAAAAAAATATTATTGTCTTGATTTATCCCATATATCTTATGGGGAATTGATATTAAATCAAATGGAAACTGAGACCATTAAGTCAATATTTCCTACACTGGTGGAAATTAACTTTTGGCATATTTTCAACAATACTCTTTGTTGTATCTGCTACTTTTTTCATTCAGATTAAAAGTACTTTATTCAGGTAAAATTAATTTATAATTCATAAATAGTAAGTTACTCCAATCTTAAATATATACTAGGTTAAATTTTGGCATATGTTTACACTTAGGTCAAATTCTTCTATTCTATATTTTCAATACCTTCTTCCTGAGTTCATCACTTTTCTCAAAGTTATTATAATCACTTGAATTCTATTCATTTTTGAGCTTGATATAAATGAAACTATACAGTATGAATTTAACTTCTTTTATTCAACATACTAATTTGAAGTTCATCCATGTTGTTGCCCTATCTATAACTTTTTATTTTTACTTATGGATAATGAATTTTGGAATTTAAGTTATTTAATCAACTGATGAACATTCAGATTGGTTACTGTTTGGAAACATTATGTCTAAAGCTTCTGTGAATATTATAATAAAAGACTTTTGTGGAGATACACAATTATGAATATAGAGGTGAATTATAAGACCTGTGTGTTAAACTTTATTAGAAAGAATTTACCAGAAGAGACTTTACTGTTTACATTTCCATCAGTAGCATATAGATATCCATATTTCATCAATATTTGATGAATTTACCAATTTTAAAATCTTAGACATTTAAGTGTATCTTAATTTTTGTGGCTTTATTTTGCATTTACCTGATAAATCTTCTACATGCAAATTAGCCTTATAGATATGTTCTTTTGTGAAATGTTTCTCCAGGAATTTTTTCCATTATATTAGGTTGTTTGTCTTTCATTATTGACCTGTGAGGTTTTTTAAATTTGATACACTTAAGAGTCCTTTGATGGGCATATAAATATATGTATTGATGCATATATTCATATAGGTGAATGTGTGTCATATATATATGAAATAATGATGAGATACCACACTAGAAGTCATTTTATATTCTGAATAACATAGCAATATATGACAATGTATGTGGTGCATTGTTCTCAAAAGAAACTGATTCCATTTATAAACTTCTCATGTTTAGTGTCTATTGTTACATAGACTAAAAGTGTTTGACTCTGATCCTCTATAGTTCTGAAAATGGTAAACTCCAGGAGATTTGATTTGACTTTATTTTTACAAGTGTTTTAGAAGGATAGACATGTCCTGATATTTTTTCCCCAAATTTTCTCTGTATCTTTCCTTTAGTTAATGCTATCATTAGCATAATTACTAGTACATATGATCAAGGTTAATAATAGCCTTCCCCAATGTGAAAGTAGTCCTACATCCACTGTTAACTCTTCCTAATCAGTTTCATTTTCATTCAGTTCAAAAGGCTTCCTAATTTTCATCTTAATATCTTTTTAGCCTCACTGAGTATTATGAATACATGGTTTAATTTCAAAATGTCAGGAAAGTTTTACATCTTTTTGCTATTAATTTGTAATTTAGTCTGTTGTAATCCACTAGCATAGTCTCCAATTTTAAGCCTTTGAAAATTAATTGCCAATAGGTAGTTTTATTTGGGAAAGATATTCCATGTGCTCTTGAAAAGCATGTGGATTAAGTAGCTACTTAAGTAATGCTTTACAAATACCTCTTAATGAAAGTCAGTTATTGGAATTGTTTATATCTCCTGGAAACTTATTTATATTTATTTGTTCTATCCATTATTGAGAGAACAGAATTTTAAAAGTCTACAAATACAATCACAGATGTACTTCTTTAGTTCTATCACTGTTCATATATTCAAAGTTATTAGGTGCATACACATAGGACATACTCATTTAGGGTTGTAATATCAGGAAATGACACTTTTTTCAGTATGATATCTCCATGAATCTAGCAACATTCATTACCCTAAAATGAATTTTTTCTGACATTAATGTAGCCAAGGTTTCCTTTTTCCACTTTTTAATTTAAATATATACACATCCTTATATTTAAGCAATCATTTATAAAAAGCATGGAGTTGGTCAAGTTTTTTATCAGTCTGATCATTTCTGTCTTATTACTTGAGTTTCTGTTTATTTTTATAAATTAACTGGTGGTATTAGATTTGGGGAAGTCCATAATTTTCCATTTTGTTTCTGCTTATTCTGCATTTATTTCATCTTTTTTCTCCTTTATTGATTTTTTATTAATCAATTGTTTATCTCAGCATTCTATTTTATTTCTATATTGATTTTTACTAATAAATCCTCTCTAAATTTTTAGTTGTTGTACTAATTATGCTATACATTCTTTACTTGTCCCAGTTTATATTAAGTTAATGTTTTATGAATTCCAGAATTATGTAAAAATTCTGATAGTATAATTCTATTTCTCCATTTCTCCAGTCTTTGTTATATTATTATATATTTTACTTCCACATATATTTTGAACCAATATATCATTTACAAGAACTGTTTTGTGTTTGTTCCTCTATTTACTATTCCCATTGCCTTTTAATTCTTCATGGATATCTGGGTGCTCATCTCCTATAATGGTTTGACAATCTGGAGTCTCTTAGTATCTCTTGGAGTATAGATCTGCTGGGAAATAATTTGTACAACATGTTTTTGGTCAGGAAATTTCTCTGTGTGGCTTTATTTTTAAAATAAATTTTATTGAGATATAATTTATATGAATGCCATTATATTTACCTATTTAAATTGCACAACTCAGTACATTTTAGTGAATTTATGAAGTTATGTGGGGTAATCATAGTTTATTTTCACCTTGATAAAATCTTTCATGGTATTTCATTGCTAATCACTTTTCTGAAACCCATTCCTAGGCAGGCAACTACCAGACTCTTACTGTTTATATAGGTTTGACTATTTCCCACATTTCACATACATGGAATCATGCATCATGTAACCTTTAGGTCTGCCTTCATTCGCTTAGAATAATGCTTTAAATATTTCTTTCATGAGCTATTTTTCATTTCAATATTATTCTAATGTATGGGTATACCACTTTTACAAAGTCATTTCTACATTTTAGCTATCATGACTAATGATGATATGAAAATTCATGTAAAAAATATTAGGTAAACATACATATTAATTATGATATACTTACATTTAAAGTCTTAAGAAAGTGCCAAACCACTTTTCAATATATAATTTTACAGTCTTACCAAAGACACATAAATATTCTTGTTTCTCTGTACTTTTGGCATTCATTCTTCATGTTGAGGAACTGAACAGTTGATTTAGAATTTAATATAGGTTTTCCTCTTTTTAAAATTTTAATTGCTGAAATTTTATGTATTTAGAGTATATATTATTATTTATTATATGCAATGAATTGTTCATTACATTCAATCTAGGTAATAATATCCACTTTCTCATTTGCTTAACAGTATGTATGTACTTTCTGTGTGTGTGCATGTGCGTGTATATGTACCTGTTGAATGTGCTTGAGATTGACTCACATTCACATGTATAATATACTATTAAGTTTGGCTCCCATGATGTAATTTAAATCTCTGCAGCTTATTTATTCTACAAAACTGAAACTTTGTACCTTAGATAATCAGATCCCACTCTACCAAGCCTTCTCACTCCAAATTACCATCATTCTGATATCTGCTTCAATGAATTCAAGTTTTTAAGATTTCAGGCATTTCTATGACTGGCTTATTTCACTTATCTTAATATTGTCTAGGTTTATGTAAGGTAAAATAACATTTCCTTGTGTGAGATAATACACAATTTATTTATCTGTTCATCTGTTTATGGTCATTAGATTTTATATCTTTCCTATGGTGAACAAATCTGCAGTTAACATGGAAGTACAGATAATGTTACTATTGTTGTTTATTGCTAATACTAATTTCAAAAAACTTTCAAAATGTAGTATCATTAGTAATTCCTTGTCCTAGAACCTTCATCACTTTTCTAATGGATCATCTACTGGTGTAGATACAGGAAAAATTTTTCCAAGGGGGAAAAATTGAAAACATCACCGAGTGTATATTTATAATGTTTGTTGGCTATACAGTACACTTAGGCAAAAATCATCACTAGACTTCTCATTTCCTACTTAATCATTCTGAATTGGTTGATAGCAGATAGAAATGTGCTTTAATTAGAAGAACAGAAATTTCCTTTTCTGGATTCTGCCAAATAAGACAAACTTGAAACTCCTCCTGTCAGTTTGTATTAAATGTTCATTTGAAATACAATATTTATGAAGGATTTCCTGAAGTCTATGCAGCATATGCTCTGCCAGGTGTCCTATTACCTTTGGATCAAGTATGATGATCAAATTTATATATACTGTGTTGACTAGTATTATTTTGACCCTTCTTAGATTTACTGAACTGTGCTTCAGTGCAAGGTCATTGACCTACATTGCAAGATTTTATTTGAAACAGCTATGTGAAATACATTATTATAGGCAGTGGAAGGGAAGCATGAGAAAACACTGAGCTGTTTATCGCATAGAGTTATCTTTATGAGAAATGAAGGACAAAATTTCCCTTGGGTTTAACAATCAAGACCAGCTGTGCTTCTACTGAAAAACTAATCTGATTTCATATTATGGTCCCTGAGAATATGGTCATACATCATGCTTTGGTCACCAGGAACTTTATTTGTGGACCATCATTCCCTACTCCTCTGTAATACAATATGGCATGCATTTTTACTGTGCTTATTTGATCTCCAAGCTGATTCTTTCCCCTTTGTAATGACTCCCTTAACTATAAATATTTTTTTTAATTGAAACATTTTGGTAAGATGCTTTAAATGGTTTGTGAAGTGAGAAAAGTGATTTTAAGAATAGGTCAAAACTGTTACTTTTCTGATTTTCTATTTTATTTAAATTTGACAATTGTGTTCTGCATACATTAGCTACTTACAGTCTGTTATTCATTTATTAATATATCCTTATATTTCCTTTGTTGCCAGGATTGGTTCTGGGTAAAAGAGATATACCATATATTACCTGTTTGAACAAAGCTTAAATTTTGGTCATAGAGAAATTAAACTAAAAATAATAATGTGACAGGCAGTGAAAAGGAAAGGGAGGAATGGCTATTTTAGACTTTTAGCCAAAACTGCACAAAATATATTTAAGTTGAATTTTGGAAGATTTCTTATACACAAGTCAAAGAGTGGCAGAGACAGTTTACGGAAGAGAATTTCTGCCAAAGGGAACAGCAAATGGAAATTTATCAGGACACGATATAATACCTGCGAATATTTCTGATTGGCTTGAGAACAGCTTACCAGAGGACAGTCAGGAAATAAGATTCAATCATAAAGTCCTATATGCCAAACTAAGGATTAAATTTTCTTGAAGCATTAGGGATCTGCTGAAGGATCCTAATGGAAAGAAATGAAGTCAGTCAAGCATATTTCTTGTATTTTCCTAAACAGCTATCATTGTGTCTTGAAAAGAGGAGGGTTTCAAAGAATATTGATTCATAAATTAGGTTCCACAGCAAGCGCAAATATACATGTCATTCATGATAAATTTAGTGTTGTTTTCTTCAAAAGCTTTTCCATTCATGAATTTTTTAGAAAAGGGAGATTGCTCTATATATCCATTTTGTCATTTTTCTACTTATGCTTATTTCTTCACGTGTTTTTATGTTGAAAGTGCACTGAGAATCAGGTACCTGGAGTCTGAATGGTGCTTCTGCCACTGATGAGGTACATGGTTTAGGTAGGCAAACAACATGACCACTGAGTTTGTCGCCAGGGAGCTACAAGATGTGGTGAGTAAATGCACCAGAAGCAGATTGAGAGTGCTTGTTTTATATGTGAGCTAAGAGTTAGCAGTTCTGCAATAACTATTTTCATAAGTATTTTTATCTTTTCCTAATTGATGAATCTGCTTTGGCAAAGTAAAACAGTCTCCTCTATATAATTTATTTATTAAAGAAAATATTTTTTCCCACAAGTTGCTGAAGAACATATAAAATCAGAGAAATTTTTAGCATCCATAGGTTTTAGTTCATTGGCATGAAGGCAAATTTTGACTTAAGGTGTTCTGATCCTTTGGTTGTGAAATTTTCACATTATTGTTCCTGATACTCTAAGAATTTGAATCATTGTAAAAATCTTTACCAATTTCTACAAGATTCATCATATGTGCTCCTTCAAAGCCGGCTTCCTGTGAAGGCATTTGGTAACCTTAAATCAATGACTCATGGAAGTTTTAAAAAAATGAGTCATTTAACAACTATCTTCTGGTCATATATTATATGTACTTATATTGAATATAAATGTACATAATACATAGATATATAAAATATATATACTAGAGATTTAGTAAATATCTATGTATAATTTCTATTTTCCATAGCTTGAAAAATCTAGAGTACCAAAATGCAAGAATATTGAACAATTTAATATTAATTTATACCTTTTCAATTCTCAGAAAGTATTTAAGATTGTTTACAACTTTAAAAATGGTTATAATGAAAGCAAACCCCATTAAAATCAACAAAAAACTGCAAAAGCCTGGTAATAAAGAGAAATATTGAAGTGTGTAAGAAAACACTTCAAAAACTGTTTGGAAGAAAGAAACTAGAAGAACCACTGAAATGTACTCTCTGGAGATACTTCTTTTTACCGCAAACGGCTTGTTTTAAATTATTTCCGCAGAAAGAGTTTGGGAAAAATGCTTCAAGACTTTGCTAAATTGTTATCTCATTGCTTGAATTCTGTCCCACTCTACCTTTGGAAGCTGGTCTTTCTCCACCATGTTTGCTTCACTGGAAGTTTGCTACTATTCATTTCTCACTCTTGTTTTCCAAGATACAAACTGTCTCATCTCTGGAGCTCACATCTACTTTCTTGATGAGGTACTATGTTATACATGCTTGTCTACCAACGTTTTTATCACCTACAAGAGTGGTAGTATTCATAGGCAATCAGTTGGAAGTTACTTTTGTCGTCTTCTCCCTTTCACCTATTGCCCCCTTTTAGTGCTCTTCACATATGTCTGTACAAAGATTGTCCTATTTCATATCCCCACTTCTCTGACCCTGGACTTTGGGATTTTTTTTTCTTCTGGCTTTAAGTTAGATCCAGAAGTTTGAGGAGGAAACATAAAACTCATTATACATAAATCTTCATTTAGCACATAGATGACCCAGTGCCCTAGCACTATTCTTCTATAATATAGTGATAGATAGGTGTTTTTTTGTACACCTCAGTGTCAAGAGTGCACTTTCAATTTCATCCATGTAGTATATCACTCATAATG
This sequence comes from Heterocephalus glaber, assembly GCF_053883595.1. Lineage (NCBI taxonomy): Eukaryota > Metazoa > Chordata > Mammalia > Rodentia > Bathyergidae > Heterocephalus > Heterocephalus glaber. The sequence continues at coordinate 9,736,958 of NW_028258406.1, read as the reverse complement.
ATTTTGTCTAGCTCCATAGTTTTCGCACTGTTTACTGCTCCTTGAACTTTCAGCAAGAGCAAATAATCTTTTGAAAATAATTCTCTCAGTTTGAAGGACAATTAATGAGAAACATACCAGAAAGGTTATTATGCCTATTTTCTGCCCAGAGCCGTTTGAATCACCCAAAGGGAAGCTAAGTAGTATTTTGACATTCATTATTGGCTGAACACCGACTATGTGTTCCTGAAGATAAGATTGGCAAACTGCTTCCACAGCCGGATCCACACAGCATGACATGTGCTTGTGAAAGGGACTCATCTGGTCTAAGTTCTCCTGCCCTTATAGCACACAGAGTTCAGCTGGAATTTGAAGCCTGAGTAGTATTTCTTTCCAAAGGCCGTTAACTGTCCATGAGACTCTAAAGTTATTAAAAGCTGTAATATCTCATTCATCCTGGACTGTTGACTGATAGTATGTCTAATTGGATAGAAACACAGTCAGCCAAGACAGTTATTATTTCACTTTCTAATTCAAAGTTTAGGTTTGTTTAGGGTGAACATCACCAGGTCAATGCAATACATGTTTTAAAGAATATTTTAAAAGAAAGTTAAAGGGGAAAACATTCAAATTATAATTTCACAGTCCTCGGGGTTCATTCCAGCTCCCAGCATTTGCTTATTTCTTCTTAATTTTTCTAGTTGTCTAAACTTCTGTGGTGCTTTTATCCTATGACTTGCTTGAAAACCCCTAGAAGCCTCTGATTTTCCCTAACACTGATCATGGAATATTTAAAAAAAAATTCCTTTAGTTGTCAACAACTTCGTCATACCTCACTGTGTAATGTGCACATTTTGCAGAAAGCGCTCGAGCCCCACATCTAACAACCCAAAGAGTGACTTAGAACAGGTGAACAATCCGAGTTTCCTTCTTGTTCTGTTGCCTACATCCATCATTTTCCGTCTTTTTCCTTCTTAAGCTGATGTTCGGCTCTATCATGCTGCTTTTATAGCAGCTGTTCAAACTTTAATGAGGACAATCAATGCTTGCTCTGCCTTTTTAAAAAACAGATTAGAACTCAGAAATTACAATGTCCAACAACTCTGATTAAGTAAATACAATTATATTAAAACTGTGAATTAAATGCAGTATCTTACAAATTTAATACCTTAATTTACAGACAACCAAGGACTAAATGTCTCCGTTTAACTATTGTACATCCTAAATTGCTATTCTGCTATGGTGACCTTGCTTCAGCAAATATCGTTCAAACTAATTTATTCATTTTCCACCCTAAGTACACCAGTTATAGTTTATCTCCCATAGGGATGATCAGAATCAGGTCAGCTCACTTTGCACCTGTTATTATAAGCCTTTAGAAGCCTGATTATCCATGTTTGAAACAAGTACAGCCATAACTGTCTATGCTATACAGGCTTATTTTGCTTGCTATATCTCTTGAACAGTTAGTTCACAAGATAAAATGAAGTTTTGTGCGCTAACATTTAACCAACATGTGTCCTTTAACCAATGGTTGTTACAGTTCCCTTTTGTTTCTGTTCTTTTATTCTGTGGATTGATAACAAAGTAAACTCAAGTATAGAGATTAAAGTTTTTCATGGGCCTTCAGAATGTGTGTATTTCTCTTACCCTTTGACTTATACCAGCTGTTTTATGGCTGTCTAGCTTTTCATACTGTTTAAATAAGGACCCATGCTTCCTGGCCACCCTTGATATGTTGATAAAGGAAGCTCCTTGAGTCCGGAGAGTACATATAGGAAGAGACTCTGGGGCATCCTATAATCAGTCCCACCTTATCAGGTGGCCTATGCTTTCTTCCTTCCTATTAAGAAAAAGTATTTCCAGAGTTTATCATTTTCTTCTATACACAGTATCTAATTTCTACCATTTTAATATTTTTATTTCTATATAAGAAGCTTTTGCTTTTTTCCAGTGCACTCAAATGTTTTCATACCATAAGGCTGAATCCCTTGTGTACTTTGCTCTCAACTAAATCCAACAAGCCCTCATCAGATGACCTTATCATCTGCTCCCTGTGCTATCTTTCTCTTATGGGTGCCATCAGTCTTCAAAGGTTCCAGGCGGATTCCTCAGAGTCCTATTGGTGGACTCCTATTCTTTTATCTGCCTCATATTGCAAGCGGCACAGATGTGTTAGGAGGTCTCATCTTTCATTTCCTTCTCTTCTCTAGGTTTTCAGTACAGTGTCCCATGTCTGGCTCCATTTTAATCTGCTACCAGCTTAACTTTTCAGAAGTAAGAATAGAAAACGAGTTTCAAGTTTCCTTCCCATATTCCTGCATTGGTAGCATTTACCTATTGTGAGATGGACTTGAACTAAATAAGAAAGAGCCATGATTCACGGGCTAGAGGGGTCACGGGTCTATGCTCTACTAGAAGAAATGACAACAGAGCTGCCCAAGTGAGATTCCACCTGTATTAGTCAGTCTTCTGTCACACTGACAAAATGCTTAAGAAAAACAGCTCAGTAGGAAGAAATGTTTACTTTGGCTCATATTTTCAGTTGAAACTCTCTTGGCAATGCTGCTTTTGGCCTGTGATGGGAAAGTACATTATGGTGGAGAACACATAGCAGAGGAGATTGTTCACCTCATGTCAACTGGGAAACAAAAAGATACCTTCATCAACATATTCCTCTGTCTTAACTTCCTTCCATTAGGCACCCCTTTCTAGAGGATTGACCACCTCCCAATAGTGCCCCAGGCTGATGACCAAGTCTTCAGGACATGGACCTTTGAGGGAAATTCAAGATCCAATTATAACAGCACTCTTAATTACAGATATGATCATACTGAAAAGAAAATTTAAATAGTGCCCAACCATAAGATATGCATCTAATGCTCACTCTTTGAATCTTGATTAGTTTTATCTCTGCCAATTTCCTTTAAGTTTTCTTCTCAAGCCAAATTGAGTAACTGCAGTTGCCAAAACACACGTTTTATTTCTTTATTTTTTCTTATGACTCTCCTTTTGTTTGTTTTCTCAAACTATTAAGAGCTCTGTAATAATGTTGGTTTAAATCTTGCTTCATACATGAGGTTATCCCACTAACTTTTTCTCTATTTCCCTGTTCTTTGGCCTGTGCAGAAGGTCCTTCTCATAGTATTCTTCAATTTCTTTTCCTGTTCCTTTTTGTACCATATGTCTATGTGTTACCATGTCATATAATCTTAAAGCTGAGACTTCTTATCTCACTCTATCCCCAAACTTTCTTTTGTATGACATCATCTTACAGAGAAGAAAACTAAGACTTATAGAAGTTGTGACCCATGTCACAATTGACATGGTCATATCTGACCCCTATTGATAAAAAAGGAACTAGAACTCAAAATTCCTGATAGTGAGTTCATACTAAATTGTGAAAATAAACCAACTCACAGCATTAACAACAAATAATTGATTCATCAAATGATTAGTTCCTCCAGTACTGAGTACATTTTCTATTTTATTTCATGTGAGGATTTGTGAGTACAGCTGTTCTGAACATCAGTCCTTCATTTGTTAACATTTTGAGAGCACTTCTCTCACTCTACCTGAACACAGTTCTGCTTCCTTTATGCATATATTCTTTTCTTCTGTTTATATTTGCATAATAATTCCTTGCTCAACATTTTCCTTTGTCTCTGTTTCTCCTTATGTCCCAGTTCTCCTTGTATGCTGTATGAGGCCTGGTCCCCAGGGTTGGTTGCTCTTTGGTCTGACCATGTTCCTTCGTTGTCTCTTCACTATCTCTGAAATTTTTTTGACTCAAATGTCTTGAAAGCTCCCATTTCTAGTCTCTGATGGTGAAATGGACGCACTATGTTATAAAGATTATTCAGAGTTTTTGAGTTTTGTTCCTCAGGTAATTATTTGTTTACTGTTTTTCAACTAAATTGAAAGTAGAGAATTTCAAACTTTCTAGGGACAGAGAATCTTTTTTTTTTCATTTTTGAAAGACTCAAAACACCAAATAGTGAGACTTGCAAGTAGTGGTGCCTAAGAAATGCTTGTTGAATTAAGAAATAAATACAAAGCTGAGACACATAGTCATGAGGTCTTTGGTTTATAAATTTAAACCAAGACTAAAACTCTTGCTTTTCAATAAAAATAATTTAAAGTCTAACATAGTATAAACAGTATAGAAATATGAATTAATTCTCATTTTACTCATTGATTTATATTTCCCAAATATAATATACTTAAATTTACAAATTCTGCTTGAATAATTTTAGAATCATGAGCTTATAAATGTTCCTATATTTTGAAATGTGCATGTCCACTTTCTTCTTCAAAAGATGTAATGAATTATTGCAATTTAATAAATAATACTGAGAAAAGAAAAAAAAAACCCTCTGATAGCAGAATTTACTTGAGTACAGTTCATCTATGTACTGCATTATGTTTGATTAGCCAGGCTCTTAAATCTGTGTGCTAATGAAATCAATATGTGCAATGGGAGAAGAGGTAAAACCATAAAACCTCAAAGCTTCAACTCCTGTAAGCCTCCTTGGTGTAACCAGTCATATCAATGGCAGTTGCTGCTTCCCTGGACACAACATGAGCTACATTTCGTATTTATCTCCAATATTGTAACCAGACAAAACCCTGAAACTACTTAAATATATAGCAAAACAGTTACAAAATTAACTAGTAGAGATTTGTTTATGTAGAGTAGAATCCTGCAATATGTGCTGAACCTCAAAAAAAACTTCTGTCACTTGAACAGAAGAACTAATATCCAAGGTTAATTAATGTCATGCCCAATGTTAATGTTCAAATGAGCACACTATAAGTTATATCAATATTATTTTCTGTCTAATGTTCTTGGTAGGGCCTTAGTTTTTAATGTCAATATAAGGAAAATGTACTTGGAATTCTGGCTTTACTACTTGGAGTTCTAGTCAATGTTTCTCAAACTCCGAATAAACTCTGTGGAGAGGTTATGAAAGCTGTGCACTACACTTTACTTAAAATATGGGGATAAATCTTGGATTTTAATACTGTGTTACTGAGGAAATAACACTGATCAGATTTGAGGGGAAGAGCCCAGGAGATGGCATGTAAATCACCATTAAATGCAGACATATGCCCTTTTCTATTAGCTCACAGTCTGAAAATGACCTTCAAAGGTTTTTTAGCTGGAAGTCACACCCTACATCCTCAGCCTTTCTTACATTATGTGTACCCATTTTCTCTCTGCACTTTTACTTTCTCATACTTTTCATTCATTAGTCATTCCATATTAATAAGAAAGTAATTCCTCTAATATCTTGTGTTATTTCTAAATGCATTAAATTGAAAAACCTTGCCTTTACTGGAAGCATTATAAAGAAAACAACAAAAATAACAACCGATGGAAAAAAGAAAATTTGTAGTATGGAAACAGAAACTATGTAGTCCTTTAGGAACCATGGTTTGTTATTTCTGCTCCAATATCATTAGTTTTGTAAGTACAATATGTGTTAAAGGCTACTCAGTAAAAGAAAGCCCTAGGCAAATGTGTTCTTGTTGCAATAGGAGGTAAATAAGTTCCATATCATTTCTCATTATCAATTTTGATAACTATTTCTCTTCATGATAGTATGACTTAAATAACAAAGAAACCAATAAAATGACTAATGAATAAATCATAGTCCCCATATTTTCTCTTTATAAGTACATGAAAAGAAAATTACATAGTTTATTAATGAAATTGCCCATGATGAAGGTAGTATTTCTAATTATTGTTTCTAAATTTTGTCCTTTAAAAATAAGTTAATATTTCCTAATCTGATATCTAATTTTGAAATTATGACATAACTTCATAAACACTTGTGCTGGAAGGGTGAGGGGTGTAGAATATATCCCATATCCACACTGCTCTTCTTCCTTCTTTCTCCGCTTCCTATGAAGCACGACATGAGTAACTCTCCTCTGTAGCTGGCCCTTCCACCATGGCTCTATGTATTTGAGCCTGTTCACTATCACTTGAAACTAAGGACTTTCCACCACTCCCAGCCCAGAGGTAGGGGCTTCTGGGCAGCCTTTCCACCACTCTCAGCTCAGAGGAGGTGAGCTGCGTGTGCGCCAACAACATCTCACCCCCTGCCAATGAAATGAGAAGACAGGTAAACAATTCTCAAAAACAAACTTCCAGATCACCTACAGCAACCCCAAAGGGAAATAAGGTGGAACACTGTGATACTCAACCACCTGGAGTCCCTGAACTGGCAACAAAAGAGGATCTGGAAAAAATGAAATCAGAAATAATTTCTCAGATAACAGCAGAGATTGTGCTAGTAGTGCAAGACAAGATTAATAAATCTAGAGAGGAGCTGAGGAACATGATGTAATCCCAAATGAAGAAAAAAATGGAATCCATAAAACAGATCCAAACAGATTTCCAAGAGATCAAAAATTCCATTGAAAGTCTATACAGCAGGATGAGCCAATGTGAGGACAGAATTTCAGATGTAGAAGACAAGATTGCAATTAGTGACCAGGAAAAGAAAAATTGGTTCATAATTGTAAGGGACCAAGAGAAATCCATCCAGCAGCTCCTAGACGATGTGAGGGGAAGAGGAAAGGGAAAAAGGGAAAGGAAAAAATTATGAGAAAAGAAAAGAGAAAGGAAACGAAATCTGTGTAAATAGGGAAGGATGGAGGGGGTAAAGGGCACACAGGTCATGGGGGAAAAAATAAGAGCTAAGATATATCATATACAGGTACAAGCACCCAATGATAAATGCAAATGTATTGTATACCTAAAATGTACCAATAAAAGACGTAAAAAAAATAAGAATAACATAAGACTGAATGGAGTCAATGAAGAAACAGGAGAGAGTGCAGATGACATTAAAAAAAACCAAAACTGTTCAGAGAAGTAATGGCAGAAAACTTCCCAAGCAGGGGAAAAGAACTTGACATACAGATAAGTGAGGCATATAGGACTCCAAATAGCCTTGATCAAAAAAAAAATCTACAAATAGACATATATTTATTAAGATTCCAGAAACCCAACAGAAGAACAAAGTTCTACAAGCAGTTAGAGAAAAGAAACAACTTACATACAAAGGAAAGCCTATCAGAATCACAGCAGACTTCACAACATAAATCCTCAAGGCAAGAAGAGCTTGGAGTGACCTTTTCCAAACCCTAAAGGAAAACAGCTTCCAACCCAGATTGATGTACCCTGCCAAACTATTTTTCCAAATTGATGGAGAAATAAGATACTTTCATGACAAAGAGCACCTTAGGTACTTCATGAATACCAAACTAGGGCTCCAAAAAATGTTAGACAAAATCCTAGGAACAGATAATAAGGATCACAACCCCAGGAAGCAGAGCAGAATGAACCTATCTGGCATGACAAGAAATTAAATGTAAACGGGGAGAATCCAACAGAAAGAAAAAGTCATGACAAAGATAAATCAGTACGTATCAGTTATAACCATCAATATTAATGGTCTCAATTCACCAATGAAAAGAAATAAACTGGCAGAATGGATCAAGAAGCAAAATCCAACAAGCTGCATACAAAAAACACACTTAATTCAAAAAAACCCCAGAGATTGAAAGTTAAAGGGTTGAAAACAATACTCCATGAGATGGGAACCCCCCAAAAAGCAGGACTAGCAATCCTCATTGCAAGTCAAGTACATTTCAAACCATCACTGATTAAGAGAGACAAAGAAGGACATTGTATCCTTGTAAAGGTAACAATCCAAGAGGAAGAGATGATAATCATAAATATCTAGGCACCAAACACTAGTGCACCCAAGTATATAAAACAAATATTAACAGACATGAAAAGTCATATATGCACTAATACAAAAGTAGTGGGGGATTTCAATACCCCACTGTCACAAATAGATAGATCAACTAGAAAAAAATTAAGTAATGAAACACTAGAACTCAATCAAACTCTTGAACAAATGAACTTAACAGTTGTTTACAGAGTATTCCACCCCACAAAATCAGAATACATATTCTTTTCAGCTGCTCATGGGTTGTTCTCCAAAATATACCACATACTCACTCATAAAACATATTTAGGTAAGTGCAAAGGAATTGAAGTTTTCCTCTGTATATTATCAGACCATAGTGCAATGAAATTGGAGATCCATAGCAAAAGAAACAGCAAAACTTCATAAACACATGGAAATTGAACAACACACTTCTGAATAACCAATGGGTCACAGAAGTAATTAAAGAAGAAATCAGACAGTTCCTTCAATTAAATGACAATGGCAATACAACATATCAGAATCTACGGGGCACAATGAAAGCAGTCTTGTGAGGGAAATTCATAGCAGTGAATACACATATTAGGAAAACAGAGCAAGCCCAATTAAACAACCTGATGCTGAACCTGAAGCTTCCAGAAAAAGAAGAGCATGACAAACTCAAAGCTCATACAAGGGAGGAAATTATAAAGATCAGAGCAGAAATCAATTCAATGGAAACTAAGAGAACAATACAAAAAAATCAATGAAGTCAAGAGTTGGTTCTTCAAAAGAATAAAAAAAATTGACTAACCTTTAGACAACCTTATCAGAAAAACAAAAGAAAAGGCCCAAATCCATGCAATTAGGAATGAAAATGGTGATATTACAATGGACCTAGCAGAAATCCAGAGGATCATCAATACCTACTTTGAGAACCTACACGTCAATAAGATGGAAAGCACAGAAGAAATGGACAGATTCCTAGGTACATATGAATTACCAAAGTTGAATGAAGAAGGCCTAAAAATTCTAAATGACCCAATATCAATCAATGAAATTGAAAATGTAATTAAAAAGTTACCAACTAAGCAAAGCCCAGGTCCTAGTGGCTTCACTGCTGAATTCTACAAGACATTGAGAGAAGAACTACTGCCACTATTGTTTAAACTCTTCAATGAAGTTGAAAGGGAAGCAATACTCCAGAATTCATTCCTGTTAGCATGTATCACCTTGATCTCCAAAGCAGAGAGACCCAACCTAAAAAGAGAAGTATAGGCCAATCTCACTAATGAACCTAGATGTGAAAATCCTTAATAAGATATTGGCAAATAGAATGCAGAAGATCATACACCCTGCCAAGTGGGATTCACCCCAGGGATGCAGGGATGGTTCAATATATGCAAAGCAATCAATGTAATACACTATATCAATAGAGCCAAGGACAAAAAACATATGATCATCTCCATAGATGCAGAAAAAGCATTTGACAAAATCCAGCATGCATTTATGATAAAAACCCTACAAAAAATTGGAATACATAGTCTCTGCCTGAATGTGATAAAAGCCATCTATGAAAAACCAACAGCCAATATCATACTAAAAGGTCAAAAACTGAAATCCTTCACACTAAAATCAGGAACAAGACAAGGATATCCACTATCACCACTTTTGTTCAATATAGTTTTGGAAACATTAGCCATGGCAATTAGACAAGAGAAAGAAATAAAAGGAATACAGATAGGAAATGAAGAAATCAAATTGTCATGGTTTGCAGATGACAAGATAATCTATATAGAAGACCCTAAGAACACAACCAAAAGTCTTCTAGACTTAGTAACCAAACTCAGTAGAGTAGCTGGATACAAGGTCAATACACTGAAATCAATAGCATTCCTCTACACAAACAACAGACTCTCTGAGAGAGAAATAGGGCAAACAATTCCCTTCACAATAGCATCCAAAAAATTGAAATACCTAGGAATCAACCTAACTAAAGAAATCAAGGACCTTTTCTCTGAAAACTATAGCACTCTGCAAAGAGATACTGAAGATGATATCAGAAAATGGAAAGACATCCGCTGCTCCCGGGTAGGAAGGATCAATATAGTGAAAATGGTCATACTTCCCAAACTGCTATATAGATTCAATGCAATCCCAATTGAAATCCCAGCAGCATACTTCATGGACCTTGAAACATTCTTGTTCCATTTGGAACAAGAAGAGACACAGAATAGCAAAAGCAATTCTAGGTAACAGTGACATGGCAGGGGGGTATCACAATCCCCAACTTGAAACTATACTACAAAGCTACTGTGATAAAAACAGCATAGTACTGGCAAAGAAACAGACCTGAAGAACAGTGGAACAGATTAGAAGATGCAGAAACAACTCCAGACACACTCAGCCATCTTATCTTTTATAAAGGAGCCAAACACCCTCACTGGAGGGAAGATAGCCTCTTTAATAAATGGTGCTGGAAAAAATGGGTTTCAACTTGTCAAAGATTAAAACTAAGCGTATGTCTCTCACTATGCACTAAACTAAAATTGAAATCAACTAAGGATCTAAATATTAAAATAGAAATGCTGAATTGCCTGGAACAGAGCTTAGGCAGAACTCTTGAAGACATTGGTGTAGGAAAAGATTTTATGAACAAAATCTCAGTTGCCTGTGAACTAGTACAAACAATCAACAAGTGGGATCTCTTCTTATTAAAAAGCTTCTGTCCAGCAAGAGAAACCATGAGCAGTGTGAAGAGATAACCCACAATGTGGGAAAAAATCTTCACTTGCTCTTCCTCAATGGCCTACTATCTCGAATCTATAGAGAACTTTAAAAGATCAGACCTCCCAAATTTAAAGACCCAATCCAAAAATGGGCATCTGAAGTGAACAGACATTTCTCAGACAAAGAAGTAGAAATACAAATAAACATATGAAAAAACGTTCAACATCACTGGTCATTTGAGAGATGCAAATGAAAACAACACTGAGATTCCACCTTACTCCAGAAAGAATGGCTGCTATCAAGAAGTCAACCTAAAATTTCTTTTGCTATTCTAGTTCTCTTCTGGTTCCAAATGAATTTTTAGATTGTTTTCTCTAGTTCTGTGAATATATTATTGGAATTTCAATCGGGATTGCCTTAAACCTATATAATAGTTTTTGAAGTATGGCCATTTTCACTATATTGGTTCTTCCTATTCAGGAACAAGGGAAGTCTTTCCATTTTCTTATATCCTCCTTCATTTCCTTTTTCAAAGTGCTATAGTTTTCAGTGTAGAGGTCTTTTGCTTCCTTTGTTGAATTGACTCCTAGATATTTCGTTTTTCTTGATGCTAGTGTAAAAGGAATTGTTTCCCTAATTTCTCTCTCATTGAGTCTAGTATTTGTATATAAAAAGGTTATTGTTTTTTGAGAGTTGATCTTATATCCAGCTACTCTACTGAATCTGTCAATTAAGTCTAGAAGTCTTTTGGCAGAGTATTTTGGGTCTTCTATGTAAAGTATCATATCATCAGCAAATAATGACAGTTTTTAGGTAACAGAGGTATGACAAATTTTAGGCAACAGAGATATGGCTGGGGCATTACAATTGCCAACTTGAAACTATACTAGAAAGCTACTGGGATAAAAACAGCATGGTATTGGTAAAGAAACCTACCTGAGGATCAGTGGAATAAATTAGAAGATGCAGAAACAACTACAGATATGCTCAGTAACCTCATCTTTGACAAAGGAGCAAACCATCCTCATTGGAGGAAAGAAGCTATTTAATAAATGGTGTTGGAAAAACTGGATTTCAACCTGCCAAATATTGAAACCTGACCCATGCCTATCACCATGGACTAAATTAAGATCAAAGGGGATTAAAGATTTAAATATTAGGACAGAAACACTAAATTTGCTGAAAGATAAGTTAGGTAGAACTCTTGAATATATTGGTATAGGAAAAGACTTTATGAAAAAAACCTCAGTGGCATGTTAACTTGCAAAAAGAATCAACAACTGAGATCTTACCTTATTAAAAAGTTTCTGCACTGCAAGAGAAACCACCAACAAAGCTAAGAGTCAACCTACAATGTGGAAAAAAAATTTCAGCAACTGTACCATAGACAAAGGACTACTATCTAGAATATATGAAGAACTGAAAAAAAAATCAGACCCCCCAAATTCAAAGACCCAATTCATAAATGGGCATCTGAACTGAACAGACATTTCTCAGACAAAGAACTAAAAGCAGCAAATAAATATATGAAAAAATGTTCAGCATCACTGGTTATTCAAGAGATGCAGATGAAAACAACACTGAGATTCCACCTCACCACAGAAAGAATGGCTGCTATTAAGATAACATCTAATAACATGCTGGTGGGGGTGTGAGGAGAAAGGAACCCTTCTCCATTGTTGGTGGGAGTGAAGACTGGTGCAACCACTGTGGAAATCAGTATGGAGATACCTCAAAGAACTGGTCTTAGAGGCCCCATTCGACCCAACTATCCCCCTACTGGGTATCTTCCCAAAATAATTAAAAGAATCTTACCATAGTGATATATGTTCACCCATGTTTATAGCTGCACAGCTCTTAATAGTCAAAGCTTTGAAACAGCCCAAGTGCCCATCAACTGGAAATTGGATAAAGAAGATGTGGGGTTTTTTTTAATATAAAATGGAGTACTACTCAGTCATAAAGAAGGACAGACTAGAGACATTTATAGCTGAACTGATGCATATTGAGGTCATCCACTTAAGTGAAATAAATAGGACACACATGTGTAAATACCGAATAGTTTCTCTAGTGTGAGAAACTGAACGTGTAATTAAGGTACACACGGATGAAATGGCCTAATAACATATTTCTCGGATTGTGTTTCCATTGCGTATCATATGACTGTATCGAAATTTAAATTAGGGAGAAATTTGGCTTATGTGGAGTCTGCTAACTGCATTTTTTTTCCAGATCATTATTTGTTCATTGTTGGTTTTGGGGATCTTTCTGAAATAAATCGCATCTTTTGGTGTCTTGTTGGTGTCTGAGATGCTTTTTTAAGTTATATGGAAAAATGTTTAAGTGCTTTTCAGTTTTGTTTTGGTTGAGTTCTACTGTATTTGAATATTACTGTAGTTTTTTTCCCCATTGCATTGTTCTTCTTCGAATGGTTTTAATTTTTGTATGTTTCTGTGTTTGATAATAAAGTTATTTAGAAAAAAAAAAGACGTCAACCAATAACAAATGCTGGCAGGGCTGTGGGGAAAGAGGAACCCTGCTCCACTGCTGGTGGGAGTGTAGACTGGTGCAACCACTGTGGAAATCAGTGTGGAGATACCTCAAAGAACTAGGACTGGAAGTCCCATTTGACCCAGCTATTCCACTGCTGGGGATCTTCCCCAAAGAATTAAAAGAATCATACCACAGTGATTTATGTGCACCCATGTTCATAGCAGTACAATTTGTAATAGCTAAAATTTGGAAGCAGCCCAAATGCCCATCAACTGGAGACTGGATAAAGAAAATGTGGTATTTTATAAAATAGAGTACTATTCAGCTATAAAAAATGGGAAATTAGAGCCATTTATACCTAAATGGATGCACATTGAGGCAATACTCTTAAGTGAAATAAACAAGACACTCATGTGTAAATACCAAATAATTTCTCTAGTGTGAGAAACTGAAAGTGTAAATAAGGACTAAAAGGTATAATAGATAATGTGAAACAGGAAGAAAAGGGACAAAGGGGAAGGGAAAGTGGGAGGTGTAGGGGAAAGGAAAGAAGGGAATGGAATTAATATGAGAAAATGGAAAAAAGAAAACAAAGTCTTTGTAAATAGGGAGGGATGGAGCGGTTGAAGGGAGGGCAGGGGAAGGGGGAAAAATAAGAACCAAGAGAGATTATGTGAAGGTACAAATTTCCAATGATGAATGTCATTATATTGTATACCTAAAATGTACCAATGATTAAAATGAATAATTGATAATGCAAAATAGGAAGAAAAGGTCCAAAGGGGTAGGGGAAGTGGGAGGGGTAGGGGATAGGAAAGAAGGGAAAAGAAAAACTATGAGAAATGGAAAAAATGGAAACAAAGTCTTTATAAATAGGGAAGGTTGGAGGGGGTGAAGGGAGGGCTGGGAATGGGAAAGAAATAAGAACCAAGATGCATCATGTAAAGGTACAAGTTCAAAATGAGAAATGTAAATGTATTGTATACCTAAAATGTGCCAATAAAAGAATTAAGAAAAAAAGAAAAAAAAAAAAGAAACTAAAACTAAACTTCTCCTTTAAATTGTGGGTGTCAGACATTCTGTCCTATCTATAAAAACAGTAAGACAATAATTATTTTCATGAAATCTGGATATGATCAATAATAAACAAATGGATTATTAAGAAATAGATCCTGTATGCCCACTCAAATTTTCTTTGGCTTTCTTGTGTCTGGAGATCTGCAATGGAAGCAGAAATTTGAAAATTGCATTAATCCTTATAGACCAGGCTACATTCTGTGATAACAAGGAAACTTCAACATCTCAGTGGCCTAAAACAGGGATTGGTTAACAAAGATCCAGATGCCAAATCCAACCCACCACTTGTTTTAGTAAATAATGTTTTATCGAGTCATAGCTATACTCATTCATTTGCATTTTATCTATAGTTGCCTTTTACTATAATGGTAGAACTGAGTAATTAAAACTGAGACCATATGATCTGTAAGTTTAAAATACTAATTGCCATTTTATAGAAAAAGTTTGCTGACCCAGCACTTAAAGTATAAAATGTTCAGCTTTTGCCCCTGTGTCTATGTGTCTAAACACTCCCCAGAGTAGCTCAATTACAAGAACTTGACTCAGAAAACAACTTGGTTCCATCTCAGGACTCCATTGTGTCACAGTCGGCTTTCACTGTCACTGTGTATCAGAGCTGAAAGGCCGCATGTCAGTTCTTATATGCTTTAGCCTGAAAGGGAGGGAAATCACCCACTGGTGATGACCAGGATAGTGGGCTTACCTAACTGAAAGGGTTCTGGATTGGTCAACTAAAGCCCTCACATAATCAGTCATATAAATATCATATAAATGATATTTTAAAGCCATGAGGCCAGTTTGATTCAAAGAGAGGAGAGAATGGTCAAAGACTGTCTTGGATCATTCCTAAACATTAAGAGTTCAGGAAAAAAAGGGAAAGATCTAGCTGGGAAAATGAAATGTAGCAAGCAGCGAAGTAGCTAAAAAAAATAGCTACTTATTGGATACCAAGTGAGGAAAGTGTATTATGAGGGATTTATATAGCAAATATGGTTGATAGGCCAAGGATGATTGGGACTGAATACTGGATTTAAAGTACTTGCCAACCTTGACAATAGCCATTCAATTATTTGAAGTGATTTGAAAGCCTAATTGGAGTTCACTGAAAGGTAGTCAGGGAGTAGAGTATTAGAGAAAGGAAAACTCAACAAGTATTTAAAGAAAATTTGCCATAAAGACAAATGAATAAAATGGAGTTTATATAGATTGCAGAGTCCTTTCTCCTTTTGAACAAGATAAAAACCTTGATGTCCATATATTGATGGAATTTATGCAGTAAAAATAAAAGGTGTTGATGCAAGTGTGAAAAATGGCAATTGCAAACTCATTGAGTGGAGCCAGTGAAGGAATCTAGTAGACAAGAGGAAAGGGCTGCTCTTAGTAGAAGCATAATATTCTTAAAGGAAATGAATTAACACTTCTCAACACAGCATTTAGAAAACAATATCCTCTCTTTTCTTTTAAGCAAAGTTAACTCAAACATATTCCCTTATTCTGAAACATTTTGACAAAAAATCTCCTCCAATTAGGTCAACAGCTTTCTGACTTTTAAACATTTTTTGTTTTTACCCTGGTAATACTTTATAATTAGTAAAACACTGCCTGGATTTCTTTTAATTACTATAATCCTAATACCATCCCCATAGTGCTAGAATAGCCAGATGTTCATCTTAAATTTTACAGTAATTCTGGAATTGAACCTCTACACAAGCTTTATTTTTCTGTAGAAAGTAGCTGTTTGCATGGTGAACTATAAAATTTCAAGTGGAAATTGCATATTCTCTGAATGCCGTTTAATTTTCCTAATATCAACACTCAGTTACTTATATATTTCAAACCACAACTATTTTTACTGTAAATATGAAAAAGTGATTTTTCATAACAAAAAATAAAGGTAAACTTAAAAGTCAATGATAGTAGTCTTTTGATTGTATTTAATTTATACCATATGTGTGTAGGGGGTGGGAATCTGTGTTCTAATTATGAAGAAAGGAGTAAAATTTAATAATCTTCACCAGTTAGCATGTTAATTTCTTATTTTAAAAAGGCCTTTTTTTTTTCTTGAGATACAATAGTTGGCATGAATCCCTTAAGTTTCATTACCTTTTTTCTTGCCCTTTTTAAAAAAACAGCTTGCACATCTCCAGCATTGCATAAAATACCCATTTGTAATTATGCTTAACCTTTCCAAAGCCTCTGGGTATAGTCTGCTCATTAATCTTTAACCTGACAAGCCTTGAGGGTTGTGAAATTGGTACCTCCATGAATTAGAGACACAGAGACCATAGACTAGAGGTACAAAAGGGGCAATTAAGAGGAGGTTCAAAAGGAAATAGAACAAAACTAGAGGGATATGATTATTTTATGGTAGGTGTCAGCTAACAGCAGGGACAATAGAATGCAAATCGCTATAGACAGAGTTCAGGAAATAACTATACATTTTTAGCACAAAACCAATTTAATCATATTCTGCCTTACTCCAAGGGAAAATAACTTACATCAAATTGATATCAAATATTTACAAATATCATACAAAATATGGATTGGCTATATTTTTACAAAATATTCTTATATTTTTCTATATAATGTCAAAGTATTAAAATATATTTTAAGAAAAGGCAGCAGCATCATCCGAAAAGTTACTCTTCTGTGATGGACATACCGTGTTTTTATCATATGCAGATGATTATTGTTATTGTATTGGTTATTGATAAAAGTTAACATGAGTAAGACGTAGATTTCTGCATGAAAGAATCCCTACAAACAAAATTCTGTCTAGACATTTTTCTCAACTTTGCAAGGTTTGTAATAAAAATAAATAGATCATACATCTGCCTAAGGATAAGACATTTTCTTAATGTGAACTTTTGCTTTTTAAATTTTTTAAGCGAAATTATTTTTCAGAGAAAAGAAAGTCACTTTATGACTAAATCTTCATAAGTGTTCTCATACGATGAGGAAAAATTAGGAAAATAACTTTATGCCTTTATATTAAACAGTACAACTTTACAGACTTATACAGTGGTCAACTCACACTTGGGTTTAGTAATATTTCAAGCAACGGCTAAGCAGCTATAATAAAGAGATTGTAAAATACAGTAAAGAAAGCTAGGTATTTATTTATTTTACATATTTCTGTCCAAAGGGTATTCCAGCTATGAAAGATAGCAGGCCAGATCTTCAAATCTAAGTGGATAGAAGCACACTAGGAGCCTTGGAGGCAAAGTGAAAGTAAAGTTTTATTGAAGGGCAGTGGACCAGTCTGAGTTCGCACGAGGGAGACACTGGCCGCATCCAGCGCTTGATTAAGGGAGATATAATTTCTGGGAGGGGGCGGTTACAAGTGAGGCACCTTTGTTATACATTCATTGGTTAGAGAGTTTCAATATCCATTAATAGGCAGGATCAAGCATGGTATTGGCTCACACATAATACTGGCAACAAGCCCATTGGGTAATTCAAAATATGGGGTTAACATCTCATTTGCATCTAGGCTGACAGACAAAACTACTTTAGAGACAAAGACATTCCTAAGATGTGGAAGTTGGCTCAGATAAGTCCAGGTATGTGAGGCGGGACAGGCCTGAACATGTAGAACAAAGGAAAATTTCAAGTAGGGAATTTCCTTGCAATAAGTCCAGCTTGAACTACAGAGGCAAAATTCCCCTTTCACAGTGATCAGGATACAAGGAGTCATGGGAAAGCTTTTAAGATGCTCTGGAACTCCCACCCAGTGCTCCTCCTCACATTCCCTTGGCCCAATGTAGGCATATGTTTAAACTTACAAGAACCAAGAAATATAGCATATAGATATCATGCAGTGTGTGTATATTGGCTTCTTTTACTTGGTAATATGTATTTAAAGTTTCTCTGTGCCTTTTCATGGCTTGACAGTGCATTTATTTACAATATAAATGATACTACATTGGGTGGATGTACCACAGTTTACGCATTTACCTACTGAAAGAGATTTTGGTCACTTCCATGATTGCACAATTATGAACAAAGTTCCTATTACCTTCCATGTGAAGGTTTGTGTGTGTGTGCACATGTTTTCAAAGCCTTTGTGCAAACACTGAGGATAGCAACTGCTGCACTGTATGGTATGAGTGTAGGTCAACTGTACTCCAAAGCGTACTTCCAAAATGCCTGTACCATATTGCACTCCCATCAGTCACAACTGATTTGATCCACTCTCACTGCCTTTTGGTGTTGTCATTATGCACTTTGGACATTCTTATAGTTGTATAGTGGTATCTCATTACTGTTTTAATTTGCATTTTCCTGATAACACATAGCAAAGCATCTTTTCATATGTTTATTTGCCACATGTGTATTTTCTTTGGTAATGTGGCAAACTATTTGCCATTTGTTCATTGGGTTGGAGGTTGAATCTCTATGCTTTTCTTATTTCCATACTTACCAAATATTTTTGGACACTTTCCTTGTTCATTCTTTTATGATTTATTTTTATTGATTTCTTCATTAAATAGAACAGAATGTTGGAACCTACTTTTATCCATTAATCAATTAAATGAATATTTAATGACCATGTATTATATGTAGACATTATCCTAAGAGCTTTGAATAGAATAATTAAGAAAACAAAGATTCTTGCCACATAAACCTAAATTTGCCATTGATGATAGACAACAAATAGTCAATAAGCTGTATATAGGTAAGAAAGGCTGGAAGTTCCAAGGACACCATTATAATGACAGAAGGAAAAGAGAATCCTGGAGTGCCAGACAGTTAATTACTTTGGTAAGAAAAGCCACATCTCACTTCCATTCACAGGTCACTTGGAAGAATCTGTCATGAGGTCCCATCCCATCACAAGAAGACCAGCCAGAAAGTACAATCCTTTAAATGCCGTGTAGTAGGGAAAATGGAACTATTTGGTGCACTGTACTAATGTGTATCGCACCAAGCACCAGATTTCTAAATTCCAGAAGCATTTTAGTTGTAGGGCATTGCAGGAAGAGATATCACTGGAATGGTGATGCTTGAGCAATAAATTAAAGGAAAGAATAAACTTGGCCACGTTAGGGCCTACTAAAAGAGTGTTCAAGGCACAGTGAGTAGCTGGTGCAAAGATCCTAAGACCAGGCCATTTCCATCCTATATGAAGCACATTTAAGAAGGATGTGTAGTTGGATCAGAAGCAGATTGAGATAGAAGGTTATTCTAGACGAGGACATGGATGTAGTGGGGTGAGGAGGCACTGTAATTACATTGTCTTTACTGCAAATAAAATAGGGCATTACTGTAGTATTTTGAGCAGCAGTGTGAAACAATCCAATCGTCTTTAAAGGAAACAGCTTGTTTTGAGAATACCATTGTAAGAATGAGAGGGTAAAGCAGAGAACTAGTTTGGAGGATTTTTTTTCAGTGTGTTAAAAAGCCTGGATAATTGTTTCCCAAACTTTCTCCTTTATTTCTGAACACTCAGCTAGACTCGATTTCTCACCATCTTTTGCAGTTAATGTGGCCATGGCATTGGATGAAAAATAACATATAACCCTATCGAGACTGGCTTATAAAAATAATTTTAATTTATCACTTTCTTCCCCATCTGCCAACTGAATAAAGATGATACCAAGAGTAGGTGTAGTGGAGACAAGGATCCTGGATTTCTTTATGGTTACATGAAACTAAGAATTTCCCTGCTTTAAACTTGCCTACAACCTATTAAAATTAAAGTGAGAAAGATATAAATTCATATGGAATTTAGCCACTGAGATGTGAGTTTTATTTATTACAGTAGTTAACATTGCTATAACTAATACACTGAAGTGGTGTTCTGCTTAATACATGGTATTGGTTTAACAGTTTGAACACAGGTGGCAAGGAGACTGATACCAAAGGCTGAGAAAGGTGTGGTTCATACTATTTTGTTGTAAAACTTTTGGTAAAACTCTCCCATGAGACCCTATCAGGGCAAGTCACATAGCTACAAGCCTATAGAGATCTGAAATGATTGGAAATCGACAAAGTATTAGGTTATGTTGGCTATTATTGGCTGCCTTTTGCCAACATAGTGTGAGATAAACTCAGACAAGAACTGAGTGGTTTGAGGCAGATATTAGAACTGGTGGGAGACAGGTGATGTTAGACAGCAAGAGGATGATAAGCATGGTGAAACCGTCACTCTTGACTTGGTAGAGGGAGAAATAAGATTAAAAATGATGTGAGAGGCAAACATATATATTTCTCAATTAAAACAAGATTCAACTTTGTAGCAAAGAACAGATAAAGGATCCTATCATACCAAAGCCAATTCCAGATGATTTCAATATCTCCAACATCAAGTTGAAAAACAGAGGGCATAATGGGTCTGGGAACTTGAGAACAAAGAAATAAAGTAGACTTGAAAACTATTTATTAAAATAAACTTCAATTTTGGATGTTTGCCAGTACAAAGAAGTGAGAGAAATTAAATCGATAAACCTGCTTGTTTTTTTCAAATACCATATTGCTAAAGAAACTATGATCCGTGACTAAGAATGTCTGCTGGGATTTAACCAGGACAGGATGTATCCGAACTGGCTTAGGAAGGGAAGACTAAACTATTTGTATTTATTCCCCATCTAAAAATATGAAACAAATTAAGCTTCAGCATATTAACCCTAGTGTCTTCAAATGTTCCTAGGTGAAACAGTCACTTGTCACATAAAGTACCTGAGGGATCCTGTATTAAGTGGAGAATTTGTATAATTAAGAATGATTGACCCCATTACACTCACTCATTCATTTTCTTCTCAATGTTTTGCAACCAACTGCAGTTTACATGGGACCATTTGAGTTTACGAATTATAATATTTTCATTTTAATAAATTCAGCTAACAATATGAGTAAATAGCTTAAACAATTTCTGCAAAGAAAATTTAAAATTGAAATGATATTAATTAGGAATCAATGAGGAAATGACAGAACTGACAGTTCTAATATGAATTATTTTAGGTTATATTATAAAACAAAATAATTTTACTTTCAGAGTTGATAATTGACAAAACTTTTAAATTTAAAATTATCAAGAATATTTTTGAAAACATGGATGACCCTTAATTCATGACATATAGTGTCTTGAGATACCAGCTAATCAAAGTAGCACATACTGGTATATGTAACTATTATTCACATGTCTTTTATAACAAAGATGAAAATATTTTGAACTCTACAATGCTAGATCTCATATAGGGTATAAATATTTACTGTTTCACTGATTTATGTTTGTTGAATTTGTAACACCACAAGTTAATATTTATTAGTGAAGATTTCATAGGAGGGATATACCCCAAATCAATTATCTTATGACCTTTAAATAAAATTTTACTCTATGTAGTAGCAAAATTCCCCATAAGGCAGTAAAAATAAACTCCAAAATATATGTTGGCTGAAACAGAATGAAGTTTATTTCTTGTTTTGTGTATTAGTCACACTCAAGAGGCTACACTTCTGTTAAGTCTTTCAGGAAGTCATGGCAGTTCTCTTGGTCAGCCATGATTTCTGATGTTGCTTCTACAGTGATTTCTATGGACACATGGAAGGGGTAAATGGTATGGTTGATGGATGAGAACTATAAGGGACAGATCTTAAGGTGGCACATATCCTGTCCCTTCACAGTCTATTAACTAAAACTCAGGCCATAAGGCCAGACACAAATGTGAATAAATTGAAGAGTATAATCTAAATGGCAGCCCAGGATGAACAGGAAATGGACTAAAATTAACAACTTGCATCCTTGGAGGTACAATCTACTCTGAATGTATTTAAATTAATATAATGAAAACAGATTAATCATCATGTATAGGAAGCTGAGTCAAGTCATAAGAGAGACTTAGGCAGATTCGTTTTTTCATGTAATGAACTATATACAGTCAACAGAAAGTGTTTGAAACTCAAATCACAAAAATATGACTTACCTTTACAAGTCTATTGAAGAAATCCAGGAGAGTTGAGATATTCAAATATCTTAATCTGTAGCTTTTGCTTTCATTTATCCTCAGA
The DNA here is from genome assembly GCF_053883595.1 of Heterocephalus glaber. Lineage (NCBI taxonomy): Eukaryota > Metazoa > Chordata > Mammalia > Rodentia > Bathyergidae > Heterocephalus > Heterocephalus glaber. The sequence goes on along the minus strand of NW_028258406.1, from coordinate 9,714,942 downwards.
GATAAGCTTGTTAACTGCCAGTGAGATACAATGTGTCTGTGTAGTTACAGACACATCACTAAAATAGAATAACCTTGTAGTGTAGAGAAACTGTTCTGCATTTCTCAAGCACTACACATACAGCATCTAAGGCTTAAAACAATCTCTGGGAACTGAAAGGATGAAGTTAAAAAATATTTATCTTACAGTAAATGGAATCACTAAAAATATTGATCACTAAAAATATTTTTAGTAACTTATTTTCTTGCCAATAAATAATAAAAAGACATTTCTATTGAGTAATGTACACTACCTTACTACTCTCAAAGCTGAGTTTTTGAAATACAATTAGAATCAAATGTTTCAAAATGGTGGCCTCATGAACTATTTGAGTTAGAGCATTGCAAAGAGTAGTACAATGTGAAACGTGAAAGTGTTCAAATTGGCAACTGATTTTTCTATCCCTTGGAACATTTAGTAGTCAGCATCTATTGTGTTAATATAAATCAAAAACATCAAAGTCACACTTTGCAAATCTTTCTAGTATTATTTCTATTGCATAATGATCTCATTTATTATGGGAGAAACAATTATCATTTAGAAAAAAACTCAGACAAAAATAAATACACATTTAGATAGCCTTGGTATTTAACTACCATTGCAATACCACTAATCATTTGTATAAATAAGAATTTCAATGTCATGCACCTTCTTTCCTTGCAACTACAAGAACTCCTGTCTCTTAATAACTTGTATAAATGTTGGTTTATGAAGAGACATGTGGATGTACATATGTAAACATATCTAAATGAAGGACCTCTTAAATTCTTCAGGGCTTCAGTTTTTAAAAGTCATTTGAAAATATACCTAATAAATATTTATGATTTAACTAGAAATTTAAAAACTGAACATCATAACTGCTAAATATAAATAAGACTATTCCTAAAAAGAGCTCTATACAAAAAATACTCTAAAGAAAACTATGTTTTTCCAAGGTTTTCTTTTTTGATTTATTTATATTTCTCATCTTCTTTTTGAATATAAAAATATATAAAGTTATACATTTTATACAATTGTCAACCATTCCTCTGATATTTAATTATAAAGTTTTGCTGGGTTATAGATAAAATGGTCAATAATTATGTGTCTTACTTGTGATATGGTTTATCTGTGACAAGTACTACTTCAGTCTAACAAGCATTATGATTCAGAACACATAATTTACCTTCATTGCTATTATTTCATTTTGTGCAGAATAGAACAACAATACCTACCTTAATTTGAGTAATGTTTTTAAAGTAATGTTGTTAAAGAGCTATCACAACAAAATACCACAGATTGGTAACTTAACCAACATAATTTTTCTTCACAAAATTCTAGACTGGAATTTCATGACCAAGGTGCTAACAGGATATGTTTTTCCTATGAACCCTCCCCTTTGCTTTAAAATGAGTACCAACTTGCTTGATACAAGATTTTTCTTCTGTGTACACATCCCTGGTGTCTCTTCAGCTTGGAAGAATTATCCCATTGTAGACTTACCTCAACCTTACTTGCTTTTTTAAAGATTCCATATCTATATATTGCAAGTTAAAGTGTTAACACATAAATTTGTGTAAATACAATTCAGTCTTTAATGTACAATTTAGTATATTATAAAGATGTTTTGAATTAAAAAGTGTTTTATCAGCTTTATTTTTTGTTTTAATATATCTAATTAGTTCTGATATTATCAAACAAACTCAATTATTTCCAAAACAATTTTTTTCTTGTTCCAAAAATCCAAAGATTATGTTGATTGAAATGGGTGACAATAATCAAAACCACACCAATTGTCTAGCGATATTTGTTTTTGGCAGTCATCTTCATTTGGCAACATTCTTAATAAGTCTACATAAGTCCATAAACAAACATTTATTTGTACAATCCAGAAAGCCAAAAGGTAATGGTTGCTTGTCTGTACAGCGTTTGCAAGTAGAAATGCTCTTATTCCTGAAGCCAAGCACGTATTTGCTTAGTAATGGAAATCCTGATAATTACGGACAGAGACCAGCTGGTATGCCCAATATACTGGTAAGCTTTCATTTTTCATTACAACTTTTAGATGACTTTTAGATGATCTTGTAGAAAAGGTTAAAAGCTAGTTGTGTGGATATTATATTTTAGGTCTTAAATACAAAATTCATGTGCCAGTTAAGCTGAAACTATGAAAACATTAACAACATATCTGCTTAATATAATCTTCAGATGGAGGGCACGTGCAACAATTTTTAGCTTGCTTCGCAGTACTGTATGCAAAAGAGATCTGGCTAGAATGATGACGGTGATGATGATGATCTGTAATGATTACTCATTGTTATTAAATCATGAAACTCGCTTTAAATGTTCTTTTTGAAGGCTTATTCCATATGGTCAGAAAACTGTCCTCTTCACTCAGTTGTGTTTATCATTTTCATTAAATGTCATGTTTTTTACTCTCTATTTATAGGTTTTTAAAATCTTCCTTTATTTTACCGCTGTGTTTCATCAGATGTATCCAACTCATCAACATGTCCCCTTTTGGTTTAGAAAATTATTGAATCTTCATCCACTGGGCCATCACTGTTAAACCCTGTATTCAAGCTCTACATTTCTCATAAAATTTTCACAATTAATGTGAATCATTTAACATAAAGTATCCAAATGCCATGCTTTAAGATCTTAAATTGTCTAAAAGTTAGTTGAATGTGAAATATATAAGCAAATTATTAGTAGATGTGAGACAAAAGAGATTTTGTAAGTAAAAGGATTCTAATAGATTAAATCTAGCTGTATTTTAAGCTGTGACTCTATAATTGAAAAATATACTTTTTATTTATAGTACTTTTCACAAATATAATTGTGTAATTGTTCTTATTTGTTAGTAATACATTTTACTTCTTTACTACACTATATGATGCATCAGGGTAGGTTTATTTTGTTCATTTCTTAACTTCAGTACTTAGAGTGCTTGACAAATATTAGGTGCTCAGTAAGTGGACTGAACACATGAATGAATCATTACATGAAAAAATAGAGCATGCAGTAAATTCACATTTAATATACAACTATAACTTCTTACAATAGTTCATTGGTTCTTTTTTTTTTTTTTCGTACTGGACATCAAACTCTGGACCTTGCACTTGCTAGGCAGGCGGCAACACCACTAAGCTAAATCCCCGGCCCCAGTTCCTTGGTTCTTAACTGAGGGTGACTTTGCTTCTTAAGGAACATAAGGAGGGCAATATATGTGACAAGTTTAGTTGTCACAGTGGAGGGCATGTTTTCCTTGCATTTAGTGCCATAAATTCTGCTAAGTATCTTATGATACACTTGTCAGCTATCCACAACAACATATACAAAATAGCAGTAGTTCCAAGGTGAACAAACCTATAATATTTCAGTTGGTCAAGCTGCTATATCCTTCCCTGACCTGTTTTCTTTCATTTACTCTTCTCTGGCATCCTGGAGATCTGCCAGATCCTGCCTACATTATATTTTTAGGACCTTTCAAGATGGTGTTCATCTTGGACATTCATTTCCCTCTCATCTTTTATATGAATAATTACTTATTTTTTTAGGTTTCAGGCTAACTCTTCACTAATGAGACTTTTTGTCATAAATTCTCATGTTTATTTCCTACTCAACAACAATAAATTCTGCAATCTTGTGGATATATGTTCATGTGTATTTGTATCATTTTCCAATAGATTTTATATTCAGGAGGATAGAGGCTCTGTATAGCATAATGATAACAAATAGTAAATGTTCAAAAAATGTAAGTAACTTAAATAAGAGTAATATTATTGGAATGGAGTGATTTTTATGTAGGAAACTTGTATAAAGTGATGTTAGATAAATGGTCAAGCAAGGCCTTGCAGGGGAAGGAATATTATTGGTACTCTGACCTAAATGCAGAGGGAAGCTAATTAATTTTCTTTCAACAAGGAGTAACCTGATTTGATTCATTTGAAAAATCAATCACTTTTGCTACTATGGAGAGACTAATAGTGCAGAAGGTACACCAGTGGTCTACGTAGGAGTAATAAAAAATAGGAAACAAGGAGATAGGTCTTTTGTAAATGGAAAGGGGGCAAAGAGATGGAAATGGGAAGTAAAAAGAATTGAGTTCTGTTATGTATATGTATCAACTCCCCAGGATGAATGTAATAACTCTGTATTGTAAACACACACTAATAAAAATTTTTAAAAGAAAAAAAGTGAATGATTTCAAGAATATTTGGATGTAGGGCAAGGGATGTAGCTCAGTGGCTCTGCACTTGCCTGGCAAGTGTAAGGTCCCCTGAGGGGGAAGAAAAAAAAAAGAATATTCGAGTGTAAAAACTAGGGCATAACTATAAATCAGGTGTCAAAGATAAAAGAAATGAGATCATCAAAGATGATTTATTAGTTTTTAACTTGAGCAAGTGACATGAACTGATTCTAGGCCATGACTTAGAGGCAAATGAAATAGGAAAAGGTCTAAGGAGGTAATCAATAGTATCATTTTGGCTGTATTACATATGAGCTGCTTTTATAACAATAAATAGGCATATCGGATTAGTGTATGTCTGAAATTCAGAGAAAAAATATCCAGTTGGATACATAAATTTTGAGTTAATCAGCATACAGATGTTGTTAAAACTTAAGTCTATATCAGATTATTTACAGAGTAACAGAAGCCACAGAAATAAATGGGCCAGAATCAAAACATGTAACATATTAACACAGAAGTGGAGTATAATAAGCACTGCAAATCTATAATATTGAAAAGAGTGGGCAGTTAGGAGAAAGGAACTTCTGGAAATTTACCAAGGAGGATATTTCCATTAGGAGAGAGGAGTTGGGTGGAATGCCCTCTGAAGTTGAGTCAGATGAGCACAAAGCAAGAAGATCCTTTAGATCATGAACACCAGTGTAATGCAGCATTTGTGGAAATATGCTAAAAGATGTGGGTGAATGTCTAATTGAAGTTATTTAATAATTGAAGGTATTTGAGTGGCAGTTACGTAAGTAGAAGTAGACTTTCTAGATAGGTCTTTTGGAAATTTTTTTTCTGAAAGAAACGACTGATGGTGAACAGTAGCTAAAGAGAAGAGCACTGAGTAAAGAATATGTTATATGGAAAGTTCAAGAATGTGTTGGAGTGCCGGTGGAAGTATAAGATACAGGCTTCTGACATTTATCAGAGCCAAAAGCTACTTGGCGCTCAGTATCTGAGAAATGTTCCCTCCTCAGAGAACCAGTTTTCAGCTCCATAAGACTTCCTTCTGTGTTCGCATAACAAGAACTGGTTTCCTTTGTTTGTAGCTCTAGAGAAGCTGCCTCCAGTTATCTTTTAATGAAAGTTCACTAGGGCCTTTTTCAGTCTCCCAACACCTAGTTCACTATACTAAATTCTCTTGGTTAAGCAACTAGAATAATTTTGGTTTCCCTGTGGAAGAATGGAGTTATTATAGGGAAAAGAATTTTCTTACAGGTGCAGCCGGAGAAAGGACAGGTACAGGAGCAGGATAGCATTTGTGTAGCAAGATCATTGGTGGGGGCACTGAAAACTTTGAGAGAAGAGAAGGCTCAGTTTGGAAGTCATTTGAGAGAACCTGATAAGATTGCCAGACGATAGTGAGTACGGTTGGGCTTGGGATTAAAATTTTAAAGAGAAACAAATTCACTCATTCAGGCATTTTTCTTCAGAATGCTCTCCTAACCCCCAGTACATTGGGGCTAAAACATGAAGGTCCAGGATATGAATATATGCTAAGCACCTTCAAATATATACTGAAAGTCCTAAGCCAGACATAACATCACTCATATTGCCATTTCACAATATTGCTCATAGTTCACTGGACCATATCCTACTGAGCTTCTACAATACTAGACAGGCCACAGCCACAAACAAAATCAGTCTTGAATAGCAGGTAGCCAGCTTAGGCTATAATAAGAATATCATAGATGCCAATGGCCAATCAGTACATGAAAGAATGTTCAGCATCTTTGCCCATTAGAGAAATGCAAAGCAATACTGAGATTTCATCTTACTCCATCCAGTAAGAATGGCTACTATCAAAAACTCAAAAAACAACAATTACAGGTGAGGATGTGGGGAGAAAGGAACCTTTCTATGTTGGTAGTGTAATGCAAATTAGTACAACCACTATGGAAATCAGTATGAAATGTCCTCAAAAAGCTAAAAATAAAAATTACAGTTGACTTAGTCAACCTCTTCCTGAAAGAGTCCAAGTCATATTACAGTGATATAGGCATACCTGTTTATAGCAATATAATCCACATTAGCTAAATTATAAAAACATTCTATATGCCCATCAACAGAGGAATGGATAAAGAAAATGTGATGGATATACACAATGGACTATTACTCGCCATAGAAAAAGGTAACTGGGTCACTTGTTGAAAAATGGATCTTGAGACCATAATGCTAAATAAAATGAATCAGACACAGAAAATTAAATTTTATGGTTGTTCTTATACGAAAAACCTAAAATATAAGTAGTAAATAAAAGACAGAGGTTAGGAAACAGGAATGTAGTCTTTTTGGAGATGAGAAGGGGTTTTTGGAAGGGAGAAGAAAGGAAGGCAGGAGGAGAAAGGTGAGGAAAAATGATCAAGATTCAATATGCATGTGTACCAACTTCCAAGATGAATGTAATTATTATGTATCACAAATGTATGCTAATAAAAATATGCTCAGGAGTTCAGTTATTTGCCTCTATTCCAAATTTTGGATATTTTTACCTCCAAACACTTAAATATTTGAAATAAAATCTTTATCTTTCCAGTCATGCTCAAGTTCTATTTAATAAAATATCCTCTCATTACTCTAGCCCATTTAGGTTTAATATTTTTCCTAAGAACTTTGTCTTTACAATTAGTTTCATATAATTATATAGTTTGGTTGTCTAATAGAAAACTTTATATTTAGAAACATCTTTTCGTAATTCTATGATATCTCCTAATCATTTAGCATAAACATGTGTTTGTAGAGTAAATAATCTTTCTTGGAGATTGCTCATTGACTAATTGAAAAGTTCAGTTTGGAAACTTTATTTCTGATAATACTGTCATACTCAATATGTTGATTTTAAGCAATAATTTTAATGATAACTCACTACTTTTTATTTACTTATTCACTATATTCGGATGTAATATTCATCAAATACTCAGACAGTGTATGAAATGATATGTAAGTTTTCATAAATGTGTAGGTTTACATTGGAATCAGAAGTTAGCATATTTTAATTTTTGATCTCTAGGGAAGTCAGTTTAGGAATTCTTAAATACCACTTGCAACCCCCTAGGGAAGAAGTGTTCAGATTAGATGAAATTTGCTGTTTTAAATTTAGTGATTCAGTAGAGGTATACTGAAAGCAAACATGGCTTATACTGAAATCATATTAGATTTAGATAGTGTTGGCTTCTACATCCTCTCCAGGCTAGGCATAACCTCTATATATTTATATTATCAAATTCTTCAATGCTGCTCTTGTCAAGGGCTGATTTGTTATTTTGAAATTCATCTAGAATCCCTGCAACCAATCTCCTCTCCATCCCCACTCCAGGTGCTTTTGTGCTTCAATGTGACATTTTCCAATCCAAATAAATCAGTTGTTTATAAAGGAAAAATTACCTGTGCCTGATATTTCTGGTTCAGTTAATAAGTATTTCGTTGCCACATAGCATCTGTATCTTTAAAATCCAGCCATCACTTTAATTTCTGAGTGGAAAGGAAGTCATTATGGTGGCTCTTCATCTTATTAGCATATGTATATCTGACTGATTTCTATTAGGAAACATGTGTGTAATCTTCTTAAAGTCCCAACATCACAATTTTTGGAGTGAAACTTTCCATAATATTTCCTTAAATAGAATTTACAAATGTGTCATAAATATTTATACTTACTAGTTAGCATTCTGAGTGCATATGTGTGGAAAACTATACATACACACACAAGAAACCCATACAAACATAGGGCACAGATCAACTACATTATGCAATTTAAAACCAAATTCTAGCCATTTTAACAAGTCACTCAGGAGATAGTAACTGTAGATTTTTTTTCATTTTGTTGTTATTATCCTAAGACTTAATAAAAATGGCAAGACTTCTTGCCCTACACTTCTCTGCTTTGCCCTTTACTTCCTTTCACTTGTCCCTTTGTTAATTAATGGGTAAAGTTATCAAGTCTACGGGGCTTGTAGCTAATCAGGGAGTTTCATTTATTGGTTTAGGTAAAAGCTTTCAGAATGTTAATGCATCACCCAAGGTGAGCCTGTAAGCATATTTTTGGCAGCAAATACTTCCAAAGAGAATAGTCTAGAAAGTGCATTTAGCTGAAGCTTGAAATTTACCTCTCCAGAAAGCTCCCGTTGTTTCTCGTCTCTCCCTGTTAAATTATTCATTCATGTTGTATACTTATATTTACTGAAATGAATACTATGAAGTAGGTCCAAATTTTAAAAATTATTTATATTTGCATATTCAAACAGACTTATTTTCCTCTAACTAGCCCTTCCCTTAACACTCCCAAAACTAATCATAAATCTTTTGATATGTTTTACTGTTCTCTTTGATACTTTTATTTGGCAAAATATTATATTCTAGACAGAAGTTTCAAATGCCCTTTTCACTGAAAGAACTTTACCTTGGCAGATTTCTCCCTAACCTAAATATTTGCTCATCATCTCTCCAAATGTTCCAACAATGCTGAACAAAGTAAAATGCTTTTCTCAGCAGCAGTATTAATATTTCTTTCTTTTGGCCATTTTGTTAAAGATTACTGTAGCACCTATTTAGTAAGGCACCAAACACATGGCAGATTATAAACTCAGACAATGGCAAACTTTATCTCAAAATCTTGTCATCCTCTTTCCAAAAAGAAGAAATAGTGGTTAATGTGAATCCAGAAATGCCACCACTCATTAACAGTTTGTTGCAAAAACTGCATATTTTTGACTTTTCAGATTTTATGTTAGTTAGGCTAGGGACAAAAAGTTACCATGGAAAAGCACGCAGTATGGCCTGGAATATGGAAATCTTGCAGGCTGCTGCTGACATGTATTTTGTTTTGTAACTTTTTTGGTAGAAGCACTGGGGTTCACAGTTTATACCACACTGCACCTATTGAGAATCTTTAATCATTCATCAACTTTCCTCATCACTGAGATTACTGTTCAAAGTTTCTGGTAAAATACTAAAATATTGAAAGTCTTGTAGATAGTGGAAAACCTGAGTAGGACACATTTACTGATGCCTTTGGTTTCTGAACTTCGAAAAAAATTTCGAACTCAGAGTTTCTAAAGTGTCAAGTTTTCAAAGGCTCTCTACTCTATGTTGTTAACTGTTTTGTGATGCATGTACATGGCTACACTTTCACTCCAGGGATACACCTATTGCTTGCCAATTTCAGGGTCAATTGTATTTTAATTTTGGGTATGCACTTTGAATTTTGGAAAAAAGACAGGGATTTGGCTTTCTGGTATCTGCTCAGAAAATGACCCTTTAAATAAATTAGTAAGTATGACATTTTGAAGTTAATTTAAGAATTTTTACATCTGTATCTTGGGGAGACATAAAGGAGACTAAAAGAGAAAGCTGAGGCATTTTGAGGCTGTATATGAGGAGATTGTCTTGGAAACTTACTGGAAATCTCTACTGGCTACCTTGATGCAGTGACATGGGCACTTGCTTAAGAGTTTTGTTCCTCCTTTACTCAGTCCTTTATAAGACTGAGAAAAAAATCCAAATTAATCAAAATAATCCAATATTGTTTTAAACGCCTATAAGGCCCAGTAAGGAAACCATAGGTAGGTGCTGTAGTAAACGTACTATGTGACGGGCAGCTTTGGCCAGAGTTGTCCAGGCCTTCAATTGGCACTTGACCTAATGTCTTCCAAGCCATGTACAACTTCTTTAGCTGTTGAATATAAGATCAAATGACTAGTATATGGATTTGTTCAAATTAAAATTATATAAGTGCTTTAGCCAGCCTTCAGAGCAGCATGCAGACTTTGGCACTATTTAGAATACAGATAATTGCCCAGTTGTCCTTTTTCCCAGTTTTGTCCATCTCAAAATTCAATTTCAAATCTCATATTTTTTTATTTGTTGCTTTCATTAAAAATTTACTAACCATCTCTACTGGCTTATACTTGTTTTTAAACAGTGTTGAGGTTTCATGGTTACAGTTTATTCTGATTTGTTCTATATCTGTATACAGTAGCCACCAGCCACATATGGCTACATTTAAATTAATTAAATTTAATATTAATTTGGTTTCTCAATCACATTAGGTAAATTTCAAGTTCAATAGCCACATATGGCTATGACTGTCACATTGGAAAGCACAGATAGAGGACATTCACATCATTACAGAAGCATCAGTCAGGCAGAAGTGGTTAATCTTTTCATTTGTCTGAAAGTATTTTTATTCCAAATTTATTCTAAGCAAATTCTTTCAATTGAACATGATTGCGCAGTCATAAGTAATAAGCAATATAATTCAAGCATGTTTATCAATGAGGAGCTACATCAACTCATAACATTGGACTTGCTTCTGAGTTGCTTTGGTTCAATTTCATGATAAAGTTGTCAGAAACTTGTTTTTTGTCGCTGTTTTCTGATTTCTGTCAGCTTCAGTCTGAGGGCTTTGTTTCAAAGATGGTCATTCATGATTCCAAGGAGAACAAAGTTCTAAAAATCTAATCGAATTGCACATTTTCAAAAGATATAGGAAGTTTGTTCTCCTTCCTGAATTTCATGAGCCACTACTTTATTACATTTCCAGTCTTTTTGAAAAAATTTTTATGCTTTTAATGCATAATGGTTACATTCACTGGGGGGAATTAGTACATGTATGTAAAACATTGATTCTATCTACTTCCCCTTTTTCTTTCCCTTTCTTTCAACCTCTTCATCCCTTCCAAACTTGAGCCAAAAAGGTAAATTAAATGGCTTATATTAGTCATCAAAGCAAGATGAATGAATTAAAATCAGAATATTTAAAGCAAGAATGATTGGTGGGAAGATATCTATGTTTATTAGTGCTCTACTTAAGTTCTCAGCAGAGGATTAGTTTTGTACTGCAAGAAACATTTGATAGTGTCTATAAATCTTTTTCATTGTAGTGATTTGGCATGTGCTATCAATATCTAGTGCATAAGGGCTAGGAATTCTGCTAAGTATCTTCTAATAACCAGAACAGTCCACAAAACAAAAGTGTATCTGGGCGAATGTCAATAGTGCTCAGGTTCAGAAATCCTGCTCCATATGATTGTATTGTATGGAATCTTGCTTAAATTAAAAAGTGATTTTAGTGTCATGAATAACTGGACAATATATGTTGCGTATTAATTAGTTTCTAGTAATTAATACTACACAATACCTAACACTTGCAACTTAAATCAGGAGGAGTTTGTTTTACTCAGGTTTCCAGTTTGTTTAGTCCATGATTCAATGGACTTGGAGGAAGAAAGGGCATGGTAGAAGAATGATGCTCACCTCACCATAGGTCACCGCACCAATCTAATTCATCAGTGGATTAACCCACTGGTAAATGTAGTGCCACTTTGATCTAACTATCTTCCAAAAGCCTCACTCCTAAACATAGAAGAATTTTGGAAGACATGTTAGATCTAAACCATAACATTCTGTCCCTGGCCCCAAAAATCTCATATCCATTTCATTATCCAAATCCATTTAGTCCGTTTCTAAGAGTTCCTAGTCTTAACAGTTCTAGCATTGCTTAAAAGTCCAAAGACAAAGCCTCCCCTGAGACTCAAGGCAAATTCATAGCTGTAATTTCCTACAAAAATCAGAGAGGACGTTAAATATTTCCAACATACAAAGGCATAGGACATTTTCATTCCAAAAGGGAGGAATAAGAGAAAAAAAACTGAACCAAAAGAAGCCTAAACCCACGGGAAAACTTTAAATCCTGTACCTCCATGTCCAGAACCTGGGGTGATATGTGAGCTCTAAAAGTCTTGGCCAGCTCCATTCCTATGTCTTTGTGGGTTACAGCCAATATGCCCTTTCTTGTGGGCTGGCTCTTCTTCCTGTCTACGGTTTTTCTTAGCTCACATTCTACATTCCTGTCATCTGCAACTTCCTAGAGTCTCTACTGCGTCTTTAGCTTTATCCTCAGAGACTCAAGCACCATACTCTCAGGGTATTATTATAGACAGCTAAGTTAGAAATCAGTATGCAGTCAGGCAGGGATTAGTCCCTGAGTAAGTCATCTCATAAAATGAGACACACAAGAATTGTGGCTGAGTCAAATCTGAAGAGAGCCAGTTCTCAGGAATGAGATAAAATACCCAGGCTTGGAAGCTTCCGGAGAGATAAACAGCAATTTGAGATTATACTGTAAGTAGAACCACCTGGACCAGGGATCCCAAATAGGCATCAGACCCATAGAGATGTGTCTAGGACATCTGGATGCAAACCTCCTCCAATTTCCAGGAATGCCTTTACTTTTTCCATATACCCTTGCTATATAACTCTTTTCCCTGTTGGATCACTATTAGCTCAGTGACTGTACTTGTAATCTTATAGGTTGATTGTAGTTTGACCCACATTGTACCCATGTTGTGATTTTTGCTGTATAAATTATCTTTAACAAAGATCCTCAGTGATTACTCACATGGGACCCCTCCTGGAAATCCAGGAATTATTCTTCTTCTGCTTATTTCCAATAAAACACTCCTAACTTTCTCCTTTGATTCAGTACTTTACTCCTTAATGTTGTGACACCAAAAACTCAGCAATCTAACATCTAACAGGAAGTTATTTTTCCCATAACAATAGGACTGTGATACTGTCAAATATTTTTTCCCTGGCCTTCCAGGCTTTCTTATGAAACCTGGGTAGAAGACTCTGTGATCTCATTAGTCTTGCATTCTGCATCCCTGAAAAACAAGCAGGTCTGCTGCCAGCTCCAGGGGTACCTGGACCACATTGAACTATGCCTGAGTTCCTGGATGGCTGAACTTGGACGGGTGGGGTTGGATCACAGCAATGACTACACTTATGGTACCAATTTTCTGTATTAGTTATTTTTCCATATGTGGGATACAATACAGAACATTCACAACTTAAAGGAAGAGAGGTTTATTTAGTTGATGTTTCCAGTAGGTTCAGTTCATGGATGACTGAGTCTAAGGCATAAACAGCACGGTGGTAGGGCATGGCAGAGAAAAGCTATTCACCCCATGGCTTCCAGGACATAGAGAAAGAGGACAACAGTCAGGGACAAAGAGTCAGGTCACTCCCGCATTGATCCACCTCCACCTAGTCCTCACCTCCTAATAGTACATTTATAACTCATCAATTTAGTAATGTAATGATGAGTAAAACATCCCATGATCCAATCGCTTTTCAAAAGCCCCATCTCTAAACACATGAGAATTTTGGTGGACATTTCAGATCTAAGTTATAACACAGGGAGACCTGGCTTCCAGAAAAATCTCATCAAAATACTTGAAAATTATCTTTCTCATATGCTTTCTTGAAGTTGTCTTGGTTAGTTTATCATCTAGATTCTCTCTCCTGGAAGCATCAAGAATTGCTACACTCTCAGATTGTTACATGTGTGTCATGTCCATTTACTGAAGAAAAATTACATTTCCAATAGTTTTCCCAAAATAAAGGGAAAGCTTCTTTTTCAGAACCTATCAGCAAATAGCTTCTTTCCTCTAATTAGCTAGAATATCATTTTGTATCCAGCCCTAAACTAATCTAAGACTAAGATTTGATTTCTTTCTAACCTTTACATAGATGAGAATAGTAGGTGGGTAATTTAAAAAAAAATCCTGAATGTACTGATTAGAGTTGGAGGAGTTTAATTCTAAACATCCTGCTAACAAACGCCAACTACTGTGTTATAGATTACATCAATAACAATTCTAGCCAGGATCTAGCCACACTACAGTTTGTGACATGGACAGTACAATACTTAGAAGTATAATTTTAGAGATGGGATGGAAAATCAAGTAAGTTCACAACAACTTGAGACTTGCTTGATCAGATAGCTGTTTTCCCATTGGGCCTTTGTAATGTGATACTTTGAAATCATCTACTAGTACATTTAAAAAAAAATAATATGCCATTTCAACCAAAAAAGGTATATGGGACATTTTTGCTTCTTCATGTGAAAATTTCAAATTCATTTGTCTAAAATTTTCATTAATTTTACAACTTTGCATAAGTACTAAATTAATGACTGACATAGTTTGGTTCTTTTGAAAATGGAAATAAAAAGTACATATTTCCTAGGTTTGCTTTATGAGCCAGGCATTTAGAAAACATACTGTACTTGGAAATGGTTGATCTGTATTACAGCCAATTAAATATCTATTGTTGTTATTCAGAGGTACTCACATATCCAAGGTTATAAATACCATTCATATTTCATTACTTTTAATCTAAAAATTAAATAACACTTTTATGATTCTTTTGTTTAAATTATATCTGATTTCTGTAAAATCCTGTTTACATTATATCTAGGTATTCTACTAATTCAAAATCATTTTTCTCATTTCTGTTACTAAATAAAGATCCCTTTCTAAAATCTTTTGTTCATTTTCCAGATAAAAAGATATAATTATTTAGCATATTTTCTATTATTTTCCAAAGTCACATTCTTTTATTGAAGAAAGACAGGGAAACATAAATCATATTCCCAGTAAATCTTAAAGGAGAAGAGCATAGGAGATATATGCTATTGTTGTTTTTAATTTTCCTTTTTTATACCTGAATAAGAAGAACAATATAATTGAGTTGAATGTGGTGTTTTCAGTTTAATTTCTCCATGATAAAAAGTTTACATCTACATTACAAAGATATATTGATGGAGGCAATCTCCATACCCCTTAAAATGAAGAAAACTAACATTTTCTGGTGCCTCCCTATTGTAATTTGGGTATATACAAAGTAATTAATTAGTAAAAGAGATGGTATCTTCATTTGAAGATAATAAAATTGAATCTCATAAAAGTAAAATAACAATAACTTGCTGAAAATCTTGCATATTGTAAGCAGAGAAACTGAGATTTGCATATGGATCTGTTTGACTTCATGTTCTGCATTTTTTATTTTGTTCCCTGGCTGTTTCAGAGACATATCCACAAGTACCACTACATTTTTTTTCTATCAAGGGCTCCAATAATTACCTGTGTTATTGTGACTATCCTCATCTCATTTTTTATTACACACAATATAAGATGCTGCTTCTTTAGATATGATCTATATCTCTTCCCAGGGAAGAACTATTTATCGTTTGTAAAGCGTGGACTGCATTGCATTTTTTCTTCTTGTGTTTATTTTCTGTATATATTCTTTTACTTTACAAAACTTTTAATTTCAGTTTTGAATCCCCTATGCATCAATATATTTGTAATCTTCCAAATCATTAACATCAAATACATAGTTAGAATTATGAATCAGGCACTGTGTCAGTAATTAAAGGCCTTGTGTACCAACTTCCTATTAGAGACAGTAAGCTTGCAGTTAAACATTTTGATCTTATTTTGTTACTTTTTTCTGTTCATAATTTCCAGCTGTTTTCTACTTCAATTTCAATTATAAACTATTATGTATTTTGACACACTTCATATTTTATAATAATGTATTGTCTCCAAAAATCTGAGTCCATTACTCTACTAATAGCACATGTATTACCATTATTCTCCACCCCACAAAATTTATAACTTTATAGTATGCAAATGTATTTTATGACTTTCAAAGAACTACAATGTGGAAACATTTGTACAACAGAAATTATACTAACTTTAACTAAATAGGGCATTTTAGAATGATAAAGAAACAAAAGAAAACAGAAATCAATGATAAATACAATGCCAAGGGAACAATATTAGGAAATTATTGATAGATAAAATTGGGTCCATTATTCACTTTTCTATCCTGGGACAAAATATTTGTCACCTGCAACTTGAAGGAGAACAGGTTTATTTGGTTCATGATTTCAGAGGATTCAGTCTATGGTTGAGTGACTCCAATGCACAAACAGTTTAGCAGAAGAGCATAGGAGAAGAAAGCTGCTCAGCCCATGGCAGCCAGAAAGGAGAGAAAGAGGAAAGAATGCTGGGCATTGTGGCACATTTCTATAATTACAGCATTCAGGCAGGAGGATCACGGAGAGTTTGAAATCAGCCTAGCCTACACAGTGAGTTTAAGGCCAGTCTAAACTTAGTGAGACAGAGTCTCACAAAACAAAAACAAGAGGAAGATTTTGGGGACAAAAATACACCCTTCCATGTCATAATACACAGTGACCCTTCTAAGTAGGCCCCACCTCCTAACAGAATGCTTAACTATGAATTTATCAACAGATTAATCCTCTAGTAAGTAGTTCCCATGTTCTGTTCACATTGCAAAAAGCCCCACCTCTGAACACATGAGATATCTGAGCAACATTTTAGATCTAAACCATAGCATCAAGTAATATAAACAGATAAAAGTAGATCTTTTTGTGATCAGTAACATTTTAATAGCCTCAAAAATATATTGACAGTTTTTCTTCTCTAAATTTTTTCATTGTTGTAGAATCTGATCACTGTAATACTAATCACTCCAGTATTTAGAGCTTTAGAATATCACCCATTTCATTAAATCTCTAGAGTTTATGGGTCAGGGATTTGTCATGAATCAACTGCTATATTTTTTTACTCTTCATAGTACCAACCCAGGTTAGTAAATAAGGTGGTAGATTGGTTTTGGGTTAGGAAGACAGCTTCCCTCACTTATCCAACACTTTGCCTGGAATTGTTCGAAGGGTGGAGTTAGCTGAGACAGTCAACTGTAAGTTTTACAAGTGGCCTTTCTTTTCCTGAAATTATAGAGTCTAAATCTAGCTTCTAACCTAGAAGTTCATTATTACCAGAGAAAGTGTTTCAAGAAACATGAGCAAAGGATGAGAAATTACCTATGACAATTTCATAAATCCTAGATTATCAGTTATGTCATTTCTACCATTAGTCAAGCAAGTCACAAATTCAATCCCACACTAAAGAGATGAGGGATTAGATTTTTTCCTCTCAAAGAAAGGACTGTTGAAGTACTTTCAGTCATCTTTAATGTATTACACTTTTTTTTTTTTGGTACTAGGGATCGAACTCGGGACCTTGTGCTTTCTACACAGGCAGTGGGACCACTGAGCTAAATCCCGGGACCTTATATCACACTTTGTGCTATGTACAAGACACTCAAAATTAGATGACTGATTAATTTTCAGGAACAGTTTTCTCTCTTTGAGGAAATTATGCTATTCTGGTTGAGACAAACATGTAATAAAGATACATATATACATATAGTCACCCTAGTACTTACAGTTAACATCACTGAAATTGGCTGCACTGTGGCTACAGGTCAATTTCTAATGTTCATACATGTTAAATTAGTTGGAAATAAGTTATCCTAAAATGGATTGGATGAAAATATTGGAGTTTACACCTCAGAAAAGAAAATTGCTTTTTTCTTACATTTTTTCATACTCTGAATTTCTCAGGTCTATTAGTGATCTAATTTGCGATCCTATGTTTTTGTGGCAAGTTACAAATCAGTGGCCAGAGTAGTCATCTTTGGGAATATGACTCCCTTTTAGAGAAGAGAAGCAAAGGGTTATATAATGAAGGGTTCTTACCAGTTGATAAACTTTGACCTTAAGGCAAATTTTCCCAGGGCCCAAATTGAATTATTTCATTCTCCTCACTTTAATGAGGTTACTGAACGGTGAACATCTTGGGTTCTTCCTCCAGATGCCATGGTTCCTGATCATAAATTTTTCACATTTCTACTATCTGCTTTTTCTTCTAAAATGATACCTACTGCAGAAATTAAACCCAACTGAGAGGAACCAAAATGAGATGAGTCCTCCTGGCTGTTTTCTACTAGAATATTTGTTGGACCTTTCCATAAGGTTAAAAAGAATCAGAAAATGAAATCAAGAGAGCCTGACCTGTTTTGATAATGACTATAGAATGGATATGATTGAACTTAAATTTACATAATATAAACATGAATACATTAAGTCAACATAAAGGAATTTTATATCTGGAGAAAATTGAAACAAAGCTGAAATACATTTAGTTATCTAAATTACTATCCATACCTATAGTTGCAAAATACCTACAGCAGTACAATTTTGTCCTATGCCTCTAAACATTCATCTAAGCGAGCCTATATATATTCCTACAAACCCCAATGGAGATATTGAGATTACACATGCTTTCACTAATTTAAAGAGAGACTTTCACAGTGGGACACATTAAAAAGAGAACATTTAAATAAAAACCAATTTGCTTTGCCTGTAATTGAATTTCCCTTGCTGTTATTGCTAATTATTGACAATATTTGTGATTGACTAAGATGCTTCAGCATTCAGAGACAAATTATTTTTCTGCCAGATCTTAGAAGACAGTGACTGTCTTTTTGATATCACAGTCTGTTACCATGGAAATGACTGTGATTTGAGAAATGTATCAGGAACATGCAAAAAAATTGCTCTGTACAGAGAATTTCCATCCCTTTACTGCTCTGGGCATTGTACAGTCTTGCATAGTAAATACATGATAATGATTTCTCACATTTATATATAATATGCCTTTGTTTTACAAAGTGCTACACAATATAAAGAACATGGTGTATGCAAGTGTAAAAGACAAATTAGAAAAGTAAATTGGAAGCAATTATTCTGTATTTCAGAACAAATTTAAAATTAAATTGGAATATAAATTATGCTGTTAAAACTCAACATTGAGAAGTTATTGTAAATAGTGATGTCAGTAAGAAAATATCTAATCAATGTTTTATTTTCAAATGTATTTCTTATTCCTGGGGCTATTACTCAATTAGTTGATATTTATCCATCTTTTTCTGTATTTTGCTCCTTTGTTTTGTCAACAGGTGGACTTCTAGTCAATTTTTCGGGTAGGATACATGTCTTCTGTTTCCAGAGAATAAGCCAAGTCTTCTTTACTTTTAATAAGCCTAATTTAAAGGAGCTTTCTGAGGTAATCTATTTCATAAAGAATTTGACCTTACATGGTCTTATTTAAGCTCCAATGCAGGTGGATCTGACTTTGAAAATAAGGGAATGGAGGGAATACACACAATACCTTAGAGTGACTGAGAGACAGAGAATAGACCAACATTAAAGATTTGATTCCTGACTTCCTGGTTTCTGGATCATAGAGGGTAGAACTCTCCTACTCTTTTGTTGCCTTCCTACTGAGTTCTGTGAGCAAAGTTTTTGTTTTGTTTTGTTTTCCTAGCAAATACAAATATTTAACTTGAACTAATAAATACAAGTAATACAATATAGCAGTATACAGGCAAAGAAAATGCAGGATTAAATGTGAAATTATACTGAGATGTAATGAGAATTTCTGTGGGTCTAAGAATCTGTGACATACAGTAATCAAATGACTCATTTGTGGCTGCTAGAACTCAGACTTCTATGCTGCTAGACCAAGAACAAGTGCAGACAATTAACTTTATATAAAAAACTCAGGGAAGCCCTTTTATTCTCAGGGTTAGCTTCTGTTCCTAATTCAAATTAGATGACATACTAAGTGTTTTTAAGGTAAACTTTGTGTCTTTGACAAAATTAGACATACTGATCATGGGAATGTCAGTATTTGGAAGAAAAGGACCATCTGAAGATTTGCATGGGACTCTAGCACACTGTCCATTCCAAACAACAATCATTAGTTTTTTTTTTTGTTTTTTTGAGTGATCCCATCTGTTATAAAGTAAGGCTAGGTTTTTTATGCAGTTCAGGTCCATTTTTCCAAGTAAAGTTTGGGAGAAAAGATACCTAGCTATAGATCTGTAATACTGTATGAATTCAAGGATGATAATCAAGTGCTGTGTAAAACGTTGCTGTTGCATTTGTCCAAGTATTTTTCTTTCCTATAAGGATTTTGGAAAATATCACCCAAACTGTGACAAGGAAGGGATTTCTTTTACTATTACAGGATTGGTATTATAGGAATCCAATGCAGAGGATGTTTATGAAAGCTAGATTAAGAAAAGTTATTTAAGGATTGGAAAATGTCAGAAAGCATACAAAAATGGAGGAGAATTTAATCTCAAAAGTCTGCAACTGGAAGAGATAAGATCATGGTTTTCTGAGTTGAGAATGAGGGTAGTAGGCTAAGCCCCAGGGCTATTGCTACTGAAAATAAAATTGATAAAAACTTCAGCTTTACTAGATAATCTTTGAAAGATCAGAAACTGAGCTGAGGAAACTACTAAAAAATTGAAATTGAAATTAAGGTAGTTGAATAAAGAATTAGTTCTGAATTGAATGCGTAAATTGCCCCAAATCCTTGGCTGATAACTAAACTACAGGTTGTAGGTAAGCCCTTAGGAGATAAACTGAAAAGGCAGAGGGGAATCAGAAACATTGGATTATTCAAATATAAAGTTATCTGTGTATAAAGTGATATCTGTGAATTTGATATTTTTCAAAAATCATTATGATCTCTAACTGTACACAGTTTAAGTGGGATAAAGATGGTCCCTGATAGCTGAAAGTTAGAATCCAGAGATGAAGGCCAAGAGAATAGCTAGAGATTTTGAGTTGTGGAGGGAGTTGTTAGGAACCATCGAAAAGCTGTGTACCATCTCTGCCCACATTCTTATTTCACTACCAAATTTTGCAAGTACAGGAGAGAACAACAGGGGGTCATGCTATGACAATCACAAATTTAAAGGAGATATCTGGAAAATGATATACCATAAATATATTAAGCATAACATACCTGGAGTTAATATATTAATATCAGACATGACTGGCTATAAACACATATGCACATAATATGACTTTTAAGTAAGTGAAGCCAAATACTGATGAATCTGAAGGGAGAAATATAAACCTTTGGAGATTTCAGCATAACTCAATAATTGATCAATGAAATTAAAAAATAGCAGGTTTTTGGGAAAAATATGGTACAATCAGCCACTGCATTCAGTACATCAAAAAATATGTAATTCACAATATTTTCAGGAGTACATGGAACACTCACCAAGATAATTTGCTCTGCCATAGCGTGAAACTCAAAAGATGATAGTCTTATATATGTTCTCTGATCACTAAGGAATTAAATTATAAATACCTCATTTTCTCTCACAAACATATATAGACAAACTAGAAAAGCCTCAATTACTTGGAAAATCATGTTGTAAATATTCTATAGGTAAAAATAAAGAAAATTAGGTGTTTTGAATTCAGAGCTTATAAAAACTCAACAAAATATATGAAATGCAATTGAAGATTAGCTAAAGGGAAATTTACAATATAAAATACATATATAAAAAGGGAAAATAATTTTAAATAAATTATCTAGTCTTGTACCTTAAACTAAAAATCAAAGAAATAATTCAATATAAATTATGCAAAATAAAATAACATAATAGAAAAAAATGTTTTATTCTTTCAAAAAGTCTTGAAATCCTACAATTGGACTGAACCAAGAAAGTATGATAGAGGGGGAAAAAAGGCAAAGCAGTGTGAAAATGAAAGAAGTTACTCATGCTAGAAATACAAGGGGAAGAATCAACGTAGAATATATATATAGGTTTAAAATATGATAATAATTATGAAAAATATTGCCAATGATTTGAGAAATTTAGATGAAATAAGCAAAATCCTTAAGACCTCAAAACTTTCAGTGCTCAAGAATAAATAAGATGAATTTCCCTATAGCTATAAATGAAATTGAAATCAAAGTCACAAAGAAAAATCAGGCTTTCTTCGCAATTTCTATGATATATGTAAGAGGGAGTAATAATGTCATTTTTATATAAACTTTCCAGAAATTAGAAATGCATTTGCAACAAACACACTTGATGGGGCAACATTACTCTGATTCCAAATCACAAAAGGAAAGAGGAAAGAAAACTACTTATAAATAAATCAGAACACAAACACAAAAAGTCATCAAATTTTTAGCAAATTGTATCTAGTAGATGATCAAAATGGATAATATACTTTTTTTATTAATATTTTTTGTCAACTTGAGGAGGCTAAAGGATGCCCAGATAGCTGGCAAGGCATTATTTCTGGATGTGACTATAAAGATATAAACTCAATGATACAATCAACATCCTTAGATTTCCAGCTTGCAAGTATTGGTTGGTCACAGGAACTCTCAGTCTCTGTAATCATATAAGCCAATGAACATAGTAAGTCTCATATGGGATGCACACACCAGATGTATTTATTCTATTTTTCTGGAGAATCCTGACCAAAACATGCTACAAACCATTGGATTTCATCCAAAAAATGCAAAATCAGTTTACCATTCAATGATGCAATAATGAAATTCACCATGTAAATAGAATAAAACATAATTTACATAATTATTTCAATAGATGTAGAAGAGCACTTGACAAGATTCAATATATGATAGATGTCTCCTAGAAAATGTCTTCGATGAGGTAACTTAAGGTAATAAGGGACTTGTAAAAAAATTCACAGCTAATATCACACTTAATAGTAAAATATTGAATTTTTGCCCTTAAATGCATGAACTGGCAAATATATCTAAATGCTGCATTTCTATTTAACTTTATCCTGGAATATCTAATCAGTACAATAAGGAAAGAAAAACAATATGCAGAATTTCTTTATGCATGTCTATACATAAAAAAAAATCTCTACTGACCAATGATAATGATTATCTCTTCAGAAAATGCTACTGAATACAATAAAAAGTAGCAAACTTATAAATGTATTGGACAAATACATTTGAATTCAGATGGATATTCAAACTTTAATTTTTTTTCTGTATCTTATTAAGTGAAAATTAAAAATATTGTGGTAATATCAATGTACTATGTACTTAAATATAAATTATGTAAAATTCATGCTTATATGCTGAATGATAGGAAAAATTATGGAGAATAGTTACAGTTTAATTGACTCTCCAAATTAATTTCTAGGTTCAATATAATCTGAAAAAGTTTAGTGGGCATTGTGATAAATGTTGACAAATTCATTCTAAATTCCATACATAAATGCAAAGGAGCTAGAAGTACCCAAGGCATCCTAAAATGAAATCATATTGAAAAATATATATTATTTGACTTCAAGACTTCTTGTGTAATAAAGTATTGTATTCAAATGAGAATTGTCATATTGTTCCAGAGAATAAAATAGAGAATTAATAGCTCCACATATATATGATCAACTGATCAACTGATATAGAATTAGTGACAAGACATTTAAATAAATGACAAGTGTTTCTATAAGTAGTGCTGGAATAATTTACTTTTTTTGCCTCTGGTACTGGGGATCGAACTCAGGACCTTGTGCTTGCCAGGCAGGCACCAGCACCACTGAGTTAAATCCCCAGGCTAGGAATAACTATTAATATGACTAGAAATTGATCTTTGTCTTTTCCTCATAAAAAAACATTAATTTCAATTAAACCTTAGACCTAAAGATGAGAGCTAACACTCCTTTAGGGAGGATACAAAAATGATCCCTAATAGCATGAATTAATTAGATTTAATTTAGATACATTCTATCTTCATCAAACACAAAATGAAAATTTGAGCCCCAGACTGAAAGAATAATTTTGCAAAACATATTGAAAATACAGGTAGAGAAGATAGACATTATATTCTAGTTTATTAAGAAAAACATAAATAATCTGGTTTTAAAATATATAGCAGGTTTTGGCAGTTCATCAAAGGGGAAAATGGCAGAATACAAAATTAATATACAAAAATTAATAGTTTTTCTATAACAGTAATGAACTAGCTGAGAAAGAAATCAGGGAAGCAATTCCATTCACAATAGTTTAAAAAAAGTTAAATAAAATACCTAGAAACAAATCAAACCAAGAAGGTAAAATACCATACAATGAAAATTACAAAATACTGAAGAAATAAATTGATGACACTAGGAGATAGCAAGACCTCTCCTATTTATGTATAGGCATAATTAATAGTTTTTAAATCACCATATCACCAAAAGTGAACTGCAGATTCAAGACAATCCTACATCAAAATATCATTGACATTCTTAACAGAACTAGAAAAATAACCCCTAAAATTCATATGGAAATACAAAAGATTAAGAAGGATTAAGAAATCTTGAGCAAAAAGAGCAATGCTGGAGTTATTAAAATGATTAATTTCAGTATATACAAGAAAGTCATAGTCACAAAAATATAGTAGTGACATAAAAAATGACAAAGACCAATGGACTAGTATAGAAGACACAGAAACAAACCTATGCAGTTTATAGCTATCTGATTTTGAAGAAGACACCAAAAACAAGTACTGTAGAAAAGTCAGTCTCTTTAATAAATAGGGCTGTTAAAATTAATCATTCATAAGCATATCCCCACATACACCCCTTGTACACAAATCAAAGTAGATTAGATCAGAGACCTAAAAATAAGCTTTACATTGTCTGAAAGGAAATAGGGAAACTACCTCAAGATTATTGGCACAGACAATGAATTTCTGAATAGGAATCCAGTACCCCAGAAAATAATATCAAAAATTGACAAATTGTGTCAAATTAAAAGCTTCTGCATAGCAAAGGAAACAATGAACAGGAGGGACAGCATGCATAATCAGAAAATCTTAGTTCACTCTTCCAACAGAGAATAAATATGCAGAATACATAAAGGACTCAGAAAACTTAACATCAGAAAAAAAAACAACGAATCAATAAATGGGCAGATTAAACTGCTCACAAGAAGTACAATGTCCAATAATTATATGAAAAAATGTTCAACATCTTTAGCATTGGGAAAATGCAAATAAAAGCTACACTGAGATTCTATCTTACCCCTGTCAAAATGTCTACTATCAAGCAAAAACAGGGCCTCAGATTTAGCTCAGTGCCACCATGCCTGCCACACAAGCACAAGGTCCAGAGTTCAATCCCCGGTACCACAAAAAACAAACAAACAAAAGAACCCAATAAATGCTGGTGAGGATGAAGGAGCCAAAAAGGGACCCTTCTGCACTGCTGATGGGAATGTAAATTAGTACAGCCAGTAAGGGGATCAGTATGGAGTTTCCATAAAAAAGTAAAAATAGAGCTGCCATTTGACCCATCTATACCATTCCTTAGTATATACGCAAAAGACTTTTAGAATATAAATATATTCTATTTATAGTACAGAAATACCCAAATACATATATTTTTTGGAGCACATTTCACAACAGCTAAGCTTTGAAAATGCCTAGGCACTTTGTCAACTGATGAATGGATAAAGAAAATGTGGTATATATACAAAATGAAATATTATTCATCGATATAACAATCATTACACTTGCAGAAAAATAGATGAAAATAGAGATCATCATTTTAAGTGAAATATGCCAAATTTAAAAAGACAAATATTACTTTTTTTATATGTGAAATCTAGGAAAAAGAGGAGGACATAAAAGTAGAAGGGAGACTATTAGAGAAGTGAAGAAAATTGAGGAACGAGAAGGAAAGATAGGGGATTGAAACAAAGTATGTTATATACATGTCAGATATGTCTAATTGAAACCCATTATTCTGTATGACTAATATTAAATAACAAATAATACAATTTTAAAAAGCACATATGAATAGGAAATATTACAATATATTCAACACTATTATTTATCATAGAATCCAAATTGAAACCATAATACAATATATACTCAGCAAATTTTATCAGCCAAGTATAAACTTACATATAAATCTATAGAAAGCCCAGAAAATAAATTATCGGTATATTTTACTTATGATACTAAATGCAAGAAATTCTAAATAGAATATTGGCTAATTAAATTCACTTAGTTAATTACATCCTGATCAACTAGAAATTGTTATGCATTCAAGATTGATTTAATATTAGAAAAAATTGTTATTTATTACACTAAAGGCCTAAATGAGAAATATAACATGACTATCTCAATGAAAGCAGAAATATAGTTTATAGTCTAGAAATGAAGAGGGTGTTTAACATGTTGGAAATTATGTACCCAAACTTATAGCTAAAATAATTGATTGAGAGACTTTTGCACACTTTCTATTTAAATTAAGAACTAGACAGTGATGTCTACTATGTTGGTTCTGTTTAAGATTGACCTGGAACATATAGTCAATACTGTAAGTCTAGAAAAACACAATTGTTATACTTGAGGGGATAATTCTATCATTTTTCAGATAATGTAATCATCTACATAGAAAGCCCAAAAGATTCAACAAACTCTTAAAACTAACACTGATTTCCATTAGTTTTATTAAATATAAAGAATAACTTTCAACTAGAAAATATAATATCAATGGTACCAAAATAATGTTTAATTAGTGACTGCAAACACAACAGAGTTTGTAACAATTACACAAGAATGCATAAAACTATTCATAAAAATGTTTAAGTTTTCATTGATCTAAAAGACAACCAAAGTAAAGGAAAAAATGTGCAATTAATATGAATAAAATATACCAGCTAAGTTTGAAGAGGAACTCAACAAAATCATTCTAAAATATTGGGATTAATAAAATTCTGTGATGAGCTGGGCATAGTTTTAAAAGAACAAAGAAAGCAGTACTGATGTGGTATGATCAAAATACAAAATGAATGTTTAAATTTTTAAAAGATATTACAGTAAAACACACATTGCCTTTAATGCTCCTCAGAATAGTTCCCTTTGCTTTGAATATGTTTATTCTATCATTCTTGCCACTTTCTGGAGCAGTTCTGGAAATCCTCTTTTGTTAATGTCTTTTGTTACACCCTTGTGGCTGCCTTGATTCAAAACACTTTTCCCGTCATCTTGACTTTGAGGAAGAGGCAGAAGTGACATGGTACCTCATTCAGTGCATAAGGTGGATGAGGACACATCTTACAGTTTTTATGAGCCTGACTGCATTGAATGCCACTGGGCAACAGCATTTATTTTATTCATGATCACATATCCTAAAGACACAAAAGATAACTTTGAGAGCTGTTTTAGAAAGTGGAAAGAACAATTAGATAAGTATGCTTGAAATGAGAGTGTGATTGATAGAAAAGTGTGTTTTATCCTAATGATTCTTAATGTTTAAATATCCATCATATTTTTCAATAGCACCTCATATCTTACTATGCCTTAAGACAGTATAAGGTTGTTGCAATAAAAATTAGTATTGTGTTGGCACTGTAACAAGCAAACATCCAGTATTACAGAGTACTGACCTTTTAAAAATGGAGCTGTATATATAAAATTGAACTGTGATGACACTACAAAGTATTAGAGAAAAGGTGCCTTGTTTAGTACCTGGAAAATTGCATCTTCAAGGAGAACAAAGGAAGATTTATCCCCATTTTACTATGTATAAAGGTGAACTTCAAATGGATTAAAGTAAAACAATGAAGCTAATAGAAGAAAATTTGAGAATGCATTTATGAGCACTGATTGAAAGATTTGTATTTAACAAGACTCTGAAAGCACAAAACAGTTTAAAGTGATACATTTTACAACATACTAATTAAAAATTTTTGCTTGACTAACTTCAGAAATGATGTTCTGTGATAAAATGTATATAAGTGTATAAATGAGATTAATATCTGTACGATATGAAGAACTTTGATGGACCAAAAATATAATGATAAGAGTATTAGCAATGTGTAGAAAGAAATATGGGTAGCAATGATTCACAGTAATAGTGCTCATGAGATGCTAAATATATCAAAATATGAAAAAAATCATTAATAAAGGAATGATAATTGAACAATTACTTTTACCCATCAGAACCATACAAATATTGCAAATAATGAAGAGAGTCTTAAAATTTATTTTCAAAAATATAAAGAAAGAAACTCAGGGCTGGGGATTTAGCTCAGTGGTTTTGCCAACTGCTGCGCAAGCTCAAGGACCCGAGTTGGATCCCCGGTATCAAAAAAACAAAGACAGAAAAAAAAAAAAAAGAAACTCAGTAGCTGTCTTGTGACTGCAAATTATATCCTTGTGTGTCTAAGTGATCTGGCAGTAGTTACTTAAATGAAGAATATATATTCCATATCGCCTAGAAGTTTCCCTCCCAGGTACCTGGTTATGTATGCCTGTCTGTTTACATATACATATAAATATATATGTATATATAATTGTAAATAATATAAATAGAATATATATAAACAAATTACAATCATTTGGACTTTAGAAAGAAAATAATAAAAACTAGAATGAATTAGAAGGGTAAAAACACTCATTACATATTACAGAAGGATACTAGCATATTTAGTATAATAATTCAAACGCATTTAAATTAAGTTTTATCAAAGAGGTGTAGGTAGAATGGCACTGGGAAATAGTAACAAAGCAAAAACAGAGGGGGCAGGCACACATCATTCCAGGAGAATGGTTACTTTTCTATATTGAGTCAAAAAGAAAATCACAATTCATACAAATGCTGGTGATAATTCTCAATATTTTTTTTAATTCTCAATTTTTAAAAGGTTATTGTCATAGAATTTTTAACAGTCCTGGAAAATTATTATTTGACACGTGTCATGTGAGTCTGCACATTTACAAAAGTGATCTTGTTAATTCCCAGAATTCTCTTAGGCAAAAGAAAAGACTTTTCAATTATATCACTGTATGTGCCTTATCTGTGCTATCCTTTTCTCATTAGCATTTGTGTGTTTTGAATAATATAAAGAGAGACATTTTGAGGGTATGAGCCTGATTTAGATTTAGTGTTTTGATTCTTATTATTCCCATTATATAATAAGTGCTAAGGCTTAAGAAGAAGGATTTTTTAAAGAAAAGCATAAAGATTTCTGGGGTTGGAAAGTTTTCATCAGCCTGGTCTTTGGAGAAGAGAAAGTGACATTTCTATTTTATAAGGAATATAGGAAGCAAGAGGCTTTAATGCTGCAAGATGCACATTAAGAGACAGGAGACAATTAAGTATTCCGTGTTGTATTTATGCAAAGCAATTTCTAAGGTTCCTCTTAAACTATTTTGTGTGAGCTATTGCATATTTCAAATTTGCCTTTATTCAATTTCCTTCACTTTTAGTGGCTGAATATAACATTAATGAAAAAGAGAGGAAATGAGACTAGAAATTACAAACCTATAAATAAAACCTTAATATTTGTTCTGTTTGAAGCTGTTCTCATCAGAGTAAATGTGGAGCAACTCATCACAGAGACACCTTAGCCAGGAACTTCCTTACTTTATGAAAGGCAAAGTTCAAGCATTCATCTTCCCTTTACTTAATCTTTCTTATTAAAAATAAGCTAGGTTTGAAATTTCAGAATATCTATAATATAAAAAAATTAAAATGACTCATCTTTCCACCACACAGTAACAAACTATGGAAATATATATGCATACTTATGTAAAACTAAGAGCAATTTGATATTTTGTAATCTGCTTCAAGTGTTTTTTAATATTCTTACATTTCAATAGTAGGCTAAAAATATCCT
The DNA here is from genome assembly GCF_053883595.1 of Heterocephalus glaber. Classification (NCBI taxonomy): domain Eukaryota; kingdom Metazoa; phylum Chordata; class Mammalia; order Rodentia; family Bathyergidae; genus Heterocephalus; species Heterocephalus glaber. Next base: position 9,685,491 of record NW_028258406.1, on the reverse strand, counting down.
TTTATATGGAAATTTCTCAAATTATTTAATGATTTCAATAGATTTATTAAAATTGTATTGAGGATTTTACTGTTGTCAATTATATGGTGATAAGTGCCCCAGCATATCATTTGTTTAGCAAATTAGTCCTTGTTTGTCGCAGTATTTTAAGAATGCATTTTGTCAAGAGTGTATTATTGGATTTTGATTTTGCTTTAAAATGACATTCTGAGAGCCCATTTTTATTATGGCATTTTAAATTAATTGAGGGTTATTGGGAAAAGGAATGTGTTTGTCCTCTAAGCTTTCTTTTTGCTTTCTGTCATTTCGTATTATTTTCCCTGCTTTCATCTATTGATTTGAAAGGTTAAGTATCTTTTTTATTCTACCAGTAGTTGTCCTCAGATATTTAGAAAAACTTACCTGTTTTTGTACTTGTAAACTAAAGCATCATTTATTCTTCTGAAAGAAGCGATTTAAAAATTTTCCACATTTTTCTACACAAATTAGTTTTCACTGTTCTAATTTACATTTAGACCCTGTCTTAGTCACTTTCCTTGTTGCTGGGGCAAAACACCTGACATGCACAATTTCAACTTTGATGCACATTTTTTAGAAGCTTCAGTCCATGGTGCGTGGGCTCCAGGAGAGAAGCACCTTGAGGGAAGGGCCTGCCATGTAAAGGAGCTGCTCATCCCACAGCAGCCAGGAAGCAGGAGGAGGAAAATAGGAGTCTGAAGGGAGGTGACACTTCCGTGAATCGTGAGCAAAATTAAACCTCTTCTCCTCTACGTTGTGGGTGTCAGGCACTGTGTTCCAGAAATGAGAAAGCTAATACAGTTCCTGTCGAGTAGAAACTTTGTATCCACTGATCAATGTCTTTCCATTCCTACAGCCTCAGTCTTCTGTGTTGCTCTACTCTGCTTCTTTTTATTCCATTTTTTTAGATTCCTTTCATAAATGAAATAACTGAGAACATATATTTGTGTGTGTTTGGTTTTTTTTAACTTCACCATAATGTTATCATCTAATTCAAACCATGTTATTGGAAATGACATTTAATTTTCAGTACCTATCTATGAGAGAGAGAGAGAGAGAGAGAGAGAGAGAGAGAGAGAGAGAGAGAGAGAGAGAGAGGGAGACCACCATTTAATTTTAAAAAATGTATACACATTTTTAATACAAACCAGACATCATTGACTCCTGGTAAACTGTGTCGTCCACTTCCATGTTAGATTTTCAAGATGTCTCAATTCAGTATTAAAATATTCGTACTAGTTTTTCTTTTCCTGAAGTTTGTATAAACTTTTTGATGAAATAGATAGATGATAAGTAGATAGATAGATAGATAGATGATCGATAGATATCTTATATTTTCTTTGTCCATTAATCTGCTTCTGAACACAGGTTGATTCAGTACCAACTATTGTGAATAATGCTTGAGTATGATATTGTGGCTGTCTCTCTGACAGTGTAATAGATATGAAGTAATATTTCTTGGAGGTTTTAATTGACATTTCCCTTATGATTAGTGATGATGAGCACTTTTAATGTATCTGTTCATTATTTGTGTGTCCCCTTGTGAGATATGTCTATTTAGGACTTTGCTTATTTTTTGATTGAGTTATTTTTTCTCTATAGAGTTATTTTAAGGTGTTATGTATAAGTAATTATCTTACATAATTTTGGGTATTAACCCTTTATCAGATGTGTAGCTTGCAAGCATTTTCTCTCAATCCATAGGTTGTCTCTTCCCTCTGTTAATCACATCCTTTAACAGAAGCTTTTGATTTTGATGTAATCACATTTCTCCATTTTTTGCTATTGTCTATTCCTTTGGGGGCAAATGTTTTAAAAAATTCATTGCTAGAGCATTCTTGAGAAAAAAATATTGTTCTTTCCCCCTGAAATTATTGGGGAATTTTGTCTTTATATTTTAAGAGCCATTTTAAAAATATCCTTTCAAAAGTCTTTGATACATTTTACAATTTACCTTTTCTTTAGTTTTTTTTCTTTTTCCCTTTTACTGTTGAAATTCTAAATTTATCTGGATACTTAGTGGTCTCTTTACACATTTTCCTGACTTAATAAATTCCTTTCATTTGTACTTAATTTAGTTATTTTTCCAGCTCTTGAAAGTTTTGTGGGGTTTCCCCATGCATTTTCTTTGTTTATACATGTTTTTTAAACTTTTTATTTCCTTACCCTTTCTAGAATTCCAATTATCTATATATTGGAAGTCCTAGGTGTTATATTTTGTCATCTTTTCCATACGTTCATATGTTCATACATACATGTTCATACACATGGAAAAGTCTGAGTGAATTTCAATATGTTACCAATCCACAAATTCAATTCTTTAGTTTCTCGTGTGTTTCTCACTATCTGTAATATTATTTAATTCACAAACCCAATTCTCCTCTTACTCTTTCCAGGATTTAAATCAATCCTTTATTGTGACTGTGTACAGTTTTTGAAAACTTACTTAGAGTGGATATTTTTTCTGGAAAGTTCCAAAACATCTATTTCAAAGAGTGACATTTCCTTTGATTCCTCTTGTTCTCCATGGTTGTCCCTTCTCTCATATCTTTTCAGGTTTGATGGTTTTATCTATTCATTGATGGGAATCCATGCAGCTGTGTTCACTTGATATTGTTACTGGTGATTTGCTTTAGGAAGAATCCCCCAGCTTTTGCACATTGCAATCACTCCATCTTGAAATGCATCAGCACTCTAAAACATACTTTCAGCCCCCAAATTAATTCTGATGATGCAGATTTTCTTGCTACTGTTGCATTTCAATCAGACCCTACTAAGCAGATTTTCTATTACTTTAAGAGCAAGCATTGCCACACAACCTTTCTGTTCATTTATGCAACCTCTGCAATAGTAAGTCTAGATATTAAACTGGCACCCTTTCATGGGCTGCTCAGTTCTTTTCAAGTTAAGAAGTAGCTACAGTATAGGCTTCATCAAGCTTCCTTCTGCTACCTTTCCAAGTCCTTTGGTGAAACAAATTGGTTCTTTTATCTTTTCTTCAATTCACTCTGTACATAATCTGGCAGAAATTCTTAAAGGTCTATAAAATGAGGGTGGTGTTATCATTCTAAATTTTCAGCACTGATACATATTCTCTCTCACTTTTGTATTTCATTGATCACACTTGTGGAGCCTTGGGAAGAATGTATGGTGGTGGAAAAAAAGTTGATTGCCTGTGATCAGATGATCCACGTCATGATTAAGGCAGCCATTGGTTTATTATCTGACAAAACTCAAGCAAAACACCTTGTTATTGTATGTCAAGTAAGTACAACAAAAAATAAAATTAAGAGGTTGCAAAACATCTAGCTTGTTTATGAACATGCTTAACTAATATATTTTTAAAGCAGTGGATTGTCCTGGTTGGTCTAATTTTGATAATGCCAAAAGTTTTATTTAACTTAGAAAGAGACTCTCCATGTATTGATGCCAAGGCAAAGCCTTTGCAACTCAAGTAGAACTGAGGTCTTTGAAATTCTCCCCAGAAGAGTCCACCTATACTCTCTTTTTTCTCCTGAGGTTAGTTTGGTGAGCTTCTGTCTCATCACCTTTTGCAGACAAGCCCCGATATCATCAGTGACTGAGGATCAGCTCCTTGTATTGGAAAGCTGAAGAAAGTACCTCTGATTCAGCCTTGCTTTTCCTAATTAAAAGTGGTTAATAACTCTTTTATTGAAACTAGATTAAATTCTTATTTGGGAAACTTAAAGTATGACCTGTCAGCTATATGGCACTTTTATCCCAGTCTCATCTCTACACAAATTGAAGGAGAACGAATTGTGTTTTAATATTCTCTAAAAGGATGGAGAGAACAAGAGAATCATAAAGTATAAAATAAAACAAATGATGTCTTTCACTGGATTTGCAAAAAAAAAAAAATCATACAGTGAACTCAATACAGTTTTGTGTTACATTTATATAGCAATATTATTCTAAAAGTGTTTCTGTGAAACCCCTAAGTAGATTACTTTTTATTCTAAACTGTTGGATAGGCACTTCCTTTTACACACCTGCTTTTCACAGCACCAATCTAATTTTAATCTGTCTCTCCAGGCATATTAAAGGGAATCTCAGTGCACACAAGCTGTGGTCCTGATTCAAGTTCCTGTTCTTCCCACATGACTCAACTCTGCTTTTACTGGAGTCACTCAGACTACAGCAGTGCACGGAGAGGTTCATAGACTCTCTCAGATTCTGAGTCTTCCTCCATGAACACAGACTATAGGGTAATACTTTTGGCTGAGAAAGCAGTGCTGGGTGGCTATGAATTGACAGCAGGAAAGCATAGAAAGAGCACAGGGATGACTGTGACCCTAGAAACTTTGACAACAGCCAAAATAAATACTGCTTCCAACTTTGTCTACACAAAATTTCCATGAAGAAGCTCAACATATCACTTCATTTAGAAATAACAAACATAATGTAAAGAAGATGAAAAATCTGCACGTCATTGTTTTGCAGATTAATGAGAAATGAGAAATATTGTGAAAAATATTTCTTTGTACTCTTCTTATTCCTTATACTGTTTTTGTCTACTAACTAGATGCTAAACCCTTTCAAAAAAAAAGTTCCACCTTCTAAATCTTTCACAGAATTTATAATGAATTGGTCTTCTTTCGAAAATTGAGTCTGAAAATATGAGTAAATATTTCTGTTAAAAATATGCACAAATATTGACACTGTAATTCCACTCCTATATAGTCTTCCTTTCAGTAGTCTGTACTTGCATCGCCACATCTCTAATTTCAAAAAGATTTTCCTGAAATCACAATTCTCCATTCTTATTAGGTAGTATTAGTAGCTTGCAGCCTGGAAAAGTGTGTCAATATTTCTCTCTCTGTGTCTCTGTCTCTCTCTCTTTCTCTCTCTGTGTACTGAAAACTCACTTTTGTTTCCTTGGATTGGCTTTCATGTTCTGTGTGTGCATTTATTATTATTAGCACACTTTTTCAATACATAATGATTCCGTTCATTGGAGGGACTTCATATATGTCCATAACACACCTTCATGCTCTTTACTTCCCCTTTGTTTTCAATGTGTTATTTATTTGTTTGGTATTTTTATGTAAGTGCCAAATATATGGCGATTAATTACCTAAGTATACTATTGAATCTATATGATCACTGAGTACAACTTTTTAAGAGATTTCTACATTTACTGATTTTTGTAAAATTCAATTTTCTTTTTTAGGCTTATATGTTATATAGTCCCTAACCAGCATTTATCAAATGTTCACACTGGTTCATAGAAGTTGTAATTTACTTAATGTTGTAATTTTTCAAACTTATGTGTTCTTGGTTGCTCTCTCACTATAATCGAGCAAGTTAGAATGTTTAGTTAAGCATGAGGTAAATCTCGAATGTAAAATTTAAGTGTGTTTCTCATGTTTCTAATCTTTAATTTGTATTGTCTCCTGGTGTAAGCTCAACTATATGAAGAAATTAATTGCTTGTTATGATTTTTCTTCTTTTTTAGTAGACATTTTTTGTTTCCATATAATTCTTAAATTCATCTTAATTTTCTTATTTATAATCATGAGTAAATATTTGTTATTTCCTAGCTGCTCATAATTATGAAACTTGTATGGTTTAGTTGTAGTATCATTTACACTTCTCTCTGTGTTGACATATTTTTCCAGGAGGCATTTTGCTCATCAAATGCTTGGAAATGTGCACAGACTACGTATTTCTTTGGTGTGGGACTTCATGCTATATTTGGGTAACTACCAGGCCAGTGCCACTGTGGAAGAAGACTAGTTGAGAAAGCAATATGAATTTCTTATCCTTGGTGCCATTAAAACTCCTATAATCAATCTACATCTGATTGTGTGTGTGTATATCTTTCTCTCTCTCTTTCACTTTTGTTTATTATCCTTTTAAAAAATTCTGTTTCTCTATGGAATTGTGAATGCCTAGAATAACTTCCTGTTTTTCACTAGTTTCAGTCACAAAACTGTTAGTGCTGTAAGGAGCAATCAACATAAATGTTACCAAGCCATATCACCTGACTAAGCCATGTTTCATTTCACATTGCTCCCTATGTTAGAATTAACGGTTGAATTTTACCCTAGGCAATAGCTTTTTTATAGGATCATGCATGAAATCAGCAAAAAAAACTACTCAGAACTTGTATTTACATAGTTGATGTATGAAATGAATTAACTTTATTACTATCAGCATTTTCATCATAACATCTCCAACAATAACATATTTCCTATAATTCAAAAGCAAGAAAATAAATAACTCATTTGAAAAAGGAGGCTAAAGCCTTAAATAGACATTTCTCAGGGGAAGCCACATGAATGGCAAATAAATATATAAAAAATCATCATCACTATTTGTGAGGGAAATGCAATTTAAAGCCATATAAAGATCATCACCTCATATCTGTTAGGATAATTATCATCAAGAAAAATGAAAAACAATAAGTGTAGGTGAGCGTGTGGAGAAAAGGAAATTTTGTGCACTATTGATAGAAATGTAAAGTAGAATGACCATTATGAAAAAATGGTGGTACCTCAGAAAACTAAATATAGTAATTACCATATTATCTGGTGATCCTGCTTTGGGGTATAAATCCAAAGGAATTGAAATCAGTATGCCAAGAGATGTTTCCACTCTCATGTTCACTGAAGCATTATTCTTAATATCTAAGAGGTAGTCTACCAACATTCCAAGCTCCTAGGGCAGAGAAGCTGCACCGGTCCCAGCACCCAGAAGGAAGCTCCCCAGCCACCATCCCAAGTTCCTAGGGCAGAGAAGCTGAGCCAGTCCCAGCACTCAAAAGGAAGCTCCCCCGCCACCAAACCAAGCCCTGCAGGTGCCAGAAGCACCCCACACCCTTCCATAGAAATGAGAAGACATGTAAGCAAGCCTCAAAAACAGACTTCTGGATCACCTATAGTAGCCCCAAAGGGAAACGAGATGGAACAATCTGATACTCAACCACGTGGACTCTCTGAACTGGCAACAAAAGAGGATCTGGGAAAAATGAAATCAGAAATAATTACTCAGACGACAGCAAAGATTGTGCTCATGGTGCAAGACATGATTAATAAATCTAGAGAGGACACAGATTAAAAAAATAGAGGATCTGAGGAACATGATGGAATCCCAACATAGGAAACAAATGGAATCTATAAAACAGATGCAAACAGATTTCCAGAAGATTAAAAGCTCCATTAAAAGTCTACACAGCAGAATGAACCAATGTGAGGATAGAATTTCAGATATAGAAGAAAAGATTGCAATTAGTGACCAGGAAAAGAAAAATTGCTTTAAAATTGTAAGGGAAAAGAAATCAATCCAGCAGCTGCTAGACGATGAAAGGAAGAATAACATAAGACTGATTGGAGTCAATGAAGAAACAGGAGAGAGTGCAGATGACATAAAAAAACTGCTCACAGAAGTGATGGCAGAAAACTTGCCAAGGAGGGGAAAAGAACTTGACATACAGATAAGTGAGGCATATAGGACTCCAGCTAGCCTTGACCAAAAAAAATCTACAGATAGGCATATAATAGTTAGGATTCCAGAAATCCAACAGAAGAACAAAATTCTACAAGCAGTGAGAGAAAAGAAATAAATCACATACAAAGGAATGCCCATAAGAATCACAGCAGACTTCTCAATGCAAACCCTCAAGGCAAGAAGAGCTTGGAGTGATGTACTTCAAACCCTAAAGGAAAACAGCCTCCAACCCAGATTGATATACCCTGCAAAACTATCTTTCAAAATTGATGGAGAAATAAGATACTTTCATGATAAAGAGCACCTCAGGAACTTCATGAATCCCAAACTGTCACTCCAGAAAATTTTAGACAATACCCTAGGAAAAGACAATGAGGATCACAACCCCAGGAAACTCAGCAGAATGAATCCATTGGGGATGACAAATTAAACGCAAAGGGGGAGAATCCAGCAAAAAGAAAATGTCCTGACAAGGCTTTTAATACTTTTAACTTCATCTCCCTAATGAGTGTATAATTCAATCTTGTTATTGTATTGATTAGAATTTTTCTGATTCTAGATTTTCACACTTTTCTTTGTGCTATACTGGCTATTTATCATCTTCTTATGTCTACATTTTAATTGGGATGTCTATTACGGAGCTCTAAGAATTCTTTATATATTCTGGTCATAGGTTATATGCATTGTAAATATGGTCTGTTTAAGGACTACTTTTCATTTTAATGATGTCATTTAAAGTTCTAAATTTTGATGGAATCTCATTTATCAATTTTTTTCTTTTATATATCATGTCTTTTGCATACTAGGTAGTTCTCGCCTACCCTGAATTCATAAACATTTTCCCTTATAATTTCTTCTTAAAGTTTTATATTTTTAGGCTTTCATATTTAGGTTCATAGATCCCTTCAAGTTATTTTCATGTATGGAAAAAAAGGGTTGAGGTTAATTTTTTATCTACGGATACCAGGTGTTCTAGTGCCTTTTGCTGAAAACACTATCTCTTCCTCGGCTCTTGAATTGAGTTTATATTCTATAAAATGTTAATGTTAAATAATCTTTCAAAGCTCAGTGGACCATATATGTGTGGTTCTATTTCTAGATTCTGTTTTATTCAAATGATCTATATGTCTTTCCTTACACCAACACTGCCTTGATTAATGTAGCTTCAGAAGAAGTCTTAAAATTAGGTACTAAACATCTTCCAACACTGGTTTGGTTTTTTTTTAACTTTTCTAGGTCCTTTGTACTCCTACATAACCTTTAAATTCCAATATCCAATTCTTCATTTATAGCAAATATACATAGACCTGAATTTTTATATATACCTTGTGTTTTCTAATCCTGCTAAATTCAAGTACAAGTTCTAGGGGCTCCTAGAGATTTCTTAGTATTTTCTCATAGATGATCATTTCATCTACATATAAAGATTTTGCTTCTACCTTGCCAATCCTATCTTAATTGTGTCATTTTATTGCCAGACTATTTTGGTGGGGCCTATGTTTCAAAGTTGAATTGTCAGATAAAGAGTAAACATATCTGCCCTTGTTCCCCACCTTAAGGAGAAAGCATTGTATCTTCTCCATTCATATAAGGCATTCTCGCTGGAAGTATGGAGTACATGTCTTCAATCTGCTGAGAAGTTTCTGTTCTACTTCTAGCCTCCTGATAGCTTTTACCATGAACAGCTGTAGAAATTAGTCCAATACTTTTTCTCCAACTAGTGACAGGATCATATTGCTTTTTCCTTTCCTCTGTTACAATGATAACTTTTGGGGGTGGATCTTCCAATGCTGAACCAACACTGCCATCCCTATAACAAAACCACTTTCTACATCCTGCCAGATCTGACTTCTAATAGTTTGTTCTGTTAAACAAATTTCCATCTATGTTCATACTTTTTTCTTCTATTATCTTTATCCATTTTTAGGATTAGCACAATGTTGAGTTCCTAAAACGAGGGGAGAAGTGTTCCTTCTTTTTTCTGCTTTAATTGTTCGATATAATTTATCAGTTAAAATGTATATGAGCCTGCTGTTGTCGTATAGGTAGGTTTTCAAGCTAGGAATATACTTTCTTTAATAGGTGCTATTCAAATTTTATATTTCCTCCAGAGTTAGTTTCATTAATTTGTCTTCGAAGGTACTTCTTAGAAGTTGTCAAATGTATTTCAAAAAAGATTTTTGTAATATGCTTTCTATATCCTTTTAAATTCTGTAAAATCTGTGGTAATGTCTCCTAGATCTTGATATTGTAATTTAAAAAAATGTATAATTGATAGTGTGTAACAGGAAGAAAAGGTCTAAAGGAGCAGGGGAAGTGGGAGGGGTAGGGGAATGAAAACAGGGAAAAGAAAAAATATGAGAAAAGGATAAAAATGGAAAGAAAGTCTTTGCAAATAGGGAAGGGTGGAGGGGGTGAAGGGAGGGTAAGGGAAGGGGAAAAAAATAAGAACCAAGAGACTCGTGTAATGGTACAAGATCCCAATGATGAATGTGACTGTATTTTATACCTAAAATGTAACAATAAGCTTAGTGGGGAAAAAAATAATCTAAGAGGTAGAAAAATCTAGGTGTCCATGAGCTATCTATACACAAAAGGCAAACTATTTGTTCTTAATAGGAGCAGGGGAAGTAGATGAAAGATCTTGTCTTTAACAAGCACATTATGCTTATTTAAACTAGCCAAATTCAGAAAAATAAATACCATATGATCTCATCAGTAAGTGGAATTTAGACATATTGAGCCCAGAGAAGCAGACAATAGAAAAATAAACACCAGAGGCTGGGACAGGATGGTGAATGGAGAAAAAAAGAGACCTTGATCAAAGCATACAAAATTTCATTTATACAAAAGAAATAAACTTTTATGAATTTTTGCACAAAATGATGACTTTAACAAATAACTTTTCAATTTTTAAATTGCTTAGAGTAGACTTAAATGTTGTCACGATAAAAATAAGTGTATCAGGTGGTAGACTTATTCATTGCCCCAATTTAATCATTCTACATTGTAAACATATATCAAAAACATTAGACTGTAACATATTATTATTATTCAATTAAAAATAAAATTTTAAAAATTAAGAAAAAGTGAATTATTTCCTACTAAAGATCCGCTTTTGAAATTTTGCATATAATAGCAATTGCCTTATCCTTAGGAAATAGTCATTAAGCTCACACAGAACCCAGTAGGAAAGTACCAATGATATTAATAGAAACACAATATCTTTTTTATAAGTGAAATGGAAAAAAAATATTTCCTTGCACTTTTCCATATAATATATTGTATTCAGCTATTATATGGTTATAATAGTGTTACTAAAATTGTTTCTGAGAATGTATGGCTTTATATAGTAGAATCATTTTCTTCTTGTGGGCTGGTCAGACCCCAGGCCTTATCTGAGCTGGGTTAAGGAGGCCAACTAACTCATCACTGTAATTGACCTTTTGCCTACTTATAACTAATGAATTATGAATGAAAATGACATAAACAAAGAGCAGTGCGGGAAAACTGACAATTGATAAATCTTTAGCACTGTAACATTGTATTTCTGCTCTGAAATGAGTCCACTCAACCTCTCACACACTCCATCAATGGAACCTGTACCTTGACCTGGTTTTGCAGTGGGCAGTGATGGATTTGCATTACTACATCAACACTCTTTCACCTTGCTTTCCTGTAACTGACAGAAAATGCTTCATTGTTACTGATTTGTGTTAGGCGTGAAGTCCATGGCCTTGGAAAACAGCCAAATAAATGATACACTCTGGACACTCCAGAACGGCCTCATTATCACTCTGTTTAATAAACTGAGCTGCCGAGTCACGGAAGTACTGATGTCTCCCGAAATCCTGTTAAAGATCTTTGATTTACTTTTCTAAGATATTTGAGATTTTTTTTAGTAACTCAAGTGAACTTCTTTCTTGCTGTGACCTGATTTTTTTTTCACTTGGGGCTGTCTTTTTCTTTGTAGTGCACCTGTGGTTCAGACAAACTTTTTTTCAATTTTGTACAGATTATACAGAATGAGTCAAATGACTACAGCAAGAGTTCTGAATGATTATAGAACAGCGTTCAATATAAAAAACAAGCCTGGTGTGAGTCTCAGAGGCAGAGTCTGCTTCAGAGTCAGAATCTTGATCAGAATGGATTTAGTTCGGGCTTTATGTGTGACTGTCAGAAGTGAACATTTTTGACTATGTAAATAAGCCCTTCTCTGGGTCATTAATGAGATCTAGACTATTGGTTTTTCTGGAAATCAGGTGGGAGCAACATGATGTCTATGAAGCACACAAAAAAAATTTTAGTTTATTAGCATTTGCACTTTCCAAGTAGAGAGCTAAGTCACAGTTTAGCAGAGCTTTCTAATCAGAATCCTGTTACCTGCAGGGAATTATTTTGTATGAACCTGCATCTTCAAAGGGAAAAAACAACCAAATAAAAAACTACCAGTGGACTAGCCAGGCTATTTCCTTCTAAGGATTACAGAAGACTTCATTCTAGCATATTTCAGTTTGTTGAATCAGGTGTGTCTGATAACATCCTCTTGGCCACAGCAGATTACATGACCAAAACCATTGTGAAAGGCTCTCATTATCATAATTTGTTTCATAGTACTATACTGCTACCTTGGATCTTCATTTTCTTGTAATTTTTTAATATAATTCCTTTAATCAAATACAGAACATATATGTTCTATGATTTAGAATAATTTCAGAATAATATGTTGTTTGTGTTTGTTGTTATTTTCATAATTTTTAAAATTTATTACACCTGAGAACATGATAACATTGTTTCTAATTTTGAAGACCTACAAAATTCCCTATTTCCAATGAGCTTATATTTTAGTGAAAGAGTAAAAAGTAAGCAAAAATTGTTAACATTATAAGTGCCATAATAGAGGGCTGTATAGAAAGTGAGCAGAAGTAGTCACTTCTTACTTTCCAGAACAGACCATAGTCAAAGTGAATCTGAAAAGACAAAAGAATTGACTAACATGAAAGCGAAATGTGTAGTGACATAAACATATGCATAGAAAGAGAAAGGATGAAAACATTGGGTTTAGGGGGCTGAAAATAGAAGAATACTCTGGATATTTATAAGATATATTCAAAAGATATGTTGAATGTTGAAATTTTAAAAAATATTACATTAAAAGAAATACTGAAATTAATTCCCTTTGAAATACTCTCCATTTCATTCAAACATACTTATTTCATTATTCTTGGTCCTTTTTTTGTACTGAGAATGAAACTCGGGACCTTGAGCTTGTCAGGCAGGCGGCGGAACCACTGAGCTAAATCCCAGGCCCTGTTCTTGACTCGTTGTGAAGAAGTTCTAGCAATCTTTCATATGTGGCTTTAGCTGTGCTGTCCAGGCTGCCTCAATGTCTTGAATCAACTCAAAATATTTATTTACCTTTCATTCACTTTTTGACTTTCTGGAAGAGCCAAAAGTCACATGGTGCCAGATACACTGAAAGAGGCAGATTAGGACACAGTATAATGTTTTATTTGACAGAAATTAGCGTAAAGATTTTGAATTGTTTTGAAGTGGAGATGATTAATGATCATATGTCTGTAAATTTTAAAAATTTAAACATGTACTATATCTTTGGACACACCTTGTATTTACTATATAGTATGATATTAGGAGGCTGGGGATAAAGATTTTAAAAGCTCTTTATTTTCTAGGCTATGGAGTGCTGATTTTATTCCAAAAAGGGTAGAAGTTATTAAAGGAGCACATAATCTGATTTATATTACAGAAATATTATTCTAGAAAAGCTGCAGAGATTATATCCACCATAGAGGGAAAAATTTCATCTAGACATCTTGATGATGATAATAATCATCTTCTAAGTATCTAGTTCAATATAGAAGTAGCACAAGAAAGACTGGAAGAAATGTATGCAACATTTTTATGAAAAGAAAGACTTCACTTCTCATTGCTGAGTGCCAAATAAATGTAGTGCCTAGCACATGGTAATTGTTCAATAAGATTTTGTTGGATATATCTTGCAGGGTTTGAAGTAGCTATGTGATTTTACTTTTCCCCATGCGGGTATAATTTGTTCCAGCATCATTTATGAAACTGCCCTAAGAGACTGCAGAATTGCTGGAGTCATATTATTTTCCCTCATGTACAGGCTGGCATGCTTTTCATTTTGTTTCATTGGTCTCATTCTGCTCTTCATGTCTCTCTCCTTTTTTTTGAAAAAATGTATTTTCTATATTAGTGCATCTGTCTGCTGAATTTTGGATGCTTTTAAAGTTGATTTTTGCTTAGTCTTTTACCTGCTTTAGTTTCAACTACTTTCTTTTTGTTCTCCATCTTCAATATTTTACTGAAATAGCTCACAATTTACATACTCTTTCATTCTACATATCCAAACGTCTGATGTACTGTATAATCGATTTATTGAATTTTAAAATTTCATTCATTTTATTTTCAGAGATCTGGTTTACTTTTTAGTTCTGCTTATTTGTCTTTGGACCCTTGATCATTTTGTTATTTCATATTTTAATTTTTATGCATTTAGATGTAATATTTTTATATTCTTTTCTAAAGATGTGAGGATTTGAAGTTCTTGAGCATCTTAGTTTTCTTTCCATTGATGGTCACTCCTCGTGATTTGTATCCTTTGTTGATTCTTTCACTGGAACTCATACTTTTCAACTTTCTCACTGAAAATCTGAAGACTGTAGTGGGGAACTAAATGACTATGTTGCTTCATTGGTGAATAAAAATGTGGTTTACTTTTACTTTGCTTTCATAATTAATGCTTGCTATATAGGTCTGTACTTGGAGTTTCCTGGATGTCTTTAAAACATAGCTGAGGTTTCTTTTGGTGTGTGTAATCTAGTGTGGTACGAGGAGAGAGACAGTTTTGTCTTTTGTGATATCATCTCTAAAATGATTCATAAGTATTTCTAACATTTTCTGTTGGTCACAGAACCAGTGCTGGTATATTGTGGAAGAACATTGTAGAAAAGTATAAAAGAGGCAAGAATAATTCAAGGCCATTGTGTAGTGAACCCAGAAGCCAAACACTGCACTAAAAACGGTCACTTAATTTTCTTACATATGCCCCAAACTTAATAAGTATAGACAAACCAACTATATTCCTAATCAGCCCTTAATAGTGTATCAAAACTACCCTAATTTCCATCTCTATTGAGACCCTGAACATTTTGTTTGAATGTTTCTTTTACATTTAAATTTCTGTCTAACAAACCCTTTCCATGCCTCTTACTAAAGCATCCTGAAAAGTCTTTTTCCACAATGGAAGTCAGTGAACTTGCACACCTATTCTATGGGTAGGGTGGGTTAGGTTCCTTATCTCGCTTCTCAAACTTCCATGCATTCTTTCCAGTGACATTTTCTCAGGGCAAGGCATCCAGGATATAAAAGAGGTGTCATAACTGCAACATGGATAAGTCTAGCTTTTGAGGTTTTCCTCCAACCTTTTTTTCTTCTGAAATGTAGCTTATTTCCTCATTTTCCCTCAGCTTTTCACTCTCTCTTTCTGTGAACCTCAGCAGCCCTAGTTAGAGGTTCAATATTTAGAGATTCTCCAGTCTCCATAGAAAATGAGTCCTTATATATAAAAGTCCGAAAGACAAAAGCCACCAGCTCTCTCTAAACAGAAACTGAAGCGTTTTTCAGAGGGACACTCTATGACATGTAGTGACCTCATTAGATACTTCCTCAGGTCATCATACCCCATTTCTGGGTCAGAGGAAACTAAATTTTCCTCATCAGGTTGAAACATATAAGATAGATGGGTCCAATGTCCCAAGCAAATTTTTTCACACAACCAGAATGGGAAATTTAGTCTTGAAACACCACAGAGAAGACTGGCCTTTGGGGTGACACACGAGGAAGCAGTTTCCTTAAATCACACATATATTTGGCCTTTAAGAACTTCAGGTATCTGGGAACATGTTCTAAGTACTGTAGATTCAAGTGGTTATTCAAGTGAGAGCTGACATTATTCTCAAAACCTGATAGAGTCTATGAATTCAAATTGAGAAAGACCCCACTGTTTCTTGTTTTATTTTTTTCCCTCTTCTTTCTCCTAAAAAAAAAAAAAAAAAAAATTCCCCTTTCTGTCCATTTTTCTTTCTCACGCTGAGGCTTTTGTCTGTCAGAATACTAACTCTTTTAACTTTTTCTGATAGCACTTAGCAGGGAGAGTCAGGGAGATGGAGGGAGAGGGGAACCAGTTGGAGCTGGGGAACTCAGGAAGTTTTATCATGGCTTTGCTGACTGGTCAGAGTATGTCCCACTGTTGTAGGAGGGGACACAGGAAGCACACGGTCTCTGTGTTTTCTTGCTGGTAGAAGAGACCCACAGGTAATGAAAAGAGCTCCATTTCAGCTGTCTGAGATGACCTTCAGGCCCCAGGAATGCCTGTCCAGCCCTGCCTATAGGCATTTTGGGGGCCCTCACAGGTCTTTTCTCCCTCTGCCTTATTTGGTTTGGGTATTATTATGATAACTTTAACCTCAAGTATATCTCCATATCTAAATGGAATGTAATTGGTAGTTATTCAGTGGCATCTCCAGACTTCTATAACCCTCAATGAGTTCCTCACCTATGTTACATTTCTCTAGACATAAAGATTTTTGCAGTAATTTTTTGAGTAAAGTCTAACAGCTATGTACAACTTCCTTTTCCTTCTTTTCTGATCTGTTAATAGTGTGCCTGATCTAAGGAAAGATTTCTGTGTCCTAGACTAGTCATGCCCAAAGGTAGGCTGAGTTCCACATGCAGTGTAACCCTGGGAAAAGTGGGGTGAGCTTCAACCTGACCCTGGCAGAATTGAGGCAAGCTGTTCAGGCAGCCTGACCTCTGCGACCTAAATAGAATCTCATCATTTCTCTTTTTTCCCATTTGTCTTTTTCTTTTTATTTCTTTCCCTCTTCATCTTTTTCCAAAAGTACACAAAGGAGATCTTAAAGGCAGGTAGTACGTCTTATTTGATTATAGGCAACTCTGTGTCTGTTTCTAAAATATTACCTTTAGGTTACATTTTATGAATTTGGGAGAAACTGCAGGATTTAAAAGTTAATTTTTATCTACATTTCTCTATATGTAAGTTAAAGAGTAAAAAATAATAGGGCCTCAAACTTGGTTTTATAATAAGAAGGAAAAATGAACAAAAATCCTATCTAGCAATCTGTAACCCTTCTCTCTAGTGTTAACAGGAAAAAGCTATTCAGAGTAGCTTAGAAGTATTAAAATAAATACTATTATGATTTGTATTTAAAAAGAAGTACTAATTGATACCCATTAGGGAAAAATTCTAACTCATTATTTATAGTTATAAACCTAAGGCTAAGAAAAGATTATTGTAATTCATCATGACCAATGTATTGCAAAGCATACTTTGATTTAATGTAATTGTTTTATGTATTCTATATGTTTCCTTGTCTGCTTGCTGATCTGTTTTTAAAATTGGTTAAAGTATCAGCAGATGCTTTATATAAAATTTTATTTGTGAGCTCATATCAATTTGCTTTTATCTTATAATTTTGCCCTTATATATTTCTGTTTTTGTTAAGGCTTTAAAAAAAAAACAACAAAAATAAACAAATAAAAGAGTCAAACAAACAAACGAAAAAACATAAACCTGCTTATACAGATATTCACAGGTTAACAAACTCACATAAAACATTAAATGGGTCAATGCTTACAAAAAATATACAAATAAGTACTGTAAAGTTTAGCTACATAAAGATTATATGATTTAGGTTAATGTGTATGCTTCTCTGTGATGAATTTTATGAATACACTGTCTTCCAAAAGTTTGACTTAAGTAGGCTTATAGATAAGCAGATACTCATATTAGTCAAAATGCTTTTTGTTCACATGTCTTAAAAGTAAGATAATTTGGGCTGGGGATTTAGCTCAGTGGTTCTGGCGCCTGCCTCACAAGCACAAGGTCCGAGTTCGATCCCCGGTACCAAAGGAAAAAAAAAAAGTAAGATAATTTGAATTGGTTAAGAAGAGTAAAGATATTTTTAATGTTCATGACACATTTTCATCTAGGTTGTTAATTAAGATAATATTAGTCTTTTTAAAAATTAGTCTTATAAATGTAATGTTCATTGTTTTATGTGTACAATAACAAGTATTTTTGCTTAAGAATGTTAGCTATGCTATGCTTTAGTTCTCATGAGTAATCTAAAGTAATTTTTAAAATGAGTACATAAGTAAATATAAATAAAATTAATGCCTATGAATGTTTATAAAACATCTAAGTCATCAGTTGCTAGATATAAATTTATGTATTCTTCGTTTATTAAGGCTTTCAAAAAGATATTTGGTTTCATAAATGTGTTTAAAAATTATTTATATATAAACATTTAATGACTCCCTTTAAGTTTATTGAATTAAAATTCTGATATATAAAAATAAAAAAAATTTCCCTAATTAGGGGAGCTCTTGAACCTGAGAAACTACTAAACAAAAAATCTCTTATGTGGCTGAAAGAGCAGCTGTATATATCAATTTTCTCCACTGTTGGTGCCTCTTCAGTTTTCCCCAGAGTCTTACAGTGCCCCATCACAACAAATGTGATTAAAGAAGTGTGTATATATATATATATGTATGTATATATATATTTAAGTTGACTTTAAATAAAAGATTAAAATGTTTTCTATGCCTGAAGAAATAAACTTTTCTTAAAATATTAAAATGCTCTTGCTTAAATTTACAAAAATTAGGTTAAAGAGCAAATGTTTTATATTTTACTTGTGTTTTCATTGTTAGGCTTTTGGTTATTTGTGAAACTGAGTTTTAAGGGTTAAATGTTGTCTTGTAAAATGTTTTCAATAATCAGTTTACAACTTGATAAATAAACAATTATCTTAGGTTATAACACACTATATATTTGAGATTATCTATCTATATATATCTGAACACAAAATATATTGTAATTCTAAGCTTTAAACATAAGTTTATAGAATTTAGATTATGTAAGTATAATGCATGCAAAGTAACCACTAGATGTTCTCTTTTCATACAATACATATTGTATATACACATTAAACATATAAAATGATCAAATTTTTGACATTTCCTTAAATTTAGTCCTGCCATTTAAAACTTGATCTACATCTATTGGCTTTTAGGCCAATATTTTCTTATTGTATGAATAAGATACACTTATATGTTTGGTAACAAGTGTTTTAGTGGTCAGTTAGACTGTTTCCTAAATTTCTAAGAGGTCTAAAGACATCCTTTAATTCTTTTCAGTGCAATTATACCATTGTATACCTGTTAAAGGAATCTAAATTTTGCCTTAAGAGTATGAACTAATTCAACATGTAAAAGGTTTCTATATAGCTGTGATGCTAATTATTGCCTACCTCTTATTATATTAAGTGAATTTATGATCCTCAAGCATACAGTTCCTCTAAAATACAAAGCTTGGAACTACACTTTACCATACTGATGTCCTTAAACAAAATTATTTGTAGTAGTGAACTTTTTCAGGGTTACAGTTATGTGATGATTAATTGTATTATGAAAGTTAGATGCACCAAACACTATGCTGTCCAGACAGTGTTACTTTAATGATTAAAGATTGGGCATTACTAATTTATAAAGTACATCTGAAAACAAGTACCTTCTACTTAGCAAGGCACTTTATTTAAAACATAGCAAGTTTAGATGAAAATTTATTTATGTAATTTAATATTTTATAATTGGTAGAAGGTAACTGATTGATAAGCTATTTTGTACTAAAAGTGAGAATTTAAATTATTAGAGATACTAAGAACCTAATTGTTCTGCTATAATATCATCATAGTTATTATACTAAAATGTTATGTTTGCTCTTTAAACTTTCATTGTAAAACTTTGTAACTTATATGTTAACATTCTATAGGAGTATGACTTCTAAAAAATAACCTAAATATTCTAAAATGGTAGGCGATAGCTACAGTAAAGATAGAACATAACTCTGATGCTTAGGACTAATGCTGACTATGATTAATAAAAAAGGTAGCAGTTCTCTGGCTATATCTTATAAAGTGCTCCAGATAGGATTATAAGAGTTAAAATCTATTGCTCACACTTTAATAGTTATGTAACTGGCCTTTATGGGTCTTCAACAACTGAGGCTTAGAGATCAAAGCTAAGGAGCATAAGTGGGCTTAGAGAACAGCTATTTTGGCTCTTGACCTCCTAGATGGAGCTCTGACATTGCTATACAGAAATTAATATATAGATATAGATATAGACATAGATATAGATATAGAAATTAACTTTTATTAACACAGGTCTTACTTTGGCTTAAACACCCAGAAGGAAAGTATGATAAAAAAATTAATTACAGTAAGTTCCCTGTCTTAAGCAAGTTCTGTTCCATGTGAATTATTTGTAAGTTGGATTTGTTCATAAACTGACAAATTGAGTCTTATACATTACACTTGTGAAAGATTAAAATTCAAATGTTCATAAGTTGGGGACTTACTATATTACTATAAAGTAATAGTAATATTAAACAGAAAAACTATACTAAGTATAAAAAAGAGCTCCAAAAACTTCACAAGGCCCTGCTGTCAGGCTCCAGCTAAACCTATAAATCATAGTCATAGAAAGTCCAGACTGAACAGTCTTGCCAGTTATTCCAAAAATATGTCCTTCATCCTCTCTTACTATATTCTTATCATGTTAGTTTAATGTACTTTTAAATACCTGTCAGTAAATATTTTACTTCTTGTATAGGTTGCCTGTAAAATAAAAATGGCTATATAAATTTTCTAGCTACTATCCTTTGTTACCTTTCTGGTATGAGCTAATTTTTTGTTATCTACTTCAGACTTAATATGTTTATTATTAATCCAGTCACTATAAAAGATCTTCAGGTCTGTACAATAGAGGCCAGATATACATTCTAAATCCTACCGTATAAATTTTTGGCCCAATAGTCACAAAAACATCAACATCTTTATTTAGTGTATTCATTCATCATTGTTATAATTAAAATAAGAGGGATTTTTATATTTTATTAACAAAATAGGGAGCGTGTTGGCAAGCAGTAATGCCAACTATCAGTGCACCTTAGGAGAAAATTTCAAACTCTATCCAGGAACAGTCAAACCACACCTATAAGAAAGTGAATACAAGCTTTTAACAAGTGAAGATAAGAGTAAGAAAGCAATAATTAAGCAATATCAGTACATTACCAAACTAGTAATTAGTAACATGCATAGATTCGTAGGCCAAGAAAGAGGATCAGTATCCTCAGATCCTGTTTTCTATTTTATCTGGAGTCAGCAGTGTGGTACACCCATATGGAGAAGCTCAGTTCTTAGTAACCATCCATGTTCAGAGCCCCTCTCTCCTTACTTTCTTGTTCTTCCCTCTCTTACAGGGTGTGAGGACAAAGAAGGTCCTGAGCCCCAAAAGGCATACTTGACTTCTGGCAGGCAGCACAGATCTGGTCAGGATCCCAGGCCCCTGTCAGCAGGGAATTGTTCCTATCACAATTGTTTACTCTTCTCAGGGGGCAGGGACCAGCCCACTCCTGGAACAAGCATGTGCTAGGGGTTCTGTTATCATTCACATGAGTCTGAGTTAAATTCTTCAACTAACAACATGGATTCCATTTTTGTAGAGGCCCATTCAGAGCATACTCTATATGCTCTTCAACTCTACCTGTTATAGGGACACCTTAAAAAACAAAGATTAACTTATGACAAATGCTACTGACATCTATCATTTTTGGAACCAATATTCATCATTATTCTATTTTTAATATCTAGCTCCTTCTTGTTTAACATAGCTATAAAATGAAGCATAAGCATCAATAACTTTTTCTAATATACTTGTACTCTTTTCTACACTATCAAAGGGGATAGTTTATCAAACAACAAAACAAATTTTCCTTTGTCTTCTTCAGATTAATCACATTGAGACTTTTGATCTCTGGCTGGGCAGGGTCCTTTACAGAACAAAGCATTTATAAGAAGAAGGACCTTCAACCCTCTGACTCCCACAGATTCAGGGATTAAAGTCTGGGAGAAATGAAGTAGGATGAAATAAATACAGACACACCAAAAGGTGATAAGGAAAATCATAATTTTAAAAATAAAAACTGCAGTTTCAGGATGCAAGGCTAGCTTAATTTTTTTTTCCTTTGCTTGCAGAATACAATAAGCCTGGGAATAGTGGACTCTCAAGTTATGACAAGCCTCACATATGAACAACTTGGGTTACAACTGGAATTTTAGTTATGATCAAAGTCTCAAGTTATGACCCAAATGTTGATATTTCCTGTGCGGAGTTAATTGAGAAATGCTGGGCCAATGTCTCTCTAAGGACACTGAGATCTGCCTGGAAGAAAGTGTGGTCGAAAATTATATAAGAGAGAGATTTAAAGGCTGTATAGGGGATCCTGAATCTTCAGTTGACCCTGTGGTTGATGACATTGTCACTATAGCAGAGTCCACAGGCTTGCAGGTAGACAGTGGTGATGTTGAGGAACTGGTGTAGGAACACTCACAAGAACTATCTACAGAGGAGATGTAGCAACTTCTGGCTGAACAACAGAGAATGGCAGCTGGGGAGCTTTCTGAAGAGGAGGGGGAGTATCAGCAACCAGTCCAGAAATTTCTTCTCCTGAAATAGAGGAAATTTTGAAAAAATGAAGAGAGCTACAAACATTTGTAGAGAAGACCCACCCTGACAGAGAAAAAGCCAATCATTGCATTCACTTGTTTTATGACAATATCATGTCAAACTACAGAACAGTGTTAAAGAAAAGACAGAAACAGACAACTTTAGACCAGTTTTTAGTTCTGAAAAGGTTGATTCCTAGTAAGCCAGAAGCAGGTCCTAGTGAGCTACAGACTCTCCTAAAGAGAGAAAGAACACCAGAGAGCCAGATTTCTGATGTTCTTATGGAAAGAGGATTCTCTTTCCAAACAATAACCACCTTCCATTTTATTCTCTCTTCCTGCAAGTCAAATATGTCAATTTGAATGGTCAGTACAGTATGAAATTATTGTTTCTGGTAAACTAAGCACATTTTATAACTTTTTGGTGAATACTCTAGGAAATTTATTGATGTTTTTGGTAAATTATGCACATTACACAACCGTTTTTTATTATGAAAAGGTTAGTTAAGGGGTGCTTTGGTAGGTTTGGAACACATTATAGGCATTTCCATTATTTCTTAGGAGAAAAATAGTCTTGACTTATAATCAATTTGAGTTTCAACCACACCTTGCAAAGGAATTGAGTTTGTAAGTCAAAGGTCCACTGTAATGCCATTTCACCTACAAATTGATTTAGCCATTCCCTTTTTACTTGCAAATTAGTTCCCTTCACCTGTGAACCTATGTAATAGACTTTTTCCTATAAATGAGCCATTATCTTCTTGTGGGTGGGCCATTCTTCCATTATCTTCCTGTGACTGGGTCACCGTTTTCCCAACACCCATGGGGGAACTTTCTACAAAATCACAAATTCCATAGGTTCACACTGCCAAAAACATGTAAATATTCCCAGCTCCAAACTGAGGCATGCCTGTTTTGAGTGAGAGTCCACACTCTATTCCTTTGCCTGTATACTTTTAAGTTAAATTTCTATCTGATAAGCCCTTCCTGTGCTTCTTTAAAAACAAAACAAAACAAAACAAAAAAACTCCACAAGGGATTAAGGTATGGCAAAGCTGGCTGGGAAAGTGGACATGATCTACTAAATACAAGATCCCAGAGCATATGTGTAGAACAGTTCCCAAAGCCCTGCACATGGACTTTTCAATAGGATGTACCTAGGCCTGAGGCATGGGATCCCAGCATTTCTTCTCAGGACTGCTATGTAGAAGTTCTCATGGATTTCTTGGAGATTTGGACAGCATAAAAGGACACAGATGCCATGAAGGGCTTGCTATCTTGGTCTGTGTCCTCCAGGGTATACTTTTATCTTGCTTTTTCATCTTTTACTCAGCCCAAGCTCCCTCTGAAGAGTGTTTCTCCCTCACTCTTCACTCTTACCTTTTCAAATAAACTCGTCACCTCTTTTTCTTTGTTTCATTTGATTCTTTGTTTGCGATGAAAAGAACCTGGAATCCAACTCCAGAAGGAGAGGGAGCAACCCAAAGCCTAGAAATGTTTATTTGGTGAAACATTTTTAGAAGAAGACTAGCCAGCAACACTATCATAATTTATTCCTCCTCTGATATTCTCAATCTGAAATGACTCCACCATCCACACAGCTGCTTAGGCCAGAAATCTGAAATTATTTTCAGTTTGTCTTTCACTCTACTCTACTGAGCTATCCTCTCAATAAATTATAAATCCATTTAAAAGTTTTAGCCAGTTTTAACTAATTTTCCTTGGTTAGATCATCATTTTACCTCACTCATTAATCTCTCTCTCTCCATCTGTCCTGTCACGTGCCTCTCCTGCCTCTTTCTATCCCCCCACCATGCTGGCCCACTCTCATAGTGCAGATAAGGGATCACTTTAAATTGAAAGTTGTCATTTCTTTGCATAAAGCTAGTTTAGATAATAGGATGGGAATTAAAGTTGAACAGGGAAAAGATTTCTGACCAGAAGAAACCTGTGCTATAGATAACCTAGTAGCAAACAAGAGGCTCCTCCTAGCTCCAACCTCTCCCATACCTAAAACATGTTCAGGTCTCACTCAGACTTGCCAGGACATGTTTTCCTCCATTGTCCTTTGTTCTCAGTAGAGTTTCTGTGACCCCTGCTTCCCACCATATGTAAATAAGGTTAATACTAGAGTACCTTTCTATTCAATTGTATAAGCTGAATGTATCTACCTCAACCAATGAACTATTAAGTGTCTTGCCACTGTATCCTCACCCCTCTTTTCCCAAATCTATATAAATCTTCTTCACCACCCAGATGGGACTGATTGCTTTGTGGAGAAGTCCCCGATCAGTCTGTTAGCAAAATAAACCTACCTCCAATTTCTGCAGTGTGTGCTTCTTTCTTCTCGGCCTGACTGTTATACCACCTAGAGCTACAACACTGGGAGTTATATTTGGTACAATAAAATGGCAAAGGTTGGTTGCATAGTGTAGCTTCCAAATGGATCTAAAAGCTTTTGTGACTGAAAAAAGAGTTGAGTTAGCTTTTTCTTTCCTCAGTTGAATTCTTAACGTAATTCCCAATAACCTTGTAGTTGAAGCATCATTCTCAGATGATGAATAATGACATTTCAACTTAATCAACTACTTAAAAATGGAATATAAAGAAAAACAGCAAATACACCAAGTGTCCACAGAGAGCATGCCATTCTTTCTGCAGCACAAATCATTGAACAAGGCAAGAGTTGACAGTAAAATGACATGATTTGTTCTTTAGCCAATAATATCTAAAAATTCAAGAGAAAATAGAATTTTGATATATCCATTATATTTTTATAAGGGACATCAGTTATAGGTGAAAGCAATCCACGGACCTCTGTTCTTTTCTACCTACTGTTTTTTACCTGCATACCCTTCAATATGTTAAAAAAAATCTTAAAAGTTTTAAGGAAGTAATAAAATACTGGTTACAAAACATTTTTGTGTGTGTGTATGCTGCAGCTCAGAGCACTGTGTCATTTACACAAGCTACCTAAATATTTAATATTAACACTGTAAATATGATCCAAATAAACAGGAAAATAAATATGCAACCTTAATATTAGGTTAAAAAACATGCTCTCTCTCTTAGACCAAAGTCACAGAATTAACCAACATTAGATGTGAGGAGACTCTAAAGATCATCTGGTCCTATATCCTCATTTTATAAGTCAGAAAACTGAGGCCCAAGTTAAAAATTATATCATAGTTTTTAAAATAGAAAAGTTTGCAAACATGAAAGCAGAAGGCAAATTTCAGAAATATGCCTAATACCAAAGGACTAATAGACTAATGCAACTAAAAATGTATTATATCAGAAAAATATAAAGCATGCAATATCATATTTAATATCAGAGATAACATATTAACATGAGCAGCATTTAAATAAAAATGACAATCCAATAAGGAATCCCTAGGGTATGAGTGAGAGGAGCAAATATTCAATAGAATCATTTATAACCATAATTACGAAAAATGTTCCTAGTAAATTAATTTAAAATAAATATGTATATATTTCAACAAATTATAAAATAAATCCTACCATTCTTTCATGAAATAAGCACTATTAATTTTGGTGGTAAAATTATTATTGATAATTATTGAGCTAATTATTGATAATGTTATCTAAATAAGAAAACATTGCTGAATTGTAAGATATTGAAATATAGGGTTAATCAGGAAACTAAAACTTACCATAGATAATAAAACCTTCAGCAGGAACTTATAATTCCACAAAAAAAAATCCTCCATTCTTTGCTGAGAACATGCAAACAATGATCTTATTAAAGGCAATGTATGTATGCATTTATACACCATCAAATACAATTTTATTTTCGTATTAATAGTGTTCATTAGTATACCCTGTGCATGTTATTTAGTACTAAATATCCCAGGGACTACTATATTTAACCAATACTTTTTTCCTTCATGAAAATACTACCTACCTTGTCTTTATCCTGAACTTTTAGAACCACCTCATCCTCTTCACTTTTGTATTATTATTGAAGATTTAGAACTGTCTCAGTATATTAAATCTCAATAGCTCAGAGTAATCTTTTAGGTTTTTTCTTTATTTATATCGTGTAAAATCATGGAGACTGTATATCCAAATTTTTCTTGTATATTTTTTCTTTCTTTTGATTTTCATTTTAATTCAGACTGTCTCTTTTCTTTAGTATCCATTCCTCTATGTGTCTTTCTCAGAGTTAAATGCCTACAGAGTCAGAAAATGGTACCGGCCATATAATCTCTTCTAAAATGAAAGCTCTGTGCCATCAATCAAGTACCTATTAAACCCCTAGCATTGTGCCAGGCCTGAGGATATGTGATGGGCCATCAAGATGCTTTATGTGAACTCCAGAGCATCACTGTTAATGTGCCTCAAGGACTCTCCCTTTGTGGCCTTTGCCCTCCTACAGCTAATATTATTTATCCCACACTGCGCTTTTCAAGTTCCATTTCCCAAGAGATTACCTAGCTGGCATGGTCAATATTCTCCCTCTTTAGGTGGCCAGTTTTAGTCCTCTGTGAAAAGAGAAGGGGGTTGCAAGGCACAGAAGATGGTCTTGTGTGCTCAATGAATTGCCCTGGGGTACTGCTGTAGCAAACTGGCTTCCCTCATGTGCAAAGGGTGCAAGTGCTTTCCTAGTAGGAAAGTGAGAGTGTTATCTACCAACTCTAGGAAAGGAGCAAATGGAAACACTGAGTTTGTGGGTGCTTGGGGAATATTTGAGAAAAGTTACCTGTTAGATAGTTGGAGCAGAGGAGAGGGGTTTGGACATTCAAACCAGAGAAACACATTGAGAGTTATAAACACATTGGAGAGAGTTGGCATCATATATATAGGAGATTATTCCATGGGACCAAAGAGATAATCTAGAATATTAGCTCAAGGATATAACTCTGGGGCATATCAGAAAAATGATCCAGTAAGGACATCAAAAGAGTCAGAGAAGCATGAAAAAAATTTATTTTTACCACGAGAGTCCTCACAATGACTAAATCTTCTATTGTGGTTTCTAATCTATTTTTCTATTTTCTTTTTTCAATTTCCTTATATGTACATATAAGTGTATATCTGTATTGCAGTGTTTCAGCTAAGTAGACTTCCAAGTATTCCCTAAGAAGTTCTCATGCTTTCTACAATCTATGTTCTACTTGTACTTATAAGTCTCTTCTTTCAGTCTCTACCTGTGGAAATACTCCTTCAATGCACATGGGGGATCTACCGTTGGAACCAATATTTTAGTGTATTTTGCTTCTTGCCCATATAAGCATGTATATACTGTTCTTAATCCTTCATTAGGTTTTCTGGGTCTTGAGAACACAGTGTTTTTACAGTTGGTTACAGTTCTGCTGTTCCTTAATAGGCTTCCAAGAAATACTGTGATGTGTGACTCACAAAAGGATCATCTATTCTGTCTGAGCCACTACAGTGCCTGATTGTCCCCCTTTCTATTTTTACTGCCTAACTCCTATAAGGATAAATCATTGATATGTAAACATATTACACCTTTCCCAGGAGAAGTTAGAGTTAGAAAAATTCTCCTTGGGCTAATGCTGGACAGTAATACAAGAGAAGCGATATTTTATATATATACATTAAATATCCAAAAGGTTTGATAAGAAAAGTAAAAACTTATCATATTCCTTTGACATATAGTATTAAATACTACTAAAATTTATCATGAAAATTTTCTTCTTTAAAAAATAAACAGAAATCATATGCTAAAATTTAATAAAAAATTAACATTTTGAATAACTTCCTGTTTCTACCATGTGCATAATCAAGAATTGAAATTATTATGGTAATTTAAAAAGAACTTTCTAACATTTCCAAATATTTTCCTTAGATAAATTTCTATGATAGAGTCATTAAAGCATTAATTAATTAATTAAGACAATGCTTCCTCTTCATTTTTGTTTGCTAGAGATGAAAGTCTCCATTTCCCAACAACTATAGTTTGAAGTATAAGATGATAATTGATTTTGATTTGTGTGAGTGTGCGTGTGTGTGTGTGTGTGTGTGTGTGTGTGTGTGAGAGAGAGAGAGAGAGAGAGAGAGAGAGACAGGGAGACAGAGAATGAATGAGATCCAATATTAGATTTAGGTGGGTAAATCTAAACTAGTTTTCAGTAAACAGATTTATGAGAAGGTACAGAAAAGTACATGGTCCATGAGAAGTACAGGTCCCTAACAACAGGCTCTCAGTCATTTCCATTTTATTTCTTATTTTCTGCCTGTGCTGCATCATTTTTAATTGTTTTTGTTGCAATAGCCTATGTCTAATCTTTAACTGATTTTTCCAGTTGTCTCTTTCTGCTGTTGGCCTTCTAATTAATTAAGATTTTCCTATTGAATCGTCTCCTAATTTTGCCTCATCCATCTTTGCTACATAAAGAAGGAAATACACGAATACATGAAAGCATATATTTATATATGTGTACCATGCCTGTATTTCACACTTAAATGGGTCCTGTCTTTTACTTTCTTGAAAGTTTTTTGTATATCTCATGCTGAATTTCCCCAGCATCACAAGCTTAATAGTGTTTTCTTTAATTTTAAAAATCCAAAAGATAAATTTCAGGGTATTTACAACCATAAGTGAAAATCCGTAGGGCTTTTCAGGCCATTTTATGATATTTTATTATCAGTATGTCCTTAATGACTCTGTGATAACCAATGTTATTATTAGTCATCAAGCCTCTAAATAGTCCTTTAAGAGTCATAAACAATTTGACTGAATGTGTTTCCTGTTCCAGAAACTGAAAGTTAGCTGAGTATCACAGCTCTGCTGCTCATTCCTGAGTCCCTATCATTCCTTTATTATGTATATTCACACATGTATCTTGGCACAATCTCTGTAGGCTAGCAACTGTGAAATTGTGGTTGTCAGTCTCTTCAAGGATAGGTTAGAGTTGTAGTTTGGCAGACTATGTTTGAATGTTTCAAAGTTCACTGCCACATATCTTGATGTATTTTAATTATACACTGCATGTATAAAGAGCGACTTTCATTTTTATGAAAAACAATATATTGTCTGACCTTGTGCTTGAAAAGAAAGAATGAAAGCATGTAAAATACAAATGAACATTTTATTTTACAATATCTTTAATAGGCAAAAAGAAAATAATTTTTCAAGGAAGAGACCAATCAGCAAATTGTCCTTTAAATATTCCTGTAACTTAATTAAGTATGAGGGTTATTTTTAAGTCCCAATTTCTGTTTATGTCCTTCACTAATAAGAATAATTTGAGGTGCCATATGTTTATTTTTCAGCCTAGTCATAAGGAACATCACAGACAGAGGTGACCCTGAGATGGACAGATAGAGAATCTGAGCTTCCTTTTCATTTCCCTGTAATAAAAATCCCCAGGATAGCATTCCTGATGCCAACAGGATAACCTTCCTTCCTTCCTAAGACCTTGGAAAGCATTAAAGACTCTACCCAAGGGAATTTGGTTAAAAGAGGGAAAGAGAAGCTTCCTTTTGTTTCTTTTTTCTTTTCTATTTTTGAGATTACCTTGGTCATGTTTTGTTTCAGTCCTTTCATTTTCTGCCTCTGTCATTTCTTTGATACAGCCCTAGAACCACAGGGAGTCAATACAATGGACTAAAAGCCTTAAAATTCCTAGTGGTAAATTGTGCCATTTTATAAATTCAACTCTGGAGAAAGAAAGACTCTGTTTAATTTAAAGAGAAAATAGTCCTAATTTTTTTCCTATACAAACTTAATGGTGCTAGTCTGTCTAAAGAATTTAATGGTTGGAAGAGAGAGAACATTTTATAAATGCCTAGATGTCAAAGAGTTCATGTAGGAGACATTGGGTTTTGAAGGTTTGAAGAAAATAGCAGTATTTGTCCTGTCTCTTTTATAAACATTTCTGTTTCCACAATGTTATTGGTCAGAATGGCTTTCCAAGTAATAGGTTAACAATGGTGCAACTTGGACGTTCTAAAGAAATTTTGCCAAAATAGTAGACTTTAAGAAATAATATGGATATAAATACATGTAGATAAGTGATTTGATAAAACTTTGTGTTCTTAAAGGGAGTGATATAAAACAACTATGTGATGAAATTCAATGTATTCTCTCATTAGTTGCATCATTAAAAAAAAACAAAACTCACTGTAATCCAGGCAGACAATGTATCTAAAAGTGTAACTTGACTTAGTATAATTGTTTCATGTTTTATATATATATATATATATATATATATATATATATATAGGTCTATTGGTCTGTTTTTTAATCTGTATATATGATAATTAACCTTGTAAGTTCTTATAAATGAATCTGATGCTGGAAAAAAAAAAAGGAGATGGAGAGAAGGGGAAGAAAAAACGAATTGAGGGCCGGGGATTTAGCTCAGTGGTACAGCGCCTGCCTTGCAAAAGCAAGGTCCTGAGTTAGATCTCTGGAACCAAAAAAAAAGAGGTGAAATGCACATATATCAATTCACTAAAATGAATGTAATCATTATGTACTGCAAACATGTACTAATAAAAGTTATAAAAATGTATGTTTTCTAAAGTTGAGCTTATCAGAAAAAACTACTTTTTGTTTCCTTATAAGCCAAATAGTATGTGTGTATGAGAGAAAGAAACAGTCAATATAGAATATTTATGCTTATTTACATAAAAATTTTAACCAAATGATGCTCATATTATGAATATTATTTTAACTTGATTTTTTACGTTACATCATTCTCCACCACTCTTTGAACATCTGAATAGTATAAAAGTTAACATTTTTACTGGCCTAGGTCTGTCTTCCTTCTCTGGTACTCCATATCTGATGAAACATCCATGAAAATCTCTTTTCTGAACAGCTATTGTGAATCTGTAACCAGACTTCAGTGCAGTCCAGCACCTCTTCAGACCTGTGCTTTCTTGCCTGCTAAATGGACAGTCCTGTCTATCAGGGATAGATCTTAATCTATATTTCCAAGTATTTGCCAGTAATGCCTGTGGCATCCTATATTAGGAAAGAGGTACTAGATTTTTGCTCTTGATCCTGTTGGGGAAAGGATTACTGTCCTAACCCAGTGTTCCAAGTTCAGTCCCCATAGGCACTGGTTGTAGTCAGAGAAGCACAGGGAAAGGTATTGTGAACAGTTTCACCTGGGCAAGGTAGGCTATAGGTCATGGGTGGAAAGATTACTGGTTTCCTTTGTCCAGCTATTGCCAGAGAGCTTGTGAATCATCTGGAATCCTTCCCAAGAAAAAGCTTTCAGGATAAAAGTACTAAAAATTTTAGCAATAGCATAATTAGCCTAATGTACCCTAATAGAAGATTAAGTTATTTTTTGGAACTCATTTGTCGATTTTCCTTCCTCTATGTAATGGAAATTAGCCAAAAACAACTGTCATACTGTCAGGAACTAGTAATGGTCAAGATAGAGGCCATATCAGTGGATGATTGAACTCTTCATTCATTCATTCATTCATGCATGCATTCATTCATTCAGCAAATATTTATTGAGTCCATATCAGGTTCCAGGTTCTTTACTAGAATCTAAGGAATCAAAGTTAAAGTTTGTTTCCTGATAAATTGCCTTAACCTTTGGCACAGCAGGTGTGCTTTGTTATGTGTTGAAGTCAGTTACAAGTGAAGGCATGTGTATTAAATATAAAGCTTAGGTTATATCTAGAAATAGCATTGCTGCAGTCTGCGAAAACCTACTGACACAAAATTCTCATTTAAGTACATGAATATTGGGAATCTGGGGCATACATAAATAAAGGATTCACCTGATACATTTCAAAACCTGCCTTCTGAACTATTTAATTAACAACCTATGAAAAATATACTCCTGAGACCTACGTGGATAATAGATGTCACCTTTGTACTATAAAAATGCTTTGCTACCAGTAAAACTTAATTTTAAAATGAACAGTCAGCATTTGCTGCAAGCTGTCTCTCTAAAAGTTCCACCTAGCCTAGTTTGAGGCAAATAATGAAGAAGGGCAACATTTATTCACATTGCTATAGTGGTAAATTTTATTTATCATTGGGTTTTAGGGTGTAGCGCTGTCTCCAGAGATGAAGATTGACAGGGCAGATGGTCTTTATTGTTCCTAAAGGTCTCTTTAGTAAATGACACACTAATTCTTTAGTACTTTCATCTAGCTACCCTCCTTGTGCAATTAAAATTTGGTGACACATTTTTATGGTCACTAAACGGGCATAAATTAGCATTAATTAGGGATATTGTAAGATAATTCCCTAATCAAGGAGGTACATGCAGATGGGAGGAGCACAAAGACTACTAATAAAGTTTTCAAAATCACCTCTAACACTTTTTGTAGTGAGATTATGCTCCTGGTTTTGTAAGCCAGGTTTTATACAAAAAAATGAATTTCATTACTAATTGTAAGTTTTAAACATTTGTATTCTGTTCCCCAACCCCACCCTTGAGGCTGAAACATATACATCTTTGTAAAGACCACAGGCTCTTTGGATCAATTAATTCATTAGTTAATCAACAGGAGTCCTGGCTTCTAGGCTTGCATTCCAGGGGCCAATGTGTCAGGATTTTTAGACTGACAATAATGGCTTTGATAAGCCATTAAGTGAAAACCACAATGAGACATTTAAAAAGGCTTTGCAATTAGATGAGAGGCTAGCTGTCATCCTTAGAAAATTCTCTCCTTCCAGTATCCATGGGATCAATTTAAATTGCTGCTTTCAGATGGCAAGAATTATTTCTACCTTTTGGCATTCTTGTGGCCTTATAAAATGAAACTGGACTGACCGCTCAAATATTCATTCATGGATTGATATTAGCAAATGAAAAATAATATGAAATTGCATGTTTATATTCCCATACATAAGCCACAAGGTATGGTGGGGAGCCTTAGAGATAGAAGAGAAGAGATAGTAGATGGCAAGAATCGTGCTATGTTCTAGCACCCAACTAACTACCTATCGACTCAGTTTCCAAATGGATAAAACAGAGGTATCACTGAATTATGCCACAGAAGTCAGTAACACAATGTCTGAGCAAATTGCTGCACTCAATTATGCAGTCACTAAATATATATTGAGGACCTACAGAGTACCAAATGCTCTTCTTGGCACCCTTATTAGGGCAGTTAGGGCAAAAAAGAGGCTGACAAGTATTTGCTCTCACAGCTCAATGTTACAGTTGTGCACATCACACATGGGAAAATCACAGACCCCTTTGACTGTCTTTTCCTTGTGTCCATGTGACTTCATTTTTTCCTCTAGCAGAAAGATCAGTGCTCAGAGGAATCCAAATATTGTTTTCTCAAACCCTTTTGCTTGAAATCTATGACAACTGCATTAGTAGAGAGTGAAGTTTAGAAATGGGACGGGTGGTAAAGTGTTATCAACATCCCCGCCCCAGTCTCCCTTTCCCCAAATTTAGCCTCATTTGTCCTTCATGGGTCATTTTTCTCACTTCAGTGAGTAGGGGGAGAATTTATACCTTTTCTTGGCTGCAATCTTCTTGAGTTTGAATAATGGACAAATCCTTAATTCTAAGCAGTGAATTGGAAAATATTTAAGAGTGGCCCTTGCTTAGTCACCCCGATCTTGTGTCAAAAGATGCTTGGCATTACTTAGTAATCTTCCGTAAATTCGAAATGCTAATTTCAAAGTTTGTCCCTCAAATAGTTTTTGTACATAAAAGAAGCCTCTGTGCTTTTAAATATTTCAGTCTATCCACTTCTCAAATCATTTGACTCTTTCAACCCCTTGTAACCCTCTGATATGATTTTCATCACTTGTAACCTTTATCTCTTTTAGAATTTTGTTCATGATGCTTAGTCCTTCCCTTGTCAACAAAAAGCAGAAGTACTGGTTTCTACTGCCGAATATTTCATATTAAAATTCATAATATTTAATGTTTTTTGGGAAGAGAAATTGGCACAACATCTCTGCGGTGCATCTGCAGGGTATGACTGTCAGTTATTATAATAGAGTTTCTAACAAATGACACGTCAAAGCCCTGACTTTCAAAGCCCTTATACAGAGTGTCAATCACTTGCTCTCTGCATGTTCAAATGAAGTGTCTTCCAAGAGCACCTTTAGGTGTGTGTGCCCTGAGTTTTCATCAAAAATTCTTCTGTCCTTATTTTATCTTATGGAAAATCTCCTGTGTCATGGAAATATGAAAGGACAAAATTTACCAGTTTTGTGTTATGGTAAAGCAATAACATTTTTAACAACAATGTTCAGTATTCATTCTTTCTACTTGGCGTGTGATTGTACCAGTAATCTCTTCATCCTTGTTTCCTCCCCCACATAATTCTTTCTAAATATTCTATAAACTTGAAGCAACTCTTGGTCATTGTGTTGATATTTTTGTCTTGTTATTATTGTGGATAAGATCTTATACTTTGAGAACTGACATCAAATTGAGCAACTTTTGTTTTTGTAATTAAAAATGGAAGCAGATATAAAGAATTGAAATAAATGGAAGTTTGCAAATGTGTCTTCTTAGAAACCCTGAAAACTTATTTTGTTCATCAGGATTCTGAAACAAACCAGATAATCAATGGCCATGATAGTCTGTAGTTTATAGTTAATATTAGTTTATAGCTGATATTACAAGGCATGTATTAGTGATAGCTATTAAAATATGATTAAAAATTTGGACTTTGGAAAATTAGTATTAATTTTAGAACATAGTTTTTAGATATAAATGATTGCTTAAAAAAGGGAGAAAACCACATTAAACTAACACATAATTTAACTCCTTTTCCATAAATTGACTAATGTTGAGCACTCTTCATTTCAAGCAAATAAGTAGTTTACATGAATATTGTGAATCCTAGAAAAGCAAATAATTTTGAAATCAAGAACATATTGCCTACCTCTCTTCGTTGCATATATCCTTCCTAAAAAGTTAATTCAATCCCTGCTATCTGCTCTATAACAGGAATACATTGTCTCTTTCTATATCTTGGCAGAGCCATAGCTTTGAAAAGAAATTATGTTAAACACTCAACATTGCTAATAACTTTTCTTGTATCTTTTTTTTTTTTGGAGATGAACTGAAAGTGGTTTGGACAATACAGATATAAATATAAAACAGCTTATCTAGTAACACAAAACTAAAGTCATTCCCTAAAAATGTATCATCTCATCTATTGTCCCCAAGAGGTGTACATCTGTGCTCCCAGGTACTCTTTATTAAATATATAATCTATTTCATTTAGTTTGCTTACTAGAAGTAAATGTGTCAGCCTCATTATCTTTTATATTGCCTGGCTCTCAGTGGATCCTGGATAATAAGAAGAATAAACTGAAACAAATTATTCAGTAATTTCTAAATTTAACCATTTAAAATTAGTTTATATTTCTAAATTGTCAGCAGTTGGCTAAAGCTTAAATAACAATTGCCAGATTCTTATAAGAGACTGCCCTTTCCTTGTAAAGACAAACAAAACAATGAAAGAGGAAGGCTCTGTTCAAATTTGGGGACTCAAGAGATTGAAGTACAACCTGGAAAACACTTTATTACCTTCTTAGCCAGATGAACTTTATAAACCTCATGAACTTTGGTTTTCACTAAGGTTTACTCCTTTTCCTTGGAAACTGACAGCCAAGTTCCTTCTCAGGAGTCGTTAGGATGGTTTCAGCATATATTAAGAAAAAACTATTTGTGTACAGCCCCTTGTGAGAGATGACAAGAGAGCAAGTGAGCAGAGAAGGGAATAAAAAGCAATGGGCAGCTTTTGCCAGAATCTGACAGCAAATTTTATGAAAGATTAAAGGCTGCAAAACAAAATAACAACAAAAAAGATGTGGCCATAGATACTGTGGTTTATAGTATGAAAAAATAGTTTTTGCATCCTCAAAAATCTTCCCTAGAAATGATGCAAAATTCTTTTATTAATTGAGAGAAGTTAACTTGATTATATAAATTAACAGAAGATTGACGCTGCCATGGATTTTTAATAATATATTAATTACCTGATAGGGAAATAAGACTTCAGTGGTAAATTTTAGCCTGTCTGAACAGGGAATTAAAGAATCAACTCTTTTACAGTAATGGTCCTGAAACTGATATTAAGTTTGCAGATGAAAAAATCCTAGTGACTCTTTTGGCATGTGTTCTCTTGATTAAGTATTGACTTTTAAAATTTCACTAAGTCCATCTCAGCTCTTTTCTAATGATCTCTAAAATGAATCCCAGTTGTCTCATCTGCTTGTTTACAAGACTGCAGAACAGTGACAATTGGTTAACCATGAAAGTTGAGCAGGGATGACTTGCTCTCTTAAATAAAAACTTGTTCTTATACAAACTGGCACTCAGGAAAAGGGGTCATTTGCCTGGTCGGTTTTTGTAACAGAACAGCTACTTGGAACTTTGAAGGACTTTTGGAGGGTACAAAGCTCTTCTCAGTCACATTTCTGTAAAAAATATAATTTTTCTCCTTATTCTTCTTTTACGTTAAGATTCTTAAAGAATATATCAAAACAATTTCAGTCAGAAGAACACCTTGACATCTTTAAAAAAAGATTTTTTTTCTCTTCTTATAAAATCAAGACAGCAAGTAGAGGAAAAAAACATAAACCCAGAGATGTGCCCTTTTAGCAAATTTTACATGTACAATGTAGTCTTGAATGAAGTATAGTACTGTGGAGATTACTAGAATTTATACATCTTAACTGAAACTTTATGCCCTTTGATTAATAATTCCTATTTCCTCTTCCTACTAGTTCCCCAAAACTACCATTCCTTTGTTTGACTGTAATAATTTGACTATTTTAGATACCTTAATTAATTGGAATTGTGCAGTACTGGTCTTTTGTGACTGGCTTATTTCACATGGCATAATTTCCTCAAGAAACATCCATGTTGTTGTTGTCAAATACTGAAGAATTTCTTTTTTGTTTAAAGCTGGATAATATTCCATTATATCTATGTACTGCCTTTGGTTCATCCATTCATTTACTGATAGCCACTTAGGTTCATTCCACATCTTACCTACTGTGAACAGTGCTTCAGAATAATTTTTGAATAATAAAATTATTTTTACCCTCTAGAGCTTTGTATTTTTCAGAGTATATCTTAAAAGCAGATCAGGAATCTATTAAGGAGTCTACTTAGTAGAACAGGAGTCTACTAAGCTTTAAAGCATATCTTTCCTTATCTTGGAAGGTTATGAAAATACATTATTTTTTGTCACACAGCTGTTGTATTATTCATTTTATCTGATACTTTCGGAGCACTCTGGGGACTATTACTCTAGAAACAACATAATTGTGGAATGGTGAGGTCCAGTTTCCTTACCCATAAGAAGTACAAAATAATATACTCCTATCAGAGTTGCTAGGAGGTTGTCAGTAGTTTAGTAAATAATCAATGTTTTCTATTTTGGTGACAAATGCTATTTTTGGAATATTAACTTCTTGTATCCCTACAACACTGAAATAAGAGTTGGTAAGCCCATATTCAGAGGAATAAGCTAAAACACAAAGGTGATGTAAATTGCTCCAGATTATATAGCTAATAAATAGTAGTACTAGGACTTGAACCATCTCCTACTGCAGCCTCTAATACAGAGTAATAACAATTAAAATAACATAGAGAATATATAGTTCCTCATCAAAGATATTTAGTATCAATGAATTTAATTTATGTACTTCTTTTAATGATAATATATTTTAAATATCTTCTATTTATTGACCATACACTTTGACATATCATTCATCTCTTGCAGTAAGTTACCAAACAAAATTAACCACAGAAACCCAGAATTATCGAATAATGTCAGGGCCTTTGAATGCTATATTTAATGACTCAAAATAGGAGAAAAAGTTGACAATATGTTTGGGAAAATCAGTTCTCAAACTTCTCAAAAGAAGACAAACTGTGAATACTGGAAATCATAGGTAAAATGTGAGTAGCATGTCAGGATTCTATTAATATAATGTGATTTCTATTAAACAATAAATATAAATGTTGATGTTTCACTGTTTCTATGAGGATCAAGTGTATGAATTAATACTTATAAAGCACTTACAACAATATCTGAGATATAGCAAGTGTGTAATTACATTACCTGCTATTATTATCCTTCTGTGGCATGGAATTTTACCCTTTTCCTTTTGTAGGGTCTTTAATTATTACAAGAACTGTGGCAAATTCTTTTCTGCTGCCTACTCTGACAACTTATGCTCATGGAAAAGTCAGGAATAATAAACAAAACTTTTCTGTAAGAAAATAGGAATTATTGAACGATGTCTGAGTAAAGTCTTGTCATAAGAAATGGACTACATTGCATAATGGATGCATGCCCTGAATTGGGTAAAAGTCTGCAGCTAAAAAAAAAGACAAGGAATAAACTTTTAAATTTTCACTTACAAAAGGATTTTTAAAAGGCTTAAATCAAGAAAGGGAAGAAAAAAAAGAGAAAAGACAACAATGATAATATTTGGAAGTTAGAGACAGAGCTAATCAGTGTGTTTGAGTGTGATATGCAGTGGGGAGTAGGGGAGAGAAGCAAGCTGGTTCACTCTTCAGAATGCCAGAAAGCTCCAGGGCCAGAAGCACCAATCATGTTAAAAACTGAGGATACAGAGAATTGAAATACAGTTATTCAATCACTTCTCGGCCTTTTGGCTAAGATCAAGTGAAATATAGTTATTCAGAAGTCAATTCAAAACACCTGATATATTTTACTATATATTGAAGCAGGATTTACACTTATGCCTGAGAGTTTAGGGATAAATTTAGAAAAAAAATTGCATGACTAATGAAAAAATGAATACTTCTGAGGCAAGCAAAATATTGTAAAAGAAAGACATTAGTGATTCTAATACTGGTATTATAAAAAAAGATGATATTGAGTGATAAGAGATTTGTTATTGAGGGGAAAGGTCAGAGTCCTTTTTTATAATATGAAATCAATAGGTAACGCCTAAAACCGACAATGGGAGAGACAGCTAAATAAGCACGTCATTTAGAAACATGAATGTAGTTACCAGAAGAGACAGTTACGGGAACTGGAAGTGTTTATCCCTGTGAAATGTGGATTGGCCTGGGGATACTAAGAGACAGTAACAGTTACATTTTATCTTAAAATACATATATTACATTTGTCCTTTTCAAACAATTGGGATGTATGTTTGGTAAGTATAAACATTACATTAAGACAGAAAGATATCATTGCATAGTAAGAGTGAAAGTTCTTATAACAAAGTCAAGTTAAAAAAGGTGTTAACAAGTATTCCACTTAAGGTAAAGGAATCAAGGCTTTTAATGTTGAGGTGCATTGGATAATACAGGCAAGTGGGAGAAAATTGTGGTCAAGGAGTTAAACAAAGGTTTCAACATATTTTTGATTCAATATTGCTTGTGCACAGAGTAGCTTTAAAGTGCACTCAGCTCTTGACAACCAGCTTACTGGTCCTGAGGAATTCAATAAAGTAGTCTAGTCCAATGAGTCTGGTCATATATCACATTAAATTTCTTGGCATGTTGAATTGGTCACAGCTTCTGCAGTTACTAGTCTCTGTAAAATTATGGCAGTGATATATGTAGATATATTTTCACCCATGCCCAAGAGTAAAACTTTTATTGTTTTACAAGACAGATGGCTTATCGTATAATTAGAGAGTTGAAAGGGACATTGCAGGTCATGTATCTATCTTTGTTTGATTCTTGAATTTCATGTTCACTATTCCTATTTAATGAGCACTGTTACTATATATCTTAAATAATTTATGCTGATAATGGGTTAGGGTCATTTTGCATCAAGATTGCTTGGGGTTGAAGTGCTGTGATACACATGGTGATCAGTTACTTAGTATATGTGCTGCAGAAGGAGCACTAGTGATAGATTACTTAAAATTACAAATTTTTACTTAAATGTCACAGAGATATGTCCTAAATGAGCTGTCAATAATTTCAATAATTATTATGTATGGAATCTGAATTTTTTCTCACAATTGAGTCTAATATTTTGAATACTTTTTCAATTCTTATTCATCATTTAGACACATTTACATATTAAGTTTGTACAGACACATTATTTTATAACTTACCTTTATCCTCTAACAAATTGGGATAAAGATTTTCTTACCAATTAGTGTCTCTGTTTAAACATGCATTAAAGTTTAGGTAAGATAAAATGGTTATGTAAAATTTTATGTCTTTTATTTTTAATTGATATGTTTCCTTGCTTTTACTCTTAAAAATAACTCTGATTGGGCTGGGGATTTAGCTCAGTGGTTCCATCGCTTGCCTTGCAAGCGCAAGGACCTGAGTTCAATCCCTGGTACCAAAAAAAAAAAAAAAATTTGAAAAAAAAAACTCTGATTAATATTTATGTACATACATTCTTGGCAAATGAATGACTATTTTTAAAGGTAGATTTTCACTCATAGACTTACTTGTTAAAGTCACAAGCATATTAATAACACTTTGTACACATTTCCACATTTCCTTTCTGAGAAGTTATAGAAACTTAAATTCCCATTTCTGGTGAATTAACATTCCTGTTTAAACATATGCTTACTAAAATTGGGTCTTCATCATGTATTAACATTTATCTCTTTGACAGATAATAAATGAATTTCATAATTGTTGTAGTTTGTTTCTTTTTTGTTTGTTTGTTTCTGTAAATAGTTTTCCTGGAACACAGCCAAAGACTTTTTTTCCTTAGATTCTTTTGTTGGTACATTTTAGGTATACAATACATTTACATTTATCCTTAGGTACTTGTACCTGAACATGATGTATCTTGGTTCTTATTTTTTCCTCATTCCCTGTCTTCCCTTCACCCCCTCTACCCTTCCCTATTTACAAGACTTTGTTTTCATTTTTTCCTTTTCTCATAATTTTTCTTTCCCTTCTTTCTTTTCTCCTACTGCTCCCACTTCCCCTAACCCTTTGAATATTTTCTTCCTTTTCCCCACTATCAATTATTCATTTTAATCCTTATTTATAATTTTGGTTTCTCACACTAGAGAAACTATTTGGTATTTACACATGTGTGTCCTATTTATTTCACTTAAGAGTATGGCCTCAATACACATCCATTTAGCTATAAATGTCTCTAGTTTCTCATTCTTTATTGCTGAGTAGTACTCCATTTTATAAAAAAAAAATACATCTTCTTTATCCAGTTTCCAGTTGATGGCTCTTGGGCTGTTTCCAAGCTTTCACTATTACAAAATAATTTGCTGCTATAAACATAGGTGCACACATATCTCTGTGGTATGTTTCTTTTATTATTATTAAACCTAAAACTAATTTTACACTTACTTGTCAGGTTCTTAATCAGTAAAATAAAAAAAAAAATTTTCTTAATAAAGGAAAAATGATTAGAGAATTTACATTTTGCCTTGTGTGTTTACAAATACTCTTTCGGTTTTTTGTTTGTCTCTTAACTTTATGAATTTTTTACCTACATTTGAAAAATTTATGAAATTTTATTGAGGTATAACTGACAAATAAAAACCTATATATTTATGATGTATAATAAGATATTTTGATGGATTTACATGTTGTACAATAATAACAAAATAATATCTTCATCACTAAACATAATTATCCTTTTGTGTGTGCTTGTGCTGAGAACATTTAAGATCTACTTTCTCAGCTAATTTCAACTATATACTGTTATTAACTATAATCATTATGCTTAAAAATTTCAATGTACATTTTGATTCTGTTATTCAAATTATTCAGTTTATGATTATGACATTTTCATTTTGAATTACATTCTTATGATACATATTTTCACTATTACCTTTATTTTCAATTCTACTTTAATATTAATGTTTTTGTTCACTTTCTTGTCTGTGCTAGACTGACGTAGGTCTGCTCATACTTCAAATTTTATCTTTTCTTCATTATTTTATTTTACATACATATCTAATGACAACAGATAGAAGGATTTTCCTCCTCAATTAACACAGTTTAACTCATTCACATCATAGTTTTCATATCATTTAAAAATATTAGTATTATCATTTATTATACACTCATGTTCTGAATTTGCCTCCGTTTTCCATTGATTTATGTCCTTAAACATGTCCTTTGGTTTAGTGTAGATATTTTGTTAATTTTCTTTTTTTTTTTAACTGCAAGTATTTTAATTCCATTCTTAAAATTATTTATTAACTACAGAAATAAGATACTAAAATTTTTTCTTGTGTAATAAATAATTTTGTACAATGAGTTCATTTCTTAGTGTTTAGAGCAGTTTTTAGTGAATAGCAAATGCTATGTAAGCATCCAAGTATGAATTATATTTATCCATCCATTCATCTATCTAATAATCTTATACCCAGCTATATATGATTTTTGAAGGGGAAACACAAATAATTACCAGTATTGTTTTTTTTTTAAATTCTTTTAATAGTACATTTTAGGTATACAATACGTTTACATTTATCATTGAGTGCTTGTACATGTACACGATGTATCTTTGTTCTTATTTTTTTCCCCATTACCTGTGTGCCCTTCACCCCCTCCACACTTCCCTATTTACATACCAAATAGTTTCTCTAGTGTGAGAAACTGAAAGTGTAAATAAGGATTAAAATGATTAAAATTAATAATTGATAATTTGAAATGGAAAAAGGTCCAAAGGTGTAGGGTTGATGGGAGGGGAAGGGGAAAGGAAAGAAGGGAAAGGAAAAATTATGAGAAAAGAAAAAAAAATGGAAATGAAATCTAAGTATTGGTTATTTTTATGTCTGGGATCAGGAGACCTGAGAATGATGAAAGTAAATCACTTTTCATTTAATCCTTTAATGCTTTTAATTTAATCCTTTAGTGTGAATGTTTAATGTATATTTACTACTCATATTGAAAACATTTTAGAAAAATATTTTCTAAATGTCCAGAAAATTGTAGGAATTTTGTGTTGTTTTGTTTTTTAACACAGGTCTTGCTAGGTAGTTCGGGCTAACCTTGAACTCATGGAGATACTACTGCCTCAATCTGAGTGCTAGGATTACCAGTGTGTGCCATTATACCTGGCAGTATTTTCTTTTTAAAAATATATTAAAGTATCAGGATTTAGAGCTTTGTTCTTAAACATGGTTCAGGTAGTAATTATAAGATAAATTTTATTTTGGACCTCCTGTAGTGATTTGATTTTTTTCTGCACATATATATGTACAAATATTTCTTAATTTTCACATAGTTCTCTTTTTATTTTGCCTTTTGGCTGTAAATTTGTTCCATATGGATTCCTGCCCTAACTTCATATGTAGATATCTAAAAAATATTCTATTTCTGTAGAAGCATGCCACCCCCAAATTAGGATAATTGTCTTTTATTGTATATGCTAATGTAAATATATCAGAATAGTTTTTCCTAAAATCAAGCCATAGTTCTGGTTAGTATCTTCAAATAGATTTAAATATCATTTAAATATCATTAAGTACCTCCCTCCCTTAACTGTACACCTGGATCCTGACAGATTAAATTTCCCAGAATAGATATATTTAATTTTTAGCCTAGTTCCTTGGACTTTCCAGGCACTTATTTATTTATTTCTATTTTTCTGTACTGAGCTACAAAAGCATAGGCAAAATGTAATGCTTTTTCACTCATAGTAGAGATAGGAAAGACTATAGCTGCTAGCATTGTCTTGAGATTATTCTTTTTTTTTCCACAAATAATTCTCAAACCAAGGCTAAAATTTCCTATTATTTTCTACCATGAACAAATGATTAATTACACATTTAACTCTCATTGTGATACTTTTATTGTGTTAGTTTGTATATCTTTTACCTGATCTTTGTTTAGGCAAAAGCTGCTCTCATCAGGAGAGAAAATACTGTTTACTCATATCATAAATAGGTAGTTCTTTATTTTCTACTAAAGTGTGTTCGCTGCACCATGCATTAATATCATGCCATTGTTACATCTTATTTGTATGCTCCCTGTTTTACTGAAGTTTAATTCTGGAAGTTAAAAATAAATAAAATGAAAATGAAAAATAAATGGAGAAATAGTAGTTGAAGAAACACATGTAATAAAAATTTTGAAGTAAAATTTTTAATTACTAAATGTATTGCTAGAGACAAACAATAGTGCACATAAGTAAAAATCATTGAGATTTTATTTTTATGCTTAAACATATGTGGAAGAAATAATTAGGATATATGGGGGTTTTTTGGTACCTGGGATCAAACTCAGGACCTTGCACTTGCAAGGCAGGCGGCGGAACCATTGAGATAAATCCCTGGTCCAAATATATGGGTTTTTAAAATGATAATTTAGTTATAGGGAGCGGCTCAGTATACTTGCTGAAGCAAGTTTGACTTTATTGGTAGTTATTCAGGTGGGATAAGTTTGCATTTTATCATTGACTGTAATTTTATATATGATTAAAACTATTTTAAGAAGTTAAAGAAAGACTAGGGAATATAACTCTCATATTAATGAGAAAATAAAATTGAAGAAGTTAAAGAAAAATTAGAGAGTATAACTCATATTAATGAGAAAAATAGAATTGAACTTTTAAATATAAACAAATTGAATTTCTTGTTTAGTTATGGGTGTATTTGTTACTTTAAAATCTTACATATATCATAAATATTATTTTATCTTTTTTCCAATATATTTGTTGGTTTTCAGGAAAAAAGCATCTCAGACTGTTGCATCTCAAAACAAAATTATACTTAGAATTTGCAATTTCATCAAAAAACACAATTAATGGGAAGACAGGACTGTGGTAGGCAGGATAAGTAAGGTAATGGAAATGATATACTATGATGACTTTGGTGGTTTGGAAGATAAGAGACAAGCCCTAAGCACTGATTCAGTGCAGGTATGGTTCCAAGCACACTACATTTATTAGTCCATTTTATCTTCCCAAAATTCCACTGAGGCATGTATTATTATCACTGCTATTTTGAATGACGAGATT
Source organism: Heterocephalus glaber (assembly GCF_053883595.1). NCBI lineage: Eukaryota > Metazoa > Chordata > Mammalia > Rodentia > Bathyergidae > Heterocephalus > Heterocephalus glaber. The sequence goes on along the minus strand of NW_028258406.1, from coordinate 9,640,513 downwards.
AAGACAAAACATAGTTCAATGATAGGCAAATCCTTGACTGGAGCAAGCAATTGGGGTCCAGAGTTTTGTTCCTAACCATGATTCTATGGAGCCTTTCTCAGATCACAGCACTGGGGAGGTACAGTCTAGATTTGTCGTTCAGTGCATCTTGTATATTTTCTTGGCCTCAGTTAGAGGTTATCCCTATCCATGTCTCTTCTCTTTTGCCTTAACAGATAATGGGTGTGTTTTGCAGAGACAAAAAGTATTTTTAAAACAGTATTTTCTTGAAAACTATTAATAAAATTTTTTTCCTAGACATCAAAGCTAGTTTACATTGCTGAATTTTTTTCTTTCTTAAATATGCAAAGATGTTATTTATGAGTACTCTTTAATTACTCTTACCTCAGCTCTGATACAGATGTTCAAGAAAGGAGAGATGTGGCCTCTTCCCATTTCTTCTCTTTCATGGCTCTTCATCGGGTGGGGGTGGGAGTCCAATCTTGCCAGAAAGAGTGCTGTGCTTCTGTGCTAGAGAATTAACAAGAAAGGAGAAGGAGGAAACAATAATTTCCCACTGGGTAGAAGTTATGGTAGGCAGACAGTTTTCAGTGGGTGTTATATTTTTGCGTTTCTTGTGAGTTTGTGCTGATTTTTTTTGTTCTAGACCATCTTTCAAAGAGTATTTAGTGTTTAGCCTTGGGAGAGATAGTCTCTCCTTTTAGAGAAAAAAGATGGTTTGCCTGGTGTTTAGTTTAATAAAGATGCCTCTAATCAGAACAAAGATATATAAAATATTTAATTCCCTAAATTTACCATTTTCTTCTCCTGTGATAAAATTCACTGGTTGTTTAAACTCTCTGCCTTATATGACTGGTGTTGGAACTCAGGAACATTGCACAATAATAATAATACTCTGACTATGGTTCTTGCTTGAAGTGTTCTTTATTGCTGACCTGAAAACCTTACAGTCTCTGCCACCATAGCATGAAACTGTGGTGGCTAACCTTTAGGCTTGCAGGTGAAGTGAAATGTCAAATGCTTTACTGTCATCGATGCTTGAGTGAAATAATTCCAATTAAAGAAATTAATTTCTTAAAGTGGTGTAGCAGTTATGGTTTGTGAAGACTAAGACAAATTATAAATATTGATGTATGTATTGATTTAGCAGTCTAGTAACTGCAGGTAAAGGCTTTTAATTATTTTGAGTCTACAATTGGAAACAAGTGTATGTGAATTTTTATATGTTTTCTTTTAACTATAACATCATTCTAGTAGTAATTTGGCCTACAGCTTTGTAAGTATCACATAGAAATTGTTACTGGTATTTTAATGGAATTTGGAAGAATAAGGTACTGTTAGTCTGCAACCTTATGAAACTAAAATTTTCATGGTTCTATTTAACAGTCAATTACAGTTTTGCAGACAGACTATCTTTTATTTTATCATTATCAATATAATACTTCTTTAAAAGAAAAAAATAAGAATCTTACTCCCTCTCTTTTCTTTTCCTCCTACAAACAAACAAAAAACTTACACACATGTATATAGTGATCACCTGTTTATCAAATCTACTGCAGGAGAAATAGTAATTTAAACAATATTTATTGAAGGATCATTGGCTTATGAATTTAAATCAGTTACTCAGAGACATTTTATGGGTTATTGCCTCCTAGAAGTTTCATTTACAATTTAAATGTTCATGATAAAATATTAACATTGCAAGAATACACAGACGTAGAGAGTTTAGAGTCAGTGCACATTGTTTAGGATTTTGCATTCAACACCAAGAATGAACCAGATAAATTAGGCTAGAGAATGTCAATGCCTAGAATTTACCAACAAGTTATGCTACATCTAATAATTGATTTTAAGTGTTGTCTTAATTGGAAGAGGATAAATATAATGTTTCATGAAAAATTACACAAAGAAAGGTTCCCCAAACCATAGATATATACAGTTAACTATTTTATTAAAGACATTTATTTACATAAATATATTTCACTGCTTGGAACAGTTTTTCCTACCTTTATTCAACTGTCTCCCAATTCTTACCTCTTTTTGGAGTTGCAGAGTAAATGTCACCTCCACAAAACTATCTTAGCTTTCTGTGTGTGGTTCCTTCCCTCTTGTGCCTGCTGCTATCATAGCATTTATCTTAGATAATACAATTACTACCTTTGGGGGGAATCTTCTGAATTAGATTGCAATATATTTAAAAGTAGAGGTTATATCTTGCATATTGTTTAGATTCAGATTATGTATTTTTGAATTAGTGAATTTTATAATTTAAAAAATACTAAATATATTATTATAGATTAAATCCTAGAAGAATAAAACATTAATGGGCTATTATAAAAATCAGAATCATTAGTATAGGTAGTATTAATTTACTGACATTATTTTCTTAATTTTGGCAAATATAACAGTTATGTAGGATGTTAGTATTAGGGAAAACTGCATGACAAGAGTATGGGAATTCTGTATTTTTTTTCAACATTTCTGTAAATGTAAAATTATTAGCAAATAACAATTTAATGAAAAATATGGAAAATTGTCATTATTCTATTATCACATAGTATCAATCAAATTCTATAATCCGAATGGTCCCAGCCCTTATGTGCTTTTAGTAGTAGTGACGCATGTTGCTAACATCTTGTCTTCACCTCTTACACTAAACATAATTCTTTCCCACTGAAGCTAGCTGGTTTTGTCTAGAAATGCTTGGGTGATGCACAAATAATCATACACAGTTTTCCTTTATGCCATTTTATTACCTTTAGGTTTATTGTCGTCTAACTTTTGGAAGGATCCCACCTGCCTTTATGCAGCTTCTATAAGAAGGACCATCCTCTAAGAGCCTATGGGTCACTGCTATGCACTCCACACTGAATGGAACGGAATGCTTCTCTCATGCTCTGTTGTTCTTTTTCATTGCACCATAAAATCTGTCCTGTCAGCATGAACTCTTGTCCTTTTTTCCTGCATGGTATCAGATCTGGACCTATCATCTAACTAGTGATATCCTATTGTTTGATTCCCTGGATTCAGTTTGGAGTATTCTTGATCTTTCTTCAGCCAAAAAATACTAAGCTCTAAGCTTTTAAGATATCTGGGAATGGCCACAGCATCTGCTTTGTACACTCAGCTGAGGCACATTGGTATGGGTTAAATTATAGATCTAAGGTTAACAGCAAAGTCATAAGGAATGCTAAATTTAAACCTGGATGTGACTTGCCCTTTCAGACTGGTCTCAGTCCAGTTGTTCAACCCAGCTGGGAAATCTAATGACTAGTGGCAACCATATGATACAGTGTCCATCTGCTTGTCTGTATTGTCAAAGGTGAAAAGCCCACATTGTCGATTTTAGGAAATCTATTCAATAAGAAATTCTGTCTAGAAGATGCTGCTTAGAGTAACTTTATACATTTTAAAGAGTTCCTAAAAAGTAATGTCTAGCCCAAAAACAACCATCAATACATGTAATTTTGGATGTATGCTTGGAATGCTTGAAATAGCTCTGAAGTGACTATGGGTCATTTCCCACTTTTGTGCATTTAACTGCTCCTATCACAATACTGTCAGAGTTCTACTGAAAACTGAGACCCTTTAAAGTTTCTTGCCCCATAGACTCATATGTGTTAGTAAAAGATGATTGCTCTTGGTAGAATGTTGGTTCATTCCCAGAGCAAAAGTATTAGTAAATTTGGATATCTAAATGGGTTCAGCCAGAGGATGTAAAAAGTAACGTTTCATTTAAACCTCCCAATACATATCACAGTATCTTCAAACCTAATAGTTCTTTTGAATTCATCCCAATACTCTTCATTTTTTGAGATAATAATCATAATTTTATCAATGAATTTCCATTTCAAATAAGGCCAGAGGATTTAGTGAATAATTTGTTATTTGCATCTTTTTCGGATTGTCCTCTTTTCTCAAATATATTATTTCAGGTGCCAAGAGATTAAGAAATTGTTTTATCTCATTTTCATATTATATTTACAACTGTAAAATTTTCATAGCAAAAAAATAGAATACAAGACCTGAAAAAATTTAAAATTACACAAAGATTGATTTGCTTTCCAAAGAAGAGGTGAAGACATTTAAATCAGTACATGAATAAAAAATGAAGGAACTATATTATATCTGTTGAGAAATTAGTATAGTTTGTCAGAAATAATGTACTGTTATTATCAATACGTGTTGAACAATAGCATATACTAAAAGGATGGTTTAACAAACCAAGACCTTTTAGAACAAGAAAGAAGGAAAAATTATTTCCAGCTAATTTTTATAATCTTGAATAAAAAGTCTGGGTTCATTTACAGAACAAGTATTTAAGACTACAAGGGAAACTGAGGAAAAACTAGATTTTTTTTTCTTCCAAATTAAAAATAAAAAGATAATTTAAATTAAAATTAGAATTCTATGTGTGTCAAGACAAATCTGTTCATTTTACTTCACAATTATATTTCTATCCTGAAATTTTACTGACAGAGCTTTGCTGTTATTTTTATTTTTCATCATTCAGCATCCCTTTTTATTAAAAATTCCCCTAAAAATTTGAAGTGTCTCACCAAAGGCAGAGTCATTCTAGTTGTGTTTTTTATACTTAGTTGTATATCAGAACCATTTAGGAATTTTTTGTTCATTTTTAAGATTTCCCAGTGCTACTACCAAATGTTTAATTAGGTTATTTGAGATTTAAATTCAGTAATCTATATTTTTTCACAACATTCCCTAAGATTGCAGATTTATAAGTTGTCATTTGAAGACCATTGTTCTTTGTGATTATTTTTAATGTCTTTAGTGAGTGAAATCCCAGTTACTAGTAATTTAAAATTCAATAAGAAAAAAACTAATGATATAATTTTACATAAACCAAATCTTAACTTTTATATGGTTTTCAAAGAGTAAACATATTTTTCCAGGCACCCAGACTTATAATCTAGGATAAACTTTAGCTTTCCCCTGTACATGAAGGCAACTTCTTGTTTCTATTGATTCTGTTTTCCTAATGGCTTCCAAATTAATCATTTCCTTTCTGTTTTACACTGCTACTGCCCTAACTTGGGTAATCATTATAGTCTTGTTTTAAATCCTGTTGATTTCCAATTTCAGGTGAGGAAATCTATATATCTTAGCTTGCTAAAAGAGTATTTAGTAATTTGGATCCAAGGCTTCTCTTTGGTTCTATTCTATTCATGTCACTACAACTTGCCCTGCTAAACTTTTCTTGTTTTTCTTGTTTTGTTTGTGTTCTATCTAGATTATGCATAGAGATTTCACCAGGAAATATTCCTGAAGATCATGGCATTACAAATACTGTAGTCTGGGAAAGATTTAAATTGAATTCTATGGGAGAAGAATTTTCCCCAATCAATGGAAGAGAGAGTGTGTGAAGCAGTTCAATGTAAAGGTCTGAGTCACTTCTTCACTTCCATTTCATCCCAGTTTATCCTACATTGTGTCTAGTAGGGTCAACAATGTTTTCCATTGTAAATTCTGTTTGATAACATTGCACTATATTATCCCAGAGATATCGCCAACAATAAAATGACTGAAATCTGATTAGTACATTTTCAGATATCTGTAAGAATCATTTGTCATCGTTACAGTTTACATCTAGATGTCCCCCTGGAGCCTCATTGCTCATAGGCAGGGGTTTTGGATGGTGATTAGATTTGGGAGGCTTATGGCTAACTTGCTGGTTGAGAGGTGGGGTCTGTTCAGAAGTGAAGGGTCAGTGGGAGTGTGGCCTGGAAGGATTCCTCTTCCTCCTCACCTCTTCCCTTTGCATTCTCTCTGTTCCCTGCCCATATGGCATGAACAGCTTCTTCCCTCCATGCTCTTGATCTATGCTGTCCCACCTTGGAGTCAGCCAACTATGGCCTGAAACCTCTACAAACTGTGAGCCAAAATAAATCTGCCCTCCTCTAAGTTGTGGGTATTGGGCTGTTGTGTCTTAGTGAAGAGGAAGGGACTAAGACTGTGACTGTGTCATTAGATATTGAAGCTTCTTCCACAAGATGAAAATTTAAGATACCTTTCTAAGGAGTAGTCTTCAGATATTACATATAATACTTAGCTTACTTCCTAATTCCAACCCTTTAATATTTTGCAATAAACGTAGTTCTTATTTCTTCTTATTGTCAGGAATCAAATTTGCATATAGTATTATTGAGAATGTATCAAGCCGGTATTCAACAAACAATAACTATTTCGGAGCAAAAATCCATAAGAAATGGTCATTAAAAATGTTAAAGGAAGGGCCAGGGATTTAGCTCAGTGGTTCTGCTACCTGCCTCACAAGTGCAAGGACCCAAATGAAGAGGTGGGGAGAGGGTAAGGAAAGTAACGAAAGGGAGGAAAGAGGAAAACAAGAGAAGGCAAGGGAAAGAAAAACACAGAAAGAAGGGGAGGGAAGGAAAACAATAGGAAGGAAGGGGGAAAGACAGTGGATATGTTTTTATTGTTGTTGTTGTTGTTTTTTCTACCGGCGATCGAACGCGGAACCTTGCGCTTGCGAGCCAGGCGGCAGAGCCACTGAGCTAAATCCCCGGCCCCTGGATATGGTTTCGTTGCACTTTTCCATTGACTTCATGTACTCCTCTTACTTCCTTTAGGGAATTAGCACCATCTCACTTATGTAATGGGGAATCTGGGCCAAAGGCAAATAGACTATCTAGAGTCAGAGAGTTCATAAATACAAGTACACAGAGAGAGGACATTATTTCAAGTAACTACTATGAAAGCTTGTGTATCATTGTGTTTAGCAAATGGGGATGTTTCAGCTTTCAGAAAGCCAATATAGTTTCTAGGTTTTATAATGTGAAACATTCCCATTACAGTCTGGATGCACTCACTTTGTAATTAAACACATTAATAAATGAAGTCACATAAAATGAGAAATGTAAAGCTATAAATAATCTAACATCAACTCAGAGTAGGTTTTGTTACCAAATATATTTTGGCAGAAAAACAAATTATTCTCATATACACACACTCACACCCACACATAATTTTAGGTAAGAAATTATGATCTTTAAGTATACATATGATTCTCAACTAGTCTGTCTGTTATCACAGCACAAGACCATATATTTCCTGCTCGTTTTCTCTGCCTAACTTTGATGTTCAACAGAGCTTTCATTTTCAAGCAGCTTGGTGTTCTTAGTCTATGCTCAGTCTATATATTTCCTGAAAAAGGAGCTACTTGCTTTGATGTTAAAATATATGACAGATTATAATAAAAATTAGTCTATACTATTTTCCTATAAATACTAAATGAAATGAAAAATGGTATTTCTGATCTTTTCTGTATGTACCCAAGAGTATTTTGGAATTTCAGTGTCCTCACTGATAGTTATTTAGGTTGACAAATGCTATGTATTTGGTGTTTTGCCAAGTAATAAAATGTGTATTACAGCACTAATGGTTTCTTTGTTTTTTGGTTTCAGATTATTACAACATACGTATTTATTAGCATTAACTTTGTGTTACGTATATTTTGAGGATTTCATTCCATTCCTTGGGAAAGCTTAGGGCTCCCTGGAGTTGTAGTGAGAAGGCCTCATAACCCATGTGTATCTAGAGTTCCCCCTGGAGCCTCGTGCAGCCATTTAAATCCAAATGGTGACTCTTCCGCAGTTCAGCATGTGTGGATGTTCCTTGAAAGCCCTAAATGCATATTTTGCTAAATTGTTGTCATATTCTGCTGTATCTCAACTGCTGCAGCATTTGTCATTTCATCAATTTTATTTGTTAAGCTTTTCTACCCTTAAAATATTCTCTAGTTGATCCTAAATTGCTTTAATTTCAATCTTAACATTTTGCACCATTTCAGAGAAAAATTAATATATCTTGATTAAGTAGTCATTAAATTAAATGAGAAAACAATCCTTGAGAGGAGAAGGCAGGATTATTTTCTGAAGGCTGGTTATTTCCCCTGTTTATCCTTCTTTGTCCTTGTGGCCCGGTCCTGAGAGAGGGACTCCTTTTTGCTTTCAGTATAAATTATATTTTAGAAAAAGGATGTAAGAGTTGGAGTTTGCAATGCTGTTTACCAATTCTAATTTTATTTGGTAGATGTTTACATGTTTGACAATTATTTTAACATATTGAACACATTGACTCAATGTATTATGTGTTATGGTAGATCCTGTTATCTGATCTTTTTCATCTTCATCTAGAACAATGTAAATATGACTGTTTACTCTGCCTCTATTTTTCTTAGTTGCTCTCATTCTATGTGTAATAGATATAAACTGACTTTTCACATTTCAAATACATGCAGGTATCCAGTTTATTTAAAACGTCCAACTGTTTGGCCTTTTGCACACAAGCAGACTAAATTTTTCTTTTTCACTGTGATGTTTGTCATTGTTTTGACAAGTGTTGTAGAAAGAGTACTGTTTGTAATGTCAAGAGATTTGAAAATCTTTGTTAATTCATTTGCAAACTGCATGACTCTGTGTCCATGGAAAGGTATCTGGAGGTATGTAGAGGATTATAGTACCTGAATCGATTAATTGGTATAATAGCCAATACCAGATATGTCCTTAATCAATTCATTTATCTCTCTACTTCAATTTTTATATCACTAAAATAGGGATAATCAGGCCTAACTTAAAGGTTTTTGTAAAAGTTGACACTACCAATATGTGAAACAGTACTCAATATGAAGTATGTAATAAATCCCAGCACATGCCTGGTGAATGTGAACTTGAGTCTTGGTTCCATCAGCTATCAGCTATCAATTTAGGGTAACAATTACTACATGCTACTGTCACAAACCTCTGCTTAGCCTATGCTTTTTTTCTTTCTTTCTTTATTCTTTTTCTGGGTTTTATATAAGGATCAAATAGCATGCTCTTTTATAAGTATTTAATAAAGATGTAAAAATCTATTTAACGGAAAAAAAATCCAGAAATAGCTCATATACTTTATCACTTACAGTGTTATTTTTCTATTTGTAGTCTTTGCTCTTCCCCTTTGCTTTCCAAATGGAAAGCAGCTTTATTAGTAGACAGTCAAATATTGGGTTGTATAATTTGAAGGATGCTAGTTTTGTCCTTTTAAGCAAAATTATTTTATAACATTTACTGCAAATTTAGGAATCATTTAGTTATTATATAGTCTCCAATTATTAAAATATAAATATGATCATATACTATTATACTAATATATATTATACTACTATTATTAATGTTTTACACCTTTGTATTTTAGAGTTAATACCAAACTGGGTTAGTTTAGAATCACTTGAGAGTAATGTACTGGGCAGTTTAGGAGGGCCAGAGGAAAGGGCACTAATGGAGTAGTGAGAGGAACCCAAGAATAAACTTCATAATCTTGAACTATGAAAAAATAAAGGATTTTCTTTTTGTATCTTTGCATCTGTGTTGTACTCAAAAACTTGCTTGGTAATTATTTAGAAGCTATTTGAGAGAAGTTTATTTTTTAATCAATTTTCAGACACTGTTTCCATCAGGAAAGATTTATAGTCAGGATTTCCTACCTTTACTCGAAACTGTACAAATTTATATATTAAAAAAATCAGACCTGGCTACATTTTCTATCCAGTTCATAGAAATATATGACAGTTTTTGAACCTGGTCATGCCAGCTATTTAATTGCAATCATGTAATTTCAAAACGATGGTGTTTGAGAGTATGATGTTGTAATTCACAAATGGGGGCCATGAGATTTCTGCTTTTTTTTTAAACTACAAAGTAAATTAAGTGAAACCTTAATGACTATTCTGAGAATTGTGATCCTAATATTTTAAGAATTCTCATAAGAACCCTTAGATTGACAGCCTGGAATCTATGTCAAGTGACATGAATTTATATTGTGCTCTAGGTTAGAGACCCCATTTGTGGTGTTTTTTGCCCATCCAAGTATTAACCAGTCCTGACCCTTCTTAGCTTCCGAGATCAGATGAGATTGGGTTCGTTCAGAGTCGTATGACCCTAGACATTTCTGGTATCTTTCTAATACTATCATTTTATTTCCTCTTGGTAAATCATTCCATCTCTTTAATCCTCAATTTGCAAAATTGCACTAAATTCTTTTCCAGGATTTAGCAATGTAAAAATATTTTAAAAACATATATCACTGCTTGATAGCACTGCATTGTTACTTTTATTAGTGTTTAGATGTTTATTATCAGTTTGTAAAACCCTTACCTTGCCTTATCTTGTGAATTATGCTTGGTTTATCAAAGCTGCTCACTTGCCTACCAATTTGATTTGTCCTGTGCTCCTCAAACGGTTGAAGTTGTTAACTTGATTCTCAGAGATTTCTCTATAACTAGTCCTACTTATTCTAATTCAAAATTTTTAGCTCAAGCTGCATTATCCTGAAAGTGATCAGCAGGAAGTTTATTCAGATCTAGTTTTTATCAGTATCCTGCACCTGCCCGGAACTGAGATCTTTAGTCATGTCTAGTCCAGGTTGTGATCAGAAGTGACCCATCTTTGTGGAAAGGAAATGAGCCTCAAAAGCCGCATTTCAGCTTTGAGAGTCGAAGGTGACCTTTACCCACTGAGATGTGGTCTGGACCTATGTGCCCTCTGTGGCACCTAGAGTTCTGAAGCTTACACCTTCTCCTAACTAGCAGAAGGTTGCTGATCTCATCGCTCTAATTTTCCTTTGTGTCTCACAAGTAAATAAACCTAGTTGTTTTCCCAAATCAAATGATGTCTATACCAGATTATTTCTAACAAGCTGAGCCTAATACTAGCATTTGTTAGTTTTAATGGCTAAAGTTTGATTGCATTAAAACATGAAATAAATACAAAGATACAAATATCTTTACTTTGAGTGAAAATACTTCACATTTTTCATCTTCTGAATTTTATGCAAGTCCACTAAATGAACAAGTAACTCACCTTGAAGAAAGATCATTTTTTTCAGACTATTGATCCTACTTTTTCAAAAGTCTTTTTAAAAATTAACTATGAAAAGTCTTTTCCTTAGTTAATAAAAGTTTGACTTTTGAAATAAAGTAAACGCATCTACAAATAAGAAGTGAATTCCAACCAGCCACCTTAAAAGTTTTACCAAACACTAACAATTTCCAGTAATCAGGTTACCTTTGCATTTTACACCAGGCATAAAACCTGGACAGTGAAGCTGGTACTGGTACTGCCATTTATCATGCTCTAATTTTCAATTTAGCAAGTCTGCCCCTAACTATATTTGTAAAATCTCTTATGTTGTCTGGAAGAATTAATCATCTTTTATGATAGCTGGAAATGCCAGAAGAGTGCTGCCTCAGGATCTTGGTAGATTGGTGGTTTGGTGCCAGGAACCTCTGTGGATAACAACATCTGTAGATGCTAAAATGTCTTCTACAAAATGGCATGGTATTTGTGTAGAATCTACACACATCCTCCTATCTACTTCAGATAAACTCTAGAATGCTTATAATAGCTAATAAAATGTGAATGCTCTGTAAACATTTTTGTGCTGTAATTTTAATGGATTACTGACAAAAAAAGTATTTGTACATATGCTGTACAGATGCGATTTTCCCCCCAAAATATTTTCTATTAGTGGCTGGTTGAATCCATGAATGTGGAAACCACAGGTATGGAGGGGTAATTCTATTCATTTCTCCAGAGTCCTTTGCAACTAAAATACGAAATTATGACCCAGTAGTTTGATGATACAACTCCAGACTTAGAGTTAGTTGCTACTGACATAAGCAAGCAAGCCCCGAGTATTTATTTGAATTAAGTGACAGTGCCTATACAGGTATGGCATTAGCTCAGGTGATAACTTCCTGTGTCCACTGTTGGTAAAATCAACAGAAACATGTGGACTCTGCTCACTGGTGCTGGCAGTTTTCTTCCCAGGACATCTTTTGTTTTGATTTAGTGAATCATACTTAATTGGATATTCTCCAAGTCTTTTTTGAAGTTGAAAGAGCTGCCTAATATTATAAAATACTATCCTTTTCTGTACAAATTCCTAAATTTTTGTTTGTTTCAGAAATCTAAAATAATCTCAAATATGTATGATTTTTTCCAATATTCTCTTGAAGTTTACTGTCTGTAGAGGTACCATGCTGCTTTGATATGCCTTATTGATTGTGGTTAAATTTACTTTTCACTCAAAATCTTTTACTAGCTTAAAAATCTTATGTCCCTTAGCCTAGCTTCTGCTTAACGTAAGGGAGGTAAGGTTTTCATATATGTCTATATTTAACTCTTTTGTTCTTTTCTGTATGATGGAGGAGAATGTCAGCTCTTAAAAGTCCCCTTTCATCACATTTGTGCACAGAACTTTCTTGTCCAGCCTCTTCTACAGTTCAGTACATGAAATTGCTGATTCCTAATTAAATACACAATACGTTTTCAATAACCTGTGATGAAAAAATGTTCAAGTGAGCCCTCCTCTGCCATTTATATTTTTTATTAATCTTCCAAGATGATCTTGGGCACCTAATATTAAGGTGGTAAAATAGTCATTAAACTTTTTCCCTAGGTAACTATGGACCAAGGCCATAATGTTCCCCTGAGCTTCTCTCAACTTGACTAAGTTTTATAGACTGCTTCCTAACTCTAGCTCCCCCTTCCTTTTTCTTATACCATTTACTTTAGAAAATTATAGTTATAAATTATTTCTCTTCCTCAGTGAATTGTAATTGTTTTCAGTCCTGGGGACTGAACCCAGGACCTTTTCACTCTGCTATATCCCAGGTCCCCACCTTTTTAAAAATTTCAGGACAGTGTCTTTCTAAGTTGCCCAGGTGGGACTCAAACTTGTAAATTTCCTATCCGCAGTCTCCCAAGTGCTGGGATTACAGGTGTGCTGTAAATCTTTATAATAGCTTCTTGCCAGTTTTACAACTCAGGAATGTCTTTCTCAAAAACCCAAGAGTGATTTCTTTGAAATATAATCACTAAGGAAGTTAGGACTTCAGTCACCCAGCTCCTACGTGAGGGTAGGAGCCTAACTTTTACCCTTCCACAGAAATTTCTGAATGTCTTGGTCCCAATTGTAAAACTACCTCCTGCTATGAAGATAAGAGCAAGTTTACTTTTCTTTTGGGTAAAGCTAATTACCAAAAGCAGACAGCATAAGATTTCCCAAGGACTCCAATTATTAAAACACTCTTAATACAGAATGAGTCCGGAATTCCTCCTGATCTCTTTCACTTTCTATAAGAAAGATGTCTCATTTTCCTCAATCCCCAGAAAGATTATTAAGAGAAAAAGAAGAAATTTCCAATGTTTCAAGACATTGAAATTTCAGAGTCTATTGAAATTGCAAATTTGCCAGCCATAAGTATTGTAATATTGACAACTTCAATTATGGTGAAAATGTAATTTTAAAATGTGAAAATACTAACATGCATCATCTTAGCTTAATGGTCATGCAGTGGGTGGTAAACGAATATATACAGCAAGTTGGAAATCTAGTGACTCATGTTATGCTGTAGCAAAATAATTAGTAAAATGGTGCCCGTAATGATTAGGAAAATAGTTTATTTCTCAGGACAGTGTATAAGCAAGGAATGAAGAATGCTGGAAAAAAAACCAGGAAGATTTTGTGCATTGACAATTTCCAGTTTTGGGCAGGGTATTTCAAAAATAGTACACTTTGGCAGAAGTTGGCTTATTTTCATTCGGAAACTAAAGGGAATGCAACACTCTTGAGATTACGAGTCTCAAATCATTAAGAGAACCACTCAAAACTGGACCCCATATAATGAAATAAAAGTAAAAATTGTTCTGAGAAACAACGTTGTTAAAAAGTCTTAGTTAAAAATGTAGACTGAGCTCTATAGCAAGCATAAGAATAAATAAAAATAAGGGCATTTAGATCACACCCAAACTTCAGAAAAACTCTAGACAGCAACAATTAAAGAAAAAAGAATAAGAGAGAACAATACAGCATGGAATCAAATCTTGTCAAGGAATCTTCTCCCTTGGTAGGGAAGGGGTTAATCATGAGTCCATTGATGTTCAGAGTACAATAATTTTAAAGAATTTTCTCAATTTTATCTTTCAGAATAGGGGTATTTACCACTCTTATTTTTGCTTCACTTTTTGTATTATGCATGTTGGCTATGGGGAGAAGCAAAGAAATTTGTAAGTTGTTGGATTTGAGGAACCATGAGTAGTGCTGATGGAGAACATTCTGAATCACCCAGAAACTCTAGACTTTATTATAGGTACAGGCACAGGAAGAGATGTTGCAGTATCTCTTTTGGAAAGAGACTGGTTGTCTACTTTTTATGGAAAGAAAAGTACATGTAGGTATTTGGAGGCTGGTGGGCTGCCTGTATCTTACTCCTCCTTGGGGGCATGGTATGTCCCTGGTGGGCAAGGAACATACTGTGCTTCACAATGTGTAAGAGCAGCCTGGTCCATACATTATCCATCCAAAGAACTTGTTTCTGGTTGTATATATATTATATATATATATATATATATATATATATATATATATATATATATTCTTCTACTTCATTGAATACGAATGCCTAAATTTGCTGGTAAACTGGAAGCTGAATTTAGCAGAGTTGTTGTGAGCTTGGATCCAAATATTTGTAAGGAGAGCTGTTTGTTAATGTGAACACCTATTCCAAACAACTATCTGGGAAATAACCTTTATGTTAAAGCACGGCGATATCTAGATTTCTAGCTGCTGGAGCCATCCCCCAGCCATCATAATATAATGACTTTTTATTTCTGTTCAATGAATGATTTTACATATACTTAAGTTATATTTTGTACAGAAACCATTTTGTCTATTTTTACGGTGAACACACTGAAATGAAGAAAGGTTTTATTGCAGGGCCAGAAAATGACAGACCTAGAAGTGAATTCACAACTCAGAACCTGTGATGTGTTAAGTGTTCTTTGAACATGTTAGGGTTGGTTTTGGGGGAGAAAAAATTCAAATTGAAAATTAAAGAAATTACAGTTTTTAAAATTTCTTTTTTTTCTTTTTAAAAAATGTTTTACTGAAAAAATTATGTAGAGATTTAACAATAAAATTACATCTTAAATATAATAAGGCTTAAATTTGAGAATAATGGTATTTTAGATGTGCAAATGTATGAAATACATTGTATTCTGAATTCAAAGTAGGTTTTGAACTGGTTTTTGTAAACCATGCTATATTTATTTAACAAATTCTCTAGGATTCATCCAGATTCCACTGGCTCTCCTTCCTAATTTTTACGGAGTCTGTGATATTGTAAAATAAATTTTAAAAAGTAATGAAAATTTGAGGTGTATTCTAGTTCTTTCTTGTTATATCTTAATAGTAACATTAAAATCAAGGTGTCAACCTTGTGTTCATAATTCTCTGCTGTTTAGGAGAGAAAGTGACATAAAAAGAACACTAAGATTACACATCAAGCAATACAGTTCTAGAACTTACTGAGGCATTAACTAGTGTAGACAAGCCACTCTGTGAGCCTTAATTTTGTATTTATGCAGTGATCTCTGATATAGAATATAGAAACAAAACCTACAGCAGGAATAAAGTGCACAATGAAATATTATCTGTATTTCAGAAATCAGAGGAATTTCTGGTAGACATCGCAGCAGTGATACTGCATTTCAGTGAGCAACCTAATTCATGAGATAGCTACTTACATATGCTCTTATTCCCCTTACTCAGCAAAACAAAGGGTAGGATGAGGAAAGCTTTGGGAAGTTGAGATTCCCACCAAGTCTCTCACATAGAATTTACAGAAATACTAGGGGATTCACTTGGAATTCCAATCCTTAGTCCATTGTTCTATTATGCATCACAAAAGTACATGAATAAAGAAATAAAAGGAGGGCAAGAAAGAAGTCTTAAGATGTGTTACATACATGTGCCAACATCCCATGATAAATATAATCATTATGTACTGTAAGCATATACTAACAAATATGAAAAATTAATTAGTTTATTCATGTGCTAAATTAAACATGCACTATCAGTGATAATATTAGATATGGGATTACAATATTTATGGTTTTATTCAATCTTCATAACAATTTTGTGAAGACAAGATTACCAACTCCAGGTGGTAGGCAGGAAAATGAGGTTTTCAACTAGTGTAAAAATCCAGCCTAATGTACAAGTTGTCCAAGTATTTCTTCTGATAAGGTTACTGTCATGCTTGCCCTATCTATAATATTCCCCCCCCCCGAAGAAGTACCCCTAACTGCTGTGAGGGGGTAAAGGGCGAAGACAGGTCTGGCTACTTCCAGCTGAAGAGGGTCGTAGTTGTGATCCGCAGTTACAGTTACTCTCCAAAGAGTCTATCTAAAGGCCCTTGACAGGTGCCAGGCATTGTCATCTTGGTAGTTGTATAGCTTTGAGTCAAAGATGTAGAATCTTGTAGGAAAGGTTCCTTCATGCCCTGGATTCTTTGTTGACCTTGAGGGGCCAAGGCCAAAATATTGGCTGTCCTCATAGCCCAGTTACCTTTCTAGTTTTTGTCTCCAAACTTTAGTTGTTGAACACCCAAAAGAGATCAGTGACATAAATATTTCAGTAGGCGCAGTGAACTTAAATATTGTAATTTCATCTGGACATTAAGCACTTTTAAAATATATTTTGTCAACCATGATCATTTTAGTAGTTGAACTGAATCCATGTCCATCTTAGTGTGGAATAGGCTTTCACTCAAACACCTCTATCTGATCCCACGACAGTAAATGACATAAAGGAAACTCTTTATTTGTTATCCTTTAGTAGGATGCCATGTTCAACCAGTAATATTGGTGGAAGATCTCCAAAATGATATAGGGGGAAGAGATGTAACTCCCAAACCTACTAGATATCCGAAATGTGAGTTCGTGTTCTCTAAAATTGAAGAATGAATTCTAGGAACAATGGAGGTTAAGAGTAGGAAAAATTTATTGCGAGAAAGAAAGCTTCTACCTAAGAGAGACAGAAAGGGGACTGGGAAATGGGTTGCCCCTAAAATTTCTTTCAAAAGTATTAGTATTTTAATACCTTTTTTATTCCTATCTAGTGTGTTATTCATACTAGTGCTACTTTTATGAATGATAGACTTGCACTGTATTTATTGATTACATATAATTTTAACTCACTATGCAAAATAACATATCTATTTCTATGTATTGCACAGATTCACCTTACCTGAAATTTTCGTGATGGTGACACTTATTATCTGTAAGCAATGCTACTTTTACAATAGTGATAGTTAACAGAGTTTTTCATTTCATCAAAAAGAAAAGGTAACAAAAGCACAGTCAATATATTTATTTTTCTGCTGTCTATTTTCAGAGACACTGAAATCTAATACATGTGATGTGACAGTCAGTGTGTGACTGGTGTCTGTTAGCCATAGGGCTATGTCTGCTCAAGCATTCTCCTAGTGTGCTCTTTAGCCAAAGGTTGTGATTATACCACATTGAAATTTTACCCTCTGGATTTGTCTTTTCAGAAATAGCTACATTTTAACTCCCAAGGCTCCATTTTAATTAAAGCCTAGTTTCCTTTTTTCCCCAGTACTCTCTGCTCTTTATCTTGTACTTCTCCATTTTATGGAAGACATTTAGTATTATTCTGTGCTTTGCTTACCCAGTTTGAATTCTTTTTGAATGATCTCAGAAGCAAAAGTTCATAACTGGCCATTTTTCAAACATTCCACATTTAGGCAGGAGATTTCCTAACTGCTCTAATCAGCTAAAAATGGATGAACTATAGTTATATTTAGTTTGATGTAGGATTCAGTGGTGTTAGATGTATAAAATATAAAATTTAAAAATACTATTCAAGTGAGCACTTCCTATTTTCTTGGGCAGTTTGTGCTAATCCCTTCCAAAAGTCAAATAATGGATCTAACAAAATATATTGTATTTTAGAAATCTTGTGAACTAATTTTGAAAAGAAACATAAAACAGCTTCATTTCATATAAATATTTTAAAGAATCTTTAAAAAAATAATAATATTTCAAAATTATTTTAGGGCATAAAAATGCGACTACTGTATTTTTCACTGTAAGACCTAGTAGGTATTGGGGTTTTAAAAATATATAAATCACTCTGTTTCCAACATTTTATTTATACAAAACATGTAATGAGACAGTTCTGTTAAGACACTTCTGATTTCAACTAACAATAAAGTCAGATCAAACTGGTTCAAACTTTAAAGTCATTTGCAAGACTGAAAAATCTAGTCTGGTTGGATCAATGAGAACCTTGGCCTTGATGTTACAAAGTTGCCTAGACTCTGTTTCTGGGTGGATTTTAAATTTGCATTGGATTGTGTGGCAATCAACAGTAAAAGAAGGAATGTTACTCTGCACAGTGTCATTAAATACTGGTCTATATGCTAATTTTGCCCTCCCTAGATGTACACATCTATGCAGAGACTACCATCATGTTTATTGGCTTAGATTATGTGTAGCAATCACTGTGGCAAGAGAATGGTGATTACTAACATTGATTTAGACCAATCTGTCCACTGTTGGAAACTAGTGAGGCTGTGGCTCCAATACACTGGGGAGGAACTGAAAGGATAAAAGAAAGCAATGAAATTCCAATGACACAAGTTACTATTACCACTATAATTTTGGTACCAAAGATATGAAATTCAGCAACTTCAAATGATTACCCAGGTAGTAAGTTTCAGAACTGGAACTTAAAACTAAGCCTATATCTAAAGACTGCTCTATTAATCAGGTCATTCTTAATTTTCTCCTGCATTATTTTCTCTTTTCTTTTTTTTTTGGTACTGGGGATCAAACTCGGGACCTTGTGCTTTCGAGGCAGGTGGCAGAACCACTGAGCTAAATTCCTGGCCCTCTCCTGCATTCATCAGAAAAATGAAATCAGAATAAATTAAACACAATGCTATTTTTCTAAACAATCTTACTTTATTTTCCTGTATTTTTGTGTTATGGTGATAAATAAAATATGGTTCATTGTTAAATGAAAAAAGTTTAAGTACATACTTTTTTTTGTATTAAATTCTTTTATTGGTACATTGTAGGTATACAACACAATTACATTTCTCATTGGGAATTGTACCTTTATATAATGCATCTTGGTTCTTATTTTTTCCCCATTCCTAGCCCTCCCTTCACGCCCTCCACCCTTCCCTATTTACAAAGACTTTATTTCCATTTTTTCCATTTCTCATCATTTTTTCCTTTCCCTTCTTTCCTTTCCCCTGCCCCTCCCACTACCCCTACCCCTTTGGACCTTTTCTTCCTATTTTACATTATCGATTATTCATTCTAATCATTGGTACATTTTAGGTATACAATATAATGTCATTCATCATCGGAAATTTGCATCTTTACATAGTCTCTCCTGGTTCTTATTTTTCAACCTTGCCCAGCCCTCCCTTCAACCCCTCCAGTCCTCCCTATTTACAAAGATTTTGTTCCTATTTTTCCATTTTCTCATATTAATCCCATTCCCTTCTATCCTTTCCCCTAGCCCTCCCACTTCCTTCCCCTTTGCCACTTTTCTTCCTATTTCACATTACCTATTATACATTTAGTCCTTATTTACACTTTCAGTTTCTCACACCAGAGAAACTATTCAGTATTTACACATGTGTGTCCGTCCTATTTATTTCACTTAAGAGTAATGCCTCAATGTGCATCCGCTTAGCTATAAATGTCTCTAATTTCTCATTTTTTATGGCTGAGTAGTACTCCATTTTATAAAAAAAACCACATTTTCCTTATCCAGTCTCCAGTTGATGGGCATTTGGGCTGTTTCCAAGTTTTCGCTATTACAAACTGCGCTGCTATGAACATGGGTGCACATATATCACTGTGGTATGATTCTTTTAATTCTTTGGGGAAGATACCCAGCAGTGGAATAGCAGGGTCAAATGGGATTTCCAGTCCTAGTTCTTTGAGGTATCTCCATACTGATTTCCACAGTGGTTGCACCAGTCTACACTCCCACCAGCAGTGGAGCAGGGTTCCTCTTTCCCCACAGCCCCGCCAGCATTGGTTATTGGTTGATTTCATGATAGCAGCCATTCTTTCTGGAGTGAAGTGGAATCTCAGCATTGTTTTCATTTGCATCTCTCGAATGACCAGTGATGTTGAACATTTTTTCATGTATTTATTTGCTATTTCTACGTCTTTGTGTGAGAAATGGCTGTTCATTTCAGATGCCCATTTTTGGATTGGGTCTTTAAATTTGGGAGGTCTGATCTTTTTAAATTCTTTATAGATTCGAGATAGTAGACCTTTGTCTGAGGAAGAGCAGGTGAAGAGTTTTTCCCACATTGTGGGTTATTGCTTCACACTGCTGGTGGTTTCTCTTGCTGTGCAGAAGCCTTTTAATAAGAAGAGATCCCATTTGTTGATTGTTTGTGCTAGTTCATGGGCAACTGAGGTTTTGTTCATGAAATCTTTTCCTACATTGATGTCTTCAAGGGTTCTACCTAACCTCTGTTCCAACTGGTTCAGAGTTTCTATTTTAATATTTATATCTTTAATCCATTTTGATTTTAGTTTAGTGCATGGTGAGAGATACAGGTCTAGTTTTAATCTTTGGCAAGTTGAAGCCCAATTTTTCCAGCACCATTTATTAAAGAGGCTATCTTTCCTCCAGTGAGGGTGTTTGGCTCCTTTGTCAAAGATGAGATGGCTGAGTGTGTCTGGCGTTGTTTCTGCATCTTCTAATCTGTTCCACTGGTCCTCAAGTCTGTTTCTTTGCCAGTACCATGCTGTTTTTATCACAGTAGCTTTGTAGTAGGGTTGCAGGTTGGGGATCGTGATACCCCTTGCCATGTCTCTGTTACCTAGAATTGCTTCTGCTATTCTGGGTCTCTTCTTGCTCCAAATGAATTTTTGGATTGTTTTCTCGAGGTCTATGAAGTATGCTGCTGGGATCTCAATTGGAATTGAATTAAATCTATATAGCAGTTTTGGATGTATGGGCATTTTCACTCTATTAATCCTTCCTACCCAGGAGCAGGGGATGTCTGTCCATTTTCTGATATCATCTTCAATCTCTCTTTTCAGAGTGCCATAGTTTTCAGAGAAGAGGTCTTTGATTTCTTTCATTAGGATGATTCCTAGGTATTTCAGCTTTTTGGATGCTCTTGTGAAAGGAATTATTTGCCCTATTTCTCTCTCAGTGAGTCTGTCATTCGTGTAGAAGAAAGCTATTGATTTTTGTGTGTTGACCTTGTAACCAGCTACTTGAGTGAATTTGGTTATTAAGTCTAGAAGACTTTTGGTGGAGTTCTTGGGGTCTTCTATATAGAGTATCATGTCATCTGCAAAGAATGACAACTTGACTTCTTCATTTCCTATCTTTATTCCTTTTATTTCTTTCTCTTGTCTAATTGCTGTGGCTAATGTTTCCAAAACTATATGGAACAAGAGTGGTGGTAGTGGACATCCTTGTCTTGTTCCTGATTTTAGTGTGAAGGATTTCAGTTTTTGACCATTTAGTATGATATTGGCTGTTGGTTTTTCATAGATGGCTTCTATCAGTTTGAGGAAGAGACCATCTATTAAAATTTTTTGTAGGGTTTTTGTCATAAATGCATGTTGGATTTTGTCAAATGCTTTTTCTGCATCTATGGAGATAATCGTATGGTTTTTGTCTTTGGCTCTATTGATATAGTGTATTACATTAATTGATTTTCATATATTGAAGCATCCCTGCCTCCGTGGGATGAATCCCACTTGATCAGGGTGTATGATCTTCTTGATGATCTTCTGCATTCTGTTTGCCAGTATCTTGTTAAAGATTTTAGCATCTATGTTCATTAGTGAGATTGGCCTATAGTTCTCTTTTTCAGTTGGATCTTTCTGTGCTTTGGGGATCAAGGTGATGCTTGCTTCCAGGAATGAATTTGAGGTATTGCTTCCCTTTCAATTTCATTGAAGAGTTTAAACAGTAGTGGCAGCAGTTCCTCTCTAAATGCCTTGCAGAATTCAGCAGTGAAGCCATCAGGGCCCAGGCTTTTCTTAGTTGATGTTTTTAATTACATTTTCAATTTCATTGGTTGATATTGGGTTGTTCAGATTTTTTAGGTCTTCGTCATTCAACTTTGGTAATTCATATGTATCTAGGAATCTGTCCATTTCTTCTGTGTTGTCCATCTTATTGGCATATAGGTTCTGGAAGTAGGTATTGATGATCATCTGGATTTCGGCTGGGTCTGTTGTTATTTCACCCTTTTCATTCCTAATTGCATGGATTTGGGCCTTTTCTTTTCTTTTTTTCTGACAAGGTGGACTAAAGGTTTGTCAATTTTGTTGATTATTTTGAAGAACCAACTCTTGGCTTCATTGATTTTTTGTATCGTTCTCTTAGTCTCCATTGCATTGATTTCTCCTCTGATCTTTATAACTTCCTCCCTTGTATGAGCTTTGGGGTTGTCCTGCTCTACTCTTTCTAGAAGCTTTAGGTTCAGCATCAGATTGTTTAATTGGGCTTGTTCTGTTTTCCTAATATGCGTATTCACTGCTATGAATTTCCCTCAGAAGACAGCTTTCATTGTGTCCCATAGATTCCAATATGTTGTATTGTCATTGTCAAATAATTGAAGGAACTGTCTGATTTCTTCTTTAATTTCCTCTGTGACCCATTGATTATTCAGAAGTGTGTTGTTCAATTTCCACGTGTTTATGAAATTTTTTGAGTTTCTTTTGCTATGGATCTCCAATTTCATCGCACTTTGGTCTGATAATGTACAGGGGATAACTTCAGTTCCTTTGCACTTACTTAAACATGTTCTATTTGTGAGTATGTGGTCTATTTTGGAGAATGACCCATGTGCAGCTGTGGAGAATGTGTATTCTGATTTTGTGGGGTGGAAGACTCTGTAAACATCTGTTAAGTTCATTTGTTCAAGAGTTCGATTGAGTTCTAGTATTTCATTACTTAGTTTTAGTCAAGGTGATCTATCTATTTGTGACAGTGGGGTGTTGAGGTCCCCCACTACAATTGTTTTAGTGCATATATGACTTTTCATGTCCATTAGTATTTGTTTTATATAGTTGGGTGCACTAGTGTTTGGTGCATAGATATTTATGATTGTCATCTCTTCCTCTTGGATTCTTCCCTTTACAAGGATGTAGTGTCCTTCTTCATCTCTCTTAATCAGTGTTGGTTTGAAATCTACTTGATCTGCAAAGAGGATCACTATTCCTGCTTATTTTTGGGTTCCTTTCACATGCTGTAGTGTTTTCCACCCTTTAACTTTCAGTCTGTGAGTTTCCTTTTGAATTAAGTGTGTTTCTTGTATGCAGCATATTGTTGGATTTTGCTTCTTGACCTATTCTGCCAGTCTATTTCTTTTGATTGGTTTATTGAGACCATTAATATTGATGGTTATAACTGAAACGTATTGACTTGTCATTGCCATGGCTTTTTCTTTTTGTTGGGTTCTCTCCCTTTACATTTAATTTCTTGTCATGCCAGATGGGTTCATTCTGCTTTGCTTCCTGGGGTTGTGATCCTCAATGTCTGTTCCTAGGCTATTGTGTAAAATTTTTGGAGTGCTGGTTTGGTATTCACGAAGTTCCTAAGGTGCTCTTTGTCCTGAAATTATCTTATTTCTCCATCCATTTTGAAAGATAGTTGTGCAGGGTACATCAATTTGGGTTGGAAGTTGTTTTCTTTTAGGGCTTGGAATATGTCACTGCAAGCTCTTCTTGCCTTGATGGTTTGTGTTGAGAAGTCTGCTGTAATTCTGATGGGCTTTCCTTTGTATGTGATTTGTTTCTTTTCTCTGACTGCTTGGAGAACTTTGTTCTTCTGTTGTGTTTCTGGAATCTTAACAATTATATGCCTATGTGTAGATTGTTTTTGATCAAGGCTATTTGGAGTCCTATATGCCTCACTTATCTGTATGTCAAGCTCTTTTCCCCTGCTTGGGAAGTTTTCTGCCATTATTTCTGTGAAGAGAATTTTTATGTCATCTCCACTCTCTCCTATTTCTTCATTGAGCCCAATCAGTCTTATGTTATTCTTCTTTGCATCATCTAGCAGCTGCTGGATTGATTTCTCATGTTCCCTTATAATTTTGAAGTAATTTTTCTTTTCCTGGTCACTAATTGCAATCTTATCTTCTATATCTGAAATTCTCTCCTCACACTGGCTCATTCTGCTGTGTAGACTTTCAATGGAGGTTTTCATGTCCTGGAAATCTATTTGCATCTGTTTTATGGATTCCATTTGTTTCTTATGTTGGGATTCCATCATGTTCCTGAGCTCCTCTCTAGATTTATTAATCATGTCTTGCACTAAGGGCACAATTTCTCCTGTTATCTGAGAAATTATTTCTGATTTCATTTTTTCCAGATCCCCTTTTGTTGCCAGTTCAGTGGGTCCGGGTGGTTGAGTATCAGAGTGTTCCATCTCATTTCTCTTTGGGGTTGCTGTAGGTGATCTGGAAGTCTGGTTTTGAGTCTTATTTACATGTTTTCTCATTTTGACTGGGCCGGGGGGCTGTTATCGCCTGCACGGATTACCTCCTCTGAGGTGGGTGAGGTGGGACGGGGGCCAGGAGCAGCGGTAAGGATGGTGACCCAAAAGCCCTTCCCTGTGGGCTGGGAGCAGCCAGAGTGTTGGTGGCTGGGAAACCCCTTCCTCTGGACCAGGAGCAGTGGGATGTTGGCTCAGAGGCCCCTCCCTCTGGGCTGGAAGGGGTGGGAGAGATGGTGGCTCAGAAGCCCCTTCCTCTTGGCCAGGAGCAGTGGGACAGAAGGTGGCCCAAAAGCCCTTTCCTCTGGGCTGGGAGCAGCGGGAGGGATGGTGACCGGGAAGCCCCTTCCTCTGGACCAGGAGCAGTGGGACGATGGCTCAGAAGCCCCTACCTCTGGGCCGGGAACAGTGGGACTCAGTACCTTGGTCTGGTGGTCTGGTGTCCTCTGCACCTTTGTAATGTGGAATCAGGTGGCTGCCTGTCTGCAGTGGGGTGATTCAGCGTGTGTTCCATGCCACTGGGGACCTCAGCAGGGTGTGGTTTAAGTACATACTTAATCATGGGTGCTACTGGAATTCTACTTAATACTATAAACTGTACTGAGTTCTTAGTACAATGGTCTTTTTTCATTGGTTGATATTTAAAAATGGATAACAATAATTAAAATGATAATAGCAATTCTATGGAATTCAGTTATTTTTCAGGTGTTCTTCATGGTTTACATACATGAAATCATTTACTTTTTATCATAATAATATAGAAGTGTGTTTGTTATAGTACTAACATGAGCTATGCTTCTGAAAGAGAATACAATTATAGTGCCTAGAGAAGACAGACATTTAGCTTCTTCTTGTCCAATAGTTCATGCCAATGATATAGACTCTATACTATGTCATCACACAGAAACTGAGGCACCCAGACTTGTGCAATGGTTCTGCCAGTCCCAGTAGGCAGCTTTTACCTCAGGGCCCATTGTAACAGTTTCAATTATTCCTGATAACTAAGTGACCAGGGACAAACAGAGGAATAAGGCAAGCTGTCAAGATTTAAGAGACAACCTTGAAATCCTTGAAATCGTATTTATTACTTCTTCTATACTGTACTTTTGACCTGCTGAAATTCACAGGTTTCCTGTACTGACAAGAAAAGAAAAAGAGGCAGATATTGTGAAATCATAGATAAGCAGTATTATTGTCACATCTCACAACAAAGAAATAGTCCCATACCTATCGTGGTAGAGCCAGGGTTATTCCAAAGCAAAGTGGCTTCAGAGATTGTGTTCTTAGTCACCATATGCTGTTGACCACATTGCAAGTTCTAATATATACTATAAAAGTATTTGAAAAATATTCTGGAGAATATACATGTGACTACTCTTGTATTTTTTTTCTTAAAAAGTAGTCATTGGGTCTTTTAACATGCAAACCATTATATTTCCAACAATATTTTTCTTATGCAAAAGTATACATAAGATAGATAAGATTCTTCTGATTCCAACTAACAATAAAGAATAGTTCAAACTGACTCAAATGTTAAAGACCAATGACAAAGTCTTTAAATGACTTTAAAGGTTATTTTTATATCAATTATAAATATATACTGGTGTTAATATAGCTTTAATATAACATCTTTAGAGATGTTTATAAAGATACCTACGTAAGTACACACATGAGGTGTGATATAAAAATGTGGGGAGTATCAAAATTTTTTAAATTACTGCTGTAAAAGACAAATTCCCATTAATCACCCTCAAAATCCACCCCTTTCTCTTTGAATATATCCATTGTTTTTGACACATTCTGAATCAGTTCTAGAAATCTGCTTTTAAAGACTCTTATGAAAGAGGACTTCCAGAACTGCTTCAGAAAGGAGTGAGAAAGATGGGATGAATGTGTTTGAAGTGAGGACTAAGTGAAATAAGTCAGACACAATAAGTAAAATATTGCATGCTTTCTCTAATACATTGTGAAAAACACAAACTATAAATAAAGATTAAAAAAAATTTTAAGAGAGCGATGGTAGGAAACAGGAAGGGAGATGGAAAAGGCATCTGGAGATCTAGGGAAAAGGAAGTACAGGGAGGGGGAAATCGAGTAAAAAATTACAATATGCATTATGTATGTTTACCCGTTCCTCAGGATGAATGTAATTATCATGTATTGTAAACATGTACTAATAAAGAAAGTTTATTTTTTATGGTCACTTTGATTTTAGGGAAAAGCCAGAAGTATCACAGTGCTGGATCCAGTAAATAAGGTGGATAAAAACACACTATAATAATGTTTTTACAAGCCTGTCTTTCTGTTGGACAGCACTTGGTAGCAGCATTCACCATAGTTTGTTGGCATACCTGTAAATATAGTTAGGAAAGAAGACTTCCAGAACTGCTTCAGAAAGTGGCAAGAATAATGGGATAAATGTGTTTGAAGTGGGAGTGAGTAGTTTGGAGTTCATAATGGCAATATGTCTTTTAAATTTTTTTTTAAAATTTAATAATTCATTATATGTTCTGATCACTACTTATATATCATTAATATAGATATATATATAATATTTATGCAAATATATTTGTATGTATAGCAATATTTACCTATATTTGTATTTTTATATCTGTAATATCTCTTTATATAGATATGAACATATTATGTATGTGCACGTGATATATATGTCTCACAATAGCCTAGAGTTTTTATTGTTAAATTACTCTGTATGGAAGAAAGAAACATGTTGAAATTAAATTCTTTTACCCTTTCAAAGCCTTCATTTTTAAAAACTGCATTTTGACAAGTTGAAATATACTAAATGTTTGGCAGACACAGGAGAACAGTAGGTTAGAGTCCTTCTGTATAATGTGTTTGTTTACTGTTGAACATTTACACAAACAGCAGAATCATCTGACACAGTACTGATTTTGTATTCTCTCTCCCAATGTTGAACTATTAACTATCAAGAAAATATTACATGACTAAAAGCTGTAGCCACATTATTATTGGCTAATCTGCGATGATGGACGGGATCACCAAATCTTTGTGTGACTTCGCACAATCAAAGAGATGTTGAATTGATCTCAACTCGTTTCTCTGACATTAAACTTTGGGTGATAATTGTATGTTCAAGGTAAATATTTGAACACGAAGATTGAAGTAATTCCTAAATATAATTTATCATAAAGGTCATCTCCTTGAATAAATTATGAATAGCAACCCAGAAAAGTCACTTTTTACAGTTTATAGTGATGCTGTGTGTTATGCTTTTGGTTCATTGGATTCTGTGGTACACTGATATTCCACAGCAGATAATATAGGGCATTTTCAAGTCATAATCTAATTTCTACTAGTATTCCTCTTTATGGTTTGGTAAACAATGACTAGCTTTTGAAAGTGGTGTCTCACAAATAAATCAGTGTTCATAATACATTATTCCCACAGTAAACTACATTTTGCAAATCCTTGTGGCTTACTATGTACCTTGCATAGGATATGAGAAATAAAAATTAAGTCAGATTCACAGTTCTTGAAGAATTTAGAACATATCTTTCGATGTAACTATATTAAATATGTAGAAACTTTTAGACATAGTTTGCTAAATATTTAAAACTACATTTAATTATTTCCATTGGAGATCAACAATTTAAATATATTACTGTTGACTGACGTCCTTAGAGAGTGATTTTAGGAGATGGTGAGAATAGATTTGATATATGGTAAAAGATGAATTTAAATAGAAGAAAAACCAGAAAGCAGTCTTTTGCACATTAAAGGAAGAATCTTGAACAATATAATAAAAGTATGAAAAAGAAAATTCTGTTGGAGAAAAAGTGTAGAAAAAAGCAGGTTAGAATGGAGGGTTCTGCTGTGGCTCAGGGGGCAATAGCTTGGCAAATTGGTTTGCAAAGGAGTACAAAGATTAGAAAAGAATGAGTAACATAGTTGCTCCCATTTTCCCCACTGAGAGCTTTTGCAAATAAATACTGAAAGTGGATTCAATCATTTGTATTTAACTCCAGTGTTAGTGGATTCTTTATCACATTATATTATTTCATTAGTTATGTTTTGATTATACTTATCTGGAAGATATAACAGACATTAATTGTGTAGCTCTTAACTTCTCACTTCAGAAGAACCTTAATTGATTTCTTTTTTACCAGAAGGTATGAGTATTACTAATGAGTGGGCATGCAATTTTTGGTTATTAATGCTATTATTTTATTTGTTCTTGGTTAAAAATTCTTTATTGAGCTATAATTCACATACCAAGACATTTGTCCATTTTTTGTAATTTCTAATGATTTTAGTATCATCAGAGTTGGATAGCTATCAGCTCTTCTCCCATTCCACCTCAAACCTTAATCAGCCATCTTTATCATTCATGAACTTTTGAATATAAAAAGAACCACAAGATATGTGTTATTTTACAATTGGCTTTTCAAGATTTTTCCGTATTTAAAAGTGTATCAGTACTTCATCCTTTGTTACTGCAAAGTAATGTTCCATTGTAGGAGTATAATACATTTTGTTTATTCATTCAACAGTTGATGGGAATTTGGGTTGTTTTCATTTTTTGGTTATTAGGAACTGTGCTACCACAAACATAGGCTGGGTGTGTAGCTCAGTGGTATTTCACTTGTCTCACATGCACCAGGCCCTGTGTTCAGTTCCCAGCACTACAAACTGAGAAAAAACCAGAAAAATGCTCATAATATTTATATGCAACTAGTTCTTGTGTGCATATACATTTTCATTTTGGAGTGGTTAGATCTCGGAGTGGTTAGATCTCAGATTGGAATTGCTGAGTCATATACGAGTTTCTATGTTTAATATTTATTTTTTCAACATGAACACTTCATTTTACCTTTTCATCATGTTATGTATGAAAGTTCCAAGGAAATCATTCCATTCTTCTCTTGAAAATAATATTGCTCCAATCAAGAAGATCTTTAAAAGTTGTTTTAAAACTAACATCTTCCTTGCAGCTTTCCCTCTGACAGTCTGGAAGTCAACTACATGTAGTTTCCAACAGCAAACACTCACTTTTATGAATAACAACAGTTACATGATAACAGATGAGAAAGTTTTAGATAGCAATGCATATGTATGTATCCACCTACATTTCTGTGATTTTTGCATAAACATGGCTTTAAGGTACTTGATTTTTTCTGACAGTTAAAATAAGCATTGGATTCTGTGGGCCATTCTGCACATGGAAACAATATGACAAATTCTGCATTTGAAAATATAATTATCATTCCTTGCAAATAAAAAAAAAATTGTAGCTACCTGTAATTTAAAGCTAGCTCCCTTCTTTACTGCATCATGTGTTATAACAGTGTCAACTATATTTTTAGAGTTGGAAAGTTTAAATCTGAGGAGGAATGAATATTATTTTTAAAAAGTTAAAAGCAAGATTTTAAAACTATCAATTTAAAAATGTTGATAGACATTGGGAAAAATACAGTAATGGATAAATTAATTCATATTCTTCTATAATATCAACTGTACTTAGAAATAATTTATAATTTATTACTAGTGACAAAGTTTTATGTCATTTAATTAAAATATTTTCAGTTTTTAAAAAATTCACAGCTAGTGTTTTAAAATATTTACTCAGTAAACAATTATAGAACGCATCCAAGCAATGCATTAAGTGAAAACCTTGTTGATGATATAGTGACTTATATTCACACGTATAAAATGTGTAACTCTGGAGATATTTCACAGATTTTATTCTGTTTAATTCAACAAGAAAGCCAAAATCAATTACTTGGATACATGTTTGATGTGAGAATTTACCTGTGGCCAACACACTTTACGTGGAAATATATAAGGGTTTACTTTATTATTGTAGTTTTTCTAGCTTGAAAATTCTTTATTGAGCTATAATTCACATATTATGAAATTTTCCCACTTCATGTAAATTTTAATGATTTTAGTATACTTGGTGCTGCTGCTTGGTGTTCATTTAGAGAATCCAAAGCAGGCTCCCACTATGGAAAGGAGCAGAAGGGGCAGGTGGTTCAGCAGCAGACCTGCTTTGTGGAGTCTCAGAAGTGTGGATAGCAAAGCTAAAACTGGCATTGGAAATAGCTGGTTCCAATGTGCCAATGACAATGTGGTTGCTAAGCATACTGTCTATGTTCTGTAGTTTGCCATTTCTAAACTAAACAAATGAAAAATCATAATGAGGTAATAACCCTTGGGAAACAGAAGACCTTCTATAATCATGGGACTTTTTATTTCATTATCAAATAGGAGTTTTGTTTGGTCTTGCTTTTAATTCATCAAGAAGTAGCAATCACTTTTTAATATTTTTATTTTCACTCCACTATCTATACAAGAAACTTTACCTTTTTCTAAAATTGGATTTTATTGTGATAAGAGCAATTAACATGAATCTATCCTTTAAATAAAACTTTAAGTATGCAATTATTGTATCATTGACTATAAGCATAATATTGTATAGCAAATCTTTAAAACTTATCTTGCTTCACTGAGACCTTATGATTATTCATTAGTAATGGCCTATTTTCCTTCTGTCCCCCATTCTCTAGCAATGACCAATCTGCCTTTTCAGTCTATGAATTTGAGTATTTTGACATAAATAGAATCATGTAGCTTTTGTCTTTCTGTGACTGGCTTATTTTAGTTATCATAATATTTTCATGTTTCATACATATCATTGTATAGTTTCTTCTTCAAGGCTCAATAGAATTCCTTTATATGTACATACCTTCTTTTCTTTGTTATTTCATCTGATAGGTTTTTTCCTACCTCTTGGTTGTTGTGATTAGCACTGTAAAAATGAATGAGGTTTTTACATAAATACCAAAAATACTATAAAGTAAACAAAATAATAGTTCTACAATTCATTTAGAGCCATAAAAATTGATGAACAACAGCATCAATCTTGAGAAAGAAGAATACAGATGGAGTCCTCACATTTCCTAATTTCATATATTGCAAAGCTATAATAAATAAATCAAATAGTACTGGCATAAAGAAAAATGTAGACTGAGATTGCAGAAATAAACTCACACATCTACAATCAACTGATTTTAATGAGGGTGCCAAGAATACACAATAGGAAAAGACAGTCTCTTCAGCAAACATTAGAAAAATTTGATGTTCTCACATAAAAGAGCAAAACTGAACACTTTTTCCTTGCAGAAATATCTCAAAATGGACTAAAGACTTAGCATAATACCTGAAACTGTAAGACTCTTAGAAGAACACTTAAAGGAAAAGCTCCACTACATTGCTCTTAGCAATGATTTCATGGATTTGACTCCAAAAGCACAGACAACAAAACCAAAATAAAAATGTGAAAATACATCAGATGAAACAACTTCTACACAGCAAAGTAAACAGTCAACAGAGGGAAGAAGCAGCTTACAGAATAGAAGAGATATTTGTTAACTGTATGTCAGGTAATGAGTACACAAAATATATAGAGAATTCATATAATCAATAGAAGAAAAAATACCAACAACCCAATTTGAAAGTGGACAAAGGGCTTAAATAAACATTTCCCAACAAGGACATACAAATAGCCCACAGATATTTCAGAAAATATTCAATATTTTAATCATCCAAAAATACAAATGAAAATCACAATATATAACCCCACATTTATTAAGAAGGCTATTGTTTAAAATAACATAATATGTATTGTTATGGTGTGGAGAAGTTATAGAATGCCTACATACTGTTGATGGGAATGTAAAGTAGTATAATTTCTGTTGAAAATATTATCGAGGTTCCTCAAAAAATTAAAAATATAATTAGTACATAATCCAGCAATTCTACTTCTTGAATTATCATAATTCCCAAGAAATTAAAATCAGAAATTTGAAGCAATATTTACTGTGAATTTCTTCCTAGTTTTAAAGATTTTGACACCTATAGCAGTCTTTTTCATCTTGAACAGAGCATAGTTTTTTTGCATAATTTCTCTTAGCAGCTACAGAGAAATAACAATGGTATGAAATACCTTTCTCAATATATTAAGTACAAATACTGTATTTTAGAATGTATTATGGAAATTTAAATGATGTATACATGCTCTTATGTTTATACATTGAAAATAGGTTTTAGAGTGATTTTAAATCAAAGGTATCATATTATTTCAGTTATAATCAGTTATCTTTTCTCAACTTCTAGATAAAAAGATCAGAACTCTTAGGTGCCACATATAGAAGTTAAAGAATATGATGTGTCATTTGTTAT
Source organism: Heterocephalus glaber (assembly GCF_053883595.1). Lineage (NCBI taxonomy): Eukaryota > Metazoa > Chordata > Mammalia > Rodentia > Bathyergidae > Heterocephalus > Heterocephalus glaber. The sequence goes on along the minus strand of NW_028258406.1, from coordinate 9,607,900 downwards.
GGAATTTTTCTTTGTCTTGCACCTGTTGTTCCAGAAAGATAAGATTGTAAGGTGCTTCAGAAAACGATTTGGTCCCTATAAAAAATGAAATTACCTAGATTAAGTTTAGATCCTTGAAATGACCTTCAAGAGTGAGTAGAAAAATCAAAAGAGCTGAAAAAATTTCAGCTGCACATTTCATACTTTTTCAGTGATGAATCTAAAACAATGAAAAATCAGTACTAGGTTTTATTTTTATTTTTTGAAGAATAAATTTGTCACAGCCATCTTATTTAGTAATTAGATTTGTTTTGCAACAAATGGCTATAGGTCCATGATAATTATTGGTAAAATTGTCTTTGAGATCATTCGTATGAGCACTACAATTGTGAAGAAAAAGTACGGCACTTTTCCATATTTGAAGCAAACACATATATGCCAGATATTTATTTTCAAATCTTCTGCTTTTATTGCTAATAAATAATAGGAAAAAATAATAGACTTGTAATAATTGTGAACCAGTATCTAGAGGTCTAAAAAGCATGTTGATTTTTACCTTTCCCATTAAAACACCAGAGAACTTTTTTTAGTTCTTCACCATTTACAATAACATAATAACTCGATCAATTTCTAATGTGGTCAGTAATTAACAAGTGAACAACAATAATGATAGTGTAGTTACAAGTTTTTTCAAATTCTATTACATTTCTATAATCACGAGAAATCACATAGTACTGTTAAGTTACAGTTCTGTCTCCCTGATTGTGTTTTATTTCACTGAGACATGACTATTATATATGTATATATATATATGTATATGAAAGCTTATTCCTATTTTAGAAAAAATATGTTGATGCACACAAAGATAAGAGAGGGAAATGCAGCCTTAAAAGAGAAGAAATTGAGCATAAGCCACATCTTAACATAAATGCTGATGTAAAAATGAAATACTCACATTTCTAATGACAGATTCAACCATTAATAGGTTGGAATAAGTATTATCTGATCCTGTAAGTACTTCTCTTTGGTGTCTTGATGAAGGTTGACATATTTGACATTAAGGGTTAATTAGTTGCCACTCAGAATGAGGTCACAAATGGCTAATTACACCTTCAGCTAGGTAATTACTGTCATGTATCAAATTCTCATTCCATGTAATTATACAGGAATCAGGTGCTCTGACTGCTCACCTAGGGATATGTTTGCCTTCCAAGTCCTCTCTGTGGGAATTCCAAAGTTTTACATAGGAGGTGAATTCACTTGCAATTTAACCTGGTGACTAATTTGATATGCAGAAGATTCCATGCCACGCTTTAAAATCATGGTCCTAAGCATGTCATCTAGTTCCACTTTAATGTTTCTGGCTTCTCTGATTCTGTAATTTTGCTGCTGTCAGCTTCTATATACCTACTAGAAGTTTAGATATTCATTAAATTCATCTGGCTTATTCTAAACCTTCATCTTCCTTCCCCAAAATAACTGCTGAAGCTTAGCTTATTATCAATATTTATACATAATATCTGGGTGCCTCTTAAAGAATCAGAAGTAGGGCACAGTTATGAGAAATAAAGATATCTGCAGCATGATGCTGTCATTGGGACTGACCGGTGCCTTGGTCTTGCATCAGTGCTCAGATAAAAATAAACTAGTTCAAACATTTTATGATGATGAGGAGGGGGACATCGACCCTTGAATTTATGCTTCTCCTTATATCTTTGGAATATACTCATTGGGTAGCCTGGAGAACGCATTTTCCTGGTTCTCAAAGGATGTGGTATAGATGATTAATTTAGCCATTTTTATATTCTCTAATCTGAAACAGCAGTCAATATTAATAGTTAGAAATATTAGGTTCTCCACTAATAGGTGTTACTCCCTCATTAACCAGGCAGCTTAAACATGCCACAGGGCAATGAAATCTGAAGTTTATTGGTAGAACAATGAACACCCTATCTGTGGCTTGAAGGGGAAAAATGTCTCAAACCAATTCAGTTAAATTGCACTGTATATGAACCAAAAAGTGTATTCATGTGTGTGTATTTATGTGTATATATTTCAATGTGTATATATTTTATTTCATTTGTATTTTGAAATTAAAAAGTTGAATTTGTACTATCAGAAGTGGAAATGTGTATATTTACACTTTGTATGTAGGAAAGTCCAGCAATTGTCTTATTGCTGTATACACATGATTTTTAAAGAATGAAATATTTCTTTCGGTCTAAAAATGTATTTCTGATGTAATCCTTCGGTTAACAGAACTCCCATGGATGATATTGACAGTTTCACAAATGTATTTTAAGTTTGAATTCCCCTGGGATGTAAAAGAGAATTACTCCCCACACACAGACACACATACACGGTGACTAACATCTGTACAGCATTTTAGAATTCATTAAAAATTTTTAAACATTTTATCACATTTAATTCCTCAGTATAAACCTGGGAGAAAGGTCTTTTACAAATTTACAAATGAAATATGGTAATAAGGTACAAAGTTTCCTACCTACAAACTCATATTTTTTCACTATGTGAAAATAATCATTTTGTTACAATTGATGTAGAATATTTTAAATTCCTGATTTAAAAAAATGATCAATTGAAATATTCATTTACTGTATAAAATAATATAATATTATTTTAAATCTGATATCAGCTAATAATAAGCAGTCAACTGTAAATATACTTTTTAGATTAAGCCCTTTTTTCCATTCAAACACATAAGAAACTTAAGTGTGGTCCTCACATCTCCACAAGCCTTTGGATTTAAACTGCAGTGTACTTTGGGAAATATGCCAACCACAAAACTAAATAGCTAGCACATAGGAATGGAAACATGGAAATTGTTCTTAAGCTCACACTTTGGCAGGAAAAATAGACATTAAACAATTGGTTATTCAATGATTTAAGCACAGTTATAAAAATACTCAGAAGGAAGAAGAGATAATAAGAGATCAGACAGTGGAGACAGGGGATTAGGCTGGGAAAAAGTCACCAAGATCTAAAGGATGACTAAGAGAAGGCAGTTAGATCGAAGTGGACATTCATATGCCATTCTAGGAAAGAACAGGTACAAAAGCCTCCAGTAGGAAAAAGCTTACAAAAGAAAAAATAAAAAAGACAGGCACTGAGAGTCAGGAAAAGAATATCTATAGGAGAGGGCCTTAGGTTGTTAAACAGATTTTGTATTTTCTTCAAAATTTAGTGGAAATCCTTTGATTGATTTTAAACAGGGAAATAATTATGTCTATATTTTTAAATGATAATTCGAGCTACACTATAGAGAATACATGCAGTGATGGCAAACCTTTTAGAACTTTCAATGATAATAAATAGCTGGAGGTGGCACACATATCATAGGTTCACCAACACTGGATGAAACACCAGTCATGAGACTATTTCTGTAATCCAGATGAGAGGCGATGGTGTCTTCAATAAAGAAAATGGAATATGGCAGGAGTGATGAGAGGGTTATTTAAAAGATGGAATTGTGGATTGGACAAGACACAGTGTTCAAGTGGATGCTGAGAAGTGCGACAGCATGCTGCTAAGAAGTCTCACAGGTTGTGGTCTGCGAGACTGAGCAGGTCAGTGCCATTCAGTGGAACAGAGTCTTCAGGGGTTATAAAAGTGAAGTGGAAAGGAGGATAATAAGTAAACTTGTGGATATCTTGTGTTAGGTAATAGAGATGGTGCCTAAATAGATAAATGTGCAGGTCAGGTGTGCAATTTTACTATTTTTTTCAATTTTCTTTTTTTTTCAGTACTAATTGAACCCAGCACCTTCACATGAAGGTATATCTCCAGCTCTTTTTTTTTTTTAATTTATTGTTTTGAGACAAAATCTCACTAAGTTGCCCAGGTTAGGCTCAAGTTTACCATCCTTCTGCCTTTGTCTCCCAGAGTGCTGGGATTACAGGTGCGTGCCACTGCACCCAGTTGTTATTTTAATAATTTTAATCATAATAGTTATTGTTATGCAATGATGAAATAATTGCTAAGATGTGAAATACTAAAATATTTCAAGATTTAGGAAAAATAAGATGCCTAAAATCTTACATGTTACATTTATAAAAGGGTACAGTGGACTATTATGATAATTACAAAAATAAAATCAGTTTAATTTTTTAAAATTAATATTCTATTTGTCTTTTGGGAGATGTAAAAGATCACAGAGTCATAAAATGCCAATCCTTTCAAATTCTCAAAACTGTTCAAAGAGAGCAAAATAGTGTCCAAAGTAGATGAAAGCCAAGGGTTAAAGGATGGGTCAATCTCTTTTCAAAAATTACTCCTATTAAAATTTACCCTAGATTTACAGTTCGATGATCTTTAGAAAATCTGCAGTTACATGAACATCATTAAAATTCAGTTTTAGAACATGTCTTATGTGTAAAAGAAATTCTCTTGTGCTGTATGCGATTTCTGCATTTTCTTACAAGCTCAGGAAACCGCTAATCTGTTTTTGTCTCCATATTTTTATTACCTGAACATTTTATAAACAATGAAATTATCTAATATATAATGTATCACATCTAGTTTCTTTTACGTGCACAATACTTTAAAAATGCATCCATGTTTTTGCATGTGTTGGTCTTCTGTCAAGTCATGTTTCAGTGTACAGATAGAACACATTTTATGTACTTATCCACCATTTGAAATTTTTCCAGTTTTGGGCATTATCAATAATGTGACCAGAATCTAGGTCTAAACTTTTAAAGCTTTAAAATATGTTTTGAAATTAGATGGTATAAGTCATCTTAATTTGTTCTTCATTTTCAAAGTTTGTCTAACAATTTTAAGTCCTTTGCATTTCTGTGTAAATTTTAAAATTAACACATTAATTTCTACAAACAAAGCTTGAAATAATTTTGTTAATGATTATGCTTAAGATGTAGATCATTTCAGAAAGTTTTGTCATCTCACTGATACTAGGTGTTTGCACTCATCAACTTGGGGCCTTGTACCATTTATTTAGATAATTTATCTTTTTGTTCATATTTTTAATAGACAGTGCTTTGTATTTTCCAGTGTACTGGTTTCTTATACCTTTTATTACATTTATTATCTAAGTTTTAAATTATTTTTATACTACTGAAAAATAATTTAAAATTTTTATTCAGTTTGTTACATTAATATTGTATTTCAGTAATAAATTCTACTTGGTCATGGTGTATAAACCTTTTGCATATTGTTGCATTTTATATAATATGAGGTGTAATTGAAATATACAGTAATGCTTAAAAATTATTATAGTAGAAGACATATTGCCATTAATCTCCCTTAGAACTCTCTCTGGCTTCAAATACAGTATCCCATTATTCTTACTGCTTTCTGAAGCAATTCTGTTCAAGTGTGAACAAAAATACAGTGAATACTGCTGCTGAATACCATCCAGTGGAAAAGGAGGCTCATAAAAACATTATGGTGTGCCCTTGTCCACCATATTCACCAGATTTGACACCAAGTGACTTCTAGCTCTTCCCCAATATCAAAATGACCATGAAAGGTACATGTTTTGATTTGGTCCAGGGCATCAGGGCACCCATAACAGTGTTACTAAATAAGACACTTACAAAAGAAGACCTCCATAACTTCTTCAGAAAGTGGCAAGAATGATAGGATTAGTGTTTGCAACAAGGGAGAGTATTCTAAAGGGGCTTAATGCCATGTATCTTTTACTGTAATATTTGTTTTAATTTAAACATCCCCTATAGTTTTTTACATACCTCATACTATTTACTGAAAGATTTTTATACCTTTGCTCATGAAAAAAGATTGACTTGTACATTTCTTTTGTATAAATGTGGTTGGTTTTGGTACCAGAACATTTTAGTTTCCTATTACTATCATACAAATTACCACAAACTTGGCAAGTTAATATAATCAGATTTATTTATTTATTTTTTACAGGTAACCTTTATTTGGCATAACCAAAATGTTTCACTTTATTGTATGAAAAAATAAAAATTTCCAAACAAAACAATAACAGAATGGTAATAGTTAAAACACTTGTGTTATTATCTTCAAAGTACAGTCATTATTTTTTCCCCCATTAAGTTTGTTGGTACATTTTCAGTGTACAATAAAGTTATAAAAATCATTGGGATCTTGTACCATTACACAAGTCTCTTGGTTCTTATTTTTTTCCCCTTCCCTTGCCCTCCCTTCACCCCCTCCACCCTTCCCTATTTGCAAAGACCTTGTTTCCATTTTTTTTCCTCTTCTCATATTTTTTCCTTTCTCTTTTTTCCCTTCCTCTACCCCTCCCAATTTCCCTGCTCTTTTAGACCTTTTCTTCCTGTTACACACTATCAGTTATACATTTTTTAAATTACAATATGAAGATCTAGGAGACATTACCACAGATTTTACAGAATTTAAAAGGATATCGAAAGCATATTACAAAAATCTTTTTTGAAATACATTTGACAACTTCTAAGAAGTACCTTGGAAGACAAATTAATGAAATTAACTCTGGAGGAAATATAAAATTTGAATAGCACCTATTAAAGAAAATATATTCCTAGCTTGAAAACCTACCTATATGACAACAGCAGGCTCATATACATTTTAACTGATAAATTATATAGAAAAATTAAAGCAGAAAAAAGAAGGAACACTTCTCCCCTCATTTTAGGAACTCAACATTGTGCTAATCCTAAAACTGGATAAAGATAATAGAAGAAAAAAGTATGAACATAGATAGAAATTTTTTTAACAAAACAAACTATTAGAAGTCAGATCTGGCAGGATGTAGAAAGTGGTTTTGTTATAGGGATGGCAGTGTTGGTTCAGCATTGGAAGATCCACAGCCAAAAGCCATCATTTAAACAGAGGAAAGGAAAAAGCCATATGATCCTGTCACTAGTTGGAGAAAAAGTATTGGACTAAATTCTACAGCTGTTCATGGTAAAAGCTATCAGGAGACTAGAAGTAGAACAGAAACTTCTCAACAGATTAAAGACATGTACTCCATACTTCCAGCGAGAATGCCTTATATAAATGGAAAAGATACAATGCTTTCTCCTTAAGGTGGGGAACAAGGGCAGATATGTTTACTCTTTATCTGACAATTCAACTTTGAAACATAGGCCCCACCAAAATAGTCTGGCAATAAAATGACACAACTAGGATAGGATTGGCACGGCAGAAGCAAAATTTTTATATGTAGATGAAATGATCATCTACAGAGAAAATACTAAGAAATCTCTAGGAGTCCCTAGAACTTGTACTTGAATTTAGCAGAATTAGAAAACACAAGGTATATATAAAAATTCAGGTCTGTGTATACTTGCTATAAATGAAGAATTGGAAATTGAAATTTAAAAGTTATGTAGAAGTACAAAGGACCTAGAAAAGTTTAAAAAACAGAAACAGTGTTGGAAGAGGTTTAGTACCTAATTTTAAGACTTTTTCTAAAGCTACATTAATCAAGGCAGTGTTGGTGTAAGGAAAGATATGCAGATGATTGGAATAAAACAGAGAATCTAGAAATAGGACCACACATATATGGTCCACTGAGTTTTGAAAGATTATTTAACATTAGCATTTTATAGAATATAAACTCAATTCAAGAGCCGAGGAAGAGATAGTGTTTGCAGCAAATGGCACTAGAACACCTGGTATCCATATATAAAAAATTAACCTCAACCCTTTTTTTCCATATATGAAAATAACTTGAAGGGATCTATGAACCTAAATAAGAAAGCCTAAAAGTATAAAACTTTAAGAAGAATTTATAAGGGAAAGTATTTATGAATTCAGGGTAGGCAAGAACTACCTAGGATACAAGAAACATGATGTATAAAAGAAAAAAATTGATAAATGAGATTCCATCAAAATTTAGAACTTTAAATGACATCATTAAAATGAAAAGTAGTCCTTAAACAGACCATATTTCCAATGCATATAACCTATGAGCAGAATATATAATGAATTCTTAGAGCTCCTCAATAGACATCCCAATTAAAATGTAGACATAAGAAGATGATAAATAGCCAGTATAGCACAAGGAATGGTGTGAAACTCTAGAATCAGAAAAACACTAATCAGTGCAATAATAAGATTGAATTATACACTCATTAGGGAGATGAAGTTAAAAGTTTTAAAAGCCTTGTCATGACTTTTTCTTTTTGTTGGATTCTCCCCCTTTGTGTTTAATTTGTCATCTCCAATGGATTCATTCTGCTGGGTTTCCTGGGGTTGTGATCCTCATTGTCTTTTCCTAGGGTATTGTCTAAAATTTTTTGGAGTGCCAGTTTGGTATTTATGAAGTTCCTGAGGTGCTCTTTGTTATGAAAGTATCTTATTTCTTCATCAATTTTGAAAGATAGTTTTGCAGGGTACATCAATCTGGGTTGGAGGATGTTTTCCTTTAGGGCTTGAAATACATCACTCCAAGCTCTTCTTGCCTTGAATTGAGAAGTCTTCTGTGATTCTGATGGGTTTTTCTTTGTATGTGATTTGTTTCTTTTCTCTCACTGCTTGTAGAATTTTGTTCTTCTGTTGGATTTCAGGAATCCTAACTATTATATGCCTATGTGTAGATTTTTTTTGATTAAGGCTAGCTGGAGTCCTATATGCCTCACTTATCTGTATGTCAAGTTCTTTTTCCCTCCTTGGGAAGTTGTCTGCCATCACTTCTGTGAACAGATTTTTTATGTCATCTGTACTCTCTCCTCTTTCTTCACTGACTCCAATCAGTCTTATGTTATTCTTTTTTGCGTCGTCTAGCAGCTGCTGGATTGATTTCTCCTGTTCCCTTACAATTTTAAAGCAATTTTTCTTTTCCTGGTCACTAATTGCAATCTTATCTTCTGTATGTGAAATTCTATCCTCACATTGGTTCATTCTGCTGCGCAGACTTTTGATGGAGTTTATAATCTCTTGGAAATCTGTTTGTATCTGTTTTATGGATTCCATTTGTTTCCTATGTTGGGATTCCATCATGTTCCTCAGATCCTCTATTTTTTTATCTGTGTCCTGTCTAAATTTATTAATCCTGTCTTGCACCATGAGCAAAATCTTTGCTGTTATCTGAGTAATTATTTCTGATTTCATTTTTCCCAGATCCTCTTTTGTTGCCAGTTTAGAGAGTCCAGGTGGTTGAGTATCAGATTGTTCCATCTCGTTTCCCTTTGGGGTTGCTGTATGTGATCCAGAACTCTGTTTTTGAGGCTTGTTTATGTGTTTTCTCATTTCCACGGGGTGGGGGTGCTTCTAGCACCCTAGTGGCTCACCTTCCCTAGGGAGCTTCCTTCCAGGTGCTGGGACCAGCTCACCTTCTCTGCCCTAGGAGAGCTGGGATGGGAGCGGGGAGCTTCCCTCTGTGTTCTGGGACCGGCTGAGTTTCTCTGCCCTCTGGCCGGGGGCAGCAGTACTCAGTACCATGGTCTGGTGGTCCAGTGTCCTCTGCGTCTTTGTAATTTGGAACCAGGTGGCTGTACAGAGGAGTGGGTCGGGTGTGTCTAGTGGATTGTTGCCGGGGCACGGGCTGATTTGTTGTGTTCCATGAGACTTGCCCAGATTTACTTTTATAGTTTTATGGGTGAGGGAGCAAATTAACTTGCTGTTCAGATCTCACAGACTGAAATCAAAGTGTCTGGTGGTACAGTGGTCCTCATGTGAAGGCTGGGCCCCCTTTCCAGTTCTCAGATTGTTGGCAGAAATTACCTTCTTGCTATTATAGTACTGAATTCTATACTTTCACTCTGGCTGTTGGAAGAGGTTGTTCGAAAGAGGACTGTCTCCTTCCAAAGTCGGTTTATCACATAATCATTACTATCTTCTTGCAGGCCAACAAAAGTTATCTCTGAATTCTTTTGCTATCAGCAGGATATATCTTTGGTTTGAAAGGGTTCAGTGGTTTTTTGGTGGGTTTTTTTTTTTTTTTTTTGGTACTGGGGATCGAACTCGGAACCTTGTGTTTGTGAGGCAGGTAGTGGCACCACTGAGCTAAATCCCTGCCCCTGAAAGGATTCTGTGTTTACAGCCAGCCTTCCTAGTTATAAGGTCTACTGATTTGGAATATAAATTGCATCTGTAAAAGCAATTTTAGAAATACCTATATTATTGTTTAAATAATGAAATTAGGGAATTTGAAAAGAAGGAACATCTTTAGCATTATATCTACTACACAGGTAACACTGGTCTGACAGAAAGAATCTGGAAGCATTCCTACTTTTAATCTTCTAAAAATGTTTATTTAAAATTGGTACTGTTTCTTTTCTAAATGTTTGACGGAATTCACTAGTCTATCAAATTCACTGGACTGAGCTTTTTACTTTGGTGAATTTTAAAATAACTATGTTGATGTCATATTTGTTACAGGTCTGTTAAGATTTTCTATTTCATCTTGTGTTAGATTTGGAAGTTTGTATCTTTCTAGGAAATTTCACTTGGATTATCTAACTTGGTAACACAATAGTGTTTATAGTAATTCCTTAAAGACTTAATTTCTTTAAAATTGGTAATGAAACCAATTTTGGAAATCTATATTTCCTTTTTAAAAAAATTTTATCAATGCTGTTTATTTTTTTCTCAAAAATATTTTATTTCAGTAATATTTAGCATTTTTATTGTTTTCTATGTAGCAATTCCTACTATAATCTTCATGTTTCCTTTCTTCTGTTTGTTTTGGGTTTAGTTAGCTCTTATCTTTCTAGTTTCTTAAGATGAAGTTTTTTTATTTTGTATGTAGTTAATATTTCACGTATCTATTTTAAACAAGGTTTTAACTGCAGCCCATGAATATTTTCATTTTTATTTGAAATTGTTTTTCTAATTGAGTTATGCTTCAGAATAATGCATGTGTCCTTGTCTAGTATGTATGTTCTATAATCAGTGAATGGAATGTTCTATGTGTATTAGCTGATTGTATTGATAGATATAATATAGTTGACGGTATTGATAAAATTTTCAATATCCTTATTGTTTACTCTTTTTTTCATTAAGTTTATTGGTACATTTTAGGTATAAAATACAGTTACATTCATCACTGGGATCTTGTACCTTCACATGATGCATCTTGGTTCTTATTTTGTCCCCTTCCCCTGCCCTCCCTTCACCCTCTCCACCCTTTCCTATTTGCAAAGAATTTGTTTCCATTTTTTTTTCTTTTCTCATATGTTTTCTTTTCCCTTCTTTCCTTTCTCCTACCCCTCCCACTTCCCTTACTCCTTTAGACCTTTTCTTCCTATTAAGCAATATCAATTATACATTGTTTTAATTATAATATCAAAATTTATAAGACATTACCACAGATTTTACAGAATTTAAAAGGATATAGAAAGCATATTACAAAAATCTTTTTTGAAATAAATTTGACAACTTCTAAGAAGTACCTTGGAAGACAAATTAATGAAACTGACTCTGGAGGAAGTATAAAATTTGAATAGCACCTATTAAAGAAAATATATTCCTACCTTGAAAACCTACCTATATGACAACAGCAGGCTCATAAACATTTTAACTGATAAATTATATAGAAAAATTAAAGCAGAAAAAAGAAGGAACACTTCTCCCCTCACTTTAGGAAATCAACATTGTGCTAATCCTAAAAATGGATGAAGAAAAAAGTATGAACATAGATAGAAATTTGTTTAACAAAACAAACTATTGGAAGTCAGATCTGGAAGGATGTAGAAAGTGCTTTTGTTATAGGGATGGTAGTGTTGGTTCAACATTGGAAAATCCACAGCCAAAAGTCATCATTTAAACAGAGGAAAGGAAAAAGCCATATGATCCTCTCATTAGTTGCAGAAAAAGCATTGGACTAAATACTACAGCTATTCTTGGTAAAAGCTATCAGGAGGCTAGAAGTAGAACAGAACCTTCTCAACAGATAAGACATGTACTCCATACTTTCAGCAAAAATGCCATATATGAATGGAAAAGATACAATGCTTTATCTCTAAGGTGAGGAACAAGGGCAGACATGCCTACTCTTCATCTGTCCATTAAACTTTGAAACATAGGCCCAAATCAAAGTAGACTGGCAATAAAAAGAAATAATTAGCACAGGATTGGAAAGGTAGAAGCAAAATCTTTATATGTAGATGAAATGATCATCTACAGAGAAAATACTAAGAAGTCTCTAGGAACCCCTACAACTTGTATCTGAATTTAGCAGGATTGGAAAACACAAGTTATATATAAAAATTAAGGTCTATGTATACTTGCTATAAATAAAGATTGGATATTGAAATTTAAAAGTTATGTAGGAGTACAAAGGACCTAGAAAAGTAAAAAGAAAAAAAACAGTGTTGGAAGACATTTATTACCTATTTTTTAAGACTTCCTCTAAATCTACAGTAATCAAGGCAGGGTTGGCATGAGGAAAGATGTACAGATCATTGGTATAGAATAGAGAATCTAGAAATAGAAACACACATATATGTTCCATTGAGTTTTGAAAGATTATTTAACGTTAACATTTTATAGAACAAAAACTCAACTCAAGAGCAGAGGAAAAGAGTGTTTTCAGCAAATGGTATAGAACATCTGTTATCTGCATGTAAAAAATTAACTTCAGGGCCGGGGATTTGGCTCAGTGGTTGTACCACTTCCTTCACAAGCACAAGGACCCTAGTTCAATCGTTGGGACCAAAAAAAAAAAAAAAAATTAACTTCAACTCTTTATTTCCATACATAAAAATAACTTGAAAGGATTTGTGAACCTAAATATGAAAGACTAAAACTATAAAACTTTAAGAAGAAATTAGAAGGGAAAATATTCATGAATTTAGGGTAGGCAAGAATTTCCTAAAATACAAAACACATGATGTATAAAAGAAAAAAATTGATGAGATTCCATCAAAATTTAGAACTTTAAATGACATCATTAAGAAAAGGAAAAATATTCCTTAAAAAGACCATATTTATAATACATATAAGACCATATTTATAATACATATAACCTATGGCCAGAATATATAAAGAACACTTGCACCTCATTTAAAAAGTAGACACAAGAAGATGATAAATAGCCAGTCCAGCACAAGGAACAGTGTGCAACACTAGAATCAGAAAAATATCAATCAGTACAATAACAAGATCGTAGTATATGCTCATTAGGGAGATTAAGTTAAAAGTTTTAAAAAGAACAAATGTCAGCTTAGGTGTGAACCAGTTAGAACTTTCTAATACTGCTAATGTGAATGTAAAATGATAAAACCATTTTGGAAAACAATATAGAAATTTCTTGTATTAGTGTTAAGAACCAACAGTTCTGTTCTTAAGTTTTTACTTAAGAGAAATGAAAACACATGTTCACGATAGATTTGTACATACAAGTTGACTATCCCTTATCTGAAATTCTTGGGACCAGAAGTGTTTCAGATTTGGGTTTGAAATTCACTTGATCTGCAAAGAAGATAGCTATTCCTGCTTTTTTTTTGGTTCCTGTCCCAAGGAGTATTGTTTTCCACCCTTTAAGGTTCAGTCTATGAGTTTCTTTTTGAATTAAGTGTGTTTCTTGTATGAAGCATATTGTTGGTTTTTTGCTTCTTGTCCCATTCTGCCAGTCTATTTCTTTTGATTGGTGAATTGAGAACATGAACATTGGTGGTTATAACTGATGCGTATTGACTTATCATTGTCATGACTTTTACTTTTTGTTGGATTCTCCCCCTTTGCTTTTAATTTCTTGTCATGCCAGATGGATTCATTCTGCTGTACTTCCTAGGGATGTAATCCTCATTTTCTTTTCCTAGGATATTGTTTAAAATTTTTTGGAGTGTTGGTTTGGTATTCATGAAGTTCCTGAAGTGCACTTTGTCATGAAAGTATTTTACTTCTCCATCAATTTTGAAAGATAGTTTTGCAGGGTATATCAAACTGGGTTGAAGGCTTTTTTCCTTTAGGGCTTGAAATACATCACTCCAATCTCTTCTTGCCTTGAGGGTTTGTGTTGAGAAGCCTGCTGTGATTCTGATGGGCTTGCCCTTGTATGTGATTTGTTTCTTTTCTCTAACTGCTTGTAGATTTGTTCTTCTGTTGGGTTTATGGAATCTTAACACTTATATGTCTATGTGTAGTTTTTTTTTTTATCAAGGCTAGTTGGAGTCCTATATGCCTCACTTATCTGTATGTCAAGTTCTTTTTCCTTCCTTGGGAAGTTGTCTGCCACCATTTGTGTGAATAGTTTTTTTATGTCATCTGCACTATCTCCTGTTTCTTCATTGAGTCTGACCTTTGCATCATTTAGCAGCTGCTGGATTGATTTCTCACTGTCCCTTACTATTTTAAGGCAATTTTTCTTTTCCTGGTCACTAATTACAATCTTATTTTCTATATCTGAAATTCTGTCCTCACATTGGCTCATTCTGCTGTATAAGCTTTCAACGAAGTTTTTAATCTCCTGGAAATCTGTTTGTATCTGTTTTATGGATTCCATTTGTTTCCTATGTTGGGATTCCATCATATTCCTCAGTTCCTCTCTTTTTTTTATCTGTGACTTCTCTAGATTTACTATTCATGTCTTGCACTATGGGCACAATCTCTGCTGTTATCTGAAAAATTATTTCCAATTTTATTTTTTCCAGATCCTCTTTTGTTGCCACTTCAGGGAGTCCAGATGGTTGAGTATCAGAGTGTTCCGCCTCATTTCCCTTTGGGGTTTCTTTAGGTGATCTAGAAGTCTGGTTTTGAGACTTGTTTACATGTCTTCTCATTTTAACAGGGCAGGTGGGGGTCTGTTGCTGGCTCACCTCCTTTGTGCTGGGGGAGGGGGTGGTACTGGGGCCCAGAAGCCTCTTCCTGGACACTGGGAGCTGCTTACTTCCTGTGCACTGTGGGGGGTGGTATGGCAGCCTGGAAGCCTCCTCCTGGGTACTAGGAGATGCTCACCTCCTCTCTGCTAGGGGAGGGGGTGGTAAGGCAGCCCAGAAGCCTCCTCCTGGGCACCCTTGCTGTTTACTCTTTCGTTATTCTTTCAGTTATTAAGAGGTGATTCTAAAATCTGCAAATATTCTTGTTGAGTCCATGTTTCTTCTTTCAATTTCATCACTATTTACCTCTCAGAGTTGCTACTTTTTAAAAGTGTTCATTCATTTGTAATTGCCATATATTTAATCTTTTTTCTTTGTATTCATCAAATTAAATAGTTTCTATTGATGTATTGTCATAAAGTATTGATCTTTTCTTCTGCCTATTTAATGTGCTCTGAAACTCATCTGACCTACTCCCCTACTTAGTTATTTTTATTTTCTACTGTAGAAATTCCACTTACATTTTTTTAGTTTCTATTGCTTTATTGAAATTTTGTTATTGCAGTCATATTTTTAAATACCTGAAACATTATTTCTTATCATTCTTTGACCATATTTACCATAGCTGCTTTGAAATTTTTATCTACTAAATTCAACATCTGGTGCCAGAGTTGGTTTCTATTGATTGTTTTTATTGTCCTTGAGATGGTTCATGATTTTCTGATGTTTTGCCCTCTTGAACTTTTTGTTGACAAGTAGAACTTTAGATATATGGTAGAGGTTTTGATTTTATTTTTGAAATTTTAAAGTTGTCTGTACATAATCTGCTCATGCCATTGAGATATATATATATATATATATATATATATATATATATATATATATATATATATATGATGTGTGTGTTTCATTTTTATTTTAAATTATGGATTCCCAGGGATCTTTACCATGGCTGGATATCCCAATAGTTAACCATTCCACATATTATGAATTTTTTACTATTTGTCTTTGTTTCACAAACTAAATATCCTTGTTAGACATTGGTCTCACCCTCCATCTGGGAAATAAATACAAATCTGTTTTAGTATTGTAGAATGTTTTATTTCCCTCCTTGAAGAAAAATAGGGCTTAAGGGAAATTTTCACTCAAGTGTTATAGCAAGGAAGGAGCAATGGTTGAATATAAATTACATTATAAATTTTCTTCAAGTATTTTCTACCCACTGCACTTCAATATCTTTAAAAATAATCATTGTTCTTTGTGGCTTAACTTCTTTCTCCAAACACCGAGAGTAATGGACATGTTCATGTTGGTCAGTTTTAGAATAAAGAGGAAAATTAGTGAAGTTCACAGAGTCATTATACTCCATTTACCCTTGGAGAATACAAATGTATTTTTTTTGGTTAAAACATCTTTATATATTATGTGTAAAAAAGTGATAATTTTAAATAACATATTTGAAAACTAATAACCACATTGACAAATTTATTTAATCAGATTTTGATTTGAAGAAGACAAGAAACTGCTGTCTCTTTTAACTGATGTTTGATAATTATTTAGTACAAGTCTTTCCCAATAAAGATAAAATTATCAGTTATTTTGTGTAGATTTTAAGCCTGGTGTCTTTTATAACATGCTTTTTGAAGATAGGCAACATGTCCAAATATGAAAGGGAGCATTGAAGAGAGAGTAAATTTCAAGATCATCATAAACATAATATTTAATATTAGAAAAATAAAATCAACATGTATTATCATCTCCCCATAAAATTTCTCCACTTATTTTCAAAGTTTCTTATTCTTAACTTCTGAATAACTTGGTCTCAGAGGTACCCAAGGTATTCTCAAAATAAAGATTGTCCCTACTGCAATGGTTTAAGTGTGTCCTTCCAGAGTACATGTGTTGTACAATGTCCAAAGCAATAATGTTAAGAGATGGTATTTTTAAGAAGTAATTAGGTCATAAGCATAGACCTGTAATGGGCTAATGTCATCATTGCAAGAATTGATTTGTTATAGAAGAATGGATTTGTTATAGAAGAGTTTGATCCTTTCACATGTGCCCCTTGCATGTGCTCCAGGTACAGGTCCTTGATCTTGGATGCCCCAGTTTGGGGAATTTTGTGAAATTAAGTTCAATCGTTTATAAACTTTCTGGTCTGTGGTTTTCTGTTATAGCAGAAGAAAATGAACTAAGACACCTACACATTTCCTGGCATGTAGTTTTTCCCCCTTTTGCTTAAGACAAGCCAAAAAAAAGAACCCCAGGTAAGCAAAAGTGCAGTTCCTTCTAGTCACAGATTGTCTTGAGAAAATCTAAAGGAAGTTTTGGTATTGTAGAATGTTTTATTTCACCCCTTGAAGAAAAATGGGGCTTATGGGAGATTTTAGCTCAAGTGTTATGACAAGTAAAAACAATAGCTGCATATAAATAGGTAGTCCCTTATGTCCCTTAAGCCCTCTTGCCCTAGGTGGAAAGTGTGGTGGGGCCAAAGAAAGAGGCAAACAGATGCAAGGTTGCACAGAAGGCAGCAGCAAACCTAGAGGATCTGCATGACTTGGGTCAGAGGTAGGGGCATGTGTAGTAATCAGGAGAATAGTGAATTTCATCCAAGCCAGAAGAGACATGGTTTGTTTCAAGGTAACATCATGGATTGTCAGGTATCTTCCTGGTGTGATGACATAAGGTATGGTGGTAAAACTACCTACCAATCTAATGATTTTGTTTTTTTTATAATATATTGGGAAACCGAGGAAATAATCCAGCTTCACTCAGGCATAGTCATGGTGGTTTTGACTAAAGATGGGTTTCCTTAGGTCAGGCTGGGTCTCTTGAGAGATTCTGATAAAATACTTTGGATTTGGTAGTCATTTTATAGTGAAGCTTTTAGAAATGAGTTAAGATTAGATTAGCTACTACTGAAATTTTTTTATCAACTTTTAATTTTTCTTCTTAACTTTTCTTTTCACAGATTTCCACATGGTTTCAAACTGTCTCCAAATATTAATTCAGTTGTGATGAAAATCTACAAAGCTTAATTTCAACTGTATCTTCTACTAGCATCAAGAAAATGAAAATAAAATGCCAAACATATCTTCTAGGGCCCTTTTGATAATATTAGAGGCCCCTAATAAGAGGGTATAGTATTTGTCCAATTTATTATGCTAAGATATTGCCATACCTACTTAGATGAAAGAAATGTTCTAAATGCTAGGTATATTTTTCACCTCCCAAAATATTAATTATAATAATTTCAAAATTATTATTATATTTTAAAGTTTATTGCCTGTTTGCTGTCCTGATACTGTTGTAGGTAAACAAATCAATTCAATAATTTGGAAAATAAGGCTTCGATCACTTTGATCTGGATTGTAAATCTCTAAGAATATTTCAACATTGAAAAGACAAGATGTGATGCAAAATGAAAACAAATACACACTGACCCCGTGAAACTTTAACTTTGAACTTTAACTTTTGTTTGCTTTGTTAATTCTATATTTAGAAGGTAATTTGGTAGGTGGTTATTTCCTCTAGTTAATTGAATTTTAAATTCATATTTGAACACTAGCTTACATTTTATTATATTAGTATATGTTAATGTATTTGTTTCACAAGGGCACGCACATAAAATTTCAGGCAAAAAAAAAAGACAACAAAGTCTACCATCATATTTACCTCTCTGACAATTGTTTAGATCATTTGATTTTGTGCATTTAGCATATCGAGTAATTATTTTTTGGAATAGCAAACTGCAATACAAAGTTTCTAGGCCAATAAAATGATTATTTTGATTTAGGAAAGCAGTATTTCAGTAATAGCTATCATTGACATAAGTTATTTCTTCCTTATTGCGCTACCATCTCGGGAATTAAAGAAAAAGTCATAACAGTGCAAAGAAATGGCACAAATGTCATCCTTGTTATGTGAATATTGCTATGTAATATTTAGCAAAATCTTATTTCAGAAACCCCTCACTGCCAGAGGTCACACAGAAGTAACCTTTCCAATGTACAACACCGTCAAGGTCAGCAGAACAGGGGTCATGGGTCACAATATCCTGTGTAGTTGGCAGAAAACAACAGCTTCTCTGGCATAAAATCATTTACTCCTATTTTAGATGCATCATAATAAAAAATCCTAATCAAAATGTCTATTTTAGAGGAAAGGACAAAGAGTAAATTATTTAAGAGAAGAACTTCCTGTAATCCCAGCACTTTGAGAGGCTGAAGTTGAGCCTGGTCAATTTAGTGACTCAGCAAGGCTCTGTCGCAAAATTTAAAAATTTATAAAAGGACTAGAGATGTAGGTCAGTGTGAAGGCCATCGGTTCATTCCCAGTACTGCAAAAATGAAGGGAGGAGAAGAAGAGAGAGGATAATTGGACATAGTCTGTCCAAAGTCTGTCTGTAATTGTCTAGTATTTTATGGTTTTATTGATGCCTTTATGGACCTTATTTGCTTTTCACCGACATTTTGTTTGTTCCTTTTTTTTTTTTTTTTTGGATGCCGGGGATCGAACTTGGGTCCTTGCACTTGCGAAGCAGGTGGTGGAACCACTGAGTTAAATCCCTGCCCCTTCACCAACATTTTGGTTGGATTTTTACTGGTGAGACAACTTATTTTGACCTCTTTTTTCAATAAATTACAGAAAAAATATATAATCTTCAACTCACTTTTTAAAAAATCAGGTATATTTTTATTTAACCATGCCAACAAAGACTTCAAGAAATGATGCTCCGTAGTTTAACATTAAAGGAAGACAATGAAAAAGGTTAAATTCAAGTAAATTTTAAGTAACCATCATATACATAGACACAAAAAGACACATACCTACACTTTTCCATCTAGAGACAAGGTAGGGATAAACAGCCGAACATAGCCCCATGCCGATGAATTGCAATATGAAATCATTTAAGAATTAATGGATCTGCTAATGATTGAGATTTTAGCAAAATATTAAATTATTCTTACTGTCTACTTTATCAAAACAGTGTATGAAGTATTTTAGAAGATTGTAAAATAAAGTTGTTAAAGGTTAACTTTGGATGATTTCAATGAAGTATTCCTCTCTTCTCTCGATCATCCTCTTCTACTGACAATCTCAACCCTTCTTCTGCCCTGGGAGAGCCTACACCTTGACTCTGGAACTCTATCCAGAAGTTATTCTATAATTGCTCCCTAGGCAATTGCTCACTTATTACCAAGCTTTAGATGATAATAATCCACAAATGCATATCTCCAGGGCAGATTTATTCTTTTACTTAGAACTAAATCCAAATGCTACCTTTGAGGTTTTTATGCCCTCAAACCATGGCAGACTTTCCAGTGTATTGCATACCATTCTTTTACTCCAGCTATTCTGGTCACCTTTCTCTTCCTAAAGCAGAACAAAAGACTCTCTCATGTTAGAACTTTTCTGCTTACTTTCTACTCTGCCAAACCTGCAAAACAAAACAAAGCATTTCCTGGGATTTTCTGTGGCCAGCATTCAACATCATTTTAAATGGTCTGTAATCAAGATTTCCGTGACAAGCCATGTGGGTCCTCATAATGATTTCCATTACAGCACATTGTTTATTTCTACATAGTAAACATATAAGGACACACAGAGTCATATACATGCAAGTTCTAGGACTAGTAAAATATTATTTCATCAGACCCAAATTTTAAGTTTCATGCTAGGGAATATTAAACTTCTTGCTATAGTGTAAATCTTTAATGTCCCCTAAAAGTCTGTGTGCTAAAGGGTTGTTCCCTTGTGTGGTGCTATTGAGAGGCACTATGAAACTGTAGAAAGAGGGACTTTGTGGGAGGCTCTACAGACATTGAGGTCATTAGGAAGCATTTGAGGAGGGATATGGAACTCTGGTCTCTTCCTCTTCCTTTTCTGCTTCCTAGGCATGAAGTTAGTAGCTTGCTCTGGCACAGGCTTGCGCCATGCATAGTTATCTGGTACTGTATTCCAACAGAGACTCAAAGTGATAAGTTCAACCCATTTTGAAGTGGAACTGCCCAAACTGAGCCAAAATAACTCTTTTTTTTGTTATAATTTAATTATCTTATAGCAACTGAAATCAGACTGATATATATGTTCTACTTCATTTTATCCCCAGTAACTACTTTACTACAGCTATTAAATATCTATTTGATGAATGAACAAATGACTTCATGGTTTACAGAAGAGTAGGGTGTCCCTTAATAGGACAGTTGCATGTATGTCTTATGTATGTATGCTCACAACTAAGTCTACCAAATCCCCTGGTTTTAATACTTTTTTTTTTCTTTACAGGGAACTGAACTTGGGACCTTGCACTTGCGAGGTAGGCAGCGGAACCCCTGAGCTAAATCTCTGGCTCTAACACCACTTTTTATAGTGACAGCACAAATTTGGTTACTTAACTTGTCTTATCTGGTTATTAGTCTTAAACCATGAAATTTTCAGATATTTTCTCACTGATCAGATGTGTTGTTAGAGTTCTTTTTCTTTCAGGACCCAATATTATGTATGTTTATTCATGATATACAGAAGCCTATTGAAGCCAATCTATAGAGGGTATGTAACATTTATCTATAAAATGTAGACAGTTATTAATAGTATGTTATAAAATTCTCCCTGAAATATACTGATGGCTATCAGTAATTACTAGAAGCCTCTCACAATGAATGGATTGGGTTTGGAAAAGCACCGTGCTAGGGAAGAATAAAAAAATCAGTGTCATAAAATAAATGTAATATATTAACAAAGCAATTACACTATACAGATGAGTACATTTAAAAATAAATAATTTAAATTAAATATGTTTAAGATACTATGAGAGAAGAAAATATTATTTTCACAAAAGAGGAGTAGATAATTGTGGAAAAGAACCAAGTGCTTGCAAGGATTAATTTCAGAAAAAAATAGGCGAATGGATATATTTAGATAGTTTGTAAATGATCTGGAAATTTAAACTAAGACTTCACAAGGAGAAAGAAAAAAGAGTAAACTATAAATTGCATTTCCCTTCCCTGTACAGAATTCAATTTTCACTTTATAGTGATAGGTTATGTTTTCAATAATTCCCAGCCTTTATGTTTTCAAAATACTAGTTTTATTCTATTCTCTCTAAAATCTTTTTTTCAGAGTCACTCTTAGAATGGTGCTTCTATGTTAAATTCTATTTTCGTATTTCTTATTTTTTCTTGTTCTTCATTTCTTCTAATAAAATAGAAAGCTGAATCATTGTAGAGAGAAAGCCTGTATATAGCTCTAAAGGGAAGTGATTAGAAATAGCCAGAATTTTTAGACCACAACTTGCTGTGCTCAAAGATTAGAGGGGTTGCATGCAGAAACTGGAGGATAAAGGACAGAAATCTTAGAAATCTCATAGGCTGGAAATCTCAAGTTTCTCTTCCCCAAATATTAGGCTGAGACTTGTTCAGCACCTGTCTCGAAAGCCTACTTTAAAGACTTCTCAACAATATTTAAAAAAAATCCCCTTGGTCTAAATACCAGGTTCAGGGTAAAGTTTTCCAAATAGACTTACTATTTCACAGAGCTGAAACAAAGTGCTATAATCATGGAACAACATACAAGCCAAGCCAAGGCAACAATTAGGGAATTGTCCTGTTAATAAAATAACAAGTTAGGATTACCAAGGTCTCTGATTACTTTATTTCCAAAGAAAATTTCAGTATCTTCTGTGTGCTCTACTAGGCAAGTTTCTCTAGAAACCACAGAACCCCAAGTAACAGTTATCCCATGTGAGCCACTGAGTAACGAGATGGAAAGATCCTGAGATTCTAAGTGGGTACATGGCAGAATTGTTTTGCTAGTATGAATTTCCCACTTTGGAATTTAAGGTATTGCATTTTTAGATTGCCTTTGTAATGGAACCTTAGGCTTTACTGTATTTTCACAATTACAATACTTTTCTAATCCTTTGATTTGCAAAATCTATGCACTTCCTTATTTTCCGAAATGGTTTTTCCTTTTTCTTTTAACTCATGACTCATGGGAGGATTAACATAAGGAGCCTTGATTATGGATAGTTTCATGATTTTTAAAATTAATTTTATTGGTATATTTTAGGTATACAATGACATTCTTCATTGGAGATTTGTACCTTTACATAATCAATCTTGGTTCTTATTTTTACCCCCGTTCCCCTGACTTCTCTTCAACCTCTCCACCTCTATTTAAAAGACTTTGTTTCCATTTTTTACTTTTCTCATATTAATTCCATTCCCTTCTTTCCTTTCCCCAATCACACTCCTCCCATTTCCCTTTCCCCTTTGCACCTTTTATTCCTATTTCACATTATATATTAGACATTTTGATCCTTATTTACATTTTCAGATTCTCACAACAGAGATTCAGTATTTACACGTGTTTCCTATTTATTTCACTTAAGAGTATCACCTCAATGTGCATTCATTTAGCTATAAATGACTCCAATTTCTCATTCTTTATGGCTGAGTAGTACTCTATTTTATTTAAAAAATACATTTTCTTTTTAAAATAAGTGTGTGTGTGTGTGTGTGTGTGTGTGTGTGTATATATATATATATATATATATATATATATATATATATATATATATATATAGTTACCAGGGATCAAACACTCTGGACCTTGCACTTTCAAGGCAGGCAGCAGAACCACTGAGCTAAATCCCTGGCCCAAACACATTTTCTTTATTCAATATTCTGTTGATGGGCAATTGGGCTGTTTCTAAGTTTTAGCTATTACAAACTGTGCTGCCATGAATGTGAGTGCACATAAATCTCTGTGCTCATTCTTTTAATTATTTTGGAAAGATATCCAGTAGGGGAATAGCTGGGTCAAATGGGACCTCTAATCCTAGTCCTTTGAGATATCTCCATACTGATTTCCACAGTAGTTGCACCAGTCTACACTCCCAACAACAGTGGAAAAGTGTTCCTTTTTGCTCACAGCCCCATAAGCATGTTATTGGTTGATTTCATGATAGCAGCCATTCTTTCTGAGGTGAGGCAGAATCTCATCATTGTTTTTATTTCCATCTCTCAAATCACCAGTGATGTTGAACATTTTTTCATATGTCCACTTGCCATTTCTACTTCTTTGTCTGAGAAATGTCTGTTCATTTCAGATCCCCATTTTTAAACTAGATCTTTAATTTGAGAGGTCTGATTTTTTTCAAGTCTGTATTCTAGAGAGTAGACCTTTGTGTGAGGAACAGCTGGTAAAACTTTTTTCCACATTGTAGTTTGTCTCTTCACACTGTTGTTGGTTTCTCTTGCTGTGCAGAAGCTTTTTAATAAGAAGAGATCCCACTTGTTGATTGTTTGTGCTAGTTCACATCCAACTGAAATTTCTTTTCATGAAATCTTTTCCTATGCTAAAGTCTTCAAGAGTTCTACCTAACATCTCTTCGAGCCACTTTAATGTTTCTGTTTTAATATTTAGATCTTTAGTCCATTTCAATTTTAGTGTAGTGCATGGTGAGAGATATAGGTCTAGTTTTAATCTTTGACAAGTTGAAATCCAATTTTTCCAGCACCATTTATTAAAGAGGCTCTCTTTCCTCCAGTGAGGGTATTTAGCTCCTTTGTCTAAGATGAACTGGCTGAGTGTGTCTGGAGTTTTTTGTGAATCTTCTAAATGGTTCCACTGATCCTTAGGTCTGTTTCTTTGCCAGTACCATGCTCTTTTATCACAGTAGCTTTGTAATATAGATTCAAGTTGGGGATTATAATAACCCCTCACTTCTCTTTGTTGCCTACAATTGCTTTTGCTATTCTAGGTCTCTTCTTGATCCAAATGAATTTTTGAATTGTTTTCTCAAGATCTGTGAAGTATGCTGCTGGAATTTCAATTGGGATTGATTTGAATCTATATAGCAATTTTGCAAGTATGGCCATTTTCACTATATGGCTTCTTTCTACCCAGGAGCAAGGGACATCTTTCCATTTTTTGATATCCTCTTCAATCTCTTTTTTTCAGAGTGCTATAGCTTTCACAATAGAAGTCTTTGATTTCTTTTGTTGATTCCTAGGTATTTCATGATTTTGGATGTTATTCCTACGTATTTCATTATTCCTAGGTATTTCATTATTTTGGATGCTATTGTGAAGGAAGTTGTTTCTCCAGCTCCTTTTTCAGTAAGTCTGTTGTTTGTGTACAGGAAACTATTGATTCTTGTGTGTTGACCTTGTATTCATCTATTCCACTGAATTTTGTTATTAAGTCTAGAAGACTTTTGGTGGAGTTCTTGGGGTCTTCTATATAGAGTATCAGGTCATCATCAAATAATGTCAATTTGACTTGTTTGTTTCCATATTTATTCCTTTTATTTCTTTCTCTTGTCTAATTGCTGTGATTAATGTTTCCAAAACTATATTGAACAAGAGTGGTGATACTGGACATCCTTGTCTTGCGTCTGATTTTAGTGTGAAGGATTTCAGTTTTTGACCGTTTATGGCTTTTATCAGATTGAGATAGAAACTGTCTATTCCAATATTTTGTACGTTTTTTTTCATATGTTGGATTTTGTCAAATGCTTTTTCTGCATCTATTGAGATGATCATATGGTTTTGGTTTTTGTCTGTATAAATATAATGCTTTATATTTATTGATTTCCATATGTTGAACCATCCCTGCATCCCTGGGGTGAAATTCACTTGGTCAGGGTGTATGATCTTGATGATCTTCTGGATTCTATTTGACTGTATCTTCTTAAGGATTTTTGCATCTATGTTCATTAGTGAGATTGGCCTATGGTTCTCTTTTTTGGTTGTATCTTTCTCTGCTTTTGGGATCAAGATGATGTTTGCTTCCAGGAATGAATTTGGGAGTATCGCTACCCTTTCAATTTCATTGAAGAGTTTAAACAGTAGTGGCAGTAGTTCCTCTCTAAATGTCTTGTAGAATTCAGCAGTGAAGTCATCAGGACCCAGGATTTTCTTGGTAAGTTTTTAATTGCGTTTTCAACTTCATTGTTTGATACTGAGTTGTTGAGAATTTTTAGGTCTTCTTAGTTTAACTTTGATAATTCATACATATCTAGAAATCTGCCCATTTCTTCAGTGTTTTCCATCTTATTGGCATATAGGTTCTCAAAGTAGGTATTGATGATCCTCTGGATTTCTGCTGGGTCTATTGTAACGTCACCCTTTTCATTCCTAATTACATGAATTTGGGCCTTTTCTTCCCTTTTTTTAAATAAGGTTGACTAAGGTTTTGTCAATTTTGTTTATTCTTTTGAAGAATGAACTCCTTGCTTCAGTGATTTTTTTTGTATCATTCTCTTAGTCTCCATTGCATTGATTTCTGCTCTGGTCTTCATAATTTCCCCCCTTATATGAACTTTGGGTTTGTTCTGCTCTTCTTCTAGAAGCATGAGGTTCAGCATCAAGTTGTTCAATTGGGCTACCTCTGTTTTCCTACTATGAGTATTCATTGCTATGAATTTCCCTTGTAAGAGTGCTTTCATTGTGTCCCATAGATTCCAATATGTTCTATTGTCATTGTCATTTAATTGTAGGAACTGTCTGATTTCTTCTTTAATTTCCTCTGTGACCCATTGATTATTCAGAAGTGTTTTGTTCAATTTTCATGTGTGTATGCAATTCTTCTGGTTTCTTTTGGTATTGATCTCCAATTTCATCACACTGTGGTCTGATAATATACAGGGGATAACTTCAATTCCTATGCACTTACTTAAATATGTTCTATGAGGAATTATGTGATCTATTTTGGAAAATGACCTGTGTGCATCTGAAAAGAATGTGTATTCTGATTTTGTGGGATGAAACACTGTAAACATCTGTTAAGTTCATTTGTTCAAGACTTTGATTGAATTCTAGTGTTTCATTGTTTATTTTTTATCTAGTTGATCTATCTATTTGTGACAGTGGGGTATTGAGGTCCCCCACTACTATTGTATT
Source organism: Heterocephalus glaber (assembly GCF_053883595.1). Taxonomy (NCBI): domain Eukaryota; kingdom Metazoa; phylum Chordata; class Mammalia; order Rodentia; family Bathyergidae; genus Heterocephalus; species Heterocephalus glaber. The sequence goes on along the minus strand of NW_028258406.1, from coordinate 9,581,301 downwards.
AGTGCATATTTGAGTTTTCGTGTCCTTTAGTTTTTGTTTTATATAGTTGGGCACACTAGTATTTGGTGTGTTTATATTTATGAGCATCATTTCTTCCTCTTGGATTTTTCCCTTTACAAGGGTGTAGTGTCCTTATTTGCCTCTCTCAATCAGTGTTGGTTTGAAATGCATTTGATTTGCAAAGAGGATAGCTACTTCTGCTTTTTTTTGGGTTCTTGTCCCATGAGTTTCTTTTCAAATTAAGTGGGTTTCTTGTATGCAGCATATTGTTGAATTTTGCTCTTGACCCATTCTGCCAGTCTATTTCTTTGATTGGTGAATTGAGACCATTAATATTGATCATTTTAACTACATGTGTATTAACTTATCCTTGTCGTGACCTTTTCCTGTTGGATTCTCTCCCTTTGCATTTAATTTCTTGTATGACCTGATAGGTTCCTTCTGCTGAGCTTTTTTGGTTGTAGCCTTCATTGCCTTTTCCTAGGATATTGTTTAAAATTTTTGGAGTGCTGGTTTTATATTCATGATGTTCCTCAGGTGTTCCTTGCCATTAAAGTATCTTATTTCTCCATTGATTTTGAAAGATAGTTTTGCAAGGTACATCAATCTGATTTCAAGAGTGTTCTCTTTTAGGGCTTTAAGTACTTCACTCCAGGCTCTTACCTTGTGGTTTTTTCTTGAGAAGTCTGCCATGATTCTGATGGGCTTACTCTTGTAAGTGATTTGCTTCTTTTCTCTAAGTGCTTGTAGAATTTTGTTCTTTTGTTTCTGGAATCTTAACTATTATATGCCTAAGTGTAGATTTTTTTTTTATCATGGCTAGTTGGAGTTTTTTTATCATGGCCTATATGCCTCACTCATCTGTATGTCAAGTTCTTTCCCCTGCTTAGGAAGTTTTCTGCCATTACTTCTGTAAACAGTTTTTGTTTTTTTTATGTCATTTGCACTCTCTCCTATTTCTTCATTGACTCTTATCATCCATATGTTATTCTTCTTTGCATCATCTAGCATTTGCTTGGATCGATTTCTCATGGTCCCTTACTATTTTTAAGAAATTTTTCTTGTCCTAGTCACTAATTGAAATCCTGTCTTCTGTATCTGAAATTCTGTCCACACATTGGCTCATTCTGCTGTGTAAACTTTCAACGGAGTTTCAATCTCCTGGAAATCTGTTTGCATGTGTTTTATAGATTCCATTTATTTCCTATGTTGTGATTCCATCATGTTCCTCTACTTTTTATCTGTGTCTGCTCTAGATTTATTAATCATGTCTTGCACTATGGACACAATCTCTGTTGTTATCTGAGAAGTTATTTCTGATTTTATTTTTCCAAATCCTCCTTCATTGCCAGTTCAGCAAGTCCAGGTAGTTGAGTATCAAATTGTTCCATCTTGTTGCCCTTTGGTGTTGTCTTAGGTTATTTGGAAGTCTGGTTTTGAGACTTGTTTATGTGTCTTCTCATTTTAACAGATGCAGCCTGCTGTGCCTTTGTTGAGGTGACTTTTTGCTCACCCAGTATTCCTCAATTCTCAACAATCCACCAAGAGGCCTTTCCTCTGCTGCTCACCCCAATGCTGTCTGTGTGGTCCTCTGGGTGTTGGTTGTGGGCCTGTGCAGCTCTTTTCCAGGCAGAACTTTGGCTGGGCCTGTGGGTCCCAGCTGCTGGGGTGGTGGTGGGGCCCAGGCCAGAACCTTCCTGAAACTGCACTGCTCTGGTCCCCATGGGCTTCTCACTGGGATCTGTGTGCATTTACCAGTTTGATGATTATTCAATGATTGTATACTGTTTTAATATATGTTTCTAAGTTCGTGAACTTTGTGATGAGTAAATAATGAGATCTCTGGTTCCATTCCTAATCCGTACAGTTTTAGACTTTAAAATTCCCTATTTTAACATATCCATTACATTTAGACTATTGAAAATAAAAATTTCAGTTTCTCCCTATTGTTAACACAGTCTTTTACTGTCTCCGTTTTAAGGTAGGGAGATTTTTTTCAATGTTTTACTTTTCTCGTAGTTGCAACAAGACACAGTCATTAAAATTTGAGGACTACAATATGTAAGCAGACTTTTCAACCACAGATGCATCTATATGTTTATATTTTCCATCCTATCTTTTTGTCTACATATTTATTCTTTGCTTCTGGAACATGGAATGTTATCTTCCTCTTCCATATCTTAAAATATTTCATGTAACCCCTCCACACACACACACACACACACATACACACACATGTGTGTGTATGTGTGTGTGTGTGTGTGTATGTATTTATGGTTGGGGGAAGTGAGGGTCCCATCTTTTCAATCTACCTTTCTATCCAAGCGTTCAGATAGAAACATAAAAGTGAAGAAAACAGAGAATATTTTCATTTAATTAGATCCAAATGACTAAAGAGGCACAAAGGATAAAATTCTGTATTAGAGAAAATAAATATGAAGAAGGTTAAGAATATAAGGCAGATACGAATTCAAAAGCAGGATTAATAAAAGAAAGCCCACATGTTACCTATAGCTTGTTAAACTTTAATGCATCAAAGATAAAGACAAAATGCTAAAAAATTTCAGGGATGTAATTACTGTAAAGGAATCAGGAACAAAATGATATTAGGAACAATAGACGCAGGGGCTGGGGGATTAGCTCAGTGGTTCCACTGCCTACCTCATAAGCACAAGGTCGCAAGTTCAATCCACAGTACCAAAAAAAAAGGAAAAAAGAAACAAGAGATGCAACAAACATTATAAAATAATATCTCCAAAGTTCTAAGGAAAAATAGTTTTTACCCTGAAGTTGTTTAGCCACAACTATTATTCAAAGATGTAAGTGAAATAAATATTCCCTGAGACATAAAAATTTGTAACATTTACCAACCAGAATTTAGCTGAAAGAACTACTATAGTATATATTTCTTCAAGAAAAAATGAATTTGTTCATTTAAGAATCAATAAATCATACTGGCAAATGTATGTTTACACACACATACACATGCATACTAAAAGTATGATGTTATCAGCAAGAAAAAGATTATGTGTTTGAAGTAAGTAAAAATGTGGCTTTATTCCTACATTTTTTTAGAAAATTGTAGGCAATTACTTCATAGTTATCAGTATGGAAAACTAACTATTTTATAACTATGAAAAATTTCCATAGAAAAATGGAAAAATGACAAAAGTCAGGTAATTATTTATGCTGTATTCACCTGATACATTTCTGCCTATCCTTACTTGAGGATGTTACCTTGATACCAGGTTTTACCTTGCAAACAACTTTATTACTTTAAAATTGTAGATTTAAAATTTTGTTGTAGGTATTCTTGCTTTAAAATATCTTAGTAGGAATACTTGTGAGCTACAGCCTGAATTATTATATCTGATACAAGTTTTATTATGTTACAAGATAGATAAGAGTGTCTAACTCTGGATTTTCAAGGCCCTTTAATATCCTATGACAGTTGTCATTGAAGACCAAAATCCTTTTCTTTCATTTTAAAAACTATCACCAAAGAAGGAAAGAGCTTTTGACTTTAAGACTTTAAGATGTAATGCCAAAAGCCTACTATTTGTCTCTGTGAATATACCAGGAAAGAAAGTAGTAGCCTTTACTGAATATGCTGTGTTTTTATCTGAAGTAGGACTTCTACTATGCCTATCATTTAATGCACTTTGGTTTGCATTAATTCAATGTGATGAAACCCTTTTGAGACTGTGACTGTGTCTATAAGAGCATGGAAAAATCAAATTAGGCCATAAAATTTTGCCTATTCAATTTACATGAAAAGAGAAATACGTGCTAAGCAAGATTTTCTGTTACATGTTGTATAGTGTTGAGTCTTTAATATTTTTGGAGGAGTTATAACTGGTGAAGATCTCAAAGACAGCTCATTTGAAAATGATTAATCAAATATGTAATATGGAGTTTAACTTTGTGATCAATTCTTATGAAATATGACTACAGCAAATACAACAAAAGAAAAATAGGCAAATACTATTGTTTAAAAACCTATTGTCCCAACTAGTGATCAGCCTGTGGATGGAAAGGACCTTGGCCACTCTGTCCCTGCGCCCAGACCCCCAGGGGCCAGCTTAGATGCTTGGGTGGGTGTCGGCACCCTCTCTGGCTTCCTGGCCATGCTGCTACCTCGTTCCACACTACAGAGGCACAGGGGGTCCTAAAGGGCATTGTCCTGAGCTCCAGAAGATAGAGCAGAAGTGAACAACAGAAAGAGGCCTCTCTCAGGCTCCTTGATGAAAATGGAAGCCTTCTGGAAAAGTGAAGAGAATCTCTGCAATAAAGGCACACCAGACCACTGTACTTGGTAAGTTGGAGGGATCATCACCTCCCATCAGAACCTGTACTATCTTCAGGGTAAGGGCAACTGGAACCTGTAGTAGAAACTTTGCAGAGTTCAACCCTGTGGGAGGACAGGGAGATCAGCTTGGGACTTGCAGACAGACATCTGTCTGAATCTCATGGGTCTACTACTGGCTTGCTGAGACTCATTGACTTATATCTGCACACCACTGCCCATGTTGTCTATTGTGACAGCAGAGACATATCTTGAAGGAGGCCCTTCATTTTAATTTTTTTATATGTTATTTTCAAAATTTTTATTTATTTATTTTTGCTCTTATTTTTAATTTTTCTTTTTTTTCTATTCTTTTCAAAGTTTTATTTTACTCTTCTTTTTTTCTTTCTTTTCTCTTTTCTTTCTCTCTCTCACTCATTCTCTTGCTATCCCACATTGTTCTTCATCTCCCTTTTTGTTCCTGTTCTGGCTCTAATTTGGATTTCTTCTTTATTTTTCTTTTCTTCTCTTTTTCCTTCTCTCGGTTGCCATTAGTTTTAAAGGAAAGTAAATACAGTTTCTAGCCTCCATATTTCTGATAGGTTCTTCTATTCTTGTCTTTGTTCTTTCATTCTGTCTTTTCCTCTTGTCTTCAACAGTTTTTAGAGTTTGCGTGATCTTCCTATGTCTTCTGGCCTCACTGCTAAACTTTCCCTGTCCTTCTACCAATCTATCCTTCCCTCCCAACTCCTTCTAACTCCCCATCATGAAGGGAAAAATTGCTATATTTAAGAGTTTATTCACTATAAACATATGTTGGGTTGGACTTCGATTTTGATTTAATTCACACAGTTAAAGGTGATAGATTAATACCTACTACAAATTCTCATTTTCTAAGCTGTGCTTGATGCAATGGTGTTGCTGATTTTATCACTTGGGCTAAGGTGTTGTGATTGATCTGATTAGTTGTCCTTCCTGGTGTTATGAAGTTGAGATAGCCTTAGAGTCATTAGAGATGCAAAACCTAATGACCAGCTATATCTGGAAGACACCTCTGGGAAGCAATCATTCCATAAGGGTTCTAACTACAAGCAACAAATATACTTACAATAAGCAATTTTGAAGTATAGAGCCAAGAATTAAACCAAGGACAATTCCTAAAAATAAAAATGAGGAGACATTTAAGCAAGGAACAAACTCAGACTTTCACCCCACAAAAGGCAAATTCTGGGGGAAATGAGGTGGAACAGTCTGTTAATCAACTGCCCGGACATCCTGAACTGATAACACAGGAAGTAACAAAACAGATGAATGAGGCTCTAGAAAAATTCAACACAGAAATAATTTCCCAGATAACTACAGAGACAGTGACCAGAGTGAAAGACATGAGTAGAGGCTCTAGAACAGAAATAGATAAAAAATAGATGAGCTCAGAACCATGCTGGGAGCCATGAATGCCCAGCATAAGAATGAAATGAAAACCATGATCAACCAACATAAGAAAGAAATGGAATTCATGAAACAAATTCGAACAGATATCCAGGAGATTAAAAACTCCATTGAAAGCATTCAACAATGAAATTCTAGAACTGAACCAAGCTATTGAACAAATGGATTTAATAGAGGTTTACAGAGTGTTCCACTACACAAAATCAGAATACACATTCTTTTTGGCTGCAACTGGGTCATTCTCCAAAATAGACCAGATATTAGCTCATAGGACATGTATAAGTAAATGCAAAATAACTGAAGTTACCCCCTGTATATTATCAGACCATAGTGTAATAAAATTGGAGATCAATAGCATAAGAAACCACAAAATCCTCCAAAATACATGGAAATTGATAAAACTCCCCTGAACAACCAATGAGTCACAGAAGAAATTAAAGAAGAAATTAGACAGTTTCTACAACTAAATGATAATGCTAGTGCAAAATATAGGAATCTATGGGACACAATGAAAGCAGTTCTATGAGGGAAATTCATAGCAGTGAATGCCCATATTAGGAAAACAGAGAGAGCACAAATAAGCAACATAATGCAGAACCTCAAGCTTCTAGAAAAAGAAGACTATTACAAACCCAAAGCTCATACAAGAGAGGAAATTATAAAGATCAGAGCAGAAATCAATGTAATGGAGAATAAGAGAATGAAACAAAAAATTAATGAATCAAAGAGTTGGTTTTTCAAAACAATAAATAAAATCAATAAACCTTTAGCCAACCTTATCAAAAAAAGGAAAGAAAAATCTCAAATCCATGGAATTAAGAACGAAAAAGGTGAAATCACAACAGATCCCTCAGAAATCCAGAGGATTATCAATACTTCCTTCAAGAACATGTGCTCTAATAAAATGGAAAACAGAAGAAATGGACAGATTCCTAGATACAGACAAATTGCCAAAGTTGAATGAAAAAGATATAGAAATTCTAAACACCCCAATTAAAATGAGTGAAATTGAAAATGTAATAAAAAATTTACCAACAAAGAAAAGCCTAGGTCCTGATGGCTTCACTGCTGAATTCTACAAGACAATTAAAGAAGGACTATGGCCATTACTCTTTAAATTCATGAATGAAATTGATAAGGAAGCAATACTTCTAAATTCATTCCTGGAAGCAAGTGTTACTTTGATTACAAAACTAGGGAAAGACCCAACCCAAAAAGAGAACTACAGGCCAATCTCCCTAATGAACATACATGCCAAATTCCTCAACAAGATACTGGCAAACAGAATACAGAGGGTCATCAAGAAGATCATACACCCTGACCAAGTAGGATTTATCCTAGGGATGCAAGGATGGTTCAACATATGTAAATCAATAAATATAATACACTATATTAATAGAGCCAAGGACAAAAACCATATGGTCATCTCAATAAATGCAGAAAAAGCATTCGACAAAATCCAACACCCATTATGATAAAAACCCTACAGAAAATTGGAATAGAAGGTCTTTATCTCAATCTGATTAAGGCTATCTATGAAAAACCAACAGTCAACATCATACTAAATGGTTAAAAGCTGAAAACTTTCATGCTAAAATCAGGAAGAAGACAAGGATGCCCACTATCACCACTCCTGTTCAATATTGTTCTGGAAACATTAGCCACAGCAATTAGAAAAGAGAAAGAAATAAAAGGAATAAAGATAGGAAAGGCAGAAGTTAAACTCTCATTATTTTTTGGCAATATGATACTTTACATAGAAGACCCCAAAAACTCTGCCAAAAGACTTCCAGACTTAATTGACAGATTCAGTAGAGTAGCTGGATACAAGGTCAACACTCAAAAAACAATAGCCTTCTTGTACATAAATAACAGACTCACTGAGAGAGAAACTAGGGAAACAATGTTTTTCACAGTAGCATCCACGCCAGGAATTTACCTCAGTGGTTCAGGCACCTGCCTCGCAAGTGCAAGGTTCCAAGTTTGAGCCCCAGCACCAAAATAAATAAATAAATAAAAGAATAGTGAATACAATAGCATCCAAAAAAATGAAATATCTAGGTATCAATCTTACAAAGGAAGCAAAAGATCTCTACACAGAAAACTACAGCACTCTGAAAAAAGAAATCAAAGAGGGTATAAGAAAATGGAGAGCCATCCCTTTTTCCTGGGAAGGAAGAACAAGTACAGTGAAAATGGCCATACTTTCAAAACTGCTATATAGATTTGATGCAATGCTGATTGATATTCCAACAATATATTTTTTCACCGAACTAGAAAAAATAATCCAAAAATTCATTTGGAACCAGAAGAAACCTAGAATAGCAAAAGCAATTCTAGGCAACAGAGATATGGAAGGGGGTATCACATTCCGCAACTTGAAACTATATTACAAAGCTACTATGTTAAAAACAGAATGGTACTGGCAAAGAAACAGACCCAAGGATCAGTGGAATAGATTAGAAAATGCAGGAACAACTCCAGACATACTCAGCTACCTCATCTTTGACTAAGGAGCCAACTACCCTCACTGAAGGAAAGATAGCTTCTTTAATAAATGGTCTTGGAAAAACTGGATTTCAACCTGCCAAAGATTAAAACTAGACCCATATCTATCACCATGTACTAAACTAGGATCAAAGTAAATTAGAGATCTAAATATTAAAATAGAAACACTAAACTTTCTGGAAGATAAGTTAGTTAGAACTCTTAAAGATATTGGCATAGGAAAAGACTTTTTGAACAAAACCTCAGTAGCTAGGGAACTAGCACAAAGAATCAACAACTGGGATCTCATCTTATTAAAAAGCTTCTGCACTGCAAGAGAAACTACCAACAGAGCTAAAAGACAACCTGCAATGTGGGAAAAAAATTTTAGCAGCTGTACCTCAGACAAAGGACTACCATCTAGAATATATAAATACCTCAAAAAATTAAGACCCCACAAATATAAAGACCCAATTAAAAAATGGGCATCTGAAATGAACAGACATTTCTCAGACAAAGAAGTAAAAGCAGCAAATAAACATGTGAAAAAATATTCAACATCACTGGTCATTTGAGAGATGGAGATGAAAACAACACTGGGATTCCACCTCACCCCAGAAAGAATGGCTGCTATCAAGAAATCAATCAATAGCAAATTCTGGCGGGGTGGTGGGGAAAAAGGAATCCTTGCCCATTGTTGGTGGGAGTGCAGACTGGTGCAATCACTGTGGAAATCAGGAAAAATTATAAGAAAAGGAAAAAATGGAAATAAAGTCTTTATAGGGAAGGGTGGAGGGAGTGAAGGGAGGACAGAGAATGGGGAAAAAATAAGAACCAAAATACATCATGTACAGGTCCAAGTACCCAGTGATAAATGTAAACGTATTGTATACCTAAAATGTACCAATAAAAGATTTTAAGAAAAAAAAAAAATAAAAACCTATTTAATGATGGAGACACATTAGTGATCCTTTTTTAATTTATGAAGTGACAGTCTTTTAACTTTGGTTAGTTTTGAGGAACCATCTTTTGAGTAGATTAAAACTATTATTTAGTTTCAAAAAATTATAGCATAAATATCTTTTTGATGTCCAATCATTTATTTTATATCTTGTTTTGCTCTAAAAAAATCTTTCTTAAAAAATCCTGTGTTTTTTTACATAACTATCTGTTTAATAAAAATTAAGAAATTTTGTAATCTAAGACAGTTAGGGAGGTGGCTTGCTTGTGGTGTACTCAACAAAAGTCTGCCAAGACGTTTTAAGATGATGCTGAATACACTGAATCTCCTAGATAATAAGGAGATTGAGAGTAATGATGAATCTCCCAACAGGAAAAGCTTTAAACTGCTAACCTTCAGATTATTCTTAAGGACATTGTTTAACAAATATCTTCTATGAGAAAATGGAAAAATGAAAACAAAATCTTTGCAAATAGGGAGGGATGTAGGGGTTGAAGGCAGGGCAGGGGAATGGGGAAAAATAAGAACCAAGAGAGATTATGTAAAGGTGCAAATTTCCAATGATGAATGTCATTATATTGTATACCTTAAATGTACCAATGATTAGAATGAGTAATCGATAATGTAAAATAAGAAGAAAAGGTCCAAAGGGGTAGGGGTAGTGGGAGGGGCCGGGGAAAGATACGAAGGGAAAAGGAAAATGATGAGAAATGGAAATAAAGTCTTTGTAAATAGGGAAGGGTGGAGGCAATGAAGGGAAGGCTAGGAATGGGGAAAAAATAAGAACCAAGATGCATCATGTAAAGGAACAAGTTCCCAATGAGAAATGTAAATGTGTTGTATACCTATAATGTACCAATAAAAGAATTTAAGTAACTTTAAAAATAAAATAAAATAAAAAATAAAGAAATCAAAACATAAACTAATTAAAATTTAAAAATAAATATTATTTTAGAAAAAATCTTTATTTGACACTAGTTTTGAAATATCCTTCTGCAAAATGAGTATTTATGTAATAAAGCCATGAGGATTTCCACAAATGTATTAGACAGCTTATCTCTTTTACTTCCACCCAGTTATGTTATATTATTTCAAAAACATCTGTAATTTGCTAGGAATTCAATAGATATATTGTAGGAATAAAATATAAAATGTTTTTCACAGAACTAGTGAACTATTTCTATAATAATATAAGTCTAAGATCAATTAAAAGCCGCTATATATGAGAGGAGAGTGATTTTTTAAAAAAATTATGGCCATTTCATCCAATTTAATCAGTATATATATAAATTTATATTATGTATATATATTAGTATATATATTTATATATATATTATGTCAGATTAGGATCAGATATTTAGATTCTATGTGGCAGAAAATTTCTATACCTTTTCACCTTTATTGTATTTCTAGATATTTAAACCAACTCCCTAAATTATTGTTTAGAATATTGGAATAACTAAGATAAAAGCCTTGCCATTTTAACATTTGGATATTTATTTTGTTTTCACTTTAAGTCTTTCAGCTTAATTAGCAAAATATTTAAGAAAATAAATTCTTATTTTAATGTTTTATGCAAATAATTTGACATGAATATACAGACATATACATTGATATTGCAAAAATAGATAAGTAAATTATTAAAAAATGAGAGTTTAATAACCAGGATAAATTAGGACAGAAGAATTTATAGCACAATGTCTTATTCATTTACTAAAGGTCAACATTGAGTTTGGTTCTGTGATCTTTAGCAGTCAAAGGAAAGAAAAAAATAAAAGACCTACATTTTCAATGTTGGTAGAATAAAACTATACAAGAGACTCATGTGGGATAAAGCTTTATGGGCACTTACAGTTAAAGGAATTAAATGTGGTATAAATTTCTGCACAGAGTTTTTTCAGTACAAGTTTTTCAGTATAATTCTTTTTCAGTATATATTTTACCTCATACAGGAAAACAATATCAAAAATACCTCAGGGAAATCCCTATCAATCATAATCACAAAACTATAGATTGATAACAAGTTTCAAGGTTTCAGTTTTTCCAGGTGATATTGTATTAGCAGTGTAATTGTGGTCAGTAATGATCCTGTTGAACCCCTCATTACTTGTAAATGACTCACTGAAAATATCATTTAAACTATAAATAATTTTGAACAAAACAAATTACCCATCTATATATCTACTTAACCAAATAAATGTCTCTTATTAAAACTGGGATGCTTAAATTTAAAAAATTAAAATGTAATATTCATGACATAATCTTCAAAGGTGTGGATGATATGTATAAATTCAATAAGTAAGAAAATAACTGCAATCTGTGAACTGTGAAAGTTCGTATTCTTAAGTGATTATTTTTCTCCAAGCATCTTTGTTTCAGTATGGTTTGAAAGATGATGTCTCCTCCAAAATTCATGTTGAAATTTGATCCCCAAGGCAACAATATTAAGAGGTGTGGTCTTTGGAAGGTGATTAAATCCTCAGAGCCAGCCATCATAAATAGGATTATGCAGCATGTTGTCCTCTCTTCTCATCCATCCTTTCTGCTATGTGAGAACATACTGTTCCTCCTCTTCACAAGACAGAGCAAAAGGGTGCCATCTTGGAAACAGAGAGCATCCATCGCCAGCCACTGATCCCACTGGAGATTTGACTTTGAACTTTCCAGCTTCTAGAAGTATGAGATATAAGTTTCTATTGTTAATCAATAACTCCATCTGTAGTATTTTTTTTTACAGTGGTACAAATGAACTAAAAGGTGATCTAACCCATGATCTTCTTCTTATAGCTAGATCATTCCCTTTTGCGTTTGTGTTCCTCAGAGCAGCCTAAAATAATATAAATAAGGAAAAAAATATAAATATTTAGTTTTTACTCTATTTGGAATATCAATAGAATTTCAAATGATAAGTACATTTCTCATTACTGACACATAATACCTGACATCCAAAGTTAAAGAGGAAAGGTTTATTTTATCTCACAGTTTGTAGAGTTTCAGTCCATACTCAGCTGGTTCCAAGGCAGGGTGGCATGGCAGAGGAACATGGCAGAGGAGAAACAGTTCATACCAAGGCAAGCAGAAAGCAGCAAGCAGTTTCAGGAAGCCTCCCTTTCCCTTTTAATACATCCAAGCTACAAGCCTTTCAGGCTGTGCCATCTACACCCAGAGTGTGTGGCTCCACTCATAACTATGCTAAATCAATTTAATTATCACACACCCTTAATCCCAGTATCACTACTCTAATTTAGTATCACACCCATGATCCACCCATCTCTCAAAAGCCCCACCTATGAATACATGAGGCTTTGGAAGGATATCTAGATTCAAGTCATAGCATACAGTAAATAATTTTTAATTTAAAATACCAATTTCTATTATGATTTAACCATCAGAATGTCCTTAAAGATTCTATTTCTCCGTATTTGTTAAAAGATAAAACTATGAATTAAATGGATAGAAACATCATACCTCCTTATTGTTATCACTATTTTATGAATATGAGAAGCTTACATTAATCCTATAACATTTACTTACTCAAAGAAAACCAAATTTATTTAAATTGGAATATTCTGTAACTTGAAAAATTAAATAACTTGTGTTGTTTACATATAATTACAAAGATGACAATTAGATAAATTTACATGTAATTACAATTGATCAGATGTAGATGTATCTGAAAGAATAATGATTTTTGAAGGATGTCCATGTCTTTATTTCTAGAACCTATGAATATCTTTAGTTACATGATAAAGGGAACAAGGTGTGAATTAGCTGGTATTAAGCAGGAAGAACATCTTGGATTGTACAAGTAGATTCAGCAGTAATTATAGGGCCCTTAAATCCAGAGGAGGGTGGGGTGGCAGAATTGATGAGAATAATGCTAGATAAATTCAACCTGTCATTGATAACTTTGAAAGTGAAAGAAGGGGCCACAAAGAATATGTGCATTCTCCAAGGATTGGATACCAAGAAAATATATTCTTTTTTTTTTTTTTTTTTTTGGTACCAAGGATCGAACTCGGGTCCTTGCGCTTGCACAGCAGGTGGTGAAACCACTGAGCTAAATCCCCGGCCCAAGAAAATATATTCTGAATAGAGCCTCCAGACCAGAACGTAGTCCTGCCAACACTTTCATTTATTACAATGAAGATCTTGTCTTACCTTTATACAAAGGTAAGATAATACATTTTAAGCCACTAAATTGATAATAATTCATTACATCAGCCTTATAAAAGTGACATAGTATGCTTTGCACAGTTTAGCACTATGCTTGTGAACAATTTTTATATTTGTGTATATCATACAGTTCTCCATACATGATAGTACATGTTTCCTTCATGAACAGTATGGTATATATTTAAGGTGGTTTCCTTTCATATGTAAATTAACAACATATTATTTCAACTTCCTCATTTTTCAATCAACCCTCAGATATTCTTCTGTCAAAATTAAATAAAAATACTCATTGATCATTCACTAGATGTAAATCATTCCATTTGAGTTTTGGACACTCAAAAATTAGATTTTTTTTAGAAAGAAAAAGCCTAAAGATCTTCAGTTAGTTCCAAGAAAAGACAATTTTAGTCTCTGAAATGTTTAAAAGAAAAATTCAAGTTGTAGAAATATTAACTGATTGTGATTGATTTTTAGGCAACAGAATCACCTTGCTTACCCATGGAAAAAACCCAAGTTGAATACAATTTCAAGATTTTAATTCACTGGAGAAATATCTCTCCTTGAAACATTGTGACTATTTTGATCCTAATTTTAAGGACACCTGGCTTTGGACTACTAACGCTTGTCCCTGCTGGTATTTTTAAATCAAAATGATAATTCCACTCTTTCTAATGATTTCAAATGTGTCTATGAAAGAATTGAATGGTTTGGTCTAAATAATATGTCATTGTGTGGTAAAACGACAGAAAATCTAAGGAGACATTTTCTTATCTGCTTGTACCATTATTAATCTTTAAATTTGCATGATAAAGAAAATTATAATTAAATGAAAAATATATTAACTTCTTGCATGATGATTGTCATAAGAAAACAATCCAAGAAAAAACTGATAAAAACAGAACATTAACATCAAGGGGACAAAAAAGTGGAGGATAATTATCCGTTCACAGATTGATAAATAAAATAAAACAAATGAGCAGATGGAAAAAAAAGTCCAGCAAACAAGCTAACAAAGCCGAAATCCCAAAGATGGGCTCTGCCTCCATGGAGACAAATTATCATAACTTTCCTTTAAGATCTAAATGAAGGCAAGATTTAATCTGTGAAGCTGTTTTGGTCTCAAAAAACCTTAGGAGAAAAAAACCCCTCACTTTTAAAATCTATCTTGTGGTACAAAAGAGGTTGCCTTTCTTAAGTGATTTTCAACATTAAACTTAGAAAAATTTACTCTTGACTCAAACAGATATGAACATGAATTTAGATATAACCTTTAGAGAATAAAATAGAACAATAAAATCCATCAGGTTTAAAATTGATAAGACTTGATAAACCCAATAATTCTAAATAGGAAAAACTAAAATCCAAGTGTACAGAACCAATCAACTTTTCAAATGCCAGTGATGATATTTTATAAATAACAATTTATCTATAGAATCAGAGATTCACATTCTGTTAAGGTAATAATTGTATACCTTTATTCCAAGGAGGATGAAATAGTCTATTATCTGTCCAGTAATCTCTTTCCGTTCTTGAATGTACAATTTGCCAAGCCTTCTAACCTGGTGTTTGTATCTGAGTCATCCCCTTACTTATTTCTGTGATTAACTTATCCTTAACTCTACTTGCCTGAATTACTCGATTAACTTCTTAAATCATCTTTATCCCTTTACTTTAACCACGGGTAATCTGGTTTACACAATGATTTCAGGACAATTTTTCTAAAAGACCAATCAGAATGCATAATCTCTCTTCTTAAAATTCACAGGTGACTCCCCACCACCAGATTCTACTCAAATACTGTCCCATCAGATACAGGAAACCCCGTATCATGGAACTCCTTCCTATACTTTCCACGTATTTTCCATACAAGCTTTCCTTCTATTATACTTGTATTTCCACATCACTGTGCTATTTAGTGCATTTATTTACTCAAATACTTATTAAACATATTCTCTAATAACTCCAAATCATCGACATACTTTTCATTCTGCATCTATATGTTTAAAAGTTCAACCAAGTGAAGAATTCTCCAAGTAGAGATCTGTATAAATATGGGATGGTACTTAAATTTCAGGGTAGAACCAAAAGAGTAGGACCTTGGTTGTAGAGTTTAAAAAATGAGTGACTCTCTCACAACATACTACATACACTTTGTAATACCTGTAAAGCCCAAACTCCCTTGTCTTTTCTGAAAATTACCTGTAAGTTTGAGTCATTGTAGTTGGCATTATGTAATATAAAGTTTTGCCCCAACCTCTGTACAGGCCAGGGTAGTTACTTTGTCTACACTGGGTTTATGGACAAAGAAAACTCTCTATTCCTCAAATTGTAATTGCAATTTACTTATTATGGCTTTTAATTTTTTTTGCTTATAAAATGGGAGAATAATAATGACATCAGATTTCCTCAATTAGGTAATAAGTGGAAATAACAGAGTATTTACTTAGTAAATGGTATCTGACTTATTTCTGTTATTTCTAACTATTTCATATGTGATTTCATTACATGAAAACCTATGTCTAAGGACTTTACAAATTGTTAATAAGTATGCCACTAGCTTTACCTTTCTAATGCAAAAAAGATACTTTCCAAACTGACTTATATGAATTCTTATCACTATCATACACAGTGTGAAGGCCATAGGCCAAGAGGAGCTATCCAAAAATTCCAGTACACATTCTTGTGATATAGAGTGCATAATGTCCTATATATTTATATCAAAGCATTAAACTTAAACTATATATTTTTGGGAGGAATTACAGCTTATACCTACATGTCCCTCCAAAGCCTCATGGACTCATAGACAGGTCTTTTGAAAGGTGACTGGATTATGAGGGTTTATAGTTAACTTGTTATTAGGAGGTAGGGTCTGATTGGAAAGTGTCAGGTCACAGGGGCATTGCCTGGAAAGGTTTATCTCGCTCCTCAGCTCCTCCCTGGTCTCTGCCTCCTGTGTGCCATGAGGTGAGCAGTTTTCCTCTACTAGTCCCTCCCAACATGTTGCTTCTGCCTGGAGCCCACTGACAATACAAAGACTGAGACTACTGAAACATGAATGAAAATAAACCTCTCCTTATCTACGTTGTAGGTGTTGGGTATTTTGTTTCAGGGATTAGACGGTGGTCACTGAGACAAGGTAGAAGTATAAACACTCGAATATCTCTCATTATTCCAATATGTTCTAGGGTAAAGATTTATTTTCTCTAATGTTCTATATTGAAGTTTGGTTTTATAAAGTTTAAAATAATCAACTAAAATATTTTGTAATGAACTATTGACACCCTAGTAAAGACATCATCTCAGTTCCTCAATTATTTGATTCATAGATTAGGGAAAAAAATAAAAATAAAAACAACATAGACACACAAAAGAAACCAACCAAAAAAAAAACAAAGAGAAGATTTAAAAAACCTACCTCAAGAAAAAGGAAGTCAGTTTTCTACACCATTTATCTTGTTCATTTCTTCATAATTTACATTCCGAGAATGTGAGAATTTATTTTTTCTCACTCTCAAGAACATAAGAGTTAGCACTCTCCATAAAGATATAGGTTGAAATAAAATAAAGAAAATATATCAAGTTCAAGGTCTATGAAATCCTCAGCTCTGTTTCTTCAGAAAGAAAGTTTATGAAACAGCAAGCTAATGGGTATAAATAAATATCAGAAATCTGATATGAAATATTGATGCAACTTTAACAATATTTGAGTTAAATATAGATTTCAGAGGCCCAGTATGTGAAATGTGACATTATATTAGAAAGAGCAATTGTTATCTAAGACAGTAAAGACACAAGATATCTAAAAGAAAACAAAAAAATGAAATAGGCAGTAGCTACATTAACAATGATAATGTTAGAGACAAAGTATAAAATTATCTTTCACTTTAATTTTATTTTTGAATAAACAGAGCTGTCACATGGCTTAAATTTCAAAAGATACTCTTTGGCCACATTTTTTTCCTCAATTACTCAAGCCCCATCTGCAGAAGAAGAAGAACAACAAAAAAACAAAGTCACCAATTTCTTATGTATTCCTCTGGAGATATTTGATGGTTACATAAAGAAATATGCACCTATTATTTTATCCTCCCTTTTACCTAAATGATAACATTTTATAATACTCTATTGTTTTCTTCACTTAGCAACAATTTCTCCAGACTATTTCATAGAATATTTAGTCCCTTTTAAAAATATGCAACATATGCCATTCATAAATGTACAATTTATTTGTTCAAGAACAAACTACATCAGATTTTTTTCTCTAATCTTTCAATTTGCATCTCTTTGAAAGAGAGGTGTAACTCATTTGCTCATCACCTCAGAAGAGCCTGTGGTATGGCCAGCACACTTTGGGTGTGTCCATTTGCCGAGAGTCAGGGTTGGATGCCCAACTTCCTCCTGCCAGCTCATGGCTGCAGGAAAGGTGCTGCTGCTATACTTCCGTTCTCATGTCAGTGCTTGTCCCTACTCACAAGTAATTAAGCTCCTGAAAGTTTCTCAAACTCAAATAAAATCTCTTATGAATTATGTAAAGTTGTACTTTTTATAGAAGATAAAATTAATGCAATTTCAATAGGCTATCTAGTTTTCCTGGCAAATGAGCAATTGATTCCATTTTTGATACAAAGAGTTACTGAAATGTTTTCATGAGGATATTTATATTTTAGCCCATTATCTCTAGTTAAACGTCTTGGTTTTTAATTTGGAAGACAAATATATATTTTTTTTTATTTCATGATATGCAATTTTCAGAAAACAGTTAAATACTTTTAAAAAGGAAAATTATATTTATATAAAGGAAAATTACACAAAAACTTCTGAGAATTAAAATTAGGAGAGACCATTTCTCCTTCAATATTTATGGGTATCTCTTTAATTCCTCAGATAGAAGAGAAAAATATCTATATCCTAAGATATGAGTGAAGAATTTCAATAATTATCATAGCTAATTATTACACAGGTAAGACTACGCATTATGTTTTTTGGAGCTTTTTGAAAACCCTAAAGAGGTACTATTACCATTTTAAAGATGAAGAATTTTCTTAGGATTATGCAATTAGTATCATTGGCAGAGAAGAGAAAAAAAAAGTCAATTGAAAATCTATACTCAACTCCCCAGCCATCACTTTTTCTAGTTTATGTAAATGTTTCTCTATTTACACATATTCCAATTCAGGTAATCAAAAATATTCTCAATACAAGCTACAACTAGTTATACTGTTCTTATTTATCTCAAATACTAGAATAGATGACTATATAGTATAGAAATTGATTAAAACAACTATTGGAAGAGTGCTTCCTATGTATAAGGTGGGGATATGATTATAAAAGTCATGATCAATAATTTTAAGAGCTTCTCATTGACCTGTCGGTTCTGATTTCTAAGTGCGTACTCTTCTAATTAATCAGTCCAATCTATGTACATTGCTCTGCTATGTTTTCAGAATAGGATTCTGGGAATTAATCAAGGACTGAGGGTGGAGCTTTTTTTGATATCCATAAAAAGGCATCCTCCAAATTAGAGAAATATGTGAGAGGGAATATTTTTAAACTGTATTAGGAAAATAGCTACATTGGAAATAAAGAATCCTGGAAAAAACATAATTTTGCTTAGTAATTCACGCATATTCATTCCCGCTTCTAGGCTACAAAATGTTTATTTCTATCAATTGAGTTAGAAATAACCCCATCAATTTCTTACCCACTTGCCACCATTGGTATTAGAAACTCCACAATAAATGGATTTTACTTTTGTGTCCAGATAATGTAGAACTGAGACTTGGTGGTGCTCAGTTTGGTAAATATACAAGCTCTCCTACTCATTGAATTATCCATGCAACTGAACACATTCCTATCAAGTTTTTCTGATACCTGAAAGTTGTATAATCTAAAGTGAAGGAATACATATGTATTGTCTTCACTTTATACAGCTTTGAAATAAGTGAGTTGAATTCTTTGATTTCCCAGGCTCCTTCTTGTTTTAATTTATGTAAGCTACAAATCATCTAAAAATACAGATTAAATAGGTGTTGACAGAAGGTCTGCAATCACCCTGAACACTGCCTGTCAAAGAGAATAAAACAAAAGCCATATATACATTAGGAGGACAGAACACAAATGTAACAGTGATTTCTTCCTGTGGTGAATTTACAGAGACTTCAGTGTGTCTACATTTACAGATTATGTATATAGTAAAATTTATATGTAATTTATAAGGCTTTCCCAGAGTTCTGAATTGAAAATCATTTTTTAAATGAAATAAATATAATGTAAAGCTAATAAAATAGGTGACAATGAGCTTGGTTTTCAAAATGGATTTTAGGGAAAACAAAAGAGCATTTCAGAGAATGAAAACATAGGCCAAGATAAAATGAGAAATATTTTATTTAAAACAAGTCCAGAAGTTCAAGGAACACACAATAGAATAAAGGAGCCACAGATGAGTCTTGAAGTGCTAATGATAAGTTTTGAAACGGAGTCAGGCAAGGGATAGCAAGTGTGACTGGAGGAGATTTCAAAAGAGATTTCTCAAAGTTGTCTGATTATATAGTTTTTCCTTTTTGCTCATGCTCTGCCTCCTCATTATTAGTTTTTTCATCTAGCATAATAAAGAGATATCTGCAAAGGTAGAAAGGAAGATGGAGAACCCAAAATTAAACATTTTCTTAATCGAATTCACCTTTAGGTAAAAGTGACTTGTCACTTCTCTAGGAATTTTGAAAGAGGAACATACAGTATAGGATGATAGAAGACGTTAACCAGCAGGCCTTTTCATATCTTGTGACACTTCAGCCTCCATTAGTGGTTATGCTAAGACAGCTAATATATCTAGGCGCAATATTCTGTGCCATCTAGTTGATCACCGACTATGCCTCCCCTAAAAATTGGCTCAGTTATCTTAGGTATCATTGGCAAACATTTTATGTATGTGAAGTGGGTATTTAAGACTTCAGTCTGAATAATTAGTGTCAATTAACTTTGTTACAAGTGCAATAATGGTAGTGTTATTTTAATGTTATATCTCACTATTGGAGTTCTGGAAAGCTATCAACAGAGAATATTATATGACTTTAGTGAACACAGCCCTGTCATTTCTGTTTTGAAAACTTTCACATTTATTGCTTGTGGCCTCATGGTCTCAAATAATTTAAATCCTGCACATTCCATTTATGTGACAAACTCCTACTGTTTTAGAAGAATCTGAAGCACAGTTGTGACAGGTGGCCATGTAATTCAAACCGGCTATGATAGTTTTCAGGTCAAACAATGCAGACTTAACTTCCTTAGAGTCTCCTTTGAAGCAGATGTTGCTTTCTTTTTTATTGCCTAAACTTTACCTGTAAAAACTATTTTTTAAAATTTTCTACAATTGTACCTTGAGGCAGTAGCATCAGGAAGGGCTAAATCTTTACTTTTCACTGTCAAAATTCATAACCTATAAAATATCCAGGTTGTTTTAATGATATTTGAACAAATACTTTTCTTTTCTACCATGGAGTTAGGCACATAATACAGTGTATGGAGACGACTAATATTTTTTTAGTCAACCTTAATTGCAATGCATTGGTATGCATTGGTGTATGGCACAATTGGAATTTAAACAGTATCAACTAAGAGTCCTTCCTGTACTTAGCAACAATTTTATTTGTAATAATTATCTTTGAGAACTTGTAGATTTTACAAAAAAAAGAAACAAGTATAACAATGTTTATTAATTAGCAGACTTCGTAGAAGAAAATAATACTTTATTTCATTTTAGGCAGTTTATTTGTGAAAGGGCCAAATGGAAGTTTTTCCAATAAGTGGACTACACAGGGACAAAGCTAGCTCTGATAACACTGAAGAATGAGTAATCAGCTCATGGAAGATTTCCCATGACTATTAGCACTGAAAGCCCATGATTAGAAACCCTCTAAGTCCTAGACAAACTGAGACCATGGATCACTCATTCCTCTTTACCATTCTCTGTCCTGGTTTCACATATTTTATTAGCATAATTTTGAATTCTGGCAAAGAAAACTATTTTAATTATTCAATATATATGTATTTGATCAAAACAAATTTTGTTTTTGAGTATCTTCATCAAGCATAGATCGAAAGTATATTTTATGATAACCTTTTGCCAAGACCCTTTGAAGTACCAGTTCAAAAACACGTTGGCCTTTCTCAAGTATAATGTAGAAGCTATTTTCACCCTGAGAAATTCAAACTGTAATCTGCAAATGAGTGACTTAGAAAATACACTAATGAGTCTGAGAGAAGATAACTGGCAAACTGCTGGAGAGCATCCTAGAAGGCTACCTAAGGAGAAAATGCTGTGGGTCCTTGCAGAGGCAACTTATCAGGACTTTTAAAAATAAAAGTGCCTAAAGACAACTTTTTGGGCCTGATACACCAAAGCCTAGTTATTAGGATACATGTGTGCTGTTTTTTTAATGTTGGGCTTGAGGAAGACTACTTGGAAGATGGTGAAGAAATCATTCTCTGTCAGTGAACTAAGGCACGTAACCTCTCTAAATCCTACCTCCAGGTTGAAGTTGACAACAAAATCTATGGAAAAGTTACCATTTTATCTAGGGAGCTGCAACAATTCCAGAGAATATAATAGTTTTTGGTACAAATTTACAGCACAGCAGCCGTCAGAGATAGATAACTTTGTAGGGGTCCAGTAAGTTCAGTTATTCTGAGTATCGAGGGTGCCGGAAAACTATAAGCAGGACGAACACAGATGTTGCACCTTAGGTGACTTATGTTGACAGAATTTATTTTTTTATTCCCACTGTCAAATCAGAAAAAGGATACGTATTGGAGTATAGGGAAAGGGGCAAAATCAAAAACAGTTCCAGACTGAACAAACTTGAAAGCCTCTATTTTAGACTCCTGCATAAAACTGCATAAAAAGCATGATTTCTTTGAAGATTAATAAGCCATATGAATGCTATAGGGAGATGCTTTTGCATATGTAAAGCAAAAGTTTCCATGAAAACAAATTTAGAGGACTAAAGTAAAGTTCAGTGTGTTTAGAGTAAAAATAAAAGAAAATCAACAAAGGCAAATTGTGCGTTATTCAGGACTGCTTTCTTTGTCATAGAAGACTTTTGATTCAAACTGTTGTGCTCAAAAACAATTAAAATGGGCTATGTATATGTAGCAACTCCCCATAATGAATATAATCATTATGCACTGCAAAGATGTACTAAAAATATTTTTTAAAAATTTAAACTGTTGGGCTCTAAAATGAGCAAACTATCTTAAATAGATGTTTTAAGTGAGCCCAATGTCTGAGAAACATACCCACTAAACATGCAAACATTTAGTGATTTCACCTATGCAATAAGATTAAAAAAGGATCCCAGGTTTGCTTAGACCCTTTTCTCTTTCTCTTTCATAAAATCTTCTGCAGATTAACTGTCAAAAGAACTGCTCTGAGTGCTTCTGGGATGGGATTGCAGAAATGGTCCCCAGCAAGGTAATTCACTAGATTTCCTTTGCAGAAGACAGTTAGAGGCATTCCTCTTTATTCTGGAATGCATTCACCCCAGAAGGTGTTTTCCCCCAATTTAATTGCCCATTTCAGTTTGCTTTCTGGTAATGTGGTTTGGATTATTGGAAGGGGATTGAAGCAAAATTCAATGTTAATTAAATGTTGCATAATAGTCAATAATCAACAACTTTGAAAGGGACTGACAAAATTCTAAAGTTTTATTTTTGTTAAAGTTGTTTAAAAACAACAGGTAGTGTTTTAATTTTATTTAGGAAAATTTTTCCTATAAGACTGAAACTGATATCTCATATTTCTGATATATATTAACTTAAATTTTATAGGATATATCATCTCTAATAGTTTGAGATTGTCAGGGGATAATGATGAAAACTGAACCCAAAGTCCCCAGGCATGATGTGTTTTAACAGTACTTAAAAATGTAAGAGTTATAAGTGTGACTTTAATGATTTATAATCATTAGTGTACATGATACCCATTAGCATGGAAGATATCCAGAACAACATGGATAATTCAAATTTACATTTGAGGATACTGTGAAAATAGTGCTCAGAAAACTTTAAATAGTTATACACATGAACTTTGTGACTGCTGTGTACTCTCATTTTTATGATCTATGATGTATTTTATAAATTATTTGACCAATGCATTAGCCATCCATCTTCCAACAACATTGTAGATGGCAGTACAGTGAATTAGCACACTCATAATGCTTGTAAAACACTCCTGCTAACAAATGGACCTATATAAAAAAGTTAACCCTTGAGTTGAGGTTTTAAGACATTCAGAAGCTATGGC
Organism: Heterocephalus glaber; assembly: GCF_053883595.1. Classification (NCBI taxonomy): domain Eukaryota; kingdom Metazoa; phylum Chordata; class Mammalia; order Rodentia; family Bathyergidae; genus Heterocephalus; species Heterocephalus glaber. Next base: position 9,557,643 of record NW_028258406.1, on the reverse strand, counting down.
AGAGAGCAAATGGGTAAGTTCTAAATTTTCATAGAAAAGTCAGTGTACTGTGTGCATAAAAATACACACACATATATAATTAAATATATTTTCTCATGATGAATGGATACATGTGCTCAATATTATAATTATTACTATTGCTAAATATTTTCTTTTATTCCTCCTAAAATATTACTTTTCCATGTTTTAGTATTTTAACTTTTTTTGTTTTGGAATACATTTTCATTTATATCAGTGTAATTAATATAGCCCACTTCTGTGTTTTGCAAGTTTTAAATTTAATAATTAAAACAATGTTATTAACTTCCCTCTGACTATATGTTGGGTCTAATACAGATGCTTTCATATGATTTTTTATTTGTCTTATTTTTCTGAATCAAGGCATTTTTAAAAAATTGACCAAAATATGCCATTCTTAAATATTTTCTTGTAATAGGAATTAGTTTTGGTTTTCAATAGACACAGGAGGGTAATTATTGCTCATAAAATGTTGGATATATTTTAAAATAACTAAAAAAGAAATGTATGAAAGTTTTCTATATTTATAAATGATTGATGACTGAGGAGATAGAAGTGTTTACTAATATGATTTCTTCATTACATATTGTATACATGTATCAAATTATCAAACTATAACCAAAAAGATGTATAAAGAGTGTTTTGATAAAATCATTTTTGAGAAAAATGGGCCTTTCTGAAGAAAATTTATCTGACTTATGATAGCTCCAGAGGTTATAGAAATCCCAAACTAGATTGAATACCTAAGATCATTAAAGAAGCTGTCAAAATTGTTCAGAATTGCACATGGCTCAGAAAAAATCAGAATATTTCATAGATGTGCTCATTCAAACCTTCCAAAGGCTGACATTTCTTTGGCCATTCAAGAATTATGACCTTTCAAAATAAATGTAATACCTTTTTTTAACCTGCTCTAATTTTCAGTTAAACTAAATAAAAATGAGGTTAGAAATATAAGGAGTTGGTAAAGACTTATCACGTGAATGAGGACATAAAAGTTGAGAATTATAGATGTAAGAATGAATAGATCTAAGCATATATGAAAATCATAAATGAAGCATCAACAAGAGAGTTGGGATTTGTATGTAACTATCTTTAGAGAGCAAGAGTTAGTAGTATCTTATTAGGCTAGAAGAAGCAAAGAGAAATAATTACAAAATTGAGATTGAATAATTGGGCAAGCTGATTAAGCATCAATATCTGAAAATTACTTGTGTTTTAATAACATGTCAATAACTAGTAAAAACAATTAAACATACAAAAGACTTCACTTATTATAGCAAAATACATAAATAAATAAATGGCATAGGATAAATGCACCAAGCTATACATAAGCATTATACAAAAATACGTGAACTATGAAAATGTTTCCTAGAGAAAGAAGATACATTGAATAAATGGAGGTTGATATGTATGCCTCTTTAATATCAAAAAGACAATTTTGCATTTATTGCAATGCTATTGTATTTACTTCACTATAGACTAAAGTTCTGTAACAAGCATGAACTTAATGTGATTTGACTAAGGAATTGATTGCTCATTAAAAGTTTAGAGATGAGAGAGTCAGGGTTGTCAAGATGGATCTGTCATCCTTAGCATATAGCTTACAAACATGGTAGAAATTTTAATATTTCTTTTGTAGAAAGTCAGAAATAGGAAATAGATCCTAGAGCAGGTAATCTCTAAGGAAATGCCCAGGATTTGCATGCATCTCATTGGCAGGAATTCAGTCACATTGCTACACCTAGATGCAAAGGAGCCTAGAAAAAGGACTTTGTAGCTATTATAAAATGGAATGAAATATCTGCATGCCTAGTAACAAACCAACTCAAAATGGAATGACTTGAGACAACTATCACATATTTCTCAAACTTTCAGAAGATCAGGAACTAAGAAATGGTTCTGCTAGGCAGTTTGGGCCCATTATCTTTCTACTTGTATTTAGAAGATATCTGTAGGCAGAAAAAAAAAAAAAAAAACAGATGTGAGGTGATGCAGTAACTGGTTGCTTGTCAGACACTTTGGTCTCGTTATTCTTAAACTTTGCTATGTGGTTGCTTCACATGGACTAGTTAGTCCATACTCAAGATTTCTAATAAGGGATGTTATCAAAGAAAACACACACTATATTCATGGAAATTTAAGAGTGCGAAAACTTAATAAACAAACACCCCAAAATGTCCTATTGTTAGGTAGAGGTCTGAAAATATTTGATTGTTCATCCCAGATATGAAATCATAATTAGCAGAACACTTCTTGTCCCAGAGGAAGTAAGCTCCTTGGTTAGGACAGTCTTAACAGACAGGATTATTTTCCTTACAAGCAGGTTTCTTTTTCACAGTCCTTTATGGCTGGCCCCTGAGTGACCACTGGCATGTTCTACCCTGACTATTATGTCGCATGACTACTCATTCCAGGGATATTAGAGGACATGGAGATTTTATAACATGATAGCTACTTTACAATAGGAAAAAAATCATAGGCTTCTGTGACTAGACTTATAATTTATTTGGCAATACAGTTCCCTCCAAAATTTAGTAGTCACCGGTCTACTTGCTTCCAGTTGGTTTTATGTGAAATGATCATTTCCATTTTTAGGGGGATTTGGGGATACAGTTTCTAACTTGTTCAATGTCTCTATATAGACGGGCTTCTGACTTTAGTTCATTTTCCCTCTTCTGGCTTGTCATAGGCACTCCAGTGAGGCAACTGTAACCATGAGTTCATGTAGGAAAGCAACACATTTGGTAGCAGACTGCCTGTGGGTAGTAATTCTATTTAATGCTGTTTCTATACAGGGGTTGTAACTGCCAATTGCTTAGGACTTATTGGGGGATGTATCTCAGTGGTGCTGTGCCTGCCTAGCAAGTGCAGGGTTTTAAGTTCGATCCCTGGCACCAAAAAGTAAAAGTTACTGCATAGGACTTAATTTTGGAATATTTATCAATTTAAATTTTAGACCATTAACAGGTAGAGGGTCCTAAATCTGAGCTTTTTTTTCCTTTTCATCTTTGCTTACAAACTGATCCATTATTGGCTGAATGTCTTTTCACTGTATATTACTAAAATCAATGAGGAATAGCCATCATGTGCTAACATTCTATATTTTTTCAACCATGTCCTCTAAAATGACAGATATGGTAAGTAATGGGTCTAACATTATCAGTGGTCACATGTAAGTGCTGTACCATATATTTTACCTTTACAGAAAATGAGTGACCATATTTCCAAACTATTATAATATCCATGTATGTTCTAGCTTTTAAACAATTGCCATGACAGTCCTTACTCTAGGGTTTTTGTTAGTATCTAACATTCCAGAATAGTTTTATTTGTTGGATTTCTGGCTCAGGTGCTTGAAAAAAATATCCTATCATATACTTTCTTAAATAAAAGAGAAGTTTAGATCTCTTTCCATTATCAATTCAGGGATGAACATTGTAGATTATGAGGAAAGAACTCATCACACTGTCATCTCCACTCACTCTGCTGGTGATAATTTAATCTCATAGCCATGGTAAGTTTAAAGCTAGGCAGTTCATATCCAGCTAATATTTTGGAACTTCTACTGAAATAGGAAGAAGTTCAGAATGAGTAATGAGAGGTAGCTAGATGTTTCTATGTATATTTTTCTTTTTGTCAGAGTATATTCAAATTATTCTAAAATTTATCTAAAATAATAATTGCGAGAATAATTATAACATCTCTGAGAACAAAGAGTAATTGATATAGAAAGGATATTGGGGAAAAATTATCCAAAAATATAGCTCAGAGGGTGAAACAATTGAAAGAATATGCTGCTAATACAGGAATGGAGAAATGGTTTAAAGAACATAATTCAGACTCATATACCATGATTTATAAAAACACTACATATGATAAAAATAATATTCCAAATCAGTATTCAATTCATTAGTAAAAGGCATATGTTAAAATATTTGCCATATATGATAAAATTATAAAAGTTCTAAAAGAACATAATTTATTATTTATGTACTAATGGAGCAAGAAAAATTTTGTCAGAATAATAACAAAGATAGAAACTATGAAAGAATATTGATATTAATTTTACACAAGCTTTGAAAGTAAAAAGCATAACATTTATTAAAATGCAAATAAAAATCTGAAATCCCGTGTGATTTTTTATAATGTCTAAAGAATTTGTATCTTCAAAGTATGTACAGTTATTATAAATGAGTGAGATAAAAATCAATGGCCTTATGGAATAATAGCCAAGGAAATGAGTCACAAAAGAATACAAAGAAAGTTCTATGAACTTATGAAACTTATTAAACCTTGCTAGTCATTGAAGAAATAATTAGCACACTGTGATCACTGTTCATTTATTAAGAGGTTACCAATTGAAATATCTGTTAAAAAGTATCTTGAAAACATTCATGTCTTGCTGCAAGAAATTTAATGAAAAAGTTTTGTAGAACAACATGTAATAGATATTAAAAAATTCATACTTTTTAATAATCAAAAGAGAGTGTTACTGTTTATATAAAAGATGCCCAAAACTTCATGTGTTTGGAGGATCATTGGGTCATAGAGGCTCTTAACGCGTCATTGGATTCATTTACTGATGAATAAGGTAACTGAATGTGCTATCAGGAGGTGGGGGCTGGTTGGAGGTGGGTCACAGGGGGAATGACCTGGAAAAGTGCTTTCTTGTCCCTGGCTCCTCTCTTCTCTCCTGTTTCTTGGCTGTCATGAGTTGAAGACCTTTCCCACGACAATGACCCTCTGCTATCCTGTTTCTGCCTTAAAGCCTGCTGACCATGGACAGAAACTGTGAGCTAAAAATATACCTCTCCTCCTTTAAATTGCAGATGTCTGTTACTTTGTCCAAGTGATGAGAAGCTGACTAAAACAGTGAGTTATAAAAATGAATAGAATTGTGCAAGTTTCTAAAAACATACATACAGTACTTATAAGAATGTTCATTAAGCTACATTTTTCCAAGGGTAAAATACTACATCTTCCTAACAGCCTCTCAAAGAGGTTACATGAGTAATATGTGCATATTATTAAATCCTTATCGAATTTTTTAAAAATGTCCTCTACATTTATATTTATTTACACAGAATGGTTTTTAGTGAAAAATTTACAGTCATGAATTATGCACTTGCATATATTCATTTATGTTTTATATGCACATAAGAAAAGATATACTATATGTTTATTTTTTTCTAAGATGACAAATATTTGTGGAAGTTTATGGGTTTGGGAAAAACACTTTAATCAAATTAACTAGTTGAATCAAATTTTAAAAAAGCATATTCTAGTGAATGAATTATCTGCTAAATACAATTGGTATGCAGTTAAAAATGATTGTAGAGAGGTACTCTGATATATTTGGGTGTTTTATTGAGATTGTACTTAATTACATTATGTAAGGTAAATTTATATCTGAATAAAAATTTAATCAAAAAACATGAGAATGAACAATAGCCCTTTGTATTTATTGATGATATACACTTTTATGTGCTTTCAACTTTCATTTTAAGAGAAAAAACTTAAGAAATAAAAACTGATTTGTGTGTGAAATATTGAGTGCCTTCGTTTTTAAATATCAGCCCAGGTTGCTCTTGCTACCATTCAATTGTGTGGCTAACATTAACTTATGCCATCTTATTCCATAGTATCCATCTTGAATTTGATATATGCAAGATATGTCATCTAGTTAAGTGAGAGCTTGATTACCTAAAGTAACAGGCTTGAAGATCAGAAATCCACTAAAATCTTTTATGTGACAATTGGCTCACAAATGTCTGCTTGGGCAGATGGTGTTGGTTTTAAAAGAAAGACATAGTTTGTCTGGAGAATTTCAGAGAAATCTGGGCATCATTTTCAGATGCTGGTACAGGAGAAAGGTGTCATTTCCTTGACAGCCCCAGCGGTTTCCCTGTTACTGTTTGCATGACAGATGCCATGAACAGATTGATATGTAAAGAAAGGCGAGGTACAAGAAAATCATACATTAAAACTCATTAGCTAGAGTTAGACATGCTCTGCAGGGAGCCTCTCAGAAGCATTTTTGATATATAGAGTATGTTTAACATTCTTAATATATGTGCTTTTTAATGTGCTGGGATTAGATTTATATATGTAGTGCTTGCCTAAATGAGAAGGCAAACATTGTGGCTCAGTATCAAGTAGAATTTCATGAATGCATAGTAGAAATTAATCATCTTAATTGTAACTTTCCATATCAAATGCACTTTATTATTTCATTTATTTATACTCTTTGCCTATGCCTATAGAACTAAATCTAATCATGAAACTATCCATTACTAATAAAATAAACACACACATGCACACACACCCACACATAAAAAATACCACTGACTAATAACATGGAAAAAAATGACAGCCATATTTTTATGTTTTTATCAAATTTTATTTTTATATCTGATTAGATTGAGAAAATAACACACTACTTTTTTACAAAGATTATTGTGTCCTTGATCCAGGATATTTTTTGAATATTTTTTTCCTGAGTAAAGGATAGAGAAATGTTTGCTAACTATCAACCTGGAGAATAGACATTTTACATTTACTGATTTATAGATTTCTAATACCTATAGTGATTGAATGAATATTTTATTCACAAAATGAATTGTGTTCATCAATACTTCTTGATACTATAATGTCAGTCATGATAAGCACTATTTAAAACCTAGTTCATTATTTAAATTCAATTTGGCACTCTATAATGTAATCATAAATTCTAGGTCAGCAAAAGGACATGGTACCACAGTCCTGCATACCATAGCGGGAGAACTAGTAGAAATGCTGAGCTGCATTTACCACATGCAAAATGCCAAGTCCAATTTGTCTAAATGGCAAGTAAATATTCTCCATTATTCAAAATTTTAAAAATAAGGTAAGAGACTCTCATAAAGGCCTTATTCAAAATATTTATAGAAAAAGATCAACCAAAATCTTAGATTATCTAAAGTAAATGTTCAAGCACAATAACAAACTATAAAATGGTTTTCACTTTCAATTTTCTTTTTAACTAGCTTCCACTCTAAATATTATTCTTCTCAGTGGGTAAAATAAAAACTAAACAGGGTATGTTTGTTTCTACTTCTTCTCTGTCATCTTTTAACATCAGAAGCTCTCTCCAGGCAATGGATGCATCCATCAGCTCTTGGTGAGCAAGTCAACACTCCGTCTCCACCTTGGCACCTTCTCAAAAACTGCCTCTCCCACTTCTCAAATATTACTTTATTTCAGTTTCAGCAGGAGAAGTTTATAATTCTACATTCCACCTACCATATTCCCCCGATCATGTGACATTTCTAATAACTGCCTGTGGGATTCCTTGACTCCTACTCATACAAAACTGCTTTCACTGCTAAGCCTCATTTCATTGAGGTGTGACATGCTGAATTGTTGTACTAGTCCTACATACCATGATTTTAACTGTTTCCTTGTACATTTTGATATTTGGCCTTTTGTTAAATCCCCATGAATGCCCATGTATTTGACCTAAGCATCCGAAATTGTTTGACATCCTTAATATCAGTCAACCTTAGTAGTCTCAGCCTATGTCCTCACCCTATGCACTTATGTCCTGTATAACTGCTCTGACTTGAATTTATATACTAAAAATGTCTGAGCACAGATTCCTGTCTTCTTCATTGCCTTACTCTCCTACACATATTCACTGATGTCATTCCAGTATCTTGTCCTTTGAGCTCACATTTGTATCTCAATTGATCACTTCTTTTGTGACTTCAATTCCTTCCTGAACCTTTGGCTAAGGTCCTATTGCCTTGCTCATATTTATCTGAGACTGCTTCCCTGAAAATCTTCATCATTTACTAACTTGAGCTATACATTTGGACAGCTTAAAGTCACTCCATGAAATCATGTAGCTATATCTTTCAATGCCACTAAAAAGGAATTTCAATTACTCTTGGGCCCATCATATTAATCAGTTAGCATTAACCACCCCACCCTATTGAACCTACTAGCAATATTAGTCATAGTCTTTCATTTAAAAGAGAAAGAAGTAAGGTTATGTAATGGCTTATGCCACTGAAATTCTAGGCAGTGAGACTCAACATTTAGCATATATGAGAACCTCCTCTAGGGCTTATTAAAATATACATTTTGGGGCTTCATTCCAGAGTTACTGATTCAATAGGTCTAAGATGAAGACTGATAATTTGATTGTCCAACAAGTTCCTGGGATGGGCACTACAGTTTAATAACTCCTTGTTTAGGAATAGAATTTTTTTCAAACATATTTGTTACAGGTTCTCAAAGGTATCATAAGAATACATCTATATTCTCTCTTCCCGGGCCTACAATTTTTAGGCAATGTCTAGTCCCATGGTAGAAAAATATGGCACTGACAACTCCAGGATGTATATCTTTTTAATTTATACTCCTAGAAGAAAAAGACTGCCTTCTTCATTGTTGGTGGGAGTGCAGACTGGTGCAACCACTGTGGAAATCAGTATGGAGATATATCAAAGAACAAGAATTAGAAGTCCCATTTGACCCAGCTATTCCTCTGCTGAGTATCTTCCCAAAAGAATTAAAAGAATCATACTACAGTGATATATGCTCACCCATGTTTATAGTGGCATAGTTTGTAACAGCTAAAACTTGGAAACAGCCCAATTGCCCGTTAACTGGAGACTGTGTAAAGAAGATATGGGTTTTTTAAATAAAATGCAGTACTACTCAGCCATAAAGAACGAGAAATGAGAGACATTTATAGCTAAGTGGATGGACATTGAGGCCATACTCTTAAGTGAAATAAATAGGATATATGTGTAAATACTGACTATTTTTTCTGGTGTGAAAAACTAAAAGTGTAAATAAGAATCAAAATGTATAACTGATATTGTGTAATAGGAAGAAAAGGTCTAAAGGAGTAGGGGAAGTGGGAGGGGTAGGGGAAAGGAAAGAAGGGAAAAGAAAAAGATAAGAGAAAAGGAAAAAAATGGAAACAAAGTCTTTGTCAATAGGAAAGGGAGTAGGGGGTGAAGGAAGGGCAGGGGAATGGAGAAAAAATAAAAACCAAGATGCATCATGTAAAGGTACAAGATCCCAGTGATGAATGTAACTATATTGTATACCTAAACTGTACCAATAAACTTAATGGGAAAAAAAAGAAAAAGACTGTCTATTCCAATAATTCTCATAAGATATCCTGGAAATGAACTGGAAGGAATTAGACAATTGAGCTGGGTTATGTTCCCAAGAACTGGGATGGAAAATGACCCACCGAGAAAGCATGTAGGGCAGAGTGCTGTCTTCTGCACTCTGTTTTATCATCCTCAGCATATCCCACACTACCAACTGCACCCAGTATTCTAACGAAAAGATCTTATTCATGATTTAACAAAAGTAAGTGAGGTTATAAAACTAGCCATCACTCACCTCTTGACCCAAACATGTAATAAAAAGTATGTTTAGGGCCTCTAGAATATGTGTAGCAAAAAATTGGGGTAGGGGAGTGGCATGGAGTGGTGGAAAGAATTGGAAAGGAAGAGTAGAGAAATCTGCTGAAAAATAAAACTAAACAAGTTTTTCTTTAAAATGAGAAAACTGCTGGATCATATGATGTATCATCACCACCTGTATTTCAATTTGTAAGAAAAATGTTTCTTTTTCTTAACTTTGATACAGTGGAAAGAACTCCTGTTTCCAGAGGGGATTTTATTAATCAGTTTTCCTTCATATTTCTGTACTTATACCTCTCATTCTCTCACTCTGACAGTTTTAATGAGACTATAAATTTAGCCAGATCAGTCCAATTTACCATATGTGATTTCATTCCTGTTTATAAGTTCAATCAAAAATTAGCTTACAATGTACCTGATTTTATAAAAAAATGGCATGTATATATTTACATGGCAAGAAATATTCATTTAGTTCTTCATTTTAAGGGCTGAATGTCATTTCACTTTATTAATTACACCATACATTATTTAAGCATTTCTTAGTTGTTAAAAATGTTGGTTGTTTCCAATATTTTATCTATATAAATAATGCCAAAAATGACATTGGTATTTGTATATTTTTGTATTTAGTTCCATAGGGTACAATTCCACATGTAGAACTGCTGGAGCAGAGGATATGCACTCTTAAAGGGTAGTGTACCTAATGCCTGGTACACCTTCCAGTATGACCGTGCTGCTCTATCCAGGGTGAGAGTTACTGGGCTCACTTATTGGTCCATATTGTATGCTGGTAATCTTTTAATGCTGACTAATCTGCTAGGTGTAGATTATCCTTTGATTTTGGCTTGTTTTGCATATCTTTGAAAATTGTGTTGATGAAACAATTGTCAAATGTCAGCTTGTTATTTCTTTTTCTACTGGGCCCTTTTGTTTTTTAGAGGTGTTCCTAGCAACAAAAATTGCAAATTGCAAACATTTATTGAAGCCTGTTATATACTATGTTTGTCTTAGTACTGCACAAGCATTATTCTATTTAGTCTTCACGATAACCTTGTGAATGTGTACTGTGATTATTCAAATTTTATGGATGCCAATGCAGGAGTAGGTAAGTTACATCCTTCTCCAAATATCCTGCTCTAAATAGTCAAGAAAGCTCTGAAGCTTTGCCCTTTATCATTTTGAGACCAGAAACATTTGCTCTTTATCATTTTCATTTTGTTGACTTTTTTTTTTTTTTTTCAGTACTGGAGACTGAACCCAGAGCCCTTGCACTGAGTTATATCTCCAATCCTTTTTTTTTTTTTTTTAATTTTAAAACTGGATCTCACTTAATCACTGAATTATCCAGGGTGGGCTCAAATTTGCAATTCTCTAGCCTCTTATGTGTGTATTTTTGAGGCAGGATCTCACTATGTAAGCCAGGCTGACCTGGAACTTGAGATTCTTCTGCCTCAGCCGCCTGAGTCTGAAATTACAAGCCATGTGCCACCATGCCCAGCTCTCTGTTGACTTTGTAATTCCATATCCTTCTTGGCATACTATTGGCCTCATCAGCCTTCTTTATATCCCATTTGAATTCTTATGGCAATGTTTGATTCTAGTGCTAGAGAGTTCAAACTTATCATGTCATTGGGATATTAAGAATATTTTATACTATAAATTGGATCTTAATTCTCTTAAGCTTAGAATCCCTTAAATGCCCCATATCTCAGGTAGAAAACTCCTATTACTTACAACCCCACAAATACTCCCAAGGGCTGGATCCCAGTCAGCTCAGCTGCATCTCTAACCAGGACATCTCCTTCTCAACAGAGCTATTCTGTTCTCCAACATAACAACAACAACAACAACAACAACAACGTTTTATGACCCTCAGTTTTATGGCCCTCAGTTTGAGTAATTACACTTGCTTTTGTACTAAATATTCACAAACCAGCTCTGCCCCACCAATATTCCCAATGCGCACAAACTCACTACTCTATCAATGTGCCTTTCATCGAACATGCCTAAGACTTGCTCTCTAAAACTTATTTACATTATTCACTCCTTTGTCTGCTTCTTACTGCTTCTTTGAACTTCTTACTACTTCATATATAAAATATTTTATTTTGTTTAATAATTATCTCACTATATTTAAATTTTATTTTGAATATTTTTTCCATTCATTCTCCATCCTGCATCCCTAGAAAAAAGTCTGTACATATTAGTATCTTTGATGAATAAATAATACAGTGAATATATTTTGCAGGATCTCTTCCCAACTTCCCCCTAAATGTCAAAACATAACACAAATTCATCACTTTCAAGTAGCCATTGAATTTGCATTTTCATAGGTTTGCTCTCCGAAGATCATCTGCTATTTAAAAACATTGCAAAATAATCAACAAAAACGTTTTTAAATAACTCAGAAATCTAAAATAAAAATAATAAACTCTATGAAATTAAGCAACAATAACAGCAAAATCAAGAGGAATTAATCATGAACTGAGACACTTGCTTTGTAGTCATCTCAGTACCTACTTACAAATAATTTAACATTTTAAATGGTATATAATTTGGACATTATTTCTCATCTAAAGCATAAAGCAATGATGCATATTTGTCATAAATTTTTTGTAAAGTTTTTAATGTAAAAGGCAATTTAAAAATAGTTCATAGAAATAATTGTTTCATCTATTTACTTTTGTTATTTAGAATTCTTAAAGCACTTTAAAAAAGATATCTGAAATAAATTGTTTTAGTAAAAACATGTAAACATTAAATTATTGAGCTATCCATGCATAATTTAGATAATTGCTTTTAAGAGATACCCTGCTTGATGGAAGTCTGTAAAAGGGAGATTAAATGCTGTGTACTCTTAGACAATTTTGTTTTCAAATATTTGGGGCATGTTGTGATAATTTTCATGAAACTATCAATAGTAGGCCAAGTTACTACCATGAAGAATCTATGAAATGCTTAGGAAAATTGCACCATTTCCACTTCAGATTCCTGGGGAAATATAATTATAACTAGTCAATTTATACATCAAAAGATACTTTATTCAATTTTAAGTGGCTTTATAAGCCATACAAAGACTTTACCCTCATGTTTATACTCACATAGTACAAAAATAGTTGGCCAAGTCAGGGAATGGAATGAGGGGGGAAGAAGGTGATTAAGAAGCATGAGTGGGGGGCACTCAGCCTTGTATGCACATAAGCATCAGCCTATGAGAGAGTTTCTAATTTTGAGGTGAATGTCAATAGAAGTAATCCATATAACAACAAAAAAGAGTGAACAAATACCTATAGGTTCACAAAGTCACATATAAAACTGTTGGTGTGATGTATATTAAATTTTTGAAACTTTCAGAGTTTGGCAAAATAACATGGAAAAATACACTTTATGATACATAGCACCTCAGTGGCATCTGAGGCAGTATTCTATAATTAAATGATTTATGATTCAGCCATATAACATATGTCTTCTCCAACACCCTAGAATAAATGAAGACCATAATTATCAACCAGTCACTTTTGGTTTGGTTTTACCAAATGTGTTCCGGTAAAGTTAGGTTGTGCTACCACATCAGAGTTAAAGAAAAATAAAAGCAACAAAAACAAAGTATCAAAAATCCAAACAAAGCAAACATTTCTTTTCCAGGGTTCAGATTTTAGAATCATAACTAATGGATCATACCCCTGAACTGTATGCTTGTTTGGCTAATGTCAGCCTTCTTCCAAATGACTTTGGGGGACTAAGACTCATATATCTGAAAATAATATTTGAGGCTATGTCACTATTGCATATAATTCAGAGCTTCAATCTGCAAGCAAAGGGAAACTAAAGAAAATTTGTGGGTATGAATGTGTAGAGGGTATTGGTAGGCAAAAGTAAGGAAAAACATCTTACTTGAATTGTGCAGGTGTTTATGGTTTGAATAAATGGGCATAGGAACTTGTGATTGTTCCCTTCTCCTTCTACCTCTAGATGAGAGACTATGAATAAGAGTGGTCAACGTGAAATCACTGATAAGAGTACTAGAAAAGTGTTGCATAAGTAATATATTTTAGCAGCAGTGGGAACACAAGCAGAAACATCTGTTTTATATTTATTTATTTATTTATTCATTCATTCATTTTCAGTACCAGGGATCGAACTCAGGACCTTGCGCTTGTGAGGCAGGTGCGGCATCACTGAGCTAAATCCCTGGCCCAGAAACAACCATTTTTACTTGAACACCAGAAAAGTTATTACTGAGGGAGTTCTGCTTGAGTTAAGGTTTGGGAGATGAGTTAACCTCCAGGCAGATCCCCCAAGACCTGTGAGTGTGCTTTCATAATGAGGTAGGGAATAGACAAGTTACTGTTCATACTGGATGTTGGTGATTCACTAGTGATAGCTGAGTCTGTGCACTACTGAGAATTAACACATCAGTATGGAGACTACATAACCTTTGGTCATAGCAGTGGTTACTTCACTGGTTACAGATACTTGTTTAATTGCCTAAATTCTTTCCAACACTTGCTCCTTATTGTGAACTGTGACTTTCAGTTGATGGAAATGATTTTTTAAAAATTGTGCTAATAATCCATTTAATGAAGTAACAGCCCTTTTAAAAATTTTGGAATGCACTTAGTCAAAATGTGTTCCCTCCAAAACACAACTCAATTAATAGAACTTAAGTGATGTTTTTGCAGCTGTAGATGATGCAACAACATCTTGTTAGTGAAACAGAAATACTCAAAACTAGGCAACAGTTGCAGTTAAAATATTTGTTGAATTTAATACACATAAAATAATAATAGAGGCAATCATTTCTAAGGCTGGCAAACAACCTACCAGCTGAGCCAAGGCAATGAAAAGAAACAAAATTTATTTTTTTCAAAAACAAAAAGAAATTGGGAGCTCAGTAACCCACAGGTTAAAAATAAAAGGCTCAGTAGGGAGCTAAATGGAGAGCATAGCAACCCTGGCCCGATAGTCTGAGTTAGAAGTAAAAACCAAAAAGCCCTCAAAAACAAAACAAAAATTTAAGTCAAAGAAAGAGAGGGAAGATGAGAGTGACAGTGAAGCAGGCAGAGTGTGTGAGCACAGGAGCTGGGAAGAGAGATCTTAAAACCCTCAGCATGATCACATGACCTAAAGGGTCAAGGGATTTTTTTTTTCTACTAAAGACAATCATTAGACTGTTTAATTAGTAGTCAGTGCAATTTAAAGGAAAGCACATAACGTCTGCCAAGAAAGTTTTAATTTTTATTTCTTTAATCAATTGTTTGTTATTTTCTTTAATCAAATTTGCCTAAGCCCATGTTCTAAGGATCTATGGTGATTTCCATATAGCTTATGAACCTGAACTATTTGACTAACAAAGCACTTGTCTTGTGGTTAAATTTAGTGAGACTTCTTGAGGGTATATTTGGTTTGTTTTTTTCTAGAGGTACTGGGAACTGAAACCTCAGCCTTCACACTGATCTGCACCCCCCCCACCCATCTACTGATTAAGTAATTGGTTGATTTATGGGTCTCACTAAATTGTCCAGACTAAGCTTAAAATTGTAAGCCTACTGCTTAGCCTTCCCAGAATGATGGTATTATAGGAATATGTCATCACATCCTGCTTGGCTTTGGATATTTTTTAATAAAGAATAATAAAAAATTAGTATGCTTGGGCCAGGAATTTAGCTCAGTGGTTTTGCTGCCTGCTATGCAAGCGCAAGGACCAGAGATCCACGGTACAAAAAAAAAAAAAAAAAAATTAGTATGCTTCATAAAAAAATGCTTCAGTCTTTTAGGTAACTGGTTAACTCTAGAAGTTCTATTAATATTTACTTTAACTCTTTCTCTTGATTTCTCTCTGTTTCTGTCTCTCTCACCTTACATTGTGATAGCTTAAGAAATACCAGACAAAACAGTAATAAATATTTTGGATTTTTAATGCAATCAAGAAAGATTCTAGTCAAGCATGTTTGGTTCAGTGTTGGTATTAAAATATTAATTACATTTATAATTTTTACATTTTCTTTAACATAAATATTTATATTTATATTCAATTCAATTTTTTTCCTCTGACATATCACAGACATGCAGGAAAGTGCCTTTCAAGAAACACCCAAATGATAAATTTATGTATATTTAAAAATGATCTTGTCTATGTTTTTCTTAAACGTATTCATGTAAAACTTTCACTAAGGTGTATTCACCAAAAAGTTGTATGGTTTCTATACATTAAAAACATCTTTTACTTACCGAGTAAACTTAAATAAACCAAGTTATACTTTTGGCCTCATTTTCTTTTCTCCATTTGAAATGAGAGTGTATGTGTTTTGAGTAAAGTATTAGGGTATAAGCAGGTCACAGCATCTCTCTCACCAAGTTCTTACTACTGTAAAAACAGAGAAGTTCAGCAAAAATTTTATCATTGGAGTACAATGGTTTTCCCTAAAATGATGGATAAGCAAAGAAAAAGAAAACTTTTACTTTTCAAAAAGTATAGCCCAAGACTCTGTTCCTATTTTCAGAGGTTATAGTAGGAAATTGGTAGGTAGAAAAGTCCTTAGAAGCCTCTCTCATACACTCCTTTCCAACATTTGCACAATCAACTTGGAGAGACAAGGACTAAACAAATAAATGGAAACACACTCAAAAGAACCTCCTACCAATCACTGATTGTTATGGTGTCTCAATTTCTTAATGCCTTAGCAGTATATGCAGAAGAAAAGACCGGGGCATGCTGCAGAAATTGTCCAGGTTCATGGGTTTTCTCCTTAGAAATAGGATACAATTCTGTTTAAATTTAATAATATTTCAGAACATTTAACAACATCCTTAAAAAGGATATCAGAATCCATGTTCTCAAAATAAAAAAAAAAACAAAAGGAAGATTGTGCATAGCCTTAAGTTAACATTCTTCAAGACATCTGACACTCATACTCTCATATTACAGAAGAGCAGAAAGGTGGAATAGATTTCAAGGTATAACTTGGAAGATGTCTTAGTCACTTTTTTCATTGCTAACAAAAAATACCCAACATCCAAAGTTAAAGGAGGAAAGATTTATTTGGCTCACAGTTTATAGAGGTTTCAGTCCATAATCAGTTGGCTCCAGGGAGGGTGATATGGCAGATAGGCATCACAGAGGAGAAACAGTTCATGGCAAACAAAGGGTAGCAAAGCAAGCAAGAGGGATGGACAACCTCAACTCTTTCTATCCTTTATATCTTATCCAGGCTACTTAGGACAGGTGGCACTCACACCCTTAATCCTAGTGCCCTTGGTCCTAATATTGCAGCATGAATCAATCCTAGCATCACACTCTAGATCCAGGCACCTCTGAAAAAGCCCCACCTATAATTGCATGAGGCTTTGTGGGTACATCTAGACACAATCCATTACAGAAGGAGAGACTTCCTGTTCTAATAAGGTAGCAAAGTCAAGGAGAAATCAACTGAATTTTTTTCATTAAGTTTATTGGTACATTTTAGGTACACAATACAGTTACATTCAACATTGGGAACTTGTACTTTAAGGTCTAAACAGGTAAAAGAAGTGGGAGGGGTAGGGAAAAGGAAAGAAAAGAAAGGAAACAATATGAGAAAGGGAAAAAATGGAAACAAAGTCTTTGTAAATAGAGAGGGGTGAAGGGGTTGAAGGGAGGGCAGGGGAATGGGAAAAAAATAAGAATCAACTGAGTTTTATAAATCAAATAAAAGACATTCTATTCATATGAAAGTATGAGAAGAAAAGATAAATGAGCCTTTCAAACAAGACGGAAGAATACAGTCTAGAAAAAATATAATTAAAACACAGAAAAAAAGTTTTTTTAAAGTCATGGATTTACAAATAATATAGTTTATTGAGCTGGGTATATAACTTAATCACTTGCTAGAATGTGCCAGGACTTGGGCTCCATCCTCAGCACTAAAAAGGAAAGAAAGAAAGAGAGAAAGAAAGAGAGAAAGAAAGAAAGAAAGAAAGAAAGAAAGAAAGAAAGAAAGAGCAAGAAAGGGAGGGAGAAGAAAGGAGAGGAAATATAGTTTATAAAATAGAAGAATGAGGCTGTATTTGCAAATACACACAGTATACATATGTACAAGTAGTGTGTATAAACAGAATGTATACATGCAAGCACATATACGTACAATAAAAGCAGGGGTAAAGATGTTAATTTCCTTTTCTTTTAGAGTAAGGAACTGATGTTTATAATTAAAACATAGCATATAAAATAAATGCATGATGAATACAAACTACTGTTCAATATATTCTTTGAACCTTAAAGGAACCATTCAGATCTATAGACAAAACAGCTATTTCTCTTTTAAAATCAAGTACAATCTTCTGTTCTCTAGCCTACATGGCAGAAAACATGACTGCCACTAGCTTTTGAATGTGGTATAGTATGGCTTCATCCACCATCTATACCCTACCTATCTTGATCACCAGCCCAAAAAATTTCCAGGGAAGAGGCCCCAGTCTGGGCCAGCTGTTTCACTCATAGAGCATAAATGTACACACATTAGTTCACCTGCAGCCACATGCATGAAGATTAGAGACAACAGACTTGTGAGCCATAATGGCAGTCTGCCAAACTTCTCAGTCTCTAAAAATCCTTCTATTTTTCCTTGCTTCTGCTGAGAATCATAATGCACTATCTGTTAAACTCATTAAGCCCATTAATTCTGGTTATCTTTAAATGCTAGTAAATATTCAAATTATTTTCTCTTGCCCAGGCTTCTGTTTGCCACCTGTTTCCCCCTTAAACTACCATACTCTTTCACTAACTTTTTTCACCTTGTTCTCTAGAATACATCATTTGTTATACACCTATATCTTAAATCCTAAGCCTCTGTACACAATTTTCTTTGAACATAGTTGACATAATTTAACTTTGGCTATTCAACTCTGAACATAATCTCCCCTGCAGTTCTCATAAAGAGAACATGCTATTCTTTCATCCTCCTACACTATAGAGGATATGAGAATCTGAGATGACTTTGGCATCCTTCTAGCTACCAATTTCCAATTTCAGATTGTTCTGCTACTCTCACACATAAGTACTTCCCTCCGAAGTTCATATCATCACACTACAAGCATCTTTCCTGCTACTTCTAACTTCTCTATAGTTCCCATCCCTTTATTCATAAGGGAAATTTGTGTATGACTCACATCATTGTCCATTTTATGAACTTCAGAATCTATGAGAAAAATCCAATACTCCACACTGAAAATATTTTTACCAGGAGTTGATCAATCTAAAGCATTCATCCTCATCAGCAGCCCAGGCTATTAAATCTCTGTAAATATAAACTCTAATACATAATGCTGGGTCACAACTTCATTGATATTAACTTCTTTCCATTTATATTTAAGGAAATTCCTGAATTTACTGAAGGCTTCATTTTCTTTAATCTGATTCACATTTTTCTCCACTTACCAACTTTCCAGCTAGAGATACCATGTTATAATTCAATTACCTTTGTACCCAGTCTCTACTACACTTGTAGCATTTTCCTTTGGATCAGTTTATTCATTTAATAATTCTCATTTTACATTTCAACTTGTAAGTTATTTTGGAGAAAATCTCATGATTTTCATGATTTTTTTAGAACCATTTCAAATGCAATTTTTATTCTCCATTTGTAGTTAGTGTTCACAGGAAATTGTACCCATTTATGATCAACATCCTCTTTAATATTTCAGAGTAAGAGTTTTCAAGTATTTGCTATTCTTTACAAATCCCTTCTGAAATTGCCTGCTGAGTAGTCAAAGGTTGATATTTTTCCTGAAACAGGGACTAAGACAAATGCAGTGATTATTGTAATAATATTGATATCAGTTTCAAGAACTTCTGAGGCTCAAAACACAAAACTGTCATAGCATGGTTCATCCTGAATCATCCTGGATATATTCAAAGTACTGATTATAATGAATTATCAATATTACAATTAAAAATACCACATTTAATTTAAAACAAAATGAGAGAAGAGAATGCTCCAGGCAGAATTTTAAGAATTATGCCATCTAAAATGACAGCTGATCCTCATTATATATAAATATCACATTTAGCCTTCTCTTTTTTGGACTGGGGATTGAACCCAGGATCTTGTGCTTGTGAGGGAGGTAGCGGAACCCCTGAGCTAAATCCCCAGCTGCCTTCTTAAATTTAGTTGATACCCCCAAATAAATACCTGAGTGTTTTTCAGTCATTCAAGGACATACATAGGGAGATAAAAAAATTAAATGTGTTAGACATCCACATTACCAGCTGAGGTGGAACAGGATGACACTCATTTTGACGATTTTAAGCTCTCATATCATAACAAGGATTCTTTGGCAGTCTGCCTATCACAGCCATTCGTGTATTTTTATGCTTGTTACTGATTTAACTGCATTTGTACAACCATGTATATTCCTGAAGAGTTATCTCATGTTCCTAAGCACAAGAAGGCTATAAGATGACCTCTGAACAAAAAATACACGTGTTAAATAAACTTTGTCTAGGAATGAGTCACGTGGCTGTGGTCCACCAGTTCAGTGTTAATGAGTGAGTTGTATATATTAAATAAGTCCTCTTTAAGCAGAAACACGCATAAAATAAAATTATGCATTGACTAACTTACAAAGATCTTGTGACCAATGAATTGCAGGAACTTAATCCCAAATTTCCCCTAGGAGCAATAGTAAGTCCAGTGTTTATAAAAACTTTATAGAATATTCCTAGCTGAATAACAGAAATCTACCATAAACAGATATTAAGATCACAGTAACTTAAAGGATATGATTAATGACCAGCACCAGTATTTTTGGTGGTGATAAAAACCATTGTTCATTCAAAAACAATAAGACATATCTGCACTCAAAATATTAAACTAGTAAAATATATTGTATAAACAACGTGTTTGTTGGTATATCAGTTAAAGTCTCTGATAGTTTTCATGTTGGCTCTACACACCAAACAACTAGCTTGGAATAGTGCAACTTGGCAGCATATTCTGTAAATAAAACTCATTGCAACAGAAAATTTACTAACCCTAAAAATAATAGGGGTAATAGGACCCAAATTATATGCCAGATAGTGTGCTAAATTTTACAAAATCTAGTTTAACCTTGTGAAGGTCTTTTGCTACTGTTATTATCTTTATTTAGATAAAGCAACAGAGAAGTAAAATGTTTAGACCTAGCTAGTAAATGGAAATAGATAATTTAATGTATGTTTTTGTCTGAACACACAGATCATGTACTTTTTAACTGAAAATCTTAAACTTGCTATTCCATTTCTTTGTTTCTTTGCTTTATATGTCTTTAAAGCTTTCAGCCTTCATTTAGAAGCCTGATTCAAATACTTTTAAAAATTCATGGGGCTGGGGATTTAACTCAGTGGTTCCGCTGCCTGCCTCACAAGTTCAAGGTCCTGAGTTCAATGCGCCGTACCAAAAAAAAAAAAAAAAAAAAAAAATTTTGGTCTTCTGAAATGTATGAAGACTTAATATAAATACTTTTGTATGAGACTTTCATTTGAAACTTTACAAGTTTGTTTTTATTTTACTTGATTGTAATTTGGCTTGTGTTTCCTTATAAAATTATAATTGGTGCTTTAAACATTCATGTACATTAAAGTATTGTTTAATCATCATTAAACTTTTATTATGATTCTGTTAACCCAACGTCATGAAGTGTTATTCAGTAAGGAAATTGCCTTTTAAACTCCAACTTGTTACAGCAAGAATCATTTATCTGAGCTCACTGAATTCTCAGAAACTCCGCCTCCTAGCGTGTTGGTAAGTAAAAAAGGAAATCTTTCCAATTACTACTCCTATCAATAAACTCTGAGACCTTGTAGGGATTCTTTCAAGGCTGATACTTGTGAGAAAATTGGAGTTTAAAGGAGCCTGAACATGAAGAGCTCTGAAAATCTCATTTCCTATGGTAGACTGGGCTGGTGTTTGCTTTAGTACTAGGCTACCAACTCAGAGCTTGACAAACTACGTTGATACATGAATGAGTCCTTGGTTACCTGAAAAGTATCTAAACAGCAAAGTTGTATTACCTACCTCTTATTTTCCTTTAACCTCAATGTCACAATGCTTAAAAATTTGAAATACCATGAAATATGACCAGAATGTTAAATTCATCCTTATAGTGAATCTCATAGAAAAAAATTGAGAGCTGATGCCAAGAAACTATTTTGAACATGATTCCTATTCTAGAGATTATTATGTGTATGAGCTTATAAAGGTTCCCTTACAAATGGCACTTATTTTAAACTTTTTTAGTATTTGTTAGATTATACATATTTGAAGAGGCAACACATATAGATTATGCACATGAATATTTGTAAATAATAGAAATAAAGGTGAAGGCAATATATGTATATGTATATATATATGTATCTTTTTTAAACAACAAAGAAAAATGATATATAAAAACTGCTTCTGTGTATAGAGAAGATTTAATGTTGTTTTAGTCTAACAATGAACTTAAAATGTTTCCTGGATCATTCACTTTGTGGTTTTTGAATAGGTTAAAAAGAATAGAAATTTAATGATCCCTCCATTCGATATTTAGATTCAGATATTGACTAATGTACCTGATATATGATATTCTCATTGAGAAAGGTATAGAGTTCTTGTCAAGAAAATAACAAAAGCCATATTCTAAAAAACCCAGAAAGTTTTCTTCTCCCCTTTTTTGACTTGCCTTTTTAAAAAGTTAAGGTCATCCATTATTTAAAGGGGACAGTTGTCAGGGCTTAGCTTTACAAAAGGCAGTTCAAGAACAGCTATGCTCTCCCAGTGTTGGTTTTTAGACAAAAGTACTTTTTAAAAAATCTCATACATCATTTACAGTTTTCCAACATTCTATGCAGAATTGCACATATTTTCAACTTTTTGTGTGTGGAACTATGAGAAAAAATTTAAAAAGCACAACTAAGAAATTATTCTGTAAGTTGTGACCCAGAACTGCACAATTGCTCTATAAAATCCTCACCAACATAAGCACTCAATGAATGGTGAGATAAAATCAAACTGAAGTGTGTCAGTGGTTATATCCTCATTTATATGTGGTTTAATATGATTTATTACTGTTGGTGTTAACAAATACTAAGGACATTAATTCTTACATAGTTAAAATCTTTTTGCATTTATTGTTGCTCAAGAAGTTTCATATCAATTTGTAACATCCAGGTAAATAATAATTATTACCAAAAGATGCATTGATACATAGATTACTTGGATAAACACTATTTTCAAGGAATTCTTACTCTAGTGGGAAATGTAACTAGCAGTTATAATATCATGGAAAGAGACTGCAAGAGAAGATACATACACCAAATGTGAAAAGATTATAGAAAAATGGAGTAAATTTTGAACACTCTAGAGAGAAAAGTACAGCTTTTTTAGTTTTAAGGATTGTACAAGTATGAAATTCCATATAAAATCTCTTTTTAAAGAATTTTCTTTTTTAAAAATTATTTTATTGGTACATTTGAGGTATGCAATACAATGACATTCATCATTGGAAATTTGCACCTTTACATAATCTCTCTTGGTTCTTGTTTTTCCCCCTTCCCCTGCCCTCCCTTCAACCCCTCCATCCCTCCCTATTGACAAAGACTTTGTTTCCATTTTTCCATTTTCTCATATTAATTCCATTCCCTTCTTTCCTTTCTCATACCCTTCCCACTTCCCCTTCCCTTTTGCCCCTTTTTTTCCTATTTTTCATTATTATACCTTTTAGTCCTTATTTACATTTTCAGTTTCTCACACTAGAGAAACTATTAGGTATTTACAAATGTGTATCCTGTTTATTTCACTTAAGAGTATTGCCTCAATGTGCATCCATTTAGCAATAAATATCTCTAATTTCTCATTTTTAATGGCTGAGTAGAACTCCATTTTATAAAAAAATACAACAACACATTTTCTTTATCTAGTCTCCAGTTGACGGGCATTTGAGCTGTTTCCAAGTTTTAGCTATTACAAATTGTGCTATGAACATGAGCACACACATATCCCTGTGGTATGATTCTTTTAATTCTTAGGGGAAGAGCTTGGTCAAATGGGATTTCCAGTCCTAGTTTTTTGAGGTATCTCCATACTGATTTCCACAGTGATTGCACCAGTCTACACTCCCACCAGCAGTGGAGGAGGGTTCTTCTTTCCCCACAGCCCTGCATTTGTTATTGGTTGATTTCATGATAGCAGCCATTCTTTCTGGAGTGAGGTGGAATCTCAGCATTGTTTTCATTTGCATCTCTCGAATGACCAGAGATCTTGAACATTTTTTCATATGTTTATTTGCCACTTCTATTTCTTTGTCTGAGAAATGTTTATTCATTTCAGATGCCCATTTTCAGATTGGCTCTTTAAATTTGGGAGGTCTGATTTTTTTAAGTTCTTTATAGATTCTAGATAGTCGAGCTTTGTTTGAGGAACAGCAGGTGAAGATTTTTTCCCACATTGTGGGTTGTTTCTTCACACTGTTGGTGGTTTCTCTTGCTGTGCAGAAGCTTTTTAAAAAGAAGACATCCCACTTGTTGATTGTTTGTGCTAATTCATGGCAATTGAGGTTTTATTCATAAAGTCTTTTCCTATACCAATATCTTCAAGAGTTCTACCTAACCTCTGTTCCACCCTATTCAATGTTTCTATTTTAATATTTAGATCTTTAGTCCATTTCGATTTTAGTTTGGTGAGAGATATAGGAGATCAGCAGCGAAAGAAACCGCAAAAATTTTATAAACACATGAAAATTGAACAACACACTTCTGAATAACCAATGGGTCACAAAGGAAATTAACGAAGAAATCAGACAGTTCCTTCAATTAAATGACAGTGACAATACAACATATCGGAATCTATGGGACACAATGAAAGCAGTCTTATGAGGAAAATTCATTGCAGTGTATACACATATTAGGAAAACAGAGCGAGCCCAATTAAACAACCTGATGCTGAACCTCAAGCTTCTGGAAAAAGAAGAGCAGGACAAACTGAAAGCTCATACGAGGGAGGAAATTATGAAGATCAGAGCAGAAACCAATTCAATGAAGACTTAGAGAATGATGAAAAAAATCAATGAAGCCAAGAGTTGGTTCTTTGAAAGAATCAACAAAATTGACAAACCTTTAGCCAACCTTATAAGAAAAAGGAAAGAAAAGGCCCAAATCCATACAATTAGGAATGAAAAGGGTGAAATTACAATGGACCCAGCAGAAATCCAGAGGATCATCAATACCTACTTTGAGAACCTATACACCAATAAGATGGAAAACAGAAGAAATGGACAGATTCCTAGATACATATGAATTACCAAAGTTGAAAGAAAAAGACCTAAAAATTCTAAACGACCCAATATCAATCAATGAAATTGAAACTGTAATTAAAAACTTACAACTAAGAAAACCCCAGGTCCTGATGGCTTCACTGATGAATTCTACAAGACATGTAGAGAGGAACTATTGCCACTACTATTTAAACTCTTCAATGAAATTGAAAGGGTACCAATATTGCCAAATTCATTCCTGGAAGCAAGCATCACCTTGATACGCAAAGCATAGAAAGACTCAACAGAAAAAGAGAACTATAGGCCAATCTCACTAATGAACATAGATGCAAGAATTTTCTTTTAAATGTATTAATACAATAACTATTTGCTTGCTTTCAGAATCGTTCAGGTCTTGTGTAACATAAATTCAGTTGATGATTCTTGAGCAAAATCTCTTGAAATCTGAATTCTCCAAAATTCAACCTTAGCGTTTTACTTATAATATAGGTAAAATAGATAGTAAGCTAAGAGATAAGCCATTTTGAAAATCCTAATTACATTTTCTTATAGAAGTCATTTTTGGCAGTTCTGATTATTTTCATAAACTACACCCAATATATCTTAGGTTTTGCGGACTATGTTTTCTGGGTTTGTTTCATAGTTATTATCTGCTTAAAATATATTATTTAGTTCCAGTGTAGCCCCATACCTAATTAATTTTATTTTTTCAATTAGTATTTACCTGTTCTTCATGTTGTTTTTTGTAAACTTTTATTTGGTCGTTAGCTGATAACCATTTTAAAATGTATTTCACCAAAGACTTTTAGCTGTGTCTGAATAAAGAAGTTGGCAAATACTCTCATCAGGAATGAATTATAAAATGAGATAAATGTAGCAAAACAAATATTTCAGTACTTTAGGGACTGATCAAAGACAAAACAAATACAAAAACAAATAAGCTAAGACACATTTTTGAGAAACTATAAAATTTTATATGAGAACACTATGAATCTATATCATTCTTGCCTAACGTTGGATCTTTACACCACTGCCCTAGATTAGTAAAAATGCAGGTCCTTTCAGAGTAGGCCAGAGTGTGAAATCTGGCAGCTAAATTACCTTTAATGAGTGGGGCTCAATGATTTGGAGAGGTGAGTTATACCCACTTTAGCAGAGTTGATACTGGAAATAACATCTTCAGTGCTAGTGAGTGGGAAAGAACAATGGTACTACTTATGTAAGATTTTACAGTTCTGGTTGGGGCAAATGTTATCCCGCCTAGAGGGGGCTTAAGCTTGCTGTATATTCTTGACAGATCCAGAATCATCAACCTTCTGAATGAAAGGTAAAGGAGAGGGGAATGAGAAATATAAGCACAGAATTTCTACTAACAAAGTCAAAATGCCTTTGTTTTGCTGTGTTACTTAAACTGAATTAAGCTGTACTTCATATTGTACCTTCCCATGCATGAGACAGTTGAGCCTTTGTTAAGAGCTTGCCCTGGGGAGCCAGAGGAAGGACATTAGAATTGTTGTTTGCTGCTTGTTTTTTGTTTTGCTTTGTTTTGTTTTTGAAACAGGGTCTCACTATGTAGCTCATTTTGGCCTTGACCTCACTGTGTATCCCAGGATAGCCTCAAACTTGCGCCAGTTCTCCTGCCTCAATCTTCTGAGTACTGAGTTTATAGACATGTACCACCACATCCATCCCTGGTTTGCTACTTGTAAATTTAGAAACTTTGGAAATGTTTCCTAAGGCTCAATTTCTGTTTATAGTATTAAATATTTTGAAAATATATTTTAGGAAAATGTCTAATGTAACACATGTGAAGAATCTATCATATTTTCTAATTGCAGTGCTTGTCCTCTTTCATACTATTTTCTATTACTATTAAACAAAAGGCAGAGAAAGTTACTTCCTAGTGCTGGAGGCTCATAAACAAGCAACAGCGAAAAACTGATCTCAGGAAGATCAAACATGTTTTTTGGATGAAAAGAAAACTTTAATAAAAATTATAATTATTGGTACTATTGACAGTAACAAAGTTCACAGTCATTCTGCTAAGTGAAGAGGCCAGAGTCAAACCTTATAAAATGTATGATTCAATTTACATTCTATTCTGGACAAGTAAAATTGTCACAAAGACTCTATCCGCAGTTGGCAGTTAGGAACTGGGTGGTAGTGGGGGGGAGGATTACTCACAAAATAGCAGCCAAATGGATTTTTTTTTGTACTGGGGATCAAACTCCAGATCTTGAGCTTGCTAGGCAGGTACGGTGCCACTGAGCTAAATACCTAGCCCAAAGGAAATTTTTTTGGAGGGAATGGAACAGTTAAGCATCATGATCAACAATGGTGATTATAACATTCTATCATTTTTCACAACACATGGAACTATACCAATGGACTTTTGCAAATGAGAATATAAATATAATTCCTAAAAGTAAGAAGCTTTTAGAATCTAGAGTTATTGAGAAGACAAAGACAATATATGCTCCTCAGAATTTTACTGCTTGAGGGAGATCTAACATGGCTGAGTAGAGAAGCAGGTGTGTGTCAAAGTTAGTCAGAGAGGATTCACTGAAAATACAGAATTGGGAAGTGGATGTCCATTCTCTTTCTGGAGTGTTTGAGATGGATTCCTGCCAGGTTTTGTTTTTGTTACTTTTCTTTCTTTCCTTCTTTCTTTTCTCTCTCTCTCTCTCTCTCTCTCTCTCTCTCTCTCTCTCTCTCTCTCTCTCTCTCTCTCTCTCTCTCTCTCCCTTTCTCACACACACAACTTTTCTTGTTTTGATGTAGTTGTTTATTTTCTTTCTCTTTTCACTTCTCCCTATTCCTTTTTCAATTCACTTCTATTTTCTTATTTTTGCCAGTTTCTCTCCCTTTTTAAATTGTTCTTTGCGACCTCTTTTCTGAAAACTATAGCACTCTGAAAAGAGAGAATGAAGATGATATCAGAAAATGGAAAGATATCTCCTGCTCCTGGGTAGGAAGGATCAATAAAGTGAAAATGGCCATACTTCCGAAACTGCTCTATAGATTCAATGCAATCCCAGTTGAAATCCCACCAGCGTACTTCACGGACTTTGAGAAAACAATCTAAAAATTCATTTGGAAAAAGAAGAGACCTAGAGTAGCAAAAGCAATTCAAGGCAACCAAGACATGGCAGGGGGTATCACAGCCCCCAATATGAAACTATACTATAAAGCTACTATGATAAAAAACAGCATGGTACTGGCAAAGAGACAGACTTGAGGACCAGTGGAACAGATTATAAGTTGAAGAAACAACTTGAGACACACTCAGCCACCTCATCTTGAATAAAAGAGCCAGACACTCTCACTGGAGGAAAGATAGCCTCTTTAATAAATGGTGCTGGAAAAATTGGGTTTCAATTTGTCAAAGACTAAAACTAAACCTATATCTCTCACTGTACTAAACTAAACTCCAAATGGGTCAATGATTTAAATATTAAGATAGGAACACTAAACCAGCTCAAAGAGAGGTTAGGTAGAACTCTTGAAGACATCGGTGTAGGAAAAGATTTTATGAACAAAACCTCAGCTGCCCTTGAACTAGTACATATAATCAACAAATGGGATCTCTTCTTATTAAAAAGCTTCTACACAGCAAGAGAAACCATCACTGGTGTGAAGAGATAACCCACAATGTGGGAAAAAATTTTCATCTGGTATTCCTCAGACAAAGGTCTATTATCTCAAATCTATAAAGAACTTTAAAAAATCAGACCTCCCAAATTTAAAGACCCAATCCAAATGTGGGCATCTGAAATGAATAGGTATTTCTCAGACAAAGAAGTAGAAGTGGCAAATAAACATATGAAAAAATGTTCAAGATCTCTGGTCATTCGAGAGATGCAAATGAAAACAATGCTGAGATTCCACCTCACTCCAGAAAGAATGGCTGCTATCATGAAATCAACCAATAACAAATGCTGGCAGGGCTGTGGGGAAAGAGGAACCCTTCTCCATTGCTGGTGAGAGTGTAGACTGGTGCAACCACTGTGGAAATCAGTATGGAGATACCTCAAAGAACTAGGACTGGAAGTAGCCTTTGACCCAGCTATTCCCCTGCTGGGTTTCTTCCCCAAAGAATTAAAAGACTCATACCACAGTGATACATGTGTACTCATGTTCAAAGCAGCACAGTTTGTAATAGATAAAACTTGGAAGCAGCCCAAATGCCCATCAACTGGAGACTGGATAAAGAAATTTTTTTTTATAAAATGGAGTGCTATTCAGCCATAAAAAAATGAGAAATTGGAGATATTTATTGCTAAATGGATGCACATTGAGGGATACACTTAAGTGAAATAAACAGGACACACATGTGTAAATACGGAATAATTTCTCTAGTGTGAGAAACTGAAAATGTAAATAAGGACCAAGAGGTATAATAGATAATGTAAAATAGGAAGAAAAGGGGCAAAGGGGAAGGGGAACTGGGAAGAGTAGGGGAAAGGAAAGAAGGGAATGGAATTAATATGAGAAAATGGAAAAAAGGAAACAAAGTCTTTGTCAATAGGGAGGGATGGAGGGGTTGAAGGGAGGGCAGGGGAAAGGGGAAAAATAAGAACCAAGAGAGATTATGTAAAAGTGCAAATTTCCAATGATGAATGTCATTATATTGTATACCTAAAATGTACCAATAAAATAAAATATTAAATAAATAAATAAATTGTTCTTTGCAAGTTTCCCTCTTATATTCTGCTCCCTTTCTCAGTCATTTCCTTCTTCTCTTCTATTAACCATCTGTCCTCTGTATTCTATTCTTTTTGCTCTTCCTTATCTTACATAGCCCCTGTCTTTTCCTGTCTCTCTTTCAACTTACAGGTGTACAGATATATCCACAGGTTCTGCCAACCTCACAGCTTTCCTTAATCCCAAATTACATCTCTACTCCTACCTCCCCCCAAGCCTCCACAAATATCTTCTTTATGAGGGCGGAGGTACTGAGGATTGAACTCAGGGCCTTGCACTTGCGAGGCAGGTGGTGGCACCACTGAGCAAAATCCCAGGCCCACAAATATCTTCTTAAAACAAACAACACTAAGCCTTAACTCCATCTAAAAGAGACCTCAAACAAAGCCTGACTTTTATCTAAATTTTTTCCTATTATTATTTCTCCTATCTCCTAAAGATTTACACGTCTCTTTCACCTATCCCTCCACCTTGTCCTTTCCTTTCTCCTTCCACATCCCAAATTAACTGCTAGTGACAATATAGTATAAATTGTGAAGGGTACTGATAAAGGCTGAAGGAAAAAATGCAAGGTTTAAAACTTGTAAGTGATGCATGATTGGGTCTGTTCATGCTGTTACAACCCATAGTAATTCTCTCCTCACAACATAATGACAAGCTCCAAACTATTTAAGTTATATAACTGAAGAAGGGAACAGTATCTTTGGACACGTAAAGTCATAAACACATCACTGAAAGGTAGAAAATGACTAAAAAAATCTTCATATCAACTACAGTTCTCCTCACACTGCTTGACCTCAACCCCCAGAAACAACAGCAAAATATATAAATACACACACCCACACACCCGCACGTGAACATGGGAAAAGAATGAAACAAAAGGCCCCTAAGGACTCCCAACTCTCCTGGAGGCACATTCAGGGGCATCAATAAGAGAAAAGCCAATACCATTATGCAATACTACTCAACTGTAAAGAAGGAAAAATGAGTAAGACATTCAAGCTTAAGTGCCATATGGTTTCTCTCATTTGAGTAATCAAAGTTAAATAGAGTAAATTAAAAAATTTCTCAAAAGAAATAGGCAGTTAAATCTTATGTAAATGTCCAATGGCCAAGAGACTGAGGGTGGGATGGGAAGGGGAGGAGGCCAGAGAAGCTGTAAGATGTGTCTTGCACATATCCCAACTCGTGGCAATGAATGTAATCATCATACCCTGCGAATATGAGCGAAATTATGATCATAAAATGAAAGATCCTAAAGATGACAAGAGGGAGGAGAATGGCGAGGGAAAGTAGAATAAAAAGAACAAAGAAATGTTGATTACTGATATCTACTTCCTAAAAAAGAAGTAAAGAAGAATATTACTGCTAAAGTTCAAAAGAATGGAAAATAAACTAAGAAGTCTCTTTTCCCTATCTTCTCTTTCTCAGTGTCTCTCTCTCTTTCTCTCTCTCTTTCCCCCCCCCCCCCGTGTGTGTGTATTGGCTTGAAGGGGAAATTTTGATTAGGAAATAAGTTAGGTAAGTTAGTACATGGGTTGTGGAAAAGTTTAAAAGAAGAAAATCAAGACAAAGATAAACAATGAAAAATTTGAATGTAAAGCAAAAAAGTGGGTAATTCTATTTAGCATGTGTAAGATCTCTATAAAATGTTTCAAAAATATGGAGCAGGTAAAATGGAAAAGAAAAAGAACCCATTAAGTAAAGACAAATCAAACTGCACAGTTTTCTAATTGAAATCTCAATTAAATTCTAAGAAAGGGGGAAAAGGAGCCTTCATATAAACATGTATCTTTGTGAAAATGTTAATACAGAGGATAAAATACCCCAAGAATGTAAAATGGTTTCTGAAGAAAAAGCTAGCTAAAAAATGGTTTGGTTAGCATTTCCATTTGTTTGGAATTTCATCAAATAACTCATCACTTTCTTTGGCGTGAACACGATGAACAGCATAAAAGATTATCTTTAATGTTATTTTCCAGCAGTGATTATATTATTGATTTAAAATAATTGAACTACCAGAATATACTTTTATTGATGGCTTTCTGAAGTAAATTAAAGAGTAAAATTGAGAAACCCATTTTTTCATCTAAATTTTGTTTAAACTTTATATCTGCGCTACAAAAAAGCTTTTCCAATATGGTATCTTAGTGATTGGCAATTTGGAAGTTCCAGTCTATCACTGAGATCAAAATTGAGATCAAACACTTTTTGTGCATGTGTCTTTGTCATTACTTGATCTTGTCATATAAGAAACACTGTGTTTTAGTATAATTCTTTGAAAAACACCATAATTAGTTGAAATGATGATAATTTAATGTTTAAAAAGCTGTTTCTCTTAACAAAGAAACTGTAAGCCAAGCCTTTCATCGAAGCTCCCATTATTAGCAGGTGCACTGAGCTCTACACTTGTCGCTAAATTTTAATGCTAGACATCACTTTGGATATTATTGCATTTTTCCACGAGCTTTTTCTCAGAAAGAAAAATATGGAGCATGGAATAATTTGTGACTTCTTCAACCCATACCTATTATATTCCAATTTGTACTGATGTTTACATACCTGTAACCATAAATAGTATGAAGAACATTGAAAAAAATCATTAAAATAAAAATAATTTTGATACCATGTATGCAGTCTGATAATTAAGAATGATCATAAAAATATAACTAACATTTTAGGAACAAGTTTTTGACATTTAAAAGGTGTTTCTATAATCTCTACTACAGTGGTATCCTTAAAATTCTTGCATATTTCTTAATTATGACAGTTATTAAATCATACTTACTATACTTCCAATTAATATATGTTAGCACCATAGCTGGAGGTATTTTCTCTTTTGCTTTGCCAACTGGCAGTTTATAAACTAAAAAAGGATGCCTATTCTGCTATACTGTGGTGTATAGCAAAACTAATTGAGTTATCAACATGCAGATTGGGATATTTGAGGAATTTTCTGCCTCTTTTGACAAATTTGACTATCTGAAATATTGGGCTTTCTACCATAGCCTGTAGCTAAGTAGCTGCTGATACTGTCAAATGACATACATAAATTCTCCGTAAATAACCCACCCCAGGTCTCTAACATCCAACCATCTTCTCCCCTTTAGGTTAGTTATGTTGGTCTCCCAAACCACTTGAGTAAGCAATCTCTTCTCAAGCAATTGATAGTTGCAAAAGGTGGCAGGAGAAGGTGAACTGCACAATTTCACACAGAGCATGAGCAGATCTCAACGTTGAGGTCTTTCCACATGATTCCATCTTATCTCCACTTTCATTTTAAAAACTATGAATTGCTAATATATATATATATATCAGCATATATAATATCAGAAATTCATAGTTTTTAATATATATACATATATATAATGAAAATCTATATCAGTCTTCCTGAAATTACTGCAAATAGGAGTTTATAATAATGCACAGTAAAGCCAAATGTATAAAAATGTCTTGGCAAAAAATTGATTTGTGACAGTTTTAAGAATTTCATCATATCTAAGGTCCCAACAAGTATAATGGCTTGTACTGCCAAGGTTTATAGAAGCCCTTCACTCTCATCTATGTTGACGTTCATTCCTCTACTGAATTCTTTGCCTCTGTTCATTATAAGGCAAGAGGAAACTAGCTTCCTGAATCTGCCTTCTTATAGCATTTGATTTTCCCAGATGAAACTCAAAAATGATGAGAAGTTTGTTCTTCATGTAAAATTAATTTTATATAATAAAGTAATCAGTATTTCCTCTCTCATCAAACAATATTTTTCAAATGGATTTCCCCAAGATAAATACAAAGTTACAGAAATCGCCAGGCTTATGGTTTTGTTTATACAATAATAACAATAATTAGGAATTAATTTCTAAATGGGGAAACAATTAGGAAAAATCACACAGGTTTGGTCAGAGCCAACTTGTTTTTAAAAGACTGTAGAAGACATTTGAAAAATGCAAAAAGCCTTTACTGCACACAAATATCACCCATGACAGATTTCTACATACAAATCCAATGTTCGACTCTTTCAATTCAAACAATTGCAGAACCGTCACAGATTTTTTTCTTCAGTTCTATAACAAATAATAAGCTCAAAGATAAATAATGAAAGCTCTTAGTTATAGAGCGCCAGGTGTTCTATGACAGTTAGGGCTTAAAGAGTGTATGAAGTGGAGAAGGGTACAGGAAAAGAGAAATTTTATCATTCGTAGTAACGTCATGATCTCTTAGCTAGCAATTGACTATAACTACACAGTAACAGCAGTCTTGGCTAATATCTTTTCTTTTTTTTTCAATCTTGAATTTAACTTTTATTTTAAAATACGTTTAGCATAGAACTGTCATAGGACATGAAGCAACAAAACACCAAGAAATACTATTTTCAAGTACTTTTTAAACTAGACAAAAATCAATAGGCTAGCACAGACCCAGATTTGGGGAAACAATTCTTAAAATTCAATTCATTAACTACACATTTTGAACAAAAAGTTGTCACATTTTCCAATGCAGCGACAAGTTTCTATGTGCCCCAGTTTATTTTCAACTAATAAGTAAACAGCCCAAATTCAGTTGCTTACTTAAAATTATCAGATTCAGTTTTGGTAAAAATTGCCATGCCCTTAAATTCTCAATCAGGACTATAAAAATATGAGCTCAAATAATTATGCTGTCCAAAATAGAAACATCTTAATTGCTACTTCTGGATAACCATATAGATATTGCACTAAAATCAGTAATCTCATACTTGATATTCATTTATATGGAAAGTTAATTTTCTTCTTTTCTTGAGACAAAGCCTCACTATTTAATTCAGTAATTCAGGCTGACCTTGAACTCACTACGCATATGAGGCTGGCCTCAAACTCCAGGCCATCTTCCAGTCTCAGCCTCCTGAGTGCTGGGATTACAGGCATGCGCAACCACACCTGGCAATTTTCTTCTTTATGAAAATTTTACTACAAATAAACTTAACATTAAACTAATTACAATCACACTTCAAAATATAAAGGCACACAAAGAAAAAAGAATAGTTTAATACTATACACACTATACTCACATTTTCCACTGTGAAAATAAATGTACTTCTTTTGCAACTGTCTTGGGCATCAGTTTAATAAATCAGGTACTGAATTTTATTGCTTGCTAATTGTGCCTTTCTGTTGCTGACTTAAACACCATGTATACTGTGATATAAAAGTAAGACTCTAAGTTGCCTATACCTAGGCAAATATTTTTAAAATATATGTCAAACTAACAGGGCTCGAAGTAAACCACCAGTATGTAACTCTTTAGTCTTTCATTAGAAAGAAATTGAACTGGGTTAAAATTTCTCACTAATTCATTGGAAAGCTAAATAACTAAATATTTCCATTTTTGTAGGTATTTTTCTGTATGCTGTAAGTTATAGGAACAAGATGTGTTTTTGTACATTGTCTTGATTGTTTATGCTACAAGTAGATGTTTCCAGTGCATGGAAAGTTAGTTGGAGTTTATAGATGGAACAGTGAACATGCTTCCTATGTAAACAGACTGTTTCTCTAAATTACTTGGAAAGGGTTGGATTTCCCACAATTAACTTTTAATACCTACTTACTAGCTATAAAAGATAAATTGTAAAACAAAAAAAATCTAAAAGTAGTATTAGTAGTTTAGATCCTTTTTTCCCCAAAATTAATTTTCACAGTGGCTAATATCTTTTCTATATGATGGAAAGCTGAACTTGTGTAACTTCTTTCCCTAATGATTCTGGGGTTTCCAAGGAACTGATTCTGTACCAGTTCCAGAAATCCAGTCAGTTGTTGCTCAGCACATCTGCCAATCCTCTCACTCTGAGCTTCTGCTTTGGGTTTCTCAGGACAGCACTTGTCATGTGATGGACTTTCATTTTTGTATCTTTGCATGTTCCATTTTGTTTTACTGTTAGAAACAGCCATATTTTTCATTCTTAGGAGAACAAGAAATGTAAATAATACTGGAATATAAAACAAAACATAAGGGTTATTACATTGTTTAAAAAAATAAGAAACCATCATTTCTACTATCCACAGATCAGGTAAGTTCTCTGTCATGGTTTTCTTCTTATTTCTCTGGTTCTGATAGAATTGACACATAGTTCTACTGAAAATCCCAACCAATTTGCTCCAGACAGAGTTATTTCTGTCACCTACCCCATGAAGATATCTTTTCTTTCCTACTTCAGCTGATAGGCTATAGGGGCAATGTTTACACCATGATCACCTATATTAGTTACTTTTTCGTTCTTGGGAGAAAATACTGAACATGTTAAAGGAGGAAAGGTTTATTTCAGCTCACAGTTTGTAGTGGTTACAGCCCACAATTAGCTGGCTCCAAGACAGGTTGACATAGTAGAGAGGCATTGCAAAGCAGAAACTTGGTTTCCATTCTGTAAGTTTTGAGATACTGTTGTATCGATTTATTTATGCAAGCAAATAAAAAGTGCATAAAAGTTAATTGGTTCTATCATTCTAAGGAACAGAAAAAAATTGTATTTTTTGTGGAACACTTTAATTTTGAAAGCAAAACCCCATGGTACTCCATTATATTAAAAACAAAATATGGCCTAAGAAAAATTGTTAAGAAAAGTATTATGTGCTTCTCCAAAACAGACTTTGTGAATTTATATACCTAGAGCTGTAACCTTTAGAATACAATGGATTTTTGTGAGTAATAAATCTTCATTCAATAAAGAATTATTTATTTGGTAATCATAAAATGCTAGGCTGTAAAGGACAACTTAGTAGAGCTATACTGAAGTTTTCAGTTGTTCAATTAAGGGTAATTAGGATTTTGAGTGATTTAGGAAATATTACCAAAAGTGCTTTATTTCAATTTTTAGTATTTAGTGTTTGTATAATTAGAGAGGAGATAAAAATGTTAAGTGGAACAACTAATACTCATTGAAATCTTTGTGTTGGAAAAAATAATTAACATAAATTATATTTGCAATAATACTATTGAGTAGAAACTGTTATTCTCATTATCAGATTAATAAAATGACAGTTTAGAGGAATTAGTTAAATTATCCAAATCTATGTAAAAATAGGTGAAAGTTGGGACTTGAACTGATTTTCTGATTTCATGGGCAATGTTTTTCCCTCCTCTACAGTGTGGTAAGAAGGGAATCTAATAGTATCATCATTATGATATTTTGACTATGAAATAATTTCTCTTGACTCAGAGCCTTTGTAAAGAACCCTACTTTTATGGGTATCACAGGCTTCTCTTGCTGTTAGATTACCAAATAATATGAAAAACAACATGACTTTCTCATTATGAAGGCTAAACATGAGGAATGAAGGAAGAAAAAGTAGGTCTACAATCAAGGACACAATGAGATTGGCTGAATCATCATTTATTACCTTGGTAGAACCTGCCTAAAAACCCCTTTCCCTTTTAATCTGCACACTCTACAAATTCTGATTTACCACTCTAAACACCACAAAACCCACTACCCAGAACCACAAGTATTATTCAAGGTGAACAAATATCTAATACTGTGCATATCAAATTCTTGTTTCCAATAATTTGAACCTAAATCCAGGGTTTTCAGTTCTGTTTAATTATGTTAATAAGCCAGGGTCTATTTTCCCTTATAATCTTTTTCCATTTCTTATATCCAGTGAGCCACAACTGGGACAGTTATCTGGATGTCTATTATGTCACTGGGGAAAATGGCATACAATAGCCTAATGTGCATGTAATTTCAGTAAAGTGGGCTTCATGTTGCTTTTCATGAACTTTTCCCTTTTGATGTCAATGTGGAAAAAACTGGATACCCGGAGAGACTATTACTTTTATCTAACTTAGTTTCTCTCTTCAGTGAGACTTAGAGGTAATGAATTAGATAAGATGTAATGGGAAACATTTCACTAAAATTTTTATGATAAAAGGCAATTGGTAGAGCCTATGCCAATAGATTTTCACCAGGTATATTTTAAGTAGAAATTTATATCATTCATTCCTGGCTTTTTATAGCCTATAACAGTGTTCTTGGTGAATCATTCAAATTTTAATAAAATATCTTTATGACAATGAACAATGAATATATAGTGACTTAGATCCCAATAGTAAACTGAGATGACTCTTTCATAGAAACAAAAATGAGGTCCTCCTTTTATGGTGACATAATATGTGCATATATTTCTAACACTGCTCATACACTATTCACTGATAAGCAATAGAACTACTTTCTGGCTGAAAGTCTTGTCATATAATTAATCTAAAATTTCTCTCTATCAGTTTACCTACCTGATGAGAAGATTGCCTAATTGTCCTACATGTGAGCTCTTTCCTAGGTGAAGAGGTAATTTCAGCTAGTAATTTGCGTCTTGTCAAAGTATGTCTTGTGTATTCGGTTTAAATTTGTTTTCAGTTCTGTGCTGTACCCTATATAATACATTTAACTGTCTGGCAAGAGTTCTAGATTGGAAGAAGTTCAGTGACCCTCTAAATAAATAATTCAGAATCCCTGAGATCATTTATTTCTCAAACCAACAGCTGTCTTTGATATTTTGCTTACTGTCCACTTACTGTCAATATCATTATTTTTATTGGTATATGTCATCTGCCTCAAAGCTATTTTGTTTTCATTGCCTGGAAAGAATATGCTAGTATTGCAAAATCTACAAAGGAGGCAAATCTTTTGCCCTGTTCATTTAAATGTCATAGTAGACTGACAAAGAAAGGCAAACTTGAAGACAGGAAACATATACATGGTGGCAGAGAGCAAAGGAAATTCTTTCCAGGAAGTGAGGATGACAGCCTGAAGTAACGAAGGTCATTCATAAACTTCTATGACAAATTCAAACCTCAGTCTTACAGTTGTAAGTATTATTTTTAAACTCAAGCGTTTTTCACTCATTTCCATATTTTGAAAAATATAAAATAATTTACAATTCTTAGTTTTTACTATCACACATTTTTTCAAACAGTGATTTTCTTCCAGGCTACCCAGACTAAAATTACTTCAAATCTGTGTGTGGATAAACACAGCAGTTAATCAACCTATGCTGGGAAAATCACACCTTAAAATATTTATGCACACATTTAACCTTTCAGTATATATGAATTCTGAAGTTATTTGAGTACCATGGGGATTTTCATTTATGCCACATTGTGATTAAATTGTTTTCTGAAACCTAAATTATTCTAGTGAAGAATAAAGATAATGAAACCAGAGTAATAAATGCCTTGTAACTTTTGTCAATTTCCTTTTCCTTTCTAAGTTTTTTTAGAAACTAGGAATAATAATTCATGTATTAGCTTTTCCAACATTGAGACACAATACCGGACACTCACAATTTAAAAGAGGAGAAGTTTATTTGGCTCAACATTTCAGGAGATTAATTCCATAGTCAGCTGGCTACAAGGCAGACATATTATGGTGGAAGGGCATTAGAGGAACAAAATGCTTAATTCATGGTGACCTGGAGGCACAGCAGAGCAACATTGCCAGAGGAGTGGGGAAGGGACCACATGTGGTGTGCAAAGTCCACCTCCATGACCCACCCGACACACCCAAGTGCCCTTCACTAATCTCCTAAGAAGTACCCAAGCCAGACAAATTGAAACAATTAAGCCTATCTGCCAAAATACGAATATCAAAATTGCTATTGGTCTAAAATACAGTAGTGAATACTTAAGCTATTACAAAAAAGATAGCTTGCTCAGGAATTACCTACTATAATTCCTCTATAGATGCATTTAGTAAAAATCAGTGAGGAAAAATTCTACATATCCTATATAAAAATGTTCATCATATGGACAATCATTTATTTCTACTATCAGGTATTTTGTAAGAGTCTAAAGATATAAATGTGAAAATCATACAATTTTGCCTTCAAAGAGCTCAAAGTCAAGATGTAGGTAATCTTTACAAAACTAATGATAATGGATTAAACACTACATTGACATCAAGTGCTGAGAACACACAGATGCATAATGACTCCAGAGTAAATAATCACGGAAGGTTTCACTTAGATGATGGTTGCCAAGCTTAGTTTCTGTAAGATGAACTGAAGATTTCCTAGAATTAGTATGCAAAATGGGAGTTGAGGCAGGAGGATCCTATTGAGTAAAGGTATAATGATTATTTAAGGGACATGGTGTTTGGGATGAGGATAAAAATGTAAATGAGAAGAAGTAATATAGGACATGCAAAGACATGGATTTCAATCTTCATGGAACAAGCAACAGAGATGATTTGGTTATAAATTATATCATGATGGTTTTTATGGTGATTATTGTTTTTTAATGTGTCAAAGGAGAAAGAGGAACTTTTTAAATGACCCATAACCCTTCATACCCAGATTAATACTTTTGGAAATAAAAGCTTATTTACTATAATTAATAATATTTTATTTTATTTTTTTGGTACTGGGAATCAACTCAGCCTCATACTTGCCAGGCTGGTGCTGTGCTTCTGAGCTACATCCCTGACCCTGGTTAATAATATTTTATCACCAGGTGCAGTGGCTCATTTCAAACCTGTGAGAGGCTGAGACAGGAAGATTAGAGGTACAAGCACAACCTGAGTAACTTAGCAACTGAGCGAGTCCTTGTCTGAAAATACTGAAAAAAATAAAACAATATTTACTTTACAAAAATAAAGGAAATATACCTGCTGGTACAAATACTATATTTAAATTTTACATAGCCTTTTTAAGAAAAGAAGTTATATAACTATTTGTGTTAAATAAGTTCGAGTAAGACTTTCTGAATGGAGAGAGACTCAAGACTAGGAAACAAATTTAGGATATAAATGATACAGTCTGGAATGTGGCAGTAGCTGTGTGATTGAACAGGTGAAAGTACACTTGATTAATGTTTAAAAGGAAAGTACATTTGCTATGGTAAATAAGTGCATGGGGAAATAAACTAATGTAGAATGAATTAATACATTTTCTTATCTTGGGTAGAATAATCAAACTTATAGGAATACAATTTGGAAGAAAGAAAAGGTTTTTGAGGCAAAATTATATTTTTATTTTAGTCCAGTGAAACTTAACTATCCATAAAAAATTTTTAGGTTAGTAAAGGGTATTTATATTGTTTGCATTATACTGAAATGTTTTCTGTTTATCAAAGTGTGTTTAAAAGGCATTGTGTCAGTGAGCCATCACTTTGTAACAATCTATTCCCAAACTAATTGTCTTATTGTCTTGAAATAATAAGCATTTACATTTTTTTCAGCAGTCTGTAGGTGAGTTGGTAGTTTTGCTGGTCTAAGTAGGAAGCTTTATTTATTTATTTTTTTGCTTAGTTACTGGGCCAGACATAGATGGACTCCTTTAGGATTAGCCCCTTCAGGTATGGCATTCACCTGTCTACTCAGGTGACTGTGGTGGTTTAGTTATGCATCTCAATATTCAGAAGCCTAACCTGTATTTGTTCTCATGGTAGCTAAGCAAAGCTCCAATAACATAAGGAAGAATGTGAATGGTCCCTTGAAGTTTTTGACCAGCATGTTACT
The DNA here is from genome assembly GCF_053883595.1 of Heterocephalus glaber. Taxonomy (NCBI): domain Eukaryota; kingdom Metazoa; phylum Chordata; class Mammalia; order Rodentia; family Bathyergidae; genus Heterocephalus; species Heterocephalus glaber. Next base: position 9,516,741 of record NW_028258406.1, on the reverse strand, counting down.
CCTGCCTTAAATTATGAAGATAAGAAGTCATGATTCCAGCACAGACACAGGAGAGAAAAACACAGAATCTACCTCTTGAGGAGAAGAGCTGCAAAGCAAATTGCAAAGTATGTAATATAGACAAGGTTGGAAATTTGGAGCCATTTTTATAACTGAAGAATTGCAGTTATCACATGTATATTTAACTATAAATACTTGATGTTAACAAAAGTCTAGTAAATAATCCTTCCCTTTAAGAAAAAATCCCTGGCCTATTAATCATGTATATAAAACTCTCAGAGCACAGAAAGTTTGCTTAAAGGCCAGATGTAATTATTTGATGAGAGCCATGTGATAAGATAATTATGTAATTATGCATTAATTACTCAACTGGGAGAATGATTTGTGTTTATTTTTAAAATTTAGAATGGATCATTTTTTTAGAAAAATTTTAACTGAAAGAAAATTAAATTCACCATTACTTCAAATGTGTCACAGTTTATTTTTAATTTTAACTAGTACAAATTGACGAGAGTTTTACCTAGCACTGTGTGCGTAGAGCAGATCAATAATTAAGGATGAATCAAACTAATTCATCAAATGTGGGGCGCATCATACTTCAAACAATAAGACGTGCTGCAAAAGGGCATTCTAAACAAATATATGGTTAAATTTTAAAAAAGAATATACGTATACCAAAAATGATTAAGCCCTATGGGGGGTGTCACTTCATAGTTATTCAAAGTGAGGAAGATTATTATCCATGTGATAGTTTACATAGAATACCTCTGAGAATGAAAGTGGATTGTAATAATGGGAAAGTGAGAGGGGTATAGAGGCACTGAGACTCAAAAAGCAAAGTCATATATATGTATGTATGTGTATATATATATATGTATTTGGAGCCAACTGTTTAATTATTTTCTGCCCCATGTTTATATAAATTTAATGTATTATTGTTTGTATATTGTCTTTCCTTTTTTTTTTTTCATTTGTATTCCCAGGGTTATTTACCTACCCACTTGTAGCTCATATGAACACCTAATATTCAATACAACTGAAAGAAAATTCTTTTAAACCAGTGAAATGAGAGACACCAAGAATATAAAAAAAAGAAAAAGGTAAACTACTGCTCAAAAGAGAAAAAATGAAGTGGAATTTAGAGGGAGAGCTTAGGAGTAGAGCAAAGAGAACACGAAAGAATATTGCCTCTTCCTTTGTGTTTCCTGACTCCAGATTGGTGTGCAAACTGCTAGATTTTAGATAGGCAAGCCCTGGTGAGGCAAGTACGGGGAGCCTAGACATTCTTCCTGGAGAGGAGGGAGTCAGAAACAACTGAATAGAACTGGTGAGCAAATTTTGCCCTGCATTAGTCTGTAATGAGCCTACTTTCAATTACTAGTGCCAATGAAAGATATCTCTACAAAAGAAGGAAGAACAAATGACACAATTCCAATTAGTGAGCACTCAATAAAATCGATGCAAAAAATGATAATGATGGTGATGGTCTTTGATTATGGTCTGAGTGGATATGATGATGCAGGCCTTTTGTTTAACAGAATGAATGAACAGTAGTGAGTTAACCCAGAGGGAAGTTATTTCCCACCAAAACAATATTCTAAAAGGCATTTATGCCAACTTTCATCTTTGCTTGACCATGAAGGCTTAGAGAGGTGAATAATTCAGAGTAGAATAGGCTCAAGATTCTCACTAATACTTAGAAAGTTAAATGATTATTTGCTTTAAAATAATCAGGACAAATATCAAATTGGACCATCACCAACATCCAAAATAGAGCAAATTAGCCATGGTATATGTATGGACAAGTGGCCCTCTAAAAGTTGGGACGTTCATCTCCATAATAATCATACACCTATGAAAATAGTTGCACAAAATTTGTAGTAGCTTTAGAAGTTGCCTTCTGTCTAGAGAATTACTAGAGATGGCATCTGAGCTTTATGCTTTTGTGCCTTTAAGAATGACAATTCAGTACTCTTTATCTGCCTCTTCTAATTTACATATTTTCATTACATTGTTAGTATGCTCAATCAGAAAACAGACTTGGTATCCCAAAGTCTATTTTTTCTTTCACTTTAAAATAAATGTTTCTCTGGCCCATATATTATATTTTGGTTGCATAGTTCAATTTTTAAAATATATTCCAGAACAATTTCCTGTCAACCCCCTATTTAGCCTATTCCTGCAAACAATTGGTCACTGTAAACATACAAACAAACATACAGTGTGAGTGGAAGTAACAACTAGTTACTGTACTCTCTATTATAATCATTTTCTTATTCCTTGCTCTATATGTGCAGGAGGGAGAAACCAGGGAAAGAGACAAAAAAAGAAGCCCCCCAAAAACTTTAGTATTCCTGGGCTACTTTGAGAAATGATCACAAAGGAGCTGGTAGTGATCCAAGGTGTTTCTGTATTAAAAGAAAAATTACCCTGTAGTATATAAGCTCCATGGGAACAGGAATTTTTCTCTGTTTTTCTCACTATTGTTATCCCTAGTTCCTTCAATAAAGCTCTCTAGTAAGTATTCAATAAATATTTAGGAAATAATTATTAGTTAATAGAATACTGGATGTACTTTTGAGCATCACATTTAGTTGGAATAATAGAAAACTGGTACATGTTAGAAAGATGGATGAGCAGGAGATTGAGAGAGATGGAAACTCTATTTTAAGATGTAGATAATTAGCCTAAAAAATAGAACATTTGGGGAGGACAATATAAACACTAGTTTAAAATATTCAAAGCCCCAATAAATATGTGAGAAATGAGCAGGCTGTTCTGTTGTTCTAAAAGAAATATGTAGAAGTTATAGGATATTTCAGTGTTTCATGAGAAAGAACTAATTATACTATATATCAATTTCTGATACACAATGTTTTATCCCAACTACATGAATTTGTAGCTTTCTTTTAAGCCTGTCCTCAGTATTAAGAATGTGATTTATTTAGCCTTTAAATTATTTTTCATTATTAAGGGCTGGGCACATTTCCCTGTTGTAGTTCATGATTAGATGCCTATTTTCTAGAGTGAAAAATTATATTATTTTTATTTCTATATTAAAAACCATTAAGAAAATATGCTGGAGAGATTGAGTAGAAGACTTCAATAATAGTTAATGCCTTCACAGTTACTTTAGAGAAGTTCAATTATATCTCTACAATCTTCCAAGAGATTTGGGAACTTTTTTTAAAATTTTAAAATACTGCTTGACTTAGTCCTTTGGTAGGTTGCAAAAACATAACACTAACCAACAATAGAATCAGGCCCAAAAATAAATGTAAATAAATTCCGATAACAGAATTTGAGAGATGGCACTAAAACTGCATTAAAAAAAGCTAAATGTCTAATGTTCCTGAATACGCCTCAATTAAAGACAGCTAGACAGGTAGGAATTCAGAGCTCTTAGCCTCAGAAGCAAATGGAAACTTGTTCAAGGGATTATTTTTCATTGAATTTTTGTTGTACCTAAAACATTGAATCAAAATGTGGATTAATATTCTAAATTTTGAAGGATATATTTATTATGTAATTTGAGATGTAATTAATATGTAAATCAAGTAGACAATTTATATTTTAGTAAACACACACACACCTGTCTTAGCACCTGTGTTCATACTTTCTTTAGGAAATACATATTCTGGCTCTTTTTTTCATATTTCCCTTTACATTTTAAAGCAGAATTATCTCTATCTTTATTCTTCTTTACATACTTCCTACTCAGTTCTCATCCATCTCAATCTGTCTTCCTGTCAATCAAATAAAAGGATTTTCCTTATATCACTGATAGATGCCTCTAAAATCAAAGGTCACATTTTACTTCCTGTTATGGTTTAGGTCCAATATGTTCCCCAAAATTCTTATGTGTAGATCATGGGATTATGAGAGTGCTCTACTCATGACAGGGTTAATCCACTGATGAGTTCAGAGCAGAATGTGCTGTTAATGGTGGAGCCTGGCCATCATGGGGGGTGTGAAATGGAAGGGTATAAATCTCCCTCACCATTCCTCCCTTTTCTATCTCTACTTCCTGGCCAATATGAACCAGTTTTGCTCCTTAGCAGGCCCTTTTAACAACCTATTCCTACATTTGAGCCCACCAAACATGGATTGAAACTTCTGAAACTGTGAGTCAAACATCTCCTTCTTTCAGTTGTGTTTTCTGTATATTTTGTCAAAAAGTGACTGAGACACTACATATTTTACTGACTTCTGTGAAGCATTCCTTTCTTTCTTTTTTATTTTCTTTGGTACCAGGGATCAAGCTCAGGTCCTCGCGCTTGCGAGGCAGGCGGCAGAACCACTGAGTTAAATCCCTGACCCATTCCTTTCTTGATAAAACATTTATTTTTTAATTTTAATAGCCATACTTGACTGATTTTTTTTGCTGCTACAGTCTCTTCTCCTAAACACTATGTTTTGGAGCTCCTCCTGTCTGTACTTTGGTGCATGAAAATCCTGGAGTCTCACAGCCAGGTAATCCCAACCAAGTCCATGTTTCAGTTAACAGTGCAATATTATATCCCAGCACCAAAATATATGTCCACTTGCCTACCTAATGTCTTACTTTTTCTATCTTAAATTTATTTCAAACTCAACATGTATAAAATGTAATTTTTCAGCCTTTTCCTCATTCTTTTCTACTTTAATTTTGTCTAAGTGGTTGAACATGCCATCGGCCTTTTAATAGTGCAAACACAACACACACACACACACACACACACAGCAGAAAGCTAGGCATTTTTCATGATTCTTCTCTCTCTCTATCACTGAGTCTTATCAATTTCCTCTCTCAAATGAAATTTGAATATGTTCTATCATCTCTATTTCTGACAACACCACCCAAGTCTTGGCTGTCATCTCTCCCAGACCATAACCATAGTTGCTATTTTTGCTCACTTGGATCCATTTTAATTTCTTTACTGTCTGGTAGAGCCTAAATACATAAATTAATAAATAGTCAAAATGTGTCACTTTCCTGCCCTGCCAAAAACATTCCAATCATTTCCCATTGTTCTTGAAAAACTATACATTTTTGCCTGCAGGATGCTTTTTCTCCAGTCTCATTATGCACTGCTCTGACTTACTGTCTCTGCTGTAGAAATACCGGTCTCCATTCAGTTTTGCATTAGTCCCACTCTTTCCCATTACAGGGGTCTTGATAGTGTTGTCGTCTCCTGCCATGCTCTGGCTTTGTCTGTCAACCCTTAATCTGGTTAATGTTCATGTCTCCTTGGGGCTTAGGTCAATTGTTGCTTCCTCAGAAAAACATTCCCTGACTTCTCTTGACAATAAATGCCCAGAAGTACAGGATTTTTACCCACACAAACCTCTCTTTACAATTCTCTTTAGTAGCAGTTATTGTAGATTTACATTCACTTTCACATTTTTATCAGCTTCTGTGACTTATCTCTGTCTGCTTATATATCATAAGCTTCATGAGGGCAGGGACAGTTTCTCTTTGTGCTCAACACTTTTTCTAGTACCAAGAATGGTTGTTGACTAAGTAAGATTTACGTGAACTTGCAGAAGTCATACATTGACTATCACATGAGTATTTACTTTGTAAATTTTGTTTCAGTCTTAGTACAGAAAACAATGCCTTGAATAAATGACCAAGAAAAATCTGAGGGAACTCTGGACTTGAATAGTCTTAATAATAGAATGCAATGAAGAAGACAATAATAGTATTTGAATAAATGACCAAGAAAAATCTGAGGGAACTCTGGACTTGAATAGTCTTAATAATAGAATGCAATGAAGAAGACAATAATAGTATTTAAAATCAAAAACAAAATTAAAAAAGGCAACAAAACGTTTTCTTTTATGAAACCTACTGAAAAAGTATTAACTCATTTTAAATGTAAGTAAACTATAAAAAGCTCTTTTCATTTGCTATACATTGAGTACTTACAAGAGACATTGCCTTGTAATAAAATTTCAGAAATATGTTATTAATCCTTTAAGCCTGATATAAGAAAAACATTATTATATAAATTTTACAGAAAAAAAAAGCTTGAGCCTTGAAGATATTATGAATTATATCTGGTTGGTTATTCAACTAGTAACTGTCAATGTTTATAATATACTTCAGGCCTATCTGATTTCAACATGTTGAAGTCTGACTTAAAAGGAGTATCTGTCAAATTTCAATAATATAGGAGCCCTCTTAAAAAATAAAAATATTTCTGAACTTTTATGATATACAATTAAACTACCAATATGATAGTATTAAACATGTTGACATAGTTTTGAAATTCTCACACTTATAGATTTCTTTGACTATAAATACTAAAATATATATTAAATAAAAACTAACATTTTTAACAAACACAAATTTATAACAATTTGAATATAAAAATCATATCAATATCACTTTTTCATGTTATTATTTTAAAAAATGAAATTAGCTGACCAACGTGAATTCTTTTTAAAAAGCTAAGGTCTAGGCTCTGCATTAGTCTGCCTAGGTTTGACAACAGGCCCTAGATATCAATGGCTTAAAACAAAAGATTCTATTATATCTTGTACATTAGGTGATTCTCTAAGGCAATTCTCACCTTCTCAACTTCAAGTTTCCGTGTTGATACCATGTTTGTACCAAAGGAGAGAGATTGCTGGAATCATACGCTGAGAGATTTTTCCTATGTCAACCTATAGTGTCAGATAGCCATTAAACTGTAACGGGTTTAGGAAGTATGGCCAAGAAGGACATAAAAACAGATATTGTTGAGTACAAGTAATGACTATTATGATTCCAAAACTGAAATCTTATATTTTACAGTTTTACCATAAGCACAGCTGTCAAGTTTACTTTCCAATATTTGAACAATAAATTAAATACAAGACTGGACATAAAGTATTGTTGTTATTTTTATATTAGTACTGTAGGCAGTAAGATATCTCTTAATATATTCAATGTTAAATAAAGCCTACTATTTTCATATACGCACACTTGGCCCCAACAAAATTGTGAATACAAATACAAGTATGAGCCATGAACTCTTGGAAAATATTTGATTGTAAGATTAACACTGAGATAATTCAGAATAAGAATTTTATTACCAACAGAATAAAAACTCAAAATAAAATTATAAAAACAAGTCATGGCCATCTGTAAGAACGTATTTCCAACCTTACAGTTCATAAAACCATGCATACAGCTATTCTTTCGATAGGGTCAGTATGAGTGAAAAAAGATTATTTAAAATATTACAGAAAAAGATCATTGTGGATTAGAGTGCATTGAAAGGATTCACAGGCAGAAAGGACTAAAGTTCAGGCTGGCATGAAAAAGAACTTAAATATGTATAGAGGAGGAGAGAATTGAGCTCTCAGCAAGCTGAACATCACGGATAGCAGTAGAATGAGGCGAGAGCAAGGTTTCTGCATGGCTTAATACGGTGAACCTATTTGTAATAAAGACTTTGTTCTGAAGAATGTTTTGGTTTTTATTTATATCTTTATTGGTACATTTTAGGCATACAATACATTTACATTTATCACTGGGTGCTTGTACCTGTACATAATGTATCTTAGTTCTTATTTTTTCCCCCATTACCTGTGCGCCCTTCACCCCCTCCATGCTTCCCTATTTACAGAGACTTTGTTTCCATTTTTTTTTCTTTCTTTCTCATAATTTTTCCTTTCCCTACTTCCCTTTCCCCTTCCCCTCCCACTGCCCCTACTGAGGATTTAGCTCAGTGGTGACACTGCCTGCCTCACAAGTGCAAGGTCCTGAATTCAATCCCTAGTACCAAAAAAAAAAAAAAAAAGAAATCAGATGAGACATATTTAGGGCCAAGGATTTAGCTCAGTAGTTCCATTGCCTGATTCACAAGCACAAGGACCCAAGTTCATTCCCCGGTACCAAAAAAAAAAAGTTCCCAAGCAAAAAAATAAATAAATAAATAAATAAGGAATATTTTGTATCTTCTATCATCTGCAATGAGAAGCAAAAGAAAAATTGTTAGTAAGAAACTTGTGCTTCATTTAAAATTGTAGTTTTAGACAAAAAAAAATGTGTAACTTTTTTTTAGTGACCAGTAGTTAACACAGTGTGAATCACGATTAACACATATTAAACACTTATGATGTGTAAAGTAAATGAGATGCACTTTGGATAAAATATCTATTTTCATTATCTAAGCCTTAATAATTAGACAATCCTATCCTTATTACAAAATAAGGAAAGGAACCTCAGAAATTTAGGGTAACTGGAGTAATTTTATGTATCTTAAAAGAAATGATTTGAATCTGGTTTGGGACCACAATTCAAGTTTTTTCTGCTGAATCATGCTAAGTGAAAGAGAACTGCACATTTTCCCTTATATTAAGCAAATTGGATTCGCCAATAAATTAGTCAATGAGAGTAGATTCACTTTTATTGAGATAACTAAATTTTGTTTCTTTCACAGGACTAGATATATAAAGTTTGGAAATTATCGATATTGCTACTAATAAAGAATTTGGTATAATTATCAAAAGGAGTGTAAGCTAAAAAGATTATAAGTAATCATTTGTAGCATCTCTATAAATTACTCTCTAAGTTATATGACACTATTGGGTCTCATGTCACTTTTATCAGAATTCTGAAGCTATAATGATATGAATAAAAGCTATTTGTTGTTTTCATAATTTATGTATTGCTCTATAATGTCTTGTTGTTGTTCTTTGTTCATTTTCCTAGAGAAAAATCCACAAAATTTGTAGGAAATAGTGTCTTAAATATAGCTTCCCAGACCAAGGATACTGGGAGATCAAAATACAATCAGTTTTCCCCAAATCCTTTTTGTTAGGTTATCTTAGATACTGTAGCAGCTATTATTTCTTCTATAAGCCTGTAAAGAACCTCAGATTTTGATGGTTCACAACAAAAACAATCAACATGGATATACAAGGCAACATCAAGGAGACCAGAAATGAACATAGGGTGGCATTCAAAATATGTGCCATTTAATATTTTGTTAATTATTTTCTAAATGAAGAACTTTGGTAGTTGAAAGTTTGCAAATGTTTTCTATGATGTTTTAAGGATAAACCATTAAATTTTTGATGTGTCCAACTAGATAGTAATCTTGTCTAATTTCTAGCTTCAGTTGATGGAGCTCTTTACCAAATCTCTGCTTGGCAGAAGAGCCCAGTTTCTTCAACCACATAGCCGTGCTCTTCTTTTTTCATTCAATTCCCCCGAAGAGACATAAATCCCCATAATTCTTTGTGGAGTCCTGAGGGAGTGGAGGTCTATGTCTTTATATAACTATTTCCTGCCGATAGGGACTATAGGCCCTAAGTACTGGGGACTGTGTGCTTTCCATCTATGTTAGGATGATGTGGTTCACGAGCTGGGCTGAAGAGAACCTATTAGAAAGAATAAGGAGTTAGCATCTATATTGAGAGAACTTTTGAGCTGTCTGTTTAATAGAAGATAGCTTGGAGAACTTGTCAGGAGCTTGTCTTTGCAGAAGAACTGGGAATTTGCTTTCTAAAGAGGAGCCTCGGTCTTCCAGAGGTTCAAAGAAGTAGCTTTCTTCCTTCAGATGGCCTGCAGGTATCTCAGATGGAGCATGTTTTATTCTAAAGAATTACCTGTCTACCAACAACCTGTCTCTGCCACCTTCTCTGCAGTGGTCCTGGCAGTATCTGAGGCTCTCAATGGAGGACTCTGAGAGAGCAGAGCATAGTTTGGAGCAAGAACTCTGAGGCCATTGTACTGAGACTGGAATTCTTCAGAAATTTAGTAACAATGGATAACTTTTTAAATCTTTTCCTTCACTTTTCTCTTCTTTAAAATGGAAAGAATAATAGTACCTTCTTCATAGTGTTGTGAAAATTGAATGGATTCATTGTAATATGATTGTAAACAGACCTGGTCTCTGGCCTATAATATGAAATTAATTGTAACAACATACATGCTTATAAACTAAATTAAAAATTTAAAACAAACACACACAAAGAAAGAGGGAACTTACTCTAGCCTGGAAGCTTTGGACAAACTGTCTACCAGTAAATAAGTAATGATGATAGATAGTCATCATAATAGAGGGGAGACAACAGGGAAATGGAATGAAGGGTAAAGACTGTCTTGTTTTGTTTAAAGTGTGGCATAGAGGTAAGCATATTGCAGAAGAGGCAAAAGAAAGAAAAAAAAGAAAAAAAACAATCCAGACCCAAGAATGAACCTAAAGATAAAACATGGAGAGCTTAAGAAAGGTAGCAGAGGATGAGATCAATGAATAGGTGAAATAATTGTCTATCAGCAGAAGCAGGGACAGATAATTGACATGAGTTCTTTTGTGATCCATTCTCTTTAACTTGTATTTCTGTTTGGAGACTATGAGTTATATTGGGTGTTGCAAGAGGATTATTTATTGAAAAATCTCTTGTATCACAGATTTTCACAAATTATCCCTACTATTAACTTGATGTTTAATCCATATACCTGCTGTTTTGTGTGCTTAGAATGTTTTTCTCCTTTAAATTTCATCTCTCCCACACAGATTTCTCAATTAAGTTACTATTCAGCCAATGAAACAATTCCTAAGTCTCAGAAACTTTAGCGTTTCCAGAAATAGTGAATAAACACAATTAACTTGACATTGCTTGCAATGGGCTTATACTCCTCTTCTCAGTGATATGTTATTGTTTGTACCTCACTGCTTGACAAAAGCATCCTAATGGAACGAAAACACAACAGAGCAGTGACTATGTCCACTTAATATATCTCCAATCATAGCAGTTCCAAGAGCTAATGTGAACTTCTGTTATATTTGATACTCTTACTAGAGCATTAACAAAAGTAGGGCCCAAGAAATCGACTAAATTGTCAGAACATCTAGAAACTTCTATCTAAATAAATGTTAATTTAAAGAATCTACTAACATCTGTGAATTCTAGATTCAAATGCCTTGTCTGTCATATGAAATCATTCTGTATCATGGTAATCTGACTTTAGAAACAATAGCTATATTAAATAGAGTTTATTCTCTTTATATTTAAAATAGCCAAAATAAAATAAAATAGCCAAAATATACGGCCACTTTGAGGTCATAGTCATTTTTTTTTAATAACGTGTCTTCTCTTGAAAAAAAAAAACTCCAAGGCATATGTAGGCATTCACTTTTCTTTCATAAGTTATATGTCTCATTTTCTTTTATTTTCAGGAAGATGGAGGAATGAGTTTGAAAAACAACTTTAGGTTTGTTTTTGAAGAGGAACTTAAGAATTTCACTTTGACAATTCCACTAGCCTACAGGAGAGAATAAGGAAGGCCATGTTTAGACTTTGTGACTTTAACCATTACTAATCATAATAACACCATGAAAGAATTATTTTAAGATCAAAGTAAAAGAAAAGTAACTTCAAAGATAGATGGAGAGCTCACTGTCTGAAAAAGCAGGATCCCTATAATGTAGCCTCCATTAGAAGGTTGTAGGATATCAGGTAAACAAGACCTGGATCTGAAACAGACCTAAGAACATCTATAACAATCTACCGAGTTTGGAAGAATTTCTCAAAATCATCCTCTGCTCCATTCCACAGATGAGATAGAACCTTGCATTGGGAGATGAACAAACCATGTTTACTCCTTTAAATAGAATAAGATAATCATATAATTTATTATTTAACCTTGGAAATTGTATGAGAGAAGAAAGTTGTTACTAATACTTACAACTTGAAAATAATGTTACTTTGGACTCTTGTAGGCAAATAGGGTGTATCTATTCACCCCGCCATGGTGCTGTTTCAGAACAGAGTCAGTTAAAATAAGGGCTGGTGCCACTACTGTAGATGAACATTTCTTTGGTTTTTTTTTTGTTTTGTTTTAAAAACTTGCCTAGCCTCAGCCCTTTATCCTGGTGCAGCCTCATCAACTAATCATAATAATTACAAATATAAACTGTTGGGTGCCTTTATGTTATGAAAACACTTCATATTAATTTCAATGTACATATATATTTACAACACCAGCAACAAAAATTAATTTCCAAATGTTAACCTTCCAGCGATGTAAAAAAAGGGTGTTTCTCATTTTATTCAAAGATTTTTTGGTGATTTGCCAATAGATAACATTTTATGACTTTTTCTAAAACCTCAAGTCTAATTAACAACTACAAAAGTACCTAATAAATAACAATACATAGCTATAAAAATGGGCTATAATTTTAGCTATTTTAAGTATCATATTATTTCATGGAAATCATGTGAATGTCCAAAAATAGAAAAATTTGTCCATTTTAAATACGGGTGTTATACATATTTGTTTTCTTTGACTGTGTATTTCTAGCCATTTTATAGTCCATTCTTTGATTCATTTTTCTATAACTATATATGATTGCAGTCTCTGCCAAAATTATATATAGTTTGAATAAAATTTCATATTGCCACACACTCTATATTTATAGGTTTAAAGCATTAGCTTACTTTGGAATGCGTCCTAATTTAATTAATCATAACTTGATCACTATATATTCAGAATAATTTTCATTTTTTACTGTTTTACTGAAATATTTTAATATGCATAACTTTATGACCTCTTGAAATTTTAAAATGTATAACCAAATCCAAGATTACTAGGCCAAATGATAAAAAGGAAAAGAGGCAAAAGAAAGAGCTCTCTTTGAATGAGAATATTACCCATTAGTGTCCAAGCATGTTTAACTGTATCATAAGTAACCTGGTCAAATCTACTTATTGTGCAATCTAGTTTACCTGTCCTTATTGCAAATATGGTAAGTATCTGACTTGGAGATACTACAGCTTTGAGGTCTGGGTTGATTCAGTAGAAATAAGTTTATATAGAGCAAAGTATAGGTAAAATGGAAAAGTGAACAAATGATAAGTACAGTATTATTTGAGCATAAAATATGTAGCCCATTTTTAACCACAGTTCAGCATTAAGCGGGACAAACTGTCTAGTCAGCTAAAATATATCATTTTAAAATCAGATAATACACTCGTTCCTCATTTATATGCAAAGATTTTTCTGTTGTAATATTTACATTTAAAATTGTTGTCATTACTTTATTGGAAATGGTGGCTTATTGTTTTGTTCTGGGCCTGGCTTAAAGGTAATTGTACTTAAACCTATACTTAACCCCTGTCCTTTACCTTCCCCAACTTGCTTCCTGCAGTTTGTCATCTCTTCCATCTCTTGAGAGGTACACAAAAGACTCAGAAAAGGAAACAAAGAATCTTACTTTTTCACCCTTTCCCAGCCCTCCCTTCAACCCCTCCAGTCCTCCCTATTTACAAAGATGTTGTTCCCATTTTTCCATTTTCTCATATTAATCCCATTCCCTTCTATCCTTTCCTCTAGCCCTCCCACTTCCTTCCCCTTTGCCCCTTTTCTTCCTATTTCACATTACACATTATACATTTAGTCCTTATTTACACTTTCAGTTTCTCACACCAGAGAAACTATTCGGAATTTATTCATGTGTGTGATGAGAAATGGAAAAAATGGAAATAAAGTCTTTGTAAATAGGAAAGGGTGGAGGGAGTGAAGGGAGGGCTAGGAATGGGGAAAAAATAAGAACCAAGATGCATTATGCAAATTTACAATTCCCAATGAGAAATGTAATTGTGTTGTATACCTACAATGTACCAATAAAAGAATTTAATAAAAAAAAAGAATCTACTATTGCCTCATTGATTATAGGAGAATTTTGGCTGTCAATCTTCCCTCAATGGGTTAAAATAATACTTTTCAACAAAAAGCAAAGAAAAGTGGAAAATAGACTTAATATTGTTTTTAATTAAACTCTTTTGTGGCTTTCTTATACATACCAGTCAGAAAATGACATTTTGTTACTAATATGACTATTCACAATTTATTCACCCAGAGGAATCAGATGTGAAAAATTGAAGATATATATATTCAAACTTATAAAAGCATTATGGAGGGGAATATTGAACAGTAATTATCAGCCATTTCTATCAAAAATTATTGAAAGCATTTAGCAGTATACAATAGCTTTCTAGATAATGAAGAATAAAAGAATTTAGTTGCTATTCTATTAGGAATGTTAACAAGAAAACCAAACATGTGTCCAAATATATGCTCATCAAAATCTGACCTTTTTTAAAAAATTAAATTCTTTTATTGGTACATTGTAGGTATACAACACAATTACATTTCTCATTGGAAATTGTGCCTTTACATAATGCATCTTGGTTCTTATTTTTTCCCCATTCCTAGCTCTCCCAAAATCTGACCTTTTTAACTTTGATTTTTTTTCTTTTCAGTACTGGGAATCAAACTCAGGATCTTGCACTTGCCAGGTGGGTGTGGCACTGCTGAGCTACATCCCTGGCTCTAAAATCTTACCTTTTAAAGAACAGTTGCACTTGAAAATTTTTAATAAAATTTGCGTCATACATTAGAGTGAGGATTAATATAAATGTTAAAAATTTTACTTCTACATTCAAGGCTTAGAAGAAATAGAACCCATACTAGCTGTACTAATATGAAATCATTCTTAAATTGTTTTAACATTAGAAATACACAAAGTGATTCTGAATAATATTTTTTAACATGAGATTGCTAAATACAAGTCCATGAAGTCAACTGGTCACTTGTATAGTTTAAGAATTTCAAATCCCTAAATATAGTTAAAAAGAAATCAAGAATAAAAGGAGCTGGAAAAATAGGTAAGTTAATTTTAAGTTTTTTCAAGGAGTTGGCCTTAAATCTTCAGAGAAATATATATCTTTAAATGTAAAACATAATATATAGAAAATACTTTTCCCAATGGCATCTTCTTAATTTAACAGAGAGCATTCTAGCCCTTAGAGCTGCAGCTTACAGAGCTCTGCAATAGGCAAGAGTGACCTTAAATGAACAGATTTTTTTTTTCAGTTACTACAGGTGAATTAATCTGAAGTAGGGAATTCATACATTTCACTTCACTCTAAAAATCATCATATAAATGAGATAGTGAAAATTTCAGTTTATATATAGCAAGAAATTATGCCATTTACAGTAATGATACAATTTACATCCTGTACATTTTTTTCCATGATGATTTAAATTTTCAAAAATATTTTAGCTGTTGTAATATTTAACTCTTTTTGAAAAGTCTGTTGGAACATCATTTCAATATGTGGCTAAATGAGGTCTTGAAATGGTTTAAAATATCAGTTAGCAAGTCTTATAGCTTCAATCTAGATGTCCGGGGATTTTCAGAGGTGGCTGGATCTAGGATGTCTGATACTGGAAGTAAGTGTATGATACTGGGTGAAGTGTGCAGTGGTGGGATTAAAGGTGTGTGATTACTAGATTAGCCCACTGAGTGGTTTGGCATGGTTCTGGGTGTAGATAATGAGAAAGCTAACCCTGGGTGTTGGTGGCACCACCCAAAGGGCAGGTAGCCTGGATGAATATAAAAAGACAGAAAGAAGAAAGCCTTGCTGTTACTTCTTCACTACTTCACTGCTCTGCCACCTTCTGCCTTCCATGAACTTTCTTTGCAATGCCCTCTTCCTTGGGGCCAGCCAAGTATGAATCACTACAAACTATGGGCCAAAATAAACCTTTCCTCCTTTAACGTTGGGTGTTGGGTATTTTATTTCAGCAAGGAGAAAAAGTAACCAAGACAGCAAGACACCAAAATGCAGGTATATTGAAGTAATAGTTAAGCATTTATCTGGTAAAGTTCAGCTCTGGGTTAAACTCATTCTGTGTCAAATCCCACACAATTAAAATCACAATAATATTAATAGCAGATCTTATTGCTCACATTATATTCAAGTACCATTACTTAGAGTATAATCTCTACGGAATAAACAAAATATAAAAATCATTAAAACAGTATCCATTCTGAGGCATTTAGAGGTCAAAAGAAAAGATACCAAATCCAAGAAAATCTTAGCTTTGTGTAAGGAAAACTGAGACCCACCATAGCTAATACTGCTTCTTTTCTTTCCTGGAATATAAGCAGTCTTAGTTTTTATCATCTCATTACTTGCATCTTATGTGTGCCTGCCTTTTAGTTTTACTTTCAGTTGTATCATAGACTTCTGAGAGCAAGGTCCACAGTCATACGTCCTTAGCTTTTTTATCTGAGTCCAGCCCACATCTCCCCGTCCCAACTTCTCAGCAGCTCTTACGTAAAATTCACTTGGTTCTTTTATTGGTCACAGAAACTGTTTCCTGAGAGTTACACTAGAAAAGATTCAGGTGCTGGTCCTTGCTTAATATCCGTATCTGGCCCAGTTCCTGGTACATGAAAGATTTAAGATGTAATATAAGTGTTTGAGCTTGTTTCTGGCTATCTCCACTGCTCCTCTAAGTTAAAAGTGTCAGTGAAAGGAAACATTGCATTCTCTAAGACAGTTTACTTACTGTTAACATATTATTTATACTAAACTCACATTTTTATCCTGTGTATTACTTACATATATTTGTTCCTACTTTGGACACTGAGATTAAAGGAATAATTCAAATTTTTGCTTCACATTTACGTAGTATTTCACTTCCCAAAGGACACTTGGCTATTCCAGAATTGAAGCTTGCCCTCAAATTATATTTTTTATGTTTTAGAAAATAAACTTATCACAATTATTTTGTCATAATTACAATGTTTCAAAAATTAATACAATATGTGTTTACCTATTTATAGATGTATAATTAATGGTTTATCCTGATTAACCTGCACTTGGATTTTTCAACAAAATATTTTAATTAATTTTTATAATTAGCATGTAAGACACTTGAGAGCATACACTTCAGACTCTCCAATGAGGTATTAGCAAATGTACAGCTCAAATGTAAAAAATACATTTTGTAATTTATCTTTCTCTGAAATATGTATATTAATATGAATCAAAAGTTACAAAAGAATTATTTTCTCAAAATACTAGAATAGAAATAAATTCATATCAAATTATTAGTGTTTGATATACTCTATTTCAATATATACAATATTTTAATCTCATATTATTTCACAAAATAATAAACCTCACGTTGTTTCAACATATATCATAGATAAATTGAAGAAAGATTTCAAATAGCTAAAAGAAAAATCAGACAGATACTTGAAGAATAACCAGTGGGTTTTGCAGCATTACACTTAGCTACTGCATGATTGTGTATTCTTAGCTTCTTTGAGAAACCTAGAGATTTAGAAGATGGGAAATTTAATATAATTTAATATTCCTAAATTACAAAAGTTTGAGTTAATATATCAGGTACTAATTCTTCATTTTAAAACATGATAAAGTAGTGTGACATTAATAATTACAGAGTGTTTACACTTGAAAAAATATTTCTACTCTGATATATTTCAATCCAGTTCAACAAGATGTAGGGCACTACAATCCAACTTCAGAGCCCAATAAGTATTAAGTATTCAGAACCCAATACAGACCCTTTGAATCAGAATCTCTGCAGGTAAGTATTGAAAATTTAAAAATATGGTGAATACCACAGGTGATCCCAGTGTACTCTCATGTCTGAAAATCTCTGATTCTCAGGCACTGAAAATGTTTACTCTTCCAGCTTCTTTACTTCTTTAGCTTTCAGGTAGCTGCTGGCCAGGCAAGGTGTGATTGGAAGATAGACAGAACTACTTCAGTGCAAATGTGTGTATTCATTTATCATCCCAACTTCCTGCCAGTCACACTGCTGGTCTGCTTATTAGTATTTGAGAATACCACCAGAAGCAAAGGTATAGATTTTACTTAAAGTTTGCTTTGAAATTCCCAAATGGCTGCCAGAGGAACCGATTATTCAAGGATTCTTTTTTGGCAGCTATCACTGCGTATCCTAGAGAATATTCTTGGCCCAAATTCAGTCTTAAAACCAGGATGAACTTCTCTTAAATTCCATCTTGCTCTCTTGTCATGGCTATGCCTTAGTAAACTCTAGTGACCTGAACTAACTACTGACCTCCTGCCAGCACCACTGCCTATCTGATTGAGAGGCAGTGCTACATCTCTGACTACTCTCCTTTTCTTTTTCCTGCTGGCTTCATCCTCTCTTCATAACCTATCTGTGCAGCTATTTTTTTAAAGTGTTGTTCTCAACTCTCTTCTTCATCTATTCTTCCTGCCCAGGAGAATCAGTCTCTTCTATAGCATCAATTAGCAACTCTATATTGGTGACGATCAAATGTTTAACTTTAGCTCCAGTAACTTTTTAAAACCTAGACCTGCTTTTTACTGTTAATGACATTTTCCTGTCTATATCCAAGTGTAACTACACATTCTGCTAATCTGCAATGGACACATTGCTTATACTAAAAAAAAACATTGTTTAGAAATGTGACCTCTTTCATGAATGGTATCTCTATCCTCCTAGTTTCATAGTTTTGAAGTATTAATTAATTTTGACTTATTTAGATCCAAATTAATTAATGAATTGATTTCTAATATTATGACACATTTTTGTAGAAATTTCAGAAAACCATGAAACCTTTTGGACTGAAAATTTTCCTTTAAAACACTTGGGAAAAAATAAATGTTCTGCAAATATCAGTATTTCTGTTTCTTCCAGAGTCTATTTTCTGGTCCTGGCTCTTATATATCAGTGGTACTGCTGTTTTTCCTTTCCTCAGTAAAGCTTCCATACATAACTCTCTCTACAACTTTGGCAATCCTCCACAAACATAGGCTGTAGAGGAAGATAAAGTTGCCCTGAGTTCCCTGGATTTTATTTTTCTTGAGTTATATCACTTCTTCATTTCTTTTCCTGAAAATCTGTCAAATAATAGTATTTAGTGAAATGATATGGTCAAACATGAGAAAGATTTTTGTGACCAATTTTTTTTTTAATATGAATGGTGAATCAGGCAGGTACAAAAATGGTTACCATGTCAATAATGTTACCCCCAGTTGAAATTAATACAGAAATAATAGAAGAGAAAGCAGAATTAACAATAATTTTAATTGGAATTATTGAAGTTGAGGTTCCTGTGGGATTCTTATGTGAAGAGTTCATCTTATACTCAGGTAAACAAATATGAAGCTGGAAAGAGAATCTTGAGCTTGAAAAAAAAGTATTGGAATATATCGATTTTAAGGCTAATATTAAGATTGTTGTAGCAAATTGGTTAATTTGTTTTATAGTATTATTTATTATATACGTATGTTGTATTAGTCATTGTGCTAGGATCTGAAAATATAAAAGTGAACCAAACATATATTCCCATCATAAGGGAGATTTTTACTTAATCAAAGATCAAAAAATCAAGTAAATAAATGTAAACTTAAAAATATGATAAATCATATCATGTGTTTGGGTTTTAAAAATTTCCAATTCCCTTTAAATTAGATGAACTGACAGAAATCCAGTTGATTGGGAATAGAAGGGGCCAGGCCACATAGGACTTTGTGTACTATCAGGGGAATATGTATTTTGGACAAAAAGTGGTGGGGAGATCATTAAGTTTTCATTTTTATGTGATATGGTCACATGTTAAAAGTTATATATTGATTTTGGTATTATGCTGAAAGTGGATGACAAAGAGCAGAAATGTTACCCTAATATCATTCCTGAGCACTAGCTCTACCTTTACCATGTGTGGATTATGGTAAACTCACCAACCATGGTAGAGATGTGCTCAGCTAACTCAAATAAGTGATTGAACAGTGATTTTAATGAAGTATGGATTATCTACCTTCTTTGAAAAATGTCCTAATTGATGTGCATTTCAATAGTTCATGTCTATTTTTCCACACCAAGGAAAACTTCCTCCACCAGAGTATTTGCTGAAATTCTCAACTCAATCATCACCTCCCAAGAGATGCTCTTTGTGCACAGATCCTGTGTAACAGAGGATGTTGGCAAGAATAAAGCTTATATTTTAGTAGCAAAGCCAAGCTTTTAGCAAAAGTAATTCAAAACAATATTTTCAAAATTCACAATGATGAGTACTAATCACCTATACACAGAAGATGTCACTAATCATAAAGACATTGATGGATATTGAGTATATGATGTGGTATATCAGTTCAGGGTGCAAGAAAGTGAGGCAAAACATCATCGCTTTTTTCAGGCAGCATACATCAAAAAAATTACAATAATAATTTCTTTAAAGAACCATACACATCCAAACATAACCTGAGTACTTAATATATTCTAGCATTTTAAACATTTATTATGGATCTCTAGCAGGTACAAGCGGTGATCTTCATTTTGTAATAAATTTGGTAGAATTTCACATAGCTTGAAAGCAAGTTTGAGGATTTGAAGGAGAAGCCTGGATTGTCTGTGTCTGTGTGTAAATATTGTTGGTCTTCTTCATATAGTTGTGACTACTGTTCAGTTTTAAGTACTAAATAATCCCTTATCTTAAAAAGATGACCCTTAGTATTCAAGGACACAGAAATATTATGTCCATATTGTCTACAATTTTAGATCAATTTCCTGTCATTACATTGTTGGCTTATTTTGTAATTGGTTCCATGAGACCTTAAGTAGCACAGCTGCCTGATTTAGTCTAGGAGAATAACAGCATTATTATAAAACTGTTCTACTGATGAAAAATAAAATATTACAATAAACTTTTCAAATCAAAAGGATATTTGGATTCTAAATCCATAAATAGACACAAGATTTTTGTATTAGCTATACTTATAACTTTATTTAAGTAAAGCAGGTATATCAAAGTGCTGTAAAAAATCATCAGGGGAATAATTCACATTTTCTGCCTTTTACTAAACCTGTGGGAATCTCCTAAAAAGGTAAGATAATATAATTCAGATGCTGGTGTGTACACATATTTTATACATATTTTACTGTATAACTAAATATTTTCCAAGGTATAAGTATTTATAACAATATTAATATAGAGTTTATTTAAAGATTTACCTATAATAAATTTTATATATTCCATTTTAATAGAGAAAATAATGGTTTACATTTAATAGAGGTTTTCTTTAGGCCATCGCTTTACATGTATGAGCTCCTTTAAGAATCATAAGTTTATAAAGTAAGTGTCATGATTAATTCATTCTATAATGAGGAAATAGACCAAGCTGAGGCAAATTTCCCAAGTTTAGTTAATAAGTGGACAAGATAAGATCTGAATGAAGGCTCTGTCCTGGGTAAGGTATTTTAACAACATTAAAGTAAAATATCTCGCCAAGAGCTTATGAAAATACGGAGAATCCTATTTTAAACAATATGCACATATTTCTACGTAGAAACACTTTTATCATTCTAGGATATGCAATGTCTCAGTTAATTTGTCCTATTATAAAAAAATGCATGAGACTGGGAAGTTTAAAAAGAATAGAAATTTATCTTTTGTACCTCTGAAGGCTGAAAAGTCTAGGATAGAGGTGTTGGTGTTTGCTGTCTTCTGAGGGCCTTTTGCTGGCTTCCTGGAATTTCCAGTAAAAGGGACAATTGCCAGGTCTTCCCTTTGTAGGAGAGTTCAGAAAGTCAAGGGCATTCTCTTTTCAACCTCTTACACTTTTACAAGGGTTCTAATCCCATTAATAAGATCAGAGGCCTCATGACTTAATTACCCCCCAAAGCCATATCTTTTAATATCTTTTGCATTGGGATTTAAGTTTCAACATGAAGTTTAAAGGAGATTCCATCATTCAAACCACAACATGTAACCTGGCTGAAGTGTTCTTTTTTTCTGTTGAAGGAATACTAGGAAATTTATTTGGTGAAAAATTCTGTAAGACAGATATACTCATAAGTTCTTATCGGTCTGGAAGTTAATTTCATTTATAAAGATGAATACACACCAATCTGCAGTCAAAAATATCTCTGGTTGGTGGGATTTATTGAAAGATAACAGTGAAGGAAATATGTTAAAGGTTTAATTTTGTGTCATTTATTTTTACAGTAACCATTTTAACATTTTTACTTAAAAGAAAGGTAAAGATTCCAGGCAGACCCTATCAAAGATATCATAGACAGCAGTTGTATTTTATGCCTAAGAAAACAAATACTAAGTGATAGTAGGTAAAATGCTTAGGATCATCTAAATATGAAGTTCCCATTCTTTCCATTAACTCCCGATATTAAAATAATATATAAAAAATAAACAAAGAAAGCAATTTAAACTTAGAAATTCAGCTGTGGGCTCCATTAGTTGCATAAAAAAACATTTTAAAAAAGGCTACAATTCCATCAGAATCTTGCTATCAGGATTGAAAGGCAGGAAGTCTGCCAAATTTACCTTTATCTCGACATAATGACAAGCCCATAGGTAGAATTCAGTAGCTATTGAATGTGAATGAATTGAACAGAAAGTTTTCATTTATTTTCAAAGCAACAGTTCTTTGCCAGAGATATGCACTGTATGTAGAGATCTGTTGATTCCTACTCACATTCTTAGGTCAAGAATCAGACTTTTCCTTGAAAGAGAAATAAGGCTATTGGTAACATGCTATTAAAATCTCAACAAATCACTTTAATAAACATCCAGCCAACCACTTTAAAAATTGGGGGACAAGAATAGCAGCTGTTGGCATCTTGTATTTTTGTTGTTGTTGTTTTTTGGTACCGGGGATCGAACTCGGGACCTTGCGCTTGCAAGGCAGGCGGTGGAACCACTGAGCTAAATCCCTGGCCCCATCTTATATTTTTTAAGTCAACTTCCCAAGGTATCTGTTGTCTCAGACAACTATATTTTCTCCTTATTTTTCTCTCTCCCACCTTACTTTTAGCTTCCCATTTATCATCATTGCTCATCTATAAGATTCAATATGCAAATATAGTTTTTAATAAAGACATGGAGATTGTGCCATAATAGCAATAATTTGAGAATTGGAAGTAACTGTAAGTGTTGTGGGCTACAAGCATATTTTGTGTGCCTCCAATTTGACAACATAAGAACAAAGCTTCATTTTTCAATAATTATAGGTGGAAAGGAAAAATTGCAATTTAAATAAACTAGAACTCTCAGTATGTTAATGAGTTTTAAGAAATAACTGACCATGAGAATTTCTCCTCCAAAAGTAAGTTTAAATCCAACAGTTTCAAATATTGTGAAAAAATTTATACCTTGTTTGAAGCTACTTGTATATCCTAATTTTCTTATAATTATCTTCCTCTTTCAACATCCATTATCTTTGTATACTTATAGTTTGTGCTTAAAGAATCAAGGTATGACCATAAAAATAGAAACACATTTTTAGTAGCTATTGCCATTATACTAAAAATACAGTTAGATCTATAAGACTTCACAAATTCTGGACTCTTTTCCAATACCAAGTATCTTGAATTTCCTACAATTGAGAGAATAGTTTTGCATTGTTTTTCTAATGAAAGTGCAGAAAGTTAATAGCTTTGGACATCTCCACAAAATGAGTAAATGTGTACCCCTGCCTTGACATTTCCTCCAGCATTGATTTGAACACACTGAATGTATTTTATTTTGTGGAACTAGAGTACAAAAATCTACCCAGTAATTGTTTACCATTGATATTCCCTTGGTGAGTTTGCATTTGTAGGATAAGAATTGGCATTTATAATTTAGAGCCAGTCAAATTATAGAATTTGTGGACTGAAGCTCTTTATTTTTATTAGTATAACCTTGCAAAGTGATGGGATGATTTTGTACAGCCTATTCATTTCTTACTTCAAAACTGATTAAACAACTTTGCCTATAGAACAGAAAAGAAATTTCTTCTGTGATTCATTTTAAAATACATTTCTTAGAAAACTTATTTTGACACTTTTGGACCAGGGCACCAGAAGAAATCAACTTTACGTTAAATATTTTAACAGACGACAGTTTTAATGGTAAGTTCAGGTCTGGTCAGCAGGAGGGCTTTCTGGGATTTGTGGTGAACTTAGGAACTTTTGCCTTCACATGGGTGTTAGAAACATGACTAATGCCCTCAATATTGATTATATGACATGTGGAGGAAGTCATGGTGGTGTATGTGTGGCCAATGAGATTAAGCAGTAGCAGAGGTCAAATGGTAGATAAATGAAGTATTACTTTTACAGTCGTATGCTTTCCCTGTCTGAGTTTTCCAGTGAAGACCAACTCCAAGGGATGCTGAAACCAGAAAAATTCATTCACAGTGCATTAATCTCTTACTACTTCTTATGAATTATAATTGATAACCAGGTCAAAAGGAACATAGACGCTATTCACCCTTAAAAAATAGACAAGTTAAGATAAAACAAGTCCAAATCATACATAGAATTCATCCAAGACTCATTACATAAACTTGGCTTTGATACTCAACTTGGTGGTACATGGTAGTTGGAATTCTACCTTTTCCTTTCATGGGAATCAAATGAACTAGCCCCCCCCCCCCAAAAAAATGTTGGAATACAGTAATTACTTGATTCAATAAATAAACTTAAAAGACATAGAATAAAATATTCTCAGGTAAAAATTGGTGGACTTGTCTCCATTGACTATACCATCCACATATAGTTGATAACTCTTATTTAACTATTTATGTTTGTTGCTTGGAACTGAACCAGGGCCTTGTACATGCCAGGCAAGTGCTCTACCACTGAGTTACATCCCCAGCTCTGGTAACTCTCAATCTTAATTTTCAACTTTGACCTACATACTGAGATTAAAAAAAATATTGCCAAAACATTCCAAAGGAAGTTTACTATTTCCAACGTGCTTCTTCTTTTATATTTCTATGTTATTATTGTCATTTCCATCTACTTATTTAAGTTGAGAGAGTTGACTGGTATTCTTACTTTGTATGAGTATTGTGTATCACCTTTTACCTTCCATAATCATTGGAACAAAGGCCCCTTTATAATAAGTCTGTAACTTCTCCTTTTTGAATTCTTGGTTGGCAATTATTACATTCCTTACTCTCCCTCTTTCTTGCATAGACCACTGTGGTTTTTGCAGACCCACTGACGATAAAAAAAAAAAAGGCAACTAAAAGCATGGAGAAATTGTGTTTCTAACAAAGACAGTTCTTTGGAACGATATACTTTACTCACACTGGACTCCAGTCTGAGTAACTAACTTCACCTGCCAGAGCATACCTTCTAGAACTTGGTATTCCTTTAACTTAGTAAATGGAAGTTTTCATTTACTGATTTATTTAACTTAATAAGTTATAGAGATTATATTCAGAGGTCTTGTGACTCCAGTTTATCTATATTTAAGATAGAGCTATTTCAGATTCTGGCCATCATCTTCACCAAGGTATCTTGGAGGACAATAAGTGTCTTCTTTGGCATGACTGGTCAGACAGCTGAGACGGATGTACCTTCAGCCACCATCATACCTATTCCTTTGTAAAAATATAGTGACGACAATAAGAGTTAACCAGAGTATCCTCTGTATGCGCACAAACACAAGAGACAGTTTCACCTGTTGAGACCAATATTTGTTGGGTATATTCATGTGTTTTAAATAAAAATGAAAATCTTATCCAAAAGCTACTACAAAGGAAAATTGATAAATTCATTAATCTCTCTTCAGATAATAGCCTCAAGGAAGCACAACTTTTATATTGTTCTGGTTTGGGCATGGGGAAATGTGTACTTTCATTGTTTGAATTCAAATTTTACTAATTAAAAATAGTTTGTCAAAGTACTATTTTTTCAGAAGGGTAATAATCATTTTAATAAAGGTATGTCCTAGTTAAAACAAACAAATGATTTAACAAGTTAAAGACAGTATAAATTGATCTTGTTAATGAATTTTTCATTATTCTTTTCCAAAGCCTTTGGCTATGACAAATCAGAGAAGATCAGATAAAACAATGAAAAGTAATCAAATTATCTCTTCTCATTTCATTTTTCTGAAGTATTTAATATATCTGTAAATGTTCACAGACAAAAGTATCACATTTATAGTGTTGGATTTTTTGAAATGAATGATAGAAACAATGGTGAAAAGCATTCTACCCTGAAAGCCAGACAATTTGAATTTTTTTCTCTATTAGCCTGTTCATGAATATTGGGCTCTTTAGAATTCATTTTTCTCATCTGGAATAGTGACTGGTTAGAAAATCCTTCACCCGATTCACTAATTCTTGAAGTTTTAGCATGTCATTTTTCTAGTGTAAATCTTATTTCTACACTGCTAATTGCATATGTAATTTGCTTTAAGGCTTTTAACATCAATTTAAATATGTAATTTTTCATTACTATCTATAATATTCAGTAAGCTGCATGTGAAGGTAGAAAAAATTTGTCTTCTAAGTCATCTTTGCACACAATAGGCTTTCCAATTAAGTTGTTTAAAAATCAAAGGAAGCAAAAAAAAAAAAAAAAAAAAAAAAAAGATTTCAGCCTGAATACAAACTGGCTCAGGATTTTTCACATACTTTCTCAAAATATTTTTGTATCTCCATCAGTAACTATAAATAATTCTTAGGTCAAACAGTGGTCAATAGGTCAAAAAATACATCCAACAAATAATTATAAAAGCTTTTCCTTACAAAATAACTCATTTTTAATTCACCATGGAATTTCTTTAAATAATGAACTCTGGTTAGGTATTTAAATATGCAATTATAATAAAACTTGTTTTACATGAGGCTTTAAAAATTTATCTACCAAAAATTGTACTTCTAAAAGAAATATAAGTATGTATTTATTTTTCAATTTCATATCATAGGTACATATATTCACTGTATACTACTGACCAAAATTGCAATATTTTAAGCTCATTTTCAACTACCCTTTAATCAGATAGTTTAAATAACATGAAATATAAAGTAAAGCTCTGAATGGGAAACTATGAAGAAAAAAAAACTAGACAGAAAAATTTGACATTCAGTGCTCTTGAAATGAAGAATATAAACTCATTTATTTTTTTTTACAAAATTAGAAACAATGTACAAACTTGAAGTAAAAGTATGAACCTATAACAAAATTTTACGAAGCTAAACATTTTCCAACAACAATATTAGATTTGTATAAACTTTCTTAGATAAAACATTTATTTCTATGAAGCATGATTAAAATGATTGTGTAAATAGCAAATATATATTGACCTAGATTAAATTATTTGATTTTCTTCATAATCCTGTTTCATTACAGAGAACTTAGTGAGTTAATACTGGTAGTACTTGTTCCCCAACTCTATTAAAACAAGCATGCGCCCAACACTAATCTTGTGAGGAAAAAAGGAGTATACTATAGCTTTATCTTATGCTTAATTTGGGGATTTTTTCCATAATTTATGATATCATAAACATAATTGTCATCGAAATAAACTGTTCCACTTGATGAAAAATGAAGAAATCCTGCAAATCATCACTAAAAATAAGAAAATGCTTTTGTGAGAAATAATATAATTAAAGATTAGAATTAAGTATAAAATGGAAAATTTCAATGAGAACCAAGTGTCTGATTTTAAAATGTATCTTAAACAATTTGAGGCCAAAATAAATTTGCAGTCAATTTTGCAAATTTTTACTAATAGTAAATGATAATTCTTAAATGTAGTAAAAAAATCCAATATTCCATAAGTCCATAAAAAGAAAATGCAATATTCTATAAGTGCATACAAAGTAGTATAATTTATATATAATTATAGAGCTAAATATACCATAAGGACAATAATGTTATAGTACAGAATTCTTTCTCTTTTATTCATTCAGTGAAAATAGCAATTGTTTACCTTACAAACTTAACAATACTCCCAGGAATAGATTTTTTAATAGTATCCTTCAAGGATATTTGTCTTAATCTTTTGGATAAATAAATACTAGTGAAAAATATTTTTGAAAAATAACTGTTGGAAATTGCTTCTACAAAGAATTGTGAAATTAAAACTTCTCTAAAATATCTATTTTTTAAAATTCTATATACTAGTGATCTATTCCATAATGTACTATTTAAAAGTTCTTTTCTACATTAAACTGCATATCTTTTACTAAATGTTCAGTGATTTTTTAAATAAGAACTATACATTTGAAAATTTCCCAGGCTATCATCCCTTTAGTAGTTAATGACAATAAGAAAACAGACAAGAAAAGAGGAGGAGGAGGAAGAGGAAGAGGAGGAGAAGGAGAAGGAGGTGAGTTGGTGATGATATCAAAGAAGATAAAATCAATACTGCAGAAAAAAAGAGAACAAGGGGAAAGAACAGGAAACAAAGAGAGTACTAACTCAAATAAGGAAGCCCCTCAACCCCCAACCTGCCCCTTGTGGATCGAACCTAGGGCATTTGCATTGAGCTAAAGCCTCAGCTCTTTTTATTTTTTTATGTTGTGAGTCAAGGTCTCGCTAAGTCACAAAGCTGCCCCAGAATAGGCTTGAACTTGCAATTCTGCTGCTTCAGCTTCCCAGAATGTGAGAATACACATTTTGACACAGGAAGTCCTATTATTATTGTGAGGGAATCATTATTTGGAAAAACAGAATCCTTCCTCTCTTATTTATTTAGTGCTCCTTGAAGTCATATATCCACTGTACCCTTTTCTTTCCTAGGCAATGAGAATCATATTGATAATAATCTCAAGAATTTCTATTTCCTCTTTCTTCTCTGCCTTTTCTCTCTTTCTCTCAATTATCTATGTATGTTCTTTTATAGTATTTTGTTACTTATGCTGGTATAACCTTGATTAGTGAGAGTGTTATTATAAGGGGAGGAGAAATTTCTCCAGGGAGTTCTATCTCCTCATTTTATATGTCTTTTTACCCCAAAATTCCCCTAAACAAGCTTGTTTGATCTCCCCAGCAATGATATATGCTATTGGTGCTTCTTTCCATTAAAAACCATGTTCTCATTTTAGTTGAATATAATTAAATAATACCAAGATAATTCAATTAAGCAAGTAACTAACAGCATCATTCTTTTGCTCCTCTAGAGGAATTTGCATTTTAAAAAAGAATGAATTTGACCTTAATAGATATATATTGTTTTGAAATATGGATAATGCATAGGATATATACTTACAGAGTAGAAACCTGGAAACTTACAAATTATATAACATATATGAGCTAATCAACTGATAACTAAATTCAGGCATAGTAGACTTATTTTAATTTCACCTAAATAACTTGGCTAAATTGCTTTCTCTTTCCTTTTCTTGTTCATTCTCACAATTGAGCCTTTAATCTTCATTCACTTATTTTTTATATCATTGCTTAGGCAAGGTTTTCTATATTTCATCAGAACAGACTATGTCCATTTGCTAACAATTGTATCTAATACAATAGCTGAAAGATAGTAAGCACTCAGTAAATGCCTGTCGAGTAATAAATGGCTGTACCCCAAAGATAAAGGAAGGCTAGAGCTTACCACTTCTGTGCAACAGTATCCTTACTTTGATCAATAAAACTGTATGAGCAAAAGTAATGTGAAATTCAAAAGTTTATAGGGATCAAGAAAAAATTGAAGTTAATTGATGATCACATACTATGAGGTTAACAGAAGAAATCAGTACCTTAAAAAGAATAAATAATGAGTATAAACAGAAACATTGATTCCCAACCTTTTAGTAAATAAATTAATATTTGCTCTTTTGATTCAAACAAAAGTTAGTCTTTGAAAATTTTCAGAATAAGTGCTAAAATGACACACTAACAATTATCATTTTAACTCACACATAACATGTATTGTCTTTGGCATTTCCTGTTAGAATAACTTTTCTCTTTCTAGTGACTTGCTTTTCTGCTGCAGGTATTTTTTTTTCCCTCATGTCATTGTCAACTCTCCTATTTTCATACACAAAGTAACTAGCCAATGTATGCTACTACATTTCTAATCTCACAGAATCCTAGGCGGTATTATTGCAATTCCTTTCTCTACCTCAGACATTGTGAAAGGCATTAGTTGTAAAGTATTGTTGAGTTGACAGGTCTGAAGTTGCTGCTGACACTGTAAAAAAAGACTTCCCAAAAGGTTAAAAACCTACATTTTATCAAAGAAAACAGCAATGAAAGATTTGAACTATTGTGTCTTGAATTATGGCTGGCTGAGATACTCTACTGAATTACTTAATCCTTTTAATACCCACCTATTTTAGCTTTTATATTCGCATCTGCTCATACAAAGCCTGAACCAAACTCCAAATCCAGGAACTATTAGAACTGCTTGCTAGACTGATGGACTGTGCTGTGAGCTGTGAAAAGATTGAGAAAATGAAGGAATCGGTACCACTGTAACCCAGGAGGTACAAGCACTTAGTTACCCAGACTTTAACCTTCCTATTTCTAACTTATTGAATTTCTTCTAATACCAGACTGTTTCCAACACCTAAGAACAAAATGGTGTCAGGAAAGCAGATATGTTGATGTAATTATTTTTGTTAAGCTTCTAGGTCTATTGATTGAGACTATCACAGGAAAAATACTATAGTGGCTGTTGTGCCACATGACTTTGAAATCAATTACAGTTGAGTTCTTGTCTCATGTGACAAATCTAATGGAAAAGATTGATCTGTTTGGTGCAAGGTAAGTACTCACCATTAAGATTTGATTCTGTTATGCTCTGAATAGGATAAGTGAGAAGACAAGAAATAAAAAAGCAAGTCATTGTGGTGTTGCTTTCTTTCTCCAGGCTTGAGCAACAATGAAATATTCCAACGTCTCCATCCTACTGCCATTCCTGTCACAGAAAAACAGGAATGGAAAATAGAAAAGTTAAGAGTATTAAGTAATTGAAATAAGAAACATTCTTCCTGATGAATGGAAGTTGGAAAAATAAACTAAAGGCATTGCAAAAATAGTCACCAAACAACTTCTAAATATATACATATTTAGAAAGCAATTACATATATATATAGCATATATATATATCAAAGCATCATGATGTGTATCTTGAACATATATAACTTTCACTCTAAAAGCTGATAAATTCAAATACAAAAAAATTGTAAAGCTCAAATGCTGTACATTTTTGCCTAAAAGACACACACATACATCAAACTAAAATCCCCTCACCAGATGTCTTGCTATAATCCAAAGGGTTGTTATTATAGAGAATTGATCAGGTTGAGAGGAGATACTGAAAAATCCACTGCTTCATGCTCTCCTGTTTATGTCTTTCCCTAACTTAAATGAAATTATATGGATAACCTGTTTTAGAAGTAAATGTCTGTGTCATAAAATTGTTCTTCTCATGTTGTGTAATATAAACCTTTGCCTTCAAAGATGTTAGTACTTAACCATTGGATTTCATTTAAAATATACAAATAATACTATATCTTTTGTGAAATTGTTACTTCAATATTTTGTCTTTCTTTCTTACTGTCTTTGAATTACTGATTGTTTTACTCTTTACCTATCATGTTTCTTTTAATGTTTCCATGATACCGTAGTGCTTAAATACTGAAAAATTTAAAACCATGTGTGATGGTTTTATTCTTTCTGTTTATTCCCATTTTTCACTCTAAAAAATTTTATGCTGTCAAGAATTTCTAAAATATATTACATTACTTAAGGAATAGTATGTTTTTGATAAAATTTCCAAACTTATTCGTAAAGAGCTATAATTCCAACATTTTTGTGCGAGCAAGATTTTTTTAAAAATGTGCAGAACAGACATTAGGGCACTGTATTTTCTTCTAACTCACAGAATGGTAAAAACCTTGATTAAAAGAAGCTGAATAAGTTCGATCCCCGGTACCAAAAAAAAAAAAAAAAAAGAAGCTGAATAAAAATATCAAATTTGAATGTTTTCAGGAATCTCTATCATTCATTTCTTCATGAACAAGCCAAGAAAACATTTTATACTAATACAAACTAAAACCATTAAGCTACATATGTAAAGTGAAAATCTTGCTACTTAGAAAAGATTGTATACTCGGTAGTGCAAATACAATTTGGATATTCATTAAGAATCCATGAGCTGTAAAAAGTCAAATAGCCACAAGTGATTCATTCTTGAATAAAAGTAGACATTACTATATAGGAAAAATACGGAAACATTAGGTGAAAGTGAGGAATGGTGACCAGTTAACCTAAGATGAATACAGGTTTACCTGCAAATGAAATGTGACAGTGTCTGAGCCTTTCTCCTACTGTTCTAAAAAAGATAAAAATGAAATCATCTTCCTTCAACTTAAATGTTAACTATTCAGAGTAGACAGGATAATAGAAGTGCTATTGAGACTTGTTATTCACAATAAAGGGAATGTCAAACTGGATGACCATTTAAGCACAAAAGTGATGGATAAGGAAGGACTGTTTTAAGTGCCAATTTTTTTTAAATTTAAAAATATTGTTTTAAAGCTATTTGAAATAAAAAGATATTCCACATTCTATTGCCAGTAGAAAAAGTAGATACACTTGAAATAGAGGTTTGATTGTAAACAATCTGAATGATGCGTAGTAGGTGCTTTTTCCTTAATTCAGAACATGTTCACTGGGGTATTCTGTATTACAATCTCACAAAAAGGAACAAAGACACACTGCTCGCTCTACTTCCTTCTAGTTGAGTTAACATTTTCCAATTATCTTCCTCAAAATGTTTACTTTATAAGTACTGACTGAACTAACCCATTAGAGCTGAGTATCTTCCTAATGGATAAAATATTTTTAGCATGAAAAATGCTACATTAGTAGAAATATCTATCCTGTCTATGAGGAAAGAATTTTACTGAAGATAGTTTGTGTTCATCAGTTTATGTTTGTGTTTGCATGCAAGAGAGAGAAAGAGACAGAGGGAAGTAGAATAAGACAGAGACAGAGAAAATGTGGTGTTTAGTATGTGGATCTCAGGGAAATTTCTGCAAAAGCTTTGCGTTTGTGTGACAGCATTCACAGTACTTGCAGCTTCCTGAGATACGAGCCTGGACTGAAGCATAGATGATTAAAGTCAGCTCAAGTTTTCAGTGAAAACAGATACTGAAATACTAGGAAAGACCCTTCTCTCTTTATGCTTTCAAAGCTTTGATATCAAACAGAAAATTTACTTTTTTGCCTACATTTGAATTTGAAAGCACTCAACGAATCATGATTCCATTATAATATAATGTTCAAATTCTATTGAAATTGCCCAAATGTTTCCCATAATATATCCAGGGAATGGTGCTATGGGTAAGACATCTGGACAGATGCATAGTTAGCAAAAGTTGCTTTCTCTAGTTTGTTATAGGTGTTCATCCCTGAAGGATCTTAAAGCAGGATAGGTAATATCCATCTGGACTATTTGGGATGTAGTTTCTTTAGAGTATAAGAAATGGCCTATAATTCAAGTGCCAAACCCAAAGGGCTATAAACAGAGCACTGCTTGATAATAATGATGATGATATCTTATACAGTATGATGTTCACAGTTTTCAGAATGCTTTCCAAAAAAATTCTGCTCTGATCAATGGAAAATACCACTGTTTTCGCTTTCATCAACAACCTCCTAATCTGTACAAGTTCACAAAGGTATAACTTTTATATCACGGATAATGATTCTCTCCTCCTAATTTCTCATTTTTTGGAAAATATTTCTGGAGGCTTTATCTTTGTTTATTTATTTTTTTCATTTTCAAGTTCACTGCACTGTTTATGCTCCAGTCTCTCTTACAGGGTTTTATGCAACTATTAGTTTTTTGAATTTAAACCTCCAGTCTTTGTCTGTGTGCTCTGCAGCTGCAAGAGTCCACATTACAAAGTGCAGTCCTAGTCTCCTAGCAAGACATGAGTAGGAATTCCTGAATGCTGCCAAAGAAATTTGTATTCAGATATGAAATCCAAGCCTTTCACACATTGAACTGAGATTTTCTGGTCTCCTTCTCTTTCTCTTCAGCCCTGCATCCATGCCTTCTAGTCATCTGGAAGCACTGCTAACCCAATTTGCAAACACACTAACCTGCATTATGTATCTGTAACTTTGTCAGTGTTCTTTCTTCCATATGGAACAACTTCTCTGTACTTAAACTGATATAAATACTTTAGTCAGGGAAGTTTTGAAAAGGACTGGAGAGGGCAGCAAAGTTCCAGTCAAAAACAGACACTTAAACCATGTTAAGGAAATGTGGACTTCTTATTAAGGGAAATTGGAAACTGGAAGGATTTCATGGAGATAAGTGATAACGGTATGATTTGCATTTTAAATCAGGGTTCTTCTGTAATAGAATATGGTCAGCAGAGGAGTGAGGCAGGAAGACTATTGACAATGTCTTGGGTTAGGCAAGGAGGTGAGTTGATGGTTATAGTGGGGAATGGAGAGTGGGATGGGTGAAGTAGAAAATCTTAAGGGAGGAAATTTGGCAAGACTGATGTTAACATGGTTTAGGGAGCATGTATAGTCCTAAGGTAGCATTTAGAAAAATGTAGTCTAGTTAGGCAGCAGGATTTCTATCCCTTTAATTTTATGGTGAACTTTAAGAAGGTAACCTCAATCTAATTTGAATCTCAATCTAATTTTTGGAAGAGACTTATAAGTAGATGGAGTTGGAATTTTTATACAAATTAGGGGGGATAAATTAAGGTCCTTATGTCTGGTTGATTTTTTTTGAGATCACACAGCTAACAAAGCAAAGCAGAGACCATACTATCTCAAATATTCTAATAGCCATTTTATACAATTTTGGGCACAGTACACATAAATGTTTTTAAACCAAAAATAAGCACTTTGTACAGATAGAATTTTACCAAAAAAGAGGCAAGGTGACATCACATCTGAAAGAAAAAAAAAACAAAACGAAGGCTTGTAGGCCTACAGGACATCAGCAAAGAGGGGGTTTTGTGTTTTTACTGAGGTCTTTGGCAGTGGGACATACTGTTCACACCACTGCACGGCCACCCATGAAGCTCATGCTTCTGCCTCTCTATGAGCCCTGTCTACCCCTCTGAGAGTTGTTGGTTTCCCACTAAAGAAGGCTAGAGCCTCAGGGAAGATGGGGACTTCCCTATTCCATGGGACAGAAGGGCTAAGTTTGCTCAAAATCCCTGAAACTAACAAAGAGCTTTGCTGAAAGGAACTCAATTCTTCCCTGTAAAGAAATATCTGGTTTATGTGTCCTCAGGCCACAAAGAGGTAATGCAGGCCAGTGATCAGAACTCCAAATGTTACACAGGAGCTTATAGATCTGGGGATACAGAGAAGAATGTGTTGAAGTAAAACTGCTGACTGTTGAAAAGCAAGGAAGAGGGAGGGAAGGAGGAGGAAGGAAGAAAAGAAGAAAGGAAATGGAGAAAGGAGAAAAGAAGAAAGGAAGTGGAGAAAGGAGCTAAGAGAAGAAGAAAGGAAAGAAAGAAGGAAAGAAGGAAGGGAGAAAAAATAACATTTGAAGAAAAGGGGGGGGGAGAAAGGAAGAAAGGAAGGGAGGAAAAAAAGGAAGAAAGGAAGGAAGAGAACATTCATGTAAGGTCTACTGAGTACAGAGTACCAGAATGTATGTAAATTCTTAATTCATTTTGTAAATATATTTCCAGTTGGCTAAAATATATTTTGAATTAGTTGACTTTACTTATTCATGTAGTTTGCCTTTTTCATATGACTTTGGAATATTTATTAGTCATTTACAAATGATAGGTCTCACTTATCCTTTTCCACTTCATATTTTATTTTTTAAAATGTTTTATATTTATCTGAAATTCTTAAATATCCTTAATTTTAATGTTATTTTCTTACTTTCTCTTATTTTAAATATCATGAGGATTATAATTATAGGGTTATCTTCTAACTGACTAATGAGAGAATACTAAAAGCACTTGAAATGCTTTGCACAAATGTCTTTTATTTTTCAGTATGCCACACTGATAAATCATAATTAAATACAAGTGACACTCATAGAAGAGTGAATTTGGAAGTGAACACAGCTGAGCTGCTGCCTGAAATAAGTTTCATAACAAGAACCTCCTTCTTTGAATAGGTGAGCCTTGAGTAATGCATTACCTCAGAGAAATACAGACTGCATAAGATGGTGAGTTCAGTGTCACTGAGGCAGTGGACGATCCAAATCAAGAGAGGTACTAAAAAGATCAGACATGTGGTGACAGGGAACTTTTGATGCCAGGTCCATTTGCACAAAAGAGGTTTCTTAACTTCTCAACAAGATGAAACAGATACAAGGAGTTGACCAGAAAGCCCAATATAGATTTTGGCAAAAAGAGTATAGAACTGAATTGAGGTGCAGATTTAGAACAAGTGCAGCAGGGTTATTCAATAGAAAGACTGCTTGTGAGGAAGGCGGTGGCACCACTGAGCTAAATCCCTGGCCCTCCATGTTGTTTTTCATAATGGCTATACTAACTTAAAATGGATAAGGATTCCTTTTTCTCCAAATCCCCACCAGGACTTGTTTTATCTGGAATGAGGTGAGATCTTATTTTGGCTTTTGTTTATATTTCCCTGGTGATTAATGATATTGCATTTTTTTGCCAAACATGTTGACAACTTGTATGCCTTTTCTTGAGAAATGCCTATTTATATCTATTGTTCATTTTAAAATCAGGATATGTTTAATGGTTTAACGTTTTGCTGTTGAATTATAATCTATCAATGGCAAAGATACATTTATACCCTGTAATTACCACAGCACTATTTGTAAGAGTCAAGAAACCACCTGTCCATTGACTGTGGATACAGGAAATGTGTATATATTCACAAGAGACTATTACTCAGCCATAAAAAGAGTGAAATTCTGTCATTTCCAGCAACATATGTAGAAACTGAGGACATTATGTTAAATGAAATAAGCTATATATAGAAAGAAAATATCTCATGATCTCACTCAGGTATGAAATATTTAAAAAATTGGTCTCAGAAGATGAGAGTAGAATAGTGGTCACTAAAGACTGAAAAGAGTATGAGGAGAGAGGATAAAGAAATGGTTTCTTAGTGGTTATTAAGAAACAGAAAAAATAAGTTCAGGTATGCTATTGTACCATAGGATGACCGTAGATAATGATAAGGTACTGTATATTTTAAAGAAATCTAGATGAAGGAATTTCGAATATTCATACCACAAAGAAATTATAAAAGTTGAAGGGTATTTGCTTACTGATTTGAACAATACACTATGTGCATATATATCAGAACATCACAAAGTGGCCCATAAATATGGGCATTTTTTGTGTATCACTTAAAAAAATCAATTAATAAATCAACAACTTTAAAAAGTGAAAAGACTATGTACAACTTTAGGTGAGGAAAATGACAGAGAAATGAAAAAATTAACATTTGTTACTGCCAGAGCAAGAATCACAATGAGGTCATCATACAAATAATCAGAATTTTATTAGATGTCTTTACGTTTTCTTTGCTTTGTAGGGTTATTTTCATTTTTAATTGTACTTGTGGATTTCACTATATATCCTTACTACTCAGATCCTCTAAAAGTCTTAACCTGTTTCTAGTTAGAACTGCAGCATGTGTTTCCAGAGGAGGGCTTTTGGAGGATCAACAATGCAGAGGTGCTGAAAAAGAACTAATTAAATTACCCCAGCAGAGGTCAGTAGTTATCCTAGTGATTATTTGAGCTGAAGACAGAAAGCGACAATGCAGTTTTGAAGATTTGAGTGACAAAAGCTACATAAATCCCTTTAATAGTTTATGAAGACTGTAAACATCAAAGTCAAAAACTGTGAAGGGCTTGAGAATTTACTGTACTTGCAATCTAACTAGTTAGCCTGCCATATATTCATGTATCTGACAAAAAAAGAGGTTCTTGTGTCACAGGTAAAGAATTCATTACTCATAGTAATAGCAACAGCCATTGCACCAGTACTTTTTTTTTTTTCCAATTCACTAAATCCCAGTTCTCTGAGAATGATACACAGAGCACAAAATGTTACCTGTTGACAGTGTAGTATGAGCTGTAGCAATGAAGCGTAAATATAGGGAATCCAAGAGCTATTGATGAGCAGTGATCATTTGACTATTCTTCTGGAGAGAGAATTCATTCTTATTTTCCAAGGCTCCAAGTCTCTTCTCTACACAGACATGATGGAAAGATAGTCTGGAACAAAGGTTGTCAGTGCCTCTGCCCATAGATGTGAAGAAACCTGAGGCCATGGATAACTGATTGCCAGTCATCAATTTACCGAAACTTTAAGAAGCTAGTTAGGAAACTGAGGCTCTGAAAGGTTGAATGGCATTTGGAGGCTATACAGTTAATGCAAAATTTTAAGCTAGGCCTTTAAGCTCAAGTCTTACTAGTAGAACTGACTGACTATGGTATACAACATCTAAATTTCTCTAAGTTTCTCCTATATAAATTTTTGGTGGGAGCAGAGAAATACATATATATGAAAAATAGTGATGCTTGCTACTTGCTGACCTCTTCTGGTTTCAGACTTATAACTTCAATAATGCTGTTGTTCAGAGTATTTTTTGATAGATAACTCACTCTGGAGCATGTGTTCCCTGATGGATACAAGACATATATGCAAAATTTCCCCTCTGCAGATGCACATAGTTATTTATAGAGTAACTCTCATTTGTATAGGAACGTCAGGGACATTACTTGGTGATACTATATTACCCATGTCGGGTGGTATAGTAGCTCTTAGAGGAAAAGCTTCTGGACATCAGTGACAGTGAAGAAATATCTGACAGGTGCTCGAAAGTGAGCAGTCCTTTGAGTCATATGAAAAATTTAGTGATCTTCAGCAATTAATGACTCAATGTCAAATACTTTATCTACAAAAGAAGTATATTCCTCATTGCCTGCCTCACAAGTGCAAGTTCCTGAGTTCAATCCCTGGTACCAAAAAAAAAAAACCAAGGAAGTATATTCCTTCAAAGTATTCTACACTGACAATTAAATTGAATGAATATGACAGTGCTCAATTTCTAAAAATTTCACTGGTGTTTGTATTCTGCTG
The DNA here is from genome assembly GCF_053883595.1 of Heterocephalus glaber. Taxonomy (NCBI): domain Eukaryota; kingdom Metazoa; phylum Chordata; class Mammalia; order Rodentia; family Bathyergidae; genus Heterocephalus; species Heterocephalus glaber. The sequence continues at coordinate 9,478,116 of NW_028258406.1, read as the reverse complement.
AAAATTGTGAATAGTTTCACACTTCCTAAAAGATATTATCAACAAAAATCATGACCAGTAAGTGGACCAGTGTTACCAAGTTGAGATAAAATTTCTGATGTTTCCCATGAGATAAAACTTCTGATGGTACGACTCTCAAAGAAGAAAAATTGAACAAATAAAAAACAAAGCAAAACAAATCATAGGAAGGCTTTAAAATGTATATGTATTTTCACAACAGAATTTATTTTTAGGAAAAAAAGAAATGGGTTTCAAAACAAGTACTGATTTTTGTAGAATATGAGATATATTTGATTAACTTGTCAATAATTTATAATTTTCTTAAAATGCTGAATTAGTAATGGTGACTAATGATGTTTTCTTTTTTCATTACAATTGTCATTTTCTGTTTCTGACATTTACATGATAATTGCCAGTTATGTTATTGTTCAGTTATTCACTATACAGGACCTGTTCTATTTCTTTTTATTTATTTATTTATGATAGTGCCAGGGTAGGCAAACTTTTACAACTGAGCTACACACTCAGCCAAGGATATATTCTTACATATTTTTGAAAGTCAAGGAGGCTTATATTAAATTGATAAGTCATTGTAAAATTGGAAATTTTTAACTATTAGAATTTAAAATAAGATGGTGACTCTGGCATAGACTGAATATATTACCATCTTCTTAAAGCTTAGATTTCTCCTATTAATCTTAGTAACAACCTTCTTATTATTCCAATCACATAACTTTTGACCTCATCTATGAGCCCTTGTCCCATTTTCTTTCCTTCCCATAGTCCCAATGGCCACATCTTTTCTGTTGCTTTGTTTTTAACCTATTTTCATTTACTAATGTAGAATCAGAGGCTTTGAGACTTCAGGATACATCAAATTTTAGAAAGAGAGGGTGTCATATTGAGGCTCTTTTTATACCAATGAAGGTTGATATCCAAATCTATAATCCGAAACACCCATATCCATTTTTTTCCTTCTGTGGTGTTGGGGGTAAAATGCAAGGTGTTATGCATAGTAGGCAAGCACTTCACCACTGAGCCACACCCTCTGCCTGTCTTCTTTATCTCTCTATTCTACTCTGCATGTCATTACCAGAATATTATCCTAAGGCACTTGAATGGTCATCATCAAGCATTAGGAAAAAAATGACTCCCATTTCTTAGTAAAAAAATCTTTAAATGTAAACATAGAAATCAATGACTTTCCTACCCTAGTCTCAATATACCTTCCCAGTCCTTATTCCATCTCTTCAGTAATGTATTTCCATGCTTTAGTGCAACCTGACAACTTGACATTGCTTGCACTTTCCCATCTCTGAGATGCTATTATCTGCACATGAAATGCTACTCTACTGAATATGGAGCTGTCAAAATTCTACCATGCTTTAGGAGTAGCTCAGAGCCTTATTTGAATCTTCAATTACATTCTCTCATTTTCTTCAAATTTCATAACATTTTTGTTATCTCTCTCATTGTGACTAATAACTTCTGATATAATTGTACTTACATGTGCTCATATTATGTTCTATTATTCAGTGACTAAAAAACATTAGTCTTGATTATTTTAATGTTCGATTGATTCATACAATGTATGATAGCTGTAAGAAGAATATTCATTAACTTTTTAGCATTTCTTTTCCTTCAAATTATTTCTCCCAAGTCTTATATTAGATGGCCCCCTTTCATTTTCTTTCTTTGTTCATTGGTGTATGTTGTGCACTGAAACAGGAGTAAGCACAGCTCAGAAACTAGGCGATACAAAGTGCTGCTTATCTATGCTGAGTGCAAGAAGAATATGTCTTTACAGAGAAAAGTAAAAACAAAATTAAATTAAATAGCAGAACTAATTGTGGGACACATTTCACATGGGAAAAAGAGTCACATAGAGTCTTTCACAAAAGAGTCACATAGAGTCAAAACTGAAAAATCACTAACTGTAAATGAGAAATAAGTCACCACTAGTATCAGTAACAGAAGTTCTTATGTCCATTCTTAGGCTGCACTAAATAAATTCAGGAAAGCTCATTCTACAGAGGGGCTGTAGCTAGACAGCACAGGCAATGTTGGGAGTCCAAAGAACCACATGCCAAGTTCTTAAAGGAGCTTAGCAGAGTCCCCTGAACAGCTCATCCTTGCCCAGTCTGCTGAATTCAGTCTGGATGCACAGAAACAACTGCAAATCATCTCTGAAAATCCAAAGTATTAGTTTAAGTATTTATGTCAATTATAAATAATTTATGATCACCAATAAAATTAGGGTTAAAGGGAACTTCCAATTTCTTCATCCCAGGGCACTGGAGAAAGTGATGTTCAAAAATAACTCAGGGGAAATCTCTAATCTGGTTCTAAACAGTTTTTCTTCAGCAATCTTTGAGTCTGAGTGACATGCTGGTCCTGTTCCAGGCCTCTCATCAGTCCACAATTCACACTAATTTGTAGCAGATCTTGAGTGAGAGCAGAGAATTCACACATTCTCTGCCTAAGCCCAACATGTCAGACTTGAACGCTTTTCATTTATCTATGATGTGTAAGAGTTGCTTCTGTGCCTGTTTGCTTTTGCAAAAATTTGAAAATACATAAACAATTTCTTTGACTCAGCAAGTAGTTTGTGTACAAGACGGGGGCTGCACGTCTGAAGAAGTTTTATATATTAGGATATTTATAGAAAAACAACTTTCATTCTGGATGCTACTTAGAAAAGTATCCATCACTTTACGAAAGGCTTTTGTCTCAAGGTCATAGCCTATGACTCATTAGTAGTTGTAATTCCCAGGGTATGCTGCTGTGAATTAAATTGTTTGTTACTTCTTGCACCTTTATTTGTTTGTTCCATCATTATAATTTGGGAGCAAGTATAACTAACCATTCTTTGTATTAATGCAAGCTTCTTCAAGTATCATGTGTGCATGACAATGATCTTTTCTTTTGGAACTGCTAAATTCAACTTTCTCTTACATGGGGAGCACTACATTTGGACAGCATAGATCAAAAGAACTTCACTAAAAAGTGTTTTCTATCACTGTGAAAAATGTTACCCTTGTTCAACATGCAGAAAAGAACAATGAATAATGTAGACAAGCTTAGCATGGAAACTGAGTCATAGCTTCACATCTTTCATTTTACTCTTTCCTACTATATTCTATAAATCATGCTCAAAGGCTCTGAATTATCTCATTTTTTCAGGTCGTATGTGTTATTGACACATGCTTTAAACAAGTCTTTGGAAGAGTATTATGCCCTTTGCTGGAGCTATGGCATTCCTATATGAGGCTTCTGATAAATAGACTACAGCATCAGAAGTTAAAAAAAAAGAAAGTTTTTACAGTAGTCCTAGTTAATTATTGATATTATTTAACTATGTGCTTCCTTACGTATGTTAGTAGAAATCATAAACATATCCTCTGTATTAAATGTATTTTCACATTTCAAAAGATTCTTGGCATTTATGTCATTCATGTTGTTTTTCTTAGTGTTTATACCATTTAATCAGTCAGAGAAGTAGTGGGTGTTTAATAAGTTATTTACAAGAAAAGTAAGGCAAATAAGAATTAATGAAAGACACTTAACTGACATCACTAAAGAGAACCTGACAAACTTAGCTACTTAAATAGTTTTAATCATCATCAACTTCATACAATGATGTTACACTTTATCATTTAATAAATATAATTAATTTTGTACATTATTTTTCTTCAGTGATTTAAAACTTTTAGTGAAAATTTAACCGAGAGTTTTGAGGCTGCATTTCATTTTGTGTTACTTATTTTTGTAAATATATCTTGTGCAATAAATCTAAAATCTTCAGTACCAGTTGGCTAGGACCACCATATAATTTATCATCCAAACCAGGACACTATTGAGAGTGTGACAGAATATCATTAATATTATGCAGGCATAACTGATGTGAAACCACACTGCCTCAGGAACGCTACTATGTATGCACATTCTAAAGTTGTGTCAACTAATCAGAGGTAGGGAAAGACCAGGTTTTTTGCTCCTATGTGAAGATTTCCTTGACATTTCCCACCCATTTCAATTTCTTGTAAAAGAACTAAAATAAGAGTGAGAGAGAAACAGAAGAGAGGGGCTTGGAGAGTAGCCAATTTAGATCCAATATAGGCTTTATAATTGAAAATTTGAAATAATTAATATTAAATAAATTTAAAATTCTGTTTCTCTGTTCTACTTAGCTATTTTCTATGTTGAGTAGCCACATGTACTTAGTGCTACTATATCAGACAATATAGATTAGATTTCCATCATTGCGAAAAGTTCTATTAGACAAAAATGTGAGATTCAAAGCCATTGCTTCTTTCTTAGTCTCCTTCAAACCCTTCTTTAAAAATCAATGTATGTTAAGCATGATCTCTTCAGACACAGTCTCCATTTAGGGTTCATAATAATTTTCTAGACTGGCAAGTTTCATGAGTTCAATTGCTTATTTTAGATTGTGTAACGGTTTTTTGGCTCTAGGACTCACTGTTTTCTCCCTACTCCAATTTTCTCAACTTCACTGAAACAATTTTCCTTTACTTTCTGCTTCAAGCCACCTTGGTTTTGTTTGGTCCCTAGCATTTTCCATATTTCCTTTCTCCGTGGCCCTTTGGCTTTCATACTGTTTTCCATGCCTCCGATGTTCTTCTCTCTGATGTTTACCAAATATATGCTCCTACAGATTAGTTCAAGTGCATTTCCTGGAGTCTTCAAAAGTTTCTCTCCTAGATTGAATCCTCCAACATAACCCTGCAGCATCATATAACTTTTCTTCAAAGGGAATGAAAATTTATGTTTATGTGGTTTCTTGTTTAATATTGTCAAATAAATCTTTGGGGAAGATCCCCAGCAGTGGAATAGTGGGGTCAAATGGGACTTCCAGTCCTAGTTCTTTGCAGTATCTCCATACTGATTTCCACAGTGGTTGCACCAGTCTACACTCCCACCAGCAGTGGAGCAGGGTTCCTCTTTCCCCACAGCCCCACCAGCATTTGTTATTGGTTGATTTCATGATAGCAGCCATTCTTTCTGGAGTGAAGTGGAATCTCAGCATTGTTTTCATTTGCATCTCTCGAATGACCAGTGATGTTGAACATTTTTTCATGTATTTATTTGCTATGTCTACTTCTTTGTCTGAGAAGTGTCTGTTCATTTCAGATGCCCATTTTCGGATTGGGTCTTTAAATTTGGGAGGTCTGATCTTTTTAAGTTCTTTATAGATTCTAGATAGTAGACCTTTGTCTGAGGAAGAGCAGGTGAAGATTTTTTCCCACATTGTGGGTTGTCTCTTCACACTTCTGGTAGTTTCTCTTGCTGTGCAGAAGCCCTTTAATAAGAAGAGATCCCACTTGTTGATTGTTTGTCCTAGTTCATGGGCAACTGAGGTTTTGTAAATAAAATCTTTTCCTACCACAGTGATATATGTGCACCTATGTTCATAGCAGCACAGTTTGTGATAGCTAAAACTTGGAAACAGCCCAAATGCCCATCAACTGGAGACTGGATAAAGAAAATGTGGTTTGTTTATAAAATGGAGTACTACTCAGCCATAAAAAAGGAGAAATTAGAGACATTTATAGCTAAGTGGATGCTCATTGAGGCGATACTCTTAAGTGAAATAAATAGGACACACATGTATAAATACTGAATAGTTTCTCTAGTGTGAGAAACTGAAAGTGTAAATAAGGACTAAAATGTATAATAGGTAATGTGAAATAGGAAGAAAAGGGGCAAAGGGGAGGGAACTGGGAGGGCTAGGGGAAAGGATAGAAGGGAATGGGATTAATATGAGAAAATGGAAAAATAGGAACAAAATCTTTGTAAATAGGGAGGAATGGAGGGGTTGAAGGGAGGGCTAGTCAAGGGTGAAAAATAAGAACCAAGAGAGATTATGTAAAGTTGCAAATTTCCAATGATGAATGTCATTATATTGTATGCCTAAAATATACCAATGATTAGAATGAATAACCGATAATGCAAAATAGGAAGAAAAGGTCCAAATGGGTAGGGGTCGTGGGAGGGGCAGGGGAAAGGAAAGAAGGGAAAGGAAAAATGATGAGAAATGGAAATAAAGTCTTTGTAAATAGGGAAGGGTGGAGGGGGTGAAGGGAGGGCTAGGAATGGGGAAAAGAAAATATTGTCAAATAAGCTTCAGCAGAACAGAAAGTGTGTTCAATATTGTATTCTGAAACTCTGAAATTGTGATGGGCAAAAAGTAATGATAAGTAAAGATTTTATGTTTAAATAACTACCAAAGAGTACTATTTGTAGAAAAATAGGAATGACCCTAATCTTTGAGTAGACTCTACCTAGGTTATTATAAATAGATATAACTCTTGATATAGATACAAAATTTGATCAAAAAATTGAGATCTCTTTTCAGCAGTCATCAGTTTCCTCTTACTGTCTTAGCTGGTTTCTGTTAAATTTAAACTAGAATCCATTAATAGGAATATTATAAATGTAATCATGAAATGGAAATCTAAACTCTTCAAGAATTTTAATAATATAATAATTATTAATTAACACTACCTGCTGCTGGGATATTCTTGTGCAGTGTCCATTTTCTGAGAGTTTAAATACTGTCCTGTTTCTAGAAGAACACGTCCTGTTGGGGTTATTTGATCTGTGAACAAAGGAGATCATTTCTCTGTCTCCCTCAGGGCTTCTGTCAGGCCAGCATTTTAATGTACTTGACATTTTCACTTTAAAGTTAATGTTTAAAAGAAACTGAAAATTAAGTTTAAATGATTACTGATGTTTAGCTACCTAACTATATATTTTATTTACAGGTTACTTTTAGAATATTTTTCAGTAGGATAAAAATGATTGGATTAGTGTCTCATCAATGTATTCTGTATCAAGTGATGCTGGTCATTATGCTCTATTTATCAAAGGGAAAATCTTATACAAAATTAAAATAACATAATTTTGGTAAGTTAAAATAAAACTTCACATAAAATACTTATGCATACCTGCTTTGAATGAAGACATATGAAACTATAAAAATTAAGGTTAATTGAAACAAGTGACTACTACTTAAGTATGACTGAACTATTAAAGTTTTCCTTTGGGCAGAGTAGGTTCCATTCTAAAGCTTATTAATATTCTTAATAATAAAATCTTTTCACTCTAAAATTAATATGTACCATCTCTAAATACATGCACAGTAATGAGATTTCTTCATTATAAATACTTTGCTGTATGTCTTTCATTTCTCTTGTGCTGTCCTGGGGCCTCCTTATTAACACTTTTCAGATTGATATGAATAAATAAAAAAAATCCTTTGTTTCTCTCTTCATTGTAGTCAGTAGCTGGTGTCATCTTAATAGTTCTTCTGGACCTTCCAGGATGAATGATAATGGCTTCCATGTATTGAGAACTTACTAAGCACTTAGTATACACTTTTATAAAAACACTATGAAGCATATGCCATGTCCTCCCTGCAAAAAGAGGCAACCGAGCATTATAGAGATTAAGTAGTTTTGGGTTAAGTAACTTATTCAAAGTCATTTTTATGAAAAGGGATGGAACCAATACAGAGATACAGATAATAATGTTTTCACATTCTTAGATATTAGGCTATAATGCCTGACAGAACTACCTAGTCTTACCATGGTTTGATGGAGGCAATCCAATTGCTACCTTATATCTGATTTCATATATGCTTAAGATATGTTAGTACATAGTAGTTGTTATGATAGATATCAGAGACTTACTATAGGCCTTGGGAAGGCCTATACTTTAATATTTCCTCTACTTCAGCATAGAAGGGTCAGGTGTCCTAATTTTGAATCCTAGGTCTACATCTTACCTTCACAATTCTGAGGAGAATGTACTGCCTCAGTTGTTTCACCTATAATGTGAAGATAAAAGCTGTGCTTTTTTAATACCATCATAACAAAGATCAAATGTAAAGTTCTTTGAAGAGTTCTGTGAAGAACTTCACTTAATATTATTATTACTGCTATGTAGTTTCATTGAAAAAATTATCAATTCTGTTCCCTAGAAAGAAAACATCATCCAAAATAAAGTGAATACTTTAATAATAATATGACATAAATTTTTCTTGGGACAATTCTAAACTGTAGTTAATATACTATCATTTAAAAATGAGAAAACTGGGCCATGGATTTAGCTCAGTGGTTCCACCACCTGCTCAATCCCTGGTACCAAAAAAAAAACATTGAGGAAATTGATACTGAGAGTAAGTAATGTTACCATTTGGATACGAAGGCAGTGTTTTTCCTGGACTCTGAAAGCTTTGGTCACAATGAACTCCAGAAAAATAAGAAGTACCATTTTTTGAGTGTAGGACACACTACCTCAAAATATAGCAGCTCAGCATTTGAGAAAATGGAAGAAGCAGGAAGGTCTCTCACTTTCTCCAGCCCTTTTCCTGAACCAAGTCATAAACTCTAGGAAAGATTTTCTAACTTTCCCATGATGCAGACCATAAGGCCCTTATATAAGAAGTGACTTTCTCAACTTAGGAAAAAAAGCATCTTTATCTCTGTAGAGGAACAGTCAAAGGAGAGAATATGGCCAAATAAATTATAAGTTTTTTCTAATTTTTTACCTTTAAGTCTTTATCCAATCATATTTCTCCATGACTTTCTATCCTTCATCAATCCTAACAAAAATACAAGTGATGTTTAACCATTTCTTTAGGTCTTCAATTCCTTGTGAATGTACCTATGCCACATAAAATTTATATTAAAAGAATTTATACCTTTTATTTATAGAGTTTTGTTATGGAATTCTCAGCTACTAGTCTGGGATGAATGAAGGAAATGTTTTCTTTCTCTACACCCTCAAGCATATTAAATATGCAGTATTTATTCTACCAATCCCACAGTTTGAGTCAGTTGTTACAGGTTGAGGTCAGGCTGTCTGTATTTTAACAAAGTTTCTGTATCATTTTGATTATATCTGAGGATGGGAACACTTAGGCATATGAAATCCTTCAAGGAAGATCCATTAACAGAGAAAAGCAAGTTAGTGGATAAATAAGATAAGCAGAGTCCTGAAGCCATAAAGACCTCAGGGTGAGTCAGAAAAGAGAAGCCTGGAAATGAGGTCAGGCATCTAGTAGCTAACATAGAACGTCCATTCTCACTGGGGAGCACAGAAGTACTGTGGTAAGATGCTGAGAGATCCGTAGGATTTTGGAGCAGGGATGCTACTCCTACACAGGAATTAGAGCCTCATGCATTAGAGAACATCATTTCTCCAATGATCACGTATATCAGAAGGGGGGAAAGATATATATGTGTGTGTGTGTGTGTGTGTGTGTGTGTGTGTGTATGTGTGTATGCATTATATATGTATTATTTGTTTGAAAACCACCCTAATCTAATTTAAGTTTATGCATAGTAATTCTCAAAGAGACAATTTTGTACTCACCTAGAGCTTTCAGAGTAAAGCTGACCTAGGATTTCCATGGCAAATGATGTTAAAAATAAACAAATACCAACAAAAGTACCTCCACCTCTAAAATAAAACAATAATATGAAAGCTTTTAACATTTTCCTCTAATAGCTAATCTCCTAGTTTCCTGTTTTTAATATTATAATGAGAAACCTCTGGAGTTAAATAGAACCTCATAAATAATCATAAGTAATAGTACTTTTTGGAATAAGGACAGTGGCCTAATCACTTTAAATATCTTTATTCTTACAAGGAGGCATTTTTACTTAAAAAAAAAATTCTTCTTGAGGCTAACATTTATATTTTTTTTCTTCTCTGTCTGAATTTTTCTTCAGGGCAAAAGAAAAAGAGCAAATGTGTTTTAGTAAAACTTTCTAATTTATATCCCACAAAGCTGGTCTTCTTTTACTAATTCATCTTTTGGTTTCAGCACATCTTTGACTATTTGTATTTTCCACAGGTGCCTGAGGATACTCTTCTTACTTCTTAACTTCTGATCCCAAATAAGCAATGTTATTCTCTGTGCTTCCCACAGCACCTCACCTCTGCCTCTTTGTGTGCTTTTGGTAGAGTTCTTTGGTTTTAGACAGTGTATCTTTATTTTCTTTCCTGCTCACCATTTGTTAATGTGTGCATCCAACCAGCTGGTATAAAAACTGTCTATCTTTGCAGAATGCATTAAACATTACTAAATGTTGCACTTTGACCCACTCTGTCCATTCAGAATTCCTTTAAACTATCTTTACACAGCCAGTCTGATGCTTAAGGGCTCTCAAGATTCATAGCATCTTGTGCATAGAAGCTCTACTTATTTACAGCATGCTTTCGGCTTGTCCATATAAAATAGGCAAATAGCTCACTTCAGATCCTCTTCATATAATTTAACTTCATCTTTATGCCCCTTTCGTATATTTAGTAGAGACCTACCATTTTCTCATTTGGCCTCTATCTTGTCCATGGGTCTTTAAGAGAAAAATGGAGTCTGGCTCAACTGATATCATTCTAGTTGTAAAAATTTATATATCTGCTGATTACTCTCTCTTGGCCTTTTGAAAAGAGCTTAGAAGAAAGTAGATTTCCTAATAGATATGTGCCAAGGTTTCAGCAACAGTTTTCAAATATGGCTTCCAATTACATTTTCTTAGCAACATATACTATCCTATTTCTAAATTTTTTGAAGGTTAAATAATGAAAATCATTTTAATGTGTAAAATATTTTATAAAAGTAGTAAGGAAGAAAAATACATATAATTACTTTAACTTATTGTGATTTAAGCAATTTTGAGGTGCCCAGAAATTCTCATATTTACTTTGTGACAGGCAATGAAGTGATAAAGTGATATCTCTATTTTGTTAAGGAAGTGGGTATGTGGTTTGTCCACCACACCACAGGCAGGAAATTGTAGAAAAAAGACCACTACTCGGGTGTTCTGGATCCAACCACACATGATCAATCACATAACAAGGTGTCTTACTTTTCTCTCAAAATACTCCACATTCATGAGTTGAGGGAAGAAAGATTTAATTCAGCTGATACTTTGTAGAGGCTTCAGCCCATAACTGGCTGGCTCCAAGGGAGGGTGGCATGGCAGAGGGGCACTGCAAAGCTGAAACATTACATGGCAGGGTGAGCAGGAGGCAGCCTTCTTGCTTTTCCTTTATGTTCCATCCAGGAAGCAATCCTATTTATTGGTACCATCCACTCCCAGGGTGGGGTTTCCCATCACCCACACTCAAACTTTTTTGTTTTTAACTTCAATAGAGAATTTTATTTTATTATACTATAAAACAGATATTGATAATGTTTTTCCAAGTTATATCTACACAAGAGCAATCTTTGAAAACATTACAATGGAAACATTAGAATGGTTCCCATACTTTCAAATATGAAAACTCCATTCTCAGTTGAAACACTTTCTTCACAGAAATAGCAATCTACTTGTTTTCTATTTATTTCACTGACTGGACCTTCTGACTTTCTTTGCTGGATATCCTGCTTGTTTCTATTAAAATTTTGGATGGGATACCCCAGGATACAGTTCTTGATGTTTCCTCTCTATCTACATAGACTTCCAACATGACTTTATTCAACACTGTGGCTTTATATCTACGTTACACAAATAACTCCTTTTGAACCTCCAATTTTTGACCCAATTGCCTCCAACATCTCAATTTTCATTTATACTTTCATTTATTTGTTCTTTCATACAATCATCTTTTTTTATTGTCTGCTACTAATTTTCATGCAGTGTTTGATATGGTATAATAATGAGTAAGAAAGAGTCCTCACAGTTGTGGAACTTCTATTCTGGGAAACTAAACTCAGTCTAAAATATGTCTAAAAACAGAAGCCTTGACTCTCACACATGCATATGGTTGCACACATATACACATACACATATGCATACTCACATGCACAAACATGTATTTGTATTCTTCCAAGAGTTCCTTACCTCAGGATATAGCTTCACAATTTGCCACTGGCTTAGGACAATGACTAGATATAAATAAATATCCCTATAAATCTTTTAACTTGGGGTTCTCATTCTTTTTTTTTTGTATTAAATTCTTTTATTGGTACATTGTAGGTATACAACACAATTACATTTCTCATTGGGAATTGTACCTTTACATAATGCATCTTGGTTTTTATTTTTTTCCCATTCTTAGCCCTCCCTTCACGCCCTCCACCCTTCCCTATTTACAAAGACTTTATTTCCATTTTTTCCATTTCTCATCATTTTTTCCTTTCCCTTCTTTCCTTTCCTCCGCCCCTCCCACTACCCCTACCCCTTTGGACCTTTTCTTCCTATTTTACATTGTCGATTATTCATTCTAATCATTAGTACATTTTAGGTATACAACATAATGACATTCATCATTGGAAATTTGCACCTTTACATAATCTCTCTTGGTTCTTGTTTTTCACCCTTGCCCAGCCCTCCCTTCAACCCCTCCTAAATAGGGAGGGCTGGTGGGGTTCTCATTCTTGAAAGGGGTTGAGATTATACAAAATCAGGGCTAATCAATCTTATTTTGACAAGTTTTAAATAGACATTCCATAAATTATTAGCATACTTTATCTGCAGAGCTGAGAAGGAATTTGACCCAAAGTTGTAAGTTAATAAAGATACAAAATAGAGGTCAAGCTTTATTCTGCTTTTAGTTATCTATTGGCCATCTGTAAGCCCAAGTTAAGCATCACAGTTTTAGGAAAAAACTGCAACTAAGTTCTTGACTGCCTCAGAAGAAGATACAAATCATACTTCTAATGAACAATAGGGTAAGAGATGGAGAGAATCTGTCCATTCTCCATCCCTGTAGTGTCCTCTATGTCATTTCCCCTGAGAGACTTTATCATCTGTAATCTTAAGAGGAAATGGACACCTCTCTCTCTCTCATTTAATAGTATTATTTAATAGTATTACTTTTACAATTATTATTGACTATTTTGCTCTCCAGTTATACTTTCCCACTGGGTGTTTGAGACTGAGTAGGTAAACAAAATTAGCCTCCTTTTTACTGTTAAGGTCAATCCTGTCAGCGTGATGCTGAAAACATGTTCTGAATCTCAGCACTTCTCATAGTATCTATCTTATCCCTCTAGACTAAGCCAGTACCATTAATGGCTTAGAATTTTGCAATGACCTCTTTATTGTTCTCATTGATTCCATTGGCATTTGCCACCATTTTTTTTATCACAAAGTAACCAAAATAGTACTCTTAACCACAAGTCAGATCCTTTCCCCATCCAAATTCTTCCAAAGGTTTGCATAACACCAAGAGTAAAATATAAATCCCTCTCCATGCCTAAGATTTCTATGTGATATACTGGTGACCTCTGTATCCTGTTATGCTAGACATCTTCTTTCTCACTTTTCAGCTCCACTGCTCTCTTGGTTCTTCCAACACATTTGTTTCTCCTTGACATAAAATCCTCATCACCCAGATATTTGCATGGCTTGTGACTTTTTTAATTAAGTTCACTGTGATACCATGTGGTAGATACAACAGATAGATTATTGCATACAGTGAGTAAAGAAGAGCAAGTGTAAACCCAATGGTTAAAAAAAAAAAGGCTACATTCACTGAGGACAATGGGAAGATGTGTTCAGGGGAGGTCCCTACCAACACAAACAAAAAGTGGCACAAACAGAAAAATAGTGTTAGAATGACAGGGAAAAAAGCGCATAGATCAATCAGACTTTTGGATTTTAAAATAAGTGGCCTCCTCAGGTACGTCTCATTGAGTCTCTGGATAAGATTGACAGAAATTATTGATAGGATGCTCAGTCATATTCAGGGGCTTCCAATATGCCCCTCCATAGTTCATTCTGATTAAATTACATATGTGAGATGCAGCTCATATTTATGAACTTTTTATAAGGTTCCAGTGGCAAAAAGTTTGATTTGGGGCTGGGGATTTAGCTTAGTGGTTCTGCTGCTTGCCTCACAAGTGCAAGGTCCTGAGTTCAGTCACCGGTACCAAAAAACAAACAACAAAAAATCAACTTTGATGAAGATCAGGCAAGAGATTTAGCTGCATGTGCTCTGGCCTGGAGCAATAAACATTTTTTGAATCATTGTTATTTTAGTTATGTTTCTCTTGACAACAGAAAGAGGAATGGCCCTGGGGTGTTGCCCAGATTTAGATGTGGGCCAGATGGAGGGATCTTCCAGTCCTAATTGTGGTACTTGTACTAACTACAGATTTTACCTCCAGAGAGAGGCCATTTTGGATTGAATGGCCTAAAATAGCTTCACATTCACTAACCCTCTACTCAAGCTCACATTCTATTAAACTTTCTTCCTAAACTGTAATAAATATTATATATCTACTTTTTGCATTCAGTTTTTTTTTTCATTACTCCAATGGAATGTTGGCACCAGAATGTAAGGAGCTATAGTACTCACTTTTTCTCCCAAGCGCTGGAAAAGTATCTGCCAGGCATTAGCTATGTTAACTAAGACCTAGTAAAAGAATTAATGAATTAGTTAAGGCAATCACAATCATCTCTGCCTCACCAAATTTTATACAAATATATGTCTGTTATGATATAAAATCTTCAGCTTAATGATAGACAAACAAGCTTAAGAAATTTCAAAAGATCTTCCAGTGCTTTTGTTTTCTTGATGTAGATAATGAAAAGGGGCAGTTTGGCAATATGGAAGATATGTACAATTGCAATTCACCTTCAAATTATGTTATTTAAGGAAATTACTTGACTTCTTTCTATTCTTATTTCTTCAAAACTTTCACTCACCATGTAGATTGTGAGAATGATATAGCATCTATGACACATACACAGTTCTGACAATGGTGTTTGAAACACTGACATATTCTATACTTTTTCTTTTATTTATTCTTTAAACTATTTAGCAAGCAATGTGCCAGAATTTGCTATAATTGTGACATTGTCTTGAGTCATGCTTCCTAAATGAGGCAGAATGTTTTGTATATAACTTCACCAAGCTAAAATATCACGTGATTGTTGTATGTGAGGAAATCACATGTGGCATTGCATAAACCTATGCAAGGTGAGCAGAGTACAGCTTCAATCCTAAATGACTCACAATCCTGTTGCCTCCAATGGAAATGAAATAATGCAAGGTGTACTGGTAAGTGTCAATGAATCCCTGATGAATCAAACTATATTAATTACATCCTTTTTCTGCCTCCAGATATGCAAACAGATGCAAGCAGGCACTGAGAGTTTTGATTTTATTCTCTTATGTCTTTTTCAACTCTCTTTGTAATTTTTTCCTCACACCCTTTAGCTTTGAAGGAATAAAATTGTAAATTCAGCTACTTCAGAACAGGTGGGTTGTTGGTGGTTTTCTGAAACATGTGGCACATGGGGTCCTTATTTGGAGGATGTTTGGCTTTGTCTAAAAGATTATTGCTGCTTCCATGGCAGCTGTTTCCCTTCCCCTTTAACTGCAGACACCTCAGAAAGAAGCAGTAGGGAATAATAACAAATTATTTTGTTCTCTTCATCTTGAGCAGCAAGATTTTATAGCAAACTAACTGAACTCCACCTTCTCTCATCCCATCTGGAAAAGCAAAATTGATGAAATCAGCAGAGTATTTTAATCACGTAAGAAATATAATTTTTAGTCAAATTTTTTTCAAACTAGTGTCTTCATTGGGAGCTAAGCCATCGTTTATTTCCACTGCTAATATAGCAATAATAGTGGTTATAACAGTAAAAATAAATAGAAGGCATGGAGCAAATAGGTATCTCAAATGCTAGTGTTAGGACCAGAACTGAGTAAGGCTGCTAAGCTTGCATGGAACTTTTCAACTGCTCTACTACCCATTAAGAGAAAAGTCATCATAATACTGGCAGCCTTATCTTCCATTGCATCCTTTCCCCATCAGAGCACTAGAAGACCATGAAAATTTCAGAAAAGACTACTCAGAGAAAATTATAGGGGTTTATAAGGCCTGAGGTTTATCCCTACAAATGGTCAACATCTCAAACCTATTTGCCTTCACCAATATTTCTTCATGATGAGAGAATGAAACGAGTCAGCCTAGCAAGGCTTTGTTCACCAGGACAAGATGTTCTCACAAAGAAATGATTGAATCTTTTATTACAATATGCTTAGTATCCAGAATGTCACTGATAAAGGTTTACTAAAGGAAAGATGGGAAAATATTCTGGTATGAGCCCTGGCTCCAAATCCTGTGTGATCACAAATCCTAAATCAAGCCATGATCATCTCTCAACAGGATTTTGTACCCAGCTCTATCTAGACACAGTCCCTTCAAATTTGACCAGTGATCCTTGCCTGGATCAGTTTCTTCTTCTGTACAGCAAACAACATTATGTCTTCTAAAAGAAAAATCTCACCAATACATTTCCTACCTACAACTGCTCAGTTTTTTTCTCCTTTGGTTTTAAAGTATATACTTTAGTTTGTGAATTTGGTTGGCAATGCTTAACAAAATGTAACTTCATTAAATCTACAGTGTTATGTCTTTCCATTATCGTTTTTGATAATGTGATCCAGCCATATTGAACGACATTAATGCATAGATTTTAGGACACATTTTGCTACATTTTAACATTTCAATTATGATGATGAATCTTTTAGTCAATGATACAATTGCAATATTTTTCCTTTCTATTGATACCCAAAATTATGACATATTTTATATTTGATATGTACAAAGATTTACTATACCACAATATTTTTACTGTCAAGTCACTTTAAAAGCTGGCTTTTAAAACAGACAGACAAACTCTCAAGCTATCTGTATAGGTAACATAAGTCTGGAGCAATGTCTCTTAGTTTTTATTGTCTCAACTCAATAGAACCAATATTCTTCTTAATCTAATGTTTTTCAGCAAATGCTTATCTAAAATCAAAAATATATTTAGATCCCCAATATTCAATAAACCATTTTCTAGCAAAATGACTTACAAGAAGATTCTTGAATTAATCTATATGGAACAGCAAGAACACCTGAATGACTTTAATAGAAACTGAAAAGTGTGCCACACATCTCAAGGAGTAAATGCTTTTTGGAGATTGCTGCCTGTAAGAGATGAAGTCTACCTCTTGTCAATATGATCAATTCTGTGTCACTGTGCTTCTGTCCAAAATGTGTTTCCACGTGACTTTGACATTTACTCCATGTCCTTGCAAATTTTAACATAAGAAGATCATAAAGATATAAGGAGATTTAAAAAGACAATGATATTAGAAGATGCAACTTCACATAAAATATGTTTAATAGCTAGTATTAAAGCATATTAATTGGTGGCAAGAAAATTTCAATATTTTTCAATGTAAAATGATAATTTGTTACCTAAGTATACTTAAAATAGAGTTTTAGTTACATTTAGAAATTGCATGATAGGCGTGGTGGCTCACATCTATAATCTTAGCCCCAGTAGGCTGAGGGAGGAGGATCACAACAAGTTCAAGGCCAACCTGGGCTACATAGTGAGTTAGAGGCCAGCCTGAATTACATAGCAAGACTCTGTCTCAAAAAACAAAAGACAAAAACAATAGAAAATTGCTTGAGCATTTGGGTTAATATGTGCAGTAGCTTTTTCAGTGATCTATTGGAGAGGTATTTTTGTATATGAGCATACTTTTACAGTGGCCTCCTCATGTATGGACACAGCAGTTACTTCCTTTAGCCAATGGCATCATGGCAAAGGCATGGCAAGGAGAAGTCTCAACTGTGCTTGTGTATTAGTTATATCATTTTTGGTTTTGTATATTATGAGGTTTTTGACATTTAAATTATTTTTCGTTGTTATTTCTATTATTAATACATGTTAATATCTCAAATTAATGTGATTCATTTTGATTTTCCATACATGCATACATAGTGCATTGAACATGTCTATTCATCCTTCTTTAACCCTCCTCACCAGTACTTTTAGTACTCTTCACCCACCTCAGTATCCAG
The DNA here is from genome assembly GCF_053883595.1 of Heterocephalus glaber. Classification (NCBI taxonomy): domain Eukaryota; kingdom Metazoa; phylum Chordata; class Mammalia; order Rodentia; family Bathyergidae; genus Heterocephalus; species Heterocephalus glaber. The sequence goes on along the minus strand of NW_028258406.1, from coordinate 9,460,262 downwards.
TAATCTCAATCTCTCTCTCTATCTCTCTGTCTCTCTCTCTCTCTCTCTCATTTGTTTCAACATACGAGAGAAAGAATTGCAGTATTTGTTATCCACATCTCTTTGTTTTGCTTAACATGATGTTCTCTACTTCATTTTTCTTTATGGCTGAATATAGTCTGTTTCATGTTTCATTTATCCATTTATATGGTGAAAAGGGTCTAGGCTCATTCTACATCATAGCTATTGTAAAAAGTGTTGCAATAAACATGGACATGAAGGTATTTCTTTGGTATGTTGACTTCATTTCCTTCGGATATGTACCCAGGAGTGAGATAACTGGGTCATATGGTAGTTCAATGTTTAGTTTCTGAGAAAGGTCCATACCATTTTCCACCATGGCTGTCCTAATTTAAATTTCCACAAATAGTGTACAAGGGCACCTTTTTCTCCACATCCTTGCAAATATATGGATGTATGGATGTATGGATGTGTGCATTTTATAATGCCTATTCTAATGAGAGTGAGGTGATATTGCATTGTAATTTTGATGGGCATTTTCGTGATCACTAATTTTATCAAATGCTTTGGCTGCTTCAATTGAGATGATCATATGATTTTTATCCTTGATTCTATTTATATGGTATATTATGTTTATTCGTTTGTATATGTTGAACCATCCTTGCATCCCTATAGAGAAACTGACTTGATGGTGTGTAATATTTTAGGTGTGCAATTTAATTCAATTTGCTAGTTTTTTGTTGAGGATTTTTGCATCTATATTAATTAGATATAACAGTCTACGTTTCTTTTGTGGGTGTCCCTTTGCAGCTTTTGGTGTCAGGGTAATTCTGGACTCAAACAATAAGTTTGGAAAAGTTTCTTCCATTTCAATTCTGTAGAATAGTTGGAGAAGTACTGAGGTTAGCACTTCTTTGAAAGTTGGATAAAATTCAACAGTGGATCCATTCCATCCTGGACTTTTCTTTGTTAGGAGATGTTTTATTACTGATCTCATAATTATCTTTTTTTGCTGAAATTCTTTTATTGGTACATTTTAGGTATACAATACATTTACATTTATCATTAGGTGCTTGTACCTGTACATGATGTATCTTGGTTCTTATTTTTTTTCCCCATTAACTGTGCGCCCTTCAACCCCTCCACCCTTCCCTATTTGCATAGACTTCATTTCCATTTTTTTCTTTTCTCATAATTTTTCCTTTCCCTTCTTTCCTTTCCCCTTGCCCACTGATCTCATAATTATTACTGGGCTATTGAGGGTTTTTTTTTTAATATCCTCTAGGTTCACTTATGGTAGATCATATATATATATGTCCATTTCTAGAAAAAAAACCGTTTTCATATAAATTTTCCAATTTGTTTTCATATAGTTTCTCAAAATAATCTTCATGATCCATTGAATATTTGTGCTATCAGTTATAATGTCAATCTTTTTCACTGCCAATTTTATTTTATTTGGGCGTTCTCCCTCTCTCTCTCCCTCCATCCCCCCTCTCTCTTTCCATCTTTTCCAAGAATGAACCAACTCATTGTTTCATTAATCCTTTGTATCATTTGTTTAGATTCTTTCATTTGTTTCTGCTCTGATCTTTATTGTTTCTTTCTATACATTTAGATTGCAGATATTCTTGCTTTTCTAGTACCTTGAGGTACACCATTAGGTTTTCTTTTAAAAAGTTTCTGTTATTTTGATAGATACACTCACTGTTACAAATATACTTTAGCATTGCATTTCTGTATCTCACAGGTATTTATATGCTGTGTCATTTATTTCACGGACTTTTAAGTTACTCTCCTGACTTCCTTAGTGATGCACATTTTGTTTAACAGTGTTTGTTGCTCAGTTTCTATATATGTGCGTAAATTTAAAGATTTGGTAATGATCTCATTTTATTCCACTGTGATAAAAAAATACAGAATTTTATTTGAAGTTGTTTGAATTTGTTACCACTTGTTTTGTAGCCTAATACATAGTCTAGTCTACAGAAATTTTAATATGCTGATAAAAATTGTTTTCTGCAGTTGTTAGATGGAATGCTCTGTAAATATTTGTTGAGTTCCTGTGCTCTACATTGTAGTGTATCTCTGATGTTTCTTTGGTGTTTTTTGAGATCTGGATCTATTAAAGAGTTTGAGGATACTGAAATCCCTTATTATTCTCTCTCTACTGATCTATCAATAATCTATCTATCTATCTATCTATCTATCTATCTATCTATCTATCTATTCTTTTTGTCTCTCTGCTCTATGTCTCTGTTTCTCTATGTGTCTGTCTCTGTTTTTGTCTTTCTGTCTCTCTCTCACATTCCATTCCACTCTGTTAGTGGTGTTTTATAAAACTGGCTTCTCTAAGTGGATTTATATTTGTTTATTGGTTGTTTCTTTTGTATTTTAAAATTCTTTTATTGGTACATTTTAGGTATACAATACATTTACATTTCTCATTGGGAACTTGTACCTTTACATGATGCAACTTAGTTCTTATTTTTTTCCCATTCCCCTGCACTCACTTCACCCTCTCCACCCTACCCTATTTACAAAGACTTTGTTTCCATTTTTTACATTTCTCATAATTTTTCCTTTCCCTTTTTTCCTTTCCCCCACCCCTCCCACTATCCGTAACCCTTTGGACCTTTTCTTCCTATTTTGAATTATCAATTATTCATTCTAATAATTGGTACATTTTAAGTATACAATATAATGACATTCATCATTGGAAATTTGCACCTTTATATAATCTCTCTCAGTTATTATTTTTCACCCTTCCCCTGCCCTCCCTTCAACCCCTCCATCCCTCCCTATTTACAAAGACTTTGCTTCCATTTTTCCATTTTGTCATATTAATTCCATTGCCTTCTTTGCTTTCCCCTACCCCTCCTACATACCCTTCCCCTTTGCCCCTTTTATGCCTATTTCACATTATCTATTATACGTTCTACTCCTTATTTACACTTTCAGTTTCTCACACTAGAGAAACTATTCAGTATTTATACATGTGTGTCCTATTTATTTCACTTAAGAGTATCGTCTCAATGAGCATCCACTTAGCTATAAATGTCTCTAATTTCTCCTTTTTTATGGCTGAGTGGTACTCCATTTTATAAACAAACCACATTTTCTTTATCCAGTCTCCAGTTGATGGGCATTTGGGCTGTTTCCAAGTTTTAGCTATCACAAATTCTGCTGCTATGAATATGGGTGCACATATATCACTGTGGTATGATTCTTTTAATTCTTTGGGGAAGATACCCAGCAGGGGAATAGTGGGGTCAAATGGGACTTCCAGTCCTAGTTCTTTGAGGTATTTCCATACTGATTTCCACAGTGCTTGCACCAGTCTACTCTCCCACCAGCAGTGGAGCAGGGTTCCTCTTTCCCCACAGCCCCACCAGCATTTGTTATTGGTTGATTTCATGATAGCAGCCACTCTTTCTGGAGTGAAGTGGAATCTCAGCATTGTTTTCATTTGCATCTCTCGAATGACCAGTGATGTTGAACATTTTCCATGTATTTATTTGCTATGTCTACTTCTTTGTCTGAGAAGTGTCTGTTCATTTCAGATGCCCATTTTCGGATTGGGTCTTTAAATTTAGGGGGTCTGATTTTTTTAAATTCTTTATAGATTCTAGATAGTAGACCTTTGTCTGAGGAAGAGCAGGTGAAGATTTTTTCCCACATTGTGGGTTGTCTCTTCACATTGATGGTGGTTTCTCTTGATGTGCAGAAGCTTTTTAATAAGAAGAGATCCCACTTGTTGATTGTTTGTGCTAGTTCATGGGCAACTGAGGTTTTGTTCATAAAATCTTTTCCTACACCAACGTCTTCAAGAGTTTTACCTAACCACTTTTCCAGCCAATTCAGAGTTTCTATTTTAATATTTACATCTTTAATCCATTTTGATTTTAGTTTAGTGCATGGTGAGAGATATAGGTCTAGTTTTAATCTTTGGCAAGTTGAAACCCAATTTTTCCAGCACCATTTATTAAAGAGGCTATCTTTCCTCCAGTGAGGGTGTTTGGCCCCTTTAGTGAAGAGGAGATGGCTGAGTGTGTCTGGCATTGTTTTTGCATCCCTTAATCTGTTCCACTGGTCCTCAGGTCTGTTTCTTTGCCAGTACCATGCTGTTTTATCACAGTAGCTTTGTAGTAGAGTTGCAGGTTGGGGATTGTGATACCCCCTGCCATGTTTCTGTTACCTAGATTTCCTTTTGCTATTCTGGGTTTCTGCTTGTTCCAAATGAATTTTTGGATTGTTTTCTCAAGGTCCATGAAGTATGCTGCTGGGATCTCAATTGGAATTGCATTGAATCTATATAGCAGTTTTAGAAGTATGGCTTTTTTCACTATATTGATCCTTCCTACCCAGGAGCAGGGGATGTCTGTATATTTTCTGATATCATCTTCAATTTCTCTTTTCAGAGTGTCATAGTTTTCAGAGATGAGGTCTTTGATTTCTTTAGTTAGGTTGATTCCTGGGTATTTCAGTTTTTTGGTTGCTATTGTGAAAGGAATTATTTGCCCTATTTCTCTCTCAGTGAGTCTGTCATTTGTGTAGAGGAAAGCTATTGATTTTTGTGTGTTGACCTTGTATCCAGCTACTTTACTGAATTTGGTTACTAAGTCTAGAAGACTTTTGGTGGAGTTCTTGGGGTCTTCTATATACAGTATCATGTCATCTACATATAATGACAATTTGATTTCTTCATTTCCTATCTTTATTTTTTTTTATTTCTTTCTCTTGTCTAATTGCTGTGGTTAATGTTTCCAAAACTATATTGAACAAGAGTGGTGATAATGGACATCCTTGTCTTGTTCCTGATTTTAGTGTGAAGGATTTTGGTTTTTGACCTTTTAGTATGATGCTGTCTGTTGGTTTTTCATAGTTGGCTTTTATCAGCTTGAGGTAGAGATGATCTATTCCAATTTTTTGTAGGGTTTTTATCTTAAATGAATATTGGATTTTGTCAAATGCTTTTTCTGCACCTATTGAAATGATTCATGTGGTTTTTATGCTTGGCTCTATAGATATAGTGTATTACATTGATTGATTTGTGTATGTTGAACCATCCCTGCATCCCTGGGATGAATCTCACTTGGGCAAGGTGCATGATCTTCTTGATGATCTTCTGCATGCTATTTGCCAGTATCTTATTAAGGATATTTGCATCTATGTTCATTAGTGAGACTGGCCTATAGTTCTCTTTTTCAGTTGGGTCTTTCTCTGCTTTGGGGATCAAGATGATGCTTGCTTCCAGAAATGAATTTTGGAGTATTGCTACCCTTTCAATTTCATTGAAGAGTTTAAAGAGTAGTGGCAGTAGTCCCTCTCTAAATGTCTTGTAGAAATCAGCAGTGAAGCCATCAGGATCCGAGTTTTCTTAGTTGATAAGTTTTTAATTATGTTTTCAATTTCATTATTTGATATTGGGTTGTTTAGAATTTTTAGGTCTTCTTCATTCAACTTTGGTAATTCATACATATCCAGAAATGTGTCCATTTCTTCTGTGTTTTCCATCTTTTTAGCATATAGTTTCTGGAAGTAGGTATTGATGATCCTCTGGATTTCTGCTGGGTTTGTTGTAATTTCACGCTTTTCATTCCTAATTGCATGGATTTGGGCCTTTTCTTTCCTTTTTCTGATAAGGTTCACTAAGGGTCTGTCAATTTTATTGATTCTTTTGAAGAACCAACTTTTGGTTTCATTGATTTTTTTTATCATTCTCTTAGTTTCCATTGCATCAATTTCTCCTCTAATCTTTATAATTTCCTCCCTTGTATGAGCTTTGGGTTTCTCCTGCTCTTCTTTTTCTAGAAGCTTGAGGTTCGGCCTCAGGTTGTTTAATTGGGCTCATTTTGTTTTCCTAATATATGTATTCACTACTATGAATTTCCCTCATGAGACTGCTTTTATTTTGTCCCATAAATTCCAATATGTTATATTGTCATTGTTATTTAATTGAAGGAACTGTCTGATTTCTTCTTTAATTTCCTCTGTAACCCATTGGTTATTCAGAAGTGTGTTGTTCAATTTCCATGTGTTTATGAAATTTTTTGAGTTTCTTTTGCTATGGATCTCCAATTTCATCACACTATGGTCTGATAATGTACAGGGGATAACTTCAATTCCTTTGCACTTACTTAAACATGTTCTGTGTGTGAGTATGTGGTCTATTTTGGAGAACGACCCAGGTGCAACTGAGAAGGACATGTATTCTGATTTTGTGGGTTGGAACATTCTGTAAACATCTGTTAAGTTCATTTGTTCAAGAGTTTGATTGAGTTCTAGTATTTCATTACTTTTTGTCTCATTGAACTACCTAATTGTGACAGTGGGGTATTGAGGTTCTCCACTGCAATTGTATTAGTGCATATATGACTTTTCATGTCCGTTAGAATTTGTTTTATACAGTTGGGGGCACTAGTGTTTGGTGCATAAATATTTATGATTGTCACCTCTTCCTGTTGGATTGTTCCCTTTACAAAAATGTAGTTTCCTTTGTCTCTCCTAATCAGTGTTGGTTTGAAATCCACTTGATTTGCAAAGAGGATAGCTACTCCCACATTTTTGGGGGTTCATATCGCACGGAATATTGTTTTCCACACTTTAACTTTCAGTCTATGAGTTTGATTTTGAATTAAGTGGGAGAACCCAACAAAAAGAAAAGTCATGAAAATGAGAAGTCAATGCATTTCAGTTATAACCATCAATGTTAATGGTCTCAATTCACCAATCAAAAGAAATAGACTGGCAGAATGGGTCAAGAAGCAAAATCCAACAATATGGTGCATACAAGAAACACACTTAAAGCAATTTTTCTTTTCCTGGTCACTAATTGCAATCTTATCTTCTATATCTGAAATTCTGTCCTCACATTGGCTCATTTTGCTGTGTAGACTTTCAATGGAGTTTTTGATCTCCTGGAAATCTATTTGCATATGTTTTACAGATTCCATTTGTTTCCTATATTGGGATTCCATCATGTTCCTGAGCTCCTCTCTAGATTTACTAATCATGTCTTGCACCATGAGCACAATCTCTGCTGTTATCTGAGAAATTATTTCTGATTTCATTTTTTCCAGATCCTCTTTATATGCTATTCACTAGAATCTCAACACACCTGGAGGGTAGGAACAATATGCATTCAGAAGGTAACATGATACCTGGCACATAATAAACTTAAAATATTATTTGCTAAATCAAATGTATATCTCAGTTCAGCCAGTTTCTAGATAATGTATGCTTTTTAATAAGAAACTTTAACTTATGGTCTCAGTATCCCTTTTTTTTTGAAAATGAGAAAGTTGGTCTAAACTATCTCATAAGAGTCTATAATGTGTGCACATATATCACTGTGGTATGATTCTTTTCATTCTTTGGGGAAGATCCTCAGCACTGGAATAGCAGGGTCAAATGGGACTTCCAGTCCTAGTACTTTGAGGTATCTCCATACTGATTTCCACAGTGGTTGCACCAGTCTACTCTCCCACCAGCAGTGGAGCAGGGTTCTTCTTTCCCCACAGCCCCGCCAGCATTTGTTATTGGTTGATTTCATGATAACAGCCATTCTTTCTGGAGTGAGGTGGAATCTCAGCATTGTTTTCATTTGCATCTCTCGAATGACCAGTGATGTTGAACATTTTTTCATGTATTTATTGGCTATTTCTACTTCTTTGTCTGAGAAATGTCTGTTCATTTCAGATGCCCATTTTTGGAATGGGTCTTTAAATTTGGGAGGTCTGATTTTTTTAAATTCTTTATAGATTCTAGATAGTAGACCTTTGTCTGAGGAAGAGGAGGTGAAGATTTTTTCCCACATTGTGGGTTGTCTCTTCACACTGCTGGTGGTTTCTCTTGATGTGCAGAAGCCTTTTAATAAGAAGAGATCCCACTTGTTGATTGTTTGTGCTAGTTCATGGGCAACTGAGGTTTTGTTCATAAAATCTTTTCCTACACCGATGTCTTCAAGGGTTCTACCTAACCTCTGTTCCAACTGGTTCAGAGTTTCTATTTTAATATTTAGATGTTTAATCTATTTTGATTTTAGTTTAGTGCATGGTGATAGATATAGGTCTAGTTTTAATCTTTGGAAAGTTGAAACCCAATTTTTCCAGCACCATTTATTAAAGAGGCTATCTTTCCTCCAGGGAGGGTGTTTGGCTCCTTTATCAAAGATGAGATGGCTGAGTGTGTCTGGCATTGTTTCTGCATCTTCTAATCTGTTCCACTGGTCTTCAGGTCTGTTTCTTTGCCAGTACCATGCTGTTTTATCACAGTAGCTTTGTAGTATAGTGGCAGGTTGAGGGTGGTGATAGCCCCTCCCATGTCTCTGTTACCTTGAATTGCTTTTGCTATTCTGGGTCTGTTCTTGTTCCAAATGAATTTTTGGATTGATTTCTCAAGGTCCATGAAGTATGCTGCTGGGATCTCAATTGGAATTGCATTGAATCTATATAGAAGTTTTGGAAGTATGGCCATTTTCACTATATTAATCCTTTCTACCCAGGAGCAGGGGATGTCTGTCCATTTTCTGATATCATCTTCAATCTCTCTTTTCAGAGTGCCATAGTTTTCAGAGAAGAGGTCTTTGATTTCTTTCATTAGGATGATTCCTAGGTATTTCAGTTTTTTGGATGCTACTGTGAAAGGAATTATTTGCCCTATTTCTCTCTCAGTGAGTCTGTCATTCATGTAGAGGAAAGCTATTGATTTTTATGTGTTGACCTTGTAACCAGCCACTTGACTGAATTTGGTTATTAAGTCTAGAAGACTTTTGGTGGAGTTCTTGGGGTCTTTTATATAGAGTATCATGTCATGTGCAAATAATGACAATTTGTCTTCTTCATTTCCTCTCTTTATTCCTTTTATTTCTTTCTCTTGTCTAATTGCCATGGCTAATGTTTCCAGAAGTATATTGAACAAGAGTGGTGATAGTGGACATCCTTGTCTTGTTCCTGATTTTAGCATGAAGGATTTCAGTTTTTGACCATTTAGTATGATATTGGCTGTTGGTTTCTCATAGATGGCTTCTATCAGTTTGAGGTAGAGACCATCTATTCCAATTTTTTGTAGGGTTTTTATCATAAATGCATGTTGGATTTTGTCAAATGCTTTTTCTGCATCTATGGAGATAATCATATGGTTTTTTGTCCTTGGTTCTATTGATATAGTGTATTACATTGATTGATTTGCGTATGTTGAACCATCCCTGTATCCCTGGGATGAATCCCACTTGATCAGGGTGTATGATCTTCTTGATGATCTTCTGCATTCTGTTTGCCAGTATCTTATTAAAGATTTTTGCATCTATGTTCATTAGTGAGATTGGCCTATAGTTATCCTTTTTGGTTGGGTCTTTCTGGAATTCAGGAATGAATTTGGGAGTATTGCTTCCCTTTCAATTTGCACAGTTTGTGATAGCTAAAACTTGGAAACAGCCCAAATGCCCATCAACTGGGGACTGGATAAAGAAAATGTGGTTTGTTTATAAAATGGAGTACTACTCAGCCATAAAAAGGAGAAATTAGAGACATTTATAGCTAAGTGGATGCACATTGAGGCAATACTCTTAAGTGAAATAAATAGGACACACATGCATAAGTACTGAATAGTTTCTCTGGTGTGAGAAACTGAAAGTGTAAATAAAGACTAAAATGTATAATAGGTAATGTGAAATAGGAAGAAAAGGGGCAAAGGGGAGAGAAGTGGGAGGGCTAGGGGAAAGGATAGAAGGGAATGGGATTAATATGAGAAAATGGAAAAATAGGAACAAAATCTTTGTAAATAGGGAGGACTGGAGGGGTTGAAGGGAGGGCTGGGCAAGGGTGAAAAATAAGAACCAAGAGAGATTATGTAAAGGTGCAAATTTCCAATGATGAATGTCATTATATTGTATGCCTAAAATATACCAATGATTAGAATGAATAATCAATAAGGCAAAATAGGAAGAAAAGGCCCAAAGCGGTAGGGGTAGTGGGAGGTGCAGGGGAAAGGAAAGAAGGGAAAGGAAAAATGATGAGAAATGGAAAAAATGGAAATAAAGTCTTTGTAAATAGGGAAAGGTGGAGGGGGTGAAGGGAGGGCTAGGAATGGGGAAAACGTAAGAACCAAGATGCATTATGTAAAGGTACAATTCCCAATGAGAAATGTAATTGTGTTGTGTACCTAAAATGTACCAATAAAAGAATTTAAGAAAAAAAAATATATAAAAAAGAGTCTATAATGTATTTTCAAGTGTCAAAATTAAACATAATAATTATTTAGCCATAGAATTTACATAAGCCTATGCAAATTTTATAAAGGATTTTATAAAAGTTTAAATAAAAAACTTTTATATAGGAGAAAGATAAAAAATAAAGTAGAATTCCATTTATAAAATTAATAGCTGTTTTATTTGGTTGCGTATATACATTTAAAATATATTTACATATACACCCATACACATAAATCTCTAGCCTTTTCTTACAGTTATTTTTATGTGGTTAATATTTAGTTCACATATTTTGTATATTTTATTAATTTATTCAATTTTCAGAAGTCCTAGTTCATTGTTTCTCAGTTAAAAATAATTATACCTTTTAAAATTATGAATGATCTCTCTGATAATAACTTTGGCTGCACCCTATTAGTCTTAGGATTCAGTCTTCTTTATGTCATTTAAAAAATTAATTTTTTGATATCTTCATTTATTAACATTAAAAATCCAGTCCCCTCCTTACTCATATGATCATCACTATTTAAAACACTGGAATTACAGCTACATACAAAAAGGACGAAGGTTCAAGTTGAGCATGCTGGTGCACACCTGCAATAACAGCACTCTGCATGGCTGAGGCAAAAGTGTGACAAGTTTGAGCCCAGCCTAAGCAAATTAGCCACTTAGTGAGACCCTGTCAAAATAAAAAAATAAATAAAGGGCTGGAGTTGTATCTCAGTGTGAGATTTTGGATTCAATCCCCATTACAAAAGAAAATAAAAGGTGAAGGTCCAGTTTTAACATAATTTCTAGTAGTATGTAGTCCAAACTATCAACTAAACCATTAGACAAGCCTCAACTCTCTCTGAGTAAAGGATTATTACATCTTTCTTTCAAATTTTCCAACAAAATATTCACTTGGCCTACCCATTTGAGCAAATTTGCCCTGTGTATTAATTCCTTGTTCGGGACTAATAAACAGGTATTAAGTTCCGTTCCTGAGGACCTTCGCATAAGCCACTTGCTACTCTGCGCAGCTGGCCTCCCAAAGCAATGTATATTATCAAGCAGGGCAATTGACACTTGAGTTTAGGAAAAGGATCACTTAACTGTTCTGTCCAAAAATACAACTATGTAACTGGAGAATGCTCTCAGATTGCTTTCACAAAAGTGCATGTAAATCATTATTTGAAGAATAACTACCTACAACTTTAAAATAGCGGTTTTCTGCAAACTTTTTTCTATTATTTCCATAAAACAACTAAGAGACACAGGAGCTAGACAAAGCACATAATGTAGTGCACTTCAAATTTCTGTTTTGAACTGTAGTTATTTTGGAAAACAGGTATATTTTGTCCTTTTTACATTATTTGTTTTGTTTGCTACCTTTAAAAAATACACTTTACTATGGAAAGGAAATGTCTCATTTAGTTTATTATTGTTAGTATTCTTTAGATGCTTGAAAATTTTCCAGTCACCCATCTGTAAGTTTGCATGAAAAGTAGATAATATGGAAACTGGGAAGCTGTTTATCAATTTCCCAGACCTCCTGGAAGGCAGAGACACCACTTGGCCCTCTTGTCTGCAGGCAGGTGTATGATAAAGCCTTTGCCTTGCAGATAAAAGCTATTCTGAGAGATCAAGGAAAAGTTCTGCCAGAAGCACCTCATCTCACTGATTCGATCTATTCACTGGGATGGAACCACTCTTCAGCCAAGTGGTTAACTTGTCCTATAGAAACAAAGAGGAACCCTAAACAAAAGTGATATTCAGTAAAGAAGGACAGCAAAGAAGAATAGATTCTGGAGAGAGAGAATGCTATTGTACTATTAGATAGCAGTACAGATGTGACTATCCTTGTGCATAAGATCACCCTCTTTTCTCTAACCTATCTCTTTATTCTCTTCATATTATATATAATACCTGCTGTCTTTATTTATGTAGTTATATAATTTGATGCCAAACATTCTTTTTTAGAATATAAACTTTTTAATTGCATGAATATTTTCTGTTTTATTTGCCTGAATAATCTCAAATCATAGAATAACAGAAACAAGAAAATTAAACAGAAAGATATCAGTAAAAATTAGTTTCATGAATGAATAAATGAACAAATTAATGAAAAAAGATGAATCATTAATAAATTCTGTATCTAAGCTTTGATTGGATCTGCATAATAAAATATTTAAGGTGTACTCTTTGATACAAGTTATTATAATTCAAGATATATAATACATTTTATAGTAATGATACATATGAAATATATAGAACGTCAAAGGGAAATGTTTCTTTTATTTTGGGATTTTACTTAAGATTTGAGGGAAGAAGTCCTTCAATAGCTCTAGTCATTAGAGAAATCCAAATTAAAGTTACGTGAGATGTCACTGTACTCACTAGAATACCCAAACAAACAAAAAGTGACACCACCAGTGTCGTCAAGGATGTGGAGCAATTAGATCTCAAACATTGTGGGTAAGAATGTAAATTTCATTATCACCTTGAGAATTAGCCTGGAATTTTCTTATAAAATTATATATAATGTATCTCATGAAATTGTATATATTATATATACCCTGTATATAATTACATATCCTATAAATTTGTGGGGGGCCTTGCCCCCCCGCTAGAACTCTTGAGTGCCTTTTACGGACATATCCGGGCCTGCTGCAAATCTACCCGGCAACAAGGAAGTAGCCCCAGTACCCTCCTCTTGCTCCTCCCCTCTAGCCCTACGGTATATATGTTGTAGCAGCTTCCGCAATAAACGAGACTTGATCAGAAACCTGTCTTGTCTCCATCTCTCATGTCCCCTGTCCTTTGTCATTCTCGCCCCCCCTCTAGGGTCTCCGTTGACTTACCCGCGGGCCGGGACAAGTGGCGCCCAATGTGGGGCCAGAGAACGGGGGGGATCCAGTGAAGAACGCTGCTCGGGGGCCCAATAAAATAAAATAGAAAAAAGAGGATTGCGTCTGACGTGAACCTGCCGTCTTTCCTGCACCTTGGTGAGTTGAGCAGCGATTATGGGACAGGGCATTAGCCAGCATGAGTTATTTGTACAAGGTCTTAAAGAAACTTTACAGGCACGAGGGGTAAAGGCTACAGTCAAACAGTTGTTAAAATTTTTTGATTATATTAGAGATCTCTGCCCTTGGTTTCCCGCCGAGGGTACCATTGACGAGAGGTGATGGAAAAGAGTAGGGGAGGCCCTTAAGGATTATTATGCTACTTGTGGACCAGGAAAGGTCCGGATCACTGCATTTTCTTATTGGAATCTTATTAATGACATTATCTCTCAAAAAAACCAAAGATCCGGTGGTGGCTCAAGCCATCCAGGTCGGGGAGATAGCTCTCCGATCGGAGGAAGGGTCGATCACTCTCCCTCAGAGTGAGGAGTTTGTAAATACCCTGCAGGATGCCAAGATGGCGCCAAGGCCCGAGCCCCTGCGGGACGGGACTCCCTCAAAGGATGAAGGAGAAGACTTGATGTCTTTTGATAGCGACGATGACTTAGACAAGAAAAAACAAAATGTTCTTGATGAGGGCTTACAGGCGGGCTCTGCCTCTTCCAAGCCTTTTAAAGAAAAGCTTCGGCGCTCCTCAGCTTCCGCCTTCGCTCTTTCAGCCCCTGCCTCTGACCCCGCCCCGCCTGTTAAGGAGGTACCAGCCTTGTATCGTTCCCTCCGACATTTCAGAAACCCCCCCTTTTCACAGAACGGTCCGGGGGAGGCTGGCTGGGCCAACCTCAAGGAGGAGGCAACCAGATATCGCAATCCTGATTGGCCACCCGTAGTTCAATGTCCGCCTCCTTATCTTCCAGAACCCAACACTCCCATTGCGCCCGCTCTAGCATGTCCTGTTGTTGATCCCCAAAAGGAACTCCGGGACAAAATAGAATTTCTAAAAGAACAGATAAGGTTAGAAAAGGAACATCAAGAACTTATTACCCAGCTTGAAGGCTTAAGAACAGGCAAAGCCCATGAAAATGTCCGTAGAGAAGACACCCTTAAGCCACGACCCCCCATTAGAGGGACGACCCCCAGGGTGCCATCTAGATCAAGGGTACCCCTAGAACTTGAAACTGTGGAAGTCTTTCCTGTAACTGAGATGGCTGATGCACAGGGACAGGCGAGGAGACACCATAGTGGTTTTGATTTCAAGGTTATTAAAGAACTTAAAACGGCCGCAGCTCAATACGGGGCCACTGCACCTTACACCATGGCTATTTTAGAATCGGTGGCAGAAAATTGGCTCACCCCAATTGATTGGCAGACTCTGGCCCGCGCCACCCTTACAGGAGGTGATTATTTATTATGGAAATCTGAATATGTTGAAAATTGCCGAGATACTGCTAGACGCAATGCTCAGGCGGGTAATGGTTGGATACTTGATATGCTTCTAGGGGATGGGGCCTATGCTATCAGCGATCAGCAGATGCAATTTGATGCGGGGTTATATGCCCAGATTCAGACCGCAGCCACTAGAGCCTGGAGAAAGCTCCCTTCTAAAGGGGATGTGAGTGCTTCTCTCACCAATATCCGACAGGGGCCTGATGAGCTCTTCGCGGATTTTGTTCACCGCCTGCTCACAACAGCGGGTCGGATTTTTGGGAGCGCAAAAACCGGGACAGATTTTGTTAAACAGCTTGCTTTTGAAAATGCTAATGCTGCTTGCCAGGCCGCCATCCGCCCTTATAAAAAGAAAACTGATCTCTCAGGTTACATTCGTCTTTGCTCAGAAATTGGGACCGCCTACCAACAGGGACTTGCTATGGCTGCTGCCATGCAGGGTTACATGGTCAAACAGTTTTTGTCGTGCCGCCCAGGCAACAAGTGTTTCCGGTGCTGGACAACGGGTCATTTTGCCAAGGAATGTCAGGCCCCTAGGGCGTTGGCCCCTGGGGCCTCACTTCCGGGGCCTTGCCCTCCATGCAATAGAGGAAGACATTGGGTGAGAGAATGTAGGTCCAAGACGGACGCTCAGGGCTGGCCCCTCCCGCTTGTCCATAACCCGGATCAGGGAAACGGGAGAGGGGGCCAGCCCCAGGCCCCAGCACCCAAACAAATTTACGGGGCGCTCAATTTTGCTCCAGCAAGCAACAATCCATTTCAGACCTCTTCAGAGCAACAACGGGAAGTGCCGGACTGGACCTCAGTTCCACCGCCCACACAGTATTGACTCCAGAAATCGGGGTACAGGCCCTTTCGACAGGGGTCTTTGGGCCCCTGCCTAAGGAGACCTTTGGGCTTGTAATAGGCAGAAGCAGCAGCACTATGGATGGGCTGCTGATCTACCCGGGGGTGATTGATAGTGATTATTCCGGAGAGATTAGAGTTATGGTTTCTTCCCCCAAAGTCATTAACACCATTCAATCAGGCCGAAGATTTGCTCAATTGTTACTCCTTCCCCTTCTCTCTACCTCTAATAAGGCTCTTAACAATGCCCGAGGCAGCCAGGGATTCGGCTCATCTGATGTCTACTGGTCGGAGATGCTTTCAGCCCAGAAGCCTCTCATGACCTTGTGGTTGGATGGGAGACAATTTTCTGTATTGGTAGACACTGGTGCTGATGTAACTATCATCAAGGGAAAAAATTGGCCTCAGGCATGGCCATTAAAAGACACCCTCACCCATCTCAGGGGTATAGGTCAGAGTCAAAATCCTAAACAAAGTGCCAAAGATCTGACCTGGAGAGACCAAGATGGTAATCAGGGCACCATTCAACCTTATATCATCTCAGGGTTACCCATTAATCTATGGGGGAGAGACCTATTATCACAAATGGGGATGATTATTTCTAGCCCTAATGAAATTGTCACTATGCAGATGTTTAAAAATGGGTACATTCCAGGCAAAGGGCTAGGTAAACACTCTACAGGTATTGTGCAGCCCATTGAGCCAGTCCTTTGTAGCTTCAGCTATTCAGGCCGTATGTAAATCTTGGGCCCAAATGTATGTTATACACTATATGGATGTCACACATTACCCTAAATTTGGAAATCTTAAATATATACATGTCAACATTAATACATATAGTGGATTTGTATTTGCCACCCTACAATCCGGGGAGGCTACTAAACATGTAATTGCCCACCTTCTAGTTGCCTTCTCAGTACTTGGATGTCCACAGCAAATTAAGACAGACAATGGTCCAGGCTATACCCGTTCTGGCTTCTCAAAGTTTTGCAAACAATTAGAAATAACACACATAACGGGAATCCCATATAATCCACAGGGACAAGGCATTATAAAAAGAGCCAACCTCACACTCAAAATTACATTAGATAAAATAAAAAGAGGGGAATGGTACCCTATCAAGGGGTCACCTAGAAACCTGATATCACATGCACTATTTATTCTTAACTTCTTAAATTTGGATGCCAAAGGATTATCTGCAGCCAACCGTTTCTGGCAACCAGAGACGCAAAAACAATTTGCCTCTGTGATGTGGAGAGACCCCCTGGACCACTCATGGCATGGGCCTGATCCTGTACTCGTCTGGGGCCGAGGGTCAGTGTGTGTTTACTCCAAGGAAATGAAGTCAGCCAGGTGGCTTCCAGAACGCTTAGTAAAACAAGTTGATAAGCGTGTTGATGATGCCGATGAGCCAACATTGTCCAATTTCAACCAGTTAACAATGGCGTCTACAATTACAATCTAATAATCATAAAGAGAATAGTATAATTCAATTTGGCTAGTTATATTTGGGTGCACCCTAATTTATACACTGTATCATATGTTTGTCTATTGTCTGTTGTTTGTGTTCGTACAGTTGAGCTCAATGTTTCCCTTCCTCTTCAAAGGATATTTGCCTATTGTTAAATTGACTTATAGATAATATTATTAAACTAAAGACATGCTTTTCTTCCCAGGTTGTTAATTGATCAAAGTACCACTGAAATTTATTTTATGAAAGTGACGTGCATTGTCACCCACATGCAACAATCAAATTGCAATTAACAGTTATAAAATAAAAAGATATATATTCTTAATTGTTTGTCAAAACGATTATAGATGGGAACTCCCTTTGATGAATATAGAAGTGGCCACCCAGAAAATGATTATTCTGGTCTTAATTCATTAAAGGGACCCCCTAGTAAATTTTATATTATATAATCTTATGGGAGACATATCACAATGAATATTATCTAAATATGTTATAAATTGATTGTATTGGTTGTCCTTGATATTTAAGCACTGAATATGTTGTTACAAAATGTTTATATTGGTTAAGTTCTGAATATGTTATTGTAATATGCCCACATTGGTTATCTTCAAAAGCTTAATCAGGTTAGCCTAACCCTCTCATCTACAGCCCAGCCTTGTTTACATCGCAGGACGAAATTTTGCTTACAGGTTAAGAAGGTGACATCCCTGATTCCGTTGCATGGTCTGTTGCTGTTCCTGGCATTGACAACAAAAAGTGGATTTCAACCAGTTAACAAACAACAATTGCTCATTGCCCTGTATGGTAACCCCTGTGACTGTGCTGGGGGTTCTGGCAGGGCTGCACCCACAAGTTACACTCGTAGTACTGATTACGGTGACAAGATTGCCTACTTAGTTTATGAGGCCACATTAGTGGGAGGATATAACCAAAAATGGAAATGTGTCACTAAGCCTAAAATCATACCAACCGTCAATGGCAAACCAGGGCCATGCCCTGCCAGTTGTGTCATGGCCTCAGAGATGCATTCTACCTGTTACACTGAAGCCCAACAATGTACATATTCCGATGGAAAAATATATTTAACTGCTGTTCTACAAAGAACTTACAGGGGCTCCATCGGAGGTGACTGGGATTTTCCCAGCCCCACTGGATATTCTAAATTTGGCCAAGCCTCTTGCAATGGAGGTCTTGGCAAAGATGTCTGCTGGCCGCCACAGGCCCCAATCCATATATCTGATGGTGGTGGGCCTTCAGATCAGCTCAGGGAAGAGCGAGTGCAAAAACAACTTGAGACTATCATCCAAGAGATGTATCTCTCCCTAAATTATCATCCACTGGTCCTTCCCAAACCTCGAGGCCCAGACCCTGACGCCCAAACCCTGAGTGTCCTAGAGGCCACTTACCATTTGATCAATACATCCAACCCAGCCTTTGCTGCAGATTGTTGGCTATGCTTGACTCTTGGCACACCCCTGCCCCTCGCCTTGCCAGTTGTCGACCAAACTAACTATGCCAACAGTTCTAGTTATAATTGCAGTTTTTCTCTGCCCTTCAGGGTCCAGCCAGTACAGTTCAATGCCTCAGTTTGCTATCTAAATACGGGCCACAACAATAGTTTCGATATACGTGTTGGAGTCCAAAATTTCTCTCTCTGCTCGGTAGTGCTTAATGGCCCTGCCGCCATTTGCCCTGCCCCGGGTCATGTGCTCATCTGTGGAGGGAGCTTGGCATTCACCTCCCTCCCTACTAATTGGACTGGGCTGTGCGTGGTGGCGACTGTCCTCCCGGACATCTCCCTTATTCCTGGAGATGAGCCAGTGCCCTTGCCCAGCTTTGACTATATCGCTGGGCGACATAAAAGGGCCGTCTCACTGGTCTCCTTGCTCGTGGGGCTAGGGGTGTCCGGCACCCTTGCCACTGGCTCTGCTGGCGTCGGAGTGGCGTTACATTCCTATGCCAAATTATCCAACCAGTTGATTAATGATGTTCAAGCTCTCTCCAACACTCTTACAGATATACAAGATCAGATTGATTCTCTGGCTGAGGTGGTCCTTCAAAATAGAAGGGGTCTGGACCTCCTCACAGTGGAACAGGGAGGGATTTGCATAGCCCTAAATGAATATTGTTGTTTCTATGCCAATAAATCTGGGATCGTCAGGGGAAAAATTCGCGAACTTCAGGAAGATTTAAACAGACGACGACAAGAATTCACTCAAAATCCCCTCTGGACTGGCCTCAATGGTTTCCTCCCTTATCTCCTCCCTTTGCTGGGACCCTTATTGGGTCCACTCTTGCTCATTTCTTTAGGGCCCATACTTTATAACAAAATCATGGCCTTTCTTAGAGCCCAGATAGAGGCAATAAAAACAGCGCCTATACAGGTCTACTATAATAGATTGGCAATGGCTGACCAGGACGAATGTCGGACCATCGATTAGGTCCTTGCCGTGGCGAAGTGTTCTCGCCCCACCTGGTGAGTGGGCTGGCAAGCCAATGATGGGCAACTGAGCAAGCGTGCCATGCAATGAGAGAGCCCTCGTGTGCCGCCTAAGACAGGTGCCAGAGCCTTGATTCTCTGGTTAACTGATGACGGGTAAGGTGCACGGTGCAGACACGTATGTTGCTCTGACCCAAGACAGGCTCAGCCCCCACAGGCTTGGCTCTCCTGACGCCTTTCTTATAATTATAATTTTAAAGGGAGGACCTGTGGGGGGCCTTGCCCCCCTGCTAGAACTCTTGAGTGCCTTTTATGGACATATCCGGGCCTGCTGCAAATCTACCCGGCAACAAGGAAGTAGCCCCAGTACCCTCCTCTTGCTCCTCCCCTCTAGCCCTACGGTATATATGTTGTAGCAGCTTCCGCAATAAACGAGACTTGATCAGAAACCTGTCTTGTCTCCATCTCTCGTGTCCCCTGTCCTTTGTCATTCTCACCCCCCCTCTAGGGTCTCCGTTGACTTACCCGCGGGCCGGGACATAAATTATGTAGGTTATACATATATTATAAACCGTATATATATATACCATATATATAACCCATATATATCTCCCATAAACTAGCAATTCAACCCATAGGTATTTACCTGCACAATGAAAACTTACATAAGGATGTTCATAGCAGTTTTCTGTATAGCAGCCCAAAATTGGAAAAAAAAATCAGATGTTATCCATAAGAGGAAAGGAAACTAAGGTATATTCATACATGGGAATAGTACTCAATATTGTACTCAATATACATTCAACAAAGTGAATGCATCTTGAAAACAATAAAATGAGTGATAGAAACATTATACAAAAGAGAATATACATTATGATTCTTTTTACATGAAATTCTTGATTTGGAGGATTGGCGAGGAAAAAGTCTTGAGATGGAGGACTGGAAAGAATCGCCAAAAGATTTTAGAGAGCTCCATGCAGCAGACTTTTTCTTTAAAGGGACAGATTATAAAATTGTAGGCTCTCTGTGTCTGATAATCCCTGCTGCACATACTCAGTGCTACTATTTTATCTCCAAAAAAGCCACAGACTATATGTAAATAAATATGTACCTGTATTTCAATTACAGTTTATTCTTAAATGTTGTTGAAGTACCAGATTTGGTCCCTTATCTATAGATTGTTATCTCTGCTCTAGAATAATAATGTGTGGTATCTTGACAGGTATGATACACAGGGGTATGTATTTATTAAAACTCAGTAAATATACATTTAACTTTTGTATATTTCATTCTAGGTAACAAATGTTAGACTCTATGATATGTGTGCTGAAGAATACACTAATGTGTATAATTCAAACTGTACTTAAAATAACATGGAGTAATAGATTAATAAAGATGTAATAGATGGATAGATATGTAATAAAGAAAACTAGCAAAATAATACTGGAAGAATCTAGGTAGTGCATGTTGGGACATTCACTTTTAAATTATTTCAGTTTTTCTATATGTATTAGTGTTCAAATAACATGTTAAATGGATGGATTAGGGAAGTTGATCTGATGGCTGTGTAGGTGCTGGTAGTGCATCAATGGCAGGCAGGACTTTAAATTTTGAAGAAAGCATTTGCAGCCTCAGGAGGCGAACAAACCCTTGTATTAGAGGCCAAGTACTGTAATTTTTGTTCCAGTTTTGGCTTGGAACTGGCCTTGGTTGAAGCTTATCATTTTCTCTGTGTCTCAATCGCTACATTCACATTTATCAATAAATACTATATAAAAATATTGTTGAATTAATGGTTAAATATATTAATGTATAAAGAAATGGATTAGATGACCTCTTAGATGCTTCTATGTTTTTACTCATATGGCTAATATATTTGCAGTATCTGATCACACATATTTGCCAATATTTAAAATGTTAATATTGATTAATGTATCATTGTGTAATTTCTATAATGTACAATTTTACTTGATATAATAAAATTTACATTTACAAATAAATGAAAACTCCCAGAAGTAGGTCCCTTGAAAAACCCCAGATTATATAAATCAATCTGGTAAGAAAGTCAGTGTCAAATATAGAATAACACTATTCTTCTCAATGCTTTTTTCCAAATTAAAAATGTGTAAATAAATGTACATATGCTTCCTGAAGTTTAAAGTTTGAATCTAATAGTAGTTACTTTGAAAGACTGTTCCATGTAACACATTTTTGTGCTGAACTGTAAGCATTCTGATTACTAGTTTGAAGTATACGCTGTTAAAATACCCCTCATAATTTATCTGGTTCAAGTGGCAATGAAATTTTGGCAGATAACGAATAATTATCAAACACTTCCTTTGTTAGCAGCTGTGTCCTTACTGAGTTTCAAGCTATGTAGAAGGAAAAGAGACAAATGTGACATGACATTCACAAGTATTTATTATTCTTATATTGAAGTAATGATAACCAAAAGAATTATATTTTTATCAGGCATCCAAGGTACACAAAAAAAATACCTTACAATGCACATGAAGCTGCTTCATTCAACATTTTGTTTCTTGTATAGGATTGCTATAATGTTGTTCCCAGTACATTAAGCCCCAGTGCAATTATTACCCTCTTTGTATGCAGCCATGTAAATTAAATGCCATTAAGTGAAATGTTCTCATAAATACTGTACATCTTTATAGAACAATTGTCTACATTTTCTGAAAATACCATGCTTAATTGGTCTGGGGAATTAGTGTTTCATGCTTACAATAATGTGGACGAGCTGAAGACTTCATCAGGGGGTAAGAGAGACTTATGGCTTTCAGCTTATTGGAACATACAGTATTTCTTTGCAGTCACACTTAGAATCATACCACTTACATGTGGATGTCTGTTCTTTAGATATTTCCTTTTTACTTTTACTTTCATGAAACTCCGTTGACCATAATCTTTCAGGAGAGCTTGACTCTTAAAAATAACTTTGTGTAATTCATATTTTTTGAGATATAGGCACTGAACAAGAAAGGCAAAACTCAGAAAATAGCCATTAAAGAAACCACAACATTAAGCTAACACAGTGGTTGACAAACTTGTCTGCATTTGGAGTCTTCTAAGAGTCTTAAAAATGTTGCAGAGCCCAAAACACATCCCAAACAAATTAAATCACAGTCTTAGATCATAAGCCAAAAGATTACTATTTTTTAAATCCAGGGGATTCCACTACAGGGTCAAGTTTAAAAACAATCAGAATAGCAGCAGTGATGAAAATCTAAAGAAAAATGGAGGACAAATGATCTAACTCGGAATTTCCAGTTTTTAGGAGGAAAAATTTAGCAATAACATAATATTATAAATCTTTAACAATTTTTAATCTTCTATAAATGAAAGGTTAAACTTAAGTACATTTGAAGGTAGTATTTTCCCTAAAGTTTCAGTTATTAGCAATAGACACCACACTACATGTCTAGCTATTTGGAAAGTAATTCTAAAGCTAGCAGCTGTAAGAAATGAAAAATGGCTTAGTGGAAATTTAGTAAACATCATATTGGTAAATTTTCATATGTGTGTAAATTCAGTACAAATATATTAAGATTTGTCTAAAAATAATAGAATTAGATGAGTAGTTATATAGTAGATACTATATTGTAGTAAAAGAGAAGACAGGAAAAAGGCCTCACATTTTGTTTGCTACGTCTATCTTAATGATTTGACATTTTAGGAGTTATGTTACACACAAAGAGATGTATCATTCTGTGCACAGCTTTTAGATTTCAGAAAGAGCTACATTGTTTTTTCTGCAATCAGTGAGATTTCTTCTATATCAGTTATTGTGCACAACAAAATTTCTTGAAAAATAGAGTATGCAGTTTATATTCAACAAATTTCTTAATTATGCGCACGATAGTGGACACACTTCTAGATAATACAATTCAGAGTCAAATGTAAGAGAGTAAGTTGATGAGATTTAAGCACCTATTCATAAGACTACTTTTGAATGTGTTCTGGTTGTCATTTTTACCATCAATTATCAAACAAGCTGATAATATTAAATCCTGTCAGAAAATAAGTCAGTGTTATTTTCTAATAAAAAAACCATATAGCTATTATTTTTAATATTACTAGAGAGAAACATCCAGCATATTTGGTGCTGTGACATGAAAATAAAGACATTTTAAATTGTAAAACTATTTAGGAAGTCTAAATTTTTAATGAACAGAAATTTACATGGACCACATGACAATATTTTTCAGTTGGTCAGAGGGTGAAATGTTTATCAATTTTTAATATAAGCCTTTGTCTAAATCATAAACTCAAAGGAAACAATACACATATAAATGTTGGATTTGTTTACCTGATTTATAAGTTATGTCTTGATTGTGAATATTCTTTAGTCGAACTAAGTTTAAAGCAGGCAATTTTCGCAAACTTCTTTGTGATGAGCTTAGTCTTAACATATATTCTCAAAAAAGTGCCCTTTCAGCTTCTCTCAATGATTAAAATGAATAATTGATAGTGGGAAATAGGAAGAAAATGTCCAAAGGGGTAGGAGAAGTGGGAGGGGTAGGGGAAAGGAAAGAAGGGAAAGGAAAAATTATGAGAAAAGGAAAAAATGGAAACAAAATCTTTGCAAATAGGGAAAGGTGGAGAGGGTGAAGGGAGGATAGGAAATGGGGAAAAAATAAGAACCAACATATATCTTGTACCTAAAATGTACCAATAAAAGAATCTAAGGGAAAAACATTACCCTTCCTTTTTATTTTCATAGTCTTACAGAAACTGGTTCTTTAAATTTTGACAAAGAGGGCTGGGGATTTAGCTCAGTGGTTTCACTGCCTGCTGCACAAGTGCAAGGACCTGAGTTTGATCACTGGTACAAAAAAAAAATTATATATATATATATACATATAATAACAAAGACCTTAAGGGGTAATGAAATGATAAACTATATACATCTTGGTTGTCCTAGGACAGTCTTCACTTAAAACTTTTAGAGGTAATAAGTGAAGGCATATCCATTCATTTAAAGGACTGCGTTGACATTTTGATATTTCCTCCCATTTGTACAAAAAGCAAAAATAGTAATCCTAGCCACCTCTGTCTCTCTTAAACAAGAAGGAATCAATATATTTATACTCAGTAATTAAGAATCTGGCCTGTACATGTGTTTTGGTTCTCACATTTAAAACATTTAAAATTATTTGCCAACATTTTCAAAAGTAAAAAAACTTTAACATTTAAAAAAAATTTTAAATTTAAAATTGGAAAATTTCACATAAATATTTTGGTTTCTACTTTACTTTTGAAAAACTGTCACTGGGCTGTCACCGGACCTTTAAGTTTACCCGTGATGCTGAGTAGCTGCTGCCTCCTACAGGTGGGCATATGTTGAACAATTTGGCATAGTATCTGCCTGGCTTTCTTCACTTATCCAGCTCCTAAAGGCACTGAAGTTCTGAAAATGTCATGCAGTAAGCCAGGGTTTGGATCAAATCTGATGGTGTGGACTCACACACCAAGGATTCTACATTACATCACACTTGTCATCACATGCTCACCTCTCCTCCTACACACTGTAGTGTTGATAATGATAGAGCATCTCTGGTCTTCACAGTGCAGGTAAGAAAAAAAAAAAACTTTAGATAGTAGATAGCAAATATCTGTGAGTCCCTAACTCTGATGTCGCCAGTACTGTTTTTGTTGGATTGGATTTTTAGTTTTCCAGGATTCAAAAACTATCATAAAAGATGATAACTGTTCCTAAACTCCTCATTTTGCCAAGCTTGTAATGCAACTGCACCTCCAAAGCTAATTAGCAAGGAGAGCAAAGGTCGACAAAATTAGCCACTGGCTGGATGTGTATTGTGAGAGAAAGTCTTTTTTGGCTGCTCCACCAAAACATACGATGGCATTTGTACTTGACCTCCCCTTGGCCTACCTCTGAGTTTAGATGCTAGTGTGGTAGGCAAGTTCATGGGAGTTCAGACGCAGCATGTGCAGATGGGCTCTTACTTCAAGAGAATGGTGAGTCTATTTTATTCTCTTCAAATTTTTAACCATGCAAACGTACAGACTGGATGCTGTTGAAGGCATCCTTTAACTAATGGCCCTGTGGGCCAGTAGATAAATGTCTAACTTCCTTTAAGAGACAAGAAGTAAAAGGATGGATTGCACTTTCTCTGTTTTTACTCATACTATAGTTTGAAAGTTCTAAAAAGCAGTGAAAAACAAATATGAAAGGATATATTATCACCATATATCCATGCTCAGGTGGCAAGGGCATTTTATTCACCTGAAAATTAGTAGGATGCTATATATTACCAGGAAGGATGGTGCCAAGAGATAAACTTGATGGATACAATTTCCTTATTCAGTTTACTGAACAGCAAGCAAAGTAGTATCAGGCTTTTTTTGTTGTTAAAGGAGATAGAAATAGAAAACCACAGGCAGGAGAGAGACAAGCATATGGAAGGAAAGGCCAAAGAAAGGATATGGCAAAGTGTGATGAGACAAAAAACAGTACTTGACAATTATATCTGGAGTAACATAGAAACATGTATGATAATTTAGGCAAAAATAGCATCCTGATTAGCTCTACATTTTAGAATTTCAATAGGATTTGTTTGGAAGTAGAATTTCTCCACTTTTCATCCTTTAAGGTGGAAACTTTTATCTTTTAGATATAGGGTATATTCTCAGCTTCAACAGTATGCTTGGACTGTTCCTCAATAATTCCTCAATAATTTATGCTAAATAGTCAATGAAGAGTTTTCAGAGACCGTGAGTGAGATGCTAGGTTAATTGGTTAGTTCTTTAGAGTGTTTGGGCAAAACATTGTCCCAGATCTATTTATCAGTGACTTTCAATCCCAAGTGAATGATATTACACAGATTTTGTTTCAGCTTTATCTCTCTGACAACTGAATTCAAATAAGAAATTATTGCTTCCGGGGCTAGGGAATAACCTATCTCTAATACATTTATCACGATTATTTATTAGATGAATAAAACATTTGCATTTTCAACATACTACTCAATCTAAGCAACAACCCAATGTTAAGTTAAACAGAACCAAGCCACTGATCATGGCATGAGGTCCAACTTGCAGGTCCAACTTGCAGGTCCAACTATAAAATTTGGCATGGCTTCAAAGTTATGAGCCTTATTTAAAGTATTAATGAAGAAAAAAGTGAATTTCACTTTATTGGTTATTATTCTTCATGTTTTTTATTATTTTATTTTATAAAATTAAATGGTTACTATGTTTTATGCATGTGCTTGAGGATTGGGATATAAAGACAACGTCTCTACAAAATTGTGGTGAATATGGCTGTGAACTATCTGAATCTCCTTTGTATATTTGGCTATACTTTACTACAAGGATCCTACTGGGAGTAAGAGACTCTTACCTAGGATAGATGGCTAACACATGAGATTCCTACTTCCTCAGACTTTCTTTGCCAGAGTGTGTGACGTGGGTGCCAATTTTGACACAGAAGCTGACACCAGAAAAATGGGAATGTGGATCTGACTTCCTCGTGGCACGTAGCAATAGTAAATTGTATAGGATCAAGTTTCATATGTAGCAGTGGCGGCAGAGATACCTTGACACCTGCCGGTTGGTAAATATGGGCAGTTTATCAGATAAATCTTCACAATCTTGTCAGTTGAGACTTTTTTATTTAATTCCATACATCTCCCACTGATTCATCTAGCTGTAAAATATCTTGGTAATAAATTCATTTCTCCTTCTATTATCCACAATTAAAAGCTAGGAAAATTGATGCATAAACATATACAGTCAAACACATACACACATATTCTGTTTAATCTAGTAGAAGATAGACATACTCACTATGAGTTGCTTTCAATACATTCTTTATAATGTTAACATATTAATGATGCATAATCCACTCTTAAGGGCAAGGAAACATGTATTGAAAACCTACCATGTGCCTGACATAATATTTATTAAAATTTTGTCACATGTATTTGGCTATTAGCTGCAAAATAGCTGCTTTAAGAAATATATACTATTAAAACAATGTTATTCAAGTAGTGTGAAGAACATAATTCTTGGCACATTGTTAAAGTTCAACAAATTTTAGTCTCTTCTACCTATATATTAAATATTTGTGGGTTTACTTTCATTTTGGCTTTACAGAGTGTGGTGACAGAAATGTGAGCTAGGGTGAAATTAGGCTAGTATCCAGTTGGGAAGGTATAAAAAAGGATTCTTTTGACATTGAAACAATACACATACAAGTCAGGTCATTTTGTTAACAAATTTAGGCTCTCACAAAAGCAAATGTAGATTTGTTTGCCTTTTTAAACGCAGAAACATTTTGATAAGTTTTGCATCATATAAATTTCCCTACATCATTGTCAAGCCTAGGCTTCTCCCTTGAACTTGGACTCACATGTACAACTGAAAATTTTAACTCAATCCATTTGTTGAGCTTAAGGCCCTATATAAATTTTCTGGGCTGCTGTAAGAAAATATACTTCTGAGTAGTTTAAACAGCAGACATGTATTTTCTCCTCAATCTGGAAACTGTAGGCCTGGATCAAGATACTGGCAAAGTTGGTCCTTCTGAGGATGATGGTAAGGGAAAATCTATTTCATACTTCTTTATGAGCTGCATGCAGTTTTTCTACAATTTTTGATATTCCTTTACTTACAGATGCAGCACCTACTATCCATCTTTCACTCTGCCTGGTATTCTCCCTGTGTGTATCTGTCAGTGTCCAAATTTCCCCTCTTTGCAAGGGCTCAGGAATACTGTTTTGGGGATCACCCTAATGACCTCATTTTAAATTGATCATCTACAAAGATCTTATTTCAAAAAAAGGCCATATTTACAGATGGGGAGGTGTTTAAATTTTAACATATTCTGGAGAGAAACAATTCAAGTTATGACAGTCCATCAACTGCAGTATATCAAATGCCAGTGCTTGATTTCCTCTTTGCCTCTCTCATGTCCTACCCCTCACCTGTCCGCTCTTCTGTTTTCTTATCTTGGATAAATTGCCTCTCCATTCTTCTATTCTCTCAGAGCCATACACCAGAAGACATTATAGTGCTTCGGTAAGAATAAGAACTTTGGAGCCAGAAGGCTTAGGTTTGAATTATTTCTCTCACAATTTCAACCTGCATAGCCCTGACAAGTTACTTAACTATCTTCTGCCTGAATTTCCTCATCTATAAAATGGAAATAATTATAATACCAACCCACGAGTTAAGAAAAATTAAGTCAATTAGCAATATATACATAATCAAGTACAACATAATATGTGCAATATAATATGCACAGCATAAGTCAAGTAGCAATACTTGTACAATATTTATGTACAAATATGTACAATATTTCAATTAGCAATATGTTCATATCTAGAGTCAAAAATTCTGCTTTTCAATCCACAATTTCCTCTTAGAAGAAGTCACTACCTCCCACATAGTAATTAATTCTCATTTATTTTATATATTGTTATTTAAATACCTTTATGGGTTGTTTTTAAGATGAGAAAAAAATAAGAAAATTAAAATTCATTCTAAGATATTTGTAAATACAAATATCCATAGAAAATAAGGTAAAACTACATACTTGTTTGGGAATAAAAGCACAATGCTCAACAACACAAGCACTCTAGATTTGTTTTTCCTTTTAAAGTCTTCTTTAAAATAACTTATTTAAATATAAATTAAATGAATTATATTACTTGAAAGCTGAGAGAAAAATCAGCCTAAAAATCAAGAAAAAGTCATTCTGCAAAATACATACTTAGACTCAGTATTCTAAGTTTCTTCTAATAAAAGGGATACTTTTATTTTCCACTTATATGATTCTCCATATTCAAAAAGTGTGAACAATCAGGAAGATTTTTGGACACTTAAAAAAAGTAAATAGACTAAGAATTGTAATATCACACATAGAGAATGAATCACTTCTTGCTAATAGTGGGAATGTCAACCCAACATCTGGACCACACAGCAGTGACACATTTTAAAAATAAGATGCAAGCTTGTATTCTAATTTTTAAATATAAAAGGAAATTACAAGGTCATTTTTTTATGTGGGACTGTTTTCTTCCTTTAAAGACATCTAGGATTTATTTAAGGCCTGAACTTAGATTCTTATTTCTGAGAAGTCAAAGGACAAAAGTGATGATCCTAATTTACACCGAGCAAGACTGGTGCAGACTAAGGTGAAGTAGATCATTCAGATGCTGATGGAATCATTGCCTGGAGCCTCAGCACAGAGCCTGGGGTTTCTTATTGGCAAGACCTAATTTCTGTCCAACTTAATTACATCATATTGTTTTATGAAGCAATTGCAAAGTGAATACAAAATTTCTCTTAATACATGCAACTTAAAGAAGAATTACAATTATGTCAATAAACTTGGTTAATTTAGACAAAATTACTTAATATGACTTTCATTACTTCAAATATTGCAAACAACTATTTACAGGTATAGTAGCAGGTAGTGATAATTTTTTTAAAACTCTTCAGTAAAGGTATTTCTCTCTCCAGGTCAACATATTTTCAAGTATTTGATGGTAAGATTTTTATCAGGTTAGAGGAGTACATTTTTTACTAGTTTTATATCCCATATATAAAATAGCTTCCTGGCTCTCATTTTCTCTTCTGTCCTTGAAAAAAATAAAGGAAAATGCAGATGATTTTAATACTACCAGTCTGTGAACCTTAAGTATTACTCTTTAGTGAACTCACTATGACATTACAGGTTATCAATGAACTTTAGTTATGGACTCCTAAGACCAGTCCACCAAATTAACCATGTGGATATGAGTACAGATATTATACTGACTTCTTTTCAGGGATGAGGAAAAATAGAAGAATGAGCTTCTCTTTGTTATAGATACTGAGAATTGTCAAGAGAATACTTTCAAATACCAAGAGACCATCATG
Source organism: Heterocephalus glaber (assembly GCF_053883595.1). Classification (NCBI taxonomy): domain Eukaryota; kingdom Metazoa; phylum Chordata; class Mammalia; order Rodentia; family Bathyergidae; genus Heterocephalus; species Heterocephalus glaber. Next base: position 9,430,062 of record NW_028258406.1, on the reverse strand, counting down.
TGGTCCACAAACTTGCAGTGGTGGCAATGGGATGTTAAAGAAGATGCTTGTCTTTGTTCTAGTGGGGGCTGACCTGGAATCACAGAGATTGTGTCCTGTCTGGAGACATTTCTCCCAGGAAAATGAGAGCCACCAAGCTATGTACCCAGTTACCATATCCTCTGAAGGAAATTGGATACTATTTTAGTGGGTACTGTAATTATTTTTAGTACAGAGGTTGGGTTCAAGTAATCTTCTTTGTGCTTTTGCATAAGTATTAGGCCTTAATATCAGAATGCAATTTATTTGTAAAATTGCATATTATATTAAATATTCTGTGTACTTTGTGTGATATAGGCTTTGTGATAGAAAATGCTGAGTTACTAAAATTTATAGAAATGTCTACAAATGGCCATATTCATAAAATGTTCCCTTTGCTATCAATGACACCTTGCATAGTTTTAGATTGATTGTTTACATTATGATTTGATGCTAACAACCAAAAATATATTGAGCTGTAAAGAAGGAAACATTGCATTGCAGCATTGCATGCTTTCCCATAATCCTATGACAATATAATTGCTGTTTAGTTAATAAGCCTAAGTACCAATGATGAATGTAAGTTTATGTATGGCATATTGATGATAATATCCGAGTATGATAAGCTGCCAAATGAGAGGCAACGAAAAAGAAATATTGCAGTCCAAATTGCACTCCAAATAACTATTTTTCTCTCTGTGCAATCAAAATTGTATAGTGTACAGTTATTTCCATAAACACTCATTGGTACTGTAGAATGAAAATAATAACTTCACATGATTCACAGCAGATGCTGATAACATAAATCTACACACCTGTGATGAATAGGATTTAGTAATTTCTCCATGATTAAAGGAAACGTATGCTTACTGTTCTACAAATGCAGTGGGTTATTTATCTTTTCTATTAGACTTGTAATTAATCATCAAGACACAAACTGCCTGATGCCAAGTAGATTTAACATTGTAGAATGCATGTTGGGGTTGGACACAGAAAGTACTGTAACATAAATGAAACACATGAAATGTTCTCCAATATTTCTTTTGTTTGCCAGAAGCATGTAAGGTAAATGAGATGCAGTGAGAAGAGTTTAAATCAGTGGTGAAAAGAGAACCTTTCCAATTCAAGCTAAAGGCCAGATTGTCTTTTTTTATACTTGTAAAGTTTTAATAGAACTATTTGGCTATTGTTAGTGAAAGACGAAAATGGCTTTCTGCTAATTTAAGTGGGTAAAGTATGCATACTTTAAACAATAACAAGATCATAAAGTGGAGGAAACACTGTAACAGTCTTCATAAGGACTGGATCAAGCTGCAGTAATTCAGAAGTCCACTAAGCAAGTGAAAGCTCTCAGCCAATTCCAGTAAAAGGTTCTAAACAGATTTTATGCAGCTGGAAATTCACATAAAGGACCCTCTGTTTCTACCTCCTTGTAATGTCAAGAGAGAAGAGAGGTTGCAGAAACATTAAAGTTGACGTGTCGTTGGTAGTGTACTGATAGGAATATGAATGAAAACATACCTTAGAACTCTACATAAAGCATGCAGTTTTTTTCCCCCAAAAATTGTTTTTCATAGATTATTTTGCAAATTAACCTCAGTATTATGCCTTCATTATGTACAGTGTTTACTTGAGTAGCTTCTTCTCTTTGCACCAGTATTTTATTAATTTACAGGAAGGTTTTAAAGATGAAGTGGGTTCAGTCCCTGAGAGCTTTATATAGAGTTGTTTATTGACCAAGGAAATCACTCCAAGGTAGAAGAAAACTGACATGTTCTATGATATAGCAGTAAGTAATTCAGAAATCTGAAATAGGAATAAACTATGGAAAGCATGGAAGAAATACAAATCCCATATTTTACAACCATTTCTTATATGGCCGTATCGGTCCATCAAAATCAGCCCCCAAATTGAATGTATTGACATTGTGAAGAAAGAGTAATTAAAATACTCAAGATATATCTGAAGTAAAACAATTATTTTATAAAAAGCTATGGAATATTCTTTATTTTTCATAGCAATGATTGAATTTTTAATGATTCTGTTTTAGAATAATGGAAAATTATGGTTCACAGGACACATACAGGCATTGCCTGTTTTATAAACAGTTTTATTACAACACAGACAAGCATAGTTCATTTATTTTCTATGTCTGCTTGTGAATTATAGTAATGAGAAGTTAGTAGTTGTTACAGTTGGTCCACCAAGTCAAAAATATTTACTATCTGTATTTTAATAATCTTAATAAATATGTAATAGATTAAATTATTTGTATTTTACTTTTTTGTGGTCACTTAAATTGTGGAAAAAGGCAGCAGACATAAATACATGTAACTATGCATAAGAACGAAGCAAGCTCTGTAAACATTTGGTGAATTCTTGATATACAACTTTTTCAAAGGACTTTCTAGAATTCCCTTTTTAAAATTTTACAAAACAATTTGGTCAATACCTTTATCTGAATGAAATTAGTTCAGAATTGAGCATTTTCTATTTGTTAACTGAATTCAATATAAGTTTTGGTTTTAAACTATGAAATGAGAATCCTTTTTATAAAATATATGCCCAGTCAGTTTCTTTTCATAGTCTGAGATGTTGAACTGGAATTTTAAAGCAATTTTTTCATAGAACAGACTTGTTTACAGTTGACTAGCCCTAGGATAGTATTATATTATTCCAACAATGCATACATTTGGGGCCAGTAAAAAATCTACTTGAAAAACTAACAACGAAAACAGGTAAGGGCATGTAAAAGTAGCTTTTTCTCCTAAAAGGTTATTCAAGTTCATAAGCTGCATGGGCATACTTTTAAAAAAAGAATTAAGAGAAAAATATTTGGTAATGATACGAGATTCAAATATATACATGTGATAATTATGTTTATACTTTTGTTCTAAATGATTTTTTACTCATCACTGGCATAAAATATCAAGAACATCTGAAAAATATTTATCAAGCAGTGTATGTTAGCTCATATATGTACGGTGTTGCATATTTAGAAAACAAATAAACATGCAGCTTTAAAAAATGTATAATGACAAAAATATTTTCTGAAAATCTTAGGGCTGTTTAATATTAATTTTCTACAGACAACAAAGAACAGAGATTAAAGTCACTTTTTGAAGAAACAGCTCACAATTTGTATTTAATAGCTTAAAATGTTATATCAGCTGCTTAAAATTTTGAGATTCTGGAGTTGTGTGTAGCTGTCTTTCACTTAATAAATCATAATTTTTTTCTAAAAAGAGTCAGAAGTTAAACTAGTTCATGCTTTCTCTCTGCCTCCTCAGTTCCATTTGCCATGCCATGTACAATATGTGCCTTTAGCTCTCTCCCTCTCCAATTATCTTCTTGACTTTGAAATTGTAGCAGAGACAATTCTGGGAAAAAAAATCTAAGTTGGGTTTCAAACTAAATAATGAGGCAGTTTGTTCAATAGGGATAGTCAGGATACTTTTGTTTTTCCCTGTGTGTAATGTTTGTAATCTTTACCGACTCTTGTTGGCATAGAGTTTTCTATAATCTCTCTGACTCAATATTTGAGAATTCTGAAAATGCATTGTATTTTCTTGTAACAAATAAGTCTGTGGTTTCTGCTCAGAGTCTGTATATAGCAAGTAACAGATAGAATTTTCACTCTGATATCCACACAAAAAAACTACTCTACACATATAAAAATAATAGTACAGATAAGATGTTCCTCTACAGATATCTCTCAGCCATGTCTAGAGGTATAACAGCCACAATCATCTCCCAAATATCCAGTTTTTAGAGGTTCTAACCAGTGTTCCATGTAAAATGCAGGAAGCAAGTGTTCAGTTTTATTTGTAGAAAACATATGAATGAGTGATTATATCCTCTAGATAATTAATTATTCATTTGTGCATTTATTAAAGTTTTTAGAAAAACTAACATGCATCCTTTGCTTTATGCCAACATTTCATTGATAAAGAATCTAGATGAATGCAGAGAAGCTGTTTTGAAAATTACATCTTTTGTCAGCAGAAACATACGTTATTTCAAAGTGAATAAGAAATCACTTCTGAGAGACTTAGGATTGATTCTTCTTTTTTAGAAAGACTAATTTGCAGAATTTTTGATGGTTAGGAATAGTGATATGGAACAGTGGTGAGAAGCAGGAGCTTGAGAGAGAAAATTTGGGCAAAGCTTAAATAAAATAAATAAATACATTTTCGTAGTGTCTGGTACAGAAAAAAAATCTAACCAATAATTATCTGCAATAATAGCAATAAATGTTATTATTACTATTACTTCTAATTTTACTACCAGTAACATAATTAGTTTGGTTTAGGGGAACATATTGGAAACAAAACACTTTATTTTCCAACTTTGGTGTCATGTATACACATGGGAAGTTTTTATATATTTGACTGATACATGCAATTGTCTCAAATAATGTCTTATGACTCAGCATGCCAGGTAATAAATTTTCACTGACTTTTGTAATTATAAACTATACAGTTTCATTTAAGATCATTGGGATTGAAGCATATTTCTGAAAACTTGGAAACTCAGTACAGAAGTTAACATTAACTGATTATTTTCCTATTCATACATTCAATTACTTCTCTACTGAAAGGCATGAGAGCTACTACTCATAGTTACCTCTCAAGAAGGGGATTCTATTTATATAGACATACAAACATAATTTAATGTAGTAGATATGAATTTCTGTCCATAAATTGAAATGAACAATTATAACTTTGCAGTTAGCCTTCACTTTAAAGCCCTAAGAGTATAATTGGATACCAGTTAAATTTCATTCTATTCATGGTCTCAGTTTTGAAAATGTCATGTCAAGTTTTCCAAGTCATTGTTGGAAGCAGAGAACATTTCAGTCATCTGTGCATTCAGGTATTTGCTGGTGATATCATGACCCAGCAGTATTCTATTATTTGAAAAATTACAGTTCTTTTCCAAAGTGACCCATGATCCTCTCTGCATGGCTTCACAGGTACTGGAGCACTCTCTAATAATCCTGTACAATGCTCTAGGACTACCAACTGATTTGAGTGTTTGAAGTGTAGAAGCCATGACTTATAGTTTCCATTTTTTTGGTTTTCAATCTAGTACATTCCTGTGTTTTGGAGGATTCTAACATATTGTTATTTAATATGGGAGGAAAGAAAAGAGAAAATATCAAGTAGGGGAAAGAAATTACTAATTTAAACATTGTCCTTACATGGGAGTCTGTGCAATAAATCCTGCCTCATATTCCTAGACCCTTCCTTATCTGCCTAAGAGATTGTGAATTTGAAGTTCTGTGCTACAAATATAGTAATATATGGAGCAACTGCTCTGAGGAAGAGAAAGCTCCTCTGCTTTCACCATGTTAGAGCAATGTGAATGCACATGTCCTCCCACAGTTATGCAAAGCTTTCTCTTATGTACAAGCTCTATATTGATAAAAGAAGTATTCAAAAAGGAGCTCAAATGTCCAGGATTCATTTTCATTGGTAGTGGCATGCACCAAATATTTTGTAAAGGATATTTGATTTGCTCGTTTGGTTCAATTTAGCAAATGAAAACAGTAAAGCTTATGAAAAATAGGACCCTTTCATTGTTCAGTGCTATGTTTGACTAAAAATCTCAAATCATTAGATAGATGGGTCATGGAGGAAAATTCAGGATAAGATGAAGCTATCTTTGACTATTCTCAAGTGGGCCAGTATATAAAGTGACCTCATATAATGCTAAATTTATAGCTGCATATCAAACTAATTACTGTATGTCAATGTAAAACTTAAATAGTTTTATTAGATTTCTTTAAGGAACACTTGATAAACATTCTATTAACAGGTATCACAAAATGTCTTGAAGTATGAAATTTGCAAGAATATATAGAGAGAATTAGTTAGAAGACTATGAATCTTCTGTTTCATCTCTTTCACCTTCAAGTTTGTATTTTTTGAAATAAGAGGTAAACTATTGTGTGACATGGGTGAGACAATAAGTCTAATATCTACCCACCTTCCTATACTCATATGTCAGACCTTAAATCTGTGGATTCTGTACCATTGAGTCACAGATGTTTAATGGGATCCAAGACATCATTTGCTCCTGTCACATTTCTAACTCCTAGACCCTGCTCTTCTCCAATTTGGAGAATACTCTCAGTCACTTTCTTATGTCCAAAAGTACTTCATTATCAAGGTAGATAGATTTTACTGGATGAATGTTCACTTGCTACACCCAATCCCTTGGTAACTTACAATATAGGTCACTTAGAGTATATTAGATAATACAGCAAACATTTGTGAATTTCTGAGTAGAACACATGAATATTTGCAGAATACACCTGCTGCTATTTTTTTAATCTCTGATTAAGTAAAAACAAAAGCAAATACATAAATACTGGCAATAGGTTATTCCTAATTATCTACTCCAAATTTGATTCATCTTTCCTTTGTACCTCTCTTGTTTGAAACATTTCAGAAAAGAAAGGTTTAATAAAACATGAAGTGGGAATGTTTAATCAAGTATATCTATGTCCTAGGTGAAGAAGCTTGCTCTTTATAAGTGTTCTAAAGAGCACTTTGTGCTAGATATTATATCATTGAGCAGTACCTCAGAGAAATTTTATGTGCCTCCTACTAAGTCATCATGAGGAAAAACAAAATGTCAAGTGGAATTTCTTTCTTTTGTGAACAATTCAACTTGATTCAGATTCCTTGAAAAAGTTAAGCAAGATTCTTACAGGTATTCTATGGAGTGGTATCTTTTTATTGAAATAAATTCAGCAGCCAAAATTAAAACAAGAATACAGTGAAATGGATCTAGAGGTGACCCATAGGTAGATTTTGACAACCTGGCTATCATGGTAGTTGAGCTGAACTCACGTTCTCTCCTGAGAACTATACTGCTATCAGATTTGATTTTCCTTTATTCCAAAAATTACATAGGAATTTCTAGTTAAAAATAAAAAAGAGATGCAAACAAAAGTATTCAATTTACTTATTTGTTAAATAGTATAGTAAATAATTGAGGAAGTTGAATGACAAATAAAAACCTACATTTTATATAGCAACTATCAAATTGTGTATTTATTATCTTCAAAAAAAAAAGAAATTTCACTTCCACTAGCAGTGTAGAATGCTCATAATAAAAATCACTCCTTGGCCAGGGATTTAGCTCAGTGGTTCTGGCACCTGCCTCACAAGCTCAAGGTCTCGAGTTCAATCCCCAGTACCAAAAAAAAAAAAATCACACACAACAAAGTATATAAAGAACAAGAATATATAAAGAACTCCCAATAGGGCTATTCCACTTAAAAGTGGGCAAAATATTTGAATAGATACAAACAAGAAGATAGAATGGCAAATACAACCAATATCATTAGTTATTAGGAAAAAAATAAAAATTAATAAGACAACACTAAAAGGCTATTGGAATGGCCCACATTTGTTTAAAAAAGAGAAAGAGACAGACAGTATTAAATGTTGACAAGAATTTAGTGTAACTAGTTTACCTGTTTTTCTGTGGAAGAACAAATTGCTAATGTGCCTTTGGAAAAATTTTCTATATACATATGAAGCTAAACTTACTCTTACCATAGAACCCAGGAATTTACTCAGAGATAACCATTGAAGTGAAATGAAGACAAAGATCCAGGGAAAACATAGTCAGAAAATTTTTATAGCATCTTTATTCCTAGTCACCAAAAGCTGTAAACCACCTGTAGGTTCACCAAGCAGGGCAGTGAACACACAAATTGTGGAGAATTGCACAAGGGAAAATTCTTCAGCAATAATGGAAAGCAAATCACTGATACATACATGCAATAATATGGATGAATTTCAAAACTGCAATGTAATGCTTAATGAAAGATTCAGAAAAACTGTGTTCTTTATGATTATAGATCTCTTTTAATTTATAAGATATCTGACACTCTCAAAAAGTTAAAAATATTGAAATAAAAGCCAAGTCATTTTTTGCCAGGTGTTAGGAATGGGAAGAGGGGGTTGGAAATATAAAGGGATATGAAGCAACTTTTGAGCATGATGAAAATAAACTACAGTGATTTGAATGGTGGTTCCAGGACCGTACAAGTTTTTCGAAATGCATAAAATTGTATTGCTTCTTAGGGTGGATTTAAATTATACTTCCACAAACCAAGGATCAAAGACAAGAGAAATGGAATAGAAAATCTTTTTTTTTTGTCTGCACTAGATAAAAAGAATCTAATGCTTAATAAACTAGTTGATTTTTCTCACAAATTACTGATGGTGAGTTATCTTATTTAAGAACTCAGTGATGGCAAATTGGTACTTGAGTATGGCTATTCATTTCATTCTAGATTCCTTTCTTATTCTGTGAACTCCATGGGAGCTTTGTATTAATGATGTCAAATGCCAGCATGTTAAGAAACATAAATGAGTAAGGGATTTTTAATTTTTAGAAAAAAGTTTGATCATGATTCCCCAAGGCTGCTTTCTCTGGGCTTCTGGGCAGTAGTATAGGAAAAAGAATGTACAACCACAAAATTGATAGAAAAATTAATTCTATAGTCAATCCTATTACTCATTTAATTTTGAGCATCAAATACTGGTGAAGTATTTAAATACAAATTAAAATACAATAGTAGGCTGTGCCTGGTGATCATGATTTTTTCTTACAACATAATTACTCTAATGCTTTATAGGCACACAATGAAAATAAAAACCAGTTTCTTCACAGATTTTAACAAATGTGTGAGTTTTGTATTTGAGGCTCAAAAGAACTAATTCAATTGCAGTAGTCAATTGACAGAAACAGATATTGTTGACAAGATGATGAGTATTAAAAAATTAAGAATTGCTACCCATTTAATTTTTTATTTTAATTTAATTTCAATTTAATCATTGAGTGTATTCATAAAAGTCCTGGCAACATTGACTTTGGAATATATTTCTAAAGGAGATTATTCACCCTCTAATCTTGCATCTGTTCTCATAAAATACATAAGAACTGTGCAGGTTTAGGGCAGATTGCTAGATTGCTCTGAGTGTTTATTTTCAATATCCAAATGTGTGACTATAAAAAAGTTCATGTTTTAGACAACAATTTGTCTTTAATCTTTTATAGCATGCATGAATTTTTATATCAATCTGTTTCAGAATGAAGCATATTTTATCCAGAAATGGTATGTTTTGAAGAATAAGGTGATGGTCAATCACTTTTCATTATGTTCTGTCAAGCCCATAACACGAAGCTTAAATATTAGTAACATTAACCTTTAAAATGTGTGTGTATTATATTTTTTGCACTATTGGGTATTTTTCTTATTAAAGTAGGAAAAATATACCACTTATTTTAAAATAAGAATTATTACATCTTTGTCTTTTAATGCAAATGTACATTATTTAAGGGTAAAGAATTAAAGTCACTTATCTAATTATTAAAATTCTCAATTATATTATTTGATCTACATGCAACCCTATAAAGCCTATTTTTTCTCTTTTAGCTTTTATTTGTTTGCAAAAAAACACAAGTACTTTAGGTAATAATCAATTTTTTAAATTATTAGGTTGTACAGACTAAAATTTTTCATCAAAGGTATACTACATATAAAAAATCTTTTCACAGTTAGCCCTGGAGATATAAAAATTTTTCAGGCATTTCCTATTCTGCATTCAAATACAAAATGTGTTTACTTTTTAAATTAAAAGATGTGAAAATTTAGAGCTCAGTTTCCAGTAAAAGCTGTTTTTCTATGCAGACAATATTGATTTTATCACAGTCTTATGAACATGTGAAGGTGTAATTAGGTATTTGCTGAATTACTTTCATAAGGTGCTTTTGCAGGCCTACGGATCAAAAGGAATCCTTCCTAACAATTTCCAGACCAGCATTTAACACCTACTTCTGCACTGAAACCCTGATGAACTTGTACATAAAGCTGAAATTTTAATTTTATCTGTAGCCTTATTAATTCAATGCTAGCATAAGATTTTCAAAGTTGATTTGAATTTTGCATTGATTGCTTTAATTGGTACATGGGCATATCCCCCATTGACTTATCCTCTATCAAGTAATTTTGCAGCTTGCTTACTTAGTCGAAAACTCTGTCCTATAGTTGCATGCTCCCCTCATGGAAATTACATTCAGGCAGGTTAGTCCACACAGCTAAATGACTCATGTTGGTTTTATTGTTTCGTAATCTCTACTTAGTATACATTTTATTTTTAACCTTACATCCTTTATTTGCCAGTGAGGATCATTTTTTTCCTTTATTAGTTAAACACATATTCTTTACTTTGGGTGATTATTTTGAAAATGGAATGAGAAAATTATATTAACTCTATGCCACAAAATTTTAAAGGGCCTAAAAAATTAAATGAATTATAACTCTTAGTCATTTTCACATGGTAAGATATTTGGCTGTGTCCTCATAACTCTGGAGAGTTTTTGACATTTGCTACTTTGTAGGACAAATAGAAATGACCTCCAAGAGTATGTCTTTGTCTTCATCTATAATTCCAAATAACCATGCTGATTATTTCCTTATCAGATTAAACTGAGCAATCCATGTTATTTAAGAACATATATTGCCCTTAGCATAAGTCTAGAGTAGAAGAGTAAATAGTAGGTTGTTCCTAGCTTTCTTTTGCCTGAACATTACCTTTTCTCCACTTGGCTGATTAAAGAAGTAAAAGGAACCCTTTTGACCAGTTGCATTACTACTTTTAAAAAGAAAATGTTCAGTGGGAAAGAGAAAAAATGGGAAATGAAAAAGGATGAGGAGAAAGATGAAGAGAGAATTAGTTCCTCCTGATATTATTATTATTATTATTATTATTATTATTATAATGAAGACAGGAATATCAGGATCCTAGAGAAAAGGTTCCAAGTTTTTCACCTATAAGACTGTAAAATGCTCATGGGATTTTTATATTTATCCCTCTTCTGCTCCATTCTCATTGAGGAAATAAAGCCATCCAGGAAAGGTTCCACATCGGAACTCTTTTAAAACCCTACATTTTTTTTCAGCAATAGCATTGCTAAGATAAAATATGTTGAACAAAGCTTATAAAATACATTTTTTAAAAGGTAATATTGATGAAAATCTATACATTCCACGTAATTTAAAGTCACAAAACGTAGAGTAACTAGTTAATATTCAGACCCAAAAGGATAAGGTCTTCAAAGAAATTAGACATAAAAGAAAATACAATTTATGATTTCTGATCACAGAGAGCCAGTGTTGTGCAATGTTTAAGAACTCAGGCTCTGGAGTCCACATATTTGGTTTTAAATTTCAGCTCCACCATTAGCTGTCTGGAAAAGGACAAGTTTATTAACTGTCTCAAATCTCAGTTTCCTTATCTATCAGACAGAATATAAGTAGTTTTGCCCCCACAGAGAAGTTAAATGAGATAATAAATTATCTCAGAAAAATTAATTTTAAGCAGATTTTTTAATATACATGTTGAATATTCTAGGCATGTTGAATACTCAGTGAATGGTATGAAATAGAGTATTGCCACACAAATGAAAATGGTATTCAATTATTTCATTCAATTATTATTTTTGTGGGCAGAATCTACCTTAAAGAGTTGGTTTAATACATCCATGTTGTATTTGATTCAGCCAATGCTTGCTGAATTCTTAAAAAGTGCATGAATAAGAGGTAAAACTTGTTAAAGACATTGTTATGGCTTGTATTGAGATGACCCCCTAAAGCCTCACATGGAATCCTAGATGGAGGCTAGATCTAGGCTGGGATCAAGGATGTGATGCTGGGATTGATTTGCAGTGCAATGATATGAATAAGGGTGTGAGTCCTTCCCACCTTCAAGGCGGGTAGCCTGGATAAGAATGTAAGGGACAGAAAGAGCTGCTGGTGTCTACCTTTACCACTTGCTGCTGCTGTTGCTTGTATTCTGTGATGCCCCTCTGCCACGCCACCCTGCCTTAGAGCCAGCAAACTATGAATTGAAACATCTACAAACTGTAAGCTAAATAAACCTTTCCTCCTTTAACATTGGGTGTTGGTATTTTGTCTCAGCAAAAAGAAAAATAACTAAGAGAGTTCAATCCTTGCAAACAGCTTATCATCACTTGAAAAAGATAAGATTATAATTTTTGATTCTCCAGACTGACTACCTAATTCTGCTTCAAAATCCATCTGATGAACATGAATGTGTTGCCTCCCAGACAGTAAAATGGCAGAGAAATAAAGAGCAAGTTCTTGAAATAAATTGTCTGGGTCTGAATTCCAACTCTGGAAATTACTAGCTATAGCATATGGCTTTGGCTTTGTTTCTATGTCTGTTAAATGGGGCTACAAAATAGTACTCATCTCACAGAGCATTAGGATTAAAGAGAAAAATCCTTGTGAAAAAGTAAAATGATAAATGCCAGAATATTAATTTATTTCCTCATTACTGTGAGGTTTCTGTTTTATGCATTAGCTAAGTTTCATGGGAAATTGAGAGCTTCTGATTTCTATGAGACTAGATTAAATAAAGATCCAGATTTTGTCAATAGGGTGCTTAATTAACCAGACTAGATAAGAGTATCAATAAGCTCTTAAAAGAAGCTTTGCTGTGCAGAAACTTAAGCAGAACAGATAGGAACTACAGGTAAATGACTAAGCATGCACTGCCTATTTCAGGGGATTATTTCCAGATGCATGGTCACTGTCTCAGTGAACTCTGATGCAATCAAATAATAGTATCTTCCTAGAGGCTCTTAAAACTCCTTTGCACTATGCTATACAATTTTGGCCCCAGCTTGTGAGTGTACCAGAAGTTGAAGTTGAGCTGAAAATCCCTTGTTAGGAATGCAAAAGACACTTTTCAACAGTAGTGATATTGTGGATATTCTTTCAAATTCACATCATCAGATATGAATGAAACATCTATTTTCTCCTATTGTCGCAGCCTCTTAGGCATACTAGAGATGGCAAGATATGTTCTTCAGAGGAGTGTGGTGGCTTCTGCAAAAATTAAAGTCTCCAGGCCAAGGACCTGATTCCTGTAGATGCCCTTACTTGTTCTCTCTTGGCCTCCACAGGCTGCTAAATTTTAGGTACAATTGTTCATAATTTTCATATCCCTATCCTCCTCAGATAGAATACTGCTGTCTTTCTCATTCAAATCATTTTTTCCACCACCACTCAAGAAACACTGACTTTTAAACATTCTATCTGACTACTGGGCAACTAATCACGATAGTTAATTCTGTGAGTTTAAGCACTTTTGGGATATCAGTTTACAATTCAGATTTTAAAAACTAAAATAACACAATTGCAAAGAATCTGTTACATTGTCAAAGTTGAAAATTCTCAATATGATGATTTTTTCCACTTTCTATTAGTTTTCCTTTAAAAATCCAGATATAAAAATAACTAATGCATATATTTTGTGGGATTGTGCTTTTTTAAAGTTCTCAATTTTATAAAGCATTAAAATGGATTTGGTATCAACACTAAGGACTCCTGCTGTAAATGTTACCAACCTATCAGCTGTCATGACTGTGTCATGGAGATTCACCTCTAAAAATATCTCGTACAAAAGTGAAGGAGACATTTGCAGACAATTTTGTCATTTAGACATCATTTTATGATACACAGCCAGATCCTAGCTGTTCTGCTCATTATAAACTGATTTCTTAAATTTAGGGAAACTTAAATTCTCTAATTAAATGCTGAATATCTATGCATGCACTGTCTTTGGTGTTCCTTTGACTTACTTGTGTAGCGCTTTGTGATATTGTTATTTCATCCTGCCTTTTTTGCTTTTAAAGATTTGTTTGTGCAGTTTGACTGTTTACTTTTTTTAAAAGCAACAAAGCCACTGTGTTCCAAATGTGTAATACATTACTCAATACACCTTAGCTCTTACAAATTAAAGAAGTAACGCAGCTTTTACAAATTAAAGCAGTAATGTAAGTAGTTTCACCTTTGAATTTCTGGGTTCAATAGAAATTGTGGACATAAAAACAATATTGCATAATGACCCTGCTTCTTCCATTTTGGCAATTGCTACAAGTGCCCCGGGTAAAAGGAAGGGATCGGTGACCTTGATAACTCTTGTACTTCCTTCCATCCTTACCCTAGTCTGCCCATGTTATGGGATGGCGAGGATCAAGTACCTCCCACTCAGTGCTAGATTCCTGTCCTTTCCCATCTCCAAGCCTAAATTTCACCCTTCTGTTCTCACTGAGTTTCTAAATAAGAGGTTAGAATGATTAGCCAATAAGCTATCTCGAAAATCTGTAGTAGTAAAATATCACAATGTACCAAATTAATAGGCACAATTGTTATGTGTTAAGAAATATTTTCAAATTTTAAGAGGATAGTACTATTGATTACCTTGAATTGATCAAGTCATACTTTATGCATTTATTAAACTAGCACACTATACCTCATAAATTTGTATACATCAAATTATATAGGTACGCTTATATAGAAAATATGTGTGTATTATATATATTATGTGTATATTATATATAAATGTTTTCTCTCCATTTCCATTCAATTTTAATTTTTTCTACTCTTCCAAATATTAGTACATGCTTGTTTTTCTGTTGCATAGAGAAGACAAAAATTAAAAATAACCAATAATAAGCAACAATCATTTTATGTTTGCCTTCACCTTGCTTTTATCTGCCCATGTGTTTTTCATGTGTAGTGTTGGGTGGGAGAGTGGGAAAAGAATGAGGAGAGAACTTGGATTCTGCAGGGAGAGGAGAAATTGACAGAGCCTGTCTGAAAGGGATTTTGGAAATGTGAAATTCTCATTGAACTAATCACTAAAAGTGGATTTGAATTTGAGGAATGAACACTAGTACTGATTTGATACAGGGCAAGGAAAATGACTAGCCTTACAGGAAAGACATACTGGTTCAGAGTCAGAAACTTAATCCAATATACCACACTCATAAAATCATTCCTCCAGCTGTTTTCCCTTGCTCTTTAAGGGCACACCATCTCTGAGAACCCCAGCTTGAACTGTCAGTTGTCTCCACAGAATTGACTCCATTTTCTTTTTGAAATGTTTCTCTTTATTCTTGCCACTATTCACAAAAGTTCTATGAGTATAGCTTCCATCCCAATCTAAATTAATTTCTATTTATTCCTGTTCCACCACAAAATTAATCATCCTAAAATGCTACTTAAAGGAAATTCCTCAAATCAGACACCCTGGATGTAGAGAAACTTGACTGCCCCTTTTGATATTTAAGTACATCAATAGTCTGTTAATCAGACTTTATAGGATAGTTGACTTAATAATTTATCCAACTGTTCTCCATTAGTTATCTTCTTCTACAAAAACTGAGAATTTTCCTAACTGGACATAGCTGAAGATGGTTTACATTACAATGATTTGCAAAGGGGACATTTAATCAGAAGCAGAATCTAAGACACGAGACTAAATATACTCTACATATCAACTGGCCAGTCAAGTGTTAGCACAGGATGTAATTACTTACCTGTAGAGAAGTAAAATTAGTTTTTATACTCAAAGGTCTTCTTTACTCTCCAAATTATTATCCTGGGCAGAGACTCTCACAAAGTGTGGCCTCCACACTAGAACACTATCAATATCACTTAAGAACATGTGAAAAATGCAAATGCTCAGGCCTCCTGAGACCCACAATCTGTTTTAGCAAGTCTTGCACATGATTCTAACATATGCTAGCCCTTGAGGAACACTACATTAATGTCCAGCAATTCTGAGCTCAGTTTTTAAAGGAAGTGAAATTGGTGTAAAGAAATTGAGTACTCCTTTTTAGGTCATAAATGATATATAAAAATGTGACCTTGAATTATCATTATGCATCACTCTTAATAATATGAAACGCTGTCTAAAATTTTTTTGAAAATAAACTTCACAAGACCTATGCTTTTAAATACCTACCTACTTACATATGTAAATGTATCTATATGTTCAATATTTTCTTCCAGGCAAAATTTGAAGAATTATTCAAGTGTATACTCCTGCAACTCTTAAAAATGAACTTAGAGGTATTATTAACTTCCTGTTTTATATATAAATAAAGCAGCACACACAATGCAAGTAACCTACCCATAGTCATAAGCTAGTTGAGAAAAAGCAGGGATTTGTACCCAGGAAATATAAAGTGCTATGCTTTTAGCTATTACTTTCTGTTACCTATTTAATAAGTATTTTCTTATTATTTTGAAAGTTTTGTTTTTAAAAACACATTGATCTCATCACAACCAAAATTTTGAACACTTATGTAAAACATCCCTATTGTCTTATTTAATCTTTACCTTTAATTTACACTAGCTACACAGTGGACCCTTGACTTACGAACTCAATTAGTTTTGGACATTTTGTTGTAACTAAGTCAATACCGCTGAGATCTGGATGTTTACCTGGGTACATGCTATAGGTAACAAAAGGCAGATGAATTTTCTATTAACCTAATTAATCCAAGTTGTTTGTAAGTCAGTCTGGTCATAACTTGAAGGTCCACTGTATTGAGACTTAGTGAAGACACTGAATGTTAAATATAAAAATCAAATTATTTATAGACTAATTTACTTTCCAAAATTTTATCTTCTAAGGATAATATACAGAATACTCTTCTACAATGTAGTTAATATATTTTAGTATTTGTAAATACCAATATCTAATATATTAGAAATAAATTACAAATTGAGTTAGTACACAGATTGCAAATGGAATCATTATTAGCTACATATTCAACACTGCTTTACAGTATGTCAAAAATGTAAATCTGATGCAAATTGACAAGAACAAACATTCAGTAGATTGTCTGGACCAATAATTAAGTTATCTTGAAATTAAAAAAATAGATATAAAGTTTTTCATTTAGTAAATATTAGAATTAGGGAAATTTTTTAAAAGTCATTTCTCCATCTTTTTTTTTTTTTGGTACTAGAGATCGAACTCCGGTCCTTGTGCTTGTGAGACAACCACCTGAACCACTGAGCTAAATCCCCGACCCCAACCCATTTTAATAGTGTCTTAAAAATGTTGGTAATTCCTTCCCCATCGTCCAGTGCAAAGACATTTGAAAATAAATTCAGTAACTCGAAAATACTGTGAAGGTAAACTGCCTCTTGAGAATTCAATCGGCATTTGATTTAATGTTGACTATTTAATCATATTATAAAGTTCTCCGACAGGCCTGCATAATTGCCTCCTTAGCAGAAAAGAGTAAACAGCTTACCTTGCAACTCCAGCTCCTTAAGAAGCCCATTACATTCCTGAAGACATCAAAAATTTGTCAGCACTTCCATTATCAACCTCCGTATCCTAGAGTTGATAGCTCACTGTAAAATTTTACTGTGGAACTAAAATTGACATTTAGTATTTTGACCACGGAATAAGTGTGATCATGCCCTGGGAAGGAAGGTGAGGTTCTTTTCCATGCAATTCAAATTAACTAAATTGTTATTTCCTGGAATGTAGCAATTCATCATAATAATCACCGCCACTTATTTAGTACCTATTTTCTAATAGGCACATTATAAACACAATATTCAATTTCTTTTAGCCACTTCAACAAAGAAGGTGGTATTGTCCTGAATTTGCAGATGAGGAAACTAATGCTTAGATGGGTGAAGTCATTTTCCAAGCTCACATGGTCAATCAACATGAACATGAACTCAAATACAAGTTCAGTTTACCATAGAGCTTCATACTATGGAATTGCTGATTAACCTCCCCCATCTGTGGGGAAAGAGGGAAGAACAAGAGCTATGAAAAATAGGATCTTTGCAATTCAACAGCCAACCAATTTCACCTCAATTGCCAGAGGGGACTGTCTCATTCCACACCCAATTATAGCTCCTGTGGATATTTTTGCTGTCTATCTTGAAGGGAAAAATTATACTAATAAGTCAGGATTAGAAAAAGACATTCCACTCATTTGACAGCATGCCATGTTTCTGTAACAAACAATGATTTGATTAGAGAAAATGAAATTTGGAAATAATCACTTTGGTACAAAATATTAACTAATTGGTATAGGTGTTTTTATTAAAAAGTTCACGATAGTTATAATTCACTATCTTAAATAACAATCTTCTCCCACATATGTTCTTTATGACTTCTTGAGCAAAACTCTGTAAATACTGCTCACAGAGAAAGTTTAGGCACCTGACATCTAGACTAATATGACAGATCACATCGCTCAGCATGTTGGAAATTCATTTTAACTCACAAATACATCTAAAATGGTTCTGTAAGTGCTGAATAGTGTTGATGGCTATGCTAATTCTATGGCATCTTGGCTTTAGGGGTGAAAGCAAATTGCATAGAAAAGAAAAATTATGTTCTTGTTTTAGGAGGCAGAATGGTGTTAGCCTGACCGAAAATTTGCTTTCTGTTCATTGTTTTCATGCTTCCAGTTATGTCCATAACATCATCAACATCAAATTTTATTAAGTGTCCACCAGGTGAGCAGTACTGTAGGCTTTGTCCTCAGAGTACAGGCAGGGCACAGTCAAATCTCAGTGCACCCAGTTTGTCCAGTGCATACTGATTTGATCTTTGAGCCTGTCTTCATGATAAATTGTGAAGTTAACAAATGGGAATGACTATGCAGTAATCAGATGTGAACACTTAACAGCAAGAATAGCCCAATTGCCTCTAGACAAGCACTTTAAAAGAGTACCTTTGACTTCCATTCCAGGCTCCAGTATACTTTAAATCCATAAAGGAGGCAATGCCATGAAACATTTCATCAGTGTAGATGTAAGGATAACTGATTCTCAAGTCCAAAGGTACTAATTTCATAGGGGCAGGCTGATTTTTCAAATTTTGACTGGAAGGATCAATTAAACTGATTAGAAATCTTTGGATGGTGTTTAGATTTCAGGTATAAACTTGATTAGCTCTTATTGCTATACACTGTGGATAATTGGGTAGTGGCTGAAATAGAATGTGTATAACACAAAAATTATAACCACTACTTTCAACCCCCCAAACTGGATGTGTTTACTTACCTAAGGGAAGGTGAAACTCAAGAACATACTGTATTTTATTTCTTTTTCTTAATTTTCCATTTTATTAGTACACAGTGCAGTACATAGTAATTATATTCACTGTAGGGAGTTGATTCCTGAATATCACACATCTTAATTCTTTTTCATCCCTTTCCCCTCTTCTTCCTCCCCCTTCCCTTCTCAGTCATGTTTCTTTTTGAAAAAGATCTCTCTGTTTCTCACTAATCTATCTTATATTTAGTTCTTTATTTATATTTTGGTCTTTTCATATAAAAGAAACCATGTTATGTTTAAGCTTTTGTGTCTGGTTTATTTTATTTAACATCGTGGCCTCAAATTGCATCCATTTTCTACTCATATTTATCCTTCTTTATGGACAGTAGTTTGCCATTGTGTATAAATACCACATTTTCTTCATCCATTCATCTGTTGATAGACATAAAGGCCATGTAAAAGATTTAGCTATTATGAACTGTGGTGCTATCAACTTGGGTGCACATGTGTCACCGCAATATGACGCCTTTCACTCTTTAAGGAAGATACTTAGAAGGGGAAGAACTGGGTCAAATGGAATTTTTAGATTTAGTTTTTTGATAAATCTCCTTAATGATTTTTACAGTGGCTGTACTAGTTTACATTCCCACCAACAATGTAGAAGAATTACTTTTCTCTGCAGCCTCACCAGCACTTATTATTTAATTTTGTGATGATAGCCATTTTTTCTGGAGTAAGATGGAATCTTCTTGTTTTAATTGGTCATTTCTATAAATGCCCAGCAATTTGAACATTTTTCCATGTATTCATTGGCCATTTGTAATTCTTCTGTGAAGTGTCTATTCATTTTAGTTGTCCATTTTTTGATTGAGTCTTTCATTTCAGGAAGTCTCATTTTTTCAATTTCTTTATATGTTATAGATATTAGTCCTCTGTCCAAGAAATAGCTGACAATTTTGTTATTATGTATTTTGTCTTTTCACTCTGTTGATTGTTTTCTTTTATGTGGAGAAGTTTTTTAATTTGATAAGGTCTCATTTGTTGATTCTTGATTTTATTTTTTGTGCAATTCAGAAAGTTTTTTCCTATACTTCTGTTTTTAAGAGTTTTACTTTATCTTCCAGCAGATTGGATGTTTCTGTTTTAATATTTAGATCTTTTATCTATTTTAATTTTGGTTTTGCGTATGGTCAGGGACATGGGTCTAGCTTTAATCTTCTTCACGTGGATAACCAAAAAGCACTCTATATTTTTAAAAAGGACAATTACCACTGAAAGAAGTAACTTTCCAGCAAAGACAATCAGAGAAGTTCTGTTGTTGGCAAGCTAAATGATTTTCTCACAAACACAGCAGCAGACACAAAAAGATATGAATTTATATTCTTTTTTCCTGAATAAAGTTACACCAAAAGAGGTCCAATGCCTACTTTGTTTAACTTTTATATTTTGTTTATAATTTCCGAAATCCTGCCTATGTATATATCACAGGTCTCTACGATATGAGAGACTGAGTAGGCTCATTAGAAAACCTATATCCTGGATTTAAAAATTAAAATGATTTTAATGTTTAAATCTGTATCAAATCAACTTTTCTTTTGTCATTTCGCTTGTCTATGTCTGACCTCATTGCAGCTTTTTGTACCTTATCAGTTCTACTAAATCAGAATTTTTCCCAAAACTAATAGCTGACTTGGAGTTGCTTTAATTCTACTTTTTGTCCCTCACTCAAATAAATTTTAGAGCAATGCCTCATGGAAAGAAGCTGAAGAGCATACCTTGAGGACAAATACACGTGTCTGGGTTCTTGGTGTTATACCTGATAAGGTCTTGTCTGGGCTCAGAGGTACCAGAATCTGAAGGTCCAATGCCTACTGAGGTGATAGAATTGCCTAACTAGAAATGGGTATGGACCAAGAATCCACAAACGACAGGCAATCTTCCATTTTGATGACTCAAAACTTCTAATTCTGTTCCTACATAGAGGAGTTGTGGAAGCTGATGTAACTTATAATGATGTTTAATATAGTATAAGCTGGCTAATAGCTCATCAGACCCATTTCCTTGTCTCTCTGGGCACACACTAGTCCACACTTTGGAGCTACCTTTGTTGGTCAGTGTGGCTGTTACTGGCCTTGGGGTCTTTCCAGGTTCTTATCCTGAACAAAGAATTAGACAAGACATGAATAAAAGGTAGCTAGGATATACATTTATTAAAGTTGGAAAAGAAATACACTCTACAGAGTGAGAGTCAGGAATCTTCCTAGATTCCTCCCCCCACGCCGTACAAAGCAGATATTTGAGTTGGTCATCCTATCAGAAGCTCACTTGGCCTGATGTCAAATCTAAACTATCCTATCAAGGACAGATAGTTTCAAGGCAGATGTAAATGAAGAATTGAAAATAGCACTGTCTGATTGGTCCCAGTACAATGTAAAAAAGTCATTCTGGATTGTATTCTGCACATGTGTGCTGGGAGTCCAACACTGACAGGTTAGCCCACTTGCTCCACCCATTCACACTGCCCTAATTTCCTGTCTCATGGCCATGTGATTGACTTCTGGCCAATGAAATCTGCATTGACTTGATGAAAACTGTCTTCCTATCTGGCACATAAAATCCTCCTAACCTAAACTCTCCATACTCTTCCCTCACTTTACAAATTTGAGGCAAATACCAATAATAAGTTTGGGACTAACAAAGTGAAAATTATAAATACACAAAACAGAATGAACCAAAATCCCTATTTATCATTTTGGCAAGAGTATTGAGCCAATCAGAAAAATTAGTTGCAAACTTCATAAGAATGAGAAACAACAGTCAAAAGTAGGATAAGACTAAAATGTTGGATTCATATCTTTCAATAGCTATCATTACCTAAAGTGGTGTGGATATTTGCTTGTTGAAATAAGGTACTGTCAAAACAAAAATCAAATTGAGTGGTAGTGATTTAGTGGTCAAGAAACAAATAACAAGGAAAATGGGGTTTTAAAATAAAAAATTAAAGACTTGAAAAATCAAGACTACTCTTCCAGTGTTACCACATAGAAAAACAGAGAACAAAGATTAAAAAGGGAAGGTTTTGTTAATCATACATAAATGATTGAACAAAGTCCATTCTAAAGCTAAAGTGAAAGGGGAAAAAAAGAGGCTTAGGCATTGTAGATTAATAGGTGGTCACAAATCTTGCGAGAAAGCAAGAAACAGAAAATGTCAGTTTTATGGAAACCCAGAATCCAAAAAAAAGCAAAACGATGCAAACAGTCAGACTACACTTCTGATTCTTATTCGCCAGATCCATATTGTAAAAGTTCTGGAATTCTATGAAGCAAAATAAATATCTAGTAGTATTATATTGAGTGATGCTATTAAGTGGTGCTTGAATTTTAAAATATCTTTAAATCATGTAGAGGAATCAAAAATCTCCATTGATGAGTAAAGGATGTAATGTTGGATGTATTTCTTCTGTAAATCTGTGTTTAACAGAAGAAAGATAAAAAGAAGAGAATATTGAAAAACACAACATATTTTCAATGGGATTTGATGTCTCCATGGTTAAATTGCATTAGTGAAATAGCCATAATTCATCAATATATTATATTTTTATTAATTAGTTTTCATTATCCTTTCACACAATATGTGCCCTACACTCATCCCTCTAACACAAATATTAGCTAACCCAAATTTCTATTTAAACTATTGCTTAGAGAAGTAACTTTACCAACAACCCAGTGAGTTGTTTTAGTTGGAAGCCATAATCATTGACTTCTCTTTCCTCCACTTCCAAGCCACCTGTCAATTACCAAGTCTGTGAATTCTAACTTTAATTATCTGAGGAAGCTACCCACATCCCTTCATTCTCCTTTCATTCTCCTTCACAAGGAACATTATTTCTTTCCTACTTTAATCATTTACACTGATCTCCCATGCTCTCATCTTACTCCTCTTCAAACAGTTCTTTACTCTGAAGTCAGAAGATCTTTATAAATTGCAGTTTCTTCCATCAATTCCCTGATTACACTTTCAATGCCTCACTATTGCTCTACAGATAATAACATCCCTTAACATTGCTTAAAAAGTCTTTTTTGGTCAGATAACTTCTAATCTTGCCCATCTTACCTCACAGGCAAAAAACACTTCATATTCAGCTTCACAAAATTCTTAAAGTACTTTTCTATCACATAATGATCCTGTTCACCAGTAATTTCAAGCCTATGCACTTTTTTGAAAAATAGACCTAATATTTCTTTTGTGACGCATGTCATCTTTTAAAAGTTTAACTTTATTCCACCCTTATCTCAACTACTCTTAGTAACCCTTGGCTAGTAAGTACCCTCTCTTCATGCTTTCAAATTCCTCCATTTGCTCATAATCACAGTTCTGATGGCATGGTGAACAGTAGCTGCCTCTTAACCAACATGTATCATCTGTCTTGAGGGGAAAAAACAGGTCTTACATTGCAAACATTGAATGAATTTGCTCCAAATAATAAATTGCAGCTAATTTTGTGCTGAACGAGTGACCAAAACATATTCAAGAAGGACTCTCTGCCAGGTGGAGAGGATTTAAAAAAAATAATTCTGTTTAGAAATTCTCTACTACAAAACACTGAAGAGTTGTTGGTTCTTTGAAAGAATAAACTAAGTAAACAAACCCTTAGCAAATCTAACCCCCAAAATGAGAGAAGACACTTTTTTTTTTTTTTTCATTGAGACAGGGTCTCATTGTGTAGCCCAGTCTGGTCTCGAACTCACCAAAATTCTCCTGCCTCAGCCTCCCTGGGATTACAAGTGTGCCCCACCAAGGCTGGCTTTTTTTTCATTTCCTGAAAACAAGTTTTATTTAAATAGGGACTTAAATGCATTGCATAATATCAAAACTGGAAGGGAGAAAGAAAACCAAAACCAATCTGTTACTTCTCATAGCATTGGGCAGCTGCTGTAAATTGCAAGCTCTGTAGCCTGCTACACTGGTCCTGTGGGTCAGTGTTTGCTTCTTTGTCAGGAGTGTAACTGGCCTGTGCTGTGGTTTCAGTGCCTGTTAGTGAGGATGTCAGGGAAAGACCTCCGTGCAAGGACCTCTGTCTCACTGCCTTTCTGGAGGAAAGGTGGCCAGAGTTTGGTTCCCCAGTTGGGTTAGACACCAGTCTCTTTACTACTAAAGGCTCCTTCTAATGGCATAGCTATGCTGCCGCCTCACCCCAAGCTCTGGTGACCTTCTAGGGCAGGGCACTGAGCAAGAGAGAGTGCCCAGACACAGCTGCCTGCGTCTCCATCTCAGGACTTGCTGAAACATCACGTTATTGCTCTGCTTCAGGCTGCACACTGCTAGGTGCCTACTTTGTGACCTCTGTTCAAATGAGGGACTTCCAGGCTAGATAGCATGGTTCTTTTCCAATTTACTGCATGAAGGTGTTACACTAGTCCAAGTGAAACCAGACCCCAAATGGTTACATTGTATAAGCTGTGAGGATTTTAAACAGAAGGGGAAATTCTGCTCATTGAAAGGAAATCTTCACTTAAACTCCAATGAGCCAAGAGAATTTAACACCCATGAACTTTCATCTTAACTTCCGTAGCTAGTCCCTCCTCTACCAGGAAGGGGCACATGTTCTTGTGCTGGTCACCCTGAAGCTGAATTACTTCTCTGTATTCTGGATGCTCCATTACAGTGCCATTGCAGGCAAATTAGAAATAAAAAGATGAAATCACAATAAAAAGATTATTAGCACCTACTTCACAAACTTGTATACCAATACATCTCAGAATTCAGAAGATATGGGTTGATTTCCAGATACATATGAATCACCAAAACTGAACCAAGAAGATTTAAAACCCCTAAATAACCCATTAACAGGCAATGAATTTGAAGCAGTAATTTTTAAAAATCCACCAAATGTGAAAAGGCTGGTTCCAGATGGATTCACCACCAAACTCTACAAAAATTTCAGAAATGTTCTAACACCAATACTCCACAAACTTTTTAATGAAATTGAAAGGGAAGAAGTATTCCCAAACTAACTCCTGGAAGCTACCATTGCCCTGATTCCAAAACTACACAAAGATCCTACCAAAAAAGAGAACTATAGACCAATCTCTTTAATGACTACAGATGCAAAAATCCCCAACAAAATATTGGCAAACAGGATGCAATAAATCATCAAAAAGATCGTACATCACGACCAAGTATGGTCATTCCCAGGATGCAAGGATGAGTCAACAGACACAAATCAATAAATGTAAAACATCATATAAACAGAAGCAAGGGCAAAAAATTGCATGATCATCTCAGTAGACATAGTAAATGCCTTTGACAAAATCCAACATCCTTTCACAATAAAAACATTGAAGAAAATAGGTGTACAGGATGTTATCTCAATTCAATAAAAACCATTTATGTCAAACCTACTACTGACATCACATTAAATGGGGGAAAACTGAAAGCTTTCCTTCTAAAATCAGGAACAAGACAAGGAACTTCCACTACTACCACTTTGTTTAACATAGTACTCATAGCAAGAGCAACTAGGCAAGAAAAAAGAAATAAAAGAAACATGTATAGGAAAGGAAGAAGTCATTATTTGCAGATGACATGATCCTCTACATAGATGACCCAAAACAAATCCAGCAAAAGATCTGAGAATCAACAGACAAATTCAGTAATATAGCAAAACGCAAAATCAACACGCAATAATCAATAGCATTTCTGTATAGTATTAAGAAACCTAGTAAGACAGAAATTTGGAAAAAGGTACCATTCACGATAACACCAAGAAAAATTAAATATTTAGAATTAACCTAACCAAGGAAGTGAAAGTCCTCTAAAAAACAAAACAAAACAAAAAACAAACTGCAGCTCTGAAAAAAAAATGAAGAAGACATCAGAAAATAGAAAAAATATCTTCTGTTCCTGGATGTGCAGAACCAATAAAGTCAAAATGGCGATACTTCCAAAAGTGATACACAAATTTACTGCAATCCCAACCAAAATTCCAAAGGCATTTTAGAAATGCTGTCAAATTAATCCTGGGTAAAAAGACCAAAGTGGGAAGCTTCACAATCCTGTACTTATAGTTATATTACAAAGCTACTGTGATAAAAAAAAGAATGGCACTGTCATAAAAATAGACATGAGGACTGGTGGAACAGAAGAAAGGATGCAGAAGCAACCCCATGCACATTCATCTATATGACCTTTGACAAAGGGACCAAAAACATACACTGAAGGAAAGATAGCCTCTTTAATAAAGAAGGGAATAAATTTAATAAATATTGAGAAAACTGGCTAACTACATGTAGAAGATTGGCTCTAGGACTATATCTTTCACCATGTACTAAAATAAAATAAAAATGGATCAAATAACTAAATGTTGAAACAACAGAAGCACTTAACCTGATGGAAAACGAAATAGATAAAACTCGTGAAGAAAAAGGCATAGGCAAGGACTTTCTGAAGAAACCCAATCGAACAAAAAGATAATACAGAGAATAAACAAATGGGATTGTATCAAATTAAAAAGCTTTTGCACAACAAAATTAACAACCAATAAAGTGAAAAAACAACCTAAAGAATGGGAAAAATTTTGCCAGCTATTCCTTTGACAGAGAACTAATATCTAAAGTATATAAAGAACTCAAGAAAATTATACCCTGGGAGCCTTCTGGGCCACTCTACCATTGCCCGAGCACCAAGGAGGAGAGCTCCACACAGTGCTGAGGAGGTGAGCTGCACGGGCACCAGCAGCACACTCCTTCACCCTTGAAATGAGAAGACACATAAACAAGTTTCAAAACCAGACTTTCAGATCACCTAAAACAACCCCCAAGGGAAACAAGATGGAAGAGATGGAAAAATCTGATACTCAATCACCTGGACTCCCTGAACTGGCAACAAAAGAGGATCTGGAAAAAAATGAAATCAGAGATCATATTGCAGCTAACACCAGAGATTGTGCCCATAGTGCAAGACATGATTAATAAATTTACAGAGGACACAGATAAAAAATAGAGGAGCTGAGGAACATGATGGAATCCCAACATAAGAAACAAATGGAATCCAGAAAACAGATGAAACAGATTTTCAGGAGGTCAAAAACTCCATTGAAAGTTTACACAGCACAGTGAGCCAATGTGAGGACAGAATTTCAGATATAGAAGATAAGATTGCAATTATTGATCAGGAAAAGAAAAATTTCTCTAAAATAGTAAGAGACCTGGAGAAATCAATCCAGCAGCTGCTAAATGGTGCAAAGAAGAATAACATAAGGCTGATCAGAGTCAAGGAAGAAACAGGAGAGAGTGCAGATGACATAAAAAAATTGTTCACAGATGTGATGGCAGAAAACTTCCCAAGCAGGAGAAAAGAACTTGACATACAGATAAGTGACACATATAGGACTCCAGCTAGCCTTGATCAAAAAAAAAAATCTACACATAGGCATATAATAGTTAAGATTCCAAAAACTGAACAGAAGAACAAAATTCTATATGCACTTAGAGAAAAGAAACAAATCACATACAAAGCAAAGCCCATCAAAATCAAACAGAATTCTCAACACTAACCCACAAGGCAAGAAGAGTATGGAGTAATGTATTTCAAGCCCTAAAGGAAAACAACCTCCCACACAGATGGATGTACCCTGTAAAACCATCTTTTAAAATTGATGGAGAAATAAGATATTTTCATGACAAAGAGCACCTAAGAACTTCATAAATACCAAACCAGCACTCCAAAAGAATTTAGACAATATCCTAGGAAAAGACAATGAGGATCACAGCCCCAGGAAGCAAAGCAGAATGAATCCACTGGTTATGACAAGTAATTAAATGCAAAGGGGGAGAATCCAACAAAGAGAAAAAGTCATGACAATGATAAGTCAATATGTATCAGTTATAACCATCAATGTTAATGGTCTCAATTCACCAGTCCAAAGAAATAGAGTGGCAGAATGGGTCAAGAAGCAAGATCCAATAATATGTTACATACAAAAAACACACTTATTTATAAAAGAAACTCATAGACTTAAAGTTAATGGGTGGAAAACAATACTCCATGTGACAGGAACCTGAAAAAAAGCAGGAGTAGCTATTCTCTTTGAAGATCAAGTGGATTTCAAACAAGCACTGATTAAGAGAGGCAAATAAGGACACTACATCCTTGTAAAGGGAACAATCCCACAGGAAGGGATGACAATCATAAATATATATGCACCAAACACTAGTGTGCCCAGCTATATAAAACAAATACCAATAGACATGAAAAATCAAATAAGCATTAATACAATAGTAGTGGGGGACCTCAATACCCCACAAATAGATCAACTAGACAAAAAATAAGCAAAGAAATAATAGAACTCAATCAAACTCTTGAAAAAATGAACTTAACAGATGTTTACAGAGTATTCCATTCCACAAAATCGGAATACACATTCTTTTCAGCTGCACATGGGTCATTCTCCAAAATAGACCACATATTCACTCATAGAACATGTTTAAGTAAGTGCAAAGGAATTGAAGTTATCCCCTGTATATTATCAGACCATGGTGCAATGAAATTGGATATTAATAGTAAAAGAAACTACAAGAATTTCATAAAAACATGGAAATTGAACAACACACTTCTGAATAACCAATGGGCCACAGAGGACATTAAAGAAGAAATCAGACATTTCCTACAATTAAATGACAATGACAGTATAATATAACAGAATCTATGGACACAATGCCAGCAGTCTTAGGAGGGAAATTCATAGCAGTGAATACTCACATTAGGGAAAAAGAGTGAGGTCAAATAAAGAACTTGATGCTGAATGTCAAGCTTCTGGAAAAAGAAGAGCAGGACAAACCCAAATCTCATACAAGGTAGGAAATTATAAAGATCAGAGCAGAAATCAATGCAATGAAGATGAGAAAAATGATACCAAAAAATCAATGAAGCCAAGAGTTGGTTCTTCAAAAGAATAAACAAAATTGACAAACCCTTAACCAACCTTATCAGAAAAAGGAAAGAAAAGGCCCAAATCCATCCAATTAGGGATGAAAAGGATGAAATTACAACGGACCCAGCAGAAATCCAGAGGATCGTCAATACCTACTTCGAAGACCTATATGCCAATAAGGTGGAAAACACAGAAGAAATGGACAGATTTCTAGATATGTATGAATTACCAAAAGTTGAATGATGATGAAAGGGAAGCAATCCTCCTGAATTCATTCCTGGAAGCAAGCATCACCTTCATTCCCAAAGCAAAGACCCAATCAAAAAAGAGAAGTATAGGCCAATCTCACTACTGATCATAGATGCAAAATTCCTCACTAAAATACTGGCAAATAGAATGCAGAAGATCATCAAGAAGATCATACACCCTGACCAAGTGGGATTTATACCAGGGATGCAGGGATGGTTCAACATATGCAAATCAATCAATGTAATACACTATATCAATAGAACCAAGGACAAAAACCATATGATCATTTCAATAGATGCAGAAAAAGCATTTGACAAGTTCCAATATTCATTTATGTTAAAAACCCTACAAAGAATTAGAATTGATGGTCTCTACCTCAATCTGATAAAAGCCATCCATGAAAAAACAACAGCCAATATCATACTAAATGGTCAAAAACTGAAATCCTTCACACTAAAATCAGGAACAAGACAAGGATGTCCACTATCACCACTCCTGCTCAATATAGTTTTGGAAACATTAGTCACAGAAATTAGACAAGAAAAAGAGATAAAAAGGAATAAAGATAGGAAATGAAGAAGTCAAATTCTCCTTATTTGCAGATGATATGATACTTTATACAGAAGACCCCAAAAAGTCTTCCAAACTTAATAACTAAATTCAGTAAAGTAGGTGGATACAAGGTCAACACACAAAAATGAAGAGCTTTTCTCTACATGAACAACAGACTTACTGAGAGAGAAACAGAGCATAAAATTCCTTTCACAATAGCATACAAAAAAATGAATTACCTAGGAAACAACTTAACAAAAGAAATCAAAGACCTCTACTGTGAAAACTACAGCACTCTGAAAAAAGAGATTGAAGAAGATATCAGAAAATGGAAAGGCATCCTTTGATCCTAGGTAGGAAGAATCAATGTAGCGAAAATGGCCAAACTTTCAAAACTGCTATACAGATTCAATGCAATCCCAATTGAAATTCCAGTAGCATGCATGCTTCAAAAACCTTGAGAAAACAGTCGAAAATTTATTTGAAACAAGAAGAGAGCTAGAATAGCAAAAGCAATTCTAGGCAACAGAGACATGCCAGGGGGTATCACAACCCCCAACTTGAAACTATACTACAAAGCTACGGTGACAAAACAGCATGGTACTGTTAAAAAAAAAAGACTTGAGGAATAGTGGAACAAATTGCAAGATGCAGAAACAACTCCAGAGACACTCAGCCACCTCATCTTTGACAAAGGAGTCAAACACCCTCACTGGAGGAAAAATAGCCTCTTTATTAAATGGTGCTGGAAAAATTGGGTTTCAACTTGCCAAAGATTAAAACTAGCCCTATATCTCTCACCATGCACTAAACTAAAATCAAAATCGATTAAAGATCTAAATAATAAAACAGAAACACTGAACCAGCTGGAATAGAGGTTAGGTGGAACTCTTGAAAATATTTGTGTAGGAAAAGATTTTATGAACAAAACCTCAGTTGCCCATGACCTAGCACAAAAAATCAACAAGTGGGATCTCTTCTTATTAAAAGGCTTCTGCACAGCAAGAGAAACTATCAACAGCGTGAAGAGACACCTCACAATGTGGGAAAAAATTTTCACCTGCTATTCCTCAAATAAAGGCCTACAATCTTGAATCTATAAAGTACTTTAAAAGAATCAGACCTCCCAAATTTAAAGACCCAATTGAAAAATGGGCATAAGAAATGAACAGTCATTTCTCAGAAAAAGAAGTAGAAATAGCAAATAAACATATGAAAAAATGTTCAACATCACTAGTCTCTACTCCATTGCTGGTGGAAGTGTAGACTGGTGCAACCACTGTGGATATCAGTATGAAGATACCTCAGAGAACTAGAACTGAAAGTCCCATTTGACCCAGCTATTATCCTGCTGGGTATGTTCCCCAAAGAATTAAAGGAATCACATCACAGAGATATATGTTCACCCATGTTCATAGCAGCACAGATTTTAATAGCTAAAACTTGGAAGCAGTACAATTGCCCTTCAACTGGAGACTGGATAAAGAAAATGCAGTCTTTTTATAAAATGGAGTATTACTCAGCCATAAAGAATGAGAAATTAGAGACATTTATAGCTAAATGGATGCACATTGAGGCCATACTCTTAAGTGAAATAAATAGGACACACGTGTGTAAATACCAAGTAGTTTTTTTAGTGTGAGAAACTGAAAGTGTAAATAAGGACTAAAAGGTATAATAGATAATGTGAAATAGGAAGAAAAGGGGCAAAGCGGAAGGGGCAGTGTGAGGGGTAGGAGAAAGGAAAGAAGGGAATGGAATTAATGTGAGAAAAATGAAAAAATGTAAACAAATGTAAATCTTTGTAAATAGGGAGGGATGGAGGAATGGAAGGGAGGGCAGAGGAATAGGAAAAAATAAGTTCCAAGAGAGATTATGTAAAGGTGCAAATTTCCAATGATTATTGTCATTATATTGTATACTTAAAATGTACCAATAAAATTAATTTTTTAAAAAAGAAAGAAAATTTTACCCCTCAAAATAAAAGACCCAATAAAATATGGGTAGGTAAAATGTATGGACCCTTCACAAAATAAGAACAATTGCCAAAAAATATATGAAGAAACACTATCACTGGCCATTAAAAATGCAATTTAAAACAGTACTAAAATTTCATCTTACCCAAGAAAGAATTGCCATCATCAAGAACTCAAATAACAACAAATGCTGGCAAGGCTGCTGCTGAAAAGAAACTATGCTCTATTATTGGTGAGAATGTAAACTAGGACATCCACTTTCAAAAGCAATATGGAGATACTTCAAAAAACAAAAACTAGAAATTCCATTTGACCTAGGTATTCTCCATCTAGTTATCTTCTTGTAATAGTTGAATACATCATATTACAACGATAATGTACAATTGTGTCTGTAGCAACACAATTTTTTATAGCTAAGTCTAGGAAATGGCCTATGTGTCTATCAACAAATGAATGGATAAAGAAAATGTACTTACACACAATGGAGTACTACTCTGACATAAAGAAAGATAAATGAGTAATTTCTAGGAAAATGGATGCACCTTGAGACCAAATATTCAGGAAATAAATCAGATACACAAGATTAGATATTATGTGGTCTTCCTTATATAAGAAATCCAAAGTATGAAAAAGAACAAAATAAAAGATAGATAATAGGGACTAGGGAGATAGATTTTTCTCAAAGGGAACCATCAAGAGATGGAGGGAGAGGTCACAAAGGAGAAGGAAAAGGGATGTAAAAAGGAATTAAAATGTGTTATACACATATACCAACTCCATGTAGAAATGTAAATATTATCTTACAAACATGTACCAAAAAAAAAGGACAAGGATCAAAATATGAATGGACGGAGGGAGAGATAAAGGAGATTACAAAATGGATGCAAATATTATGTACTTTAAACAGGTAGTCATAAAAAATAATTATACAAAAAACCTGAGAGTTGTTTTAGAAGCTATGAATATCAATCAGTTGCACAAACTGTACATTTCCAAAGAATTTTAAACTCCCCTGCAGAAGACCAATGTCCGAGAGAGTAAAGTCATTTGTTCTGTCATAGTCCCCATACAGATCTTTCTATATGAAATTTAATTTTTTATACTGAGCAACACTATAAATATATGAAAGATTACTTAAAATGAGTTGATTCTAAAGAGCAACCAGAGAAATTGAAAGAGAAATATATATGATTATTACTGAAAAAGAAGAAAGTAATGATGAAAGCAACAGTAATATTGGACCTATAAAAGTAAATACTTAATATTTTCAAAAGAGTTCAAGAAAATGTGTTGTCTCAATCAAAAAAAGAAATTAGAAAAAATTAATTTTTAATTCAATTTAATAAAATTAATGGTTATATGTTTTTAAAAAAAGAATATTGAAAATAAAAATTAGAAGAATTACATATGTTATTTTATTAAAGGGCAGAATCAGTGTGGAAAGATATAATCAGTTATGGGAATTAAAAAGTGTGTTCTTTCAAACACAAATATATAGAAAAGAATATAGAAAATAGAAATGTAGGCCGGGGATTTAGCTCAGTGGTTACACCGCCTGCCTCACAAGCACAAGGTCCCAAATTTGATCACCGGTATCAAAAAAAAAAAAAAAAAAAAAGAAGAGAAAGAAAATAGAAATGCAAAATCGAATGAGAGAAAGCATATACATAATTGATATTCTTGTAAGACTGAATCACTGCACAAGAAATAATAGGTACGTATATTAATATGCACACAAAAATTTGAAAGTTACCCAAAGAAATTGAGCAACAATACCATTATTTTTTGTAAAGTTCTCTATTTGTATGAAGACTGTTGGGTTTATAGCTGTCTATTACCATGCCCAGTGAAAAGTTCTGTTTTCAAATTACTGTGAGAAATGTCTCATATTTTTTTCTCAAGGAGTACTCATTTGTAAATGTTCAATATAAGAGAGTCTAAGAAGCCCTGTACTAAAGTGACATCTTAAACTCTAAGTATTGAAGGAGTTATTTGAGCAAAAGTCAACTTTTGAACAGCATACATGTATAATCTTGTATAGCAGCACAAGTTATTACTTTCAAAAATTTAAAAGTCAATTTGTATCCACAAAAGCTAGAAGTGAGATGGGACTATTATTTTACCAAGGATCAGGAGGGTTTTTCCTCTAATGTAGTATATGCAAATTTCAGTTAAAGGAAGAAAGGAACTAAAAATGAAAGCTGAAAGGCAAGTATTAGCTAAAAATACATGCAATTGTCATTTTTCAATTCATGCATTTGTCTTAATCCTAATCTCATCCATTGAAAAGCCTTTGAACAGAGCAGTGAAATAGCTATTTAAAAGGCAATATACAAAACTTACTATTTCTTCTATATTTACATAGAATATCAGTTATAAGTTATAGTTTAAAAAGCTCTAATTTATAAGAACAAAATTTTAATATGCCTAAGAACACATTTGTTAAAAGTGCATATACATTTGATCTTAGCCAAAAGGCTGAGAACCAATAAGTAGTGCATATATGTAAAAAAGAAAATTTCCAAACTATACAACTATATTTAAAAGTGGTAGAAGTATTTCAAAATGTAAACAATTCTTAAGTGTTTATTTCTAAAAATTGTTACAAAAATGCACAAGTGGAATAAAATCATTTAGCCTGATGAGTAATTGTAATATTTTAAAGAACTGTTATATCTAAAATATACCTGTCAATTTACTTACATTACAGTAAGGACATTTTATTTCCAATATTCAAAAAAATTATTCACATATAACTGAAAAATTAATTCTAAACCTTACATCAAAAAATTAATGCAGAAGCATAGTTCACCATCTGGGAAAATAAAGGTAAGTAGAATAGTAGTTGTTGTACCACCAGATATTAAAATTGATTACAAATCAGTATTTACAGTATCCTGAAGTGATTAAAGAACAGTCATACATATAATTGAAATAAGACAGAATTCTCAGAAAATATCCCAAGTAAAATAAAAAGATTGTATGTAAAAACTATTGTGTGACATTTTTTTCTTAAAGTATCAGATAATTGGTGAGGACTATGAACAATGACCAGTGGAGGACAGATAAAAATTTGGAGAAAAGCTAAACTTGTAAAATACTGAAAGAAATGTATGTTGGAATGAAATTCCTGGAGAAAGTTTATTGGTAATATAAAAAGTGTTCAATATGTTTAAATCCTTTGGACTCTGATTTCTGATTTCCGTCTCTTTTACTTCTAATTCTTTGTGAGGAAGGTAGTTATCACAAATTTCAGGAAGATATATTCTCAATGCTGTTAATCTCATTGTCATTGTGTGTGTGTGTGTGTGTGTGTGTGTGTGTGTACAAAATTGATTTTTGGCCAGTCATTTCTTAATTCAATTTATTAGATGCATGGAGTTTTAGAATTAGAGCACATCCCCTCTGTCTAAAGTCCCTTCATTTCATTGGGGTTTTTCTCCTGTATTTTATAAGTGAGCCTCTTTGTTAGTCAGTGTCCCTGGCCTTGTTTCTACCAAAAAAACCAAACTCACTTTCTAATAAAGGGATAACATTCTCTTTATTGGTTCTGATCTATTCTGTCTTATTTACATGGCCTGGTTCAATATGTTTATAGATTCCTGCAGTTCATTTTGCTAAATTTCATTTTCTTGGTATGGATGTTATAGCATATGTTTTTTAGGTTTTATCCTTTAACATTCTACGTTATAACTGAGATTAAATCAATAATAAATCTAATACATTTGAATTACACTTTGCATACCATATTGTAAAGTGTAAAGATGATTCAATTTAGAACATTATAGCAAACCTAGGACCTTTTGTTCACTGTGGCCTTGGGTAGTCTTTGTTGCAGACTTCCCTTGTTCTGTAACAGGCTTTGTGAAACAAAACTCTATTTGACATGCATGACCCAAGCTGCAGGAATTTGTAACTGGAAGCTTCAGTTTTCAACATTAAAATAGCCAATAAAATGAATAATTAATAATAATAGGTTACTCGGTACAATCCAAATATATTTGAAGTTAAGAAAAATGTTTTCAAATTAGTTTTATATTTAGTATATCTATGGAAAAATAACAAAAATAATATTACATAATTTCTGTAAGCTGTCAAGTGACAACAGGGTGTTTCTCAACTCTATCAAATTGTTTTTTTTATTTCTGTATTTTGACAAAGTAGAAACAGCTAAGGAAAAATATTTATTTGAATGATAAGAAGAAAACCTGTATTTTCCTCCTTTATACTTATTAAAATACATTAAAATAATTACTCTTTTACTGATGATAGAGAAATTTATTTTTTTGGAGAAAGTTTACATATAAATGTTACTTAATGTCATTTAAAAAACATTGGAGGAAACACTTAAGTATATATTTTAATATATTCCACATTTTAAAAAATGACTTAATTCAAAGAAACCATCTAACTTGTGATTTTATGTGAGATGTAGCCTTAGGTTTTTTTTTTAAGGTAGGTTTCTAACAATAAGCATATAATTGAAATGAAAAAATTTATTGTCCATTTTATAGTATTTATATAGCCTTATAACTCTCAAAGAAGACAACTATATCACAAGTTGGAGAAAAATATAATTACTTCACTTATTCCACATTTTTTTCTTCTGGTTTTCTTGCTCTCATTTTCACTGCTTTGTCCATTTTATCTGCTCAGAAAAATAAGCCTGAGAGCTTACATATGCAAAAAAAAGATAAAATGTCACCTCGAAAGCTTTTTTCAAAGGCAAACTCTAACTAAATATTCTAAGAAAAGGTAAATGAACCAAAATGTGGTAACAAATATGTAATGAACTACCAAAAAGTAAATCAATAATTACACCCACCCAGGTCTGTGGAAATCCTACTCTTCCCAGTTCCATAGAGACCATTCTGCTGCAGTATTTTGTGAACAGAGCTCTCCTGTGGGAATGGGCTGAGGAGGACAGTTTAGTGGGAGGAAGAGAGTAATAGGAAGAGGAGTATGATTCATGTTCAGAATCTCAAGTGGAGGATAGAGTGCAAGGATTGAATAATGAAACAAAGACAAGATATTCAGCATGCCAGGAAGGTGACTGTTAGAGAGCTGTTAGAATTATTTAAAAAGGTTAGTCTATGAATAAACATGCTTCATCAAGGTCTCTTACACATGCAAAGAGAGATGTTAATGAATAATAAAAGAGTAATGGGGACTGGTGAAGAAATTAATGTTAATCTTATCCAAAGCAGGTGCAAATTAATATTGGAGCAACATTTTTGTAATCACTTCTCAAGGCAAAAATTCAATTAATGTGACTATATCAATATTTCAAATCTTAGTCCCTTGAAAGTATACTTGTCTCTTTTCCTATAAGCTTGACTCCTCCATGAATGGTTGCAGCTCATTCTTGTCAATACTTGGAGAGACTTCTAAATGTTATGGTCGGGAGAAGTTGGGAGCAGTTCAGTAAACCACAGTGTTATGATGCAGAATTGGTTTAGGTTATGTTTCAATTAGGAAGTTCAGTTTAGAAAAGAGTAATTATAGAAAATAGATATGTAAGCCTAGAACAGTGTGCCTTGCCTTGTTATTTTATTTACTACTGTGTACACACACACACACACACACACACACACCATTTATTGGGAGAAGGTTGTTTGTAATTTCTGGCAAATATACATTTTTCATGTAGATGTTTTCAGTCATAGAACAGGTGTTTGTATTTATTCATATATTTATGTTTAAATACATTATATCAAATGAATCAGCACAGGAAAACGTATCAAAACAACACCACTACCAAAAGGAGACAGTCATGTAAAACTAAAATCAAAAGAAAATTCTAAGACTGAGATAAATTTTATCTGGCTTTGATGACAGGCAAAGAAAAGTGAATATTTTTCTAGGGATTATTAATATGTCTGATTTTTTTCCACTAGAGATTTATTTTATCTCATATCCTTTTCTTTTGTTGATAGTTGCTAGATATATTTTATATAGTGAACTATGCCTCTTGTTTGGCATACAATATAAATGCCTGTCATAGTTTGTTTAAAGTGTCAGAGATTTAGAAAAAGTTTATGAAACTAAATGGACTCCTCGAATAAGTGTTTTGCAGCTGGGCAGAATGTGTTGTTTATGTTGAAATGCCCTGACACGTTTATATAATAAGAGGTGCTAACTCCACTATACTATGATAGATTGGACTTGTTTGAAGCATGGTGATATAGAAAAATAGGTTTGCATGCTGTTGTCTGCAAAACCAAATGACGATTCAAAGCAAGTCACCCTATTAAAATAACTGTCTAGACAATCTCACTTCTCTACTTTTAATAGACAGTGTATCATTCCCATAATGAAAGAAACATGAAATGGTTTCCATACTGAATGAGTTCCCAGAGGTGCTGGGATTTGTCTCATTATATAAAGCTTTTTCATCCCCATTGCAATACCTCTTTTCATCTTTGCTTCTCATCCGAGTGGTGAATTTTCTGTCAACAGCTTTAGCCTGGCTAAACCGGCATAACACAGAAGAGGGGTATACTGGAGAGAAGATTACTTTTTTCCATTTATGTAGAAAATTATACCCAGTATTCCTCCCTGAAAAGGATTACTCTATGATGTGGATGGCATTCTGCTCTCTTATTTAAAAAGGCAGTCTACAATTTTACTTTATTTTATTTTTATTTTTAAAGAAGTTGGATATGGGAGGAAAGACAACCTGAGATTTCACTCTGTTCAATTCACCAGGGGGGAAAAATCACCATTTGTTTATTTTCCTCAGATTCCTTTGGTGACTAACACTCCAGGGCTGTCCTGATAGCTTCCTATAGCCAGCAATTCCACCACCTGCCTTAATAATTTTGACAGAAGGAAAAAGGTTAATAAGGTGAAATAAAAATGAACTTTGTTAAGTCTGTTAAAAGATAGCTACTCAGAAGCAAGCCTGAGAATTTTTTTTTGGGGGGGGGGGGGACTGGGGATTGAACTCAGGACCTTACGCTTGCAAGGCAGGTGGCAGAACCACTGAGCCAAATCCCCGACACAAGCCCAAGAATTTTTTGAGAAAAGGTGCTACTGTGGTCTGTGATTTTCCTTGAATTTCTGCTGCTTCTCTTTGCTATGGTACACATATTGTCTTTTGGGTAGCCTTAATATTTTAGCTATTTTTCTTTTAATTCCATTATATTCCTTTATACCAAACTCATTGTCATCATCATCACCATCATTGGCACGTATTAGATACTCAAAGTACATCAATTAATAATCTTCAATGCCAAAAAACAAATCTGTATTTTAATGTTTATTTTACATAACAAAAAAGTAAAGCTTTGAAGAGATAAATAATTTGAAGTTACACAACAAATAAATGGAAGAAATTAAGTTCCAAACCTAAAATTGTGAAACCAGTGCTTAGAACCACTATGTAATACTGCCTCTGTCTATACTGTTTATATACTGTTGCTCTGCAAACATACATCTACAAATTGATCAGCTACTATGTGCTGTATTGAAGTGATCATATTTAATTAAATCCCCTGCTGGCCAAGAAATACTTTATAATCCCTTATCAGGATCTCAGGCTTCAGAAACAATGAAATTTGATCTAGCATGACATAAAAGGGGAAAGTGAGTGTATTCTTTGACAAATAATCATATGATTTGTTTATACAGTGGACCCTTCACTCAGGAACTCAATTCATTTCTGAGGGCTGGTTGTAATTCAAGTTGGTCAATATAGGCTCAACTCCTCTACACAGCCTCCAAAGTCTTTCTCCTATATACAGGCAGATCTCAGTGCCCTTAGGGAGACATTGGCCAGGATTTCTCAACCCCACACAGGAAAGGAACTTGCAATGTTCCTTCCAGAATTCTTTAAGGGTTAAATCTGTATCTGAGACTATCTGGAAGCACAAGCAGGCAGAATTCGGGTCATAACTCAAAACTTTGTTTGTAAGTTACAACTAAAATTCTGGTCGTAAGACAAGTTGTTCATATGTTAGGACTCCTAACTAGAGGGTCCACTGTATTTAATTAATACTGTCTTCCAAATGGCTATTCAGGATTTGTTTTTAAAGGCAGATATAGCAATGAAATATGTTTCCTTCTTTTTCTTTGTTCATTTTATTAATTTCTCACATGGCAATGAAATATTTCATTATTTGCAAAAATTCAAAATCATAACTGGTGATGGTAAAGCTAAAAAAGACAGGTAGTCCTAGTATATATTTTAATACAGGAATTGAACTAAAATGACAGGTGGAAGGTAAATGAAGCAAAATAAAAATAGCTTAAGGAAATAACTTGTTAATAAAAGGAATTATTGAGCAACCATCAATTGCCAACAAGATTTATAGTAATCATGGGTCATAGATAAAAGCTAGGGGAAAGTAGTCTCATAAATACTATAAATGTAACTGATAACTTTCATCAATTAATGATAGCATCCCTTTCAATGTACATTGAATCATTTTATATTACTGTATATGGAATATGGTCCACTAAATTCCACTGCATGTATGAAATAACATAAATATCTGTAAATGAACACTGAAAATAAAAGCATATAGCCTCTCAATTGAAGTTAGCAGGCAAACATTTCTGTTATTTTATGGATATTTTTAGGTTGTGGTTTCTCAGCATCCATCTTCTTTTAGGGAATTATTTCTTCCCTATTTCATGCAGTGATAGTTTGACTGTAATTTAAGATATATACTGGCTTTCACTACACATTGAAAAAGATCCTTGGCAGTTTCTATAACAAGTCCTTTCTGTTATAACTCCAACAGTGCAAAGGAATATATAATCAAACTTTTCCCTGGGATATTCAATTTTGAGAAAACAATGCAAAGATGGAAAAAGTGATTGAGTTTTGTATAACCATGGTACTCCAGTGAGTGAGGATTCCTGCTATAACAAATTCTATAACTTCTGGTAGTCTTCCAAGATGTTTGTTATATTTTCCTCCACATCTGTGAATCCTTCGCGTGTTTTCAATTAAATATCTTTCTTTAATAGGGTCATTTTGTATTACTACTTCTATCTAAAAACAATAAATGACTAAATTTCAAAAAGTCAAATAACAGATAGAAAAATTATGTTAGTTGTGAATTCTTCGTGTGTTTTCAATTAAATATCTTCCTTTAATAGGGTCACTTTGTATTACTATTTCTATCTAAAAACAATAAATGACTACATTTCAAAAAGTCAAATAACAGATAGAAAAATTATGTTAGTTGTGAATTCTTTGTGTGTTTTCAATTAAATATCTTCCTTTAATAGGGTCATTTTGTATTACTACTTCTATCTAAAAACAATAAATGACTAAATTTCGAAAAGTCAAATAACAGATAGAAACATTATGTTAGTAGATGTATTATGCTTTATTTGTGAAATTTCATGCCCAAATCAAAAAACATTATTAAGGTAAGGACGAGGTCACTTTGATGATCACATTCATTAAAACAGATTTACTTTTCCTATCTAATTACCCAGCAAGTCTAATGGCCAAATGCCGTCCATTTTTTGCTGTATTCCAATCTTTAGAAGATAGTTCAGTGTTTTTTAGTTTTGTTTTATTTTAAAAGTTCCCAAACTGTTTGTGCCTCAAGCTCTTTTTTTCCAACTTAAATGACATTTCTTGAGAATATTATTTCCTATTCTGTTTTCATTTTTTGCCCTTGTTTATCTCATTCTTTTATAATATTTTAATTATATAGTATTTTTCATTTGTTAATTGTTTGTATATTCACCAGAATGCAGGTGATAGTGTTGATTTGCAATTTGGAATCATCATGCTTTTCTGTGTAGAAAGCACAATTCTAGTGTGGTAGCCAGTTAGGAAATATTTTATGAATAAATTATTGCATACTTTCTATGCAGATCAGAACTGAATAACTTTTCTTATAACACACTAT
Source organism: Heterocephalus glaber (assembly GCF_053883595.1). Classification (NCBI taxonomy): domain Eukaryota; kingdom Metazoa; phylum Chordata; class Mammalia; order Rodentia; family Bathyergidae; genus Heterocephalus; species Heterocephalus glaber. The sequence goes on along the minus strand of NW_028258406.1, from coordinate 9,388,515 downwards.
ACACACATACGTGTGTATATCCTCTTTTCCATAAAATAAAGTTTTAAAATTCTATTTTAATTTCATACTTTTAAAAGCACATATTTTGGTGAGTGGATTGATGTAATATAAAAATCTTTATATGAACTTTTATTTAATAGAATATGAAATTAATGGTATTTTGAAGTGTTAATGCCTATTTCCTTTGTTTTTCATAATAGTAATGAGATTAAGATAAATATAGTACAAGTATGAACTCTATTTAAAATTTACCAGACTATATACTTATAAATACTTAGGGTGTCAAGGGGAGTATAACAAATCTTCCTTTTACATGAAACAATTTTCTGTATTCTGAACACCACAAGATTGCAGAGTTTTGCACAGACAGTGGGATGTTACATTTGAACCATTCTGTGCTGTGCCATTTGGCCAAATCTTCATTTTGCTTGTCAAATTAATGTAACCTAAGTGCTGTCATTGACATGATTATCAAGTTAGAAAGCGAGGGATCTCAATACTTGAAAAAAACAATTTAAATTTTTTCTACTTTGGAGCAGTTAGGATAGCTATTAAAGCATTTCCATGATCATTACAGTAGAAATTTTGGTAGATTTCATATTAAAACAGTGTAAACAGGACTGTGCTTCGCTTCCTGCATTCTATAGACATAAAGAAAGTGTGTCCAATTCTAAACTAAAAGGAAAGTAATACTCTAGGAATACTAGGAATATAAATTAAAAAAAATAAAACCTATACAAGTAAAATGTGCACTCTGATTTCCATTCGAAATATAATTTTCACATAAAAGTTTTAACTAAATATTGAATATAATGTAGTATTTAGCAAATCTAGTCTGGAAAAAAAGCTTAACATGGAGAAAATCTATTAGCTTTTTTTTTCTCTGTTTGAAAAAAATTTGATGCAGGTATTATTTTTAGTAGGCAAACATATAAAATATTGGAAAGGGAAAGGGAGAACACTGATAATGTCTGTATTCATTGTTATCTTTGATTTTCTGGTCACAACATTTGATCTATACTATTACTATTTACAGATAAAAAATAATTTATTTTATAAGGATACTACAAATGATCAACTTTTCCCATGAGTGATAGAGGTGTCTAAATCCAAATATTATTAAATGTTTTCTATCTGTAAAGCATCACTTAGTGGAGACTTTCACAAATATATTAACTCTTCTTGACTGAGTCTCAGCTTACTAGTTTGTAGAAGACCTCACAGAGGAGGCATTCTGGCTTCTCAAATAATACTGGGAATTATCACTTGAAGATCTAGTAAAATGCAGATTTTGTTTCAGTAGAACTGAGGTGGACCCTAGGATCTGCATTTGTAGCAAGCTCCAAAGAGTTTGTTGCTGGCATATGGACCAAATTTTAAGGAGGAAACATATCAAGGGCAGTGGAATTGAAGTGAGCTCAGTGTCTGGACCTTCTCACGACCAGCAGACTGCACTCTGATAAATGTCAATGGGGTACTGACCAGAAATATTCTAGAAACAAGGAAACTGTGTTAATAATGGAATACACATAGGAAGTTCACACCTTAAATGGAAATTAATGACTAATTTGACTCTTTTTTGGAATGAAGGCTATCGATCATTTGTTATATGCCAAGTGTAGTTCAAGGTTTTACGATACATAGTTGTTACCTTGAAAGATTTACTGCTAATTAGCACAAATGTATAATTTTGAAAGCAATAGCTAAAAGACACCATCTTATCAGAAAATGGAAGAATCTTTCCCAAGACTTCTCTTATAATAATCCTGATAATTTCTGGAGTTGTTTTCACATATAAATGCTAAACAGTTTGTAAATTCTTATTGTAAATGTAAATATCACTATGCTGCTCTTTTACTATATGAGCCTCTGCCTGCTTCCTTCCTGACAAATAAAAAGGCTTTCCTATCCTTTTTTCAGTCCTGGGTATTGAACATAGGGCCTTTATGCAGAGCTGAACCCTGCCCAACCCCCTTTTCATTTTTTTTTTTTTTGAGACTAAGTAGTTAAATTGCCCATGCCAGGCTAAAACTTGAGATCCTCCTCCTTTATCTTTCCAGATTGCTGGGTTTACAACTGTGCCCAACCACACTCAGATGCCTTTCCTACTTCTTCTAACCAATGCTTCAGAAGGTCTTCCCACAACAGAGAGATTAGGTATCAGAACTGGATTCTTATCTCCTAAGAAAACCTGAGAGTGGCATGAGGGAAACACAGAAGAGAATTCTGAGTTGAGGAACCCAGGTGTACCCTTTCCATGTTTGCTGAAATCTTTCCAGGTCCTGTTGCTCACTCTGATCCTTTCTTCTACAGATTGCTTCCATAAGGTAGCCTCCTTGTTTTCGGCCTTCATTTCGCTCTCATTAATAACTTCTTTTCAGCTACATCTGTGAATAAGTTTAAGTTCATGTTCCTTCACACTGAGTTCCTGCACTCTATTTATGTTAAAATTTATGAGCAGATAACACTTTACTAAACCTATCTATAACAATATATTATTTAAAACAATTTTTAAAGAACTTTATTCATTTAACAAGTTGGTTTGTTTAAGACACAAAAGGAACTTTGTAAACAGATTCATTATATAACAAATGCTACCCACTTGTCTATCAGAGTCTCAATCTTGGCTTAAACATTAACTTCTGACATGTACACTATTATTTATTCTATTAACAACTTTATACATTACATATTATCTCAATTTCAAGCAACCTTTTCATAACATTTTTTATATCCCACAACAAACTAACAAGGTAGGAATCTTGTAAATGAAGACAATGAAGCACAGAGACTATTCCCAGATTACATAATTTAGTATCATAACTAGGATTCAAACTCAGAAATCATTGCACTAATACCATATTATTAACCACTCCCTTTCTGTCTTCCTATAAAGGAAACATCGGAGTCGTCTTACAGATAAGAGATTAAGGTAATAGGTTATTACTGTTACATCTGATGGGTCTGGGATCTAGGGGTTTCCAGGATTACCCTCGCTGGGCTTGTCTCTCTCTCTCTCTCTCCAACATAGAAAGAGGAGGAGGAGGTATTGCAAGAAGAAATAGTAAAGAGAGGCTCCAGAGGAGTGGTGGGGCCCAGAGCTGGATATTGATGAATCCGGAGCTGCAGTCCTGTCTTATGGGGTAGAGGCCCATCTCTATTCCCTCCGAGGGTTATTACTTGATTGGCTATTGGACTTCTTGCTAGGGCACTAGGTTTGATGGGCTAGGGGAATATTGAAGGGGCTTATGTGGGACAGTGTAGCTACACAAGAGAGGGCATCAAAACCACAGACTGTCAGATCAGTGTAAGTACACAGAAGCAGGTCTCAAAACCACAGGCTATCGGCTCAGCTGCTTGTGGAGATGCAGAGGCTCCACCCATTCTTCCTCTTAAAGGGGTCCAGTTCCTTAATCTATCCCTACCTAAGGATCCTAATTGTCTCTACATATTATGGCTTGTGTCTAGATGTCTTCCTAAAGCCTCACGTGGTCCTAGGTAGGACTTTTCAGAGGTGGCTGGATGTAGAGTGTGTAATACTGGGATTAAGTGTGTGATGGTGGAATTAAGGGTGAGTGATTACAAATTAGCCCACTGATTGGTTTGGCATAGCTCTGGGTATGAAAAATGTGAGGCCTATGCTGGGTGTGCGACTATTTACCCTATGGGTGTGTATCCTTGATAGAATATAAGAGACAGAAAGAGGGCTGCTGTCACCACTTGCTGCTTCTTTGCTACTTTGCTGCTTTGCTGCCTTCTGTCCACCATGAGCTACTTTTCCTCTGTGATGCCCCTCTGCCTTGCCATCCTGCCATAGAGCCAGCTGACTATGAAGTGAAACCTCTACAAACGGTGAGTTACAATAAACCTTTCCTCCTTTAACTTTGGGTATCCAGTATTTTGCCTTAGTAATTAGAAAATTAACTAAGATAATCTCCAATGAAAAATAATCCACAGTGCTAAATAATGTCAATTATGTGTACCATAGTGGGAATCAGCTGATTGTAATGCATTACCTGTATGAAAAGATTTGCCATGAAGTGGAGAACAACCTATAGTTCCAGTCAGTGGAACTGAAAGAGAGAAGCATGGAAATAAGACAGAGTGACATGGAAGGTGATTGGGCTGAGAGAATGGAGAGGAGAGATCTAAATTATTAAAGGCAAGAGAGAATCTGGAATGAAGGATTTCTGAAAGCAGAAGACTATGTCAAGAGTATGGACTACTGAGTGGTGGTTTCCATCTAGCTAGCGTAAGACTCATTTAAAGTTGCAATTCCTGCCAAGGATATGGCTTAGTGGTGCCGCTCCTGGCTGGCAAGCACAGGATCCTGAACTTAATCTCCTGTATCAAATAAAAATAATAATAATAACCAAATAAAGTTGCAGTTCTTGAATCCAGGAATTTCCCACTTGATTTTTAATACAATCAAAGATTAAGAGATGAAAACCTGGTTTTGAAATTTTTCATGGTACTGGAAATGGGACAAATGAGAGAAAGTCAAGGTACAAACTAAGTTATATGTTATATGGAAGAAGAGAAATTCATAAATGTGAAAGACTAGATAATGTATCAATGGAAAATTCTCTGTGTTTTGTCACACTCAAGAAATGTAACAGTGATTAATGAAGTAGGAGATACACTTTTCATCTGTCACTTTCAACATCTACCAGTAGAGTTGTCTGTTGGGTTTGGTGGTACATCTGACTCTTCCATGAACTAGTTGATCCAGTTAATAAAGTATTTCAGTGTCTAACGCACACTTCTCTAATCTGTGATGATGTTGTTGAAGCTGCCAACCATATTTCTGTTTCTCCATGTGATCTGTCAATTAGGAGTACTAGTGGGAAAATAGAAGACTAGAGAAAGAGAAAGAAATTTATTCCTTTGGGTTTGCTTCCTCCTTCTAAAAATTATCTTCACTTTAGCAGTGGCAATTAATTCCAGTGAGTAGTAATGGAGCCCAGTTTGAAGTACTGCCAACATTTGTAGAAGTAGCCTCATTGAACTCCCTTAGAGGCATCAGCACAAGTCAACCAGTGTGGCTAACTGTTCTATGGGACCTGTCCTCTGAATATATGCAAGCCCCAGTAACATCCTGGATTTTGCAGTCTAAATTTCTGCTTCGAGGATTCTTGTTTGCAGATTCTAAACTTCAATAATATAACCTTTTCTCTGCCTCAGAGAAGAAAGCTGCATCCTACTTTGTCAACTCTATGAAAGTTTGCTCTATTTTTGACTCTTCATTTTTTTCGTACCTAGTTGTTATGGTTTCATTACCTGTCCTCATAGATTCAAGTGTTGCCCATGGGGCAGTATTCAAGAGTGGAACATTTAAGAGGTGATTCTTCCATTGTTAAGTAGGGTGAAGGCTTTTTTAAAAGTGTTCACACAGCATTCCACTCTCTTGTCTTTCTGCATATTGCCAAGTGAGGACATTTCTCTTCTCTGGAGGACGCAACCCTCATCAGAATACCAAATGTACACACACCTTGATCTTTGACTTCTGACCTTAGAATTGTACAAAATATATTTTTACTCTTAAGATATTACTCAATCTCAGGGGTTCTGGTATAGTAACACAAATGTCCCAGAACAGTAGTTAATCATCTTTATATACACACATTTGCTTAAAAAATTATGTGGGTTCTGCTTTCTAGCTAGGCCAGACTGATATACCACATGTATGGTCTGGATGACTCCCTAAAGCTTAATTTTCATTACTAAAAGGAAACATTTTTACTGGACAAAACCCAAGTTTATTTCAGCTGTAAATTCTATAGTTCACTATATGGGATTCAGAATTTCTCCATTAAAATATGTACTCACTTGTTAACTAAGTAAAATCAAAGGCCTGGTTGTCTTATTTAGCATTCATTGACTAGAGGATTTACAAGGATCAACTGACTAGCTAATAGATCCTATCAAAGATACTAAACATCTCAGCTCATGAAGATAATATAAAGTCTCTGCAAATTTCAGTGAAATGTGAAGGAACAAATAATAGATTCATGCAATGCTGGGGCAGAACCTTGGATGCTATTTGGGAAAAGAAAGGTCAAGTCAGAACCTGAGGTATGCTGGACATGGTGGCTCACACCTGTAATCCCTGCACCCAGGAGGCTGAGGCAGGAAGATCACTATGATTTTGAAGTCAGACTGGGCGACATAGTGAGCTCGAGGCCAACCTGAACTATATAGCAAGATCTTGTCTCTAAAAATGAAGTAGACAAAACAATGATAGCAACAACAAAAGAGTCTGAGGGACAGTAAAGAGTAAGATAAAGAATAAGAAAAAATGTTATTATTGCTAACATTCGTTGAACACAGTCTCAATACCTGATAATGTTAATCCTTTGACACATATTTAATCTACACAACCACATCTGTGTTACTTTTGTTGTGTCTTTTAATTAAACTCTTTACTAATTCACTAATGAGGAAACTAAGACTCCAAGAAGTTTCATAGTTATCATGCTTATTACCCTAAGAAATCGAGTGGATTCAAATGGTGATCCTCGGTGCACAAAAGATCTTTCTCTTAATAATTATATTTAACTTTCTGCAATGAAGGTGCTGTTCCAATGAGAAGGTAAGGGCCACTATTGAGGTCAGAAGACAAATTATATTACAGATACTAAATGTAAATATTATACACAAAAACTTATAGTTCTCCATGTATGTTTATTGTGACTTTTGCCTTTGAGTATGAGTCATATGGCTTTTAACCAGTCACTGCTTCATTTTTATATGACAAAAGACAAATTCTTTGTCAATGATAGTATTTAGCCTTAGTAACCAAGAAGCAATACCAAAGTAGATTTAGCACCTAAAATACATATTTTTGTATGAGTGTTTCAATTTCACTCTTTAAACCTAAAGGTTAATAATTTACATCTCCATTTGCTGATATCCTATTAATTTTTATTCATATACAGTAATACCCCATACAGTACTTCAAACAAACAAAAAAAGATTGGTCCAGGCAAATTTTACTCTTTAGTCTTACAAGATGATTAATGAGCAGAAATCAATGCCTCTAATTAACATCAGACAAAATATCATGAAATTCTGTCCAAACAAATTAGGCATAACAATCAGGCTAAAACATAACCAGTCCATATTGTTTACTTCTAGGGTTTCTTTGTGATATAATATGCTTTTATAGTAAGCCAGCCGCAATATTGATGAGAACGAACATGTACAAATTTATGGACTCTTTGTTCTCTGTCTAAAAATTCAGAGAAGCCGGGCGTGGTGGTACATGTCTCTAATCTCAGCACTCTGGAGATTGAAGCAAGAGGATCACTGTGAGTTTGAGGCCAGCCTGGGTTACATGGTGAGCTGAAGGGCACCCTGCACTACATAGCAAGACTCTCTCTAAATAAATAAATAAATAAAATTTAGAGAAATTGGAGGTCACTTTGTGCCTATCCACCGTGGAAATTACTAAATTTAACCTGCTGGCATCTATGGGGTTATGAGAAATTCTAAAAGAAACTTAAGCATGGATTATTTCATTACTGCTATTATTATAAAGTGGCAAATGGCCCCTGGGAATGTGATTAGTTATCAAAAAACTCAGTGTAAAAATGTAGTAAAAGAAAAAGAAAGAGAGAGGAAAAAAGGACTAAAGGATACTAGGAAAAAGGGAGACTATGTTGGTATAAGAAAAAGTGAGAGCCAAAAGTCGAAAGACAAAAATTTTATAGGTTACTGATGAGATGCTGATCTTTTGCCTTTGAACTCTTCTGATACCTGTGCAAATGGGCTGGAAATCTAACGAGGGCCATCATTCTCCTGACATATCAAACATCCCACCCCGAGTCACAGCCAAAAATACCACAAGAAAGAATGGCCCTTCTCATAGTATCCAGCCTTCCTTTTCCAGATAGATGGTATGATAAAAATATTCTTCCAATTATTTCAGGGCTTTAAAAGAGAAAAGGAGAAGACACAGCTTAAGTTTAGTTCTGAAAAGGTAGGAAGCTGTCAGTGAAGCTATTTTTGAACAGGTTGACCATTCCTAGTAAAGATTCTTTAAAGTAAAGTTTTCTGTCCTGTTTAAAAAAATTAAAGGGAAGGTAGCAGATTCATCCTTGATATCAGAGTACCAGTGGAAGTATTATGGTGTGAAGCTTTGAGAAATCATTTGAAATATTAAAATTCCCAGACAAAAGACAACATATTGGGCTCAATTTTGCAGTAGCATCAAATGTACTTCTTTGTTAGGTTTTCTGCAGAGGATTGTTTTTGTTTGTTTCTTGTGGTGCAGGTGACTAAATCTAGGGCATCAAGCATGCTATACAAGTATTTTACTACTGAGTTATGCCTCTCGCCCCCACTAGACTTGTAGAGGACTGGTGGAGAGACAAACTGCGAAATATAAAAATCCATTTCTTCCTAGTTTCTCTTTCCAGACACACAACTTCATAAGCTCCATTTTTTAAGGTAGTGGGGAGTGAGCCTAGGGATTTGCTTGTTTTTCCACTGAGCTACATCCTTAGACTTTTAAAATTTTATTTATTTATTTATGCAGGTTCTTGATAAGTCACTAAGCTGTGCAGTATGGACTTGAATTCACAATCCTTCTGCCTTAGCCTGTTTGTGTGTTGGGATTACAGGTATGCCACACCCTACCTGGCATCCAAACCTGTTTTAGTATGAGTCCATGCAAAGTTCAGCAAAAATGCCGAAGAGTGTCAATGACTAGGGAACAAGCAGAACTTTTGGAATGTATCCCTCAATGTCAGGAGTTATTCCTGCTCTATTCTCTTTGCTTTAACATGGGAATATGTGAAGGTCATTTTGTCTTTAATCAGCACAGAAAGGTACCTTACTATAGCATACATTTTATCTGAATATAAATTCCCTTAAGAAACAGCCATGCTACTAGTAACTAAATTATACAGAATTTATACTTTTCCAAAATTGAATCATAAAATAAAAAGAAAGTTAAGGAGGCATACTTAGTAGAATATTGTAACATAGGGTATCCTTGACTTAGGAAAATACTCATATTTTTACACATAACTAACTTTTATGGAAACAATGAACAATCTCACCTTGCTGTCTGTATAAATCCATACAAGATCCTGCTCTCTTCCTTGTAGCAAAGCATATAAGCACACATTAGTCAGTTTAATTTATTTGACAGTTTGTAGTCAGAGCCAAATTCAGTAGTTCAGCACTTTTATTCTGGCCTCCATTAGGAAATAATCAGTAGTCTGAAAGATATGAAAGCTATTTTTTTACTTAGAAGAAAGTATTTCTTTAAAGGAATTAATATCAATCTCTTGCTCCCTGAAGGGCTTTCCTTGAAAATTAAGTCCTGGCTAAGCAAAAGGAAGATCTGTGAGGAGAGTGCCACTTATTATTCAAATATATTGTTCTTTATTATGAATATACCCCTGATTGCATGTTTATGACCCTGAATTTGTTTGGCCCTTCCAGTTTAAAAAACGTATATGATAGTCATTTTTATTAGTTATTCTTCAGAGCACCTTGGTGAAATAGAAGTTCATTTGTGTGTTTATTTTATAGATGAAGGACAAACTCAAGGAGGGTTTAGATGTATGGCTATTTTTTATTGATACATACAGAATTGAGGAATGTGACTTCAAGGTTCATTGTTTTACCAGGTGAACCAATAAGAAAATTAAAAAAAATACATGAAGGATTTAGATAAACTTTTTTGTTTCAACGCATTTAAGCTTTGTGTATGTCCGATGGCTTCCAATATAATAAGTAAGTGTGTAGGTAAAACAATTTATTAGAAAGCTTGCAAAATACCCTTAATATACAGACATACATATATTCAAATATTAGGGAAGAATGCATCCTTCCTGAGAAGAGAGCTGGATGAGTCAGTAGCTGTTTCTGTGCCAAAGTTGTCTTGCAATTTTACTTTTTCCAGAATATCTCTTCAGGAAAAGACTCTATTAACCTCTTTTCAAATTGTCCATTTGTCTTTTGCAGCAGTTTCTGTATTTGCATCTTTATTTGTAATTTCTACTTGTTTCTTCCTACTCAAGATTCAGTAGTTCAGAGGCCCAGGGACTCACACTCAAGGAAACTAGTTATTCCAGCATTATCTACAGAAGAAGAATACATCCAGATAAGCATTAACTTTACATGTTATATTGTTGATACACTGGTAGGATGATTATCTAGTGGGTTTCTCTGTCTTGGAGTATCTTGGTTACTTTGTTGTCAATGGGATAGAATACCTGACACACACAAGTTAAAGGAAGAGAGGGTTATTTTGGCTTACTGTTTGTAGAGGTTTCAGTCCATACTTTGCTGGCATCAAGGTAGGGCAGCGTGGCTGCGGAGTGTGGCAGGTGAGAGACACATCAGAGCAAGGTAGATAGGAAGTAGTGATCAAACAGTTGAGGAAGGAGGGAGATAGACCCTTCCAGGCCACCCCCCCAGAGACCCACTTCCTCCAACCAAGCCTTACCTCCCAAATCACATTTAGATTTTTACTCATCAATGGACTATTATGCTCCTATGATCCAGTCACAATCCAAAAGCCCCACGTGAGGCTTTGAGCAGACATCTAGATATAAATCATAATACTGAGCTGTCCTATTCCAAGTATTTCATTCAAAAAGGACTTATTAAACACCCAATCTGTGAAAGGAATAGTGCAAATGTGGGGGATAAAATTGGATAGCAGGTCTAAGTGAGATCTCAACTAGTTGACATACGCAATGGTAATTTCCTTGGATAGCAGCAGGGCTTAAAAATAACTCTGTCTGATATTACAACTTTTCAGGTACTTTTGATTATCTAAGAAGTCTAATGTTTATCACTGAGACTTAACTATGCCTACTTAAAAATGTCAGTTCCAATTTAAACTCATATGCTCACCCAGAAAGAATGAAAATATGACTTGATTGTCTGGTGGACTAGAGGGAAATGAGTATACTTTCCTTTTTTTATGCCTCCTACCCATGATTCCTTTTACCGCGTCACTTTGCAGTGTAGTGGGACTGGAAAGGTGTAGCAGACATCTCTGTTCCATATTAGCAGGATGTAAGTGGCACTAGTTTCTTGCCCTTCATAATTAGGCTGTATTATATTAGGGGTCTGACTGAAGCTTTAGGTGACTAAAATGGGCATGTCAGATAGCAGAGTTGGGTCGAGTATAGCCTCTCTGCTAACGGCTTAAGTTCTAGTCCATGAAGTAGCAGAGCCCTGCTAAGTTCACTTCCAGCCAAGGTCAGCTTGAGACCAACTAAATACTTTCCCTCTGAATTAACCATTTGTTCTCTTCAGTAAAGACATGCTAGTGCCTCTCTTTTACAGTCTTGCCTGTGATACACACTATCACCAGGTGTCCCAAAGCCTACCCAGTTCCCCTCCTTCCCACGATTGTTATGAATAAACACTGGATGTCCTCTGTACCTTTTGTCTTTGCTACCCAGGGCAGCTTAGGTCAGCCCAAGACCAGCTTCTTCTCTCTAGTCTTGTTTCTGTCTTCTGTTCTTGTCATCATGCATCATATTGTCTCACAGGAGATCCAGACCTATGATCAGGGTGCTCCATAACATTGTGTGTGGAAAGGAAATAAGAAAAATAAGAATTATCCTGCCAATTCTTGGTTATTATCATTGTTTCCTTATGTAAGTAAACTTCTTTTTCTGGGAGAGAGGAGTTACTAGAGTTATTGGCTCAGTTTGTTGACTATTACTATTGGCAAACTTCAATTTCAGAAGCTACATTGTGCATGCTGGAGGCCTCAACAGACCCTGGTGATGTAGGACAGAATCTATTTACTTTCCTAAGCATTTATTGTTTCACATCGTCCATCTGACCCTCAGTAAGCAGGCCTGAACCGAATTCTGCGATTAAATCACTGCCAACCCATACCTCCCAGTCTTATCTGTTTTTCACTAACTCAATCTCTCTTCTTGGAAACCTTTCACTCCAAAGAAGATTCCCCTTCTCCTTTCCTACTGGTGCTATCACATACTATCATTCTAAAGTTCTCTGTCCCACACTCAAATAGCATCTAGATAAAATAGCAAACACTGATTGAAGATCAGAAAATTAGTATGGGGGGTCACACTTAAAAGATTTTATCCATGAAGAATTTTGCAAATATTCAAACAATTTTTCTTAAGAGTACCTTTCTAGTTTTCTGGAAAGATGGCAGAATAACTTTCACTGCACTCTGCCCTAAAGCAACTTCTCATACTTGGTGACTCACAGCTCTATCTTTGGTAATGGGTTGCATATCAGTTTGTCCTCACTGCTCTGAGATCTCATAAATAGATATACTTCTTTTACCCCTTGTTTTGACAATTTAGTGACACTCAACTGTTCAGTAACTTGCAGAGCTGCGCTTAGGAGTGGGACAGTGATATATAGTATCTCAAACAGTTCTTCACTATTTGTTATTATATTGTTAGTATGTCCTAATTGATGGGAAGGCACAGCTCATACACAATATGAAGTATCACAATATACTGAGGACATAGTAATTATTTGCATTGAGGTAAATCAAGAAGGCATCATGGGGAAGTAGGTATTTGAATGACACACTAAAGAATGATCAGGATTTAAAAACAAAGCTCAACAATTTATCTCTCCAGAGAAAGTAAAAGCTCTTAAAAATAGCTTGTCAAAATGTTACTTTCTTAGTTGTAAAGGAAAAATTTGGAGAAAGTTATATAGTCAAGGGAGATTTTATTCAAGACCGTTACAATTAGGGGCAGAGTTTAAACTCTACTAATGTAAAAGGTAGGAGATTTTTAAGCTCTAGAGTAAGCTAGTGGAAAAGTTTTGGAAGACATTAGAAGGAGGTTGGTCATTGGGATATGTTGAGTACATTGGGTTATGCATTCATTTGCACATATTTTTTTCTATTATTAAGCCATCTGTATTTGCAAATTACTGCCCATCTGCTATGGTGGTGTTCTAAAATGTTCCCCCAAAGGCTCATTGTGTTATAGGCTTGGTGACCAGTTAATTGACTTTTGGGAAGTGATCAGATCATGAGGGCACTAAGCTCATCAATAGATTAACCCATTGATGAGTTCAGAGCTGAATGGGCAGTTGAGAGTTGGGATGTATTTGAAGGGAGTGGTTTCTGGGAGCACAGTCTTGGAGTCCATCTTGTCCTCTACCTATTTCTCCCCCTCCCCCCGCTATTATGTGGTTTCCTCTGCCACATGTTGATGTTTCCACCTTGCCACAGCCTAAGGTAATGGAGCTGGCTGAACATAGACTGGAACTTCTGGATCTGTGACCCAAAACTAATTTTTCCTCCTTTAAATTGATTTTTGTCAGGTATTTTGTTGCATCAACACAAAGCTAACACAGCATCCTAAGTTAGGTCCAGGATAGATTAGGCGCCCATGTCTCCACAGGGACTGAATAACAAGAGCACTATCTCTTTTGGAGTTTGCACATTTTGGAGATGGTTCCTAGCACTTTGAGGAAAACATGTCCTAGGTTTTAAAACTTGCAAGAGGATGAAAGAAAACTTGCATAAATTTCAAAGCAACAAAGAAATAATTTATAACAAAGTTTTTCTAAGGTAAAACTTCAAGAAAATGAGGATTTTAGTTAAATACTGTCTTTGGAATTTATTTGATGTGGAATTTGGAACATTTGCATAATGTTTTTACTATAAATAGATAATTATACCTACCTCATGAGTGTATTGAAAGAATTAAAAGAAATGTTCTAAGAAGTGTTTTCCACACCATGTTTGACAGGTGAAGAATGCCCAGGAAAGATAGTTATATTATGAGTACCCAAATGAGATGTTAGCACCCATTTTGTTTATTGGATAACATTGTTCTCATTCTCCCATCTCAAATGCTACAAATAAAGATTGTATAATTCCTACTGTTTGGGGGAATGTATTAATCACTTAAACCACATTAATTTAATTATTAATATTTTATTAACACTAATGACATTTTCAAAGCACATATGATTTATGAAATGAAATATTACCAGAGGGAACTGTATACATCCTTATTACCTTATTTTTTTGATATTTAGAAAAAGTGCATTTAAACACTGAAGAATTCAAAAGAGAAAATCATTAAAAAAAGAGCTCACCTCACTTAAAAGAAAATCTCCAAGTGTCTCAAACTCCCCATAGAATAATTTTTTTATGAAAATTTCACATTATATGAACCCCCACCTTTTTCATTTTTTAAATTTTTTAATTTTTTCTGGTACTGGGGATCAAACTCAGGACCTTGCACTTGTGAGACAGGCATGGCACCACTGAGGTAAATCCCAGCTCCCTTTATTTATTTATTTATTTATTTATTTATTTATTTATTTAAGACAGGATCTCACTGTGTAATTCTAGCTGATCTTGAACTCACTACATTGCCCATACTGGCCTCAAAATTGTGGCGATCCTCCTCCCTCAGCCTCCTGAATACTAGGATCACAGGATTGTATCACCACACCTAGTAAACCCTTTTTTTGAATATAAGACAGTATTCTAGATTTGTCAGCTTGCCCTGTGTGACTACTATTGATTGTCTCAGCAATGTGGCTGCATGCCTTGATGCATACTAGAAAGTCACTGGCAACCAGAATTCTAGCACAAATACGATCTGAGTATAGTCTATGAATTGTTTTGAAGTAATTAATTTTTATAGAAAAAATCAAAGTAAATATTGCACAAATGCCAACTGTGTGATGAGTATATTTTATGGAATTATATGATGTCTCTAAAAACAATGACTGATTTTTACTGCCAGCATTTTTTAATTTATATATTAATGGGTACATTTTAGGTATACAATACATTTACATTTATCATTGGGTGCTTGTACCTGTACATGATGTATCTTGGTTCTTATTTTTTCCCCATTACCTGTGTACCCTTCCCTATTTACATAGACTTTGTTTCCATTTTTTTTTTTCTTTCACATAATCTTTCCTTTACTTTCTTCCCTTTCCCATTCCCCTCCTGCCATCCCTCCACCTTTGGACCTTTTCCTAGTTCAAAGTATCATTTATTCATTTTAATCATTTTCATCCTTATTTATACTTTCAGTTTCTCACACTAGAGATACTATTCGGTATTTACACACATTTTTAAGATGAGGAAAAACATTCCCCAGATAATTATGAAGTGGGAAGGGACTTGTGCATCCGGACCTCTGGGAAAGGTTGCAGTAAGCATTAAGAAGTCATATTATACACATGTATGAAAATTTCACCGTGAAACCCAGTATTTGGTATTATTCATATTCACTAATACAAAAGCTTAAAAGTCAGACAAAACAAAAGCAAGCAAGTAATGTACCACTGAGTGAGGGAATGTTTTGGGACAGATAAGCAACATATTTCTTGAAATGGGTAATATGTGTCAGAGCAAATGAGAATCTATGAAAGAGAATTGTCTTTCCTTTATATAAAGTGTGTTTGCTCATGCTCAGGGGGGATATAGACCTTTAATGCTCTTAATAACTAGTCTTTAAATGAAAGATCTTAATAGTTGTTTCCTTCCTCTGTGACTGAAGAAGAAAAAAGCCATCTCTTAATGTTTTTTCTTAGACATGTTCAGCAAAATGATGATGAAAAATAACATTTTTGCATGTAGAGCATGAAATAAACAGTCCAAATTACTTGCTACTTCAAATTGATCTACAATGTTTAGTTCTCTACAGTTTAAAACAAATACCCCCAAGTGCTTTAGATAAGAATGTAAAGCATCAAAATAAGTAATTTAATTAATAGATAAAACAGCTAGCATTGGTGATGTTGAAATTTGTTATTTCTCATATCTGATGGAAGTATATACCATGACTAGTAGGTCATCTGTTGATAATCTCTGTAGAATTCGAAGACCTGAGCTTACCTAAAGGACAAAAGATTTGATGCATACAAATCACCAGAATGGAGAAAAGAATCTCAAAGTATAAAAGCCTGTAAATGATTTCTTTTAGGATTCATAAAATGTGCCACAGATAGCCAGCCACTTTAGAAGATGCTCCAACAGGAGAAAAATATTCATGAAACTTGTCATGAACAAGAACATTACATCTGGGAGACTTACAAGAAAAAAATTACAATAATGTAGCCTGCTGGCAATTTAGCTTATCCAGAATCACTAAAAATATATATGTGATATTAAAATGCTGATATATTATTCTTGTATCAGAAATGACAATGACAAGGAAAAACTGAGAATACATTGTCATTCTGAAAACCATAGGACCACACAAAATGGCAGAGTATGCCATCAAAATGAAGACAATATGAGTTTATCTTCCTGAAATGTTTTCTTCACAGTCTAGCTAAAATTAGTTGGAAATGTGATTCTGATACATTTAAAGTGGTATTTTTTCCCAGCTTCATTTAGAGAAAAAAAAAATTGCTTTCTATATGAAGATTCTCCTAATAGGAAACAGTATAATTTTCTGAAGCTGCAATCTTAACAATCCCAACAATCAAGTTAATGGTCAGATCTGCAGTTCACAATAATTTATTCTATGATCTCTCATCATCTGATGTGAACATAATTATTGTCATATTATTTTCACATACTCCAAGCAAGTAAGAGTTCAAGATTTGGAGACTGAATTACAAAGCCAATTTCAATAAATAATATTCTAATGTTCTGGTATAGGAATAGTTATAGAATTCAACATAGAGCAAAAAGTCCACATGCTGTCCCTTAATTCTACTCTCTCTATATTAATACTATATTTTTATTATATTAAATTACCCTTAGTAATATTTACTTGTCTCAGTTTGACATGTGATGCTTCAAATTCATACACTGAAATGTTGCTGGCATTCAGAAATGCATAAGTAAACTATTTTTGATGATTTAATGTTATCATAATCATAATTTGGTTTATTTTATTTTATTTTTTATATGTATTTTTTATATTAAATTCTTTTATTGGTACACTGTAGGTATACAACACAATTACATTTCTCATTGGGAATTGTACCTTTACATAATGCATCTTGGTTCTTATTTTTTCCCCATTCCTAGCCCTCCCTTCATGCCCGCCACCTTCCCTATTTACAAAGATTTTATTTCCATTTTTTCCATTTCTCATCGTTTTTCCTTTCCCTTCTTTCCTTTCCCATGCCCCTCCCACTACCCCTACCCCTTTGGACCTTTTCTTCCTGTTTTAAATTATCAATTATTCATTCTAATCATTGATATATTTTAGGCATACAATGTAATGACATTCATCATTGGAAATTTGCACCTTTACATAGTCTCTCTTGGTTCCTATTTTTCACCCTTGCCCAGCCCTCCATTCAACCCTTCCATTCCTCCCTATTTACAAAGATTTTCTTCCTATTTTCCATTTTCTCATATTAATCCCATTCCCTTCTATCCTTTCCTCTAGCGCTCCCACTTCATTCCCCTTTGCCCCTTTTCTTCCTATTTCACATTACCTATTATACATTTAGTCCTTATTTACACTTTCAGTTTCTCACACCAGAGAAACTATTTGGAATTTATTCATGTGTGTCCTATTTATTTCACTTAAGAGTATTGCCTCAATGTGCATCCTCTTAGCTATAAATGTCTCTAATTTCTCATTTTTTATGGCTGAGGAGTACTCCATTTTATAAAAAAAACCACATTTTCCTTATCCAGTCTCCAGGTGATGGGCATTTGGGCTGTTTCCAAGTTTTAGCTATTAAAAACTGCACTGCTATGAACATGGGTGCACATATATCACTGTGGGATGATTCTTTTAATACTTTGGGGAAGATCCTCAGCAGTGGAATAACGGGGTCAAATGGGACTTCCAGTCCTAGTTCTTTGACGTACCTCCATACTGATTTCCACAGTGCTTACACCAGTCTACACTCCCACCAGCAGTGGAGCAGGGTTCCTCTTTCCCCACAGCCCCGCCAGCATTTGTTCTTGGTTGATTTCATGACAGCAGCCATTCTTTCTGGAGTGCAGTGGAATCTCAGCGTTGTTTTCACTTGCATCTCTCGAATGACCAGTGATGTTGAACATTTTTTCATGTATTTATTTGCTATTTCTACTTCTTTGTCTGAGAAATGTCTGTTCATTTCAGATGCCCATTTTCGGATTAGGTCTTTAAATTTCGGAGGTCTGATCCTTTTAAGTTCTTTATAGATTCGAGATAGTAGACCTTTGTCTGAGGAAGAGCAGGTGAAGATTTTTTCCCACATTGTGGGTTGTCTCTTCACACTGCTGGTGGTTTCTCTTGCGGTGCAGAAGCCTTTTAATAAGAAGAGATCCCACTTGTTGATTGTTTGTGCTAGTTCATGGGCAACTGAGGTTTTGTTCATAAAATCTTTTCCTACACCGATGTCTTCAAGG
Organism: Heterocephalus glaber; assembly: GCF_053883595.1. Classification (NCBI taxonomy): domain Eukaryota; kingdom Metazoa; phylum Chordata; class Mammalia; order Rodentia; family Bathyergidae; genus Heterocephalus; species Heterocephalus glaber. The sequence continues at coordinate 9,370,199 of NW_028258406.1, read as the reverse complement.
GTTCTACCTAAACTCTGCTCCAACTGCTTCAGAGTTTCTATTTTAATATTTAGATCTTTAATCCATTTTGATTTTAGTTTGGTGCATGGTGAGAGATACAGGTCTAGTTTTAATCTTTGGCAAGTTGAAGCCCAATTTTTCCAGCACCATTTATTAAAGAGGCTATCTTTCCTCCAGGGAGGTTGTTTGGCTCCTTTGTTGAAGATGAGATGGCTGAGTGTGTCTGGCATTGTTTCTGCATCTTCTAATCTCTTCCACTGGTCCTCAAGTCTGTTTCTTTGCCAGTACCATGCTGTTTTTATCACAGTAGCTTTGTAGTAGAGTTGCAGGTTGGGGATTGTAATGCCCCCTGCCATGTCTCTGTTACTTAGAATTGCTTTTGCTATTCTGGGTCTCTTTTTGTTCCAAATGAATTTTTGGATTGTTTTCTCAAGGTCTATGAAGTATGCTGCTAGGATCTCAATTGGAATTGCATTAAATCTATATAGCAGTTTTGGATGTATGGCCATTTTCACTCTATTAATCCTTCCTACCCAGGAGCAGGGGATGTCTGTCCATTTTCTGATATCATCTTCAATCTCTCTTTTCAGAGTACCATAGTTTTCAGCGAAGAGGTCTTTGATTTCTTTCATTAGGATGATTCCTAGATATTTCAGTTTTTTGGATGCTACTGTGAAAGGAATTATTTGCCCTATTTCTCTCTGAGTGAGTCTGTCATTGGTATAGAGGAAAGCTATTGATTTTTGTGTGTTGACCTTGTAACCAGCTACTTGACTGAATTTGGTTTTTAAGTGTAGAAGACTTTTGGTGGAGTTTTTGGGATCTTCTATATAGAGTATCATGTCATCTGCAAAGAATGACAATTTGACTTCCTCATTACCTATCTTTATTCCTTTTACTTCTTTCTCTTGTCTAATTGCCATGGCTAATGTTTCCAGAACTATATTGAACAAGAGTGGTGAGAGTGGACATCCTTGTCTTGGGCCTGATTTGAGTGTGAAGGATTTCAGTTTTTAACCATTTAGTATGATATTGGCTGTTGGTTTTTCATAGATGGCTTCTGTCAATTTGAGGTAGAGACCATCTATTCCAATTTTTTGTAGGGTTTTTAACATAAATGCATGTTGGATTTTGTCAAATGATTTTTCTGCATCTATGGAGATAATCATATGGCTTTTGTCCTTGGTTCTATTGATATAGTGTATTACATTGATTGATTTTTGTATATGGAACCATCCTTGCATCCCTGAGTTGAATCCCACTTGATCAGGGTGTATGACCTTCTTGATGATCTTCTACATCCTGTTTGCCATTATCTTATTAAGGATTTTTGCATCTATGTTCATTAGTGAGATTGGCCTATAGTTCTTTTTTTTAGTTGAGTCTTTCTCTGCTTTGGGGATCAAGGTGATGCTTGCTTCCAGGAATGAATTTGGGAGTATTGTTTCCCTTTCAATCTCCTTGAAGAGTTTAAACAGTAGTGGCAGCCATTCCTCTCTAAATATCTTGTAGAATTCAGCAGTGAAGCCATCAGGGCCCAGGCTTTTCTTAGTTGATAAGTTTTAATTACATTTTCAATTTCATTGGTTGATATTGGGTTGTTCAGAATTTTTAGGTCTTCTTCATTCAACTTTGGTAATTCATATGTATCTAGGAATCTGTCCATTCCTTCTGTGTTGTCCATCTTATTGGCATATAGGTTCTGGAAATAGGTATTGATGATCCTCTGGGTTTCTGCTGGGTCTGTTGTAATTTCACTTATTCATTCCTAATTGCATGGATTTGGGCCTTTTCTTTCCTTTTTCTGCCAAGGTTGGGTAGAGGTTTGTCAATTTTGTTGATTCTTTTGAAGAACCAACTCTTGGCTTCATTGATTTTTTGTATTGTTCTCTTAGTCTCCATCGGATTGATTTCTCCTCTGATCTTTATAATTTCCTCCCTTGTATGAGCTTTGGATTTCTCCTGCTCTTCTTTTTCTGGAAGCTTGAGGTTCAGCATCAGGTTATTTAATTGGGCTCATTCTGTTTTCCTAATATGAGTATTCGCTGCTATGCATTTCCCTCGTAAGACTGCTTTCATTGTGTCCCATAGATTCTGATATATTATATTGTCATTGTCATTTAATTGAAGGAAATGTCTGATTTCTTCTTTAATTTCCTCTGTGACCCATTGGTTATTCAGAAGTGTGTTGTTCAATTTCCACATGTTTATGAACTTTTTTGAGTTTCTTTTGCTATGGATCTCCAATTTCATCCCACTATGGTCTGATAATATACAGGGCATAACTTCAATTCCTTTGCACTTACTTAAACATGTTCTGTGTGTGAGTATGTGGTCTATTTTGGAGAATGACCTATGTGCAGCTGAGAAGAATGTGTTTTGTGATTTTGTGGGGTGGAAGACTCTGTAACCATCTGTTAAGTTCATTTGTTCAAGAGTTCGATTGAGTTCTAGTATTTCATTACTTATTTTTAGTCTAGTTGATCTATCTATTTGTGACAGTGGGGTGTTGAGGTCCCCCACTACAATTGTATTAGTGCATATATGACTTTTCATGTCTGTTAGTATTTGTTTTATATAGTTGGATGCACTAGTGTTTGGTGCATAGATATTTATGATTGTCATCTCTTCCTCTTGGATTCTTCCCTTTACAAAGATATAGTGTCCTTCTTTGTCTCTCTTAATCAGTGTTGGTTTGAAATCTACTTGATCTGCAAAGAGGATAGCTATTCCTGCTTTTTTTCAGGTTCCTGTCACATGGAGTATTGTTTTCCACCCTTTAACTTTCAGTCTATTAGTTTCCTTTTGAATTAAGTGTTTCTTGTATGCAGCATATTGTTGGATTTTGCTTCTTGACCCATTCTGCCAGTCTATTTCTTTTGACTGGTGAATTGAGTCCCTTAACATTGATGGTTATAACTGAAACATATTAACTTGTCATTGCCATGACTTTTTCTTTTTGTTGGGTTCTCCCTCTTTACATTTAATTTCTTGTCATGCCAGATGGGTTCATTCTGCTTTGCTTCCTGGGGTTGTGATCCTCAATGTCAGTTCCTAAGATATTGTGTAAAATTCTTTGGAGTGCTGGTTTGGTATTCACAAAGTTCCTAAGGTGCTCTTTGTCATGAAAGTATCTTATTTCTCCATCAATTTTGATAGATATTTTGGCAGCCTACATCAATCTGGGTTGGAGGCTGTTTTCTTTTAGGGCTTGGAATATGTCACTCCAAGCTCTTCTTGCCTTGATGGTTTGTGTTGGGAAGGCTGCTGTGATTCTGATAGGCTTTCCTTTGTATGTGATTTATTTCTTTTCTCTGACTGCTTGGAGAACTTTGTTCTTCTGTTGTGTTTCTGGAATTTTAACAATTATATGCCTATGTGTAGATTTTTTTTGATCAAGGCTATTTGGAGTCCTATATGCCTCACTCATCTGTATGTCAAGCTCTTTTACCCTGCTTGTGAAGTTTTCTGCCATTATTTCTGTGAAGAGAATTTTTATGTCATCTCCACTCTCTCCTCTTTCTTCATTGAACCCAATCAGTCTTATATTATTCTTCTTTGCCTCATCTAGCAGCTGCTGGATTAATTTCTCATGTTCCCTTATAATTTTGAAGCAATTTTTCTTTTCCTGGTCACTACTTGCAATCTTTTCTTCTATATCTGAAATTCTGTCCTCACATTGGCTCATTCTGCTATGTAGACTTTCAATGGAGATTTTCATGTCCTGGAAATCTATTTGCATCTGTTTTATGGATTCCATTTGTTTCTTATGTTGGGATTCCATCATATTCCTGAGCTCCTCTCTAGATTTATTAATCATGCCTTGCACTAGGGGCACAATTTCTCCTGTTATCTGAGCAATTATTTCTGATTTCATTTTTTCCAGATCCTCTTTTGTTGCCAGTTCAGTGGGTCCAGGTGGTTGAGTATCAGCGTGTTCCATCTCATTTCACTTTGGGGTTGCTGTAGGTGATCTGGAAGTCTGGTTTTGAGACTTATTTATGTGTTTTCTCAATTCAACTGTGGTGGGGGGCTATTAGCACCTGCACAGATTACCTCCTCTGAGCTGGGAGAGGTGGGACAGGGGCTGGGAGCAGCGGTAGGGATGGTGACCCAAAAGCACTTTCCTATGGGCTGGGAGCAGCAGGAGGGATGGTGGCTGGGAAGTCCCTTCCTCTGGACCAGGAACAGTGGGATAGCGGCTCAGAACCCCTTGCCTCTGGGCCGGGAACAGCGGGACTCAGGACCTTGGTCTGGTGGTCCAGTGTCCTCTGTGTCTTTGTAGTGTGGAACCAGGTGGCTGCCTGTCTGCAGCAGGGTGACTTGGCATCCCCCACGTGACCCAGGACCTCGGTAGGGCATGCACAGACCTGCCTGTCTGCAGCCTGGTTGATTTTAAATTAGTAAAACTAGTAGGAGTTCATTTGCAAATATCAATAAAAATTGACTCAGAAATTGTACTTGTAAGAATTTCAAAATGTTGAAATTTCAAAATGTAGTGTATTTCAAAATTTCATATAAATAATATGCCATTGAATCATTGTTTCTAAAGTGAAATATTAGAAACTACCTAAGTGTGTATATATATATATATATATGCTTATATATACACTTATATATATTATGTATATCAATAGACAATGGATTACATCAATTGTAGTATAATCATTAAAAAAAGTATGTACTCAAAGAAAATATTGAGATTATTTATTTGTAAATAAGCAAAGCCCAGTAACATACACTGTTAATTAAAATCAGATACCAAGCAGGGCATATAATGATAAGGTGTATGTGTTCTGAAAAAAATACATCAGAAACTAAGATTCATTTTTACTATGTTCAGAGAAAGTGAGTGAAGATGGAATTAGTGAGGGTAATAATAAATCTTTTCCTTGTATAATTTGAAATTGCCCATATGTAAATGTTTTACTGGGCAAGAAAGAATGAACTCTGGAGTCCTAGAATGTTTACCCCCTGCATATACAAAAAAGCTTGTTTCTTTGGACTCACTCTTGTTGTATCCTGGCAGGTAACCTCATAGTTCTTGGAACTGTCTGACAAGAGCAGTGATTTTGTGTAACTGAGGCCTTAGGAGGCCTTATATTTATGCTAAACAGTTGATATACCATGACATCTGTTTGGCTCCATAGAGTGGGACTCTCTGAGCACCAAGTTCTGGGTGGCCTTTCCTGGTTTTGGAACACATCACACATACTTTCACATGTTGGTGGGAAAACGGAGTGTGCCCCTGTGACTTTGTTGGAAGGGGAAACCACCTAAAGTTTGTACTTTCTCTCTTGCAGCCTTTACTCTGTGCAAGCCTTTCCCCTTGGTGATTTTTAATCACATCTTCTTATTGCCATATATCATACTTGAGTATAATGCTTTTTCTGAGTATTGTTACTCCTATCACACCATTAATCCTGAAAATGGTACTGGCATAATTTACACTTGAAATCAAAGCAAAGCATTTTAAAATTTAAATTCTTTTATGGGGGTCGCAAAAAGTCTGTTATGAAAGAGTTCAATTGAACTCCGACTATAACAAAATTCTGTGCTAGATAGGAAGAATTCTAAAATATGACCCTCATGAAGGAATAAAATTAACAAAACTGAAATGATCATTTAACAACACATGGAATTGTAATTATTTTCTGTACAGAGTAGATCAAAGGCACTGAAGTCTGAGTTTAAAGATTATTATTAATGGAAAACATACAATTATTGTTTGGGATTTTTTTTTGCAAATATGTAATTCAATCTTACTGAATTTCTGTTATATTCTACTATTGGTGCTATGTGTTTTACTCCCATTCTCTCTGAAGTGCTGCAAGATCAACATCGATGAGCCTGTTTCATAGATGAGGAAAGTAAGGGTCAGAGTGCCTGAATGAATGCAAAATCATGTACTCATATCTACAAGCTATAGAGCAAAGTTTCTGGTCAAAATATTCTTTATTTGAAACTGTAATATAGAAACAACATAAGCACATAATTCTCTCAATTCAATATCATCAAAAACTTTAAGCTTTCCAAGTGAAGAATTTTCAGATTTAGAGAGATTATGTAGCAATTAGTAGAAAAAGCCAGAATCAAAATTGAACTTATTTACTTGATCCTGAAGATTGTGCTCTTAGTGCATTAAAGTCTTTCTCCAAATAAGATTTTATAATACAGGCCACACTTATGTGATTGCCAAGAAATTATAAAATTATTTTAAAATATCTATAAAATGAAGTGCTACCAAAAATACACATAGACTTAAGAATTTCCAGTAATGCTATACAGTATTTGTCTTTAATTATACAATGAGTGTAATGGGAGAAACTTTGTTATAATAGTAAGCTTTAAATATATAAAATATATGCATATAAAAGTGTCTAACCATTGCACAAAAATTAAACATGTGCATGTGTCAAAGGAAGTAAAATATTGTAGCATAGTTTAATTTTGACCAAATCATATGAGGAATTCCAAACACATAGTGTTCAGATTTTGAAATAACACTGAAATATTTATTTGTACTTTAAGTATATGGCTATATTTGTCACAAATAACCACAGAAACAGTAAAAGTTGTCAAATCACATTAATAGAAAGTTTATGTATGGCCACAGAATAGTTATTAACCTAGGTATTAATTTTCAAGCAATTTTTTTAAACCTCTCATATGGAAGCTAAATGGAGTTGTGTTCGCTGACCCCATCATTGCATTGTTATTGAAAACTCCAATAGAAATTTAGATTACTAACTAAATTAAACACATTAAAAGCTTATCTGAAATTCCAAATTATAGCATTTGAAGACTCAAAAACTCAGAAACACAAAGACAGCTATATTTAACTGATTTAAAAGAAAAAACAGCACAGCTGGAAATTGATCTTAAGACACAGTGCTCATAATACAGAGCTGCATGTAGTTTTCTCTAATGTCTATCCAAGCATTCTAAGAAGTTTCCATTTAAAGACAGCATACATTAGAATACCATCACTCATTCTAAAAGTGAAGTGCCTTTTGTTTTTAGTTAGGAAGGATGTAGGATTCTTCAATCATGTCATGCTTTACAAGCAATAAACAAATATTACCCAAAGGGCAAGTCAGGTGCAAAAAAGGTTAGTGAAACACATGTTTCTTATTATAAGGCCTGGTACAGAGGCAATTGTAACTTAATTCGCTGAGCCATCAACATTTCCATGAAAGATACTCATAAACTCAGGATTACAAATTAAAAAATACAAAGTTGTGGAACTGAATTGGTGTCATGTGCTAGAATTTTACAAAAACTGAAGTAGAAACTCTGAATATTTACCACAGAAACTAAGATAATGCTTATATACAGCCTGCCTTGAATCTTTTAAGAAAAAAATAGTATGTCATAGAACAAGTTAATCTTCCATTTGATTTTATTCACCTTTAAACAACAAAGGGAGATCTGAAAATTTGTGGAGAATGGAAGCAACTAATGGCTTCAGTTAAGTGTATTCAGCTTGAACAAAGAACAAATGACCATGTAGAAATGTAAGTTTTTAAAAAGTGACTTGAACGCTGGTTCCAAAAAGAGAATTTATAGCTACTTAGTACAACAGAGTTTGTCCTTTCTGTTACAAACTTTTTATATAATATTTTAAATTATAACCCGGTGAAAAATACTTTTTCTGATTCCCTTATTCCTGATTAAATTAAGAAAACAAAATATATTTAAAATATGACTATTATTAATTTTTTTCCAGGGAATCAAAAATATACGGGATATGGTCCTTCTTTTGAAATGCATTTTAACTATGATCATGTAGTTAAACATTTTAGTGTTTAAAAATCTTAGGAGTAGTAATAAAATATATAACATATCTAACTTGTAATATTGGATTCAAATTTTAACTAAGGAGAAACTACATTTGCAAACCAAGGAAATAAACAATTTTGTTGTGCTTGGAATTGAGAATCAACTGATTCTTCTTTTACCTAATTTTAGGTTGAGTTTTAGTAATTTCTCAAGTGATGCTCCTATATCTGAAGGGAAGCTAGAGCTCTTCCAGGGTGTTTCATTTGGCTTGCTGTTGGTGGGTTTTTTTTTGTTTTTTTGCTTTTGGTACCAGAGATTGAACTTCGGTCTTTGCACTTGCAAGGCAGGCAGTGGAACCACTGAGCTAAATCCTGGCCCTGCTGATGGTGTTTTAAATGAATATTTTCTCTTTATTCTTTGGGTGCTCTTCTCCAAAGAAAAATTATAAACATTTAAAAACAAATGTTTATTCAAAGAAATGTATCCATTATCATGGAAGAACTGTACACAGGGCATACATTTTGTGTTAGTTGCCATTCCAAAGAAGAATTTGAACGTGAGGCTCCCTCTTTACCTGTAGAACCCTGTTTACTTTGTTCAGTAAACAAAGTCATTATTCCTTTGATCTCCACTCCTTCCTGTTCAAGAACCATTTAGCAGTTATATAGTAAGTACATTTATTTATTTAACAGTTTCATTATATATGTGCTCCATGAGAAAGCTCTTGTTCATATTTATTGCCCTAAATTGAAGTCATTAGAAGGATGCAATAATTATCAGTTGAATTAGTAATTATGTGTGAAATACATAATAAAATAAGTAAAGATATTATTTGAAGAATATAGTCTGAGTTAGGACAAATTTTTGACAGATAGGTTTACATAAAAGAAATAATTTAAAAAATTAAAATGTACAAATTTGTCCAATGAAGCATGTGTGTCTGCACAATTGTATTTAGAAACAAAAATGTTTGATTAGTTCTGTTTCTGACTTTGATTTTAAGAAAAAATATTTTAGGAGATGGAACATAGCTTTTGACATGGGCAAATTTAAACACATTTTAGGAATATGTTAATGCTGTTTTGATTTCTACACTGATGGCTGCTAGCAAGAAATTCTGGGGAGTTTTGATCTTCCTGTTTTGACAAACATGTTTTCAAACAATTTTGTCATACATTACATTATGGTAATGACTATATTCACTGGTGTTGTGTACAAAAGCACGTGTGTCAGTCAAGAAAGAGTTATAAACTGATTTGATAAACTAATGAGACAATTAGATGGACATCTTGCAATCTGCTTAAAATGAAAGTTAAAAAGACTGATTATTCATACACTTCTCATATATATAGAAAGTAAATGTGTTGATTTTTTATTAATTCATTCTTGGAATTTGTTGCAGATTAATTTGGAATTTGTGTTATTTCCATCAGAGTCTATGTTCATTTTTAATTTTCTATGAGAAATGACTTCCCATACCATTTTGTTTACATTATTTTAAGTTACCCAATTCCATCATTTGTACATGTTAAGTTCTTAGTTTCAGTTTCCTAATCTGTTAGTTGAATGGGTAGAGTAATATACACTACTCTATTGGTTATTGTATGTAATAAGTTAGATTTAAAGTATATAAATCAGCACTTGTAACACACCAATCACTATATAACTTCTACTATTTGCTATATCATCAAAAATGATGTTGTATATTTGTCTCTAAGACACTATATTGTACAAATTCACCAAGGACAAAAGAACACAATCTTCCTGATTTTATTATATTAAGAACAAGAATTAGCAAAAGTTGTAAAATAATAAAATCAAAAAGTTGTTATTTTGTGGGGGTGTGGTCATTTATTTAAAGGAATATGAGGAAGTTTTATTCCCCTGGTTCATTTTGTGGTCGTTAGTTTTTCTATGGGTAGGTGTTGAGTATCAAATTCATCTTCTTTAGCAGATGCAATGTTTTGAGCAGCTGTTCCTAGTTGTACCAATTTTGGCAAACTGTATTTTCAAGAAGTTTCTCCATTTCATCTAAGCTGTCAAATAAACTGGCAGAAACATTTTCTTGATAGTTCTTAATGTTATCTTTAAGAGCTACAACAAATACAGTAGGGATTAGGAAGTATGCTGAATGAAGAAGCAGATTTGGTACCAGAACTCTCCCTTCACCCAAATTTGGTCTCTGACTGTCTGGAAACACCCTCCTAGATTGTCAAGTGAGTAAGGCTGACAGCCACTCTTTCCTGTGTCTGCAAGTTGACTCAGGAAATCTGACCAAAGAGTGGCAATAGGAAGTCACCACTGGACTGACTGAAACTGAAGTAAGTGGGCACACAGGACCTCCTCCACACTTGCGGTCATGCAGTAGCAGCAAGCTACTCCTCTCCTTTGCAAAATCCATATATCAAACCTCAATCTGCAATGATATGACACTTAGAAGAAGGGCCTTGGATATTATTAGGTCAAATAATTGTGCCTTCATAAGTGGGACTAGTGCCCTTAGAAGAAGAGGTCAAAGAGAGAGCTCATTCTCTTTCCATCATGTGAGATTACATCAAGAAGATGTCAGTCTCCAACCTAGAAGATGACCCTTGCCAGAATCCAGTGATGGTGCCCTTCTGGTCTTAGAATTCCATCCTCCAGAGCTGTGAGAAATAAATGTCTGGTTTTTCAAAGTTACTCATTCTGTGCTCATTTGTTATGGTAGTCTAACTTGATTAAAATGAAATAAATGATAGAATGGTGGAATTAAGACTAAGACAAGAAGCTTTCCTGAAAGGCTATGAAATAAGTGGATTTAATGAGAAATTATAAGATTCAAGTAATCCAGGTTAAGAGAAACAGACATCTGAATCAACAAAAATGATAGTGGAAAAAAAACAAGGCATTGTGAGTTGTATATTTATATTTAGAAGATACAATATATAGCATTGGTCCTTAGCATTGATATGCTGCTAAAGTAACTCACCAAAGAGCAAAATCAAAACCAGATGCTGGATTTAAATGTTGTAAATACTGCCACAGTGGCTGATTTCAAGCTATCAAAAGCTCCCTAGGTATCTATTTAACCAGGTCTGGTGTGCCAGTGCATGCTAGCATATCATTGGTCCTCAGGACGTGACAAAAAATAATCAAGAATAAGCCTCATATTTCTCATTATTATGTGGTATGATATTTTCTACTGCTGTCATGGTTATTGGTGTCAATAAAATTATAGGATAGGTTTGCTGATTAAATTATTAATACATGGGGTAAAGAAGGAAGGAAGGCTGTACAAGATTATATTTAGAAATTATGAAAGGATTATATTTGCAAATTGTGGCAAAAAAAACTATTAAAAGTGATGCATGGGAAAATTAATATCTGTGGGAAAACATGTCATTGCTACATTTCTTCTTATGATTAATGCAACATCTCTATAAAATGTCACCTCTATGTAGACATGGAGATTCATCCTCCCTCACTTTAAGGAGTGGAACAATGGAGTGCAATATGAAATGCTTTAATCACATGCAAATTTATGAGGATTTCATAAGAGATTTGGGAGAACAACTGTTCATGGAGCTTACAATTTCTCAATTCTTGGGAATCATACCAACTTCAAAATCAAATAAAACATGATTATTTCTATTCAGGGAAAGGAAATCACATTATTCACTGGATATAAGAAATAGTATGAAACTCACTGCATTGTATGTCAAAGTTTGAAAAGGAAATAACTCAATTTAGTTTGAATAACATTATGGAAAACTCCTTAAAAATTGAGGAAAAATGCTAGAATTATTACTTGTTTGCCTAACCAATACCTACTCAAGTCTCCTATGCTTGATAGAGTTGAGCAAACAATGTGGGGCAATTTAAATCAATAAAATGTTAATATCATAGAAAATAAAATCTTTTTAGTGATTTCAATAATTTGTCTTGAAACAAGTAGAACTGAAATATGAACTCATATTTACATCAATATATATACAAATTCTTTCAACCTAATCACTCTAGCGATATTTACACGCTGTGTTGGTCTGAAAAATCATTTCTAATGATTTTATGGCATTATATATCAAACTTAAAGTTCACATTATATTTTAAATTACAATATAGTATTTTATTTTGCAATATTTTAAAAAGCTGAATGATCAAATATTTGACCCTTCTCATATGAAAAGAATAACCTAAAAAGTGACAGTGATCTCAAAGTATTTTAGTAATGGCTTCGCAGAGATAATTAGCATTTTTGTGAATGCTTTATTTTTTACTCTTTTATGTTGAGGAGGTTGTTGCTTGCCAGTGACATTGTTCAATACTCTATGTTACAGAATGTAAACCTTCATATTTGGCAAGTTTTGTTAAAGAGAAAATAGGACAGGTAAATTTTCCAAATAGCTGAGTTAATATTTTAATCACTGGTGTTTGTCCTTGCACTTTAAAAAGAACAGAAATCTAAATTATGCGACTTTTCCCTTGACTCTGAAATAGAACACCTGAACATAATTTAAACCTCATTTTATTGTCAAGGTGATCACTATAGTCCTCAAAGTTTGGCCATTGCTGTAAGTACTGTGCAGAAGCCAATGTCAATGATGTTGCTAATCACCCAAAAGACATCCTGATTGCATCCGTTATTCTTAGAAAACAACCTTGACGACTGTCTATCCTTAGGTCACTTACTGCTAATTACATAATTGATTACCCAGTAAACATAACACTTATAGAGCAACTACAGTGTGTCAATTACTGGTCAATTTATTAAGGCTTCAAATATCTTTCATTGCTGACCTCAAGAAGCTTGCTTTCTTTTAGAGCAGAATGAAAAGCCTGTGCCAACCAACTGACCAGCCAAGACCAAGGATTCTGCTAGATGAGTTATTACACCTCTATTAAAAAGGAGAAAATTGAAGCTCTAAAATGTTAATAACTTAACCTGTGCCAAACATGGGTGAAGAGAAGAGCCCTATCCAAACTTAGGTCCCTCTGACTAGCAAATGTGTGTTCTTTCTGTCCTCAACATTATTAAGACCTGTAAAGATGGCTTGTTTGCCCAGCTTTTCCTACACGGAGAAGGGGGGAGACCCAATATCTCTTCTCTGTGAGTATGGCTGCTTGTATCAGCATGTAACTTTCTAAGGCTTCCACCAGTGACACTGCTGTTGTTGTTCTTGTGATCTGTGCAATTATGTACCTACAAGACTGGAAAGAGCCAGCCTGTTCCTTCTGTGGTCAAGTTCTCACACCTACAGAGGCAGAGGCCATGCAGGCACTGTTGGCAGATCCAGGAAATATATCTGCTCTCCAGACTCCCAGAAACAAGCTCTCCCATCATACTATGCCATCCTTCATCACCAGTGTTTTCAATGTTCTCTCACTTCCTGGTTCTTTCATCTTTTGCTGTTCATTCAAATAATGCAGACTTTGACACAAATGTCATCATTCTGTTACATGACTTCATTTTTCCTATGAGGGAAATTATTAGAGTGAACACACTTATCTATTCTTAATCCATGTTTATGTGCTTATTGGGTGTCTCTAAATGATAATTCTTATTAACAAGCTCTGTGTGTTCTCTATGAGGAGCCCAGTTTGCACACCTGAATTAAGTATAAGCCCCTATGAATCTAAGGCTATATATGTCTAGACTTTTAGGATTCTTTTTAAGACTACTTCAGATCAATTTTAATTTTTAGTGCTGCCTCTACTTTAGTACTGCCTCACAACAATTGTATAAATTACCTAAATAAACAAGTAAATAAAGTGAATCTCCTGACAGTTAAGAAGAAACCACTTCTGGGTTGACAAACTCCAGGTCCAAACATGTGAAGACCCTGACTTGGCCCATAAGTATAATGAACTATGAAGACAGAGACCATGAGGGTCACACTAAAAGTATCTCTTAATATAGCAGGTTTTGTACAGTTGGCCCTAAGTTGGATACCCATTGATAAGGGTGTTTGTAATTTGATGACTGAATTTTCAAATGTGTCTGTACCTGACTCTGGATTCACATTAGATATGTTATTGTTTTCTTACCTTTTTCAAAATGATGTTTTCACCCTCAAAATTTGGAAAGAGTAATGAGAAATTTCTACAACTGATTCTGTTTTTCTAAATTCTTATATTGGTACATTTTAGGTATACAATACATTTACATTTATCATTGGGTGCTTGTACCTATACATGATGTATCTTGGTTCTTATTTTTTCCCCATTACCTGTGCGCCCTTCAGTCCCTCCACCCTTCCCTGTTTATATAAATTTCATTTCCATTTTTTTTCTTTTCTCACAATTTTTCCTTTCCCTTCTTTCCTTTCCCCTTCCCCTCCCATCACCCCTACATCTTTGGACCTTTTCTTGAAGGGTTTCATGATGATAGTCACATATAAGATAAATCATATTCACAATTCCCCTGAATTTTTCAGAGTACTTTCAGAAGTCTATTTAATGACTAGTCAAGCATTTCTAAATACTTTAGTAGGACCAGTGGTTTATATTTATCAATTTAGTGTTGATACTCTGCTAAAAATGCGTAAGTACTTTAGTACACTTGATATAGTTTCTAAAAGATTATTGTAAGTGAAGATTACATTATTCATCAAGATCCTTGGAGTTATGTTTCTTGTAAAAATAAACAAAGAAATATTAAAAGGGATGGAAGCTAACTTTATAAACTTTTCTATTCCCAGAGAGACTGAACATATGAAAATGTAGGAAACTAATCTCTTTTATTGTTATGTTAATGTAAAACATTTGCATCTTTGGTATTCTAAATAGCTTTACATTGGTAGATTTTAAAAAATTGCCCTTCTGTGTATTAGCATGGACTAGTGGCATTGATCACATTTTTGCTGTCAGGGAAACTTTATGGCCCGGTGAATTGTTCCTGTGTCAGACAGCTGTAGGTCTTCTTCTTTCTTTCTAAGAAGTAATGTGCTGCTGAAAACTGAACTAAGAATTAAAAAATGTTGAAAGTGATTAAAAATCTGCTCTTATCCATTAACCTTTGAAAATTCATAACATTTTTATGATGCTCATATGCCTATGTATAAAATGGAGCAAGAAATACTTGGCCTGACTTCCCTCCTGTGACTGAAATGTACGGAGCATTTGATAATGATATATGAAAGTATTTTAAACTTATGAAACTATATGCAAAAATAAAATGTAATTACTTGGAGATTATTAGAATGTACTTGAAAAATGGTTTGATTTCTGCTTACAGATATGATGTATCATACATCAAATGTAGTCAGCCAAAATATATGTCTGAATATCATCTCTCAATTCCTCCACTTTTAAAAAAATAAATATTAACCCAATAATATATTTGCTAATGTATTGATTCTAAACAGTTCTCAAAGTATAGATTGTCAGGGCTGGTAATTAGCTCAGTGGTGCTGCTGCCTGCCTTGCAAGAGCAAGGTTCTGAATTTAATCCCTGGTACCCCCCCCAAAAAAAGTATAGATTGTCGAGCATCTTGCTTCTGACACCAACTATAGATGATGACTTGTAAAAGGCTAATTGTAGCTATCCCTAGGTGCATGACTTGAGTCACCTAGAGCTGAAAATAGCTCATACAATCTTTCAATAGATACTAGGCAAATGAATGAAAAATTTCATTCCCTATCTTATTAAAAAGATCTGATTAAAAGTAGAGAAAAGTTATAATCCATTCATAGCATATTTAAAAAAAAACTATAGTCACTATTTCGCCATCTTCTCTCTTCCTCTTAATACAAGCTGCTTTATGCTGTACTTGCAGGGAATGCCAGCAATAGGCTTAGGTAGCATAAAACTGATCTTTACATGGATAGCATTTACTCTTTGAGGTTTAAAATGCAGTTAGTGAAATCCAAGAGAATAAACAATGTAATAGTTTCCCTTTAATACCTTATCCATCAAAAAGATCTTATATTTGTTGGTACTGCTTATACCATCTCATTTTAAAAATTTTGAATCAATTTTATCCTACTGAGGGTGTATACAAATTTTTATATGTTTAAAAATCTTTTGCATTTATTTTATATCATTTTTCTTTTTATATCCTTTTCTGGTTTTTCTACAGGAATTGTCATTGACTTTTATAGACTAGGAAACCTTTTCTTATTGAATATCCTAATATTTCTATTGAATGTGTTAGTAGCTTTTCATTTAGATAATAATACTTTTCAAACAAAAATTGTTTAGTTCCAATTTATCTGTACTTTACATTATGACTTCTAATTCTGTATTATGCTTAGAAAAGATCTGCTCATTCTAATAGTAGGAAAAATCTTTGATTTTGTTTATAATATTTCTAGCATTTCATGTTTTTCTATTTTTAATATGGATTTTATTTTGTTTTAAGGTACAATATAGACTTTAAAATTGATTATCATTATTGTTTGGGGAGTAGCAAGTTTTAATCCTATTTATTCAAAGGAGATTTCTTTAAGGAATTGAATGTCACATTTTTTAATGTACCAAATTTCTCTTGGGTATTTATTTTCTAGGATCTTTCTGCTGGTTCATTGATTTCTCAGTATATTTAAATACCCAGTTGATTGATTTCTAAATCTATATTCTTTTTGTATTATTTTGCAAGGTTAGTTCTTACTCATTAATTGCCTTTTAAAAATTTTTCCTGGCAATTCTTGGAAGATTTTTATTCTAAGCAAACCCTATAGTTAGCTTGTTTGATTATCAAATAAAAATCATTTTTATTGCTAGTGCACTAAATTTATGACTTACCAAAAACTCACATCTTTATGTTAGAGCATCAAAGAAAATGCACACCTTACTGTTTAAGAATTCTTTTAAATCTCCCAATGCTCCTTTGTTTAGAGCTTCTACATTTCCTTTTAAGATTTTTCTTCAAAAATTCATCTTACTCTTACTATTGAATATTGCCTCTTTACTTCCAATATATTTTCTAGGAGGTTAGATTTATATAAGAACTGTGTGTGTGTGCATGCATTTGCTTAAGCTTAATGAAGTAGCTCCCTCTCCTTATTTTTTACACACCTTAACTATTTTTGTGCATTCACATTGTTGTGAAACATACCTTTTTATCTTGCAAATATGAAATTGCATACCCACTTTATAACTAGGTTTTCCCCATTCCCATAGCTTCTAGTAACCAACATTCTACTTTCTGCTTTTATAAATTTGACTGCTTGAGATGCCTCATATAACTAGAAATACCCCATATTTGCCTTTTTGTCACTCACTTATTTCATATACCTTAAGTCTTTAAGGTTCGTTCATGTTATATAGCATGTGACAAGATTTCCTTACTTTTTAAGGCTTACTCATATTCTACTGCATGAATATACTGTGTTCTGTTTATTTGCTTATCCATGGAGATCTGAGTTGTTTCTCTCTTTCAGTTATTGGGAATATTGCTGCTGTGAACACAAGTATGCAAATCTTTTGCAGGCCTTGTTCTCAATACTTGTTATATATACATAGAAGTGAGAATGGTAATGATAGCTTTAGCTTTTTTAGGAACCTCCATGCTATTTCCCACAAAGATTGCACTGTTTTAGAATCCCACCAACAGTGCACAAGAATTCCAATTTCTCCATATTTGTGCCAACAATTGTTAATTTTTTTTCTTGTTTTTATTTTTCCTCCTTTTAACAGTTGCCATCCTGTGTGAGGTGTTATCTCATTATAGTTTTGACTTCTACTTCTTTTATGAATAGTAATGTTGAGTATGTTTTCATATGCTTATTGGCTATTTATCTTTGAGGAAATATCAAACCAAGTCCTTTGTTCATTTTTTAGTTGGGGTTTTTATTTCTCTGTTCTTGTTTTAGAATTACAGAATTTCTTTATATGTTTTGGACGTTAACTCTTTATCATACACAATTTTAAAATATTTCCCCATTCCCACTCTATGGATTGCCTTTTAACTCTGTTGATTGTATCCAGTGATAAAGATATTTTTAACTTTGATGTAAACCCATTGTCCAGGTTTGCTTTTGTTGAACACTTTTTGATGTGATAACCAAGAAATAATCACCGAGTCTAATATTCTGAAGCTTTTCCCATATCTTTTCTTTTAAGTGATTTATAGTTTTTCATCTTAATTTTAGGCCATTTTTCCAATTTGAGTTAATACAAGACAAGGATCCAATTTTATTCTTTTATATGTGGATGCACAGTTTTCCTAACACTTTTTTTGATGAGACTCTTCCATGTAGTGGCTTTGTTGACATCATTTTACTGAAAGTACAAAACTTTATTTCTGTGCTTTTTATGCAATACTCTTGGTCAATACATCTGTTTTTATATCAGCACAACATTGCTTTAGTTATTATAGCTTTGTGATATATTTTAAAATCAGAAAGTACAAATTCTCTAAATTTGTTTTTGTGTTTCTTTGAAATTATTTTGGATATTTTATGGTCTTGAAATTCTGTATGAATTTTTGATAAACTTTTATATATTGGAAAAATAGCCAGTGGAATTTTTGTAGAGATCATGCCAAATATGAACATTACTTTGGACCATATGGATATCATAATATCAATTATTCCATATCATGAACATGTGATATCTATTTGTGTCTCCTTTCATTTCTTTCAGCAATGTTTTCTAATGAAGTCTTTCACCTTCTTGGTTAGATTTATTTGTAATTACTCATTAAATTTAATGCCATTGGAAATAGAATTGATTTTTAAATTTCCTTTTCATGTTCTTCACTGTTATTGTGTAAAAGTCTAATTGATCTTGGTGTGTTGATGCTGTAATATGTACCTTGCCTGTGTTTATTAATTCTAATGCTATACTTGTAGAAAAAAATGGGGTTTTCTAACATCATGCAATTTACATATAAAAATAATTTTATTTCTTGATTTCCAACTTTAATATTTTCTTTCTCATCCTTGCCTAATTGCTTGAAATAGATCTACCATTCTGTTGCATGGAAATGGCAAAAGATGCCATTCATGTCTTGATCCTAAATCTAGAAGTTAAATTTTCTGTCTTTCCCCTTTGTCTATGATGTTTGCTGTGGATTTTTCATAAATCATTTTTGTTATGTTGAGGTAGCTATACCTATTTTTTAACTCTTTTCAACTCACTAAAATTATTTTGTCTGACAAAATAGTTTTTCAATTTATTTATTTGTATTTTTAAGATATGGTACCATCATATCAAATATTTACATATTTGATATTCACTAGTTTAAATATGTTAAATAATTCCTCATAAAATATTATTTATTGTAGCATTGGAGTTTCTTTAATTGTTTTTGCCTTTTTAAGCAAAATCTCTTTATTTTCTCATATATATGTGTGTGTGTGTGTTTTACAAGTGTGTGAACCTATATATATATATACACATGCAAAATATATGCACATACAGTATATGTATATATATATTCTAATAGAAAATACTAGTATGAATGTAAGAGAAAACATATCATGTATGTCATATATATGAATATAATAAAACATTTTTTCACTTCTAGAGTAAATCAGTCTCTTTTTTCTTTCTAAATGAGGAACTTGGTTCTCTAGAAAACAAATGACAATAGAATTTGAGTATTACATAATTATGATGTTCTTTAATCCATACTACATGCAAAACATTTTCACAATACCAATATTATTCCACTATCATAATTATTGAAATAGATGTAATAATTAATTTCATATGCTATATTTTTATTATAAATGTTTTCCAGGGGCTTTGGATTTTATTACTGACTTTCTTTGATGGCTCTCATGTTAGGGTTGAGAAAATCAAGGGCTATACTTCTATAATTTCTTGGTTTCAAAGTTAATATATTTCTTAAAGTGAGCATATTTCAAGCTAATATTTCCTCTAAGTACTGTTTTAATTGTATTGTATTCCTTTGGATATTTGCTTATTATATGCATACTATCTTTTATATGTTACATTATTTAGGCTTATTTTCTTTGATCCAAGTGTTATATATTTATGTATTTTACTTATAATTGGTAGCATACACTGAAATTTATTTCTCTTCCACCTGTATTAATGTTTTATATTTTATATGTAGTATTTTTGTGTATATGTAGTTATTTTATGTCTCAGGAATGAGAAGTGGTTGAAAATTACAGTGAATTATTAAATATTGAAATATTTACTGCAGAAAAATACACCTTGCCATTAGTACCCCTCAGAATATACCCCTTCACTTTGAACATACTTATCCCATGGTTTTTCCTGGTTTCTGAAGCATTTTTAGTAGTACTCTTTTGTATGTTTAGGTGGACTATTGTAGCTGCCTCAGTGTCCTGAATTGATTCAAAATGTTTACCATGCATGATTATTTTCACTTCAGAAAAGAACTAGAAGTCACACAGTGCCAGATCCAGTGAATAAGGTGGATTAAGACTTTCCCTAATGTTTTTATGAGCCTCCATTCCTGTTGGATATCACTCAAGAAGCCATACTCAACATACTTTTGATCAGATCTCATAAAGAGGCTTCCAGAACCACTTCAGAAAGTGGCAAAAATGGTATTGTAAGTGTGTGCGAAGTAAGGAGGTATATTTTAGAGTATTGTTGGCAATGCTTCATTTATTATGATAAATAATTTAAACATTCATCATACATTTTGATCACACCTTGTAAAATTAAAGTTTTAATATGTCACCTTAAGTGTCATTATTTTCAGTGTACAAAGTTTGATATATTTTCTAGAGCTACTTTATTATGTAACATGTCAAACTGTATTTCTTTTTCTGGCAATGTTATACATGTATGACTCACAAAAAATATTTCTTTAATAAAAATAAACAAGTGAAAATATAAAAATTAACAACCTAAAGCTGGTTCTCATATTAGCCTGAATTCATATACTTCTAAGGTTTGTAAAATATTGATTTCAAGTGTGCTTTGTACTTAATGAATTCAAAATAATTCTACATGTTTATTTTGTTTGAAAATGAGTTCATAGTCAAAAATCACAAAATATACAGTACAGCAAATGATCTTTGTGCATCCTGGCAGTGAAAATTAATAGAATAATAAGATTAATATGTACTTCATATGACATATTTTTACTAAACGAATGATTAACGCCATTACATTATACCTTAATGAAATAAGCATTGTGATTTATATTTTATAGGTAATACAAATGAAGTTCAGATGTGTGTTAGTTACTTTTCTCTTTCTGAGACAAAATACCCAACACGCAAAGTTGGAGAAGAAGGTGTTTATTTTTCTTACAGTTTGTAGAAGTTTCCATCCATAGTTGGCTGGATCCAACACAGGGATGACAAACAGGCCTTGCAGAGGAAAAACAACATGGCGCATACAAGGTAGCAAGGCAGCAAGAGAGATTAACAGCATCTTTCTGTCCCTTTTATGTTATTCAGACTACCAAGATTAGGGCATGACTAAACTAATTGCTCACATGTAGTGGTTTAGTAATCACACTCCCTAAACCCAAGCATCACACATTCCAGATTCAACTACCTCTGGAAAAAAACATCCCATCTCACCCACATGAGGCATTGGTGGGGCATTGAAACACAAACCATAACAAGATGTATATGGATCATATGGTCAATAAAAGAGATGAGAGATTAAAAAAAGAAAACATGCTCTAATTTGTATATGCAACCATTCCCAAGTCAATTATAAACTACATGAACTTCAAACATGTACAAATAAGATAAGAAGTCTTTTTCTTCTCTTATTTTTAGACAGGGTCTTGCTGTATAGTTCAAGCTGCACTTGAATTTACTGTGTAATCCAGGCCTGCCTTGAACTTGTGATCTTCCTACCTCAACCTCCCGAGTGGTGGGATTACAGATGTGCTCCACCGTAAGATAAAAAATTTAAAAAATAAACAAATAAAGGAGATGGCTCAAAAGAGCAAGTTTTTGACCTTCTACCATATGTTTTTATTCTTACATTATATGCTTCTTTCTACACTAGCCCTGTATGATTCTTGAAGAAGAGCAGGGAGGTGGATGTGTTTTCTGATGCTCAGTCAGTTTTATTGAGTGTTTGTGGCATGATCTAGGCAAATTCTATGGAAAAGTATAATTGAGTGGTCCCTCCTTGTTTACCATAATAAACTTCCCAAGGAGTGAATATGGCATTTTGGGGAAGAGGGAGAAATAAATTGAAGGGAGAGGGAAGTGGCTGATGGACAAGTGAATCTGAGGGGTTTCTGTCTGAAGCAGTATAACCTGCCTTTTCAGAGGTAGTGCAAAGAGTTGTGGGCTACTGTCTGCTACTTACTACACTGCTCAACATTTCTCTTTTTCGAAAAGTGTGAAACAGTAGATAATGCTAAAACATTTTTTCATTTTGCTGAATGAAATTATCTAGGTGACTACTTGGCAAACTGGATTATAGGGCTAGATTATAGTATCCATGTATATTTACCATGTTAGGACCATAATTTAAAGGAGAAAGCACTTTAGGGTTTCTATTTCTGCTTTTTTGGTCTTCATTTTCATTTGTTCTAAATATAGAAAATGAATTCAGAATATATTTCTATTTAATTTTATATTCTGCTAAACTTTTCCTTAATCTTTCTGACAAGTTTAAACTAATATAGAAGATGAAAGCACCATCCTATTAAAATTTCTTAGTTGTTAAAGAATTAGGATACAGGAGTTTGATGATATGGAGACATATTAATACTTCTCACTTTTCTCATGAAATAAATCTTCATTGTTATAAAAGTTTTTAACATAATGATATTCAGGATTGGGATGGTATGTTTTTCCTCCCCTAACCAGTTGCATTCACCATGACCTTTGCCAAGTCAGCTCCGTAACAAAAATTTAAAATACCAGGTTATCTGCACGTTTCCTTTGTGTGGAGGATGTGCTTGTTACCAGCAGCCCTTGGTGTCCTCAGTGTTGAGGCAGTGAAGTGCAGGCACACTCAACTCTCCATTGAGTTTCTTGAAAACATAATTCAGCACTACCCAAGAGCCTATGAAACATGAGTGTAAGAAGGATCACTAATGATGAAGTCCTGGAGCACAGCCAATCTCCCTGCAATAAAGCCCCACTCATTTTAATATAACTCCACTGGAGAGGATATATGTGAAGGATGGATGATGGCAGGATGCTGAAACAGCTGCAAGTCAATAGCTGAAGTGGATCAGATGCATGTGGGGAGGGGAGGAGGAATGTGCACATTGGGACATTTGTGGGAAGGTTAGTCAACAGCATGTTGGAGCATCGTGGCACATCTGGTTATGGATTGATGCAATAAAAAAATCAGAGAATGCATCATGGCCTATAACTTTCAGAAATTTTTTTCCCAAGTATTAGGAAGAAAATACACACACACACACACACACACACACACACACACACACACACACACACACCACAGAGAGCAAGAACAAAAGTTGTTTCTGAGAATGCTAGACTGACTGTTGTTTTGATGTGCTCTCCCTTAAACAGCCAACAGATAGATATCTAAATGGTTTGATTTTTCTCCTATAAAATCAGCAGGATCCACATTTCCTAATTTTAGGATATATTCTTTCAGATTCTTTTTTAGATTATGTAAAACAGCTTGAGAAAAAGTATGGCATGATCTAAGGAAAGGTAATAAAAAATGAAAGAACAATTAAGAAGTAAAGAAACCTGAACTGCTTTCCTGACAATTAAGTCCTCTCCTGGTGGGCTTTGCGTATTTTTGGAGATTGAATTAGTCTTGAGTTGGTAGTAAGTCTTGAAATTATATGAAAAAATAAGCACAATGTTAGTAGAAAAATACACTAAAGAATGTTTATTGTTTAGAGAAAAGAGGCAGTAACTCAATGTTCATTTTTGTGAATACAGTTATTATCAAATAAAATAGGTCACAGCCTACTATATGAATACCTCATCATTGGCACTCTGTTTGAAGTTGAGCTTTTGATTTTATCTTATATATTAATGTACAAGTTAGTTCTGCATGCTATATATCCAGTGATTTCCAAATGAATGCCTGCCTGTCTGGCACTTCACCTTCCACCCATGTGCAATACTCTTGCTAACATCCTTCACCTGATCTCTATCTCATCGTGGAGAAGAGTTTTATATCACCATCCAAGGAGGGCAGACAACAAACCACATTACTTCACAGTACTGTCATATTTGTCACATTTATTTCTAATTCTATATGCTTTTCTTTACAGGAGATCATGAACTAGCGCTTAGAACATATGAATTCATTCTCTCAGTAGTCACTGCTGGTACCTGGTACATAGAAGGCACTTAATAATAATTGGAGAAATAAATGATTGACAAATTCATACTATACTATGTAAGTGTGAGATGAAAATATCCCTGAATAAACAAAACAGCATTTTTCTTAGAGTAATAGCTAATATTCTATGTACTTCAGCTGCCTGATTCATGTAATTTATTTATGTTTGTCTTTAACACACAAATTGGAAATAATATATGGAAGTTAAGTGCACTGTTATATACCATATAGTGGTAGTATTTCTAATCTCAAAGACAAAGATAAATTTTATGGATTATAATCATCAACAGCTATGATACTTTCGATGAGTCACTCAGCCTCTCTGAGCTTTAGTTTCCACATCTATAAATATGATGATAATTATATCCTACATCTTTACTCTGAGGATAGAAAAGATAATTCATGTAATGGCTTTTAAATCACATCATGAAATATAAATCATCATGATTATTTCATTTTTCTTCATGTTCAACCTTAAGTATCACTAAGTAAAACACTGTTAAAAGTCTCTAGGAGTGAAATTCATGCTACTATTTATATAGGATATTATTTCCCATAATTATTGGCCCTTCCTATCTTATTTGTTCCTACTGGATATTACACATGCTGCAACACCTTTATATTTACATAGTATCATTTATTTCTGTCTTTGATTCTGAACTGCTAATGACAAATGGAGATTAAAAGGTAAAGTAATTTAATTTTCTAACTAAACAGAATTAAGGGACTAAGCATGGTTCTTTAGTTTTTAATGAGAAAGACTGGTCTTTAGATAGAAATACATTAAATAATTAGCTTATGAAGAATATATTTACCAGGAATTAAATATACACAATAGGGCTCCTTTCCAGGTATTCACTTAGCCAGAAGAATAATGATTCTTTCTCTTTCTTGATGAGAATAAAGCTATGCTTCTAGAGGATTCATGCTGTTTAACTCTGCATATCTTCTATCTGTGAAAGTTTGGTCTCCAGAATGTTAATTCACATTTACAATGTCTGTAGTGCAGGAATAAATCTTTAAAGAGACTGCCACACTCACAACCCATGCTATTTAATAAAATAGAATGGTGGTAGTGTTTCAAAAGTCACATTTGTTCTTCAAGTCAGACAAAAACATCACATTACTAAAAACAGATAGCTTGAATGGAGGAAGTTGTTGACTGTGTCATTCACATAAGATCTAGTGAAAAACTGTTGCTATAGCATGCAAAAGTGGGCACATATGTTTCAATCAACATTTTTACTTTTGACTCACAGCACTTGGACAGAAGACAGAGAATAGATATGTAGAAATAGTGAAGCCAAGTCTTTATTGTGGAACAGATTTTTCATCATTCAGTGGATCAATAGTAAAGTCACAAATTTTAAATTTACAGTCTCAATTTCACCTTTCAAAAACAACAGAAACTTTGTTTCTCCTTTTTCTGGCAGTAGACATTCCCACTTTTCATATCTTGCAAATTGTAGAAGAATTACAGGGGTCCCAGGCATAAGAGCACCAAATTGTGAGACTCAGGGAGTGATTATAAGCCTGTTGAAAGGGGCACTGCTAATAGGGCCAGCCCTGCCTAGAGTATAGCCTCCATGTAGCCAACTTTCTAAAGCATGTTTTCTCTGGGAGAAGGCCACATTTTCCAAGTTTCTAGACCAATCTTCTAACTGGAGTCTTTTTGGATGCCTGGATAAAACTGCTAACAAGTATACAGCTTTTCTTCCATTCTAAATGTACCATAACTGGAAATGAGTACAATAAACCAGAGTAGGCTGATAAAAATACCATTGCTGGGTTAGGGGAGGGGCAACTTTTAGAGAGGTTGTCCAGTGTTGAATTGTGGGAAATAATCAGGAGAAAGCACCATAGATGACTTGTGTAAGGGTTCTAAGTCATCAAATAGTTTGTTTTGTCTGAAGTCTATCATGATAGAAAGGACAAGAGTGGTGACATACAAATCTGATCTCCTAGACCCTTAAGGCTTTAATAACCAGTTGCTTAAGATATCTCACAGCATGAGAGGACAAATATAAAATATTTTATTTAGAGCTGTCATTGTATTAAACCAAATCTGGAAAATCTACTGCTTTTTATTCCTAAGAAATGCTTTTCTAGTTATATTTTATTAAAATTGTTCCAGTCCATTTTAAATATTCTGTGTCATTTGAATTCTATGTATGAAAGTTTTAGTTCTTTTCTCTGGGTACAACTGAATACTACAACTAGACTAGTTCCTCCACAATGAAGACAGAGAGAACACAAGGAAAAGGACAAATGACTCTTGGCCACTTCCTTTAGGTTGTAGGCCTCTCCTATACAACTCCCAGTGATTTTCCAGCCAACACTGCTGGCCACAGCCTCTGAGTGGCAGGTACTGTCCTGCTGGCTCCTACACATTATGTGTGACACCACTCTTAGGGGCTGTGCAGGTCCTTCTCACTGCCTAGTATATTTCTTTGGGTGTTTTGATTCCTACTCAGCCCCTTGTTTGCCACCCACATTGGCATTCTAGCTCCCAAAAAGTAGGAATGCAGATTCCTGGACTGCCTATCAGCCATCACTCTAATTGATTTTCTGTCCTGCTAAGAAAGGTTCAGGGGAGGGAGGCAGCAAGTTCACTGCCTGCATAGATACCCAACAGGGAGGGAGGAGGCCAATCCATCACTACCAGTGGTAACATCAATTATTATCATACAAGATCAATCATTTCTAGGGGATCTCCATGCCTCTCCCAGCAAACAAAACCCTCTCTATAAATTCAATGTTATTGAGGTCCATCTTGTTCTCCTCAGCTTTCTAAGAACACACATTGGCATGGACAAAGGGGAAAATGATGGCTGCTTTTTGGCATCTGGTGGTTCTGACAATATTCAAAGTCAACAGTCAAAAAGAATTTAACATTAAAGCATACTTGTTAAAAAGTACATGTATTCTATAGTATGGTGGTTGGGAGTGTCATCAGAAAGAAAGTAACTGAAGTGTCTTTATTCATACATGATATAGTTTTCTACTTTTCAAAGGCTCTTCCATAAATTATTTCATTTTTAGCACATGAATTAGATTAAAAAGTCTGTATAGAAGAATATAATACTTCTCATAGGCAGAATAATGGATCCCCAAATATATCTACAACCTAAACCTTTGAACAGCATATGTGGCCTTACATGGCAAAAGAGATTTCGCAGATGCAATTAAGATTATGAACACTGAGATGAAGAGATCTTCATAACCCAATCTAATCAAGAGTTTTTAAAATCTGTGAACTCATTCTGGCTAAACAAAAGAGAATGTAAGAAGAAGATCGAGATATGGTTGCATGAGGACTCCATGGCCCATGGCTGATTCTGAGATGTAGAAGCTATGTGCAAAGAATGAAGAGTGGTCTGTCAGAGGTAAGAAACAAAGAACTGGATCTAATGTGCATGTCCTTTTCTACAATTTACTTTGCTGTAATTGGATGTGTGAGATGCAGTCCATATGTATGAATGTTCAGTGAGCTCCAGGTGAAGACAGATTACTGGAGGTCTCGTGTACATCCCTCCTGGCTTGGAATTTTCCAAGGCAGGATCAGGGGTCTTTGATTTAGATCAAGAGTCAGGGGGCTTGGCACTGAGGCATTGCTCAGGTTCAGATGAGTGGAAAGGAGCCTTCCCCAGGCTCAATTGTCCTATCTATATTACTATCTGCTTTCTGAATACTTAGATTAAATTTTTCTGGACATTACATACAATACATAATCTTTGGTGTCTGGTTTCTTTTCCATAGCATAATGTTTTGAGACTCATTCATGTTCAAGTACAGGTCTTATATGAGCCATACTTTGCACAGATACCTAAAATGAAAATTTCCACAGTATGGGGAAAGTTTAATTTTTAAAGGAGTAGCTCAAAGTGACTGTATCATTTTATATTCTCATAAGTAATATATGAAGATTCTGTTTTCTCTGCATCTTCACCTAAACTATTAGTGTTCCAGGGGATGTCAGTTGCTATGTGGTTTTACTTTACATTCCCTTAGTGACTACTGACAATGAGCATCTTTTCATGATCTGATTATCTATGCATGGACCATGTTTCCCTGAAAATAGGACCCAGCTAGAAAATAATCAGCCTTGAAAACTAGAGATCAAAAAACCAGCTCCGATCAGCTTATCCTTGCTTTACCTGCTTTACGGAGTAGCACAGAGCAAGAGAATAATAATGACAGGCAGTTTGATAAAGTGTCTATTCTATTGATTTACTCAGTTTTGTATTGTGTTGTCTTATTAAGTTGTAAGAGTAGCTTGTATATTCTGAGTTTAAGTTTTTAATTAGATATATGCTTCAGAAGTGTTTTCTCCCAGGCTATGCCTTTTGTTTTTTCATTTTCTTAAAGTTTTTTTGAAATCAAGTGGTTTTTAAAAAATTTCTTTTTTTCTTTCTTTCTGTATCACTCTGTCTTTCTCTATCACTTTCGCTCTCTCTCTTTTCGTATTGAAGATGAAACCCAGGTGTGCTCCAGAACTGACCTAAATCACCAGCCTTTTAAAATTTTTGTTGTTGCAGGGTATTTTTGTTTGTTTGTTTTAGTTTTTTTTTTTTTTTGGTACCAGGAATTGAACTCGGGACCTTGCGTTTGCAAGGCAGGTGGCGGAACCACTGAGCTAAATCCCCGGCCCTTGTTTTACTTTTAGACAGGGTCTCATTAAGTTGCCCAGGTAGGAATTTGATTTGTGATCCTCCTGCCTCAGACTTCCTTATTGTCAAGATTAAGGCATGTAATGCTGTGCCTGGTTTATTACTTTTTCTTTTATGTACCATTATATTGATGTTATTTCTAAGAAACTGTGACTTACATTAAGTTCATTATATTTTCTTCTTGTATATTATTATAGGTGTTTTACATTAGCCTTTACATTTTTATGCATGATCAATCTTAAATTAATTTGTGTGTGTGAGTGTTATAAAGTAAGTATCCAAATTGGAAATTTTCATGATAATTAAACAGCTAATTCCATACAAGCTATATGAAATTGAGCCTGTCCTCTCAAAAAATTGAAGAATGAAATGCCAGCCCAAAAGGAGGAAGTTAGGAAAGTGTTTACTGGAAATACAAGATTAAAAAAAAAAAACCTCCCTGTAGTGGGTGTTGTGCCCAGATCACAAAGTCCCCAAAGACCACCAAGGAGCCGATTCTAATGCAAGCACATGAGGGTCATTTATTCAAGCTCAAGCAGGGACTCTCAACTGTCACCAACGCAGCAGGTCGAGATTGAGAGCCCCAAATTTCAACTTAGTGGGGTTTTTATAGAGGTTACAGCAAGGTTTGGAGATTTTCTACTTAGCAGTTACATGATTAGTTGACAATTAGCAAGCATGAAGTGTACAGTTCTGATTGGCTAGGTGCATTGGGGGTTGAGGGGTGGCTACATGTAGGTTTTAGGAGGGAAAAGAGGGACAAAGGTTAGCGGCCGACTGTCACGTACTGATGGTCAGCAGACACACTGACTAATAGTCATGACCATTACGTACTGACAGTCAGCACATCTACAGATTGTTCTATGGATAGTGGGCCCGGAACATTCATTTCCTGGGCAAACAGATGGCTGAGTAATTAACTCAGGAACTTTGCTTCGTTACAGATTGTACCTTTTTGTCCCAAAGCAAGCACATTTTTAACCATTAATTTGTGAGAGACTAGGGGAGTGGTGCATTTTAGCAAAATGGTGTCTCTTTGGTCTCACATTCCCCCCTTCTCATGATGCTATAGAGGACCAATCATGGCCCTCTGGGGGTTAATTCTATTAGGTCTGTAGAAACTGGTTGGTATTGGGACCCGAGTACCATTAGCTGTACAGTGCTAATATGTTCTCTAATGAATGAAGTTAATCTATTGAGTATACAACGTCCAAGGGTTAACAGCAGTAACAGGATAAGCAAGGGGCCCAGTAGGGTAGAGATTAGAGTAGTTAGCCATGGGGAGGAATTAAACCAGGATTCGAACCAATTTTGAGTTTGTTCCCGTTCTCGCTTTCATCTGGCGATACCCTCTCTAACTTTGGCCATAGATTCTTTGACCACCCCTGAGTGGTCTACATAGAAGGAACATTCTTCACCTAAGGCAATGCAGAGTCCTCCCTGTTGAAGAAAAATTAAATCTAGCCCCCTTCGGTTTTGGAGGACCATTTCTGCCAGTGAGGTTAGAGACTCTTGCAGGTGGGAGATTGAGCTTTCTAGCCTCTCAATGTCTATGTCTATGGCTGCACTTAAATCATTGTAATGTTTATTTTGTAACACTAATGATGAGACCCCTGTTCCTGCCCCAGCTAATCCTAAACCTAAGAGAACTGTCAAAGTGATGGCTGTCATAGCCTGTTGTTTAACTCTGGCTGAGAACTCAATCAAGCAATTGAAAATATCTTTTTCTTGATGGTATAATAGTCTAGGAACTAATTGTACTAGCACACAAAAATCCCCAGTCTGGTTGAGCACTTTTCCATGTGCGCAAGGGATAAGCCCTGTGGAGCACATCCACCATCCATCAGAAGGAGGTATGAGGTATTTTTCTGAACTAGATTGATAAGTTTGGTTACAAAGGTGTTGATGAGTAGCCGGGACACTACCAACACAGACTCCCTGTCTAGTAACAGACTGTAGGGTCAGCCTGGCTGTTCCCTTCTGTTGCCACCTGCATAGAGTGGGACTGTCTGACTCAGTAAAATTTCCTGAGAAAGCTATTCCCTCATAATAAGGGGGCTTGATGTCATAGCACAGCCAACAAGACTGAATAAGATCTGGTCTGGAGGCATTAAGGACCTTGAAAGTGTGAACCATCAGTCCCCAAAGGGGGTCCTGGTCTGGGTTGAGGTTGACTAGGGGGCCCTGGGTGGCAGCCTGAGAGGGAAGCTGGGACACGAGTGGAGACATGGGAGGCTCCGGGGGTGTGGGTGAGGTTTTCTGGGGAGAGGGCTTGGTGGGTCTAGAAGGAGCTGGAGGGACCAGTGGGGCTAGTGCAGAATTTGGCCCAACCAGTTGGGAAGGCCCCACAATGTATGGTTCTATTTTTAGTCTTACAGTGAATAACAGCCCATTGTCATGACCATCCTGATATAGGCGGAGTCCCCATGTTCGGCCCAATTCCCATCTGGTGTATCTTTTACCTTGGTCAGTAAATGAAAGTCTAACTGGGTTACAGAGGAATCCTGTGCATGGACTGCTAAGGACCATGATGTTACCATTACTGTGGCTTGTTTGAAGGCCGGGGGACCCAGAGACTCTTTTTAAAGAAATTAAGTCGCCTGTGACAGGCGGAGCCCATGAGATGGTACCTGTGGACTCACATCCCCATTTTGCACAATAGAACTCATCAATCCCTCCACATTTTTCCACTTGAGACCATGACCGTCCTTCTCCCGGGCAGACATAGAAAGGAGTGTTTCGCAAAACATTTCTCTCAGTGGGTTGGCCACACCCGGGGTCTAATCTTTTTGGAGCCATGGGTAGGGACATCCATGGGGGGGTTAGATTTTTATCGCATTTAGTGGTACCTGCTTTACATGTGGGCTTTCCCCCGGGTCCGATTTCCCAGTCTCCGATGGTCCAGGTCCCTGCATCGAGTCGACACAGATCAAAGTCAAGGGTGGGCCACCAGGTCAGTGGCGGCGTCACTTTAGATGTACTGTTGACAACATCTCCCATGGATGTACTGATGATCATCCAAGTTAAATTCAGGGGAGCATGTGGATTCTGTCTCCCCAGCACTGGTGTTAAGAGTATAGTTACTATAATCATGACCGTTGACGACGCAGCTTGAGCTTGAGAGGGTTGTTGTGGTCCTTGGACACCTGCCATGATGGGATGAAGTCTTCCGGAATGGTGTGTGGATCTTCAGGGTGAACTTGAGTGTGATGTACCCATGAGGCAATCCCATCGACCTTGAAAGCGGTGGGCATGGTCAGGACAGTAACATAGGTTCCCTTCCAACGAGGTTCGAGGTCCTTCTGTTGATGTCTCCGGACAAAGACTCAGTCTCCTGGTCAGTAGCGATGGGTCTCAGGAGTTGGTCCAGACTTGTACAGAGCTTTCAGTTTAGGCTAAACGTCTTCATGAACATGCTGGAGGCTTTTTAAAGAGGACAACAATTTTTGGTCATCAAATTCAACAAGTACATTTGATTGGAGGTTGGGGACAATGGGAGAGGGTATTCCAAACATAATCTCAAAGGGAGTTAGCCCCATCTTATAGGGTGAATTGAGTACCCTATAGAGGACAAAGGGGAGGAGAGCCACCCAGTCACTGCCAGTCTCTAAGGCTAATTTAGTTAAGGTCTCTTTTAGGGTCCTGTTCATTCTCTCTACCTGTCCTGAACTTTGGGGCCTATATGCACAATGTAATTTCCAATTTGCCCCCAGAACCTTACTAAACTCTGACTCACCTTGGAGATGAAAGCAGGTCCATTGTCTGACCCTAGCATTACTGGGAAACCATACCTTGGCAAGATGTCTTCTAACAGCTTTGTGACCACGATCCATGCTGTCTCATGTTTGGTAGGAAAAGCTTCTGTCCATCCTGAAAAAGTGTCTACAAAAACTAGTAGGTACTTATAACCATACCTTCCAGGTTTTACCTCAGTGAAGTCCAATTCCCAGTATGCTTCAGGTCGGTTCCCTCTCAGCCTATTGTCTGGGTTGGTTTTATAGTGGGTAGCATTTTTCAATTGACAGGCTTTGCAGGTGGCTCAATTTTGGAGTTAGCATCTCAAATTTTTATTTCAGCATGCCTCAGGATGTCTTGCATCTTTCGAGTGCCCATGTGGGTAGCCCGGTGCATTTTGGAGAGAACTTGTTCTCCCAGTGCTTCAGGCAGGATGACTTTACAATCAGAGGATTTCCACCACCCGTTGAGGCACTGGGGCATAGGTAATTGTTTTACCCACTTTAAATCGTCTTCAGTATACTGGGGTTTTTCTGGCAAGGCAGCACTTCCTGGATCGGGTAGCTGATTGGTTAAGGTCAAATTAGCCTCTAGGGCTACTTTTCGGGCTGTCTGACCAGCTAGGTTATTTCCTCTAGCAACCAGAGTGTCACTTTTTTGATGTCCTAGGCAATGAATAATGGCCAATTTCTTTGGTAGCCAGAGGGCCGTCAAAAGGGCAAGGATCTCCTCTTTGTTTTTGATAGTCCTTCCCTCGGCCGTCAATAGTCCTCTCTCCCTGTAGATGGCTCCATGAATGTGCGCGGTGGCAAAGGCGTACCAGCTGTCTGTATATATGTTTAACTTTTGGCCCTGCCCTAGAGTCAATGCTTTGGTCAGAGCTATGAGCTCTGCCCATTGTGCCAAGGTCCCGGTGGGCAATGGTTCTGCCCAAATGACCTCAGTTTCTGTCACCACAGCTGCCCCGGCGTACCTGTGGCCATCCTGAACAAAGCTGCTCCCATCAGTATACCAGGTGTTTTCAGCATCTGGCCATGGCTGGTCTCTTAGATCAGCTCGAGTCCCATGTACCTGGGCCAGGATATCAGCACAGTCATGGAGTTTCTAAGTCTGGGTCTGGTAACAGTGTAGCTGGATTTAAGGCAGCTGGGGTCTGAAAAACAACTTGGGTTGAGTTTAGAAGTAAGCCCTGGTAGTGGGTCAGGCAGGTGTTACTGAGCCATCAATCTGGAGGCTGTTTGAGGACTCCCTCAATAGGGTGGGGGGTAGTCACGTACAGTTCTTGGCCCAGTGTCAACTTGTCAGCATCTTTGACCATCAGGGCCACTGCCATGATCATCCTTAAACATGGGGGCCATCTGGACGCAACTGGATCGAGTTTTTTTGATAGGTACGCCACTGGGTGGTGCCATGGCCCTAGGTATTGGACTAGGATGCCCTTGGAAACTCCCTTGTTTTCATCAGTGTAGAGGTGGAAGGGCTTAGTAACATCAGGCAAGCCCAAGGCTGGTGCTGACAACAAGGCAGCCTTAATTTGGTTGAAGGACTTTTGTAGTTTATCTGTCCATTGAAAGGCCTGATTGTCTTTAGTTGCCTCATAAAGAGGCCTCGCAAGCTCCGCTAACCCCGGTATCCATAAGCGACAGAAGCCAGCCGATTCCAAGAATTCCCTAACCTTTCGAGAGGAATCTGGTGAGGATATCTTAAGAACTGTCTCTTTTCTCGCATCTGACAGCCATCTTTGCCCCTTTTTAAGCCTATACCCCAGGTAGCTTACCTCAGGTTTGCAGATTTGGGCCTTTTTGGCAGACGCCTGATATCCCAGTTCCCCTATGACTGTTAAGAGTTTCTTGGTTCCATCTAGGTAGTCTTCCTGTGTCTCAGCTGCTATTAGAAGATCATCTACATATTGTAACAGAGTCAATTAGGGGTTTTGGAGGCGGAACTTACCCAGGTCTTCATGTAGGGCCTCATCGAAGATGGTGGGAGAATTTTTGAATCCCTGAGGTAACTGGGTCCAGGTCAACTGTCTGTTGAGGCCTTGTTCTGGGTCATTCCCTTCAAATGCAAAGATATGTTGGCTTCTAGGTGCCAGTGGAAGGCTAAAGAAAGCATCTTTGAGATCCAAGACCATGTACCATTGATGTCTCGGAGGAAGTGAGCTCAGAAGAGTGTATGGATTAGGCACCATAGGGTGGATATCTATGACCCTCCTGTTCACCTCACAGAGGTCCTGTACTGGTTGATAGTCATTTGAGTGAGGTTTCCCAAGGCAACAAGGGGGTGTTCCAGGCTGATTGGCAGGGCCTTAGAATACCTTGAGCCAGAAACTTTCTGATGTGCAGAGTTATTCCTTTGCGGGCCTCTAGGGACATGGGATATTGGCGAACTCGTGCAGGGTCTGCACCTGGCTTTATCTCCATGAACACAGGTGTCCTGTGTATGGCCAGCCCCATGCCCCCAGTCTCAGCCCATGCCCACAGGAACATGGCAAGCCATTGTTCTATGTCAGAATCAGGAGGGGGCTGTTTCTGATGTAACAGATACTCATCCTCAAGGCTCATGGTTAACACTTGGATGGGCTTTCCCTCTTTGTTAAGGATCTTCATGCCCCCAGGCTGAAAATGGATTTGGGCTCCTAATTTAGTGAGCAAGTCTCTTCCAAGTAAAGGTAGGGGCAGTCAGGTATAAGCATAAATGAGTGGGTTACTCAGCCCACTCCCAAGTCCACCATTCTTCGGGTAGTCCATGAATATTTTTTCATGCCTGTGGCTCCTTGAACCCAGGAAGTTTTGTCAGAAACATGTCCATGTGGTTTAAGCAGAACTGAATGTTGGGCACCGGTATCTACCAGGAACTCAATGGGCTCCCCCTCCACTTTAAGGGTTACCCTGGGCTTGGGGAGGGGCACTGAGCCCCATCACCCCTAGTCACTTAGTTTGTCCATGGCCAAGATGGAGACCTTTGGGTGGTCCCCCTTTGGCCTTTTGGGGCACTCTTTAGCCCAGTGGCCTTCCTCTTTGCAATAAGCACACTGGTTCTTTCCCAAAGGGGGGGGGAACTCTATGTCCCCCCTTACCTTGTCCTTCTGTCGCAATCTTTCTTAGAAGACATTCACATTCCTTCAGCTCTCCTGCAGTGGTGGCCAGAAGAATTTGAGCCAAGTTTTGGGTCTGGCGGTCATCTGCTTTTATCTGTTTCTCCTCTGCAGTTTCCCTGTTGTTATAGACCCTCTCTGCCACTGTCACTAAGTCCTGAATACTCTTTTCTCCCAATCTGTCTACTTTCTGTAACTTTCTGTTAATATCTAGCACCACCTGGTTGACAAAATGTATTATTACAGCTGCCTTTGTCTCAGTTGCTTCTGGGTCCATAGGAGTATACCTACGGAAGGCTTCCTGAATTCTTTCTAGGAAGGCTGCAGGGCTTTCGTTCGGCCCCTGCCTTATATCTCCCACCTTGGCCAAATTGGGCTTGCGAGCTTCCATTTTGAGACCTCCCAACAGAGCCTGGCGATAGACCCGGAGCCTCTCCTTACCTTCTGCTGTGTTGAAGTCCCAGTTGGGCGGAGACAAAGGAAAAGAAATGTTGATAGTGTCAACATTGGTGGTGGGTTGACCATTATCGCCAGGAACCAATTTCCTGGCCTTGTCTTGGATTCTCTCTCGCTCCTCTGTGGTAAACAGGATCTGGAGGAGTTGCTGACAATCATCCCAAGTGGGCTGATGAGTGAACAAAACAGTCTCTAATAGGTTAATCAAATCCCTAGGGTTATCAGAGAATTTGGCGTGCTGAGTACGCCAGTTATAAAGATCACTGGTGGCGAAGGGCCAGTAATGATGAAGCTGGTTACCATGCTCATCAGGGGGCCCTATTGCTCTCAGTGGACAAACAGTAGAGTCTGCCGGGCCTGCCGGCGAGGCAGCAGGCTGGTGGCAAGTGTTCTGTGCGGAGCCACCGTGGTTGCTGGCACCTGGGGCCGGCCCTCCTTCCCCAGCTCTGGCTGGGGCCGGGTCCTCTCTTTCTGCCTGCTGTCTTGGGGGAGAAGAGAGAGAGTAAGGGGGGGGGGATGAGATCTTCCTTGGTCCCTCCTTGGAGGACTGGGTAAAGTGGCGCTGTCAGCATGGTTTTGGTTTGCCTTTTTTCATCACGCTCTCTGGGAGTCTTCTCACAGGCTGTCAGGATTACCTCTGGCTGCTGTTTCTGTGGAGGCAAAAAGGGCTTAACCCATGGGGGTGGGTAGCAGATTAGACTCTCCCAAGTGACAATGTAGGGAACCTGATCAGGGTGTCCCATATGAGAACGGAAGATAACCTCCCGGACTCTCTTTGTGGTCCCTAGATCAAGGGTCCCCTCTGGTGGCCAACCTACCCCAAAGGTGGGCCACTCCGAGCTACAGAGGGTGATGAATTTAGTCCTTTTAATCTCTAAACTTAGGTTATGAGCATGCTCCCTAACCTTTTTGAAATGGTTCTTCATGAGGGATAGAGGGGTAGTCACAGTCTGTCCCATTGTCTCAGTTCAAGTCAACACAATAAACAGACACACAAACACAGCAGAGAAACAAAAAGCAAGACAAAACTGGCCTCAGCCCGATTGGAGGCAATACCGAAAATGGGACGACGGCCTCACGCTGTACCGCAAGAGCGACCCGCACCGTCCCTCCAGGAGTCTCACAGACTCACACCCATGGGGCACTCCATCCCCTCGAGAAGGATCAGGAACATCTTCCAGAATCCCAGGTTGGCGGCCCTCGCAGCGTGTCCGCCTAGACTGTCTGCCGACCTACTCAGAAATTGGGCCCCTGAATTACAAACAAAGAGACATCAGACACTCACCGGCCAGCGTCGACCCTCCAGTTCGGGGATCCTGGGGTCTTGGGGGATCCCAGGCGAGCCCCCAAATGTTGTGCCCAGATCGCGAAGTCCCCAAAGACCACCAAGGAGGCGATTCTGATGCAAGCACAGGAGGGTCATTTATTGAAGCTTGAGCAGGGACTCTCAACTGTCACCAACGCAGCAGGTTGAGATTGAGAGCCCCAAATTTCAACTTAGTGGGGTTTTTATAGAGGTTACAGCAAGGTTTGAAGATTTTCTACTTAGCAGTTACATGATTAGTTGACAATTAGCAAGCATGAAGTGTACGGTTCTGATTGGCTAGGTGCATTGGGGGTTGAGGGGTGGCTACATGTAGGTTTTAGGAGGGAAAAGAGGGACAAAGGTTAGCGGCCGACTGTCACGTACTGATGGTCAGCAGACACACTGACTAATAGTCATGACCATTACGTACTGACAGTCAGCACATCTACAGATTGTTCTATGGATAGTGGGCCCGGAACATTCATTTCCTGGGCAAACAGATGGCTGAGTAATTAACTCAGGAACTTTGCTTCATTACAGATTGTATCTTTTTGTCCCAAAGCAAGCACATTTTTAACCATTAATTTGTGAGAGACTAGGGGAGTGGTGCATTTTAGCAAAATGGAGTCACTTTGGTCTCACAGTGGGCGCGTGGGGGGAGAGCATCCTGGGAAGTAGGCTTCCATATGGGCTCTTAGCCCAGAACATTTTATGGATAAGTGAAACAAGAATTTGCTCAGTTGTCCAGTGGCCACCTGTCACAGATTGCTCCATGGGTTTAAAATGACCAATTGAGACTCAGGCTTTCTATGCCAGTTACTATGCATGTAGAGTTTAAAGTAAACTGATTTAAAAAAATAGATTATTTTGCAGTTTTAAATTCCTCCAAACTCAGCCCTGGATGCAAGCAGGGACTGTTTTCCATTTCGCCTGAGGTCAAAGTCCTGGTCCCACAGCCTATTGTTTTTAAATTCCTATCATTGTGGCTGACCACATCTGCATCTGGCCTCTAGCTAGCTGTCTATTCAAAAACTAAATGACTAAACTGCCTATCACATAATATTCAATTTTTACAGAACTATTTGTTGAAAAGACTATTACTTACCCAATTTAATTGCCTTAGTATCTTTGTTGAAATTCAACTGAATGTAAATGCTAAGGTTTACTTCTAAGCTTTCAGTTCTATTCCATTGATCTATGCATAAAGTCTGTATTCTGGTTACTCCTACAAATATGAGGCCAAATCGAGTTCAAGTCACTCACTGAACAGAAGTTCAGGTGCAATTTGAGGCAAGCTGAGAGATCACATGGTTTCATTGCTGATCCTGCTAAATCTATGGCCCTTGAGGCTTGAGTTTGTAGCTTGTGAGCAAATTTCAGTTGTTCACTTGAGACATTGTGTCTGATTAGCAGTTCTATGGTGCCTCTGTATATATAGTTTTTGTGACAATCTCCATCCATCTAATCTGTCACTCCAGCTATGGTAATTGGGCCATCTGTTCTTAAGTATAACCAATCAGCTTCTTTGGGACCTGCTATCTTGGAGTTCTCGGAAACTCTTTGCCTTGGCTGCCATATGCTGTGATGTCATTGTGTACTTGACATGACCAGTGCCATGTTCCTTACATACAAATATTGTAAATGTATGATAAGTTCCTTCAGGACTCTTTTTCAAAATTGTTTTAGCTACTGTGGATCCTTTTTATTCTTATTTAATGTTATGATAAACAAGTCAAGTTTTGCAAAAATGTCTGGTGGGAATGTGATAGAAATTCCATAGAACCTCTGGGTAAAATTGTTGATAATTGCCTTCTTAACAATATTGAGCTTTGTAGTGTGTGAACATGCAATGTTTCTCCATTCATGTTAGATCTTTAAAAAAAATTTTTTTTCAGCAATCTTTGGTTGTTTTTAGGGACGAGATTTTGAACTCCTTTTGATAAATTCATTGCCAATTATTTTACTCATTTATGGAATTGTGAGTGAAATTATCTTTATTGTTTCATATTCAAATGTTCTTTGTGAATATAAAGAGGATTTGCCAATCTTCCCATGCTGCCATCTCAGAAGTTTTGTATCCTTCCAACACAGATGTTCTGTGAATAATGTTAAGTATCTAAGGATATATTTGGAAAGATAGGCTGAACTGAATTTTAAAATATTTTGCATCTATAATCTGATCTATATTATAGAAAAATTACCTGAACAGTAGTGCAGAGAAAGTGAAGCTAGTGAGGAAGACTTTGGGGTGGAGTTCTTTAAAAAAATGAAAGAAAAAAATACAGGTTAATGTAGAGTCAAGATGGACCTGAATGAAAATAGTAGCAATGAGAACAAATACATTTTCCAGGTAATTGATGTGGATCACTAACTTAAGTCAAGTGGAACAAAAATAAATGTGTTATTCAGAGCCTATTATTATCTGGCACCACTGGGATGTCAGAAATGTTCAACAAATGGAAAATTTGCAAAAATAATTTTTGGAGGAACACTGTGTCTCATTTTTAACCATATTTTTGACTAATAGCTATAATTTAATTTTCATATTTAGTTATTTGCTTA
Source organism: Heterocephalus glaber (assembly GCF_053883595.1). Classification (NCBI taxonomy): domain Eukaryota; kingdom Metazoa; phylum Chordata; class Mammalia; order Rodentia; family Bathyergidae; genus Heterocephalus; species Heterocephalus glaber. The sequence continues at coordinate 9,330,408 of NW_028258406.1, read as the reverse complement.
TTGTACTTTACATAATATGCAGAAATTTGAAAGATTTATCTCATAACTTTATAATAAAGCAAAAATTGATTTTTAAAATATATTTTTATTTACTATTACTGAACATTCAGCAAAATCCATAAACTTATGGTAAACACTAAATCTGGTAATATCTACCATTGTGAAAATATTAGAAAAAACTTAATAAACTTACTTTTCTATTTCTTTTTCCCTATTATCCATATTCAGTACATATTGAAAATAATTTACAAGTGGCATTCGAAGATATCTCTTCTAAAGCTTTTTCAAAACTACTAAGTCAAAATTAAGATTAAAAAGTACCAACAGAAATTTCATAGCACATATCCCACAAGAAGGACAAGAAAATGAGCCTGCAATTAGATAAAAATGCATCCTTTCAAAGAATTGTATTATTAAATATTCAAGATTATGTGCATTAGTGAGGACATAAACTCATAGGTGTACCTTTTTTTCAAGGCTCCTGACAGTAGCCATTAGAGAAACATAAAAAGAAACTGAAAGAGGAAGACAATTCAAGAAATGGGCCAATTTGAACAACTCAAAAGTATTGCTTTAGATGGTACAGTTAGAGAGCAGAAGACAAAAGAGAATCAGGAAAAAAAATCATTTAGAGACAAAGTGGCCACTGTCCATTGATTGAGAGGTCACACTTTAAATCATCTTGACAGCTGAAAAGGAAGAAGAATACATTTTTTGCGAAATGTAGTTTTTACTTCTTAAAAAGAAAAACTCAGTATAAAAAAGGGCATCGAAAGTGACCCAAAAAAGACTAAGAAATTTAGCTTCAAAAGATTTGCCCAAATGTAGAACAAAAGCCAAAGAAAGAATATTTAAAAATTAGCTATAGAACAGATGAAGGACACAACTAATTCTCTTGCCATTTTCTGACTCCTTCAGAAACCATGTCTCCCTCTAGCAATAGTCTACCCTTCCACAGAGTTTAAGAATAATCTTAGTTTTTCCAGCATGATCTGGGTTTATAACAACTTTCATTTTTTCTCAGCAGAAGCATTTATTAAATATATTGCTATGACAAATGTTCTCTTGACTTAGACTGTGAAAACAAGAAAACACTACTATTCTTCCTCATTTTATAAGTCTTAAATATGTATTACCCGCCAAATTGTTAGATATGTTGCAAAATGTATTAAAGATGAATCAGTAAAATGAAGCATGATTTGCTTTCCATTTCAGACAGTTGTGATCAAATAAGGTTGCCATTCATGTTACAGCTACAGAGACCTCTTTGCTTTCATTTTTGAAGTCTTCAGAGGTCCTTCATTTGGATATTTGCCACAATTATACACACAAAGATACCTGGAGAATTGTGGAAGTTGGTTGATTTCAGGAAATAGCCAATTTTGATGTGAATTGTAGGAATGTTCAGTAAATGTCACTCAGTGATTAAGACACAAATGTGGAGTAAAACATATCTGGACATGAATTACATCCCTTAATTTCATTAATGTACTATTCACCTTGGTAAATTAGGATGATAGTGACATTGGTAATATAATAAATCCAATGAAGTGATACAATGAAACCCTTAGCAAAGTGTCAGATGCAGTGGATATGTAGCAAAATTTAGGTGGGGTGATAGTCACATCAACAACAATAAAGGTAGGGCCAATAGTAGTCATAATATGGAGTATTAGTCATAGTAATAATGTTATCAAATTTCATCATGAGTTATCAAAAGTGAATTTTTGTTTTATTGGGGAATCCTATCCTAAATCAAAAGATGATTTTTCTCTATGAAGAGAGTGAGTAAAATGTCATAAAATTAGCCTCAAGTTATGAGGACCTTAATCTGTAACTAATACTTTACATATAATCTCACTTATCTCCAAGCCTATCCTCCGAGGAAGGAATCCTAGTGGAAATCTAGTTGTAAGTCTCTGATACATTTCTAACTGGCTTGGTTTTAAAAGGGAAAAATATTTCACTTTCATTTAAAGCCAGAGGGATATTGGGAATGAAGATGACCCCGGAATGTCTCTTTATTTTATGTCTAGTATATGTTTTCTTACTATTGCAGATGTGCTGTCTTTCTCAGAAGCTTTGTCTGTAGTGGACAATAAGTTTGGTGCCAAAGAGATCCCTGACCAAAGGAGACAGGATCCTAGTCTCTATCCTTTCTACTTTGCATCAAAGAGTGGAGGAAATATGCTTGACAGCTTTAGCAATGGTTTCATGGCACCAATCACTCTTGGAAGTTGGGGGAAGGACTGGGAGTTTAGTAGCCAAGCTCATAAGACATGATCATCTTGTTTTCAGGAGGATGGGCTCTGTAACAGGAAGAATGCAGGAAGGATTGCCAGGCACCAAGATAGACGTCTACAACAGCATGTCCTCAGAACTCCTTGTTTATAGATGGAACTTTAGAGTCTGAGTAATTTTAATGAGTGATAATGAGAATATATATTTATGACTGTGAGTGCACTCATGATCTAGCCACTATAATATTGTAGCCTTGTAGATGATAGCTATATACTAAATTTTCAAGAAGTAAATATTGAATATCAAGTGAGAGTATCCATACCGGCTTCTAAAATCTAAGCCCTGGGCCGGGGATTTAGCTCAGTGGTTTTGCCGCCTGCTGCGCAAGCGCAAGGACCCGAGTTCGCTCTCCGAAACCAAAAAAATAAAATAAAATAAAAAATAAAATAAAATAAAATAAAATCTAAGCCCTAAGTCATGTCAATTTGCTTGAAAACTGGAAAACCTTTAGTGTTACAAAAAATTTGCTGAAGTTTCATCAAATTTACATAGCACTTATATGGTTCAATTAAAATAATCAAATTATATTCCTTCAATTCAATTGCTATTATTTGGTTTATCAATTTTCAATGGTTACAGCATGATTAGCAACCTATCTCATTTATGATGTCTTTCCAAAATCTGGAAAGTGTTTATTTTTTCTTCTCTGTTTTCCAGCAGACTTCATTGAGCTCCTAAAATAGAATGTATGTGTACACACAGACACACAGACACACACACACACACACACACACACACACACACACTATGGCTAAACCATGATTTTCTGATACCTTAATTTGCTTGGCCATGGCTTAATTACAAAGTTTATTTTATTAAATATTTTCAAGATCTAGAAAGTGCCTCAGTATATAAAAAAGATAATTCCTTAACTCAATGAGTTATAAGACTAAAGATTCATAATAATGAAGAGCTTATGTGCCCATTTTATATTTTCTTTGTCTTTTCCTTTTCTTAGCCCCTAAAGTCACTGATTTAATCAATTTTCTTCCTCAAATTTTACTTGGTTCTTTGATTTGATTATGAATATCTGCAATTTACTTATTTTGTATGTGCCTTGACATATTACAGCAAAACTTATACAGTAGTATATAGTTTATCATGCTTTGTGACATGATCAATAATATAAATAAAATCCAACTTGGTGATGTAATATTTTGGAAATGTTAGTGGTTACAATTTATTAAGCTATTTATAGGCTAAGATTCAGATTTAGTATATTTATCTGAATTTCCCTTCTGTGTCTACCATAATATCCTTTACTTTTGCTATTGTGTAAATTAGTGAACAATCATTCCTTTTGTTCTATGAATCTGTATTTTATTGTACAGAATAGTGTGATCATCTCACTTTGACCTAATTCCAAGCCTGCTTAAAAGAATTTACTCTATTTTCTAAGTAGATACAAAGTTTAAATTTTTCATTATGCAAAAGTCTTATTTTTCAAAGGAATTCAAAAGTTAATGTTATCATAATCCTAAATAGATGAAGCAATGGTAAAGAAAACTGCAGAGCAAATATATAATAGAGTAATGGCTTTCCAACAGCTTGCCTTTCAAATTGTTAAGGAATTCATTAAACAATGGTTGAACAGCACTGATAATTAAATTACTCTCATATTAGGTATCTAGCCATATTATGAATATTGCATGCTACATAGCTCACATCTCTAAAGGAATATAGACAACAAATTGGATTTCAGATAATTAACATGAGGTTTGAATTCACTCTCCAGACACAGCCCATTCTGTTTCCATGCAAAAATAATTGTGAAGTAACTGTATAAAGAGAGTTAACATTTAAAATATTCTTTTAAAAAAGTGTAGAATTTGTGTCTGCATTAGAAAGATTTTGCCCCACTGTGAAATAATAGAGGTGTGCAATGTAGCAATATTGACTAATTTTGTAGGGATGTAAATATTTTGCACAAATTCAGCTTTTTAAAGTCCACAATCTAATAGAAACTACTTTTTATTTTCCCACAGATGTTTAAGCAATTGCTAAAAGTTATGCGGCTAAGAGTCACAAATAAGATGGAAACCTAAAAGTTAGGACTTATAACCACTGACTCATAGATTTTTTTTCTTTTAAGATACAAAGAGATGCATCATTTACATTTCTACTACTGGCTCATTCTTTTTATATTTATGTTTAGTGTTTGTTCCTCTTCAAAAACATTGAAAACTTCCTATTAAGAATATTTCAAAACAAGAAAGAATATAAATAAGAATATAAAATATAATATAAGAATGTAAAACAAAACCAAAAAGTGCTTAAAATGAGCCTGTTATAGCTATTTTTATTCACTTAATGTGTGGCATCCACAGGAGATTGGGAAAGTGAAAAACAGTGCAAAGCACTGGCTTGCACATAAACAGAAGTTACAAAGTACAAAGTTGAAGCCTTGGCACTTCCCTGTAGTTCATCTCAGCTATGTGGTGTTTTTCTTTTTGTTTCTGTTTTTGTTTTTGTTTTTGTTTTTTTTTGAATCAGAGTCTAGGTATGTAGGTAAGGCTGTCTCAGCCTCCTAAGTGCTGGAATTAGAAGCATGAACCACCCTGCCCAGCTTCAGTGAGTTTTTTCAAATAAACTTAATAAACAAATATGGAATGGAATAAATTGTTTGTTTGAGAGTAAATACTTAACTTCGAACAAATTAGCAAATTGCTTTTCAAAGTTCTTGTCATTTTCACCTTCCAACAGCAATAAATGAAAATTCTGGTTAATCCACATTCTTACTTGGTCTTAGTATGATATCATTCTTCTTTTTAAACAACGTAATATTTTGCAGTGCTATCTTATTCTTGACTTAATTTGTATTTTCTTAAAGAGAAGTGATTCTGGATATCTTATCATAGACCTATTTTCCAGCTGAATATCTTCTTTGGTTGGTATTTCTTACAACCTTTGAAATTTAAAATGGGAATTTTCACTTTCTTATTATTGAGAGCTCTTTACATGTTCTGGATACAAATTATCTATGAGATGATATTTTGAAAATGTATTTTCTTAGTGTGCCTTTCTTTATATTGTCTTAGTATCTTGTATAATTCATGAATCTTTTTATTGGTTAAGTCTAATTTATCAATATTTTTATAATGAATTGTGGATTTTTGTCATATCTACAAGATATTGTCTAATTTAGCATTGTAAATTCTGCTTTGTTTTCTTTTAGAAGTGAATGATCTGAGATGTAACAATCAAATTAATGATTCATCTTCAATTAACTTATAATAAAGGATGTGAACTAAGTCTCAGTGTTTGCATATCATCATCTGATGTTTCATTACTTTTGTGGTCTGAGTAATTTTACACTTAATCTACAAAGTAATGATATTAAGAGATGGAGCCTTGGGAAGATAAAGTCATAGAGTCATAATCAATGGTGTTAGTGTCCTTATAAAATAGACTTGAAGGGGCTTTTCCACCCCTTTTCAATCATGTGAGGACACAAAAAGTAGCAACTATGTGCCAAATATTAAATCTGCTAGTGCTTTGACCTGGAACTTCTGACTTTCTAGAATGATAAACAATAAATTTCTGTTGTTTATGAAATTTCCAGTGTGTATAATTTTGTTATAGCCACCGAAACAGATAAAATAATCATCATTTGTAGAAAAGATCATTTTATCCGCCTATTTACTTTTGTATCTGTGAAAAATCAGTTGAGTATATTAGTGAATATATTTCTCTTTATTTGGGTTCATTGATCTATTAGTCCTGATGGAAATGCTATACCTTTTAGATCACATTTTAAAAAGCACACACAGTCTTGTATCTTACTAGTAGAAAAATAGGTGAGTGTATCTATAACATTATAATCAGGATAAAGAACATGTTGCTATTTATTATTGATAATTTAATACATTAGTATTAGAATCCAATGACTGGTAAACTTTTCAATTAATTCAATATCTATCAAATCTTTTAATTTTTGCAGGATACTAGACTAAGTTTATATAGTAAAGGATATATACAAAGTAAATATAAGAAATTAGAATTTTACAGTGTTTTGGATACATTTTATAAACCATTTATTTTACTATATGAGATTTAAAACCATTTATTCACTACATTTAGTTCAACCAAACTGGCACTTAGAGAATAACCATTATGTTCCATTAAATAAATTAAGATTCTGGTGATGCTTGTGTAAATAGAGATTACCAAGTCTGCCTTTGAGTTTGCAATAGGCAGGAGGCCACAGATATTTGGGATGAATGTACTACAGTAGCCTTCCAACATTTTTCCCAGCTTTTCACTGAATATTCTGTTGACTTTCTGAAACATAAATTTGATAAACACATTCACATTATCAAAATATTTCCACTTTTCTCACTTTACTGCAATGTTTACTACTTTATTGTCCATGAGTATATTTTCAGCCTGGTTTGTCTCCTCATCATCTCTAATGTTATCTACATCTAGACCTTTTTAAATTTTTTTAAAAAATTCATTTCTCTAGCATTCTGTTTTACTCAGATTGCAAGTATTGGGAGTCATTAATTTATCAGAATTCTGTCTAGGTTCAATAATTCTTGAGTGAAATACTGTAGAACACATATCTTGAGAAAACTATCACTTTCAATTATAAGCCATGAGCATTTACCATGAGCCATTCTACCTGCTCTTGATTTAAGTCTGATTACATTCATGTAGATTATACTATTGTTACAGTTCAATTAAATGAAATAAGGCAATGAGCTAGCCTCCTAATTTTGATGATTTCAAGGAGAAATGTAAAAAAATCTACAATATATTAATGAAATGCTTTGAAAATGACTGTATGTTATGTCAGTTCAAATTTTATAGGATCAAAAAATCATATAACAATTTGTCTAATCAAAAGAAAAGGAAAAACATGCCTACAGTAATCAGTAATTATATTAACATTCTAATATCCACAGCAATAACAAAATTTAGATAGTAACACAACCCAAGAAAAAAATCAACTAAAACATAAAAAAATTAGTAATGTAGAGTAAACATATATGTGTACATATTTAATAAGGATTGAGTCTTTATACAGACCTTACTTTCTGTTAAAGACACAAAATAAGACATAAAATAATATATTAGACATAAAAAAATTTTACCTTAAAGAATGGAGACACAAGGTATAGTGATAAAAAGTAATCAAATTTAAATACATATTGGTAAATAAGGAAATAGTAATTATGATGGCAAATGTGTGTTAGTCCCTTTTTCATTGCTGTGACAAGATACTGTTACCAGGTTTCTGGGGTACTGTGAATGGACTCCTTCTAGAGATTGTTTCCAGGTTCTTGTTGTGCTGAACAAAGAATTGGACAAAACATATGCAAAAAGTTTTATGTTTGTTAAAAGTAGCAAAAGAAAGATGTTCTGCAGAGTGAGAACAAGCGACTGAAGAAAGAGAGAGGACTATGTCCATAAGCGTAATGGCTTTTGTCTTTTCTATCCCCTTTGACATTAGATCTAGGTTATTCTTTCAAAAAACCTGCTTAAGCTTGCATCAAAAAAATCAAAGGTAGCATTTTCTGACTGGACCAAGGTGCAGGATTATGGAACTCTTCTGCTCATGTATCTTGAGTCATCATGATTAAAAGCTCATGCCCACTTGGCCAGCTGACTGGCCATGCTCTAATCTCCTGCCTCATTTCTACTTACATGACATAAATTCCCTTAATTCTTCATGGGGTACCTAGGGTAGGGTGGTCCCTGTCTTCGTATATCTTCTTTCAGCTGAAAGGGGCTGTAGGGCCTACCTATTGGGATTATGTGTTCTCCAAATACCTTGGGGTGTTGTGGCTTACCAGCTGTGCTGAAAAAAAATACCTGTAGGAAGACAATAAGACAGGAGTCAGTGCCTATGTATGAAGAACTGCTAAACTGCCCATTCAATCAGAGAAAGCTTGCTTATGAAAATCATGGGCAGTATTCTAGATCACCATCTGAAGCCTTGAATTGATAAGCTTTACAATGAGGTTGAGGCTACAAGGATTTGAGGACAAAAAGACCAGACTATTTCCTGGTCTGTCAAAAAAAGGTAGACTATGAAAGATCCAGAAATTGGAGATATTAAATTTTTTATGCCCATGCTTTCTTGTGCAGGAGAAAGCATGGTGAAGAAGGTATTAGATAGATTACCAAGAGCCTGAATATCATAGCCCTAGGAAATTATTTATATTATGGATCTAATTAAAAACAAGAGTCTTAATAAAGGTGTTTATTTAAACTGTGGTGGATTAGGAGTCATTAGTGACTTTACTTATCTCCACCAGAAGCAGTACTGAGGTCTTGTTTTTTTTTTTTTTTTAAGAGGAGCCTCAGGTCTTTCAGAGGATCATAGAAGTAGCTTTCTTCTACAGGAGGTAATCTAAGCTTGCAGGGTTATTGTAAGCACAGAGTGAGCAAGTTTCACAGACCTGATGGTTGGCCACTACTACTCCTCATCCTATGAAAATTTGAATGACCATTTCCCATGTAGAGTATTTATAGTTTTTTTACTGCATGCCTTGAGGGAGAACCAGATCACTTGTTTTTAATGTTTCCTCAGAAACTAGGAATAAGGCTAAGGTCTTGAGAGTCTTCCCTGCTTTCTTTTCTTTTCTTTTTTCTTTTTCTTTTCTTTTTTTGCTCAAATTCTTTTATTGGTACATTTTAGGTATACAATACATTTACATTTATCATTCAGTGCTTGTACCTGTACATGGTGTATCTTGGTTCTTATTTTTACCCCATTACCTGTGCACCCTTCACTCCTCCACTCTTCCCTATTTACATAGATTTCATTTCCTTTTTTTTTTCTTTTGTCATGATTTTGCCTTTCATTCCTTCCTTTCCCCATCTCCTTCCACCACTCTTACCCCTTTGGACCTTTTCCTAGCCTTTTGATTTCCCAATGATATTTTAGACATGTCTAAAAAGATCTGCCTGGAAAAAATGACAGCCTCTAGAAGTTTTAGTATTTATTAGTCACCAGCACCCCTTTTTATTCCCCAGATGGCTGCATGGGCATGTAACAACAGGAAAATATATGTGGAGTCAGAAAATATTTAGCATTTTGCCTTCTCCTAATAGCAATGCCCGAATAAGGGCTATTAGCTCTACTTTTTGAACAGAGGTTCCTGGGGGAAAGAAATTTGAACTTAATGACCTGTTGTGAAGAGACAACTGCATAATCTGCCTTTTGACGTTCTTCTTGAACAAGACCACTCTCTGTGAACCACATCTCTGCAGGGCCTTGTAGAGGCAGGCCAATGATGTGCTTTCTGCTTGTATAGGTCTGAGAAGCCACATGTTCATGACACTGGCTAATCTCTGAGCCTGTAGCACAAGTCCTTATGGTAAGCCATTTTCCTGGCAAACATGAGTAATCTTTTTTCTTAAGAGTAAGGCTGATCTGGGCCGGAGATTTAGCTCAGTGGTTCTGCCACCTGCCTCACAAGCATAAGATCCCGAGTTTGACCCCCAGTACCAAATAAATAAATAAATAAATAAATAATAAGGCTGATCTGATGTCGAGTTAGGACTTCTAGTTTTTGACCCAAAGTTAAGGGAGTAGGACACTGTGGGACAATTAAAAACTCCTAGTTGAGCATTAGACCTATGATCTGTCTGAGAAGGTGTAAAGAAGCTCCAACTAGGGGTCTCCTTGAATCCAATTATGACTAAGATCTAGAAAATTTTCCAGAGAGAAAAGTTAAAACACAGTAAGCCACTTTTGTGTCTATAAGGCATTAAATTTGCTTACCCATAATGTCCAGGGTCAACAGAAGTTCCTCACAGGAGGTGGAGATATCCATGGACAGGGACGTTTCAGAATGCCCTGGACTCTTTAATCCTCTTAGGAGGTGAGAGTTTTTGCTAGCCTGCTCCAAGTGCCCCTCAGCCTTCCCATGGCCTGGCCCTACCAATGAAGACACATTTGCAGTGCAGAGGCTGGCTCAGGCACAGCAGCAAGAGGGTATAGGCCAGCCCAACAGGAGTTGTTTCCTGTCTTATAGTAGTGCCTGGGTTGCCCCGCTGCTTCCCCTTACATCTTCTGCTCTTCCTTGCCCTGCTTCATCCTGCCATGCTTCCTGACCCCTACCATGTTCCACCATGTCAGGATGGATTTGCACAAAGCCTTGCAGTGTATGTGTGTGGTGGGGAACAAGCATTTGTGCTCTGATGGTGACCTGAGGGACATGGCTGCATCCTCCATGATTACATAGGTTAGGGGCTGCTAGAAAGCCTTCTCAGCTTTGTTACTCTTTTAGGAAAAATAGCTTGTGCTGTCAGCTTTTCAGGAAACTATCCTGATCCTTGTGGTTCTGCCATTTGTTAAATCTCTAAAGCCTCTGCTTTCAGGGAACATATTTTCTTCTGAATTGGGTTAGATTCCCTCCTTGTTTCCTCTAATAAAAATTTAGGTAATTTTAAAACATGTGCCTGAGTACATGTTTTTAAACAGTACAAAGGAACAGCCATTAAAGGTCAACACAATTGTCATGAGTATGCAAAAGTAGAGCTAAAGTCGATGTATAACAAATTCTATCATTGTGCTTAGATCTTTTTAAGGTCTTTTTTTCTTTTTCTTCTCTTTATTCCTAAAAAAGAGGTTTCTAGTTCTACTACCTTAATTACCAAAGTTTTTATTATTGGAGTAAATGTAAGGGATATTGTCTGAAAGTAGCTAGTTGGAGGCACGGGGTGTGGGTGGAGGGGGCTGGTTCCGTACTGCTCAGGTACTTGGATGGAGCCCCTAGGGGAGGTTCTACCCTTCTCTGTGAGGACTTTAATAGCTCACAGGGTATAGAGAGTTCTAATAAATAAATAAATAAATATCTGGGTAAATACATTTGCTTAGTAGTACTCTAGTTGAATCTCATGAAGGACACCTCTGGAAACTCAGTGGATTTGCCTCTTTCTGCAGAGTGTGCCCTCTGAAGAACTCCAGACCAAATCTTCTCTCTCCATAGGCCCAATGATGCAGCATGGGAAGCCTCATCATTAGGCTACATCCTTAAAAATTGGGAACAATTTGACCCTGAAGGAGTTTCAGTGGGTTACAGGCTGTGGACAGGTTTAGACAAAGGCTGAAGGCTGAAGGCTGGTAGTAATTGAGTCTCACAAGGCACCACTTAGACAATAAATGGGTCTCCTTCTGAAGGATACTTCTTCTGAAGATCCCAGAGGGATTTCTCTCTCTATATAAGCCCCATACAATACTGTTTGGGTCCTGTATGAACTAGGAAATGGTAAAAGATGGGTACACAATAGCAATCTAAGTTATAATATTTTTATTCAGTTAGGGTTTTTGTTTTTGTTTTTTCTTTTGCAAAAGGCAAGGAAAGTGCTATAAAATTCTTTATGTTCAGGCTTTTAAGTAAAGGCCCAGTAACCATGATACTTAAAGAGAACTTCAAGAAAAAAAGTTTAATATCTTTGATGATCTTGTCCTTAGTCACCCACCTGTCTCAGGAGTATATAGGCCTCTCCCATCTCATTAATGAAAATAACCACGCTGGAAGGTCTTCTCAACCTCTGCCTTATAGTTCATAGGCCAATAAATACTCAGAAACTCTACCAGAGGTTAGCATCCCAGAAAGACCCAATATTTTCAAAAGATCCTGGTAGATTTGCAGATGGGCCTCCAGATCCTTATGACCCAAGTTACTTTTCTGTGTGTAACAATGGGGATTTAGATGATGTTGAAAGCAGAGCGCTGAGAAAAAAGACAGGCCAAAATTATGGCTATTGCATTTAGCTTAGCTTTAGGGACATCCAAGATATCAAGGGGAAAACTGAGGGCCAACCAAGACCTGCAAGAAAACTGAACAATTCCCATGTGACTGTACCAAGCCACCACTTGTGTCCTGCCTTTTGTGTCAGGCAGCTGATGTGCCTGACTGAAGAAGGCACTGGAGGATTGATTGTCCCTGCTTTCAGAGAGGGGCTAGGGCACTAGTTTTTCTTATTTCCTGACTGGTTCTGCCAAAAATAGTAGTGGAGTTCTGCAGTGATGTAGACTCCTAGAGATTCTTTCCAAGTTCTTGTTGTGAACAAAGAATTTCACAAAACATATACAAAAGACAGTAAGATTTTACAATTATTAATGGTAGCAAAAGAAATAAGCTCTGTAAAATGAGTATAGGCACATTAAAGGCAGGGAAAACAGTACGCTCTGCAGAGTGAGAGCAGGCCACCACGATTGACAGGTCACACCTTGCATCTGGGGCATCTGGGTGAAGGACTTAAGCATCTTCGCCCCTATAAGGGCCAGAGATGTAGCTCAGTGGCACGATTCCTGCCTGGCAAATGCAAGGCACTGAGTTCAATTCCTGGTAAAACAAAACAAAATAAAACAAAACAAACGGGAAACCCCTACTGGCTTCCTGGTTGCAATACACATGGCCTCTCCCTTAGGCTGGCTCTGCTCACTGATGGAAACTGTCTTTGATAGACATTACATGTTTCTGGAACCTCCAGCTTATTGAGTCTCTATTTCAGATTTGGCTTCACTTTTATAGTTTCATGAATCATTCTCCCAGGGGCTGTTTATAGGGACTTTCACCCTATAATTCATTACTGGCCTCCTGGCCCTTCCTTTGAAATCTGGGAGGAAGCATCTGTGACCTCACAGCTCCTGCAATCTTCATGCCTGGAAAACCATAATCACTCCAAGCTTTGAACCCAGTACTACTAGCAGTCACTCGGTCTTGGACTGTGTGAAAGCGCTATTGAAAGCAAGGAAACAATTCTTTAGGCAATCCTGAGTAAGCAGGGTGTCCTGGGGCTTTCTTATCAAATGAAGTATTTTAAACAATTTTACACTTGTATATCCTTGAGGCTGAGATGGGTAAAGTCTTACCAGTTCCTGAGATTTTCTCAAGGTATATTTTCTTTTGTCTTGAAAAGAAATATTTGGATTTCTTTCCTATAGTGATAATCTCTGCAGCCACACCTTCCCTGGCTGGAATTTATAATATGCTTGTTTTCTGGCTGAACTGCAAGTATTACAAATTTTCTGTTCTACTTCTGTTCCTAGTTCTCACTGTTAACCTGGCTAAAAGCAGCTACCATACCCATGCCACTGTCTGAATGCTGCACTGTCTTGAAATGTCCTCCATCAAGTTAACTAGTCTGCCACCTTTAAACTTATTCCAATACCCAGTGGAATCCTTGTTGCCATTTGAAACCTCAGGATCACAGTCTCTACTGTGTGCATTCTAATCAGAATTCTGGCCTCATAAATTCCCACCAGAATCACCCATCAATTTCTGCTCACAGCCTTTTAGGTTTTCTCCATCCACATTCTCCAAACTCTTTCTGCAAACCACCTCCAATGATTAGGTATAGTCACATCAAGGCCTTAATTCCCAATACCAATTTTCTGTGTTGATCATCCTTCCATTACTTGGGCAAAATATCTGACATACACAATTCAAAGGTAAAAAAAAAAAATTTGGGGTCATGGTTTCAATGATTTAAGTTCATGCTTGGATAGATCCAAGGCAGGAACATCACAATGAAAGAAGGTAATAAAAGAAAGCTACTAACCTCAAAGCAGCCAGAAAGCAGAGACAACAAGAATCAGAAAGGAAGGGACCAGGGATCAGATATAGACTTTAAAGCCAAGGCCCCATGACCCACACCAACACATCCAGAAGTGTGTTTTGCTAATCTCTTCAGCATTTCTCAAGACAATCAAATTGACAATGAAGATTAACTATCACAGAATGTTTGAAGTATAAGACAAAGTAGAAGTACATTGAGTTAAAATGACATTAGAAAAAGATTTCATTTTGTCATCCTTTAATTGATTGAATTTAGGCATAAAATTAAGTAGTAATAACATTTCAAGTGTAATTGATGAAATAGGAAAGTGTATAGATTTGAAGCCAGACAAAGAATTAAAATTGACTTCAGAAAACTCACTATCCAGGTGAAACCAATTTAATCTCATTACTCCTTAAATTTAGATCCTAACAATTTACAGAGAAACAAAGGGATGGTAGCCTGAGAAGACTCAATAACACATCATTGCATTTTCTAAAATTATTTTTTATTAATATATGTTCATTGTACCTATTAATGGGGTTTAGTGTGATATTTCAATATAGGTGTAGTATACACTTATTGAAGCCTGCTTCCTTTTATCTAGTCCCCAATTTCTAGTAATCACTGTTGTACATAGTCTCACTTTTTAAAAACTTCCACATATGAGATAAAACATGGTACTTGTCTTTCTTTGTCTGATGTAATTCACTTAATAGAGTATCATTTCCCCCATTTTGCTGCAAATGACAAGTTTCATCTTCTTTGTGGCTAAGTAGTATTCTATCATGTGTATGTATCACCTTCTCTGTATCCATCCATTGATGGACATCATCACCGTCTTCTAAGATGGAGGAAGAGGGCGGGAGTTAATGAATATAGGTGGTGTATACAAGGAGGGAAAGGTAATCATATGTAAAGCTACGAGAAATGTGGAGGATCAGATCTTACCCAGCTGTAACTACTCTGGAATGTCTGCCTTTCATAATTAAAGAAGAAATTCTGTTGCTTTGAGTAACTAAATTTGTGGCAGTTGATATGGCAGTGGCAGAAAATGAATACAATGATTATAAACAAAAATAAATATTTGATGATTGAATAAATTTCTACTACCAACAACCAAACAAGAAACATACACAATTAGAAAATGTAATTTTCAAAGAAGCTGTTATTTATTACACTGCCAAGAAACACACAGTAGAAAAGAATAAATCTGACAAAACATGTGGAAGTCCTTGGAGGAGTTTTGCTTTTTGGATTGTATAATCTCTTTAGAGAAAACTTGGAAACATCTAATAAATACATGGTCTAAATCACAGTCCTTTTCCCAAGTAACCACATGAAGCTCTGAAACTAATTAACTCTATGAAAACAAGAAGGTACATAGAAGAGTGTCTCAGAGGAGCTCCTTTTGGAAATAAATAGGTAGGTAGGAAAAGCAAGATTTGTTCAAGGATCTGAAAGAAGCCTCTGTCCTTTGTGCTGCAGAGCAAAGAGGAGAATCCTTTAGGCTTAAACTCAAAGGAGGAATCTAGAAAACACATTTTGCAGACATTTTATTTCTATAAGTTATAGATTTTGGACTATATTTTCCATGCAGTGGAAAAGCATAGTTGAATTTAAATTAGTTAGAGATTTGGAAACATTTACATTTAAAAAATATCTAAAAGGCTGTACTGTAAATAGGAAAGAGTAAGAGAATTCTAGAAGTATTTTCACATTACTTAATTAATTAATTTATTTATTCAATCAAATCATTACTAAAGTTCCTGCCTCAGGGACTTTACTTTATTGTAAAATGAGACAGACATTAGACCAGAAATCTCAACTGATGTCAGGTTTCCAGATGGTGCAAATGCTGTGATAGCAGAGCAAAAGAGTATGTTACAAGAGCTCTGTTGTGAGCACAGGCATGGGTGATGAAAGTGCCATTTGAGGAAAGGTGGGAAGCAGGTAATAGTAAAAGACTAGGGAGGGGATTCTCAAGGCTCATATTAAATTTTCTTTCTTTTTAATTTTAAGCTAAGAAATTCTGGAATAAATTGAACTTGAAAAGGCCCTGAATGTGGGGGTATTAGTTCAGATTAATTATAGGTAATCCTTTTTCTTTTACTTCTGGAATAGTCTCCTCTTTTTGTTTCTGGCCCCTAAGAAAAGCTTTCCTAGAACACTTTTTACCTTTGTCTTATACCATCTTCCCTGTCAAATTCATTGATGATTTCGTTATCATTCTCAGTAGAATTTTCCCTAGGATGTTTTTCTCAACTTAAATGATGATATTTCATTGGTCTGTGCACCTGCATAAAACCTTGTCCTTCTCTGTCATTATCTTCTCTGCAGTTTTTTGAAATGATGTACTTCTCTCACAGAAGCTGTGATGTAAAGACTATGGACTTATTTTCCTGAATCTCCAGCACTCAGATGGTTACATCAATAAATGACAATAGAACTCCATGAACTGAAAGTAGAGGCTTCCTTTTCTGTGTATCATTTCAAAATGTTTTCTTGAAGCAATATATTAAGTAGGTCTCTTTCATACTACTTTGAATTAATTTATTCAATAGTCATTCAGCAATTATTGGTTGCCTACAACATACCCAGCACCATGATAAATGTTGGATTTTCACTGGCTCATAAGAAAGATATGACTTTTATTTTGCTGATATACCTTCAAAGAATTTAACAGAAGGATAAACGTTATTAACAGCAACTAATAATATACAAACATATAAAATATTAATTAAAGGTTTGATTCAGTAAACCAGTGTGTTTAGTTCCTTCTTAGGTACTGTGGCTCAAAAACATAATAAGACTCAACTTTTCCCCTAAAGGATTCATAATGTGTCAGGAGATATGTATCACAGAAACTAAATGAATGGAATGTAGATTGATTGTGTAACTTGAGTGAGAAAATGAATGATGTCCTTTACCTGAAGATTTAGAAGAATTCAAAAGAAAAACTATATGTTATTTAGGCTTTGATGCAATGAGTGGTTTGCTGAGTAAGATCTCCCCTATGACATTCTAGTCAAAGAATCCATGAGTTAAGAATTAAGAAGGTAGACACCATCAGTGATTTAAGAATCATTAATCAGCCTTAATACCCACTCAATATTTAAGGAATAACATATTATATAGCATGTTAAATGCTTAGTATGTAGTAAGTACTGCTGTAGGAATGTAACTGTCTTATAATTGGGATTGAAATGAAGTTATTTTTCTATTTTAATCTTTATAAAATGGCATAAAAGTTATAATTGTAAATATACAGCTCACAAAAATAATTACTTCTTCTGTAAATTAATAAAGTACATTTAATTTTATTTCTTTCAATTTTACTTAAAAGCTACTCTCTATTATATACTTCCACTAATTTTCATGAATCCTTTAACCAAAGTAAATTTATACTTTCATTTTTTAGTACCGTAAATTCAATATCAGTCACTATTGCTTTTATTCCATTTCAGCACTGTTTTCTCTATAAGAACAGGTTAGTGAGCATATTGACTTCTCTGGTTCAAAGTATAAATTGTATGAAAAAATGTTGATTTATTCAATCTGTGTTTTTTCTCAGAGTTTATGGTATTTCATTATACTTTCAAAGGCCATCAAGACACAATAAAATTCTATAGGACTTGAAATTTGTTCTTCATGCATTTTCCAATTCTGGGAATCCTTCAAAAGATTTCAGTCAAATTTCATTAATATGTTATTTTAAAAAACATACATAAAATCATCCCAGGTATGCAAGGTGGTTCAATATTAAAAAATAAATAATGTAATCCATGACATGAATAGGCTAAGAAAGAAAAATCACACTGTAAAATCAATATATAGACGTCCTTCAGCAGGTGAATGTATACATTAACAATGGTGAATCCAGTTAGTAGGACAATATTCAATGCAAAGCACAGTATAAAAAGACACAGAGACATCTTAAATGCATAGTACTAGGTGAAAGAAGCAAATCTGAAAACACTAAGTGAGGTACAATTCCAACTTTGTGGCATTCTTTAAAAAATAAAACTAAGAAGAAAGTAGAAAGCTCAGTGGTTGTTAGGGGTTAGAGGGATGTCCTGATGAATAAATACAACACAGAAGAATTTTAGGGCAGCAGAATACTCCTTATGTGACTAAGATGATCAAAACATTCATATATATTTGTACAAAGCAATAGAATATACAACACTGAGTGAACCCTGATATAAACTAGAGATTTAGGTGATTATAATGTGTCAATGTAGGTTCATCAATTTAAAAAAAAAATCTAACTACTCTGATGAAAGAATTGACAATTGGGAAGGAGGCTATGAATATGCAGAGACAGAAAATAAATGGGAAACACCCGTTTCTTTCTCTTAATTTTGCTATAAACCTAACAATACTCTCAAAAAATGAGCTTTTTTAAAAAAATGAAAAAGTTAGTTCTTACCCACTGCCCCTACCTATATCAAAACTTACTTGACTTTATTAGATTGTCAACCACAAATGTTTGAGATGGAATCCTATTTGCTGTAGTATTTCTGATATTTTCCACAATATATGTCACATAGTGAGACCTAGATAAATGTGGAAATTTTGAATGAGTGAATGATATGTTTAGTACTGTTGGTTGATTAATTGCAATATCCTTAAATATAATCCCTAATTATATAATGCAGTTCATGTCTACATCCATTCCAATGCATAATCTATTTAGGTCACAGACCCTGTTGCATAGAATATGCTTGATAAATATAAATGTATAGTAAATTTTTATGAATTAAAACAAACAAATCTTTGTGTAAAACTACTTACACTCACTTAGAAACAAAGTAATGATCATATTGCAACTTCAAGTATTCTACTATTTTAAGTTCTATATTCATCATTCATGACTCATTTTGTTGTCCTCTACCGTTATTAAATTGCCAGTGGGAAGTCTGAATAGAAATGCTTGCCACATGAGGATAGGACTATATTATAGTGAAATCAGTAGAATTGAATCTAAATACATTTTAATCATAATTTAGAGCCTAGTTGAAGCATGATAAATGATCCTTGACCGTGGACATTATACTACCTGAGCAGTGATGTGTCATTCATGTCTTCCCACTGTATTTTCAGAACTGTCCTATAGGTAGCAAATGTACAATAAATACATTGCTCAATTAATTACATTTCAGAAAAATTCAATGTGCTAGAATAATAGAAGCAGCAAACAAATGTATTCTGAGAAAATTAAAGTAAAAGAACATTTTATTTACCATTCTTAATTTGTGATTCAGAAATCATCATTTATATTTGAGGTAGGAGACTAGCTGGGGCAAAACTGGTCAAGTAAGTGCACACAATCTGTCAGTCATGAGACATGGGGCACATGCACAGAACACAGACTCTGAGATGACTTTGCTGTTCCTTAACATTGTTCAAGGAACCAATCAAAAAATTCTAGCTTCAATTCTGCATTTCAGAAGAACTGAATCAGGTGAGAAGCCAAGCAAGCCTTCAATAAAAGAGCTTAAACCTGACACCAGGCCAAATGAATTTCTGATAGGACAACTGTCCCAGTGACTTACTCACATGAGGGAGAATCCAGTTCCAGATGCAAAAGACTTCCCTGCATTATCCTTGTTGCTATTGATTCTGTGTCACTCAAAAGAGTATATATCTTTTCCACTTTTGATAAATGTAAGTCTTTGCTATCTTTTCCATGTGTTTTGTTAAATACTTTTATCAGGACAACATGAACTGGGAAAACATCTCTTTGAGACCCAAAAGCTGATAACATATTAAGAAATTTCCCTCAAGTGACGACCATTTGCTGAACCAGTGGTTCACTAATGTATTCAATCTACAAATATCTAATGGTTATAATGTTCCACATACTGTACTCAATATATATTGAGTTAAAACTACTCTGAAGGTCTTTAGATTTAACAAAAGTTATTGAAAACCTAGTGATAATTTGAATATAGATACAGTGAGAACTCTCAAGAAAAATTATATACAGGTCCCTTGAGGATATAGAGGACAAAAACTTTAAACACTTTGATGTAGATAAGGCAAGGATCTTGAAATAAATATAAGGTGAAAAATTAGTAAATATAATTTGAAGGGATATATGAAGACATGTGAAAGATCTATATTCTGAACCTGGTGCAAGTTGCATATTCAGCTGAGGCATACTGACATGTAAACATAGAAAATCATCAAAGTATTTTAACCAGGGAATCTCTGGTTTTTGTCTCAATGGCTTTTGTCTAGTTGTCTATCCAAAGTCTCAGGTGGTTTTAGGTGGTGCTTTTCAGAGTTGGCTGGATCTAGAGTGTGTGATACTGGGATTAAGTGTGTGATGCTGAGATCGAGAGTCTGTGATTACTAAATTAGTCCACTGATTGGTTTGCCATAGTTCTTTGGATAGAATTAAGGGTGCCTCACCCTGGGTGTGAGTGCTCTCTGCCCTAAGGGGAGGTAGCCTGTATAGATTATAAGGGATAGGCAGGCCACTGTGGTCACTTGCTACTTCACTGCTTGGGTGCCTCTGTCCACTATGAACTGCTTGTCCTCTGAAATGCCCATTGACCATGCCATCCTGCCATGGAGTGAGCCAACTATGAACTGAAACCTTTACAACCTGTGAGATACAAGAAATCTTTTCTCCTTTAATGTTGAGTGTCAGGTTTTTTGTCTCAGCAATGAGAAAGTAACTAAGACAATTTGCTCTAAGAAAAGTCGGGTCATTGCTGTGAAGGTACCAGTACCTTTGAAACTGGCTTATGGAAAGAGTTTGGGAAGGTTTGGAGATGCTGGCTGAAGAATCAGCCTTGGAATGCCTTATATTGTACCTGATGGGAAGATTATGGTCAGAGTTCAGAAGACTAGAATGCTGTTAGAAATCTTCCAGTAAAGACCAGGCTCAAGGAGTTTCTGCTGGGAAGAAAGACTGCACTGGCTATTGAACTCCAGAACACATGTGCTATTTTCTGCAGAAAATTTTTCTGCATTTATTTTATGTCTATAGACTTTGCCTGGCACTGAGATTAAAGGCAGCATGCTTATTAATGTTGCAAAAGAAATTTCAAGCCAATCTAATGTTGAGGCAGTGCCATGGCTATTGGAGGTTTTTAGCCTGATGTATGTTGAGAATCAAGAACAAAGAGCCCAGCAAAATGTCTTAAAAGATTTTGAGTTGGGCTAGAAAGGAAGCTCTGGAAAAGTTGTAGACTGCGAATATGTACCAGAGGAGATCTTGGTTGTTGAGAAGGAAGAGGACAATAGGAAAGATGGCCTGAGGACATAATAGAAATCATGAGGCCTCCACTATTTGCAACATCAAAATTGTAAAAGTGAAAGACTTTACTTTGAGAAGAAAGCCCCATAACACCATGTTCCAGAATGGCGGCAGCCTAGAGAATTTGTTCCTTGGGATTGGGTTCATAGTGCTCAACAGTCTAGGCACTGCACTCCTACAGTAAAGAAAGAAGGAAGTCTTGCTACAGCTCCTGCTGGCAGCAGACTTTGGCATCATCCATGTGGTGCTGGTTTTAGGTGCATGCAGAATTCAAGAGTTGTGGGGTCAGGAAGGCTTACTCTAAAATTGCAAAAGAAGGCCTAGGAAAGCCAGGCAGTGTGGACTTAAAAGAACAGTGTGTGAAGCAGAAGGTACACTGGACACATCAGAATATTGAAGAAGCCAGAAAAGTGGATCATCTGAGGAAAGTTGCAAGCTGGCCCAAGAGAGAAGCCATGGGAGCTATAACCACCAGCCATGCTGTGGGTGTGGCATCAGCCAACCACATTGGACTTTATGTCTTGCCACAGATTGTATCAGATGCTGGACATAGAACTATGGGACTTAATGTTTGCCTTGCTGGATTTTGGACTTGCTTTGGTCCTATTTCTTTCTTCCCCACCTTTGTACCTGTAGGGATAGGAACGTTTATCTTGTACCATTGTACATAGGAAGTGTTTAACTTCCTTCTAATTTGTATTGGGTTTCACAGATAGATGTTTACCTTGAATCACAGAGAAGACTTTAGTCTTGGACTTTTCAGCAATATAGAACCTGCTAGGACTTTGGCAACTCTTGGAGATTGATTAAATGACTTTTTTATGAAGGGATGTGCATGACTATTTGGGTGGCCATGGGTCAAATGTTATGGCTCGTGTCTAGATGTCCCTCCAAAGCCCTATGCAGTCATAGGTGGGCCTTTTTAGAGGTGGTTGGATCTAGAATGTGTGATCCTGGGATTAAGTGTGTGATTCAGGGATCAAAGTTGCGTGATTATTAAATTAGTCCACTGATTGGTTTGGCATAGTTCTGGACAGGATCAAGGGTGTCTCACCCTGGGTGTGAGTTCTATCTACTCTAACAGCATTTAGCCTGTATGGAATAAGGGACAGAAAGGCCACAGGGGTCATTTGCTACTTCACTAGTTTGGTGCCTTCTGCCCATTATGAACTTCTCCCCTTCAATGCCCCTTTGCCATGCCATCCTGCCTTGGAGCCAGCCAACTATGAACTGAAAACTGCAAATTTTGACCTACAATAAACCTTCCTTCCTTTAACTTGGGGTATAAAGTATTTTGTCTCAGCAATGAGAAAATTACCTAAGACAGAAGCAATATAATAATGCAATAATTCATTTTCTGTTAGAAAAATATTTCTGATTACTGTAAGGAAGCTAGATTTGAGGAATAAGAAAGTGAAAAATGGTAATATAAAGATGCTTTTGTGGATATGCAGGCAAGAAATGCTGACAGGTCAAGACTATAAAGGATGAAATTGATATGATAAATACTTGGGAGTATTTTTTGGGGGGAGGGGAGTAGTACCTGGGATCGAACTTGGGTCCTTGTGCTTGTGCAGCAGGCGACAAAACCACTGAGCTAAATCCCCAACCCCCATTTAGGAGTATCAATAAGACGAAGAATGTAGAAGACACAGGAAGCAGAATACACAAAAATGTTCCTTCTGAAGGTTGAGAAAATGAGTTAATGGTAAGGAACTTTTGGGCAGAATTCCAGTCTTTTGCTAACTCCATTGTACCAGCAATTATCTAACTGAAGTGTGAATGGCTTTACCTACATACCATAGCAAAGGAGACATTTCAGGATAAATACAATGTTTTTGGCTAGGCCGTCAGTTATACCTTAGTTTAAATATCTTAAGCCATTAGCTCATGGTAACATAAACCATATATGTATGAAACATAATGTTCATATTTTAAGAAATGAGACTTAAAAGAATTGTGTAAGTTGAATTATGTGACTTAAAGCAATGGATGTTCTTACAGATTGGCGCTCTTAAAAATTTCTCTGCCATTTGGATTCTTTATTAGAGTAGAATATATGTAGAAAATTAAAAAGTACATGGTAACTCAACCTCTTTGCTAAAAAATCTCAGTGCCTGACGCTAGTGTTGCTGTTGAACTTGGGTTCTTGTGCTTGCAGGGCAGGTGGCAGAACTACTGAGCTAAATCCCCTGGCCCTACTGTTGCTGTTTCTGATGCTATTTGAAACTTTGAAAAAGCCATGTACTTGTTCCCATTTCCTATTGAGAAAATTCTTCATTTAAGACTTCTCAGAAAAAAAGTATAGGACATCTAGCTAAGACTTATTTTTATTTTTAGTATAAGTATGTCACAAATATAAAATTCACATTTAAAATGAATCTTCTGTTTTTGTTTGTTATATGTTACAATTTATGTTATGATTGCCATTCTTTATTTGTGAATTTTGTGAACTCTGAATTTTTGTGTTGTTTTATAAATTTTTTTGTTTCCTTGAAATTCAACTACTTTTTTATACTGGGTATTGAACCCAAGACCTTTAAACTTAACTACATTCCCATTCCCTTTTTCTTTTTTTATTTTAAGAAAGGGTCTGGCTAACTCACAAAGTTGCCTAGGCAATCTTTCTGCCTCAGCCTCCTGGATTGCTGAGATTACAGGTATATAACATCACACCTGGGTTACATTTTTTTTTTTTTTTTTTTTGGTACTGGGGATGGAACTTGGGATCCTTGCACTTGCGAGGCAAGTGACAGAACCATTGAGCTAAATCTCTGGGCCTACATTTGTTTTTTAATCAGCCACTCTTTTTTTTTTTTTTTTGGTACCAGGGATTGAGCTTGGGACCTTGTGGTTTTGAGGTAAGTGTTGGAATCACTGAGCTAAATCTCTAGCCCATAATCAGCCACATTTTGCATTCTGACTGGTAAGTCAGTTTTGTGAACTTGAGAATATGTATTATTTTTCTAAATTATGGTAACTCTCTGCCCATGATTTGCATGAATTAAGATACTCTAAATGATCTGCAATTAAATTTAGCCTACTTTTTTATAAGTATCTTCAAGTAAATTAGCATTATCTACTTTCTACATCTTGATGGTTTGGTTGATATCAGATAAATATAACTCCTAACCTGATAATTGTCAAATGTATCAAGTTTGTGGTCCCACAACATTAAGGACTAAAGCCATGAACCAAAGGAAGAAGTTAGGAAAGTGTCACTGAAAATAAAGAGGAAAGAATAGCTCCTAGATTTCTATGAGGGATCCTGAATGGGATAGCAACAATTCACTTTGTCAGGAGTAATTTAAACAGCAAATTCAGAATGTGGGTACGACATTGGTCAAACTATAACCAACCTATAGGATTACAAGTATAGCAACATACTTACCTAATATTGATCCAATAGGAAAATGAATCATGTAGCAAGGGTAGATGAAAAGAACAAAGGCATTTTTGAGAAGGGGTGGATGCAGATGCTCTGGCTACCTAACTGGACAACTGATACCTATTTGGACTTACAGGACCAGGTAGTGCTAATTACAGTATGATTTTAAGTTATTATTTATCCCTTAGGGAGGCATGTAGGTTTGGCCATTGCATCTTTAACTTGAGGTCTGGCCTTCTTCAGATGTGCTTCCAGCCACAATTCTCATGTCTTTATTTTTTTGTGCTGACTTCCTGAGGACCCAGTCCCTCTTTGACAGTATATTAATTTCTATCTAACTTAGCTGCCTATAACATGGTTACCTGAAACTAATTTCTTGCGGCTGGGGATTTAGCTCCGTGGCACTGCACCTGCCTTGCAAGCTCAAGGTCCTGAGTTTGATTCCAGGTACTAAAAAAAACAAACTAATTTCTACCCCAATCATTTTGAGGTAGAATAGACTAGGCACAACTAGGAAAATCATAATTTTTAAAATGAAATCTGCAGGACACAAACCTAGTTTTCTTTTTCTTGTCCTAGAACACTATAAGCTTGGGTTTTTCCTATTTACCTAAAAGAAAGGGGGGGGGATTTGACTATTCCATTTTTTACTTGTAAATTGCCCCTTCAACTGTGAATAGATGACCTTTCTACTTGTAAATTAGGCTACTACCCAAAACACGTAAAAATTATCATTCTATTTGTGCTACATCTTTCCCCAATCACAAGACTAAAACTATAGACTATCAGTTTCTACAAATTTCCACAGCCAAAAGCACATAAATATTCCTAGTTCCAAGCTGCAGCATGTCTCCTTTCTCTAAGTGCCCACATTTCAACTTCAGTCTCTCCTAAAATCTCTACACCTCATTTTTCAGAAGGCCTGTACTCTTCCCTTGAGGGCATCCTAAAATGTCTGCCTAATAAACCTTTCTAATGCCTCTTATTCAGTCCCTGAATTTTTTTTTCTCACAAGAGTCAACCAACCTGAAAACTTCTAGGAAAGTGTAGGTTAAATTCCTCATCTCATTTTTTGGAATCTCCAAGAGCCTGTCTAGTGACTGATAAGCCACTCTTTTTATTGAAGATCAAATTCAGTAATTCTATCATTAGTAGTAAGAGTATTCTACACCTCTAGTAGTAATATAAGAGAAAATACCTCCCAACCTTTCTAGCTGTCAGATGTGCCAAGTTTGTGTCCCCCAAATATCAAACAATGAATTCCAAAGTACAAAAGAAGTTATGAATAAGAAAGGTTTATTGGAGAG
Source organism: Heterocephalus glaber (assembly GCF_053883595.1). Taxonomy (NCBI): domain Eukaryota; kingdom Metazoa; phylum Chordata; class Mammalia; order Rodentia; family Bathyergidae; genus Heterocephalus; species Heterocephalus glaber. The sequence continues at coordinate 9,304,616 of NW_028258406.1, read as the reverse complement.
CAGGAAGAGCTCTTCAGAGATAGAAGGGGTCCCAGAAGTGGATTGACACAGAGGTCACTTACCCAAGAATGTTTTATAGAGCAAAATCCTGAGGTGGATACAAAAAATGGGTCAAACTATAATCAACCCATAAGATTACCAGTATAGCCACTTAGATAATGTTGCTCCAATAGGGAAAATGACACATAACAAAGGCATGCTCATGACATCATTAATCATGGCTTCTCTATGTACTTCTAAAACACAAACATTTTGGGGAAGGAATGGATACAGATGTTCTCATCACCAATTCAAATGTCTGATGTGTATCTGGACTTATTGGACTAGGTGGTACTAAGTACAGTAAAATCCATCCGTCCCTTAGAGAGATATATAAGCTTAGCCATTGTGATTTTAAATTTGAGGTCTTGCATTCTTCAGATGTGGCTCTAGCCACAATTTGGATGCCTCTAATTTTCACTGAGTTCCTTGAGAGCCTGGTCCCTTTCTAATTGTATATTAATTTTTATCTAATTTAGCTACCTATAATACTTCCCTCTCTGAAGAACTATTTATTACTGTAATCTTCTGGCTTTGATTCTCCTGGTTGGCTGTACCAATATGTTATTTATTAACTCCTTCTAAAAGTATTTTTCCAGGTAATCATCAGCTTTTGGCTTAGTCACCTCTCCTTTTGGAGTTAGATTCAAAGTTATTCTCATTTCAAACAAAGAATTGGACAAAATGAGCCAAAATAAGTGGCAAAGTTTTTTGAAAAAGTAAAAGTGAACAAAGAAGGAGAAACTAGCTCTGCAGAGCATGCAGGGTCTCAGTAAAAGAGAAAAAAATTAAGATAAATGTAAACCCTGAAGAAAGCAAGGAGGCTACTGTGAGGAAAGCCACTATAGCAAACACTTCTTGGTGTCTGGGCTTTTTATACTGTCCGAATTTCAAGGAAATCCTTGAGAACTTCTACATGAGTCCTAAGAAGTGGTGTTGGAATCCCATACTTCAGGCTGATAGCAAGCCTAGGCCATCCTATTGAAAACCTGCTAAGTTCTCACAAGAAGTCCATGTGCAGGGCTTTTGGAACTATTTTGTGCATGTGTTCTCAGTTCTTGTAATTAACAGGTTATGCCTACTTCCCAGTCAGCTTTGTCATGGTTTAATCTCCTGTGTTAGTATCTTAAGTGTCATTATAGGAGAATGGGTGTAGTTTTAATCTAACTGCTTCAAACTGAGAAGGGTTGGTGTAGGAAAGAGTGCAGCCAGGGCCCTTAACCAGGGAGCTAATCCAAAAGTCCTTGAATAGAAGTCATGTTGCAGCTCAGCAGGTATGAACTCCCTTTACAAGGTCAATCTAGTGGATACCAGTAAAAGGAGTCTGGGACACTTGTCATTGATTCCATCTGTTTGATCACTTGGAGTTTGGCAGCTTTTTGGCAAGAATAAACAAATTTGTTGAAGAGATTAAAGTAGATACAACCAAAGCATGAGCTCTAGAATGGAAAGGCAGATTGAGAAAAGTACCACATCCTGACACTCTTCTTAAGAGATTTGAATAGCAACTGTAACCAGTTAGCTCCTAGTCCTCTCTACTGATGGAGTAGAGATGTCTTTACTTCTGATATTTCTTTTAAGATTTTTTAATTCACCAAATCAGAATTATTTATCTATAGAAAACACATTTCATTTATTAGTGCCCAAGTCCCTCCCATCTTAGATGTACGAAGATGCAGAGTTTGGTGGTTTTGAAGGACAATTTTAGCTAAGGGATTTAAAGACTCTTGCTGAACTTTTGAATCATAATAGTGGTTAACTACTGGTTATGTTGGAGTCTGCCAGCAGGAATCAGTGATTGGAGTCCCTTTCTATATCTAACCTTTAGGATTATGGTTTTATTATTATTTTATTTTATTTTGTTTATTTTATTTGTTATACTTTTCTGCTGAGTGTTTAAGACCAAGTTAAAATAAGGCCTGTGTTAATCAAAATTAACCTCTTGCTAAATATTAGGGCCAGTTAAGTCTCCTCAGGCACTACTTTTGGAACCATGTATAGAGCCTCTCAACTCCTTTGTTGGTGTCAGCCAGGATGGGTCTTGGTCTTACTTGACCATGTAGATTTCTGTGAAAGCATGGGAGGCTTTTCTTTGTTTGGGGACCCTCCTTTTCGGCACACTGTGAATTTGTTGACTCCTGTTCTCTGGGGTCCAACAGTCTCTCTGTTCAGATGCTCAATATCTAGATACAATCAGAAAATTAAACATACTGCACACACTATAATACTGATGTAATCAATCTCTTCTGAGTGTTCAACCACTAATGTTTGAAGACCAAATCTAGAAAGATAAGTGGGCTATGAAGACAACAAATATTTTGACCCTGGCCCTCCAAGGTCAACAAGGACCCAGGATATGAAAGAACCTTTTCTACAGGACCCTATAACTTTGGTGAGTCGCCAAACCCCTGAACAGGAGGATACCCAGGTTGTGAATTTGATGAATAAATACTTCTGACAAAGGTCTTATATGGCAACCTATTTGGGGGATCCCTTTTGTCTCTCAGGAGCTCTCAATAAACTTTTCCTACTTTTAACCTCCTTTGTTCTTTGAAATTTGTTCTTTGATTTCAGGAGACATGAATTCAGCACATCTGTCATCTAGCTGTTTGGGAGTTATATTTCTCCTATATAATTAATATTATCTATCTATCTAAATATGACATACTACAGTTTTAAAGGTAAACAAATGAAAATACAATGCCAAAAATTTTGTTACTGTATTTGAACATTCCTACATACTATATATCCACCCAGATTAAGCTTCTATGTCTTTTACTGTCCTGAGAACTATACTGCATGTAACATGCATGCGTACACTATTGTATTTTCATTTTAGGATCTTGACTATTTTTGGTACAACATAGTTTTAAAAATTACTTACTTATGTTATAGGAAATTAAGTACATTAAAAATTAATATATGATCATAGAGGGACTAGGCTTCTCAAAGAAGTCAGGGAAAAATGGAGACATCGGACTTGGGGCTGGAGGCACATCTGAAGAAGGCAAGGCCTCAAGATTAAAGTCATAAAGGCCAGATATTAATTTGTATCATCTAGCCCATTAACTCCAGATATACATTAGGCAAGTGGGTGGGGGACCAGAACACCTGGGCCCATCCTTTCCCCCAAATGTTCTTATTTTAGAAGTAATAGATAAGCCAAGCTTCATGATGTCAGCCACACGCCCTTGCTATGTGCCCCATTTCCTTATTTAATTAATATTAGCAAAGCAATTATACTTATAATCATATTGGTTGATTATAGTTTGACCCACGTTATACCCATTTTGTGATTTTGTACTCACCTTGTGATTTTTCCCTATAAAACATTCTCAGAGAAATTATCTCCATGACAACCCATTTTTAGGACCTCTCCTGTCTCTCAGGAGCTACTTTGTAATAAATCTTTTCTACTCTTAACCTCCGTCATTCCTTTGAATTCATTCTTAGATTTTGGAGGACATGAAGTCAGCACATCTGACATCTAGCTAGTTGGGAGTTATATTTCTCCTATATCCCTTAAAAAATATAACAATGTAAGACCTTGAAGGTAAACCACTTGCTTAGCATGAATTCTTAGACCAAATTAATAATAATAATCTTGCCATATTAATTTTGTCATATCTTCACTTAGTAATGTAAAAATCAGATGTACAATGTACAGTTTAGAAATAAAAACAAAATTTCATTTACACGATTTAGCCCATTTAATAGTAGGCAACAAATGATTATTGTCAAATTTAGAAATAAATCCCCAAGAAGATACTTTTGAGAAGAAATACATTGTAGGAATGAAGAAAAAAGTTTAGTTATCCAAAATGTTTCTTTTTCCTTCTCTTTCCTTTTTCCTGTGATCTCCTCCTGCCCAGGGATTGCTTGTTAATCTAAATAGCTATATTTAAAAACATTCATTGTATTGTGATTTCTAATGGATGTGATCTTATTTTGCATTGTCTCCTTTGGTATATTTTTCTATTATAGTATAGTAAAATAAATAAATGGAGTCAGTCACTCTAGAAATCCTACTGGTTCTTTCTCTGAATTATTGATTCAATCCTGTTAGAAGAGAAAATGGGCACAAAGCCTTTTCCAAACCAGGTATCCTACATTGTTATTTTTCTTGTCTTTATTTTTCAAATGTCTGCTGAAATAATAAATTCGAGACAAGAGAAGAAAAAGTGACTTCATTTGAACCCACAACTAATAAAAATCATCCACCTCAAACTTTTATAAGAGTACTCAGTATGAGCTACTTCATTAATATTTTGATTCTAACATGAAGCATCTCATAAAATGGGAGCCATGAGTGTGGAGCAGGATCTAGGCATTCATGAGCCTCTGACTTAATATCCCGAGAGTACTGAAATCCTCACCTTAATGTCTAACACAATTTAAAGATGGTATTAATAGCAAGTTTCTTTACAGACTAATCACATTCATTAATTACATCATCCCCAGAAGCAGAAAAGAAGTAAAATAATAACACCAATAACAGAGGGTCTACAGTATCCAAAATATACTACTAAATCCTATGGGGAATATAATGAAAAGTGATGTATTCTTTCCCCTTTGGAAAGGTGATTGTGATGTCGAGAAAATACATACAAATATGAATTTGAAGCTTTTTAACCTGGGTTGCTATAAGTAAATGGGGAATTACACGGAAAAACAGTAATTCAGAGAATGAAAATTATCGTTGTTATCTGAGATGGACATTGAAAAATTCATACAGCACTTAAAACATTTGGAGAGTTTGATAGACAAGTATATAGACTTACTTTCATAGAAATAAAGTAGCAAAAAGCTATTGGGAAACATTTGAGAAGAATCATTAGTTTTTGTGGAAAACATGGGAAAGAATGGATATTAAAACTTAAATCCAAAGTGTTTAGTATTATATTTTGAAAGCTAAAGGTCTGAAACATTTTGGCAAAAAATGGTAATTTATCAATAATAGGATATTTTGATTATTTATTTGGAAGCATATTTGGTCTTCTGTATGTGTAGGTTCTGTATTCATGCATTTAACCAACCATTGATAAACAATATATTTAAAACTCTGCATCTCTGCTTCACATATATGGACTTATTTTCTTGCCATTATTCTCTAAACAATTTAATAACAATTTACCTGGTATTTGCACTGTATTAAGTATCAAAAGATATGATTTAGATCTAGAATATCCCCTAAAAGTCTCATGTGTTAAAAGGGTTTTTGGAAGGTGATTGGATCATGAGAGCCTATAGTCATCAGTGGATTTATCACTGGTATGGAATTGAACGTGCTCTTAGGAGATGGGTCTGATTAGAAGAGACAATTTACTAGAAGCATCATCTGTAAAGGTATATCTCCTTCCTTGGCTCCTCATTTTTTTCTCTGCCTCCTGACTGCTGTGGCTTGAACACTTTTTTTTTTCATTTTGTTCCCATTACCCATGCCATTTCTACCTTGAAGCCAGCTGACCATGGACTGAAAATGTGAACCAAAATAAACCACTTATTTTTTTAAGTTGTGAAAGATGTATATTTTTGGAGAGCAATGAGGAAAATGACTAAGCCATTAAGTAATCTAGAAATTATTTAAAGAATATATGAGAAGATGTGCATAAGTAACATGTAAACACTCCACATTTTATAAAAAGGTCTTGTGCACCCCTGGATGTTGATACACACAGGAGCCCTGAAATCAAACCCAGTGGATACTGATGAGTAACTATCTTATCTAAAGTGAATTGGAGGGAGTCAGAAAGGTATTAGAAAAATTAAAGCAGAAATATTAAAACCCAATGGAGTTCTACTTTGGCTTAAAAAGAAACTTCAGTCATTTGTAGAAAAACAGTTGCACCTTGAAACCATAGTGTTAAGTGAAAGAAAGTAGACACAGGAGGTTAAATATCTCATGGTTTATCTTCTATGAGAAACTCAAAGTATAAATAAAGAGCCAAATAAAAGTCAGATGATATGAAGTACAAAGGCACATTTTTCTCAAAGGGTAAGAGATCAAGAGATGGAGGGAGTGGCAGGGAGGGGAAGGAAAGGGATGAAAAAAGGAATTAAGACGTGCTATGCACATGTATCAACTCCACACAGGGAGTGTTAACATTATGTATTACAAACATGTACCCACATAAAATTATCTGAAACAAATTTAAAAGATTAAGAAAAGCAGAAATAGAGGGAAACTACCACAATAGTTCAATAATGTAGTGATAATTATGTTAGCAGTGAAAATGTAAAGTAGAATAAGCGGAAAAATTCTGTAGACAAATTAAATTGTGACACTGGTTTATTTATAGTAGATATAAGGCAACAAAATATGACTGAATGTGCATGAGTAACTGAGAGAGTGGTACAGCACTGACAGAACTAGGGGGATGAGGGGTAAAGTCTGATGATGATAGAGAGTTAACAATGAATATAAATTTATATGGGTCTGTGAATAAAATAGTAGGAGTCACAGTAATGGAAAAGTAGTTTGAAATGTAAAATAAGTTGAATGAAAGTAGGAGATAAGTCTAAGTTAAGCACACAAGGTTAGAAAGTATTCATATAGGGGGTATGAAAATTAAAACTTCTGAAAATAATTTAGATTCTTCTTTTCTCCTCACCAACAGGGAAATTTTAGCAAGAATTTCTGAGATTAAAAATTATCCACTTTTATAAATTTTGTAGATGAATAATGAGGTAATTTTAGGAGCTTTATCTTGCTCTTAATGGTAAAACAATTGTTAAGATGCTTTCTAAAAAGAAGAGTTTTATCTAAATGACAAATTTTTTTTTTAAAGTACCTGGAAATCATCTCTTTTCTTAGGCAAAAGTGATACATAATGAAAGTATTGCTCTTGAACATCCCTCACATTACATAAAGGGATCAATTATCTCAAAATTAATGACAGTCTTGAATACATATATGCCTAACAACAGAGCATCAAAATAAAAGAGGCAAATCTAACAGGAATGTAAGAAATAGAAGGATCCACTATTGTAATTGAAGACTTCAATAACCCTGTGTCAGTAATAGACAACTCCAGTGCAGAAAGTCAAGAAGGTCATAACTAAACTCAATATGTGATTAATCAACTGGATATAATGAACATCCATAGACTACTCAATGCCACAACAGCAGAAGACACATTCTTCTCAAGTTACTTGGAACATTTTCTGAGATAGACGAAATTCTGGACCATAAAAGACAAAAAATTAAAGTAAATGATATAATAAAAGGTCTACTTTCAGAGCAGAGTGGAATTAAAGTAGAAATCAATAATAAAAAGATACTCTCTGTTTCGTTTTGTTTATGTGACACCTGGGATCAAATTCAGGACCTTGGTTTTGTGAGGCAGGCGTGGCACCACTGAGCTAAATTCCTGGCCCTAAAAGATTCTTTAAAAATATCAAAGTACTTGGCAAATATTCCTCTGAATAGCAGCTGGGTTGAAAACGATTCCTCAGATCACTTTTCGGTATATCATCCATCCCATGGTTATACTCATATCATCATGATCATCCTTGCTTCTTTCTCTGCTTTTTTATGCCAGGAAATCTTGATAATTACAGTTAGTGAATGACTTGAAGAAATATCTTTTTTTGTGCATGAAAAATTGGCTTCACTTACAAATTTGTGACAGTAAGTAGTGATTCATACTTATAATCCCAGCACTCTGGCAAGCTTAGACAGGAGGAAAGTAAATTCATGCCCAGCCTCGGTAACTTAGCAATTTGTAGAGACTCTGTCTCAAAACAAAACAAAAGGATAAAAGACATAGTGATGTAGCTCAGTATGAAGGCCTTGGATTCAAATCCCAGTACCACACATGTGGGCGCGCGCACACACACACACACACACACACACACACCACACAATGACAGAAAAATCTGTCATGTCAGTAATGCACTTGCTGCATGTCTACTATTGATGGCCTTTGCTCACAATAAAGTTATGTAGATATATTTGTTCTCCAGTAATATATATATTATACTATGTCATAATTTTCTTAATGAGATTTTTTAAAATTTCAAAATGAAATAAAACATATTTTATTTTATTTCTTGGGTCCATTCAAATTATGAAAAGCACAATGATAATGGCAAATAAAATAAACAATGATAAATATTCCATTATTCTTCTTCTGTAATTCTAAAAATGATAATTATAATTTTAAAGACTAGCATATTTTTAAAGTGTTCATTATTCTTTATTTCTAGGAGAACTATGCACTTATTTTTATTATGATTCATACAGGGACTATGCATTAAATTATATTTCAATCATAAAAACATCTATATTACTACTATTGATTTAAACATTAAGAGTTTCAAGATGCCATCTTTCCCAGTTAGTGTTATTTATAGCAAACACTTTCACAAGTTGAATGGCTAACATTGCAAAAGATATTACTTCTATTATGAAGTTTAAAGAGGATCTGACTATTTTGTCATAAGCAAATGTTTTGTCAGCAAAGATTATCAGGGTCATCTATTTGCATGGATTTTTTTTGGTTTTAAATAAAGGTTACATTTTGTTGACTAAGAATGCATATTGAATAGGAACAAAAACAATAGAAAGTTTTAGTCAAAACAATAAAGCATTAAAAGACACTCTATTCATGTAGAGCACCAATTACTTGGCTAAAAAAATGTCTTGCACTTAATAGTATAAGATTTTCAAGTATTTTTGTGAAAATATATAATTATCGTCAAGCCATTTCAATCTATTTTCTTCTAATAACTGTTTCTAACATTTATTCACAATCATTGAAAAAGAGGGCGTTCTATAGCAAATTAGTGTAAAAACTAAAGAAGCTTTCACTCAGGCTAAAAATGTAGCCTCTACCTTTACACTAATGATGAAAAATTGTTGTCTAAGGTAATAGATTTTTTACAACAATTTATTTCAAAACTATTTGTTTAGGATTTGTTATTAAGATGCTCTAGTGAATATGATTTTTGGAAAACTTACAACACATAGCCTCTAAAGATATAACATTGATTCTAAAATGTGAAGTGAAAATATATTTACCAAGTGACACAATTTTCAAGTTTTGTTTCTATCCTATAGCAGAAATACATCACTGTGTTAGCATTGGTTTGATTTTTCTTTACTTTCCTTTTGAACTGTCATATGTAGTTCACTCATCTCTTTAGCAGTGAGTTCTAGATCCTTGATCTTTAGACAATGCTAAAGCTTCCTTCTTTTCTTGAATCAAAAAAAAAAAAAAAAAGATTGTGCAAAGAACAGTGTGTTTGGTAATGATATTTCTTATCTAAAAATTTTTATATATAAATATCTGGTTTTTGAGCATAGTCATGAATAGCCATCAAACCACTAATGCCACAGATGTAAATGTAAGCTGTTTAAAATTAATTTTATTGGTACATTTAAGTATACAATATAATGACAATCATTATTGGAAATTAGTACCTTTACACAATCCTTATACATATCTGTCCTATTTGTTTCACTTAAGAGTATGGCCTCAATGTACATTCATTTAGTTATAAATGTCTCTAATTTCTCATTCTTTATGGCTAAGTAGTACTCCATTTTATTTTTAAAAATCTCATTTTCTTTAACCAGTCTCCAGTTGATGGGCACCTGGGCTGTTTCCAAGTTTTAGCTATTACAAACTGTGCTGCTATGAAGATGGGTACACATATATCGCTATGCTATGATTCTTGTAACTCTTTTAGGAAGATCCCCAGCAGGGAAATAGCTGAGTCAAATGGGACTTTCAGTCCTAGTTCTTTGAGGTATCTCCATACTGATTTCCACAGTGGTTGCACCAGTCTACACTTCCACTAGCAGTGGAGCAGGGTTCCTCTTTCCCCACAGCCCCACCAGCATTTGTTATTGGTTGGTTTCATGATAGCAGCCATTCTTTCTGGGGTGAGGTGGAATCTCACCATAGTTTTCATTTGCATTTCTCCAATGACCAGTGATGTTAAACATTTTTTCATATGTTTACTTGCTATTTCTACTTCTTTGTCTGAGAAATGTCTGTTCATTTCAGATCCCCATTTTTGGATTCTGTCTTTAAATTTGGGAGATATACTTTTTAAAGTTATATCTATATTCCCAAAAGTAGACTTTTGTCTAAGGAACAGCTGGTAAAACTTTTTTTCCACATTGTGGGTTGTCTCTTCACACTGCTGGTGGTTTCTCTTGCTGTGCAGAAGCTTTTTAATAAGAAGAGATCCCACTTGTTGATTGTGCAAGTTCACATGCAACTGATGTTCTGTTCAGGAAATCTTTTCCTATGTCAGCATCTTCAAGAGTTCTTCCTAACCTCTCTTCCAGGCAATTTAGTGTTTCTGTTTTAATATTTAGATCCTTAGTCCATTTCAGTTTTAGTTTAGTGCATGATGAGAGATATAGGTCTAGTTTGAATCTTTGGCAAGTTGAAAACCAATTTTTCCAGGACCATTTATTAGAGGCTATCGTTCCTCCAGTGAGGGTGTTTGGCTCCTTTGTCAAAGATGAGGTGGCTGAGTGTGTCTGGAGTTTTTTCTGGATCTTATAAATCATTCCAATGATCATTGGGTCTGTTTCTTTGTGAGTACCATGCTGTTTTTATCACAGTAGCTTTGTAGTATAGGTTCAAGTTGGGGATTATGATAACCCCTCACTTTGCTTTGTTGCCTAGAATTACTTTTGCTATTCTAGGTCTCTTTTTGTTCCAAATGAATTTTTGGATTTTTTTCTCAAGGTCTGTGAAGTATGCTGTTGGAATTTCAATTGGGATTGCATTGCATCTATATAGCAGTTTTGGAAGTATGGCCATTTTCACTATATTGGTTCTTCCTACCCAGAACCAAGTGATGTCTTCCTATTTTCTGGTATCCTCTTCAATCTTTTTTTTCTCACAGTTCTGTAGTTTTCCAGTAGAGGTCTTTGATTTCTTTCATTAGGTTGATTCCTAGGTATTTCATTTTTTTGGATGGTATTGTGAAGGAAGTTGTTTCTCTAGTTCCTCTTACAGTGAGTCTGTTGTTCATGTATAGGAAAGCTATTGATTTTTTTGTGTTTACCTATTATCTAGCTATTCTACTGAAGTTCTGAATTCTAGAAGAGTTTTGGTGGAGTTCTTGGGATTTTCTATATATAGTATTATGCTTTCTGCAAATAATGATAATTTAACTTCTTCATTTCCTATCTTTATTCCTTTTATTTCTTTCTCTTGTCTAATTACTGTGGCTAATGCTTCCAAAACAATATTAAACAGGAGTGGTGATAGTGGACATCCTTGTATTCTCCTGATTTTAGTGTGAAAGATTTCAGTTTTTGACCTTTTAGTATGATATTGGCTGTTGGTTTTTCATAGATGGGTTTTATTATTAGGTTGAGGTAGAGATGGTCTATTCCAATTTTTGTAGGGTTTTTATCATGAATGCATGTTGGATTTTGTTGAATGCTTTTTCTGGATCTAGTGAGAGAATCATATGTTTTTTGTCCCTGGCTCTATTAATATAGTGTATTACATTTATTGCTTTGAATATGTTGAACCATCCCTGCATCCCTGGGATGAATGCCACTTGGCTAGGGTATATGATCTTCTTAATGATCTTCTGCATTCTCTTTTCCAGGATCTTATTAAGGATTTTTGCATCTATGGTCATTAGTGACATTGGCCTATAGTTTTCTTTTTCAGTTGGGACTTTCTCTACTTTTGGGATCAAGGTGATGCTTGCTTCCAGAAATGAATTTGGGAATATTGCTTCCCTTTCAATTTCACTGAAGAGTTTAAACAGTAGTGGCAATAGTTCTTCTCTAAAATATTGTAGAATTCAGCAGTGAAGCCATCAGGACCAGGGCTTTTCTTAGTTGGTAATTTTTAATTACATTTTTAATTTTGTTGATTGATATTGGGTTGTTTAGAATTTTTAGGTCTTCTTAGTTCAACTTTGGTAATTTATATGTATCTAGCAATCTGTCGAGTACTTCTGTGTTTTCCTTCGTATTGGCATTTAGGTTCTGGAAGTAGGTATTGACGATCCTTTGGTTTTCTGCTGGGGTCAGTGTAATTTCACCCTTTGCATTCCTAATTTCATGGATTTGGTTCTTTTCTTTCCTTTTTTGATAAGGTTGGCTAGAGGTTTGTCAATTTTGTTTATTCTTTTGAAGAACCACCTGTCTGCTTCATTGAATTTTTGGTATCATTTTTCTTGTCTCCATTGCATTGATTTCTGCTCTGATCTTTATAATTTCCTCCCTTGTATGAGCTTTGGGTTTGTCCTGCTCTTCTTTTTCTGGAAGCTTGACATTTAGCATCAGTTTCTTTATTTGAGCTCCCTATGTTTTCCTAATATGAGTATTCACTGCTATGAATTTCCCTCCTAAGACTGCTTGCATTGTGTCCCATAGATTCTGTTATGTTGGACTGTCATTGTCATTTAATTGTAGATACTGTCTAATTTCTACTGTAATTTCCTCTGTGACCCATTGGTTATTCAGAAGTGTGTTGTTCAATTTCCATGTGTTTATGAAATTCTTGCAGTTTCTATTCCTATTGCTATCCACTTTCATTGCACTATGATCTGATAATATACCAGGGATTAATTCAATTCTTTTGCACTTGCTTAAACATGTTCTGTGAGCTAGTATGTGCTCTATGTTGGAGAACAAGCCATGTGCAGCTGAAAAGAGTGTGGCTTCTGATTTTGTGGGGTGGAACACTCTGTAAACATCTGTTAAGTTCATTTGTTCAAGAAATTGACTGAGTTCTAGTATTTCATTGTTCATTTTTTGTCTAGTTGATCTATCTATTTGTGACAGTAGGGTATTGAGGTCCCTAACTACTATTGTATTATTGCTTATTACATTTTTCATGTCCATTAATATTTGTTTTATGTAGTTGGGTACACTAGTATTTGGTGCATATATATTTATGATTGTCCTCTCTTCCTCTTGAATTTTTCCCTTCATAAAGATCTAGTGGCTTTATTTGTCTTTCTTAGTGTTGGCTTGAATTTCATTTGATCTGCAAATAGGATAGTTATTCCTACTTTTTTTCACATTCCTATTGCATGGAGTATTGTTTTCCTCCTTTTAACTTTCAGTCTGTGAGTTTCTTTTTGAATTAAGTGTGTATTTTATGTGCAGCATTTTGTTGGATCTTGCTTCTTGACCCATTCTTTCAGTCTATTTCTATTGATTGGTGAATTGAGATCATTAACATTGATGGTCGTAACTGATATGTATTAACTTATCATTGTCATGATTTTTTTTGTTGTTGGATTCTCCCCCTTTGCATTTAATTTTTGTCATGCCTGAGGGATTCATTCTGCTGGGCTTCTTGGGATTGTGATCCTTATTGTATTTTCCTGGAATATTGTCTAAAATTTTTTTGGAGTGCTGGTTTGGTATTCATGAAGTTCCTCAGGTGCTCTTTGTCATGAAAGTATCTCATTTCTCCATTGACTTTGAAAGATAGTTTTGCAGGGTGCATCAATTTGGGTTGGAGGTTGCTTTCTTCTAGGGTTTGAAATAGTTTACTCCAGGCTCTTCTTACCTTGAGAGTTTGTGTAAAGAAGTCTGCTGTGACTCTGATGGGCTTTCTGTTGTATGTGATTTGTTTCTTTTCTCTAACTGCTTATTGTATTCTTCCGTGGGGTTTCTAGAATCTTACCTATTATATGCCTAGGTGTAGATATTTTTGATCAGGAATAGTTGAAGTTCTATATGTCTCATTTAACTGTATGTCAAGTTGTTTTCCACTGCTTGGGAAGATTTCTGGCATTACTTCCGTGAATAGTTTTTATTGTATGTCATTTGCATTATCTTCTGTATCTTCATTGACTCTGACCAGTCTAATGTTATTCTGTTTTGGATCATCTAGAAGCTACTGGAGTGATTTCTCATGGCTCCTTACTATTTTAGAGAGATTTTTCTTTTTCTTTTTTTTTAAATTCTTTTATTGGTACATTTTAGGTATACAGTACATTTACATTTATTATTGGGTGCTTGTACCTGTACATGATGCATCTTGGTTCTTATTTTTTTCCCCATTATCTGTGCACCCTTCACCCCCTCCGCCCTTCCCTATTTACATAGATTTCCTTTCCATTTTTTTCTCATAATTTTTCCTTTCCCTTCTTTCCTTTCCCCTTTCCCTCCCACCAGCCCTACACCTTTGGACCTTTTCCTATTAAAAAAATATTAATTATTAGTTGTAATCATTTTAATCCTTATTTACACTTTCAGTTTCCCACACTAGAGAAACTATTTGGTATTTACACATTTATGTAACCTAAAAGTATGGCCTCAATATGGATCTATTTAGCTATAAATGTCTCTAGTTTCTTGTTCTTTATGGCTGAGTACTACTCCATTTTATAAAAAAAAATCACATCTTTATCCACTTTCCAGTTGATGGGCACTTGGGCTGTTTCCAAACTTTAGCTATTACAAACTGTGCCACAATAAACATGGGTACACATATGTCATTGTGGTATGATTCTTTTAATTCTTTTGAGAAGATACCCAGCAGGGGAAAAGCTGGGTCAAAAGAGACCTCTACCCCTAGTTCTTTGAGGTATCTCCATACTGATTTCCACAGTGGTTGCAGCAGTCTGCACTCCTACCAACAATGGAGAAGGGTTCCTTTATCCCTACACCCAAATCAGCATTTGTTATTGGTTGATTTCTTGATAGCAGCCATTCTTTCTGGTGTGAGGTGGCATCTCAGTGTTGTTTTCATCTGCATCTCTCAAATGACCAGTGATGTTGAAAGTTTTTTCATATATTTGTTGGCTTGTTTTACTTCTTTGACTGAGAAATGTCTGTTCAATTCAGATGCCCATTTTTGAATCTGAATGTCTGTTCAATTCAGATGCCCATTTTGAATTTGGGGGAGTCTGACTTTTCTCAATTCTTTAAATTTTCGAGATAGTAGACTTTTGTCTGAGGTACAGCTGCTAAAAAATTGTTCCCACATTGTAGGTTGTCTCTTAGCTCTGTTGGTGGTTTCTCCTGCAGTGCAGAAGTTTTTTAATAAGTTGAGATCCCAGTTTTTGATTATTTGTGCTAATTCCCATGCTATTGAGGTTTTGTTTATAAAGTCTTTTCCTATACGAATGTCTTTAAGAGTTCTATCTAACTTATCTTCCAGCAAGTTTCGTATTTCTGTCTTAATATTTAGATCTTTGATCCACTTTGATTTTAGATTAGTGGATGGTGATAGGTATGGTTCTAGTTTTAATCTTTGGCAGGTTGAAATCCAGTTTTTCCAACACCATTTATTAAATAGGCTATCTTTCCTCCAATGAAGATGGTTGGCTCCTTTGTCAAATATGAGGTGTCTGAGTATGCCTGATATTGTTTCTACATCTTCTAATCTATTCCACTGATTCTCAGGTCTGTTTCTTTGCCAGTACCATGCTGCTCTCATCAGAGTAGCTTTGTAGTATAGCTTCAATTTGGGTATTGTAATACCCTCTGCCATGTCTCTGTTGCTTAGAATTGCTTTTGCTATTCTAGGTCTCTTCTGATTCCCAGTGAATTTTTGGATTATTTTCTCTAGTTCTGTGGAGTATATTATTGGAATTTCAATTGGCATTGCATTAAATCTACATAGTAGTTTTGGAAATTTGGCCATTTTCACTATATTGGTTCTTCCTACCCAGGAACAAGGGATGTCTTTCCATTTTCTTATATCCTCCTCGACCTCCTTTTTCAGGGTGCTGTAGTTTTCACTGTAGATGTCCTTTGCTTCCTTTGTTAGGTTGATTCCTAGATATTTCATTTTTTTGGATGCCATTGTAAAAGGAATTATTTCCTGAATTTCTCTCAATGGGTCTGCTATTTGTGTATAAGAAGGCTATTGTTTTTTGAGTGTTGACCTTGTATCCAGCTACTCTACTGAATCTATCAATTAGGTCTAGAAGACTTTTGACAGAGTATTTTGGATCGTCTATGCAAAGTATCATATCATCAGCAAATAATGACAGTTTCACTTCTTCCTTTCCTATCTTTATTCCTTTTATTTCTTTCTGTCTAACTGGTATGGCTTGTGTTTCCAGAACTATATTGAACAGGAGTGGTGATAGTGGGCATCCTTGTTTTTTTCCTAATTTTAGCATGAAAGTTTTCAGTTTTTGACCATTTAGTATGATGTTGGCTGTTGTTTTTTCATAAATAGCCTTAATCAGGATGAGATAAAGACCTTCTATTCCAATTTTCTGTAGGGTTTTTATCATGAATGGGTGTTGGATTTTGTCAAATGCCTTTTTTGCATCTACTGAGAATATCATATGTTTTCTGTCCATGACTCTGTTAATAGAGTGTATTACATTTATTGTTTTATGAATGTAGAACCATCCTTGCATCCCTGGGATATTTCAATTTGGTCAAGGTATATGATCTTCTTGATGACCCTCTGTATTCTGTTTGCCAGTATCTTGTTGAGGATTTTTGCATCTATGTTCATTAGGGAGCTTGGCTTGTAGTTCTCTTTTTGGTTTGGGTCATCCCCTGGTTTTGGAATCATAGTAACACTTGCTTCCAGGAATGAATTTTGAAGCCTTGCTTCCCTTTCGATTTCCTTGATGAGTTCAAAGAGTAATGACCATAATTCTTCTTTAACTGTCTTTTAGAAATCAGCAGTGAAGCCATCGGGACCTAGGCTTTTCTTTGTTGGTAAATTTTTTCTTACATTTTCAATTTCACTCATAGTAATTTTGGTGTTTAGAATGTCTACATCTTCTTCACTTAACTTTGGCAATTTGTATGTATCTTGGAATCTGTCCATTTCTTCTGTGTTTTCCATTTTATTAGAGTACAGGTTCTCAAAGTATGTATTGATGATGCTCTGGATTTCTGCTGGATTTGTTGTGACTTCACCTTTTTCATTCTTAGTAGCATGGATTTGAGCCTTTTCTTTCCTTTTTTTGATAACTTTGGCTAAAGTTTTATCAATTTTATTTATTCTTTTGAAAAACCAACTCAGATTCATTAATTTTTGTGTCATTCTCGTAGTCTCCTTTGCATTTATTTCTGCTCTGATCTTTATAATTTCTTTTCTTGTATGAGCTTTGGGTTTGTTATGCTCTTCTTTTCCAGGAGCATGAGGTTCTTCATTAGGTTATTTATCTGAGTTCTCTCTATTGTCTTAATATAGGCATTCACTGCTATGAATTTCCCCTGTAGAACTGCTTTCATTGTGTCCAATAGATTCCTGTATGGTGCACTGGCATTATCATTTACTTGTAGAAACTCTCTAATTTCTTCTTTAATTTCCTCCATGACCCATTGGTTGTTCAGGAGGGTGTTATTCAATTTCCATGTGTTTGTGGGAGTTTTTCATTTTCTTATGTTAATGACCTCCAATTTTATTGCACTATGGTCTGATAATATACAGGGAGTAACTTCAATTCTTTTACATTTACTTAGACTTGTTCTATGAGCTAGCAGGTGGTCTATATTGGAGAATGACCTGTGCGCAGCCAAAAAGAATGTGTATTCTGATTTTGTGGGGTGGAACACTCTGTAAACATCTATGAAGTCAATTTGATCAATAGCTTGGTTCAGTTCTAAAATTTCGTTATTAATTTTTTATCCAGATGATCTGTCAGTTTGTGATAGTGGGGTATTGGAGTCTCCCAGTACAATTGTATTAGTGCTTATTTGGTTTTTCATGTCCATTAAATTTGTTTTGTACAGTTGGGGGGATTTTTATTTGGTGCATATATATTTAGGATTGTTACCTCTTCTTCTTGCATTGGTCCTTTTGCATGGATTTAGTGACCATCTTTGTCTCTCTTAATTAGTTTTGGTTTAAAATCTACTTTGTCTGCAAATAAGATTGTTACCCCTGCTTTTTTCTGGGTTCCTGTGGCATGGAGAACCATCTTGCATTCTTTTACTTTCAGTCTTTGAATTTCTTTTTGAGTTAGGTGTGTTTCTTGTATGTGGCATATTGCTGGATTTTGCTTCTTAATCCATTCTGTCAGTCTATTTGTTTTGATTGGTGAATTGAGGCCATTAACATTGAGAGTTATCATTGACTGATACTGACTCATCCTTGTTATGATATTTTGTTGTTGTTGTTGGCTCTTTTATTTCTTATTTTTTCCTCCTTTCCCTTTAGTTTGTTACCTTGCCTGGTGGCTTCCCTCTGTTGGGCCTTATGGGGTTGTGGCCTTCATTGTCTTTTTCTAGGCTATTGCTTAGAATTGTTTGGAGTGCTGGTTTGATGTTCATGAAATTTCTCAGGTATTCTTTGTTGTGGAAGTATCTAATTTCCCCATCGACTTTGAAAGATAGTTTTGCAGGGTACATCACTCTGGGTTGGAGGCTGTTTTCCTTTAGGGCTTGAAATACTTCAGTCCATGATTTCCTTGATTTGAGGGCTTGTGTTGAGAAGTATGCCATAATTCTGATGGGCTTTCCTTTGTAGGTGATTTGTTTCTTTTCTCTAACTGCCTGTAGGGTTTTGTTCTTCTGTTGGGTTTCTAGGATCTTGACTATTATATATATGTGTGTAGTTTTTGGTTTTTTTTATCATGGCTAGTTGGAGTTCTATATGCCTCACTTTTCTGTATGTCCAATTTTCCACAGCAGTCTGGGAAGTTTTCTGCTATTACTTCTGTGAACAGTTTTTTATGTCAATTTTACTTTCTCCTTTTTTTCATGGACTCCTATCAGTCTTATTTTATTCTTCTTTGCATCATCTAGCAGCTGTTGGATTGATTTCTTGTGGTCCCTTACTATTTTTAAGAAATCTGTTTTCATGGTCACTAACCATGGTCCTTATCCACAATCCTGTCTTCTATATCTGATATGCTATCTTCAGATTCCCTTAATGTGCTGTGCATGCTTTCCATGGAGTTTTTAATCTCCCGAATATCTGTTTAAATCTGTTTCATGAATTCCATTTCTTTCTTATTTTGTGCGATCATGGTTTCCATTTCTTTCTTATGCTGGGCATTCATGGCTTCCAGTATGTTTCTGAGCTCATCTGTTTTTTTATCTATTTCTGTTCTAGAACCTCTAATCATGTCTTTCACTCTTCTCACCATCTCTGCAGTTATCAGGGAGATTATTTCTGTTTTGAATTTTTCTAAAGCCTCATTCATCTGTTTTGTTACTTCCCATGCTATCAGTTCAGGGTGTCCAAGTGGTTGATTATCAGACTTTTCCACTTTGTTTCCCCCAGAATTTGCCTTTTGTGGGGTGGAAGCCTGAGTCTGTGCCTTACTTAAATGTCTTTTCATTTTTGTTTTTGGTACTATCCTTGGTTTAATTCCTGGCTTTATACTTCAAAATTGCTTATTGTAAGTATCTTTGTTTCTTTGTATTTAGAACACTTATGGAATAATTGCTTCTCAGAGGTGTCTCCAAGATATAGCTGGTCTTTAGCTTTTGAGTCTCTAATGACTCTGAGGCTGCCTCATTTTCATTATACCAGAAAAGACAACTGATTTGTATAATCACAACATCTTAGACCAAGTGATACAGTCAACAACACAATAGCATCAAGTACCTCTTAGAAAAATGACAATTTTTGATAGTTATTAACCTATCACCTGTAACTGTGTGAATTAAATCAAAATCAATGACCAACCTAACATATGTTTATAGTGAATAAACTCTTCAATATAGCAACTTTACCCTTCAGGATAGGGAGTTAGAAGGAGTTGAGGAAGGAGGAATAGGTAAGTAGAAGGATAGGGAAAGGTTAGCAGTGAGGCCAGAGGGCACAGACAAGAGAATGAAAGAGAAGAAAAAAAAAGATAAAGAAGAAATATGAATTAGGGCCAGGACAGAAGCACAAAGAGAGATGAAGAATAATGTGGGACCGCAAGGGAGCAAGGCAGAGAGAGAGAGAGAAAGAAAAGAGAAAAATAAAAATTTTAAAGAGTAGCAAAGAAGGAAAAAATTAAAAATAAGGGCAAAATAAAATAGTGGTAATTTTGAAAATAACAAATAAAAGATAAAAATGAAGGGCCTCCTTCAGAGTATGTCTCTGCTGTCACAATAGACAACGTGGGCCACAGTGTGCAGTTATAAGTCAATGAGTCTCAGTAAGAGATTCGGGCAGATTTCTGGCTGCAAGACCCAAGTTGAGCTCCCTGTCTTCCTGCAGGATTGAACTCTCCAAGGTTCTACTGCAGGTTCCAGCTGCCGTTCCCCTGAAGATAGTCCAGGTTCCAATGGGAGGTAATGATCCCTCCAACTTACCAAGCATGGTGGTCTGGTGTGCCTTTATTGCAGAGATTCCCTTCACTTTTTCAGTGGGCTTCAGGTTTCATCAGGAAGCCTGAGAATGGCCCTCTTTCTGTTGTTCACTTCTGTAGCTCAGGACAAAGGCCTTTTTTCTCCCCTGTGCTTCTGTAGTGTGGATCCAAGTAGCTGTACAGCAAAGAGGTGGTGGTGGGGTGCTGTTGTTGCAGGTGCCCATGTGGCCAAGCTGGAGGCTGGTGGGTGAGCCTGAGGGTCCTCACTGGCTCCAGAGAGATTTTTCTTTTCCTTGTCCCTCACTAATTGCAGTCTTGTTTTCTATACCTGATATTCTGTCCTCACATTGGCTCATTCTGGTGCATAAACTGTCAATGGAGTTTTCAATCTCCTGGAAATCTGTTTGCATCTGTTTTATAGATTCTATTTGTTTGCTATGCTGGGATTCCATCTTATTCCTCAGCTCCTCTATTTCTTCATCTGCATCTGCTATAGAGTTATTAATCATTTCATGCACTATGGACACAATCTATGTTGTTATCTGAGAAATTATTTTCAATTTTTTTTTCAGATCCTCTTTCATTGCCAGCTCAGGAAGTCCAGGTTGTTTAGTATCAGATTGTTCCATCTCATTGCCCTTTGGGGTTGCCTTAGGTGATCTGGAAGTTTACTTTTGAGGCTTGTTTACATTTCAACAGTTGCAGCCTGTTGCACCTTTGTAGAGACAACTTTTTGCTTTTTGGTCTTCAATTCTCAGCAAGCCTCAGTGTGGTCTTTTCTCTGCTGGTCACCACTGCACCAGTTCCTGGGTTCAGAATGGTGGCCTTCTGGATCTCTACACTGCCCTGTTGTCCTAGCAGGGATCTAGCTGTGTTTGTGCACACTTGGGCACAGACATCTGGGCGTGCATCTGGCTGGGGCCTGCCCCCTTGTGTAGTTGTTGTCTGGGAGGGCCTTTGGCTGGGGGTCATGCACCCAAGTTGCTCATGTTTGAGCGGGCTTGTGGCTGGGGTCTGCACACACTTATCAATGATATCAGGCAGGCTTCTGCCTGTTGCTTGAGTGCCTGTGTAACTCTTTTCCAGGCAGGCCTTTGGCTGGGGCCTGTGGGTCCTAGCTGCTAGTGTCTGTACAGGACCCTGGCTGGGACCTGCCCACACCTGCTCAGCTGTGGTCCATGCGGGATTCTTGCTGGGGTCTGCGTGCATTTACTGGTGGAATCTGGGCAGGATAAACATAAGTTTTTAAAGGTACAACTTACAATATTTCCATTAAGTGAAAATTATAGAGATCAAATGACTAGGTACTATAGTGACTTTCAAGAAAATTGAGTTCACACCTGTGGAAATAGTAGTTTTCTGAAAGCATCTTTAATATTTTTCACCATCTCAATGTTCCTTGGATTTTATTAAAAGTGTCTTAAGTGTTATTTCTATGAATTCTACTTGTATCTCAAGTTTTGAGGCAGGATGTTGACTCCTTTACATCCTTCTATTTTACTTCTCATTTAAAATGTCATTAAAAAAATCTAATAATTGTATTTTACCACTTATTACCCATTATATTGTTTATTCAGTAATCCCCAGATTAAGATAATGCTAAAATATACCTATGTTACAATGGAAATAAATTTTCAAAAGGGATGGCACATTAGCTTATGGTTAATTAGACTGAATGAATCTTTCAGCTTAATGTACTTGACCTAGCCTAGGAAAAAAAACACCCTCAGTTGAGAAATGGTACAAAGAGAGGAGAAGATGAAGTATTTTGAAAAGTGGAACATGACTTATTTAATGAAATTACACTGAAGTTAAAATTAGCACTCCAGTGGTAAGAAATGGAAATGAGGATGCAAAATGGCTACAGAGATTCTTGAGAACTGAGAGGGAACAGGGGTGTATAAAAAAAATGGAGCATCAAAGAAAACACCTTTTCTTTTCTTTTACTTTGTTTTTATGTAAGCTGAAATCAATTTTTATATCTCAACTCATTGTACTAGATTCTGCTTAATTTAAAACTGGATAAAACAAAATCATAATAATATCCTATTTTTAACCATGTTGATGGTAGGATTGTTTCTTTGAATTTAGCTTTCTCAATAAGTTAATAAGAGCTGTTACAAATCATAGGAAATTGTACTGCACACTCATCTTACCAGTGTGTTTGTCTTATTTGTGCTTCCACATATTTATTTACATTGCTTTACACTTTTTCATTTTACCCAAGGGCACCATGAGGGTATTTAGAAATGTTAACTGACTTCTGTAATAATTTTTGACATTGCATTATCCCTAAGGAAAATTATGATCATTTACTCTACTTTGACATTAATAATAATTTTCACTTATACAAATTTGACAAGTCAATGGAGGGTGGAACTGATGAGTATGTTGGATGTAATGGAAAGTCCTACTTAACTTATTCATCATCTGTTTCTTTGGATTAAAGGAAGTTATGCTAGCAATGAACATACCTGAGCCTGAGTTTTATTTATTTGATCTCTTGCTTCTTGGAATCTATCTCTCATTTTCTTTTAATGATTCCTTAACTGCTTACTGTTCTGTTTTTATATCCTCTGACCTGAGCTAATTAGTTTTCTTCACTAACAAAACACTACAATAACTATTATATCTCCTATTTCCCTTTAGAGTGATACAAGTATAATGAGGGTCCCCTTGAATTGTGTTTCAACTGTATTAACATTCTAAAAATGTGAAATCTAAAAATGATGTGACTCAAGCTTATATTATGCATTTAATGTAACACAAAGTCAACCAAACTTATGTTTTGAATGTGATGGAATATACCTAATATATTTGATCTTAAAACTCCTTAGATCTTTATGGGACAACATCTTCAACCTATAATATGGTATTTTTAAGAAAGCAGACATTTCAGATTTCAGTCAGCATAAATTTAAAGTTGGAAGATCATCTCTAGAGTTGATCTAATGGAATTACTTATCTGAGCCAAAGTAATTCAGATGTAGTGAAACATTTCTAATTTTAAATTCAGAAGCATTGAAAAGTGAGTTGGATTATTTGCTGTAGCACATAGTTGATCCTCTTTATTATCATTCTTGACTTTTAAAGCCTGGTCTTTTAAAAATGTGTTTCAAAAATCCATGTGCTCAAAAGCATTTGATTTATTAATTTTGAAAGATTATTTCCAAAATCGTTTAGTTATAAATTCAGAGATAACAAACATTACTGGAGTACACCCAGGTAAAATAAAGAACTTGGTAAAAATGTCACAATGAATCACAGTTTCTTAGGCAAATGTTGAGTGAAAGGGAGATCATATTCTACCAGGCAAATCTCTCTATATATATTCTGAATATTTACTCATGGGTCCTTGTAGTTGAAGATGGCCAGAGAGTAAAGAATTTCTTGTTTTTCCTATTTACATGTTTTTATGTATACATTTGTATGTCTTTATTTTCAATATTCATTAATGAGAACTTCAAAGAAAAATTGAAAAATAGATTTTATAGATATAAAATTAAACTTGTATGTAATTAAGGACCTAATTTAATTTCATAGATCTATGTTTTCTTTTTCTATTTCCTCTCTTCTTTCCTTTGCCTTCCATCCCTCTGTCTTTCTTCTCTCTTTTTACCTCCTGAAATATATAATAGCATTTAACAGAATACAAATTGCATTTCTACCATTATTAAAATTTCAATTTTCATCTAATATTACCTCTTCTGGTATATATGTGTCCATATTTTGCATATCTACAGATGCACAATATCTATAATTTTATATTATGATAGGAATAATACTGAACAAAATACTATTTCAAATTTAAAAATTGTGTCAGTTTTCCATTGCTGTGACAAAATACTTAGGAAAATAAACTTTCTTTTCAATACTCAGGATTGAACCCAGGACCTTTCCAATAAGCTACATCTCTAGCCCTTTCCCCCCTCCTTTTTTTTTGATGCAGGGTCTCACTAAGTCATAGAAATGTCCAATGTCCATGCTGGACTCAAATTTGTGATTCTGTTTCACCAGCCTCTCAGAAGGTTGGGATTACTGAGATGAAGCACAGGTCTAGTACAGTTAGAAACAAAGGAGCAGAGAGTCACTCCCTTGTCTCCAGTTAACTGTAAACAGCACCCTAAGGTGCTTCCATTATCCTAAAAGATTTTTTTAAAAAAATACATGAAATAGATTGGAACTCAGTCATTAAACAAGGAATGTCTGTACTTCCTTAAAAAAACATAGCAAAAGCCTAGGAGATTGCCATGCCCTAGGCTTCAGTGAGAGATTCATTGGGAGGCACCAAAAGCAGAGATGTCTGCCTTTTAAATTTGAAAGTCTGAGTTATCCTTTCCTTTTCCTCCCTTTCCTGTTGCTGGTGCTACCTTCCCAGTGATATGCAATAAACATAGCTACTTACTACATACTACTGAACAATACTTTCCTCATCATACACAAGGAGCTGAACTATTATTGGCCCATTCCACTGTAAGAGTTCTGCCTGAGAAAATCAACGTAAAAGGAGGAGAGATTTATTTTGGCTCATTGTTTCAGAGGTTTTAGGACCACTGCTTTTGGACCTGTAGTAAGGAAGTTTATTCTGGCAGAAGCATAAGCTGAAGGAAACTGCTTGTCTCATGGTGGCCAGGAAGCAGACAAAGAGACAGGAATTAACAGGATAGCAATATCCCTCTCAAGGGCATGTCCCCAGGGCCTTATCTGCCTTCAGCTAGGCCTCATCTCTGAAACATGCCCCCATATCCAAATAGTTCTAGAATCTGGGAAGAGAGTTTTTAGCTCATGGGCCTTTGGGAGACACCTCCTAACCATAGAAAATTTCTTATATGTGGAGCATTTAATGTTGACTAAATTGCTTCCCTGTATTTATATAAAATATTTTTAACTAACAAGCAACAATGAAATACATATTTTAGTCTATTACTCAAAACAATGTCCTTTTCTTTGTCTTCCAATTATTTAGTTTGTTTGTTTTCTACTATGTTAGAACAGTAGGGGTAAAAAATATATATTTATGCAGTTCTGATGGTAAATAATTCACCATTCAGTTGGAGGAAAAAAGCCAACTACTACTTGATCAAGGGTTTTGGTTGAATTAGAATTATTATAAGGACAAGAAAAGTAAAAGGAAAGAAATTTCAGGATTAGAAAATTTTTAAGTCAGAAGTGCCAGGGATGACTAAGGTGTGCGGGAGGGGAATGAGGAGAGGTCTCTCCTGTTAGCAAAGGGAGTGGTTTGAGATGTTGGGGAACACTCTACATTCTATATACTCCCACCAGAGAGAACCTTAACAGTCAGACTGCAAGGTGGGGGAACTATGTTTCTAAGCAAATAGGAAATAAATTCCACTTAGATGAGAGGAATAAATTAAAGAGACTTATTATACACTGTGGTAACTATAGTTAATAACATTTTGCATTGTAAAATTTGGTGAGTAGACTTTTATTCTCACTGTCCACCAAGAAGATAGATATGAAATTAAGTAGCATATGGGCCTGATGGAATATGGCTGCAATCGCAGGACTTGGGAAGTTGAGACAGGAGGAATACTGCAAGTTCAAGGCCAGCCTGGGCTACATAGTGAATTCAAATCCAGCCTGAACTACATAGCAAGATCCTGTCTCAAAACAGACAAAACAAAACAAAACACAGAGGGAAGGGGAGGAGTTAAGTAATGTACCTGAATACAAAGTCAACACTCAAAAAGTAATAGCAATCCTATACACAGATAATAAACTCACTGAGAAATCTGGGAAACCACATCTTTCACAATAGCAACCAAAAAAAAAAAAAAAAAAAGAAAAAAGAAAGAAGTACTTCCTAAGTAAAAGACCTTTACATTGAAAACTACAGTTCTCTGAAAAAGAAGATTGAAGAAGATATAAAGATATCTATTGTCCTTGAGTAGGAAGAACCAAAATAGTAAAGCATGATCAAAATTCCAAGAGCATACCTCACAGAATTAGAGAGAAGAATCCTAAAATTCATTTGGAACCAGAAGAGACCTAGAATAGCAAGAGTAATTCTGGGCAACAAAGGCAAGTCAGAGAGCATTACAATCCCTGACTTGAAATATACTACAAAGCTACCATGATAAAAACAGCATGGTACTGGAAACAACAACAACAAAAACCAGATCTGAGAATCAGTGGAACTAATTAGAAAATGCAGAACCAACTTCAGATACACACACCCACCCTATCTTTGACAAAGAGGCCAAACACCTTAACTGTAATAGATAGCCTCTTTAATAAATAGTGCTTTCCACATGCCAAAGATTAAAATTAGACCCATTTATCTCACCATGCACTAAACTAAAATCAAAGTGGATCAAATATCTAAATATTAAAATAGAAACTCTAAATCTTTTTGAAAATTTAATAAGCAGAACTCTTGAAGACATAGGGGGAGGCCTTTGTCTTTATAAACAAAACTCCAATTATGAAATATTTCCAATCAGGAAATATCACAAAGAAACAAAAAGTGAGATCTCATCTTATTAAAAAGTTTTGCACTGCAAAAGAAACAACAGTGAAGAAACAACACACATAGTGGGAAAACATTTTGTCAGCTGTTCCTCAGATAAAGAACTAATATTTAGGATATATGTAGAACTAAAAAAAAAAATCAGACCTCCTAAATTTGAAGACCCATTAAAAAATGGGCATCTGAGATGAATACACACTTCTCAAATGAAGAAGTAGAAATGTCAAACAAATACATGAAAAGATGTTCATTATCATTTACCATTCAAGAGATGCTAATTAAAACAACACTGAAGTTTCATCTCTGGAAAGAATGGCTATTATCAAGAAATCAATAACAAATGCTACCAGGAATGTAGAGAAAAAGGAACTCTTCTCCACTGTGAGAGTGTATACTGGGGCAATCACTGCCAAAATCATTGTGGATAATCCTCAAAAAACTAAAACTCTAAGTTACATTTGTCTGTTGTTCCCCTTCTTGGTATCTTTCTGGAAGAATGAAAAGCATAATATTACAGTGATGTATGCACACTCATGTTTATAGGAGCAAAGTTTGTAATAGCTAAATCTTGAAAAAAATCCCAAATGTCCATCAACTGATGAATGTATAAAGAAGATGTGATTTTCTTATATAATAAAGTACTACACTACATAAAGAAGAATAAGCTTGCGGCATTTCTAGGTAAATGGATGCACTTTTAGAGTATACTCTTAAGTGAAATAAATCAGACACACATGTTTAAATATCACATTGTTTCTCTAGTATGAGAACCTGAAAGTGTAAATAAGAACCAAAATGTATAATAGACATTGTGAAATAGGAAGAAAATGTTCAAATGGGAGGTGGACTAAGGGAGAAGGGAGGGGGAAAGAAAGGAAGGTAAAAAGAAGAAAAATATAATAGAAGGAAAAAATAGAAACAAAGCTTTTGTAAAGAAAGAGAAGAAGGGTTAAAGGGAAGGGAGGGGAATGGGGAAAAAAGAAGAATCAACATACATCATGTACAGGTATAAATTCCCTATGATGAATGTGATTACTATGTATGTCTAAAATGTACCAATGAAATTAATTTAAAATCTAGGTATGTATCTATGATAATGAATATGTTAATTAGCTCAGTGTAGTCATTCCACAATATCTGAGCATTTTAACGTATCATCTGGGGAAGGATAAATACACACAAATTTTATTTATTAATGTAAACAATTAAATAAATTTAAAGAAAAAAATCAACCCTATAAAACTGAAGAAGCAATTGTAAAATTTCAGAAAGTTAAGACATGACAAAAAATGAATAAAAAACACATCTGGGGAAAATGAGCATACACAGGCCTTGGTTCATGTCTGCCATTCATTTCAGCCACTGCCAATCAACCATAGAGGTTTTCCCTTTGATCTACCTTACAATCAAGAACAATCTAGTACCCTAGGACCTCTCCATTCATCACTGCTGGTACATCAGTTGAATATGCCATCTTAGAAGCAATCTCTCAGGCTAAAAGAAGTGTTACAGGTACAATTCACTAGTTAAATTTTTTTACTTGAAAAGATATAGATAGAATATTTTATGTCTTTCTGAATGGATAGATTATTTGTTATACCACAATAAGAGCTTCCATACTTAAGCAGAGTTTGTAGGAGTTGTCTTTCTCATATTGTAGTTTAACTATCAGCTTTAGCAAGATCTCTGAACTCCAGAATGTCTGTACTCCTCTGCTAATACTTGCTGAATAAAAATTTAGGACGGGGGAAAAAACTGTGTTTTTAGTAAGCAATTTGGATGAATCTGTCACATAGAAAATCTTGAACTACCCAGCTATAAAACCCATTCATCTGGGTCCTTTCCTGAGTATCAACACTGAAGCAGGCAATGTTGTTTGAGTCATCTTCATTACCTTTCCTTCACACAGTTATGCATTTCATAATGAGGGGAAATGTTCTGAAGAGTGCATTGTTAGATGATTTTGTAGTCCTGTGAACATCATAAAGTATACTTGCACCAACTAAGACTGCTCTGATGTTATAGGCAATGTAGCCTTTTGGGACCACCATCTTATATATACTCTGTCCAAAACATTGTTACATGCTGAATGGTTGTATTTAGTATATTTTAGGTCACTATTCTAGGATGCCACTAAACATACAGCTCAGAAAAAATTTTACAGAATGATGGTGTTTGCTAAACAGTAACACAAACACATGCACACATACAGAATATGCACTTATACAATAATGAAAATAATATAGTGATATAGCTATGTTTCTGTTGTTAACTAGGCTAATGAAATCTTGGCAGGCATAATCAGGGTATGCTGCTGGATTCGCTCCTCTTCCAGCCTGGTTATGTCACTGTTTTACTCTTTCTGCTCAATTATCACCCTAATAGAGTGGTCCCTTGTAAGTTGCTCATCCAGCCTTATTAAATTAAATTGTGCTTGATTTTTCTCTTCGGCTATACAAAACAAACTGGCATGCATCTTGGGCTGTGAGAGAAAGACTAGCTTTCTTTTCAGTTTTTTATAGATGATCAGATTCAGATCATTTTTTAACAATATACTCAGAGCTACTAATAATCACATTGTATTATAAATTTAAATAATATTCCTCTGTAGCTTTCTTCATTTCCCCCATACATAATTTTTAACTTAGTAGCTTTCCTCAATTACTTCCTGATAAAATGTCTGTTTTCTCTCTCCATTCTACCCCTTCCTCTCCTCTATCTGAACATATTCTAGTTTTCCCTGATATTTCCAGCAGGAATTAATATTTTCATTCTATTACTGCCCCAAATATGTTTCTCTATTATCTATCTTATTATATTCAAATGCATCTTATTTTTCTTATTTTCATGAGGTTATTATTCCTTGTTTGTTGATGATGATTTAAAGGACAGATTCTACTTGTTTGTCTAGCACCTAGCAGTATGTAGCTGCTGCCTAATTATATTTGCTAACATTAGTGAATGAATAAATGATCAAGTCAGCTTGCTTTAGGAAGATTGTTTAAAGATTTTTTTGCCTTATTGCCACCTTAAAATGCTTCTGCTAGAAAAATTTTGTCATGATGTATACATAGAGGCATTCTAGTGGTCCTGAAAAATATCACTGTTAAATATAAAATAATTCCTGTGGACATTTTTGAGACCTTCATTTGGCATAGAACCATGTGTAACAAATGAAGGAAACACCATAGTTGTAGAAGAAATTAAGTTATATCTTTGTGAGTCATTGATATGGCACTTAAGTAAGTACTACTGCATTTGTATTAATTATTCTTTCTAGAAGTTTTAGAGGTAGTTAAGAAAATGAGATATAATGTGTATAAGTCTATAAAAGTAAAAATAGTTAACATTGAACTATAAGATTTTATGACAAAGGTGGAGAGTAGGATAAGGAGGACACATTATGCTTTTAAATGTATCCGAATTCACTGTCAGAGCTATGCTTAGCCTATTAATAGGCATAAAAATGAGTGAAAACTGCAGTTTTGTGAAGCTCAGCCAAGTATTCCAAATGACCCTAAAAAAGTCTTAATCTTTTAAAACTTCTTTGAAAGTACAATCTTGGGAAAATGCATTCCTTAGAACATTCCAAACTAATATTTTGATATTTAACATATACTCCAAAATGCATTCTGCTCTCTTGACTAAATGCCAAATATAAATAGTAATTTATTCCCTGATCTAGTGAGTATTGAGAGAGGAAAAAAAGGCCACCAAATATAAAATCACTAGACTTTTTTTTCTAGGGGTTTGCCATATTATATGTCACTATATTCCTACTGTCAAATTGAGACAGCTGTTTTATATCTGTATCATCAAATTTAACTACGGTTTTCTTTTCACAAACTTAAAAACTACTGTCACTTAGAAAGACACTTAGCTGATATTTTGCTTTTGGTTTTAGATTACTCAGTTTTGGTAAAAAGGTTGCTCTCATTGTTCTGTTGAAGTGTCAATTGATGAGTGCCATAAAGATAAAAGAAAAGTACTATAAAAGCAGGTCTTGACTTTATCAAAGATCTTTAGCTAATTATGAAACCAAGTAAATAGGCTTATTCTGCCTAATCTGAGCCCCCAAATAAAAGGATAAGTAAATAAAATAAAAATCTCAGTCTAATTACTGCAAAATATCCTTACAATTCTGCGTATGTTTTGCTTCTTTTATATTTGAGTATATTTTATTGAAATACCCAAAACATTTAGAAATTTCAAAACATGTACACAATGTAACACAGCTTAATGCAAACTATCTCTCAGTGTCACTGTTTAGAAAACAAGTTAGAAAGTTGTGGTACACATTTCCCCTGAATTTGCTTCCAAATATGCATAAATTCTCATGACATTTTGGTAAATGTATTTCCCTAAGAAGATGCCATGAATTTTAGGAAGTGTGTAATTTGGCAATTACTAAAGAAATTATTCATATCTCATGTATTAAAAATAAATAGTTGCATTAAATACATGTAACCTGTCACAAAGTGACTTATGGTTGCCTCCAGCAATAATAATGTATGTGCTCTGCTCATTCAATTTAATAATACACTTTCAGTGATGTATAAATTAGATAATAAATTGTGTTATGTGCTAAAACCTAGAATAACTTTCTTTCTCTCTCTCACTCGTCTGTTTGTGTATATTTTCCTCCCTCTCTTACACAGCTTTCTCTTACACTCTTTTTCAATACTCAGTATGTCACTGAGGTCAACATATTTTGAAACAAAAACAAAAACACAAAAACAAATATTGTACCAAGAAAACAAAATGTTCCCCAAAAGAGGCCAATTATATTCATGATCAATAATCCTTATGAATCTTTCTTACAATTTTAATCTGTTTTTACATTTCAAACTGTTATATCTCTAATCTGATTTTATCCTCATAAAATTATGCTAGGAATTGTAATATTATTTTGACAATTTGACATCATTAGAAACAAGGTCCTTTGAAGTTATGTGATTGACAAATTCATATATAAAGTAAGAATTACTAGCATATTGAGAAAATGCAATTTTCTTACTTCAGTTCCTTGTTCTTTCTACAGAATGAATAAGTAAGTCATATTAGCATGTTACTCCAATACCACATTTAATTGTGTCAGTTTCATAGCTTGTCTTTAATTCATGACTAAGTGTTTTAAATTCTTCTTTCTTGCCTCTGTCCTGTACAGATATATAAGCAGTTGAAAAGCCCCCTTCAAGCTCAAAATGAAGGCTTAATTCTCACTTTAATGGATTGAACTAGACTAGGTGCTAAATGCTCAAATGATATTGGACTAAGGAATAATTGAACATTAGCATTCAGAAGCTAAAAACATGAAACTAAGCAAAACATATTCCAATCTTAAAATGTGTAATGTAGCTTTTCCCAAGAACATTGCTGATATTTTTGAAAGTAGTAGCTGAAACTTGACTTCTTTTGTAAACCAAAAATTTGGACTCTGTAAAGACTCCTGGTATAGCCGATGCTTTAAACTAAGTTTCAAAATTTTCTTAATGTAAAGTTAACTTGAATGAGTGCTGAGAATACATTTTTATTCTGTCAAGAAGCAAATATGTGGAATTGTATAGGGCCTAAGATGGCCTGTGTGGGGCTCAGCATAGAAGCATCAGATAATTGAATCTTATGCCCAGTTCTACCAGTCACCTGCTAGATGTTCTTTGAAAACCAAGAATCAATTTATCAACTAGTAAAGAGCTGTTGTAAAATTTAAAGAAAGTAAGTTATGTAGGTGTTTTATAAATATACATACTGCATATTGTTTTCTTGCTCCCTGCAGATTGAACCTTGTTCTTCCACACACTGTCAATGAATCTCCAATTCCAGCTTCCAGTTGGCTTCATGCAATGGAAGCCTTCACTAGGAGTAAAAAGAGTGGGAGAAGAAATGGGGCTAGGTGTTTCCCCCAGGTCTCTCCCTACTGGGTTGACAGAGGCTATGTTTCAGAACTAAAGGAGAATTTGCATCCTGTCAGGTGCCTCTACCTACTGTCTCACAGTTCCTCATTTTCCTGGGGTCCTTTCCTTACCTCTTCTGCTGTGATTATTTTCAGAATGCTTCACCATTTTTTGTTGGATTTTTTTTAAACAGCTCACACCTTTAAAAAAATCCCTTTATTAAACTATCTTCAAGTGTCTTTTTCTGACATGCCATCTGTTTTCCAACTGGGACACTGATCAAATTGTTATTATCATGATCATTATTATAATTATTAAAGGGTCTCATTGAAAGCCATGCCAAGTGTTGTTATAAAGGAGATTCATAGAGACTGCCTTGAGAGTTGGAGAACTAAGTGGCACATGAATATGCAGAACAGTTAATCTTGTGGATAATTATCTAAAGTGTCAGATGTTATAAAGGAATTAAAAAATGCTTATATTTGTTGAAAATGTACTCATTTATTAGGTATTTATATTTGATAAAGCATTATAGAAAATTTCACAAATAGTACATCTCTATTGACTTATACAAATAACTATATGTCAATATAAGACAAAAATAACTTTTCATTTTCAGGACTCAAAAAATATGTTATAGCATCCATGGAGTGGCAAGGAGGGGGATTGCTGAGCATGTCCTATCGAGAAGGCAGCTGTGAGCCAGCTGTGAGCATGCCCATCCCAACCTACCCAGTACTGTTATGTCAGTGGCGGATTCACTGAGGAGAGCAGCTGTGCAGATAAACAGCAGTAAGCAAACTCTAATAATTGGATGACAAAAATGGAAAATACTAAGCATTGGACAGAATGTTCAGTGAAACATTTGGTAAAAGGAAGTAGAATAGGATCAAAATATATTTTTAATTTAGAATGTTACAAACTACAGCTGTTAAATAATTAAAGTAGTCTGACTTTAAGTAGCCAGTAGTCTAACTGATATTTTTCAGTGACTTTGTCTGAAGCAGTCTAATATATTTCAAAGAAAATCAGCTAATTTTAGTTTTCTTCTAGTAAATATTGAGATGATGAGTGTTCATTTTTCTTGTATTTCCTATAACCCATACTTTCAGGCAGCTTTCTCCTTCCTACTTGGGTTGACTCAGACATTGGAATTGATTGCTGCAGGGTTAATGTAGCTACAATGAATAGTGTGTACATTGTTTTATAATCAAGCCTTGCTTGAAACATCTATTAAAGTTTAGCTCAAAATTCAGACTGTCAAGTATCTGAGGCAAATAACTTGTTTTAAGTCTGATACAAAACACTTCTTAACAAGATTGCATAGTTTTTGTTTACTTATAAGACCAACTAAACTAATAAAAACAAAATTAAATTTATTTCATTATATAGTTTATTTATTTTGTTTATTTATTTATATAGTTTATTTATTTTGTTTTATATATGTATGGAGAGAGAGAGAAACAGAAAGAGAGAGAGAGATCCTATTGTGGGATAACATGCTTGAATTTCTTTCTTAACTGTCACCAATTTATCATCCTTCCCTGTTCCTCCTCCTCCCTACTCTTTTCAGTTTCTAGTAATCATTTTTCTTGAGGCCTCTAAAAGTAAAAATTGATTTTTGCCTATAGTGTGGGCCCAGAGTCTGTCATTAATGCAGATCAAATACAGGATGGAAGTAAAAAACCCTCAATGTTTTCACACTTAGACATTTTAATATCATTTGAACTTTAAAAAAAATAAGCACTTATGCAATTTAAAAACAAAGCAATAAATTGAGCCAATTAATTACGGGTGTTATTTCTAATGAAGACAAGATTTGTTATTTCTGATGATATTTTTAAATAATTGTTTTTATGCTGTTTTACCATATGACCTTCACTGATATAATTAACTTCAAAATGTCTAAAAATTGATTTCATTTCTCAAGACATCAGTTTGATATATCTTAAACGTTCATAGTTAAAGCAATTATATTAGTGAAGTCTCTGTAATTTTTAGTGACTCAAAGACAAAAGCTCTGAAACCAAATCTTTTGCAAATAATCTGAGCAGGAAGAATTAGGTAACAGTGAGAAAAAATTTTTTAAGAGAAAAACAATAGTGATTGTACTGTAAGTAGTTATCTTCAAAGCAGTTACTCAGTACAAGACAAAAACCAAAAAAGATACTGACAAAACAGAAACCAACAGATAATACAATAAGCTAAGATGAACTAATAGTATAAATGAAACAAATTAGCATATACACTGAAAGACCACAATGAGTTTGGTTGTTATTGAGGCTGCAGAGCACTTATGTGATTTAATTAATTTAATACTGATTGTTACTGGCTCACTCTTACCAATAGAAAATTGTGACAAATTTGTGTCTGTTCTGAGTCTGAAACAAGTATCTTGGGTTTACTTCAGTAAGATTTAAGAATATATGCAATATAACTAAATATTTAAACGTACTTATGTATAAATATAATATATCCAAGTATATCTCATTCAGTTTTGACATATCTGATAAACTTTTTAGTGTAAATATAATTAAAATTTAAACTAATAAATAACGACATCAAAGAGGACTAAGATCAAAATGTAGAACTATATTTACCTTCTTGGTTTAACATCTTACATCCAAATATTCTTCTTAAAATGTCTGGTGTTTTGACTCATGCATTAAAACAATACTTTGGATAAATATTCAAGATATATAAGGATGAAAAATGTTTTGTCTTCAATCAGTTTTCTAGTTATTCTTATAAACTAGAACTAAGAATCAAAGCAAAAAAAAAAAGTAAAAGACAAGCAGTATTAGTCAAAATAAGTTTTCAGAATACTTGGATATGGATTGGGTATGAGGCAGGCAGAAGAGGTTGAAGTACAGATACATCCTCAAATCCCAAGGGTGCAAAGAAGTGGCAGTGCAACCAATCGCATCAATTTCAAGCTAAAATAACCTTGTTCCTGTGATAATGTGATGTACTTCAGATACGGAATGTCCTACAAAGCCACATGTGTTAAAAATATCCCCAGACCCTGGCAATATTGGGAAGTACTAGAAACTTTTTAGAAGTAGACCCTAGTGGGAGGTCTTTGGGTGACTGAGCTGTGTGTGTCCTCAAGCAGGTCTGTGAGATGCTGGTCTCTCTCTCTCTCTCCCTCTCTCTCTCTCCCACCCTCCCTCTTGCTCTCTCTGTCTCTTTCTCTGTCTTTTTGGTTCTCTATCCAGGAGGTGAATGAATTTTACTCTACATGTACTATTGCCATGATGTCCCGCCTGGCCAAAGAACCAAAAGCAATGAGACCCACCCAGCATGAAGGGAAACCTCCACACCTGTCATGCAAAGTAAATCTTTTCTCTGTATACACTTATCTGTCTTGTGTTATAGTGGCGGAAAGCTAAAACATGCGTTAAATCGTAATGTTTTCATTGCATTATATAAAAGCAGAAGAAAATTATGAGTACTTTAGCAATTAGTCATTGTACTTCAAGTACATATTTTCTACCTAGTTGCATTTCTGCTTGTCTATTTGATTTTATTTGTTCATTTTGATATACACAAACCTTTGTCACAAAGGCTTTGTCTGATTGTATTTTAGTCATTTTTTATTTTTTGGCAGAATTACTTGAAAATTTTCTTTGATTAAATTTATTTGCTTTTTGAAAACTTGTAATCTATGATAATTTGAAATCAACATACACATTTAAGTGTTAAGTTTTTTGTTGTCAGTGTAATCTCCTTTATAGTCCCTGGTTATAGACCCCAATGTCTCTCTGTCTCTGTCATCTCTCTCTGTCTCTGCCTCTGTCACTGTCTTTCTCTCTCTCTCTCTCTCTTGCTGTCTCTCTTCAAGTGAAATTAGGACAAGAAAAAAACGGTAGAAAAATATAATATGGCCACACATATTTATCAAATTTCTTTATAGATAAAAATTCATTTGATTTAAACAATATAAAACTGTGTTAATAACAATACTGTTATTTGAGATGTTTTAAAATGACCACATTTGATGTGTTTATGTATGAGAACATAAAGAGAAAAGCTAGAAATAGGTTTTGAATAAATGCTTTGAAATACCCTTCTGACAGGTGGAACAGAATGAATTAAAATGTAATAGGCAAATGTACTTCCCTCCTATCTTCTCAGGCTTTTTATTCCTTATTTGGTGGACCTTGAATTGTTGAAGTCCAAGAAATCTCTTTGTCTTGCATTAATTTTGGAATTTTGACACACAAAAGTCAGTATAAAATGAATAAGCTTATTGAGATTTTCATAGTCATATCCTTTTTAATAATGTCTTATGAAATATTTTGTAGTGATTTTAGATAGACTATTAATAGTCCTTCTTGAAATGATTAAATCAAACAAATCAATGCTTTATGTATATAAAAACATGAGCAAATATAAAAGGTTTAGAAAAAATATTTATTACCTACTATAGCTTAAAGATCAAAAATGATGACTAGTTTGTTGTCTGTATTTAAAATTAAGGTAAGTGATAAATAAGTTAAACTATAATGAAATCCCCATAACACATAATATGCAATCTGTACAAATTCACACCTGGGTTATTGCCTAGGGACAACTGTTAAAAAATAACAAAAAGAAGCAAATACCAGTATTTACACTGAAAACCACATTTATCTTCAGTTGATTAAAACAAATATGATAGTGTTATTGCTTGAATATATTGTATTCCTTCTGAAATTTGATTGTGATTGTGGCAGTTTGGGAAGGGAAGGCCCTTTAAAGGTGATTAGATTATTAAGGAGGATTAATGTCTCTCTAAAATTACTGGGTTAGCTGTTATCAGAGTGGGTTATTGTGAAGCAAGTTCTTCACACCTCATTCTTGTCTGTTTTGCATGTGTTCAAATGTACTTTCAGCTTCTGCCATGCTAGGATACTTTGGAAAACAGGGCCCCTGTCTCTAGAAGCCAAAACATTCTTTCATAAATGATTTAATGTTTGATATTTTGTAATAGCAACAGAAAGCAAACCAATATATATTTTCAGACAATAAGGACTCATCAAATTGAATACATTTTCTGATTTGAAATTCTGTACAGTAAAATTAGGCAATCTCAATTTAAAACCAAATTGTTTTATATTGCACATTTTACTTGTATGTGAATTCTGGTTTGTTTATGTGTCTAATGAGTAAGTGATGATCCTTAGGCACAGATTAATAATGTGAGGATGAATCTAGATAAGACAGGGCTGTCTGATTTTTGCATGTCTCAGAATCGTGATGTATTGTTTTTCAAGTGGGCACTTGAAGGCTCAAAGGTTGTGGAAGGATGGCTTAGCTTTCAAAAAATACTTCAGTGATGAAAAAGAGATTAACTGTTGTGTCCTGACCTTCTAAGTATTGTTCTAGAAATAAGGATAGCACAAAAAAGTGCAAGACTTTTCCCTTTGGAAAAACAAGTGGCAGATAAGTACCTCTGAGAACACAAGTGTGTTTCATAGAAATGATAGGATTTTATATGGTGGACTATTTAACAAATTTTGAATTAGAAGCATTAGTTAAAAATTCCATATGTTGGAAATTCAGTGAGTAAACTCATGCTGAGCAATGAGTATGATAAATTAAAGAATGCATGTGTGATTTATCACTCTTTCTTGCAGTTCACCTTAAGCAGTAGTAAATGTAAATTAAGATGACACTATAGAACAGACTTGTGGAAAATAGTAAGGAGAATTCCAGAGAGATCAGCAATAAAGACAAATGGTATTTTAAAAATAATAAAAGACTCAAGTGATGACTGCTGTAGGTATGAGTCAGTATTTGTCTAGTCCCTTTCACCCAAGAATCTCAGTACATTTAAATATATTTCAAATTGACTTTCACACACCACAATGTCCTTATTGTAATTTAAGTCCTACAGATCAAAGTAGAAAGCAAAGTGCCCTAACTTTATTAAAAACTACAAAAGAGAAAGAGAGCTAGTAATAAATCTCTCTTGGTAAATTATTCAGGAACAGGCACATAAATGGAGAAGATGAACCAAAAATACTGCACTTCATTAATACTATGTGGCAGGATGATTTATTGGAAAATTCATTTGTATTTTGTTTTCTCTGCTGAAGAGCAATCAGAAAGAGTGAATGTTTGGTATGTTTTGTGCTCTGCATTTTTCTTTCTGTTCTAAGAAGGTCTTTGTGTTTCTTTGCCTCAGGGGCCTTTCAGGGCCTAAAGTCGAAGGTACTTGAAAATAACCTCCTTCTGGCTTTTGTAAAAGTATAAACCAGGGGTCACAAATTCATGCACTGACAGAGCCAGGGAAGAGCCACCTATGTGATCAAAGGGTCTGGGTTTGAATTTCTCAATTTGGCTGCACATGAACCATAGGTTCAATTCTCTTGCATATATACCTATGGAGGAATAGTCTTTATTTTCATTAAACAGTATTTTTTCTTTCATTTTTCAAAAAATATTTAGAATTTTGGTGCACCTTTTTTTTTGACAGTGTCAAAAAAATTGCATAGGAGAAACTCAAACAGGCAAAAAATAGTGCTGAAGACTAATATGATAGAGATCAAGGCTGCTGATATGAAGGCAAGAGACTGAACTCAACTTTGTGAAAAGAAAAGATCTGTTTTGAGCACTGGGGTGAAATAATAGAATAAATACTTCAGAATTTTGGGAAAGAGTTTGGTCAGTATGAGTAGGGGTGTTATGTTGGATAAGTCAATGCCCATGACGTCAGGCTCCTCCCCTCCCACGGAGACCAAGCAGAACTACGATCTTAGTTCGTTACATTTTGAAAGGCTATGATCCCAGATCTTGAGAAAAATATTTCTGGATTATAAATCTGGCAAGAGTCTGGGAGAAGATTCTACTCTCAAGACAAAGAATTTATAACTGCAAATTTTCTAAAATAAATGCTCTCAGTAAAACAAAAACAAACACAAGCAAAGAACCAGATTAAGGACCCAACGTCATGAAAAAGCCTGTGGGAACTTTAAACAACCTGAAAGGAAATTAAGCACATCATAATCAGTAGTGACATAGCCACAGGGAAATAATTCTTTTGTACAAGGAAGACAGCAGTACAAACATGATGGTAAGTGGTTTCGACCACTGGTTTAGTATTCTGACCAGGGAGAGTGAAGGAAGTCTGCAAGTCCTTTTTGTAGGGGACAGCACTGCTCCATCCCAGACAGCACTATCAGGAGGAAATGTAGGTCCAGTTTTGTCAAATCTGTCAATTTTTTAAGAGAATCCAGATTATTTTACCTTAAGGAGTTGAGGTTTCTCATCATTTTGAAATAGTACTCACAGACTTGGCCAACAATCCACCAATCCATCTTCTCTGGTCAAATCAGAAAGGAGTATATTAAACAACCCAAGCAGACAAAGATGAAGGTTTTGTTTGTTTGTTTGTTTGTTTTTGCTTTTGTTTTGGGCAGCATTTGGAAACAAAAGAAATGAAAGAGGAGGTGATTTAAATGGAGGATTAAGAACTATGTATGGTACATGGGTAATGGATCATGAAATCAACCTGACCATAAAATTCCCTTGTACAAGAATCAGAAAGTTTAGGGTTTGTGGTAAGGTAGGTTTGATTTAAAGTACAAAAGAAATCTGCCCTTGTGTTCACTGTGAAGTTTTTGGAGTAAGACCATACTCTTGTACAATGAAAGTATGACTATACTGTTATTACGAGTTATTTCATGTGGTATTCCCAGTGAGTAGAGAAAGTTGTGACTAATATGCTGTTATGCAGGTGTACAAAATATAAATGTAAGTCATATTCTAAAACTGATGTCACTTTCCTTACCAATCTCCATTACTATTTGTAGAGGTTACGCAGGAGCTAGAGGACTTGTCAGTCTATTTTTCAAAAGTTCTCATTTGTTTTTTCAGTTTCTTTTGAATCAATAGAACTTTTGCAGTAAATTTTCAAATTAGGATTTTTTTCCTTATATTTCAAAAAGATCCCTCTTTCTTCTCCCATTCTTCCTTTTCCAAGTGACCTTAGTTGCAAGAATACATATATTCTTTGTGAGACACTGAAATTTTACAGTAGGAAAGTTCTTTAAAATTTCTGTCTTTTTAAAAAAATGTTCATGTATAAAACAGAGATAAAAATAGTACCCAGTCAAAGTCTCAAGAAAATTCATCTATTAATACAATTATGTGATACACCATGAGCCACTGATACACAACATTTATCACTACTTTCTAGACTTATGTCAGCTATGAGATAGTTGGTCCTATTATACTAATATGCATAGGTTGTTGCGATTGCCTCTGATAAGGAAATTACACATACACAATGCTTTTGTTGCTTCAAACATTAATTATGGTCAATATCTTCTCATTAGTCCTGAAAGCACATAGCTATTTTCTTCTCACCATAGTTAGTTACCACAAAAGAAATATGTAGGTTAAACTCAGTTATAATAATTGACTCTATAAATTCGTATGAGTAATTGAAATTTAGAATCTAATTGCTAAGAGAATTTGAGTTATTTAAATGTGTATCATTCCAACTTAAAAAATACTGATTGAATACACATTTGTGATATACAAGAAAGCAGATCAAGAGGGAGGGATAGGATCTGGAGTGCTCAGGAATTATAAAGGCATAGTTTTCACTTCTTGAGTATTGGATTTTTTTTTCCAGAAATGGAGATACATACACCCATATACAAGGGATAAGACACCATGCAAATGTATTTGGTTAACAAAATCAATATAAATAAATTCTGATATAAGCACAAAATAAGTACTTATGACTTTCCACTGAGTGAAAGTCTCTAAGAAATGTCAGAAACATTTAAGTTTAAAATATGTATAGTGATTCAGTTTTCAGATAGAGAAAGACAGTTAAAATAGAGGAACTATCATTAAGGAATATATGAGGATCTTTTCCCTCTTCTAAGCCTTAATTTGAAACCTCTTTGGGCGTTAAGACTGAAGACAAAGATTAGATGTGTTAGAACACTGAATAGCAAAAGTCAAGCTCTGACATTTGATCCCTGATCAAAGGTTTTCAAAAGTTCATGTCTATTTGAAACTCTGATTTGTGTTTATGAACAAAATCTCTTTTGATATCATACATGATAGAGTTGAAAAAAGAAAATTAGAATCAAGTGGAATAGAAAAGTATCATCTCACTTTCAAAATTTTTCTTGTGGGCTTTTTATCTATTGAGTGGTTGGATTGATGGTGTGAAATGTCTCTATAGTAATATGTAGTGATTTGTTGAGAGAAAAATTAACCTGGTGGATTTAAATTGCAACTTTCCCATACTAGATCATATTCTTCATGTGTCCAATTTGAGTAAAAGAGTATATCATAATAATGAGTATTTATACTTGCTCAAGGAAAAATATACATCTCTATATAAACTAAAATATGTATGAACTGGTGTAGCAATGCAGATAACAATCAGTCCATCTGTAGTACTAACTTTCATCTTCCACTAATTCTTTTTTTTTTTTTTTTTGGTACCGGGGTCCGAACTCGGGACCTTGAGCTTGCCAGGCAGGTGGCAGAACCACTGAGCTAAATCCTCAGCCCCTCCACTGATTCTTATTCATAGTTTCTTTAGCTATGTCATCATAAAAAGAAATGTGAAATCTTGGTGTACAGAATGGACTGCAAAAACAGTACATTTGTACATAAACAAATGTAGTTATTAGATCACTTTCCTTTAAATTACAATTTTAAACAAATGCTTGTCTGTTATTCAAAGAGTTTGATTATTCTTTCAGTAAACATAAATTGTACAGTGACTTCAATTTACTAGTTCCCTTTATATTATATTTCCTATCTACTTAGGTGACTTTTTTATTGGAATAACAGTGTCTATTTTTTCTTATGCAAATAAAAGTGAAATATATTCCCATTTGTTATCATTACTTTCACTCTAGAAGCTTAAGTTTAAAAATGATATTTTTTTCTTAAAAATACCTTTTCTTGAACCTTTGGAAACCCTGCAGGTCTGAGATAGGTTTCTTAATATATTTGATGCTTTGATGATAACCAGAGCAATGGCTGGATGCAACCGTCAATAAATACACATGGGAAGTAAAAGCATTATTAAATAACTCAAGATAAAATTTATGTTGAGACGTGGAGCCACTATCATCAGTCAACTGTCTCCTTCCATTTTACCTAGGTATATTGCTTTTAATTTTTTTCATCTCAAGGAGCACATTTCAGAAGCTAAAGGAATGGCAAGGACTGATTTGTTGCTTTATAGAATGTGCAAGCCTCCTGCTCTTACTTAGACTGAAGTTTACCTGAGTAATTCTTATATACCTAGGTCACAACACCTTCTTCTTAGCTTAGTGATAAAATAACAGCTCTGTCCAATGTTAAACCAGCCCGGCATAGGGGACAGCCACTTTGTCACGACTTCATTCCTATTGATGAAATTATATATAACTGGGACAAAAGCATATCTAATACAAGATATGAAATGTCTCTTTGTTCTTTCACATGTGGTGAGAAAAAAGTGTTTTAGTATTTTCCACCTATTTACTACTAATAATGACAAGTTGA
This sequence comes from Heterocephalus glaber, assembly GCF_053883595.1. Taxonomy (NCBI): domain Eukaryota; kingdom Metazoa; phylum Chordata; class Mammalia; order Rodentia; family Bathyergidae; genus Heterocephalus; species Heterocephalus glaber. The sequence continues at coordinate 9,261,506 of NW_028258406.1, read as the reverse complement.
TCCTTTTTTTTTTTTTTTTGGTACCGGGGATTGAACTTGGGACCTTGAGCTTGCAAGGCAGGCACTGGAACCACTGAGCTAAATCCCTGGCCCACAACAAGTTGATTCTTACCAGGTGACAATATTTTACTCAACCCTATCAGAATACATGCATTACAGACTATCTGAAAAGGATTCAAATGATTTGGCATTTCAAGTTTTACGTTAACTTTATTTTTCACCAAATAGTGTTAATAGCTAGCTTAAAGCAAAAAAATATATATATATATGAAAAATATATAAAATCTCTCTATCTTCTCTTTATCTTCATTTCTCTCTTTATTTTTTACTTGGAACCTTCCCTTGCCTTCTTTTTTTTCATTTATGCTCTCACACTTTATCTTGTATAGGGCAAGGAACTAATAGTAATCTTTTGATTGGGATTTAAATTCTGATTTTAGTACTTAATATCTTGCCATCTTTTTATAATATTTAATGTCTATTCATTTTAATGTCTTCATTTATCTAATGAATTACCTTATAGTTTCATTGTAAACATAGGATAAATTAAAATTATCTATTAAAGTATTCAGATGCTTATCATAGTGAATAGCAAATATTTATCTCTGAATAAATGATAGACTATTCAAACTCCACCCTTATGTTGGCTTTTGAGAAAGACATTTTGGATTACTGGATTTTAATCTGTGTCTTTGTCACTTTCCTTATAACTGAAACACAGTACTCTATATTCACAACCTGAAAGAGGTTTATTTTGGCTCACAGTATCATATCAGAAGTTGTATTCCATTATCAACAGGCACTAAGGCAAAAACAGCATGATAGATCGGCCTATGTGGAGGACAGCTACTCAACCCATGGTAGCCAAGAAGCAGAGAGCAAAGACGGGAACCAAGGAGGGAGACATACCTTTCTAGGTCGTGACTTCAGGGACCTCTTCAAACCAGGCCCCAAGTAATAACAGCATATTTAGTTACTGTATGTATTAATGATTGAATCACCTGATAAACATAGCACCCCCATGACCTCATTACCTTTTACACACATGAGAATTGTGGGAGACATTTTAGTTCAAAACCATAATAGTTTAACATGTAAAAAACTAGGACACCTCTTCTTTGTCCCCTCAACAAATAAAAAAGATGAACCAACTGAAAAATTAGCAAGCCGTTTTAGAGTATTAAAGGAAATGACATCATAGGGCAAATCACTGCTTCCCTCCAAATTGGAGAGACTGACGGACAAGAGAGGAGAGTCTCAACTTGCTAGAGCAGAAACTTGTAAGCCAAAACTTGTAAGCCATGAGAATCAGTGTTGGGATGGGGAAAGAGTAACTACAGTGGGTATATTGCTGGAGATTCTTTGTGGAAAAGTATGAGAAATTAAGTCTGGGAGATCCCAATTATTGGGGGACGCTGTACTTTGTGAGTTTAATCTTTCAGAGCTGTAAAACTTGTCACAGTGAATATCCCTTCCTGCTGCTGAAAGAAGGTGGAGAGAAAGGGACTGTTTTGAAATATATCAAAGGATTGTGTTCTCTTCATCAAGGGCTGCCCAATTCTTTGTTAGGAATACCAAGGACTGGGAGAGATGCTCCTGGGACTCACCATCTCTTAACAATACTAAGTAGATCATCTGACTTTGAGGGGTCTTAAATCTTTTCTCATTTCATGGAAAGTATTTAGGTTAAAAAACCTTCTGTACTTTATAAATCAGCTCTGAAGCTTACTGTAGCTGATCTGTGTTGAATAAGTGCATATTATTCATTAGCACTCAAAGTATCTTTGTTAGTGGGTCAATTCATCTGACTTTTTTGTTATTTCTATTCTACCACATAAGGGTATTTTAAAAAATATACTCTGGTGGTTGATTTTACCTGACAACTTTAATGGGCTATGTGTTACCCAGACTTAGTCAAACATTCTGTGTTTCTATGAGGTGTTTTTAGGTGGGACTGTCATTTAAACCAGTAGACTGGGTAAAGCAGACTATATTATGCAATGTGAGTGTGCCTCTTTCATTAGGTTGAGGGCCTGAATAGAACAAGAGGGTTGACTTTCCCTGAAGCAAGCAAGAACTTCTTTCTGACTGCTTTTGAGTAGAATATTCATTCTTACTACAAACTTGAACCGAAGCATCACCTGTTCTATTTCGCAGGCTTTCAGAGATGAACTACAACTAAGCCATGAGCTTTTTTTATCTTAAATTGGGCAACTCCTCCTGTAGATGTTGGAATTTGCTTATTTCCATAGTTGCATGACTGAATAACCTATAATAAATATCTTTTTACACATACACACACATATGTACATAACATTGTACTGTTTCAATGGAGAACCCTAGAGTTAGTTCCTATAAAATGAAATAAATAAAACATGACATAAAAATGTATACTTTTTAAATATTACTAATTTAAACAGATATGAATTACTCTGTCAAATTACAAATTCAAAGTGCACAGGTGTTTTCTCTTTCTTTTTGTTCTTACTTTAATATGGACCATTGAAAATAGTTTATAGATAGAAAAGTCAATAGTGTAAATTCTGAGTAGCACTGTTGTACTATTTCAACAGGTCACTAGTCAATACATATACACAGATATTGAATAATCTATATTGAATAATTGAATAATCTGCCTGGAACTCATGGTGATCCCCTGCCTCAGCCTCCCTAGTGTTAGGATTATAGGCATGTGCCACCACTCCTGGCTTTGAATATATTTTGTCTTGAGCTTTCAAAATTATATTAGACACAGTGGCTGAAAATGAGAAAAACAAAAAATAATTCTTTTAAGAAAAGTTACTGATAAATAATATTTAGGCAAATATGTAAGACTATACATATGGAAGTGACAAGAGGAGAGGCTTTATATTTGGAAAAGTTAGGAATCATTACGGTTTGAAAGTTTGGTGTCTTGCCCTTTTACTCTGTAGCCTTTAAGGCAGGGTTCACTTCCAGTGAAGAGATTAAACTTGGGTCAGACTGCCCAGTGTTTCCTATGCATTTTAAGACTACAACTCAATCCTCCTCTCTATGATTCCATGGGTACCCAGCAGAAAGAGGCAAGTGCCTTGAACATCAGGTTAAAACTTGATGTGTGTGCAGAATATGGAAAGAAAGATAGGTCAGAGTTACCATTATCATGGTCACAGATAAGGACAAGGTATAAAAGGAGAGGTTAAAGCCACAATGCAAGGAACTAGAAACTTAGAAAGATGGAACAAACTGTGGAATAATTATGGGAGGATCTACATGAACTCTCCTTACCCTCAGCAGAGAGATTAAAAGAGTAAAACTATGCCTTTCCTATTCTGTTCTTCTTCCTCTTTTTTTCTTTCTTACTCTCAAACACTCATGCCTAGTTTCATGCGTTATAGGTGATAAATTAGTTCAATTTCCACTTCCTGACCTCTATTATTGCAATGCTTTTAATTATTGTGGTGAACTAGTAAAAAATTTCTGTTAGTACTTACTGTGCTCTAATCCAAAATAGTTGTTGGGGGGTGGATGTGGGAGATGGGTCGTAAACTTGCCACAAAAGCATAGTATATATTCTTTTGGTTTTGTGAAGCAGATACTTTTCTTTAGAGGGAAATGGTCAGCAAGGTCTCCCCAAACCTAAGAATCCAAGGTCTCCCCAGATCCAAAAGTACTTGTCCCCTGGAAGTATTGATAATTACCTCTCCATAAATAAAGATAGTTCAGGTAACAAGAGTTTATTAGAAAGACTATCCTTGTATAAAAGAAGAACATGAAGAACCAAAATACTAAAAGAATATAATATCAATCAATTACATGAGCATTTGTTTTCTGAATATAGTACCTATTATAGTCATGGCACCATGCTAGTCATTGTCACTGAATGATGGATAATCTATCTGGAGAGAGAGAAGAGAAGGATGATGTATGGTGGATTGTGGATTAGAAGCCACATATTGTAGTACAAACATTTTGAATTTTGAAACGAAGGAAAAGGCATCAGTGGTAGGCATTATCTTTGTCATTTTATCATCATTTGGACAAAATATCCAACAGCCACAGTTTAAAGAAGAAGTTTATTTTAGCTCACAATTTCAATCCATGATCAGATGCAGAAAGAGAAGGGGGAGAGCCTAAGACAAAATACACTCTCCCAGATCATGCCCGCAGTGACTCATTTCCTTCCAAGCCCCACCTCTTCACAGCATGGTCACCTACAAAGATCACAAGTGGATGAGTCCACTGATAACTACAGAGTCCTTCTGATTCAATCACCTTTCACACACACAGGAAAATTTGGGGACATATTTTAGGTCTAAGCCATAACAGGTTCATTAAAAAGTAAGAATTATTTTAAGAAGTGAAGTAGAAATTAGCCAAAAATGACAAGTAATATATGGCTAGGAACACACTATCCATAGTAAAAGGAATCTAGTTGGGGTAATCGTATTTTTAACCCCACTCAATCAATATGTTAACCGTTTCCTTAGAAATAGGCTCCAGTGAACTAGAAAATTCATCTCTGTCACAAAAAGCCATCTCATGGTCTCAAAGTACTCATTTTATCACTAAATTTTACTAGTGTGTTCAAAATATCACATCAAATTAAAAATTTTATTCATATGATTTATATTTCAGATTTTTTTCTACTTTTTGGCATCTAAAACGGCAACTTTCTCTTCATACTTCTCTATTTGTTCACAGTCATAGACTAAACCAGTGGCATCTGCTTTCCCGTTCTATTTTACTGCTTTTGTACTGATTAATAAATACAGATAGAAGGAGAAGAATGACTTATTTTCAGTAAGATACTCAGTGTTTATGATCAGTAATCTTATACTTCATGAATCTAGCAGCTTCGTTAGAGCCAGAACAGCCCTCATTTGTTGCTAGTAAACCAATATGGTATTCCATTAGCACCTATATCATTCACAATCTGAATAGTGCAATGGTTATAATTCATAATGTGTATTTAACAAAAAAGAAAAGCATTTGGAAAACTGGCTTGTTTCAATGTTACAGCTGCATGCTCATAACCAATAGGTGTCTAGGGTGGGGCATTTAGCTCAGTGGCTCCTTGCCTGCCTTGTAAGCACAAGGTCCTGAGTTCCATCCCCGATACCAAAACCAAAAAACAAACAACAACAACAAAAATAGAGGTGTCTATCATTATTATGTCAGCAACAAGACACTGGGTTACTCCTGACACCAGGTGGGAAGGATTTTAAGCAATTTGTGTTCTCAGTCAACCTGCTTCCCATACCAGCATATAGTGACTTGTGTAAACATGGAAAATGAGTTTGCATTTTTGTCTTGATGACTGAGGATATGTGACTCAAAGGGGTTATTCTTAGAGTGAAAAGAAAATGGGGTGATTTGATAGACTTACTCGAATCATTTACAAGTTATACAACGTTACAAATTAACGGTGAGTGATGCTTAGAGATGTAAGCTATAGGGAAATGATAGCTACTTTTAGGTTTGGAAGAATTTTTCTGATGTGATAATAAGTGAACTATTCCAAGCCAGAATATATGCATAGGATACCATAAAGGAATTTTGCCACCTAAGATAACTTTATTATTGAATATTAGGGGGCCTTTGAGCTGCAACATTAATTAAATGATCTAGTTACTCAGATTGGCACTAAGGACAAAGATAAGGGAATATTGTAGAAGGTCCCTAAGTTAAAAGAAAATAAACTACTTTGTCCACCCATATTTCATGTTGTTAAAATGAGAATTTGTCATATTTTATTTGGCAACTTTAAAATTTTTCAAACTATTTAAGTTCCTTCTTAGAAGAAAATATATTCTAACTAAATTATGCAAGTATTTTATTTTCTAATTACTTGGATAATTTTAAATTTAGTCCTTATATCCCAAGGGTTGAACATTTCTTTCTTGAAAGATTCATCACCCTCAATCTATGAGATTTACCCTCAATCTTAATGCCCTGGAGCCTAGCATTGCATCATGAATCAGTTCCAGTTTTACACAATCTAGATCAAACCTATGAGCACATGAGGCTTTGGGGGGACATCTAGAACCAAACCATAACATGGTTGTATTCTAATCAGTTAAATGTTAGGAATAATATTGTCTTTATCATCAAAGTACTATATATAGAATCTGAGGTTATGATTGTTATATTTATAATTCACTCCTAAAACTTTAAGTCGTATTTGACTACAGTATTTACTTATAGTTCTCTTTTTTATAAATTTATTAACATTTTTGGTTAAAGAGGGTAAAAATGCATCTATTTCAAATTAGTTTCAACCTACAATATAGCTATGATTAGAAATGGTGTCTCAGTAGACATTGGTGTCAAACATTAGACATTTCTGTTTTACATGATAAGCTAAAATAAATAACTGGTGACTTTTTGGAAACAATACTCTAGCTTGAGGGCCACCCATGGGTCACTTGACACACTGGTTGGAAAGCAGTGCTCCATATAATCGACAAATAATTTTTATTCATGAATAAATAACTGTTGACTTTCAGGCTGTTGGCTATAGTTCATGTTGCAAATTCTTTCTATTTTTTTAGCTTTTTAAGATTTTTCAAAGCATATTACTATTTCTTCCTTCTGTCATAACATATCAATGTCACTTTGAAAAATTTTGATCCATAATGCCACTGTTCCACCTTTTCTTTATAAATATCCATCACTGTTGACATTTAACATTCATGAATGATTGTAGCAGATTTCACTTATGCATGATTGGGCATGATTTTCTGTACTTGGACATGTGTCTGGTTCATTGAGAAAGTATCTTGAATTCTTTATATGAATAGATTAATATGTTAAAACATCATATTAGCTTTCATAGAGTAAAAATAGCATATTTAAAATCTTTCCTTTTTCTTCAGACTACAAAAGTAATTATATTATTTTCAGTCAAATAAAAATTATTATTTTTTATTAATAAATATAATAGATATTCCAAAATAATAATATATAAATTGCATTCAGAGAGTCACAATTAAGAAAATAGAATATTATGTTTTGAGAAAATTAAGTCACACTCTGGCCTGATACTTTATGTAGTTGGATTCTCTGTTCTTTCAGGTTTTTTTCTACAGCAAGTTGAGCCATGGTAGATTAGATAAGATTTCACTGCAGGGTTTTCCACAGATGTAGCTACCAATATAATGTATTGGCTCTGATATTTTTTAGTCTGTTATAATTATAACTAGCTGCAGATCATTTCCACATAAGTTTAAGGTAGAATCTCCCTTAGAGAAAATATTATATTTTACTTTAGATACTAAATTTTCTCTCTATGACTGAAGAAATTACCTGTCAGTTTATGAATATCACCTAATAGCAACATTTTAGTCATATACATGTTAGAGTTTTGCTCCATAGTTTTCCACCTTAAACCACAAATTCATTAATTTTTGATTGAGATGTAACTCTTACTGACATACCATAAAGATAATCAGCATGATTTTCACAACCAGTTGCTGCTGAGAACAAAAGTTCAAGAGAAATATACCTAAGACAAACATATATATCATAGACATGTACAAACATATATTTATACACTCATATATACATGATGTATACCTGTGTACGCATATGACACGTTCATGTGATATATGTTTATGAACACTATATGGATAAATATATTTGCACTGTTCATGATTAACACTGAAAATTTTATTTTACCCATCAGATATCTCATTAATTGCAAGTCATAGCCACGGTGGTTTGAAGCACATAGGAAGGAAAAGAATGGTGAGATGGCTATAGACCCAAGCATGAAGCACAAGTGCAGCCAATCCCGATGGCAGTGTAATCAAAACACAGCTACGAAGAGGGGGGTGGCATGTCCAGTCCCACACAGGTTCATAGCCTTGTCATTAACCTTTGTTGTTGCTGCTGCTGTGGTTGTTGTTGTTGGCATAAGTGCATAGCAACTCCCACTGCACTCACATTTTTCTCCAAGTCTCTCACTTTTAACAACTGCCAATGTTAAGGGCTATGAGTTATAATTCCCCTGAAATAAGCTGCAGCCAAATTCTATACTACATATTATTACATTCTAATTGGCTATTGCTCTCCTGTTTCTAGTTGTTATTTATTGGCATAGTCCCCTGAATGTAAAGCAGGACTTACTACCAGCATATCTAGTCCTTATGGCACTGGCCATGGGGTTCCTATTTGGGTAGGTGAAGTAGAAAATGCATCCATCTTCCCAGAGGACATGGTCCATTTTAGAGAGCAAAGCTGAATGAGCTTAGGGTAGGATAGATTTCTGCCTTCACTTGAAAGCTCTCAGCCAGGCATCTTTGTGCAGGGCACAATTGGCACAGCTGTATGTATCAGCTTTAATGGGATGCTAACTTTTGGCCACATTACTTATGCCATAATAACTTGTAATGGCTTAAACTGACTTAATTTTTCTAGACCCCTGCTGTAATTCTTTATACAACTAGGCTATGTTGTTTTGGAACCTTGCCAAAATCAGGGAGGGCTCATTCCTTCTTATGAATCTCCTTATTAATTAGTTGCTTAGTGTTTTAAAGTAGTTAAAATGACATTTCAGAATGCTAATAAATAGAAATAATTTCAAAGATTTTTTTCAAGTGCCTTTTCAGGAACTTTTCCAAAACAGAGAGATTGGCAAAGAGGTTTGCCAAAGTCAGCCTTAATGGTCACCATGTGGCAACTGCTTCAAAAGGTGAGTTTTTCTGTTCCCTTCTGTTATATTTACAGAGACAGAGATGTTTGACAGTGATGAGATCTAGTTATTAAAGTTTTCCTTTTGAAACACTGAAAAGAAGGACTTTGCTAATCTTTAAAATAAACATTTAAAAGTAGCAGGCACACATTTTAGTAGGAAGATATAAAGCAGAAAATATTGTCATTTTTTTGTCTTACTTTTTCTTAGACAACATGGCTAAAACATCTCCCGGACCAGAACTTGCACAGTAGAGGTGGTTTATTGATTCTATTTCTCTAAAAGAAGGCAGAATCATGACCTGCTTAATGTCCAGAAAGATTCTCACTAAATCCGGTAGCACTGCCAATACTGTTTAAGGCATAAATCACCCTAAAGAATTCGGTGTATGCTGACCTGGTTTCAAATGCTGCCTCTGATTTTTTGTAGAAGGGAGTTGGTTTTTCTGTAGCAGAAAAATCAATCTGTTAAATAATGGTATCTATAAAAATAATGCAACTCATAATTTAATAATTTACAAAAATCTACATAGTGTCAAAAAGCTCTCTCTTTGAGAATGTTTGCAAGTTTAATAAAAAGATAGTTATGAAAGATAGGCCTGAAAGGTGACTTTCTGGTGTTTGCTTGCTTTGTTTTTGTTTTTTAAACTAATGAAAATCTTTGCTGGCTTTGACAGCTCATATAACAGAATTGGAAAATACCAAGGAGATAACTGTGAACACTTGGGAAGGGTGAGATGTTCCTTCTAAAGTGAAACTCCACTGTAGAAATTACAGATTAGCTTATTTATAATTTACTTCACTAAAACCTCTTCTAGAGATTGTGAAGTAGATATTCACAATTAGAAAGAAATTAAATAATCTGTGAACCAGCAATGCAGATTTAGATTATATATCAATCCTCAGAGAGAGTGCTCGTGTAAATCGTGCCACTGGCTTGATCTAAGAATTTATTACCACCCACAAATAGTGCCTTATAGACAGACTTCTTAGAGAAACTCCAGGATGCAAACGCAGCAACTCAGTGACAGAATGTAGACAGCTGGTAACTGTTAAACTTCTCTCTACCTCAGCATTATTTCCAGAACCTGTGTTGACAAATGACTTGTAGATGGCAAATTCTTACCTCAAATGTTACTTACAAATGTTGTTTCAAGTGAAATACAAATTTGAAACCTCACCTGTATTTACTTATGTAGACTTAAAAAATTGAAAATTATGGGATATAATAGTGTGATAACTCAATATATGCATATGAATAAATTTCTCATAATGCTGTTTGTTAACATTTTGAGGTACTAAAATCCAGTTAATAGTTCATATCTGTCACAATAATGAAATATATTAAGATATTGATGCAAAATATTTTTATATAAAGAGAAAATGGTAACATACCTTTTGTATGTATGTACTTTCTGCAGCAATTATTGCCTAATTGTACAATTTAAATCTTACTTAAATCAAATTTATATTTTGCAGTGAATTTCATGATTGCATTAATGATGATTATAATGATGACATCATTAAATCTGGAAGTCAATATTAATTTATTTTCAGAAGACTTAGTGAATTACATTGGCAGGTGAGACAGAATAGTTTGATATTATCTATTTGATTATTTTGAAATCCATGCACATATTGTAAAGCAGTTTATATTTGCTCAATTCTTACTTCAGTTATAATTACTTGATATTGAACTATACTATATTATAGTTTCTTTTCAGTGGAAAATCATGTCATGATTGTCTATGATTATGCTTCTTACATTTTTTCATTCAGAATACTCCTCATGTATAAAGTTTGCATCATGGAATAATAAAATCCAAATATTTTACAAGCCTGGCAGGGGGGAAGTAGAATTCTAATCATTCCTTCTTTTCCCTGCTTCCAGTGGTCCATGGGAAATTAACAATTACTTTATATATTTTTATTTTCATTTATAAAATTCATTTGGATACTTCTAAGTAGTATGCTTACTCTGTTGCATTTTAATTTTTTAAAAATACATTATATGCATATTTTCTTCCATGAAAGATACAGATTTAGTTCTCTAACCAACCCTGTCATAGCATCCAGTGAGTGTGTGGGTACACATGTTTACATGCACATCCATTTATACCTGCATGTACTCCTCCTCCTTCTATGGTTCTCATTGAATTATAGCAATTTTGGTTAAAGCAATATTTTGTTTGTGCTATCAACACACTGCTAATATTATTCCAAAAACTCATGAAATGCATTATGATTATATTTGATTTTTTGAAAAATTTTCTGTTAATTCTGGAGTTAAGAACAGCCTTCTTATCACTTGCTTCACATTATTTGTGTCACTATCAGTATTCAAATCTCTCCAAAGGAAGTATAAATCACTGGTTACCATATTAAAAAATAAAACATAATAATAGACCAGGCATTATTTTCTTGGTTATATCTGTTCTAGGGACCTTTTCATCTTTTTCCTCTGTAGACTAGTGGCTTTTTAGATCTGCTGCATAGTTATAACCCTAGAATGATATTCACTCTCCTTTATTATTACTGCATAACTTTAGTATATTAGATCACATATATATATTTATACATGTATATATTTATACACATATACATAGTACATCACATGGTGTCTTTTCATGAAAAGATGAATAGAAAAAAGTTTAAGACATGTATCCCTGATTTTTGTTAATTTTAACTTTACATATGGTTGAAAATTTAACTTAGTATATCATGCAATTTAAGGTACATATTGGCTCCAAATTTTGAAGACGGTGGTCAACTATCTCATAGCTCTTTATTGTTTAGATATTTAATCCCATATATTTGAATTGGTGGGGACAATTTTTTCTTTACTTTGGTTTTCCTCAAAGTCATCTTTGTATCTTCAATTGTTTGGAAATTTCCTGATGGTACCTTTTATTGTGGACGTGTATGTTTCCTGGTTAATACTCCCGGGCCATCAATAAGACTGTCTAGTCTAGAAAGTAATTCTCAATTATTAACTTTTATGAAGTCTTAAAAACCAATCAACCCTCAGTCTGAAGTTCTTCGTGCCAGGGTCTTGACATCTACCAAGCTGTAGACACTTAACTTTCAGCTCTTCTACAGCTGCTGTTAGGAAGACTTTAAATCTGTTTTTCAGCTTGCAAAACTCGTTCAACATTTCTCATCTGCTGTTGTTTTCTCTCCTGTTTTCTTTTCTTTTTTTTTTTTTTTTGGTATCGGGGATCAAACTCTGGACCTTGCGCTTGCAAGGCAGGCGCTGGAACCACTGGGCTAAATCCCCGGCCCATCTCCTGTTTTCTTTTGATTTATAGTTTTGTCCATTTTTGGTTTGTCCTTTATTGTCATTTCTGTGAGTTTACAAAAGACAGTGGGGGTCAACTGTTACTTTTTTATCAGTTTAAAATATTTTTATATTGGAAAGAATTTTATTATATATTATTAGAAAAAGCCCAGGGAACAAATGTAATACTTTTAGTATTTATATTATATTTTAACATTATTATAAGAATAATGAGCTTAAATCCATTTTATAATGTATCAAAACATTATGATTAATTTTTAAAAATTGAGAAATAGAGCCATGTATTAGGATCCATGTCTTTTCTTTTTTAAAATTCTTATTTGAAGCCCAATTATATAAATGTTAATTATTCAGATGTAGTGCATAACTAGGAAACAAAATATTTTGCAAGTTCAATTAAGTTGAAATAAGAAAACAGAGTTGCTAGAAGGTATTTGGGGTACCTCAGGCTTAGATTCAGTGACTGCAGTGTTCTCAAGAATTTTTCTTTTGTTTGGAAATTTTCATTTTCTTAGGATGCACAGGTTGTCAGCAAATATGGTACTTTTTGTGACCCCTGGAAAGTGGATAGTAGGCAAATAAATACATAGATTTGCAAATGCAAATGAAAATAAACTTTTTTACTTTAAATTTAGAAGCATAACTATGAGCCCTAAAAATCAACATTATACAGAACTTTGGCTTAGATGCATGATAAATGCAAGGTAAGGTGACATCTCAGAAAAACAATTCAGTGTGAGAAACAAGAGCCAGCTCAGTAAATTACAGGCTAGGAAAAAAAACTGCCCAGATCAGGAATTCTGGAAAGTTCCAATTAAGTAATCCAGAGGCATGGTTAGCTTTGACGTCCTTCAGACAAGAGAGGACCAGGAAGGAATTATGATAGCAGGCGTGGTGGAGATGGGAAAAACCTAGGGGAAGTGGACCCTGTGAGATTAGTTCCGGGCAATCTAGTCATTAACAGTGAACTAACTGGAGAGTATGATGATATGATGAAAAATCTTTTGTATACACCTAGTAGGAGATGAATGGGGTAGTAGAAACTCAGCAATGGCGTATAGATATAGAGAAGAACATTAGAGCTTTAGACAGGATAACTTCCGATAATGGTAAACATCAGTAAGACTGATGCCTCTGCAACATGAGACTTGATGGTTAGTATATTTTTTATTCAGATTAGCAATTTTGTAACACTCAGTATATAAGTAGAGAAATGAAGTAACTTAGGGTTTGGGAAAGTCAAGGACAGGCAAATCGAAGGATCTGTCAGTACTTACAAAGCCAAAGTTTATTTCCTGATGTTTTCTGATTTAAGATAGTCTTGATGCATTTTTAATTTATGCTGTTAATTTAGTTCAAATATGATGACGTGTACACTGAATTTTATTAGTAAGTAAAAGTCTTCCTGGATATTTACTTAGTGCTTCTTAGTTCTTGTTCTGCTTTAGGAGTAGCTGGGGGAATCTTTAAAAAATACTGATGCCTAGGCCTTCTTAAATCAGATTCTCTGCAGATGGGGCCTAGGCAGTAATATTTTTAAAAAGTCCCTAGATAGTTCTCATGTGCAGCCAGCCTGAGAACCACTAGAATAAACACATCACTTAGCATTCATTATTGTCCCTTATATTGTGGCTGAAATGATCCTTGGAAACAAAGGTGACCTTGAAAGAGTCTAGAAAAATTGTTCAGTTCTTTAAGTTCAAGTAGGACAAGGTCCAAGTTTGCAAAATTCAGCAGTGAGTGAAACTCTGAAAGCCACTCTGCAAGTTTCAATTACTTTTTATTGTTCTTATGCATGTGTGAAACATACCCAGAAGCGACTTGGATGTGTCTTTTGCAAGTCCACTGAGGAAAAACAATACCTTTTTTTGCAAATTGTTTTTTCCACATACTAAACACCAAAGAGGATAGAAGCTATTATGTTCATATTCTGAACAAAATGAAAAAATGTTCCAACTATACACTTTAAATATCTTGCTAATTGAAGCAAAATTGTAAATTTTCTCTTTCCTATTTTATCTAGAAAACTACCTTGATTACGGACTCTGCGGGCATAACAACAGCCCTCATCCAGAGATGCAGAATTCATGATTTATTCAAATCTGTAATGGTAATTTGTAGTCAGCCTATGAGGAAAATTCAGGTCTATCAGTTATTCCAAGGGTACTGAAAGCCTCCTTTATATCTAGCTGTTCATCTCAGTGACATTCCTGGAGGGCGTCTTTTGATACTTGATTATTATTTGAAGTGGCAGGAGGCAAGCAACTTCAAATGAAGCAGCTCCTTCAGCCAGAACTAATAGTCTTGGGAAGATGTTCTTGTTCCAAATAAACCGAACTCTGTTGATTGTGACCATAGGAAATTGGAGAATATTATAGAAGAATATACATCATGAAAGAAAAGGGAATAAAGAAATAAAATCTAGGAAACAATATAAAGAATTAGTGATATTTACAATCAAGAAGAGTTTTGACAAAAATAGTTTTTCATAAAGAGGAGGCTAAATCTTTCCTTAAACTGAATCAATGTATTCATTCACCTTTCAAAATGTAAAATAGTCATATTACAAAGTAGAAATCTCTTCAAGGTGGAGGAGAGTAAACTGATAAGGTAAATGTACCACTCCTACTTGCAATTTTTATTTATTTCAATATAATCTTTAATTTGATGGTATTATTTTGCTACTAAAACAATCACAACAACAATGAAGTTACAAAACTCACTTTTGGAAAGGGTTTATTTAGAGTTTCCACAGACAACTCTAAAATACTCCAATACACTAACATCATGTAAAAAATGTTATCAGTGACCAGTACCAGCAAACACATTATTAATGTAGACAGCTCATCTCAAATCCTGGCTAACACAGCCTTCTTCTCCTTCTATGATTGTCTTTCCACTCCACTATTCATCCTCCCTTTCTGCTTTTCTCCTGTGGCATTAACATTGAAGTATTTTAACATCTCTGGTATGACTTGGAACCACAAAGCACTCTTCTGTTTTCATGCCCAACATACGAGGCAAGTTTAAAGAATTCCTTCTTGTCTTTATTTGAGCTCTTTGGAATCCTTGCACCACTTCACCTGGTTTATGCCTATTGAAAAATATTAAATAGATCATGAAAACAAAGAAATGAGACTCGGGGTTGAAGGCGACACTTCTAATGTTCTTATTGACAAACTTCAGTCACTTAGAAAAACAGCTGTAGTAAAGTTACTTTTTGGTACTTCTTTTGGGTAACTATGAAATCAGGATTTGCAATATATGTGTAGAAAATCTGTAGTTTAAATGGAAGATAACCATGTGATAAATCTTACATGCAAAGTAAAATTATTACGTGAGAAATCACACAGCTGTGATTCATTTTCTTAGTTGAATCTGAATGTGCATCTGCATTAGTTTCCTCACAAAAACCTTTACCATTCGGAATGGGGACTTAGAAGGAGTTGGGAAGGGAGTGATAGATAGGTAGAAGGAAAAGGAAAGATTAGAAGTGAGGCCAGAGGACACAGGAAGATCATGCAAACTCTAGGGAACTGTTGAAGACAAGAGGAAAAGACAGAATGAAAGAGCAAAGACAAGAACAGAACAACTTATCAGCAATAGGGAAGCTAGAATCTGTATTCACTTTCCTTTGAAGCTATTGACAATCAAGAGAAGGAAAAAAGAAGAAAAGAAAAAGAAAGAAGAAATCCAAATTAGGGCAGGAACAGTAACAAAAATGGAGATGAAGAACAATGTGGGAGAGGGAGAGAGTAAGAGAATGAGAGAAAGAGAGAAAGAAAAGAAAACAGAAAAAGAAGAAGAAAAAAATTTGAAAAAGTAGAAAAAATATTAAAAATTAAAAATTAAAAATGAGAGAATAAGTAATTTTGAAAATAACAAATAAAAAATAAAAAGGAAGGGCGTCCTTCAGGGTATGTCTCTGCTGTCACAATAGACAATGTGGGCCGCAGTATGCAGGTCTAAGTCAGTTAGTCTCAGCAAGCCAGCGGCAGACCCTTGAGATTCAGGCTGATTTCTGGCTGCAAGTCCCAAGTTGAGCTCCCTGTCCTCCTGCAGGGTTGAACTCTGCAAGGTTCTACTGCAGGTTCCAGCTGCCCTTTCCCTGAAGATAGTCTAGGTTCCTATGGGAGGTGATGATCCCTCCAACTTACCAACTATGGTGGTCTGCAATTTTCATCAAGGAGCCTGAGATAGGCCCGCTTTCTGTTGTTCACATCTGCTCTATCTTCTGGAGCTCAGGACAATAGCCTTTATGACCGCTTGTGCCTCTGGTGTGTGGTTCCAGGTACAGGCACAACCAGGAGGCCAGAGGTGGGGGGGTGGCTAGGGTGGTGCTGCAGGTGACCACGCAGGTCTACTCGTCACTGGTGTGCCCCTGGCTGGGAAGCCCATAACAGGGTGGTGTAGCTCAGATGGCTCCAAGCAGTTCCTAGCTAGTTCAGTATTAAGATCTTCTGTAAGTACAGATTGGACACCAAAATTAGAATACTTTAAAATATTAAAAATATAGTTTAAATTTAGTTATAATTTGAAACTTACAGGAAAACCATCTTTGCTTCACACATTCTAGATTCAAGGCTGAGAGGACTATAACAAAAGAGAGACAAATAGAAGAAAGCAGATAAATAGGAGCCTTCATTTAAAAAAAAAAACCAAAGAACATTTATACTTCTCATTTTGATCAAGAGTGGACAGTTGAACAGGAATATGATTAGACCAGAAGTGTTATTTAAGAGCAATAAACTAGAGAAGGCTTCTTCTCTCTCTAGTTCATCTCCTTCAGGTATATGGAGGACACCCTTCACATGATGTCTTACATACACTAAGGGAGAAGGTCACTCTGACTTTCCCCTTTCTGCTATTTTCTTATACACCGAGCTTCCCCATTTTGATGTAGCGTGTGCTAAACTGCATCATTCCACATCACTCTACACAGAAGTTCATTTTCAAACACTAATGGGCTTTATGTGAAACAACTGTCCAGTTACAATAGCTGCAAATATTTTAAAATCATAATGCATTTGTGTATCTATGAAGTTTCCTAGTATTTGGCAGTCTGCTTTGTAAAGAATGTACATTCTATGAACTATCTTAACTGATTAAAGAGTGAGGTGTTTGAAGAAGACAGTGGTAGTAGCCTGTTTTGATTTGTAGTTATTGTATTTATTCCGGGCTCTGGTCAAATGTTCCCTGAAATAGATGTTTCAGAATATGAAAAATAGTAAAAGACACTAAAAAAATGAGCATTTGGAGTCACCGACAGATTATTTCAAAGTTTGATGAGAAATTCACATAGTCAACATTCAAAGATTAAGCAAAATAAAAAAGTATATAAAAATGGAACCTTCTATATTATACTTAGGTATATTGGCAGCTGCCTTTCAGAGCAATGGTGGTAACCTAAGATTAACTATCCACATTTTGATCTGAATATTTTTTTTACTTATATACAAGTCCTTTGACTTGTGTATAGAAGGACAAAAGAAAAGTTATTTTCCCCACTCAAGTTAATATCCTGTCATATTTTCAAGAAAGAAAATCAAAGGACAACAAATATGTTATAGAAAAGAATGGAATAAAAATGACCATTTGTTTTCCAGAGAATGAAAGAGAAGGAGATTAAAATCTTATTTAGAAAATAGTTTGTTCAAAATGTCTTATAGTGCTAAAGAGATTGTGCTGAAGAAGACATTCAAGTGTGCAGGGCAGAAGCAATTAATTATATTCTAAAGTAAATCGCACAAGCCATGCAAATGCCGGAGTGATGTCAAAGACCCTGGTGCACTGTTGCTCCACCCCCACCCAAACTTGAGATTTGGTGACAGAGGGAGTTCAAAAGCTTGGGACTTTGCTGATGTGAGGTTGTCCATACTCAGTCTGCTTAGCTAAGGTTTCTATAGCCTTTGAAAAATACACTATATGACTTTGTGATAAGAAGATTTTATTTTCTAAACACATGTGATTCTTTTCTCCCAAAAAATCCTTAATTAAGAAATAAACAAAATCATCTAGGATCATGATAATATAAGACTCTAATGAAAAGGAATAGTGCCCCACATAGAAAAATATGTAAAAGCCTCAAAAATATCAGCACTTCCTTAAAAAAAAATGTCCCAGTAAAGTTGTGGTTCTAAATGGAAATTTGCTTAACTACTAGTTGTCACCCCTCCTGATGACTAGCCAGGCCACAAAAGCTTCCCCTTGTCTGACCTTAGCAAAGATAATTATTTTCTCATTTTTGCTTTAGTTTGGAACTCTTAGCTGGTCACAGGGATAGTTATAGGTTTTTTTATTCAGAATTGCCTTTTATTAAATTAATAATCCACTTGCATTATAAGCAGTAGTTTTTCTTTTATTATTCTGTATTTTTTTCATTTTTTACTTTTTATTAGTACATGTATGCAGAATATAACGATTGCATTCCTTGAAGAAAGATGGTACACATACATATCTGTCTCAATTCTTTTTTCATCTCCTCTCCTCCCTCCTCCCTCCATATTTTCACCCCATTTGAGAAAGATCTATCTTGCTACTTCCTATTATCTATCTTTTATTTTGTACTGTATTAATATTTTAGGTTTTTCATATGAGAAATCAGGCGATATTTAAGCTCATGTGTCTGATTTATTTCACTTAACATTATTGTCTCAAGTTGCATCCATTTTCCTACAAATGACTCGACTTTATCCTTATTTATGGTATAGTAGTACTTCATTGTATATAAATACCAGTTTTTCTTTAACCATTCATCTGTCGTTGGATATAGGATGCTTCCAAGACTTCATTATTATGATTTGTGCTGTCATAAACATAGATATGTATGTATTACTGTACTATAATGTCTTTAACTCTTTTGTAAAGATACTTCCTAGGGGAGCAATTGGGTCAAATTAAATTTCTGGTGCTAGGAACATTGGCTATTCACATGCAAAAGATTGAATCTAGTCTGATAAACAATATTTCTCTATGTACAAAACAAAAATAAAAATGAATCAAAGATTTAATGTTAAAACAGAAACATTTTATCTGCTGGAAGTTAAAATAGGTGAAATTCTTGAAAACATAGGTATAAGCAAAGACTTGGTGAACAGAATACTTATTGGACAAGAACTAGTACCAAGAATCAACAAATTTCATCATAACAAATTAAAAAGCCTCTGCATAACAAAAGAAACAATCAACAAAGTGAAGAGACAACTTACAGAATGGGAAAAAAGAACTGAAAAATAATAACCCTTTAAAAAATATCAAAAAAATATAAAATCAAAAATGGGTGTGTGAAATGAATAGGAATTTCTTAGTAGAAGTGCAAATGGCCAATAAATACATGAAAAATCTTCAGCATCACTGACCATTAGAGAAAAGCAAATTAAAACAACACTGAGATTCCATCTTGCTCCACAATAAATAGTTATCATCAAATAACAATATATGCTGGTGAGGCTGTGGGGAAAAATGAGGCCTCTTATATTGTTGCTGGGAATGTAAACCAGTTTGTTGTTGTTGTTGTTGTTGTTGTTTGTTCGTTCGTTTGTTTTGTTAGTGTTCCAGGACAAATATAAAGATGGAGGCAAAGTGTTACACATTTTTCATCTTTAGAATCTTATGTTGTAAGTAGAAAACAATTGCATTTCATACTGGAATTATTTTGAACAGACTTGCATTATATAAGCTATCTAGTTGATTTATATTAAACAGCGAGAAATTAGCATTGCCTGGCATTTTCCTAATATTTCTCTAAGCAAGTGAGAAATATACTGATACTAAACTAGATTCAAAAAATTAAATTTGTCCAAGATCACCTAGTATTCTTCCTATAAAAGTGACATTGTGGCTCTTATGGTAACCTCTTAAGAGAAATAACAACAGGTAGGAAATCAAGCAAAGCCTTAAATGTGCACACACATTTACTCACTGACAATTTAAAATACTTTACTATCATTGGGACAGAAACTTGGTCCCTAGTAAAATTACTTTCAAAAGCCTATTTCTATCCAAATTGCAAACATTTATTTTATTCAAATTTGGAAGAGCCATGTCCTTCAGTAAATATCAGAAGCAGTAAAGCTGTAAACTAAATCACTAGGTGTCAAGCTAGGCACTAAAAGAGGAAAAAAATTGTAGATGCTGACTCATTTAAAAACCAACAGCACCAAAGGATTTGAGGACATGCTACAGGGAATAATTTTGCTTTGCATTAGAAAAAAGGATAGATATTTATGTATCCTAATTTTTTGAATTTCTGTCATGGAAATGGCACTTTGAATATGGAGTACTGCTTTCTTGGGAGTAAGAATATTGCTACATTTGCTGACCTATAGGAAATTTTCAAAATATGAAAAGCCTAGGGGGAATTTAGTTCCAGGTGACAGCAAGGATTTCTACTTAGCACTTCTTTCAAATGACTGTCACTCCAGGTGAAGAGCCACAGCTACCAGCAGGGAACCAGAGGGGAGCTTCAGTATAGACAGAATTTGCTAGTGTTCTTTGTTGGCTGCCTTCTGACTTTCCAATGTACAATTGCAGTTCACAGATTTAGATAACTTGAAAGATGGCTATCAAATAATTTTTGGTGTTGCTTTAGCAAGATGTAATTTTAAGTTGTCTTTGTCCCAATGACATTGTTTACCATATGTTTTAAAGGCAATATAGATTTATACTGAGCTAGTTTCTCTCAAGTAGTTTGCAACTGAGTCATTCTTTCTTAATAGCCTTGAAAATATTTTTAATAGTGTTAAATTTATCCAAAATAAGATTGAGCATTTTAACACATATATTCACAATACTGTGTAACAATCAGCTCTATTTCTCCATTTTCAATATTATGTTATCACCCCATAAAAATATTCATTAAGTAATCACTTTCTACTATACTCACGTGCCGTTGTAATCCCTAATCTACTTTTGGTATATATGGGTTTATTTATGCTATGTATATCATATTTTTAATGTTTTTTTCATTAAGTTCATTGGTACATTTTAGGTATAAAATACAGTTACATTCATCATTAGGATCTTGTAGCTTTACATGATGTATCTTGGTTCTTTTTTTCCCCTTCCCCTGCCCTCCCTTCACCCCCTCCACCCTCCCCTATTTGCAAAGACTTTGTTTCCATTCTTTTTTCTTTTCTCATATTTTTTCTTTTCCCTTCTTTCCTTTCCTCTACCCCTCCCACTTCCTCTACTCCTTTAGACCTTTTCTTCCTATTACACAATATCAATTATACATTGTTTTAATTACAATATCAAAATGTAGAAGACATTACCACAGGTTTTACAGAATTTAAAAGGAAATAGGAAACATACTACAAAATCTTTTTTGAAATAAATTGGACAACTTCTAAGAAGTATCTTGGAAGTCAAATTAATGAAACTGACTCTGGAGGGAATATAAAACTTGAATAGCACCTATTAAAGAAAATATATTCCTATCTTGAAAACCTACCTATATGACAAAAACAGGCTCATACACATTTTAACTGATGAATTATATCAAACATTTAAAGTGGAAAAAAGAAGGAATACTTCTCCCCTCATTTTAGGAAATCAATATTGTGCTAATACTAAAACTGGATAAAATTAATAGAAGAAAATAGCATAAACATAGATAAAAATTTATTTAACAAAACAAACTATTAGAAGTCAGGCCGGGTATTTAGCTCAGTGGTGTCACCACCTGCTGCACAAGTGCAAGGACCTGAATTCTATCCCCGGTACCAAAAAAAAAGAAGTCAGAAGTGGCAGTATGGAGAAAGTGGTTTTATTATAGGGATTGCAGTGTTGGTTCAAACATTGGAAGGTCCACCCTCTAAGTCATCATTTTAACAGAGGAAAGGAAAAAGCCATATGATCCTGTCATTAGTTGCAGAAAAAGTATTGGATTAAATTCTACAGCTGTTCATGGTAAAAGCTATCAGGAGACTAGAAGTAGAACAGAATCTTCTCAACAGATAAGCCATGTACTCCATACTTCCAGCAAAAATGCCTTATATGAATGGAAACAATACAATGCTTTCTCCCTAAGGTGGGGAACAAGGGCAGATATGCCTACCCTTCATCTGTCCATTAAGCTTTGAAACATAGGCCCAAACCAAAATAGTCTGTAAAAAGAATAATAAAAAGAAACAATTAGCATAGGATTGGCAAGGTAGAAGTAAAATCTTTATATGTAGATGAAATGATCATCTACAGAGAAAATACTAAGAAATCTCTAGGAGCCCCTAGAACTTGAATCTGAATTTAGCAGGATTAGAAAACACAAAGTTTATGTAAAAATTCAGGTCTATGTATAATTGCTATAAATGAAGAATTGGATATTGAAATTTGAAAGTTATGTAGGAGTACAAAGGACCTAGAAAAATAAAAAGAAAAAAAAAACAGTGTTAGAAGACATTTATTACCTAATTTAAAAACTTCCTCTAAAGCTACACTGCTCAAGGCAGGGTTGGCATAAGGAAAGATATATAGATAATTGGAATAAAACAGGGAATCTAGAAATAGAACCACACATATATGGCCCACTAACTTTTGAAAAATTATTTAACATTAACATTTCATAGAAATAAACTCAGCTCAGGAGCAAAGGAAAAGATAGTGTTTTCCGCAAATGGTACTAGAACACCAGTTATCTGCCGGTAAAAGAAAGTTAACCTCAACCCTTTTTCCATACATAAAAATAACTTGAAAGTATCTATGAACCTAAATATGAAAGACTAAAAGTATAAAACCATAAGAAGAAATTATAAGGGAAAATGTTCATGAATTTAGGGTAAGCAGGAATTTCCTAAGACACAAAAATCATGATGAATAAAAGAAAAATTTGATAAATGAGATTCCATCAAAATTTAGAAATTTAAATGACATTGTTAAGAAAATGAAAAGTAGTCCTTAAACAGACTATATTTATAATACATATAACCTATGTCCAGAATATATAAAGAACTCTTAGAGCTCATTAATAGACAACCAAATTAAAAAGTAGACACAAGAAGAGGATAAATAGCCAGTACAGCACAAGGAAAGGTGTGTAATACTGGAATCAGAAAAATACTAATCAGTACAATAACAAGATCATATTACACACTCAGGGAGATGAAGTTAAAAGGTTATTTTTGTTGTTGTTTTGTATTAAATTCTTTTATTGGTACATTGTAGGTATACAACACAATTACATTTCTCATTGGGAACTTGTACCTTTACATAATGCATCTTGGTTCTTATTTTAACCCCATTCCTAGCCCTCCCTTCACCCCCTCCACCCTTCCCTGTTTACAAAGTCTTTATTTCCATTTTTTCCATTTCTCATCATTTGTCCTTTCCCTTCTTTCTTTTCCCCTGCCCCTCCCACTACTCCTACCCCTTTGGACCTTTTCTTCCTATTTTACATTATCAATTATTCATTCTAATCATTGGTACCTTTTTAGGTATACAATATAATGACATTCATCATTGGAAATTTGCACCTTTACATAGTCTGTCTTGGTTCTTAGTTTTCACCCTTGCCTAACCCTCCCTTCAACCCCTCTAGTCCTCCCTATTTACAAAGATTTTGTTCCTATATCTCCATTTTCTCATATTAATCCCATTCCCTTCTATCCCTTCCCCTAGCCCTCCCACTTCCTTCCCCTTTGCCCCTTTTCTTCCTATTTCACATTACCTATTATACATTTAGTCGTTATTTACACTTTCAGTTTCTCACACCAGAGAAACTATTCAGTATTTATATATGTGTGTCCTATTTATTTCACTTAAGAGTATTGCCTCAATGTGCATCCACTTAGCTATAAATGTCTCTAATTTCTCATTCTTTATGGCTGAGTAGTACTCCATTTTATTTTTAAAAATCACATTTTCTTTAACCCTTCTCCAGTTGATGGTCATTTGGGCTGTTTACAAGTTTTAGCTATTACAAACTGCACAGCTATGAACATGGGTGCACATATATCACTGTGGTATGATTCTTTTAATTCTTTGGGGAAGATCCCCAGCATTGGAATAGCGGGGTCAAATGGGACTTCCAGTCCTAGTTCTTTGAGGTATCTCCATACTGATTTCCACAATGCTTGCACCAGTCTACACTCCCACCAGCAGGGGAGCAGGGTTCCTCTTTCCCCACAACCCAACCGGCATTTGTTGTTGGTTGATTTCATGATAGCAGCCATTCTTTCTGGAGTGAAGTGGAATCTCAGCATTGTTTTCATTTTCATCTCTCGAATGACCAGTGATGTTGAACATTTTTTCATGTATTTATTTGCTATTTTTACTTCTTTGTCTGAGAAATGTCTGTTCATTTCAGATGCCCATTTTCAGATTGGGCCTTTAAATTTGGGAAGTCTGATCTTTTTAAGTTCTTTATAGATTCGAGATAGTAGACCTTTGTCTGAGGAAGAGCAGGTGAGGAGTTTTTCCCACATTGTGGGTTGTCTCTTCACACTGCTGGTGGTTTCTCTTGCTGTGCAGAAGCCTTTTAATAAGAAGAGATCCCACTTGTTGATTGTTTGTGCTAGTTCACGGGCAACTGAGGTTTAGTTCATAAAATGTTTTCCTACACTGATGTCTTCAGGGGTTCTACCTAACCTCTGTTCCAACTGGTTCAGAGTTTCTATTTTAATATTTAGATCATTAATTCATTTTGATTTTAGTTTAGTGCATGGTGAGAGATGCAGGTCTAGTTTTAATCTTTGGCAAGTTGAAGCCCAATTTTTCCAGCACCATTTATTAAAGAGGCTATCTTTCCTCCAGGGAGGTTGTTTGGCTCCTTTGTTGAAGATGAGATGGCTGAGTGTGTCTGGTGTTGTTTCTGCATCTTCTAATCTCTTCCACTGGTCCTCAAGTCTATTTCTTTGCCAGTATCATGCTGTTTTTATCACAGTAGCTTTGTAGTAGAGCTGCAGGTTGGGGATTGTGATACCCCCTGCCATGTCTCTGTTACCTAGAATTGCTTTTGCTATTCTGGGTCTCTTCTTGTTCCAAATGAATTTTTTGGTTCTTTGCTCAAGGTCTATGAAGTATGCTTTTGGTATCGCAAATGAAATTGCATTAAATCTATATAGCAGTTTTGGAAGTATGGCCATTTTCACTATATTAATCCTTCCTACCCAGGAGCAGGGGATGTCTGTCCATTTTCTGATATCATCTTCAATCTCTCTTTTCAGAGAGCCATAGTTTTCAGAGAAGAGATCTTTGATTTCTTTCATTAGGATGATTCCTAGATATTTCAGTTTTTTGAATGCTACTGTGAAAGGAAGTATTTGCCCTATTTCTCTCTCAGTGAGTCTGTCATTGGTATAGAGGAAAGCTATTGATTTTTGTGTGTTGACCTTGTAACCAGCTACTTGACTGAATTTGGTTATTAAGTCTAGAAGACTTTTGGTGGAGTTCTTGGGGTCTTCTGTATAGAGTGTCATGTCATCTGCAAATAATGACAATTTGACTTCTTCATTACCTATCTTTATTCTTTTTATTTCTTTCTCTTGTCTAATTGCTATGGCTAATGTTTCCAGAACTATATTGAACAAGAGTGGTGATAGTGGACATTCTTGTCTTGTTTCTGATTTTAGTGTGAAGGATTTCAGTTTTTGACTACGTAGTATGATATTGGCTGTTGGTTTTTCATAGATAGCTTTTATCCGTTTGAGGTAGAGACCATCTATTCCAATTTTCTGTAGGGTTTTTATCATAAATGCATGTTGGATTTTGTCAAATGCTTTTTCTGCATCTATGGAGATAATCATATGGTTTTTGTCTTTGGCTCTATTGATATAGTGTATTACATTGATTGACTTGCATATATTGAGCCATCCCTGCATCCCTGGGATGAATCCCACTTGATCAGGGTGTATGATCTTCTTGATGATCTTCTGCATTCTGTTTGCCATTATCTTATTAAGAATTTTTGCATCTATGTTCATTAGTGAGATTGACCTATAGTTCTCTTTTTCAGTTGGGTCTTTCACTGCTTTGGGGATCAAGGTGATGCTTGCTTCCAGAAATGAATTTGGGAGCATTGCTTGCCTTTCAATTTCATTGAAGAGT
This sequence comes from Heterocephalus glaber, assembly GCF_053883595.1. Classification (NCBI taxonomy): domain Eukaryota; kingdom Metazoa; phylum Chordata; class Mammalia; order Rodentia; family Bathyergidae; genus Heterocephalus; species Heterocephalus glaber. Next base: position 9,235,495 of record NW_028258406.1, on the reverse strand, counting down.
TTAAACAGTAGTGGCAGCAGTTCCTCTCTAAATGTCTTGTAGAATTCAGCAGTGAAGCCATCAGGGCCTGGGCTTTTCTTAGTTGATAAATTTTAAATTACATTTTCAATTTCATTGGTTGATATTGGGTTATTCAGAATTTTTAGGTCTTCTTCGTTCAACTTTGATAATTCATATGTATCTAGAAATCTGTCCATTTCTTCTGTGTTGTCCATCTTATTGACATATAGGTTCTGGAAGTAGGTATTGATGATCCTCTGGATTTCTGCTGGGTCTGTTGTCATTTCACCCTTTTCATTCCTAATTGCATGGATTTGGGCCTTTTCTTTCCTTTTTCTGACAAGGTTGGCTAAAGGTTTGTCAATTTTTTTGATTCTTTTGAAGAACCAACTCTTGGCTTCATTGATTTTTTTGTATCATTCTCTTAGTCTCCATTGCATTGATTTCTCCTCTGATCTTTATAATTTCCTCCCTTGTATGAGCTTTGGGGTTGTCCTGCTCTTCTCTTTCTAGAAGCTTGAGGTTCAGCATATGGTTGTTTAATTGGGCTCATTCTATTTTCCTAATATGCATATTCACTGCTATGAATTTCCCTTGTAAGACTACTTTCATTGTGTCCCATAGATTCTGATATATTGTATTGTCATTGTCATTTAATTGAAGGAACTGTCTGATTTCTTCTTTAATTTCCTCTGTGACCCATTTGTTATTCAGAAGTTTGTTGTTCAATTTCCACATGTTTATGAAATTTTTTGAGTTTCTTTTGCTATGGATCTCCAATTTCATTGCACTATGGTCTGATAATATACAGGGCATAACTTCAATTCCTTTGCACTTACTTAAACATGTTCTATGTGTGAGTATGTGGTCTATTTTGGAGAATGACCCATGTGCAGCTGAGAAGAATGTGTATTCTGATTTTGTGGGGTGGAAGACTCTGTAAACATCTGTTAAGTTCATTTGTTCAAGAATTCGATTGAGTTCTAGTATTTCATTACTTATTTTTAGTCTAGTTGATCTATCTATTTGTGACAGTGGGGTGTTGAGGTCCCCCGCTACAATTGTATTAGTGCATATATGACTTTTCATGTCCGTTAGTATTTGTTTTATATAGTTGGGGATACTAGTGTTTGTTGCATAGATATTTATGATTGTCATCTCTTCCTCTTGGATTCTTCCCTTTACAAGGATGTAGTGTCCTTCTTCATCTCTCTTAATCAGTGTTGGCTTGAAATCTACTTGATCTGCCAAGAGGATAGCTACTCCTGCTTTTTTTCAGGTTCCTTTCGCATGGAGTATTGTTTTCCACCCTTTAACTTTCAGTCTATGAGTTTCCTTTTGAATTAAGTGTGTTTCTTGTATGTAGCATATTGTTGGATTTTGCTTCTTGACCCATTCTGCCAATCTATTTCTTTCATTTGATGAATTGAGACCATTAACCTTGATGAGTATAACTGAGACGTATTGACTTGTCATTGCCATGACTTTTTCTTTTTGTCGGGGTCTCGCCCTTAACATTTAATTTCTTGTCATGCCAGATGGGTTCATTCTGCTTTGCTTCCTGGGGTTGTGATCCTCAATGTCTGTTCCTAGGCTATTGTGTAAAATTATTGGAGTGCTGGTTTGGTATTCACAAAGTTCCTAAGGTGCTCTTTGTCATGAAAGTATCTTATTTCTCCATTCAGTTTGAAAGATAGTTTTGCAGCCTACATCAATCTGGGTTGGAGGCTGTTTTCTTTCAGGGCTTGGAATATGTCACTCCAAGCTCTTCTGGCCTTGAGGGTTTGTGTTGAGAAGTCTGCTGTGATTCTGATGGGCTTTCCTTTGTATGGGATTTGTTTCTTTTCTCTGACTGCTTGGAGAACTTTGTTCTTCTGTTGTGTTTCTGGAATGTTAACAATTATATGCCTATGTGTAGTTTTTTTTTGATCAAGGCTATTTGGAGTCCTATATGCCTCACTTATCTGTGTGTCAAGTTCTTTTCGCCTGCTTGGGAAGTTTTCTGCCATTATTTCTGTGAAGAGATTTTTTATGTCATCTCCACTCTCTCCTGTTTCTTCATTGAACCCAATCAGTCTTATGTTATTCTTCTTTGCATCATCTAGCAGCTGCTGGATTGATTTCTCATGTTCCCTTATAATTTTGAAGCAATTTTTCTTTTCCTGGTCACTACTTGCAATCTTATCTTCTATATCTGAAATTCTGTCCTCACATTGACTCATTCTGCTGTGTAGACTTTCAGTGGAGATTTTCATGTCCTGGAAATCTATTTGCATCTGTTTTATGGATTCCATTTGTTTCTTATGTTGGGATTCCATCATATTCCTGAGCTCCTCTCTAGATTTATTGACCACGTCTTGAACTAGGGGCACAATTTCTCCTGTTATCTGAGAAATCATTTCTGATTTCATTTTTTCCAGACCCCCTTTTGTTGCCAGTTCAGTGGGTTCAGGTGGTTGAGTATCAGAGTGTTCCATCTCATTTCCCTTTGGGGTTGCTGTAGGTGATCTGGAAGTCTGGTTTTGAGACTTCTTTACCTGTTTTCTCATTTCAACTGGGGCAGGGGGCTGTTAGCTTCTGCACAGATTACCTCCTCTGAGCTGGGTGAGGTGGGCCAGGGGCCGTGAGCAGCAGTAGGGATGGTGACCCAAAAGCCCTTTCCTGTGGGCTGGGAGCAGCGGGAGGGACGGTGCCCGGGAAGCCCCTTCCTCTGGACCAGGAGCAGTGGGATGGCAGCTCAGAAGACACTCCCTCTGGGCCAGGAGCCGTGGGAGGGATGGTGGCCTGGAAGCTCCTTTCTCTGGGCCAGGAGCAGTGGGACAGAAGGTGGCCCAAAAGCCCTTTCCTCTGGGCTGGGAGCAGCGGGAGGGATGGTGACTGGGAAGCCCCGTCCTCTGGACCAGGAGCAGTGGAATGATGGCCCAGAAACCCCTACCTCTGGGCCAGGAGCAGCGGGACTCAGTACCTTGGTCTGGTGGTCTGCTGTCCTCTGTGTCTTTGTTGTGTGGAACCAGGTGGCTGCCTGTCTGCAGCAGCGGGGTGATTCTGTGTCTTCTGCCTGACTCAGGACCTTGGTAGGGCATGCACAGACCTTCCTGTGTGCAGAGGGCTGATTCTGTGTATTCTGCATGACTGGGGACCTCAGTAGGGCATGGGCAAACCTGCCTGTCTGCAGTGGGGTGATTTAGCATCTTCCACACAACTCAGGAAAGTTAAAAGTTTTAAAAGAACAAATGTCAGCTTAGGTGTTAACCAGTTAGAACTTTCTAATACTGCTAAATGTGAATGTAAAATGATAAAACCATTTTAGAAAACAATATAGAAATTTCTTGTAATACTGTTAAAAGCCAACACTTCTGTTCTTAGGTTTTTATTTAAGAGGAATGAAAACACATGTTCACAATAGATTTGTACATACAACTTGACTATCCCTTATCTGAAATTCTTGGGACAAGAAGTGTTTCAGATTTTAGATTGAAATCCACTTGGTTTGCAAAGAGGATAGCTACTCCTGCTTTTTTTCGGGTTCCTGTCCCATGGAGTATCTTTTTCCACCCTTTAACTTTCAGTCTATGAGTTTCTTTTTGAATTAAGTGTGTTTCTTGTATGTAGCATATTGTTGGATCCTACTTCTTGACAGTCTATTTCTTTTGCAAGTCTATTTCTTTTGATTGGTGAATTGAGACCATTAACGTTGATGGTTATAACTGATACATATTGACCTATCATTGTCATGACTTTTTCTTTTTATTGGATTCTCCCCTTTTGTGTTTAATTTGTTGTGCCCAATGGAATCATTCTGCTGGGCTTTCTGGGGTTGTGATCCTCATTGTCTTTTCCTAGGGTATTGTGTAAAATTTTTTGGAGTGTTGGTTTGGTATTGGTGAAGTTCCTAAGGTGTTCTTTGTCGTGAAAGTATCTTATTTCTCCATCCATTTTGAAAGATAGTTTTGCAGGGTACATCAATCTGGGTTGGAGGCCATTTTTCTATAGGGCTTGAAATACATCACTCCAAGCTCTTCTGGCCTTGAGGGTTTGTGTTGAGAAGTCTGCTGTGATTCTGTTGGGCTTTCCTTTGTACATGATTTGTTTCTTTTCTCTAACTGCTTGTAGAATTTTCTTCTTTTGTTGGATTTCTGGAATCTTAACAATTATATGCCTATTTGTAGATTTTTTTTTTTTTTGATCAAGGCTATTTGGAGTCCTATATGCCTCACTTATCTGTATGTCAAGTTCTTTTCCCCTGCTTGGGAAATTTTCTGCCATCACATCTGTGAACAGTTTTTTTATGTCATCTGCACTCTCTCCTGTTTCTTCCTTGACTCCTATCAGTCTTATGTTATTCTTCTTTGCATCGTCTAGCAGCTGCTGGATTGATTTCTTATGGTCCCTTACAATTTTAAAGCAATTTTTCTTTTCCTGGTCACTACTTGCAATCTTATCTTCTATATCTGAAATTCTGTCCTCATATTGGTTCATTCTGCTGTGTAGACTTTCAATGGAGTTTTTAATTTCCTGGAAATCTGTTTGTATCTGTTTTATGTATTCCATTTGTTTCCTATGTTGGGATTTCATCATGTTCCTCAGTTCTTCTATTTTTTTTTTTTAACTGTGTCCTCTCTAGATCTATTAATCATGTCTTGCACTATGGGCACAATCTCTGCTGTTGTCTGAGAAATTGTTTCTGATTTCATTTTTCCCAGATCCTCTTTTGTTGCCAGTTCAGAGAGTCCAGGTGGTTGAGTATCAGAGTGTTCCATCTCATTTTCCTTCGGGGTTGTTTTAGGTGATCTTGAACTCTGGTTTTGAGACTTGTTTACGTGTCTTCTCATTTTTGATGGGTATGGAGGTTTTGAGGGGGTGTTCCTAGCACCCATGCTGCTCACCTCCACTGTGCTGAGGGAGGGGGTGGTACGGTGGCCCAGAAGCCTCCTTATGTATATCATATTGATAGTGATAATTTAATATAAAACATTTAGCATTTGACTTCTTCCTCGTAACATGTTGTAGAGGTTCATCCAAATCAGTGTACATATCTGTACTGTGTTCCTTTTTATGGCTGAGTAACATACCTCTTTATAAAAATTTGTTTATTTCCTTAATTATTGATAAACATTTGAGTTATTTCTGTCTTTTAGTTCCACACAATTTTTTTTGTAAAAGATTTGTTGTAGACATATATTTTCATTTCTTTTTGGTATCTACCTAAATACAGAATCACTAGGTCATATAATACTTTTGTGTTTAGTTTTTTGAAGAAGTACTAAACTGTTTTCCATCATGACAAAGCCATATTGTATTATCAGCTGCAACAGAGTTTACAATTCTCCACATCTTTGTCTGATGTTACTTTATGTATAGATAGATAGATTCCTCAATACATATGTGTAATAACACATAACATACTTAATGCTTTGAGAGTTTATGCTATACATGTCTACCTTTAAAAACAGAGATAGACTTCAGATTGACAATTAATTTTTAATATATATTTGAAAACTCTCAATGAAGTACTTAAGATGGATTCACTGGAGAATTCTACCAAACATTTTTAAAAGAATTCATACCAAAATTCTTCATATTCCTCCCAAAATGTATTATGAGTAATGACTTTCCAACACATTACATGATATACTTGCATTACTTTGTTATCAGAACTGCAGAAAAATACCACAATAAAGCTAAAGGCCATTAACAACACTTATGAATATAGATGCAAAAATCCTCAACAAAATACTAACAAACAAATTCAGTAGCACATTAAGAGGATTAGACACCATGACCAAGTGGGATTTATCCAATGAAAGTAAATGTTGTTCAACTTAAAAAAAATCAGTTGCTACAACTGACCACATTATTAGCATGAAAAAAACCATATTACTTGATCATCTCAATATACACACAAAAAAAGCATTTGAAAAAGTAGAACAACTTTTTACGACAAAAACACTCAGAAAAACAGGAATAGGGAAACTTTTTTTACAGCTTTCATTTATTTTCTCAGTGGGCACTTTAACAGTAATTCTTTTAACCTTTAAGTATGCATTTTGTTCACCAACTATTACAAAATAATGATGCTTTAAATATTCAAAAAGTTTGATATGCTCAAAATAAGCATTTATTTTTATTCCTTAGCTAAGGATCAACTGAACTTGACTCAAGAATTCTGACCCCATTTTATTACATGTTTCTTTCATTTATTTTAGAACAATGAATAATATAGACCAGTATAGTCAGGGAAACTTCTCCTTGTTGACAATTCATGAGAATTAAGATTAATACTACAGACATACATTCTTTTTATGGCATTTGTTGCAGACAAGAGTACTTCCACTTTTGTTGAAATATTATCCAGGTGGGAAAAAACATATGTTAAACCCAACATCAGCAGAGGAGATAATTGTATTTATCACCTCTGATTGTGCTGTCATATGGCCGCAGGGATTTAGAATCATCCAGTCTATCAAAATCAGGTCATAATAATACATAATGCAATCTTGAAAAAACAGGTGATATAAGAAGAGGGAAAGATAAAAAGGTCAGAAATAGAAGTGGTTTATGAATAAATATTTTAAATTAAATGTAAGTTAATTCCTATAACCTGGCCCCCCTCTCAAAAAGTAACTAAAAAGAGTTTATTTCAGTTTTACTCAAAATCAAATACTGATGTTGTTGATCTCTGAGCTGTTTGTGTGGTGCTCCTCCAGAGTGGCTTAGGTCTTCAATGTGTTTTCACCCTTCAGTCTATACTAATATTACTCACTTTTCAATTAAGGAAAGAAAATACTATTTTTTTTAATATTTGTGAAAACAGATCCCGACTTTGACATGGAAGTGAAAGTGTTTGGTAAAATTTTAGCAATCAGAACAATCTCCTGAGTTCACCCATGTCCAAAAGCAGGAGTTGGTAAATGTAGTTCCTGGCTAGGCATTGATTGGCCAACTATGTCAGCACTCTATCTGAGGATACAGACGTATTTTCGCATTTTGGGTTTTAGAGAGAAAACTGGAATGCAAGTTTTTTAGCAGGAATTCCTATTTAAAATTTAATATGGAATGAAAGTTTTGTGACTGAAAATAAAATCTCTTGTTTTTTTATAAGAAAATTGAGGTGTATGTGAAATTAGGCTTAAGTCAAACTACTCTAATTTCTACCTGAGTAAATAAAGGTTTTAAAATCATCTGCCTCAACCTAGAAGTTTATTTTATTATTCATTTAAAATATTATCTCACTTTATCTTTATGCAAATATTTGTATGATTTTATATATTATGACACAGGAATTAACTCTAATAAAAATATGCTTAAATATACTATGAATAAATCAAGAAGAGATTTTCTCACTATGGTGCTAAGGATTGAACCAGGGCCCTGCACATGCTAGGCAAACACCCTATATCTAAGTTACATTTCCAGTACTAAAATGAGATCTTAAGTGTTAGTCACCCACCAGAAGATAACACTAAGTAAATTTAGGAAGAAAAACAAAAACCAAAAAAATAGTAGAACATCAGACTTGAGTGCTAGCATATCAATTATTATTTTAAACATGTGTGTAAATATATCAATCAAAAGATAGAGACCAGCAAAATGTATTTTTAAAAAATGACCTCACTACATGCTGCTTAGATGAAACTTTCTTTGATTTGAAATTTAAAGGTAGTTTGAAAGTAAAAGGAGGAAAAAATATGTACAATGCAACCATTAATCAAATAAGTAAGAGTGGCTAGATATATTAAAATTTAAATATGAAAAAAATTAACTGTAGAGCATAAGGCAAAGAAAATCAGTAGACACACAGATGAGTATTTCATTATGATAAAAGAAAAGTTAAAATCATTGCAAAATCGTATATGTTATGGTTTGTGTCTAGATGTCCCCCCAAAACCTAATGTAGTCTTAGTTCTTTTTCAGAGGTGGTTGAATCTAGAGTGTATTACTCTGAGATTAAGGGGGTGTAATTACTAGTAGTCTGGATAAGATAAAAGGGGAAGAAAGATGCTATTAAGGTCCCTTCTTGTTTTGCTACCTTTAGTCTGCCATGAACTGTTGCTCCTCTGCCATGTGCCAATTTGCCTTGGAGCCAGCCAATTATGGACTATGCGCTAAATAAAACTTTTCCCTTTTAACCTTGAGTGTTGAGTATTTTGTCTCAGCAACAAGAAAAGTAACTAAGACAGTACCCAATCTTAAATATATACCGACCAAACAACCCATACTTCAAAATACGTGTAACAAAAACTGATTATTGTTAACACATAATATTGTTCTTCAGGTATTTAACAAACTCTAATTCTAAATTCTTGTAATTTATAGGTTTTTGTCTTAGATTTTTCCACCTATACCCTTATTTCTTTTAAAAATAAAAACAAATTTAGTTATTTCTACTATTTTTAGTGTTGAGTTTCTTATTTGAGGATGTTTCTATTTTTTAGTCTTGGTAATTCAGTAAGAATGAGTTTTGAATTTTATTTGTGAATTACCTTTATTAATTGAAATAGTCATTGATTTTCCCCTTTTCCCTTAATGTAGCAAAACACATATATACTTTTAAAATATAAATCATAATTTATTACTGAAAGATATATCCCTTTTTGAGATAATATCTCCCCTGCATAATGTGAGATTTTCTTTGTTAATATTTCATTTAAAAATTTTATTTTATTTAAGAATTTTATACCTATATTTGTTGGAGATTTTGGATTATTACTTGTTTTTCCTTGTGATGTCCTTGTCAAGAGTTAGCAAATGAACTATTCTGTCCTTATAAAACAGAGAAGTTTGGTTTCCTGCATTCTCTGAAATAATTTTTGAAGTAATGGTTGTATTTCATATTTAAATGTTCTTATAAACTCATTAGGGAAGCCATATTGGGCTGAAGTTTTCTTTTTGAGACTTTTAGTATTGTTTGTTTGTTTATTTATTTTAAATTTATTTATCAATATTTTTCAACAATAAAACTGTGTAGATTTTCTAGTCTAAGCATTTTTAAAGGTATTTGTCAATACTTGCAAATTGTCACTCATTAGCATAGATTGTAATATTCTCTTATAATTTTAGTTTTGTGGGATTTGTAGTTTTTTCGTGATATCTTTTTAAAAAAATTTTTTGTTTGCTTGTTTTTTGAGACAGAGTATCATTCTGCAGTTCAGGCTGGTCTTAAAGTTAGTACGTAGCCTATTTTTTCCTAGAACTCATGGCCATCCTCCTTCCTCAGCCTCCCAAGTGCTGGGATTACAGGTATGTGCTGCCACACCCAGCCTCTTTTTAATTGTTTATGTTAATTTTTGTTTAACTCTATTTTATGTATTTAAACACTCCTGCTAGAGTATAACAATGTTATTAATCATTTCAGATAACTGCTTTTTTACTTACCAATTTTCTCAGATACATTTCTTTTGTATTAATTTTGGTACATATGCTTTTTTTTTAATCATCTTGCTGTAAGTCTTTACTTAAAATATTCCAATATCTTAATATTTATAGATTGATTTTTTACAATAGTTATAGGCTTAGTCAAACTTTCCTATTTGGTAAAAATTTGTATGTATTATCCAATAACATTTAGGGAAAATTAACCATTTCCATGTGAAATCTGGTAGGCACACCTGCAAGCTTATACTTCTTTTTCCTAGACTTTGTCCATGTGTTTTGCCTCTTCTCATTTTGATCTATATTTTTTTGGTGGAACAAAGGATAACTCTGAGTATAAGTGTTTTTCCAAAATCCTGTATACCTCTGTATCATATTATTGAAGTTGAGGATGGTCTTGGAAACCCTAACAGAACTATAATTTTTCAATACAAAAAAGGTGAAAAATAGAAAGGAGAAAGGAGTTTTAGAGAAACAAACTTAGAGCATTAAAACTTAGAGAATTATTTATTTAATGTCCATAAAGTATCACTAATCCCCTCCCAAAAGGCCAGTGACAGGAGGTATGTAAGCCACATGCCAAACTGATTTAGAAAGAAAGAAATGGCTCTTTAAGGACAACAAATAATAGCAGTTATGAATACACAGATTGATTTAAAGTTTATTTCAATGGTAGCCATTTATTTCTGAAAGCTTTGCTTGGCTCTTACTAGGAACAGAATGGAAAGATTCTTAGTTTACAAAACTGGAAGTGAAATATATATACACATATATCCATATCTTATATACATATATATGTGTATATACTCATAGACATATATATTATATTCTTTCCAATTCAGAGTAAAATGTAGTTTTTAATTTGATTAATTGTATCAGTCATTTACTAGGCAATAAGCATCATCTATTATTTTGCTGTTGTGTTTATATGTACTTGATTAACATATGCAGTAAGAAATAGAATAAGGCCCTTGGTTTTAAGACTCACTATCTACTTGGGTAAATAGACTTACAAATACATTGGAAAACAATTGAAATACAAGGATCTATGGAGACACTGAGAACAAGTGCTGCTTCTACCAAGAAAGTAGAAAATAAGTGCTAATGCATATGTGTTAATTACTTGTGTCAGAATAATGTCTAAGGGAGCCACAAAGAGTTGTGAGTGTGATTCTTCCTTCATCAGGAATGGGGTTGCCAATAAGTAGCATCCCAAACCCAGTGGCTTCATGTTGTATCTTTCTGAATAAATATATGACTACTATAATGATGGCAATTTAGATAATAAAATTAAGGGTATAATTGAGAGAAGTGATATTTAAATTTCCTTATCAGTATTGCAAGTAAAGCATTTCACCTGCTTTCAGCTATAATTCATTATACTTCACTCAGGTGTACATGGACCAAAAAGCAAAAAGTATTTTACAAAGCAATCTTACTAGTATGTTGTTTACAAGAGTGAAGTGGATGTATTAAATCAGAGAAGATAAAATGATTATTTAAGGAAAACACCTCTTCAATATCATCACATTATTTTATCACCTTCCTCAACTCCATTAGATAGTGGAGACATAAAGTTAAACAAGATAAATATGGTTGCTCCCTTCACAAAGATTACATCCAATGGAAAAGACAAAAAACTTAAAAGTAACTATAATGCAATATGTGTTTTGCATTAGAAGTGCTCTGACCCCCATAGATGAGGAATAATTACAACTATTACAAAAATATGTAGCAGTAAAGTAAAGCAATTATCAAAACTTAACAAATAGGACATAAGTCCCTAGGAAACTCTTCAGAACACTAAACACTAAAAATGGGTCTCATTCTTTAACAATATTCATTTTTTTTCATTTCTTCCATATGCTTTATATATATTGCAAGCAGGAAGGTCAGTGAGCCTTCCCTAGCAAGGTCTGGCTAAGCTCTATTTACACACAGCTTCCAAGAGACAATTCTGTCAGGCAGATGGCCCCCTGGTCTGGGCAGCTTGAGGAAAGTGCCTTTGTGTTCCTAATTAACAAGCCAACAACTGTGCCAATTGCTTTGATATATTTGAAACCTTCTGTTCTCAGACTTTTGATGCGCTGTTTATTCAGAAGCACTACCTGTCTGCTTTATTGGCCCCAGTTTACTACTCCTAAAGGGCAGAGCTGTAGTGAGATTGACACGAATTCCTCTGTACTAGGGAAGAAGATCATCAAGAAGCATTAGTCACATTCAGAGAGTCCACTTTGGGCCTCAGTGATGGAAAGATAAAGTCTATGGGTATAAAGTACAAATATTTCCTAGCAGTAACTCAATAGATGTGGAGCTCACAGCTCAGAAATGAGCTGCCACACCAGTTCCTGCTTTGACTCTAAGAGTTCCCAAATCTGTAGCAGTGTTTAAAGAAGCAAGGTTTGCAGGATCTTTGCTCAACTCTTAAAAAGATTAGTAGTAAATTAGATGCTGGCACACAGAGTAAATTAGAACATCAAATGATAGTAGAATAATAAATGTCAAAGTGTATGCCAAATTATATTTAGCATTCAAAAGGAAAGATATGCTAATAAATTCCAAAGGCCCAGACTACTTTTTGATTTATAATTGTGCAAAGAGTAATGGGAGGGGCAAATGTCAATAGCTTTTAAAAAGTTTCCTTGACTAAATGTAATGTAGACAGTCTGAAGGGTATTTGATAAAATAGCTATTATTTTTGTTTATAAATATGCTACATGAAAGAAAATGACATTTTCACATTTGAAAATTACAAGCTCTCAGGTATATACTTGGAAGGCTTTTTGCGCATTAAACAGCTGAATTTCAACATCAGTACTAGTGGCTATGATAAAAATAAAAAACTGATGTCAATATCTGACACTAAGACAAGTTTGAAAAGTAGCTAATTTTTTCATCTTAACAAAGAATGTTTAAATCAAGATATTTAAACTTTGGAACTATTGACATTTGGGTGGGATAATTTTGCTATTAAAGACTTTCTTGCACATTAGAAGATGTTTAGCAGAGTTCTGGCCTCCATGCATCACGTACCAGGAGTACTCCCCCAAATTGTGACACAATCAAGAATGTCTCTGGACATTCTTTGTCAACTGTACCTGAGGGCAATAATGCTTAAACAACAATTTGTCTAGGACAAAAGACTCAGTTCGAACAAGATGGTGAGGTATTGTCTCTATTGCTTCTCTATTGTCTCTATTGTCTATTACTCCTCACTAAGTACATTTATGGAAAGACACTGGAGAAGTATGAAATATAGTAAGAGGAAGGAAAACAGTAGAGAGTCCAGGACTGAAGGAAGAACGTAGAAATAGAGTGCTTACAAAAGCCATGCAATAGAAGAAGACAATTCAAACTCCATGCTTCCTGAGTTCTCCCACAGAACCAACGCTGAATCAAGTAAGTTCAATCCCTATCGGGATCTAACAAACATTCCTCTAATGACATGAGGTTATTCTATAAAATAAGTAAAGGAAATAATTAATCCAAATGTCCTAGTGACAATAAGAAGACATGAGAATAGTACTAGCTCTGCAAAGACACCGAGGCACTCTCACAGCAGTTAGAAACACTGCACTGCTAGGGGCCAGTTGCAGCAGCAGTGGATATCCTGCCACAACAAGCACCTGGGACACCTCCCCTTGACTCTCAGTTATTCTTTCACCTAAGAAACTAATTCTTTGAATTAAATGCCCTGGGTTGTAAACCCTGAGATTGATTCTAGCTTTCCTAGTTAGACTTTGACACATATACCTTAAAATCCTGAATCAAAAACTGAATAAATCTCTAGAGGTAATCTAGTTCAAGTCAGCTCTATTTGCTGTACACATAGTTAGTGTTTGTGTTTGTGTTGTTGTTGTTCTTTTGAAAAACAAAATAAAAAAAGAGTAAGAACATACTTTAAAATAAGAAAAGTAAGTAGTATGAGCTATTTGTGTATGATGAGATAAAGTTGGTTTTCAAATTTCAAATTCAAATGCCTTAGTTGATTGATCTCATTCTGTGCTAAGGGCCAGGGACTCTACTGCCTGATGTACATTTTCAATTGTCTTTTAGGGTTTTGGAATTGTTTTCATTACTCCAAGATCACCTCATACTCAAATATCATATCTCAAATAGTGTAGATATAGCAAAAACAATAGGTATCCTTTGTTATTACAAAGCAATTTATTAGTGACATAAATGTATAATGGCTACTTTTTGTAGTATTAACTTACTAAATGAAAGGATTGAAACTTTAGAGTACTATACTGATTTCTAAATGTAAAATGCTATGGAAAGACTATTTTTTATTGATAATTTCAAACTTCTTATGAACTCAAACTGAGTCTGATTCACCCTCTTTCAAGATTTAAATATCATTACCATAGTGAAAATTTTTGGTAATTTTATAGGGCTGTCCATTCCTTTGCTGTGGACTTTGGGAAAATAAATTAATAAATATCAATTATGAAAGAAATTATAACAGGCCAAGAAGTGTAATTCCATTCCACTGAGCTCTACTTTCCCTCTCTTCCTATCTTCTTAGGAAATTTTAGTAATATTTTTAAGGCTTTCTTTCATCCTCTCTCATCTGTGTTGTAACCCCATTTTGTTGGTATTTAATAGTGTTTGAGATGCTTTTTGCTCTCTTTTTTGAACACCCATTCTCATATACCTACTACCTACTGCCCTCATTCTGTTCTTCTTGGCACAGGCCAATTTTATTGAAAACATTTGTTTTGATTGCTGTCCCCATTTCCTAAACTCTTACTCACTCAACAGTGAATATGTGAGGGTCTGTACCTTCATCTTAGAAAGGATATGAGGTTGTTGACTCACTTTTAAACTTCAAAGTATTTTGCCTTTTTTGGTTTCCGGTGATTTCTTCTTATACAGAGGTCATTGAATTCTGCCTCTCTTGAATTCCTGATGTCACTGAGGAACTATCCAAGGTTTTATCCTCTTCTTTGAGTAATGTACCAAGTCATTACATACTGGCTGTCAAGTTGCTGTCTACAAAATCAATTTATTTTTTCATAACTTTGTTCCTGAACAAAACCTCTTACTTTCTATGTTCCTTATCTTTTATCTCATCTATGTTACCTAAAAAGTATATTGAGTCAACTACTCACACCAGAGACCTATGTAAATATTATTATTTTATTCTTATTTTTCTTTTCTCTTCAATTATCAAGTACCCTTGTTTTAATTTTGGTAGTCTGGAAATAGATCCCTAAGTCAAAGATTTTGTAAAAATGACTATATTTTAATTCAGAAACAAAACCACAGAAAATTCACTTTCTCACAACTTATGGAACAAACTAGATAAAAACTGATTTATTGTATTAATCACCGTCTCCTCACAGAGAAAAAAATATCAGACACCCAAAATTTAAAGTAATAGAAGTTTATTTTGGCTCATGGTTTCAGTGAGGTCAGTCCATGATCAGCTGGCTCCAAGGCAGAAACAGCATGCTGGAATGGCATGATTAAAAACCAAACAAGCAAACAAACTGTAATAAGGCCAGGCAAGTTGGAACTATAAGAGATGTGCCACACTCTGAATTAAACGGAGTCCTTTACTATAGCCAGCATTATAGAGCAGGCTCACACCTCTAAAAGGTCTGGACAAAGGAAAGGAAACTCTGGACAACTTAGGGCTCTTCTATTTGTGGAAGGCTTGGGGAGAGGGGCAGCACAAGGAGAGTTTCACAGGCACAGAACTTCAGTAAACTAGTGGGAGTCAGGTCTTCCCAGGTCTTTTTCTCAGCTTTTGGTGGGTGCCAGCATTCCTTAGTTTTCCTAGAGTTGCAGATGTATCAGTCCAATCTCTGCTTTCATTTCCATATAGAATCCTTAGTGGTAAGTCTGTGTATCTTTGCATAATGAATCCAGACATTGAATTTAGAAGCTCCTCAAATATTTTATGACCTCATCTAAACTAATTACTAACTATAAAAACCCTATTCCTTAATAAAGCATTACTCTTATGTCCTAGATAGGCATAAATTTGGAGGAGATACTATCTGTCATAATATGACAATGGGGAATAAATGGGGAATTTTCATGTAGAGAGATAGGACATTGAGGCCTTTTTCCGGGGAAGCAGCTTTATTTGTTCCAGCATTGACTCAGCAGATTCCTATCCAAAGGCTGAGTGTGCAGGATGGAGTAGCTGCACACTTTTATACAATTTTTGTGTCTTTGTATCCTTTATATAGGCATACAGTAACATTTTACAGTCTGGTTGGGTATGATTTATGTTGCAGAGTTACATAAGAACTACACAGGTGTACACAGAGGCTTATATTGTTACACTGTAGAAAGTTCCCATCCAACATGTTGGAAAGCTCTACCACAACACTATATTATGTTAGTTGCTTTGATCAATAAAGTGTGAGCAGAATTATCTTGTGTGATGAGGAGCTTGGATTTTAAAAGCTAACACTATATTTACCATCTTCTCTTATTTTTCTGCTAACACTGCTAATGTGCTAAAGTAGAGTCTCTACAAAAAGATCCCCTGAGGTGATATGCGATGTAACACATCCAATAGACAGATAACATTGTTTCAAGACACTGAGATTTTAGAGTTGTTCTTTTCCATAGAAGGGCTGTACCTCATGACTGACTCAAACCTTAGTACTGGATCTGTGCTTTTCCTAAATAGATAACCTAAACTATCTGGCACTAGACTGAAATCTGGTACCCAGAAAATTTCTATTAGTGATTGGGAGGATGGTAGTGCATGTAATGCAATAGTTAAAATATTTCAAAAAAAAAAAAAAATATATATATATATATATATTTGTGATAACTTAGAAAGGAGATATTGTATCCAAGAATCTTTATTTTTAATTGAGAAGGTGAAAAACAATATGGTCATGATTTTGCTGTTGTTGATTACAGTTGCCAGGGTAATGTAAGAGAGATGAGCCTAAAAATAAACTGGCTGTATAAAAGAGAGAGAGAGAGAGAGAGAGAGAGAGAGGAATAGTTCAGAATTAGATGAGTTTTTGAGTTAGGACATTAAAGAGTGTTCATTCCCAATTACAATGAACAAAACTGACAAAAGGGTTGAATAAAAAAGTCCCCAGAAAACTCAGAATTAAGGATCAATTTTGGGGAAAGAGTTATAACACCCATTTAAAATTTTTTAACAAATATGATGTTGCTCAGCAAATTCTTTCCATTAGAAAAATATGCCTGAGAGAAAAGAAAATTACATTCCTTAGCTTTGAAAGCATCATGGGTTTAAGTTACCAAGTTAAATCCTGGAAAGAGGCACAGCTCAAACAGAAATGTTGGCTTGTCTATTGACACATGAGTCTCATTGCAATCAAATATATGGGAATAAATTAACTTTATTAGAGATTATGTAACCAAACAAACCATTTACCTAAACTACAATAATTGTTTGCTTGAGGTTTAAAACAGGTTGAGACCTGAAAATTCCATGAATTCTCAATAGCAGAAATGATCAGCTTCATAATAATTCATTTAACATCAAAAAATGTCTTAAGTCTTTTTATTGAAAAACTGATTTTATCCTCTTGAAATGATGAAGCAATTGTATTATAAGTAAATTTATTTGTACATAAAATTTCATTTTTTCCAATAAGAAAATGCACCATATTTTCTGGTAGTCATTGGTAATTACTGATTCTCTCCAGTGTATATAACGTAAGAATAATTACATTCATTTTCTTCTACCTATTACTTTTTTCATAATTGGAGGAGATTAAACTTGTCATAGGAATATATTTAAACTTTTTCCAGAATGTAAGTCATTTTTATTTTAGATTACTGTCTATAACGTATGATATAATATGAAAAATGTTTAAAATTTCTTTCACAATATAAACTGAGGAAATTAAAAAGTAGTTTTTTTAGTGTTTCAGTAACACTAAAGATTGGAAATGGAAGATCAGTAATGATTTCCATTTTCTATTTTTCTCTACTAGGAAAACATTATTTCTCTTCAAAGCATGCTAATTTTAGCAGCAGGTACATTAAAATGTTTCAGGTAGGACATTTAAGTAAATATCCTCACAATACAAACTAGGATATGTTGTTTCGCATTACTAAGACTGACAGAATCAGTCTGTGAGCCTAACTGCTCCTCACAGCAGCAGATATAATAAGAAAACAGAAGACAATAGGGGGCAACTAAACACAAAGCTTCATACCACATTGTATATAAAATCAAGTAAATCTGATCTCAGAACAATGCACACTTTTGATGCAGTGCTAGCTACTCAAGGAGAGGAAAGTAATTTGGTAATAAAACTAGAAATCAATGGCAGGAATAAACATCAAAGAAAAGAAAACCAAGAAATATGTTTTGCTTTAAATGTTAAAAATCCATTTCAGACTGTATTTTGAATGTTCAGAAAACAAGTAAGCTAAAGGTTAAGTATATATTTTCTCATTTAAAATCATGGTATGAAATTTATCCATATTAAATGGGTACATTTATGCAAAGGTCTGTATTTCTGCAACAATAATAACTTTAAAAGGTGCCTTTGGCATTAATTTCTATTAGAATTATTGATGTGTGCTAAAGAAAATTGTGAATAACTTATCAAACAATGAATTACTTAACCATAGTCATATAAGTATATTTTAAAAGCATGTTCCAAAGTTCAAAAGAAGCATAAAAATAAATCAGGGAAAAATTCAATACAAATGATATGTCTAAAGAGCTGAAGAGAAATATAGAATATGGTTAGAATTTCCTGCATTTAAAAAAAATATGCTATTGTGTTTTGTTATTAAAGTAAAAATATTTACTCTAATAAGGCTAATTTAAGTTTAAGCACTATATTTTAATATCAAGTACCTAACCTTAATGTTTCTGTTTTTCTACTTGATTTTTGTTGCATAATGACAAAACTCTGAAGTACTGTAATTCATACAGACATTAAAAAGCAAAAAGATAATATTGATCCATTCCTACTACTGCAAGCCCTATGCTAGACACTGAGTAGACACTGGGATAGAGTGAGTAATAAAGTACTATTCATACCCTTGGCCCTATTACATAATAGTAGTAGCAGAACACAAACAGCAGAGTATGACAAATGGTACTAAAAGATTTTGAGGAAATGTCTTGCATTTGATCTAAATACTCTCTAACTAGAGTGTTGAGTACTAACAGAGGATTGGAGCACTAGTAGTTCATTTGGGTAGTGATCTCAAGGTTCTGTATGCAGATTTTAAATTTCCACATCCTTGTTCAACTGTTTATCCTTTTCTGAGGGCATCTCAAGAACTCGAGTTCATTGACATTTCATCCAATCAAGCACTTGCAGGTAGCCCAGAGTACAAGAAAATAGTAAGAGGCAGGCAGTGTAGTGACTGAATCTGCTATAGAAATTTACAAAAATGCACTTGTCCCAAAAGAATGGAGAAGGCAAAGAATTGGATGCCCATTCTCATAGAAAAATTAAATGATTTAAGTTTTCAAAGCTACATAGAAACTAGCAAGATGAAACATGGAGTGATAATAATAGTAATAATGATGATGATGATTGGTCAAATGAAATTCAGAATACCTTTAGCAGACTTTAGTTTATTTAAAATTTTATTCTTTTTGTTTTTGTGTTGGCTCTAAAAATAATCTAAAGGAGATGGAGAGAAAGAAGAATGCAAATTTTTATTTTAAAATAAGCCTTCCTTATAAAGTCAGTTTTAGTTGAGCAAATTATCCTGAAAGCTCAGAGAAGACTGTGAGAATTTTTATTCTCTATTCTTTCTTTTTAGTTTTTATTTTTTCAAATACATGTATTGCACCTTTCCTCCTTGTCAGGCATTGCTGTAAAATGTAAAGGTAAATTAAAATGGCATAGGAGGTAAATATGTTTGTTATCTTGATGAAATTGGGGAAAAGACAAAGAAGTAGGAATTTTCAAAAATGTCATAATTAGGGTGTTAAGGTATAACCAGTTGCAATAGGAAGAGGTAAAAAGGGCATCTATCTTGAATTTGTATTCTGTGAAAATTTATAGCAATCAATATTCCCAGAATGTGATTGTATTTGGACACAGAATTTTTGCAGGTACAATTAGTTAAGATGTGGTCACAGTGGATCAGGATGGACCTAGAGCCAATGTTCTTATAACATTATAAGGAGGCCATGGAAAAGCTCAGATAGCTCACAAAGAATGTCAGGTGTTGAGGAAAACAAGAATTAGAATGATAAAAGTCAAGATGTGTCTAGGATTTTCAGTAAACACCAGAAGTTTGGAAAAAGGCATGCAATTATTTTAGAGTCTTCAGAGACAGCTTGGCCTTCTGACATTGTGAATTTAAATTGTAGTCTGAAAAGATTGTGAAAGAATAAATTTTTGTTGTTTTAAGCCACTCATTTGTGATGTATATTAGTACAGCTCTAGTAAAATCATAGTCTACCTGAGGAAAATTTAAGAAAACGGTTGGTAAAGAAAGGCAATATTTCAAGCAAAATGAAAAAGATATGTGGAAGTCCAGAAGAGGAGGACACTTTGCCTTTGAAACACAAAAATAATTGGTATAAAATGAAATATTGATTTGGGAGACAAGGAGTTTAAGTTAAGGAAGAATATAAAAATGGATATTAAAAGTGTTTATAAAGCAGGCTAAGAATGTAAGAGCTTTATATTTCCAGCAATAAGGAGCCATCAAATAGTCTTAAACTAGAAAAGCACAGAGTTGTTCTAATCATGTATGGAGTTCACTAAAACTACAGTGTGTTCTCAGGAAAATGGGTCAAATGAGAGTCAAATATTATGGTAGAAATATCAGGCAAAAAATTGTTTCAGAAATCCAGATGGATATAACCATTTCCTAAATAAGAACAAGACCAGTGCTAATTGAGACAGATAGATTTGAGAGATATTTTTGATGAGATTTTAAAATTTTGTGCTAATTAGGATATTGACAGTAAAGGAAAAGAAATGAAATAAAGGGTGATCAGAAATCTGCTTGAACAGTTGTGTGCAGTGGCTTTCATGGATTTAGGGTGGAGAAGAAAATGAATATGCATACCCTGGAGTTCTGATTTCAGGTTTAGACATATTAAATTTCAGTGTTTGTGGAAGGTATTTGTGAAAATATCTAATGGCCAGGTGGATATGTGGATCTCCAATTTAAAGCAAGGGTATTGATGAAATGGGGAAGTAATAGAAAGGTTATTGCAGTGGCCCTAATGATAAGTAGAAAGGAGAAGAAATAATGAGGATTTACATGAGAGGAGAGATTGAAGACATTCAGTGAGGTAAAATGTACACAATTTATTTGTAGGAGGAGAATTGAAAGGAAGGTCTTGAAATGCTATGACTTTTTTGGGAAAGCTTTTCTCTTGTTAAGGGAAAGGGACTGGTGAAGATGAGGAAATTAAAAGTAAGTTTGAGTGAGAGCCTTGAAAATTAAGGGGGTCAGATCCAGAAAGAATTTATTTGTGTGTGAAAAACAATTATGAAAAAATGAGATGTCCCTGATGCCAAAATGATTCTTGAATTAAGACATCTCTAGAACATAGTAGCAGTACATATAAAACATGGCAGGCATATTCAAGAATATTTTAACTTCTTATGTAAAGTGAAAATGGTATCATTTTTCCCTTTAAAAGCATAATGTAATAGTCATGTAAAGAATGATATTAGATCATGTGGATTAGAAAAAGTTGCAACATGAAAAAATGCTTAAATAATAGAATCACCTATACAGATATTTCTAATAGCTTTTCTAACAGCTGGGCTTGAGGTGTTTTATTGAATATTTCTGAACACTAGTGGATTTTACACAATCAACAGAGCTGGATTGTCCTTAGTACTAACTCCTGTAGCCAGGAACTTTATAAAGACCACCAGAAGGGTGAAAGTAAGGCACAAATTCCAGTTTTCAAACACTCCTGTGAAGAGAGAGAAAGAGAATGCATAGGTGAAAATTAAAAACATATTTTAAGATGTAGGACTTAACGATAAGAGAAAAATGTGATTTGACTTTATTCAAGCTCTCTGTAAGTTAAGAGCTAAGGTTAATTGCTGAGAACAAAGGTGGTAGGGAGTAGTTAAAGGACTTTCAAGGATAATGAATTCCTAAAATAGTTATTTAGGGTAAAAAGTGCTGATTTGTAACTAGTCTGAGTTCTTTTGAAGACTTCATAATAATTCTATCAGATATTGTATCAGAACCATAGCATTTATTACTGGTGATGGTAAGACAGTTGTGAATTACAGGATACCAAGTACTTCAGGGCTGAGGCACGGGATTAGGATATGGCAAAGCAGTTGGGCAACTGGGCATGACTTGTCAAACATGGAGATTCAGGGCATGTGAACAGAACAGCTTCTGACCCATGCATCTGATACTAATCAGAGAATACCATTGTTAGGTATTTCAGAGCCCCCACAGAGCAAGGCCCCTCCTCTCCTTTCCCTTTAACCCACTCCTGCCCCAAGGAACAGGGAACTTCCACATAGCTAAGGCCTGACCTCCCTTTGTTAGTGACTTTCTGCCTAGTTAAGGTCTTTCTGCCCCACGGTTTCTTAGTCAGATATTCCAGTGAGATAGGAGCTTCCCGAAAGCAGTGACTCCATCCCCCTGACTGAAACCTATTGTTACACACCCCAGCCCCTGTTGTGCCCAGATCGTGAGGTCCCCAAAGACCACCAAGGAGCCGATTCCGATGCAAACACACGAGGGTCGTTTATTCAAGCTCGAGCAGGGACTCTCATCCGACACCAACGCAGAGGGTCAGGGTTGAGAGCCCCCCGACTCTAAAACACCAGGCGTTTTTATAGAGGTTACAGCAAGGCGCGGGGTTTCAAAAAGGCGCGGGGTTTCAAATCACACGCAAATCACACAATTGGCTACCATTTAGCAAGTTTTGAAAGTTTAAACCTAATTGGTTGGGCCTTGAATGCTGAACTGCAAACGGCTGCTCAAGTTATCGAAAAGAACATCTGGGATACTGGGGTATTGGGGTAACTACTGATTGGCTGTTGCAGGTCATCGAGAAGAGCATCTGGGACATTGAGGCAGCTACCGATTAGCTGTTGCTAGGCTAGTTGCTAGGGGACTGCTGAACATTATCACAGGCAGGTGGCCAAAGTGCATCTTGTGGTTTTTCTTGGAACTAGAATTTATGTCCAGGCCACCTTACTCTAAAATGGAGCCAAAATTTTAAAATGGAGTCACTCAGGTCTCACAGCCCCAGTCAACCACCCCCACCAATGGCCTAGTGCTCTCCCACCTGCAAGATCCCTATATAAGCTTCCAGCTCAGCCCATACAGTTGCTGGTCTCCATTCTGTGAGTCAGCCCAGCAGGCTGCAGACTGCGGCCCCAACGAAGCTTGCTTGAACGTCTGTGTGTGCCCCCCTTCTTCGGCGACCTTTCAACCATATTCAGTCCTTCTGCTGCAAGATCAGGAAGGTTTTTGATGGGAACACCTAGATCTGACATCAGATTAAAGGTTTAAAAGATGGTGGCCATTAACCTCATGTCCACTGTGAGCTTTTTCACTGCTTTGCCTTGCAGGGTGTACTCCCTTTCTCACTTTAGCTCACATTTACTCTGTAGAATGCTTCTTTTCAAAGCTTTCTCCCTTTTTTAGTACCTTTAGTACCTTTAATATACCTCTACATTTTTTACTTGTCCAATTCATTGAATAGGACAACAAGAGCCAAGCCTGGTAGGGACTCCTGGGTACCCCCATACTCATTAACAGTTTTTGGCAAAGCCAGTCAGGAGGAAGCTATCCTGGTAACAGAAATGCAGACAATTTAGAAATATGCCTGAGGACCTAAGCAGAACAAAGGAACAGTCAGTAAAGCTTAACTCAAACTGGCAGTTAGTAGTAAATTTTTAAGATTTTAAAGAAATCTTTTAAATGCTGAAAAGGAGGTTTCTACCTCTACTACCTTAGACAACCAAAATATTAAGGGAAAAAATGTAAGGGATATTGTTTCTCCAGTGACTAAGAAAGCCCTGATCTCTTGGGAGTTTACTGTTCCTAAGGAAGACCCTGGGGGCTCCAAGCTTCTCTCTAATGAGTCAGTGGGCTACAGAGTGGAGTTCCAAGACAAGCACCAGGCAGATCCTAGTGACCTTACCATTAGTCTGTATCCTTCAAAACTGGAAATAATTTGATCCTGACAATCTGAAAAAAGAACAATTTGTCTGTTATTGCAATATGATTTAAGCCTAGTATGAAGTAGGAAATGGTGAGAGATGAATACAGAATGGCACTGTAAATTGTGGTATTATTCTTTATTTATATTGTTTCTGCAAAAACCATGGAAGGTTGTGTGAAATCCCTTATATTCAGGATTTTATGGCTCTTTATCTCTGAAAAAGCCCAAAAACTGGTACTAAAAGAAGCCTCTATGGAAGAGGACATTGATATCATTGATGATCCTTCTCAGACATCCACTTGTTTCTCGGGGTAATATGGGTCTCTCCCATCTGTTTAATCAAAGCATCCACACCTGGGAGAGCCCTCAAGTTCATTGTTATTAAAGCAGGACTTTAAAAGAAGAAAACATAAGTTTCCCCAACCTAAGTAATTCTCCTTTAGTGTTCCTCCTCCCTGTGTCTTCTGTTCTTTGTCCTGTCAACTTTGTTTCTATAACAGTTTCACAAAATCCTTTTTTTGTAAGAGCCCATTTCTTTTCACCAGACCAAGGCCACCAAGACATGCTAAGTTGCAAATTGTCACTGTTAGACAAACTGCATGTGTTCAGCTTCTATAAACTTGCTTGCCTGCCCACAGGTTTCACGCTATTAGGTAGACCAACCCCGCATGGTGAGATGTATAAAACTAGAGCCCTTCCTTTGTTCTGGTCTCAACCTTTGGATACAAGTCCTCTGACCCAGTGTACACCTAAAAAATCCTCTTGTTTTACCTGTTGGTCTCTCCAATCTCTTAAATTCTATAACATTATAATCCTCAGGTCAGTAAATCAGTCCTCTTTCTTTCAAGTGACTCAGATATTTGCTCCGGAGAGACAGTATGTTCAAAATATCCTGGTAGGTTTGTAGACGAGCCCTCAGACCCCTGTGACTCAGTTATTTGACTTTGCCTTTTCTGTGTTTGACAGCTGGGATCTGGATGGAGATAAAAGAAGGGTAGGAAAAAAAAGGACAGACAAAAATTATTACTGTTAAAATTGGCAATGCTTTAAATATACCCAAGTTATCTAAAGGAAAGGATTCAATCAAAGAAAGAGTTCTTGCTTTAAATGCCAGAAGATTTGGCACTGAGCACACAACTGTATCAAGCCACTGCCAGGCCCTGATCCATGTGTCAAGCAGCTAATGTGCCTGATGCATGGCACAAGAGGATTGTATATCCCTGTTCCCAGAGAGAAGCTAGGTTACCCAAAACCCTCACTTCCATCTCTGATGAAGAAGACTAAAAGGGCCCAGGGAAACCTGCCATGACTCTGTCCACAGAGATCTTCATCTCCTTTGAAAAATCATAGGTGATCCTGGACATCATGGGTAAGTAAATTCAATTACTCTGTTTTAGCTTCCTTCTCTAAAACCTCTAGATCTTCAGCCATAATGAGGGGAAATGGCAGCTCTAAGTAGAGTTTCTTCATGTTTTGAAATGTCAATTTGAAGGTACAGCCCTTCAAGACATTAATTTTGTTCTCAGTTACTGATGAATCTTTAAAACAAGTCTAGAAAACAAACCGGTCTATCTTCAAGGGATGTTAGTGACAAGCTATAAAAACCCTACATGAGAAATAGTTATTAAAATTTTCACAGGACTAATACTAGCAGTAACCACCTGACAGATTCAGTATCTGCAAACTTGCCCACTCTATATTTATACTAACACTGGCAAGCCCAGACCACCTTCTTTGTTATAAGAAGGCTGCTCTTTGGAACCTCTGGAAGATCTGAGGCTCCTCTACAAAAAGCAAGACTCCAGTTCTGCTTCAGATACTGACAAGTAGAGTCAGTAATAATCCCTAATTCATCAGAGTGTAAATGGGCAACTATATTGAGATTCTTGTCCATAATGGGGATAATTTTTCTAGGCCTACACCTCTCAGGCTCTTGGTTATTTATCTACTATGTCTCTTTGTCATGCTCTCTCCTCCACAAGAAGTGTGGAAATAATGCCTAATATCTCTAATTGCTGAATCTGTCATACCCTACCTTTTAAGACAGACCAAGATATATTCTGATCTAGTCCTTCTCATATCTGGGGTCTATATTCCAAACCAAATTCTAAAGTTTTCCCATTCGTGGCTTCATATGCTGATTCAAACTATAGCCCATGACTCTCATAACAAGTTCATCAAGTTTTCTCAGCTCAACTGTTCACTAACTCTTTTCTTATTTTTGCCTGACAGGCTTTTCTTTTCAGCCCAGCTAGGGCATCCCATGGTAGTTAGAGAAAAAATAATCCCCAATAGGTAGGGTCTATAGCCCCTTTAATTTCAAAGTATACATATGAAAACAGAGACTCCATACCTTCAGCAGGCTGTAAAAACTCATAGGGATTTACATCTCTCAAAGGGAAATGAGGCAGGAGATTAGGGCTTGGCAAAGGAGCTGGACAATTGCCCATGACCCGTCAATCATAGAGATTCAGGACACATGCACAGATCAGCTGTTGAAGTCTTCATCTGATACCAACAAGAGAATACCATCTTAATTCTTTGCTGCAAAATCAGGGAAGTTTTTGATGGAAACACCTAGACCCGACATCAGAATGAGGGTAAAAAAGATGGTGGCAATTAACTTCATGCCCACTGTGCACTTTTTCAATGCCCTGCCCTGCATTCTGCAGGGTGTACTCCCTTTCCTACTTTAACTAGCCCACACTTACTCTGCAAAGCACTTCTTTACAGAGTATTTTTGCATCTTTGATGTCTTTAATACCTTTAATGAATGTAAAGCTTCTACAATTTTTTTGCTTCTCTAGTCCAGTTCTTTGAACAGGATAAGACCCTGGAAGTGACCCCTGGACACCCATTAATAGGCATAGCTTGTGACTTTGTTAATGACTGCAATGTGTTGCAGTTCTGATTGTATTTTAGTTTAGTTAAGTTACTGTGTGTTACTATACTACTTATCAAAACAAATGCTTAGAGAAATAAGCCTATGAAATGTTTTAGCATTTGAAATTCATTTTCTTTTTATTATTTTAACTTTTTCCTTTATATTCTTATATTTTTTTGGTTTCTTTCTTCCTCTGTCACCCTCATGTTTCTCCAACCCTTGTATTTATTTTATTTCAATTTTACACACCTGCCATTTAAAAATTCAAATAATAATACCAGGCTTATGAATAAAAGTAATTATTTTCCAGAATTTCCTCTTGTGACCCAAAGTCCCTGAATTGACCATCAACTTCTTGGACTGTTTCTGTACTGCTTTTCATATTCATCTACTTAAAGTTTAGGTGTTAATTTTTTGCCACTTACATGGTAGTTGAGGATTCAGCTGCCTTGTGCTTATCACTCACAAGTACATTTTCCACCTTTCTTCTTCTCAATATTTACATTGTAGTATCAGATATACCATTTAAATAGCTTCTATAATATATTGACTGTGTAAATACTATTTGGAGCAGGGACAACTATGACACAATATTTACACTCCCTTTCTTGTATAACTTATTTTCACCCTAGATATTTGGCTAGATATTTCTTTGGATACGTATGCTATCTATTCACCCACTAATTCAGCACCAAATTCTCGGAAACAATTGTACATCTCTCAGTATGGTAAACCTATCTAGAAATTTATTTTTTTCACTTGTGTACTTTTTCCTTTCGCACATTATCTGTTATGAGCTTAGTTTTTGTGTCTTCTCTCCAACCAAGTTTTAAGTTGAAGTCCTAATCCCTAACATGGTTGTATTTGGAAATGGGGTCTTTATGAGCTAATCAGGTTTCAATTAGGTCTTGATAATGAGATTCTCATGATGGGATCAATGATTTTTATGACGGACTTCACTGGAACTCTCTGTATTTTGATCTTGGGGTTCCCAGCCTCCAGAAATGTGAAAAAAGTATCTATTATTTAAGTCATCCAGTATATGATATTTTGTTACTGAAGCCTCAGCTGACTAAGACATCATCTTTCACTCTCAATGTATTTTTATGCTTCCAATATCTGACAGTTCTTATAAGAGTATTTTTCACCAGTGGGTTTCTGATCATTTGTTTCCTGTTGCATATCCTATTTTGAAAGCTATCTCTTACACTTTCTTTTGAAACATGATCTATAGTTGGGTCACAGGAAAAATTGCAGTGGACAAGTTTAAATAGACAAAAAAGACTTAGTTCAAACTATTAAAATAGCAAAATAAGACCAGAATACACTCTGAGCTCAACTCCATTGAAGCAATGGGTTGGGCAGTTTTAAGTACTACAGTAAAAGGAATCACTGTCCATTTATCCTGGTTACTACACTTTATTCAAAAAAATTAATTCCTCATAACTTTATGTCTGGAAGAAATTTTATAACATGAAGGAAGGTATCTGCTTAAGTTATAAACCTACCCTCCAAGGGAAGTTAAGAGTTAGGGACCCTGCTTTCCTTGGTGATTGAACTTCAAAGAGATAGCCCTCTGGTCCTCAAGAAAGAAATTTCTGGTCAGAGAAAGATACTCAGAGCCTTACAAAGATTTGTGTCTCAAAGAGGAAAAGAAATAATTCACAATAACAACTTTCTAAAGTAAGTTTGCTATGAAAAGGGAGGTCAGGAGCCTAGTCAGAATGAAGATGGTCTAAAGTTTAATATTGCCAAGGGAGATTTTAAGGTCTTCTTGGTCAGCAGCCTTAGGAAGGTACTTCGCTGCTCTTTGGAATTTTTGGAAATTTTTTTGAAACATTGTGTGTTTCAGCTTTGAGTGACTGTTTTGATGTAGAAAGCTAGTTGAAAGTCACTTTTTCTCATAATTAAAAAGACATTATTCCATTGTGTTTTAGTTGTAATACTTTAAACAATTCAGACAATATTCTTATTTTGGATCTTTAATATTTATATACTTTGTTTTCTTTAAGATTGCAATCTTTCATGATGTCTTTAATTTTTAAATTAATTTCATTGGTACGATATATATGTATATAATAATCATTTTTATTGTAGGGAATTTGTACCTGTACATGATAAATCTTGATTTCTATTTTTCCCTTTTCCCTCCCCTCCCTTCAGTCCTTCTTCCCTTCTTTATTTGCCAAGATTTGTTTCCATTTTATCCTTCTTTTCTCATTTTTTCTTTTTCCTTCCTTCATCCTCTCCCCCCAGTTCCCCTTTCCTTTTGAATAATTTCGTCCTGTTTCACAGTATCTATTATGAATTATGGTCTTTATTTACACTTTCATTTTCTCACATCATAGAGACAATGTGATATTTACACATATGTGTCCAATTTATTTCACTTAAGAATATAGTCTCAAGGGGTAGGGGAAAGAAAAAAGGAAAGAAATAAATATGAGAAAAGGAAAAAGTGGAAACAAAGTCTGTAAATAGGGAGGAATGGAGGGGTTGAAGGGAAGGTAGAAGAATAGGGAAAATAAGAGCTAAGATATATCATGTAAAGGTACAAATCCTCAATGATGAACGTCATCATATTGTATACCTAAAGTGTACCAATAAACTTAATGAGTAAAAAAAGAGTATAGTCTCAAAGTGCATCCATTTAACTATAAATGTCTCAAATTTATCCTTTTTTGTGGCTAATACTCCATTGTATTAAAAAAACAACAACACCTTTTTATCCATTTTTCAGTTGATGGGCAATTTTATTATTTCCAAGATTTAACTATTAGAAACTTGTAAGACTGAAATCTTATTTTACCTCTTATAATCTTGAAATTTTATTAAAAGTATATTTTTGTACTGGTTTCTGTGCTGGTTAATCTTAATTATCAACATGACTGTATTAAGAGACTTCAGGAAGGTCATAAGTTTGTGAGGGTACTTATTAATGATTCCGTAATTTAATGGGTTATTAGGAGGTGGGAACTATTCAGGGGAAGCAGGTCATGGGGGTCTAAACTTGTAGAATATATCTGATCACTCATTTCTTCCTGGTTATCACGAGTTGAGTAGTTTTCTTCTGCCATACGTTTCCACCATGATGTTATTGCCTTAGAGCAAGCTGAAGCTGACTGTAGACTGAAACCTGTGAAATTGTGAGCCAAAATAAACATCTCCTTCTTTAAATTGTAGATGTCAGGTATTTTGTCCCAACAATGGGGAAACTGACCACCACAATCCCAATTCATTTATTACGCTACATACCTATTGTGGCTTTTTTTTTTTTTTCAATGAAATACAATATTTAGTTTAAGGAAATGTTCTTGTATTTCTGTGATGATTCTTTTCTTCTTGTTTTTTCTTTTGTCCACTTCTGTTATTAGTTGAATGGTGAAGCTCATGAATGATAATCTCTTAATATTTTTTTCTATTTTTCAGTCTCACTTTTGCTGTTTTTTTAAAAAATTTCTCAAGCATATTCTTAACATTATCTTTCATTTTTCTCTAGTTCTGTTTTTATATTATGGTGTGTCTCTTACTTATTTTCTCAGTGCTGAGACACAGTACCCAACACCCATAATTTTAAGGAGGAAAGGTTTATTTTGGCTCAGTTTGTACAGGTTCCAGTCTGCAGATGGCTCGCTCCAAGGCAGGACAGCATGGCAGAAAATTGCCTATGGGATGACAGCAGGACACAGATAGCAATCAAGGAGGTGAGAGGGAGGTAGATCCTGCCAGGCCTCACCCCTGCTGACCACCTCCCCCAACATTAAATTTAGCTGTAAACTCATCCATTGACTAATCCCCTGGTGAGTATCAAACACCGAAGATGCAATCACCTCTCAAAAGCCCCAGCTATGAACCTTTGAGACTTTGGGGGGACATTTAGATATAAACTATAACAGGGTAGTTACTTTTGAAATTTTTCTTTCTATTTATAATTTCCTGAAATTCTTTCTTCTTACAATTTACTTTCTCTTGTGCTTTTTATTTGGTAACATTTATACACTGTCATCTCTTATAGCTCTTTGAAGATGCACAATCATTTTAAAGTCCCTTCTACTCCATATATAATCCCTGTTTCCTCCTAATTGCTTTTCATTTTTATTTATTGATTTATTTACTTATTTATTTTTGGTGCTGGTGTTGAGCTCACGGTCTTACATATGCTTGCCACTCTGTTTCTTTTATCTATTTTTGCTCATAGTCTTGATTTTTCTTTTTTGATCATTTTTTATATCAGTGGATTTTCTTAGACATCTGCCAGTTTTACCTCCCATTTATACCTATGTGCAATGCACTGAAAACGTGATTTTATGCTGCTTGCTCATGGACAAGGTCTATTTAATATCAGAGTCTATTATAGGTTATGAACAGGGAGACAGTTTTATTAGGACTTTCACTACATGTGGTGAATCTATAAATCTTTTCTCTTAGACTATCCAACATACCTGCTTACATCAGTAAGTTCCAAGTAACATGCTGTAGTGACTCTGTAGCCTCACCTATACTCTCAATTTTGCCCTGATCTCCATATGCAGTATTTATCCAATTAACTCTCTGCAGAAGGATTATCTCCTGTTTTCCTTCATCATTAGGAAGAAGTAATTGCCTAGATGCAAGAGTTACAGGCCATGGAGGATCCAGCTGTTTCTTCTAAACACTTACATTTAGAGCTAGCTAGTGCTACAATTCCTGAACATTCCTTAGATCTGCTTCTTGTTTGTAGGTATACTTCTTGTTTTTGTATCATCTTTTTCTTATTTGTTAAGTCAGGGATTAGTTCAATGTCACCTTGCCATCTTCCAAATTTGGTTGACACATGTTTTGCAATCTTTCTCTCGTTTCCTTTATATAGATGGATTTATGTGTTTTAAAATTGTTAAACTCTTTTTGTAGCCATGATGAAGAATTGTATATAAATACACACATTGGACTTGTGTTGTTTCAATTCAAAGAAACATTTTTTTTTGTATTAAATTCTTTTATTGGTACATTGTAGGTATACAACACAATTACATTTCTCATTGGGAATTGTACCTTTATATAATGCATCTTGGTTCTTATTTTTTCCCCATTCCTAGCCCTCCCTTCATGCCCTCCACCCTTCCCTATTTACAAAGACTTTATTTCCATTTTTTCCATTTCTCATCATTTTTTCCTTTCCCTTCTTTCCTTTCCCCTGCCCCTCCCACTACCCCTACTCCTACCCCTTTAGACCTTTTCTTCCTATTTTACATTATTGATTATTCATTCTAATCATTGGTACATTTTAGGTATACAATATAATGACATTCATCATTGGAAATTTGCACCTTTACATAGTCTCTCTTGGTTCTTGTTTTACACCCTTGCCTAGCCCTCACTTCATCCCCTCTAGTCCTCCCTATTTACAAAGATTTTGTTCCTATTTTTCCATTTTCTCATATTAATCCTATTCCCTTCTATCCTTTCCCCTAGCCCTCCCACTTCCTTCCCCTTTGCCCCTTTTCTTCCTATTTCACATTACCTATTATACATTTAGTCCTTATTTACACTTTCCGTTTCTCACACCAGAGAAACTATTCGGTATTTACACATGTGTGTCCTATTTATTTCACTTAAGAGTATTGCCTCAATGTGCATCCACTTAGCTATAAATGTCTCTAATTTCTCATTCTTTATGGCTGAGTAGTACTCCATTTTATTTTTAAAAATCACATTTTCTTTATCTAGTCTCCAGTTGATGGGAATTTGGGCTGTTTCCAAGTTTTAGCTATTACAAACTGTGCTGCTATGAACATGGGTGCACATATATCACTGTCATATGATTCTTTTAATTCTTTGGGGAAGATCCCCAGCAGTGGAATAGCAGGGTCAAATGGGACTTCCAGTCCTAGTTCTTTGAGGTATCTCCATACTGATTTCCACAGTGCTTGCACCAGTCTACACTCCCACCAGCAGTGGAGCAGGGTTCCTCTTTCCCCACAGCCCCACCAGCATTTGTTCTTGGTTGATTTCATCATAGCAGCCATTCTTTCTGGAGTGAAGTGGAATCTCAGCGTTGTTTTCATTTGCATCTCTCGAATGACCAGTGATGTTGAACATTTTTTCATGTATTTATTTGCTATGTCTACTTCTTTGTCTGAGAAATGTCTGTTCATTTCAGATGCCCATTTTCAGATTGGGTCTTTAAATTTGGGAGGTCTGATCCTTTTAAGTTCTTTATAGATTCGAGATAGTAGACCTTTGTCTGAGGAAGAGCAGGTGAAGATTTTTTCCCACAATGTGGGTTGTCTCTTCATGCTGCTGGTGGTTTCTCTTGCTGTGCAGAAGCCTTTTAATAAGAAGAGATCCCACTTGTTGATGGTTTATGCTAGTTCATGGGCAACTGAGATTTTGTTCATAAAATCTTTTCCTACACCGATGTCTTCAAGTGTTCTACCTAAACTCTGCTCCAACTGCTTCAGAGTTTCTATTTTAATATTTAGATCTTTAATCCATTTTGATTTTAGTTTAGTGCATGGTGAGAGATACAGGTCTAGTTTTAATCTTTGGCAAGTTGAAGCCCAATTTTTCCAGCACCATTTATTAAAGAGGCTATCTTTCCTCCAGGGAGGTTGTTTGGCTCCTTTGTTGAAGATGAGATGGTTGAGTGTGTCTGGCATTGTTTCTGCATCTTCTATTCTCTTCCACTGGTCCTCAAGTCTGTTTCTTTGCCAGTACCATGCTGTTTTTATCACAGTAGCTTTGTAGTAGAGTTGCAGATTGGGGATTGTGATACCCCCTGCCATGTCTCTGTTACCTAGAATTGCTTTTGCTATTCTGGGTCTCTTCTTGTTCCAAATGAATTTTTGGATTGTTTTCTCAAGGTCCATGAAGTATGCTGCTGGGTTCTCAATTGGAATTGCATTAAATCTATATAGCAGTTTTGGAAGTATGGCCTTTTTCACTGTATTAATCCTTCCTACCCAGGAGCAGGGGATGTCTGTCCATTTTCTGATAGCATCTTCAAGCTCTCTTTTCAGAGTGCCATAGTTTCCAGAGAAGAGGTCTTTGATTTCTTTGTTAGGTTGATTCCTAAGTATTTCATTTTTTTGGATGCTATTGTGAAAGGAATTATTTGCCCTATTTCTCTCTCAGTGAGTCTGTCATTGGTGTAGAGGAAAGCTATTGATTTTTGTGTGTTGACCTTGTAACCAGCTACTTGACTGAATTTGGTTATTAAGTCTAGAAGACTTTTGGTGGAGTTCTTGGGGTCTTCTGTATAGAGTATCATGTCATCTGCAAAGAATGACAATTTGGCTTCTTCATTACCTATCTTTATTCCTTTTATTTCTTTCTCTTGTCTAATTGCCATGGCTAATATTTCCAGAACTACATTGAACAAGAGTGGTGAGAGTGGACATCCTTGTCTTGTTCCTGATTTTAGTGTGAAGGATTTCAGTTTTTGACCATTGAGTATGATATTGGCTGTTGGTTTTTCATAGATGGCTTCTATCAGTTTGAGGTAGAGACCATCTATTCCAATTTTTTATAGTTATTTTTTTATCATAAATGCATGTTGGATTGTGTCAAATGCTTTTTCTGCATCTATGGAGATAATCATATGGTTTTTGTCCTTGGCTCTATTGTTATAGTGTATTACATTAATTGATTTGCCTATATTGAACCAGCCCTGCATCCCTGGGATGAATCCCACTTGATCAGAGTGTATGATCTTCTTGATGATCTTCTGCATTCTGTTTGCCATTATCTTATTAAGGATTTTTGCATCTATGTTCATTAGTGAGATTGGCCTATAGTTCTCTTTTTCAGTTGGGTCTTTCTCTGCTTTGGGGATCAAGATGATGCTTGTTTTCAGGAATGAATTTGGGAGTATTGCTTCCCTTTCAATTTCATTGAAGAGATTCAACAGTAGTGGCAGCAGTTCCTCTCTAAATGTCTTATAGAATTCAGCAGTGAAGTCATCAGGGCCTGGGCTTTTCTTAGTTGATAAGTTTTTAATTACATTTTCAATTTCATTGGTTGATATTGGGTTGTTCAGAATTTTTAGGTCTTCTTCATTCAACTTTGGTAATTCATATGTATCTAGGAATCTGTCCATTTCTTTTGTGTTGTCCATCTTATTGGCGTATAGGTTCTGGAAGTAGGTATTGATGATCCTCTAGATTTGTGCCGGGTCTGTTGTCATTTCACCCTTTTCATTCCTAATTGCATGGATTTGGGCCTTTTATTTCCTTTTTCTGACAAGGTTGGCTAAAAGTTTGTCAGTCTTGTTGATTCTTTGGTAGAACCAACTCTTGGCTTCATTGATTTTTTGTATCATTCTCTTAGTCTCCATTGCATTGATTTCTCCTCTGATCTTCATAATTTCCTCCTTTGTATGAGCTTTGGGTTTGTCCTGCTCTTCTCTTTCTAGAAGCGTGAGGTTCAGCATCAGGTTGTTTAATTGGGTTCATTCTGTTTTCCTAATATGTGTATTCACTGCTATGAATTTCCCTCATAAGACTGCTTTCATTGTGTCCCATAGATTCCGGTATGTTATATTGTCATTGTCATTTAATTGAAGGAACTGTCTGATTTCTTCTTTAATTTCCTCTGTGACCCATTGGTTATTAAGAAGTGTGTTGTTCAATTTCCATGTGTTTATGAAATTTTTTGAGTTTCTTTTGCTATGGATCTCCAATTTCATCGCACTATGGTCTGATAATATACAGGGCATAACTTCAATTCCTTTGCACTTACTTAAACATGTTCTATGTATGAGTATGTTGCCTATTTTTGAGAATGACACATGTGCAGCTGAGAAGAATGTGTACTCTGATTTTGTGGGGTGGAAGACTCTGTAAACATCTGTTAAGTTCATTTGTTCAAGAGTTCAATTGAGTTCTGGTATTTCATTATTTATCTTTAATCTAGTTGATCTATCTATTTGTGACAGTGGGGTGTTGAGGTCCCCCACTACAATTGTATTAGTGCATATATGACTTTTCATGTCCGTTAGTATTTGTTTTATATAGTGGGGTCCACTAGTGTTTGGTGCATAGATATTTATGATTGTCTCTCTTCCTCTTGGATTCTTCCCTTTACAAGGATGTAGTGTCCTTCTTTGTCTCTCTTAATCAGTGTTGGTTTGAAATCTACTTGATCTGCCAAGAGGATAGCTACTCCTGCTTTTTTGGGGGGTTCCTGTCACATGGAGTATTGTTTTCCACCCTTTAACTTTCAATTTGTGAGTTTACTTTTGAATCAATTTTGTTTCTTGTATACAGCATAAATTGCTGGATTTTGCTTCTTGACACATTCTACCAGTTTATTTCATTTGATTGGTGAACTGAGACCATTAACATTGATGGTTATAACTGGTCCGTATTGACTTATCATTGTCATGACTTTTTCTTTTTGTTGGATTCTCCTCCTTCACATTTAATTTATTGTTGCACCTGACGGATTCATTCTGCTTTGCTTCCTGGGGTTGTGATCCTCATTGTCTGTTCCTAGGATATTATCTAAAATTTTTTGGAGTGCTGGTTTGGTATTCACAAAGTTCCTAAGGTGCTCTTTGTCATGAAAGTATCTTATTTCTCCATCCAGTTTGAAAGATAGTTTTGCAGGGTACATCAATCTGGGTTGGAGGCTGTTTTCTTTTAGGGCTTGAAATATGTCACTCCAAGCTCTTCTTGCCTTGATGGTTTGTGTTGAGAAGTCTGCTGTGATTCTGATGGGCTTTCCTTTGTATGGGATTTGTTTCTTTTCTCTGACTGCTTGGAGAACTTTGTTCTTCTGTTGTGTTTCTGGAATGTTAACAATTATATGCCTATGTTTAGATTTTTTTTGATCAAGGCTATTTGAAGTCCTATATGCCTCACTTATCTGTGTGTCAAGTTCTTTTCCCCTGCTTGGGAAGTTTTCTGCCATTATTTTTGTGAAGAGATTTTTTTATGTCATCTCCACTCTCTCCTGTTTCTTCATTGAACCCAATCAGTCTTATGTTATTCTTTTTTGAATCATCTAGCAGCTGCTGGATTGATTTCTCATGTTCCCTTATAATTTTGAAGCAATTTTTCTTTTCCTGGTCACTAATTGCAATCTTATCTTCTATATCTGAAATTCTGTCCTCACATTGGCTCATTCTGCTGTGTAG
Source organism: Heterocephalus glaber (assembly GCF_053883595.1). Lineage (NCBI taxonomy): Eukaryota > Metazoa > Chordata > Mammalia > Rodentia > Bathyergidae > Heterocephalus > Heterocephalus glaber. The sequence goes on along the minus strand of NW_028258406.1, from coordinate 9,199,021 downwards.
ACTTTCAGTGGAGGTTTTCATGTTCTGGAAATGTATTTGCATCTGTTTTATGGATTCCATTTGTTTCCTATGTTGGGATTCCATCATGTTCCTGAGCTCCTCTCTAGATTTATTAATCATGTCTTGCACTAGGGGCACAATTTCTCCTGTTATCTGAGAAATTATTTCTGATTCCATTTTTTCCAGATCCCCTTTTGTTGCCAGTTCAGTGGGTCCAGATTGCTGATTATCAGAGTGTTCCATCTCATTTTCCTTTGGGGTTGCTGTAGGTGATCTGGAAGTCTGGTTTTGAGACTTATTTACGTGTTTTCTCATTTCAACTGGGGCGGGCGCTGTTAGTGCCTGCACAGATTACCTCCTCTGAGCAGGGTGAGGTGGGATGGGGCCAGGATCAGTGGTAGGGATGGTGACCCAAAAGCCCTTTCCTGTGGGATGAGAGCAGCCGGAGGGATGGTGGCCGGGAAACCCCTTCCTCTGGACCAGGAGCAGTGGGATGATGGCTTAGAAGCTCCTCCCTCTGGCCTGGGAGCAGTGGGAGGGATGGTGGCCCAAAAGCCCTTTCCTCTGGGCTGGGAGCAGCAGGAGGGATCGTGACCAGGAAGCCCCTTCCTCTGGACCAGGAGCAGTGGGAGGGTGGCTCAGAAGCCCCTACCTCTGGGCCAGGAACAGTGGGACTCAGTACCTTGGTCTGGTGGTCTTTTGTCCTCTGCCTCTTTGTAGTGTGGAATCAGGTGGCTGCCTGTCTGCAGTGGGGTGATTTGGTGTCTTCTGCATGACTCAGGACCTCGGTAGGGCATGCACAGACCTGCCTGTCTGCAGCAGGCTGATTCAGCGTGTGTTCCACACGACTGGGGTCCTCAGTAGGGTGTGGAAACATTGATTTTTAACATATGCACAAAATAATATCCACTAATATTTTAAAGTTACAATGCCTTGTGAATTTAGATATTCACCACGTGTATCAGTCAGTGCCTGCTAGAGAAACATATTTAATGCAAGATTTACAAATAGATAAGAATTTGCAAGATTGGCATACAATGGCTGCCCACAGAGTCAGGTGTGGAAGAGTAAAAAGGTCTATCTGTGCACTGAAGACCTGAAGGATCTAGTTGAAGGCCTGAGAGGTCAGAGTAGTGTCCTGTGTGAGTTTGTATCAGGGAGCTAAAGGGTCTGCAATGGAAGGCTGAAGGATCTGTCCTGGAGGCTGAAAAGTCTGTATTGGAAACTAGGAAATGGTGTCCAAGGTGAAAACAAAGACTGGAGCTCCTCTGAAAGAATAGAAGCCATCCTTCCTTTCTTCATTATTTCCTTTTCATACCATTCGGGCAACAAATCTTCAGAACTTTATTGAGCCAATTTAGTTGGGTGTTACTTACTCAAGTTGACATAATCAGTTAACGATCACAATCCACTCTTGGTCAACAACCAGATACAGTTCTTTAAACCATAGTCTCCTGACACAAGGACCAGTTCATAATTACTCCTATAATGTTACGACTATCCTGTGTATAAATGAAAACACACCAACTGACTTTCTAGAAGAGAAGACCGGTTTTCTTTGTATTATGCTTACTCATAACATTTCATAACTTGAACATTATAACTTAGGTTTAACAATACTTAAGAAAAATATTGTTTGTCAACATTATATTGCATTGGAAGCATATTAGGAGAGAATTACTACAATTGAAACTACCTTCTTCTACTAACCATTCTGTATTTCCTTGGCATTTAGTGAGCACTTCAGCAAATGTTGGTACTTTCCCTGGTGGAGTGACCCTTACCTTCATTCCTGAAGGTTCTTGTCATTTTGCCTGGACTGAATTGTTGTAATTTTCCATTGATGTTAATAACAAGGAATGGTAATACTATGAGGTTCTCCAAAGGATCTCCTACACTCCAAGTACATTATTCCTTTCCTCTGTTGTGGAGCAATAGTCCAATTTCCCCTTGATAGTATGGGTCAATCACCTCTGCCAATACTATAACTCCCATTTTTAGCTTGTGTCCTTAGATGCATGAGGAATCCAAAATGACTAGGGGAACTCTGAGCTTCCATTACAATGGTATCGCTGTTGTGCTCCCTGGTACAAGCCTTCTACCCTCTGGAACTAAGACTTCCAACCCAACAGAGCATAAGGTTGTGGGAACAGAAAGCAAATATTTTGCTTCTGGATCACTAGAGATAGTGGTGAATTGTACCATGACCACTTCCACCCCTTCATTTCTGGTTCCATGAATTCTGGCTATAGGAGACACAGTACCATATAGTGGACACCAATTCAAAGCATATACAGCCTTTTGAAGAACCTTTCTCCAGCTCTGCAAGCTATTGCCACCTAGTTGACACTGTGTGTCTTCAAAAGACCATTCCATCTTTCTATTAATCCAATCACTTCTAGATGATGAGGAACATGATAAGACCAGTAAAATCTATGAGCATGAGCCCCTTGCCTCACTTCTTTAGCTGTAAAATGTGTTCCTTGGTCAGAAACAATATTGTGTGGAATTCCATGATAATGGATGTGGAATTCTCTGAATGCATGAATGGTACTTTTGGCAGAAACATTACATGGAGGGAAGGGCAAATCCATATCTAGAATAAGTGTCTATGCCAGTAAGGACAAAGTGCAATTCTTTCTATGTTGGAAGCAGTCCATTGTAATCAACCTGCCACCAAGTCACAGGCTGATTACCCTGGTGAATGGTGCCATATGTGGGAGTCAGCATCAGTCTCTGCTATTGGCATATTGGGCATTCAGCAGAGGCTGTAGCCAAGTCAGGCTTGGTGAGTGGAAGTCCATGTTGCTAAGCATACACATAGCCTCCATCTCTGCCACTATGGGCACTCTGTTCATGTGCCCACTGGGGAATACCAGGGGTGGCTGAAGAAAGAGGTTGACCAAAATTTATAGAACAGGTCATCTTATCCTCTTGATTGTTCAAGTCTTCTGCTGAGGTCCTATTTTGGTGAGCATTTATATGGGATTCAAATTTTATTTTGCATCCCTTATCCATATAGAGTGGTCTAGTCACATATCTCTTCCCCAAATATCTTTGTCACCAATTTTCCAATCATATTCCTTCTAAGTCTCTGACCATCTGGCCAAACCATTAGCTATGGCCCATGAATTATTATGCAGTCACATATCTGGCCATTTATCCTTCCAGACAAAATGTATTATTAGTTGCACTCCCAAAGTTCTGTCCATTGTGAAGATTTCCCTTCACCACTGTCCTTCAGGGGTATCCTGGAATGGGGCTTTAATGCTACAGCTGTTCATTTGTGGGTGGTGCATGCACAAAATGCAGAACCATCCATAAACCAGGCCCTAGCCTTCTCTTCCTGACAGCTGATCTTATGATATACCCCATGAGACCAAGGTGCATGCTGGGAAATAGAATGCAATACAGCAAGAGTAGGAGCCATGCACATCTGGGTAACTTCTTCATGTAAGTTACTTGTACCCTCTATACTTGCTCTGGTCCAATCATGTAGATACCATAACCCTTTAATGATAGACTTCTGCTATGCATGTCCAACCTTATGACTCAGTGGATCACGATAGGCAACTCAGGTCACGTGGTAACTGGGTGTCCCCTAGTTAAGGATTTAGTTTGAACTAATGTCCAGTAGCTGGCAAAGAGCTGTTCTTCAAAGGGAAAGTAGTTGTGCAGATGATGGTGGAACTTTGCTCCAAAATTCTAAAGGTCTCCACTGTAATTCACCTATAGGGACCTGCCAGAGACTCCAAACAGCATCTCTACCTGCCACTGACATTTCAAAGACCTTCACTGGACCTGCTGGATCATATAGACCCAGTGGCAGAGCACCCTGTACAGCCTGAACCTGTTGCAGAGCCTATTTATTTTTCTGGCCCTACTCAAAACTAAAAGCTTTCTGACTCACTTGGTAAATGAGCCAGAGTAAAATATCTAGTGGGGAATGTTTTGCCTCCAAAATATAAATAGGTCCACTAGGCATTGTGTCTCATTTTTGGCTGTAGGGGAGCCAAATGTACCAACTTATCTTTTACTTTAAAAGAAGTATCTCTACAAGCCCTACACACTGGTCTCCTGGAAATTTCACTGAGGTAGAAAGACTTTGAATTTCAGTTGGATTTTTTTCCCATCCTCTGGATCTTAAATGCTTTACTAACAAATCCAGAGTGGTTGCTACTTCCTGCTTAATTGGCCCCATCAGCATAATATCAATATAACGAACAAATGTGATACCATGTGAGAGAGAAAGATGATTAAGATCTCTGCAAATTAAGTTGTGACACAGGCATGGAGAGTTAACATAACCTTGAGGTAGGACAGTGAAGGTGTATTTCTGCCCTTGCCATCTGAAAGCAAATTATTTCAGATGGACCTTAGGGATAGATATAGAGAAGAAGGCATTAGCCAAATTAATAGCTGCATACTAAGTACCAGGAGATGTGTTAATCTGCTAAAGCAAGGAAACCACTTCTGGTACAGCAGCTGCAATTAGAGTCACCACATAATTTAGTTTATGGTAATCTACCTTCATTCCTCAAGACCTATTCATTTTCTGCGCAGGCAAAATTGGAGAATTAAATGGAGATGTGTGAGAACCACAATCCCTGAATCCTTGAAGTCCTGGATAGTGGCACCAATCTCTCTGCCATCTCTCCAGGGATGCCATAATGTTTCTGATTTACTGTTTTACCAGACAAAGGCAACTTTAATGGCTTCCACTTGGCCATTCTGAACATAATAGCCCTCACACTACAGATGAAGAATCCAATGTGAGGATTCTGCCAAGTACTAAGTATATCTATCCTGATTATGCATTCTAGAACAGGAGAAATGACTACAGGATGGATTTGAAGACCTATTTGATCCACTGGACTCACTGTGAGTTGGACTTTTGCTAAAACCCTATTGATCACCTGACCTCCATAGGCCCTTCCATAGGCCCCTATACTTACCCCACACAGTGAGAGTTTGGACCCCCTGAAATCAGCATCCATTCAGAACCAGTATCTAGTAGTCTCTGCAATATCTGATCATTTCCCTTCCCCCAGTGTACAGCCACTAGGCAAAAGACCTTGGGTCCCTTTGGGGAAGGATGGAAGAAAGATTAACTGCATAAATTTTTGGTGTGCCAGAATCCTTCCCCAAGAAGACTTGACCTTTCTTTCATTCAAGGGGTTATGTCTCTATAAATTGGCTCAAATCCAGTAACAGGTTGAGGGGCCATGATTCCCCTCAGATTTCTATTCATTTGTCCTTAAATTTTTTTCAATTATATAAATGTAGGAACAATTTTGTAGACTTCCTATTTCACTTTTGTAAACACCTGGCTAATCAGCCAACACCATAGATGTACATATGTCAGTACATTCTGGTCATTGTTCTGCTTCTGCTTTCCATTATGGTAAGTACACATGCACCCTGCCTTTGGCGATTGAGTGCTGCTGTTTTACCGTTGCCACTCTGGGACCCAATCAAACCCAGTACCCTTAAGTGTCCCAATTGAGTAACCCACAATGAGGTCTGGAATACAGAAAAAATGACAGGGGTCTTCAGGGATGCCAGTGCTCCCCTCAGGAATCTGTTTCTCAAGGTGTTAGCGAAGGGTACATATTCTTGATTTCCCCAGCATAGAAGATTAGATTTGACATGACAAATTCATTCCAGCATTCCCATTTCCCTAAGCCTTTTAATCCCTTTATCAATACATAATAAACCATGGAATATCAGGTATCTCTAACTTTTCACAGTAGACCATCTTTTGATCTGTTCTTCTGCCAGCCAGCCAAATAAAACATAACACTTTTCTTTACTCCATGAGCTGCAAACATAAATTCAGAATCCCTGCTTAATGAGACCATATCAACAAACTCAGACTGATCCAGGTGTATATTTTTGTCAATATCATCCATTCCCACACTTTCTCATCAGGCTTCTGTTTAGAAAACTCAAGAAGTTCTTTGGGAGAGTAGCAGACCACCTCATGGGTCATATTATGTACCTCACCCTTGGGAGCTTTCTGCGATTTGAGCCTGGTTATGGGCCTAGAGGCAAAAGTGGGTGGTGAGAGAGGGTCCTGAGGAGTGTCAGTGTTATCATACTTGGTTAACACAGGACTAGTTTCTTCAGGAGAAGCACATCACAAAGTGTGGAGATGGGGATACCTCTGCCATTGTGAGAAAGGAAATCTCTTCCTCTGGCAAAATAATCTCATAGAATCTAGGAGCTCAACATCCTCAGCCTCAGCAAGATCCATTCTTGTTTACGTGAACCCATTCTTTTCTGATCAGTGTCTTCACTTTTACTTCAGATAACCTTCAGTGATGAGCATTAAACTTGCACTGCAGTTCTGCCAATTGAATTATGAGGGCTGGTGTTTCAGCTTTTGCAATATTGGCCCTGAGGCTAAAAGAGAGAAGATTCTCATTCAGGATACACTTAGAAACTTTTAAATTTTAAAAAAATTCATTAAGTTTATTGGTACGTTTAAACTATACAATATGATGACATTCATCATTGGGAATTTGTACCTTTACATGATGTATCTTGGTTCTTACTTTTTTTCCCCATTTCCTTGGCCTCCCTTCAACCCCTCCTCCCCTCCCTATTTACAAAGACTTTGTTTCCATTTTTTCCTTTTCCCATATTTATTCTTTTCCCTTCTTTCCTTTCCCTTACCCTTCCTACTTTCCCTTTCCTATTAGACATTTTCTTCCTATTTCACATTATCTATTATGTCTGAAGGTCCTTTTATGTGAATCTTTGAGCTCCTTTTTTAACTTGTCTTTATCATTAGAAGGTGTTAGATTTCCTATTGATGTTTTGAGCTCATTGTTCCCCTTTAGTAGTTTATCTAGAGATGCTCTGAAAAACCAAGACAGCATTATTATATTTCATACCCTGTCAAAAATATTCAAAAGTTTTATATATGGAGTTGCTAAATTTCTTACATCTCATAAGTGGTAAATTAAGATAATAAGATGAATCTACATGAAGCATTACTTGAAACAATTCACACCAAGGACTATCAATATTCTCCACAGTATTAGAAGAAGACACCATGGCATCTTTAGGTCTCATCAAATTAGAGAGCCAACTCCAGGAACTCCCAAAACCATTAAAGAATTTCATCATTGCAATTCTGTTTCCCTAGAGCCACTCCTGGTACCAAAATCTGTATCAGTCCACACTTACTAGAGAAATAGGTTTTAATGAAAAATATACAAGAATTTGCAAGAGTGGCTTATAGTGGCTGCCCACAGAGTCAGGGGTAGAGTGCAAAAGGTCTGTTTGTGTACTGGGGATATATCTAAAGGATCCAGTCAAAGGCTTGAAGCTCAGTGTAATGTCTTGTGTGAGTCCATATTAGGAGGCAGGAGGTTCCGTGATGGAAGGCTGAAGCGTTTGTGCTAGAGGCTCAGGAGTCTGTAGCGGAAGCCAGGAGACAGTGTCCAAGGTGAAGGCAAAGACTGGAGCTCCTCTGAAGAAACAGAAGCAATCCTTCATTCATTGTTTCCCTTTTATATCATTCTGGTGACGATCCTCCATAGGATAAATCTTCCACACCCAGAATTATGCCAAGCCAATTTATTTGGGAATTTCTTACTCATGTTGACAAAATCACTTAACTATCATACCACATCTTCATTAAAAACTATGTTGATTTGCTTAGAATTATTCAGCTCAGCTGAGCAGGATGTAATTGTAAGGATATGTATATATGTTTATTATATTATATGCATATATATTTATATAATTATACATATACACAAACCCCAGTAGAAATTTGAATACTTTCCACTGTATCTGCTTATGGAAAACTGGTCTAGAAATATGAGAGAAAAAAGAAGGAAACAAATAATATCTGAAACAGTGAGCAGAAACTTTAGCCAGAAAAAAGGATATGTAACATTTCTAAGCACCTAGAAGAGGGTATACTGTACAACAATTTATTCTGTACAATGATAAATATATAAAAGATGCTTAATCAAAAAGACAAACTGCAAATTTTCTGAAAACTTTTGTGGTGCAGACAACTCTATGTGTGTGTTCATGGGCATTAATATATCTGTATGCATACACGACATTTCTCGCTTAATGACAGTGTTATTTTTCTACCACTAGGTTATTAAATAAATTGGTTGCTAAGTGAGAAATTGTATACAGTAGTACATTACAATATACAGAACAAAAATGGTCAAATGAAACCTCAAGTTGATGACTTTGCTTTTATTTGCATTACTCTTATACACAGTACTGTAATGAATAACAGAACTCAAAACTATAATATTGTGCTGTAAAATAGAATTATTAAAAATTGTAGTACTTTATAAACAAGGTGTACTATACAAAAAAAGACATGACACTGAGGCACTATAAACAAGATAAAGAACTATACAAAAAAGAACAGACAGGTTCTAATTCTGAGAGGGAGGTCATGATTCTGAACAGTTGTTAAAGTAAGTCATTATACAAGGAATATCTGCATATGTATATATGTGTGCAAGTATAAATATTTTGTATCAATACCTATAGTCATTTAATATTAAAAAGAATTACAGATACGACCAAAAATTTTACATTTAGTTTGTAGGTTTTTAACATAACTTTAACTTGAAGGCTCAATGCTATTATACTTAACCCAAAATGTTGAAACCTATTGAAAGAAACTTTCCTACAAAGAAACCTTCAATATTCAGGAGGAAAAGGTTATATTTTATATTATTCAAAATAATTAAAGATAGTTCACTAATGAAAAGTATCTGTAATATGGGATTTAACTTTTCAAACTGCCTTTTACACTTTAAAAATTATTTCTGTTAGGTAGAATATCATATTATAATACTTGGGTATAATATGCAATAGTTGGCAAAATATTTACTGAATTTTTTAGATCAAAGAATAAAATATAGTTTAATTAAAGTTTTATAGATTACAGTTATCTATATAAATGTATATTCTTTATGAATTATTAGGAATATATTTAAAATTAAATTTTAAAATCAATTTTTTTGTTTTTTAGTAACTTTTTGGTATCAGAGATCAAATTCAGGACCCTGTACTTGCAAGGCAGGCATGGTAAAATCAAATTTTATAATTAATATTATAAAATTATAATTACAAAATTACTCATAAATTTTAAACATCAATTACTGGGAATAAATTGAAATTCTCATATTCTTACATTGATATAATTGCGTTAAGTTAAAATCAGAAATCATTTGGCAGATTCTGTAACTTGTTGCTATGATACTGTATTTAATTTTTCAGTTTCTACTTCCTCTGTCAACATATTGTTTTATGCATTTTCTCATAGATGAATTTAAGTGCTATTTATAATTTTTCTTAATCTTAATATCTATTATGTAATCTCAAATTATAGTGAATTAAATCTATATGAAAGAAAAAGCTGAAACTAAAGTTCTAAATTCACTGAAAAATATGTTATTGGTTTTTCAAAAGTAAGTATTTCAATAAATGTGATAACTATAGGGTATTGATAAGAGAAACAAACTGTTGGTGAGTTTGAAGTTGAAATAATTGGAATACTAGTGAGTGAATGCAATCTATGCCTATCATTAAAAAGTTGCTATATGAAAATCAATAACTCTCTTTGCAAATATAAGAACAATTATGAGCAATTCATTTAAAATATAAGACCTTTGGGATACTCTGAATATAGAGGGCTCATTATTTGATATCCTGTAACCAGAATCTTGTCATTTGTCTCAGGATGATGACCTAGGTGTTATGTGATTCTAATAAAGACAAGTTTTATAATTACTTAGAATTGTGGAACAAATTTCTATACCATGCCATCCATTTTACATGCCAAATGCATGGTAGTAAACCAATTATATTGTGATACAGAAGTAAACAAGGAAAAAATTGGCCTTCTTTGTTTGTTTAAAACTGTACCTTAGGCAGCATATATTAGCTGTGAAGTTGGTTAAAAGTCATATGAATAAAAGAATCCCTATTTAATAAATATTGTAGTGTAAGCACTACTAGTGTTTTGCATCATTTACTTCCACATTATTTTCAGGCAACTGATAATAGTCCACAACTTTAAATTTAGAGATGCACCATGAAGATGGAACTTTTTTTTTTAATTGTAGAAGGCCATTGTTTTAGACTAAACTTCTACACTAGACCCAAAAAGACCAATGTAAAAAAAAATTGAACTAGTTTTATTCATCCTCAAATCCCATATCACCCACATGAATAAGTTTTTTAACTTATCTGACTTTTAGAGAAATCAGAATTGGAGAAATAACAGCCAAATTTTCCCAGCTTTCCAGTTTCATTTGGTTTAATGAAGTTCCTTGTACCATAAACGTTACACACATAGGTAAACTAAAGTAACTTGATATTAACCATTTATTTTTCTATTGTTCTGTCTCAGTGTCCCCACCTTATAAGGAGTATAATTTTTAAGTGATCAATTTGCTTTTTGATTTTTATTTCTGCTTTCTTCAGTACTTTTCTGTCTATAAAACCAATCACTGCATGTCTCACTGCAACTACTCTATTCTACAAAGCAAACTGTGGCCACATTCCAGATAGAAAATAAAGCCAATTAACATCTTTAAATTGTGTTAATTTTGTCCTCTGATAGATTTAGATATGGAATATCTATAAACAAAATTTTTAGATGTCCACTTTTCTGGTGGCCACTCTGCTGTAGGCTCCAAGATTACATATATCATTCTGGATTTTACTTTTGGCTCCAGTAAAGGAGTTCACTAGGATGAGTAGCTCATCACTCACAGCATGCCTGGTGAGAACTGAACACACAATATCATTTTCCCCATGTAGGGAAAGGTGGATGCTTCACTTGTCACAGGCTATTGAAAGTCGTCAGCTTTCATCAGTAGATCCTGACAACATGGAAGGAATGATTCACCTGAAGGAAGCAGATTGCATAGCATTTCAAAAGTGATCTCTAAAGACTGATTATTTTTTGTCCTTGACACCCTGCCAAGGGCAAGATACATCGAACATTTGGGATGTAATGAAGCCTACAAATCACTAGTTGCCTAGTCTCCCTTGGCCCACGAGAGGATAGTGTGCTTGACAATAGTTCAGTTTTTATTACATGTTGTAAACTTTTGACTGCTCTGATATGCCTTGTCATTGATGTGTTAAGATTGGACTCTGACAGGATGTCTGACCTGATTGAAATCAAGAATGCTCTATTAGATCCTGTAGAAAATAATAAAAAAGTGTCTATTGTAGGACCTTGGACAACAGAATATATTTTCTAATCAGGACATTGAAAAAACACAGAGAATTATTTTAAGAGCATTTTGGTGAAGTGAAGAGGCTTTCACTGGCCTGCAAAAATTATAATTTAATCATACATGATAAAAAAGTCCTCAACCTATCAAGTCACGATTTATGCATTTTTAGAAAGGCTTCAGAAAGGCTAACTTTGCTGGTGGAAATTTCTCTATCCAATAGTATTTACTTCTAAGTGGGATTTGGTTGTTTTTGTTTTACTGCAGTTAATATGAATGCTTTCTTTAGTACACAAGAGAAATCACAAAAGACTTGTTATCAAATGAAAGATAAACTCTGCCTTTATTATTCTAGTATTCAAAGTGCTCACTTGATATTTGAAACACCTTTAAATGGCTGCTTCAGAAGATGCAGTTTTGAACAATACAGTCTCACTCCATAAGAACACTATCACCAATAACAGTAATTTACCCTGTGGAGAAGGGATTGGGGATCAAACTGGTTTCTTTTCACCAAAGAAATTTCCTGCTCATAAAAGCTACCAAACAGGAAAATAAGGGTATTATTTTAGCTGCAGTAAATCCTAATGAAAGCAGCCAAGGACTGGTGGGAAGGAGCACCTCCAAAGCATGCTTTGGGTTGATTCTGTAATTTTCCTGGAGGGTAGTAGTCCTTTATAGGTTAAAAGATGCAGCCCATCACTGCTTTAGAAAGTTGAGCTTAGGAATATTGACAAAGCAAATAGCTACAACTCTAGTGCTACTCTTTGAACCAAATGATCACATTCTTAAAACTACCATGCAAAGTGTTCTCTATAGGCAAGAAAACATTGTGAGAGTAAAATATTATTATCTCTAAAATTCATTTCTGTCCTCATATTTCTCTGTCCTGTACATGTATGATGTTAAAGGAAAAAAGTAGCCTAACAATGTATAATTCAGTAAAACAGATTTTATTCAGGAACTATTAGAGACCTCAGTGTAGCACAGGGTTCAATTCTTAATATAACAAGAACAAGTAAGGATTTATAGCTAAGCAGTGCAAAAGGATATTGTTAGATGGCAAATTATTAAATTACTGAGGGGGCAACATCAACAGTATAAAAACGATTTGTTTTTGGTTTTTTGGGACAGGATCTTGCTATGTGGTCTAGGTTGGCCTTGAACCACCCATCCTCCTGTCTCAGGCTCCTAAGGGCTGAAATGAAGGCATTGGACCCCACCTCCTATGAAAATTCTTATTAAAATGACTATATGTGATTTTCACTGAAGGCAAACAAGAGTAGTGAGATATTAATCATGTGAGTGATTAAAGAGGGATGAGTCATTTGATCAGATACCAAAGGCTAGGGGTTCTCTCCAAAGTTACTTAGCAGGATTCTTGCTAAAATTGGGCAAGCCCAGCAAGGAGAGGTTAAAAGGTTGACAAAAGTACTCAGAAGAGCCTGATAATGCTTGGTCTTTGTCAATGGTAAAAGGATGAGGATCTTGAACATCAGTTGTAACCATTTTATATTCTATTTTTCTTGTTATAAAATATTATTCTGAAATTAACTTAAATTTACCATAATCTTCAAAAATTTTTACACATCTTTCATGAAGCTCTAGTGCTGTTTTGGAGAAAATTAATAGTTCATTTAAATTACATGTTTAATGTTTGAGCTATTTAAGAATTTTGAGTAATGGTTGAGAGTTGGGATTTGAATTAAGAATTTCCAATCTTGGGTCTAAGACATGTTAGACTTGTTAAGTTGCTTATCCTTAAATCTTAATTTCTGTCATGCCTAGCCTGAATGAGACCTTTGCAATGAACATGCCATTCTCAGTAAACAGCAAGAAAGGGACATTTGACAAAACAGATGTCTATAAAGAAAATTTAAGATGAAATTACAATCATCCCAACAACAGAAAGTCTAGTAATTGTATACACACCTGCACTGACCATCCTTGGACCCTCAATTATAAACATGCCACTCCAGTTTCCTTAGTTCCTTCACAAACTCCATAAAAACTTAGTTTCCCTCCTAGCTAGCTGCTGAAATTTTCCCTGATTTCAGTCTCTGAGGGCAACCAGACAGGAATAAAGCTTTTATTGCTCACACAAATCCTGTATGAGTGGCCTCTTATGTGCTATGCATAACATTTGGTACCTGAAACCTGGGATAGGGTTCCCTCCTTGGTGGGTTTTATAGTCTCTTTCAAATACCCTGCTGAGGCCATCCAGCAACATAGGTCTTCAGAATTTGCACTAGCACTCCATGCAGCACTTCAGCTCCTGCCATTCCAGCAGCTTCAGACCAAGTAAAACTTTTTACCTACTTCTAGCCACTTCCACCCTGAATTTCTGCTCCCCATACATCTCCCTCTCTTTACTCTCCATGTTGTGCCTTTAAGCCCCCTCCTCATTGCTCTCTCTTTTCTCTGCACTGTCCCTTTAAGAGATCCCCCCTCCACAGGCCACTGCTCCCACTGCTGCAACTGCTCCTTAATTCTGCTCTCTCTTCTCCTTAGCTTCTCTCTTTCTCTCCCCTCAACTGCCAAGACAGAGAAAGGTCCATCTTGATTTTTTTGTGCCATTTTAAACCTAGTTCTGATCACAGAAAATTCCCCAGGGAAAGAAATGATGTTTCACCAATCATGATGATGACCATATTGGTCACTTACCCATGTTCAGCCTAAGTCACAGCTGGAGATGTCCAATTGTTTACCCTGTTTTTCATTGCCACACTAGGCATGACAATCCTCTCTCTGCTCCCATGGGAAATTTTCCTTCTATTCCTCCTTCCTCTCTTCTAGCCTGACTCTTAAAGAAATTGAAATCTCTCCACCTTTACCTTGATTGGAAGACTAAATGTCTGATATTCTTCTGTAACACTGCATGGCCACAACATAAACTAGAAAATAGCTCTCAGTGGCCAGAGAATGGCACTTTTGATTTCTCCATCCTGAGGGTCTTAGACAACTGCTGCTGGAGACTGAACAAATGGTCCAAAGTTCCCCATGTTCAGGCATTCTTTATACTTCTTAACATTCTTGCTGTATTCACCCCTAGTTAGTTCCTTGCCAAGATCCCTGTTACTCTCTCTAGCCCTGGGCCTGCTTGGTGCCCTCACAGCCCGACAACATGACAAAGTAGGGAACAATACCAGGACCACCTCACACTGTGGCACTCCCTCTTCCTCTTCCTCCACTTCCTGATTTATACAGGTCCCCACTCCACAGATCAAATAACCACAGATACTTCTCTACTCCTCTAGGGCCTCTTGCCCACCAGACAACAAACCGCATTTCCTACAGCCTAAGTGGAGAAGACCCTGCTTCATCATCTATAGCATTCCAACTGCTGTTTGCCTAGGAGACCGCCCCCCCCTTTTTTGGTATGTTGCTCATGGGTAAAGCTGTGCCTTGTTGACAGCTTGCCTAAGTCTTCTTCATAAAAATTGCCAGTAACTTCTACTTCCCTTGAGCAACCCCTCTAAGATTGAATAAGAATTTTGAGTAATAGTGAATCAGAAATATGACCACAGCTATTTAACACCTTTTGATCAAGTTAAAAAATAAGGTAGCATGGATCACTGACTATAAGTGTATATTAAAATAATATGGCTGTCATCTTCTAATTACATAATATTGTAGTATTTATGAGACCTGATTACCAAATCAGTTTGTAGTTTTTCTTGCAGATTTTTAGCTTTGTTTTTCCTTTCTCTTTTTAATCCTCCAACTTTTCACATCATCTTTGGTTGAAGTCAGCATTTGCTTTTATCTTTTGGGAGTCATTCTTCAATTTCTCTCCTTCACTCTGCTTTCCAATGAATAAATTGATTGTAGCGTGATCATAAGTGTGCTTGTCTTCCAACTGTATGACCTCTGTGTTCTTTGGGCAGACAAGCTTCAGGCTTCCTTGTTAGTTTGGTTAACTTTATTTGTTAACTTGACTGGACCAAAGAGTGCCCAAATTACACATTGTTTGTCTCTGAAGGTGTTTCTAGATGAGATTATTACTGGAATCAGTGAAGCAAATTGCCCTCTCCTATATGGATAGGCATATCCAACTGTTTGAGGGGCTGAACACAGTGGATGGTAAAAGAAGAAAAACTTTAATTCTGTTTGGCTGATGGAATGTTTCATCTCAAGGCTTTTATTACTTTTCTTGAGGTAAAATTAATATTTAACACACATGGAACTCACTTGTATATGTGTATATTTAAGTTCCTATAAGTGCACATTCATATGTGTGCATATCTTTTTTTCAGTTTTTATTTTGTTATTACATGCTTGAATTACATAATAATTAACATTCCTTCTGGGAAGTTGGTATATGTACATGACACATCTTAATTCTGTTTTTATCCACTTTTACTCCCCTCCTTCCCCTTTCACTCTCTCTTTTGATCCCACTCCCATTTGAAAAAAATCTATTTCATTACTTCTGATTATCTTTTATTTCCCTCTATTTATATTTTGGGTGTGCATATCATTTTATATACTACAATATCATGATTGATATGTAACTCTAATTTCTTCTATTATCCTTGATATTAATTTTCAATTTAAAGTCATGTGTTTTAAAACAAAGGTCATTATTAATGTATCATATGTTTGAATGGAACTTGTTCAAGGGAGAAGTAGAACCGTGGAGGGAGGAGGGGGAAATGATGGAAGGAAAAAGTTAAAAAAAAGTTAGAAGGAAAAATGGAAATAAAGCTTTTGTAAAAGAAGGGTTGAAAGGAGTGGAGGGGAATGAGAAAAAAACAAGAATCAAGATACATCATTTACAGGTACAAATTCCCTATGATGAATGTGATCATTATATATATCTAAAATGTACCAATGAAATTAATTACAAAAAGAACTATTTTAATCTTTTTTAATTTTAGTTTATATAATGCACTTTTGATGTTTTTTGCTTTCAGTACTTTAATTTTGTCTTTAGTATGTGGAATGGTCTGTTGAATGTATGAGAAAAAGCTCATTTTCTAAAAGTGAAAGAATGTGTATCATTTCTGTCTAGAGCACTGCCACATGTGAATTTTAAAGGAATAAGGAAGATTAGGAACTTAGTATGATGTAAAGGCATCTGAGAAGCAGTAGGAGATGATACTTGACCTTTTGAGGCTTCTTGGGGGATTGCAGTTAAAGCAATTCCAGGTGGTCTTTGGAATCACTTGACATTTCCTATAAGTGATGGACAAAATAAGAAAAGAAAAAAGAAAAAAAAGGAAAAAGTCAGTTAAAGTTTCACTTCATTAATATATTGAATATATTTACTGAAAGTATTTATTTGGCTGTGCAACTAGTATAGGTAAAATACCTCTCTATGTTCATCATAACAATCAATATGGTACTCACATTTACCAAAGTTTACCTTCATGTCCTTCTCGTAATTTCCTCCCCCTCAGGGCTCTCTCAATGAATTCCAGAGTTTTAGCAACTATGACTGTGTTGAATACTGAAATCCATGTTGTCAATCCCAGTATTTTTTCCTGAGATCAAGATAATGATTTTAACGTGTTTTATATCTCTGTTTGGGTAGCCTATCATAAATCAAATTTCAGATTCCCTCTTTTAAGAAATAAAATGATTTCTTCTATTTTATATGCTTCTATTTTATGTAACAGGGTCGCTATAAAGACAATGTAAAAACAAAATATTCAGTCTTTTCTTGGAGGACTTTTAGTCTAAATTACAGATCTCCTAACATTTTTTTTTTCTGAAAAAAGGCCAATTAGACCCAATTCTCAATAAAAACAGGAAAGGCTTCCATAATATACAGAAGTAATAAACTGCCCCCCTGATCCATTTTGCACTGTACAAATGCTTTCATTATACATCTCATTATATTTCTCTATATTTATTTCCTTTGTGCCTGGGGTCAGTAAAATATATACAAAAGACCAAATCTCCAGTGAGCTGTCATGAAAAATAAGATTACAAGTAGTTTGGAAGCATTACTTTTCTTTGCTTTAAAAAAATCTCTGAGATTTAAGTTTATCATTTCTGCTAAAGGGTATCACCACCCTCTGAAAAAGTCAGAATGAATACATTGGACCCTCAATTATTCTAAAACTTATTTGCACAGGGCAGTTGACATGTCATGTAGAGAGAGACTGACCTTGTAAAATCAATAATTTATGGTGTGAAGACTTTATTTTAAGTAAAGAATTCCAGATTTTTCATATCCATTCCAATAGAGAGTTGTGCAGCAAATTTCTCTGACACATAAGCATTGTAGCAAACCCTGTGTTCTCATATTCCTTCTACTTTACATCCTCTCTAGTTTAGTTTTTAATTTTGCTTCACTTGGATGTCTTCTATAGCCTTGTATATTGACTTACTGAAGTCATCATAACAAATTAACACAATTGAGTGACTTAACAGAATATAATTTATTTCCTCGTGTTCCAAGAGGCCAGAAGTTTGAGTCCAAAGTCTTGCTAGGGTTTATTCCTTCTGGATGTTGTAAGGGAGACAGTTTCTCTTCTAGCTCCTGGTCGCTGTCAGTGATTCACCTTTTTTGGAGATAGATATATTACTCCAATCTCTTCTTCCATCGTCTTCCTATCTCTCTGGATGGCCTCTTTTCTTTTGATATCTGATCTTAGTATTTGCAGTTAACACAACATGTAGGATAATTTCATTCCAATATCCTTATTATTTTGTCTTCTAAACTAGGTCACATTCTTAGCATCTGAGTGGACACAAGTTTTGGGGAAATCCTCTTCAGCTCACTACAGTTTTCAACTCATTTTCTATTTTGTAACCCTTTACTTACTTATGTGTTGTCAGATTATCCTCATTGTGCATAGATCAAATTTATTTCCTTCCTCAAACAATATTTATAATTTACCAAAGTCCCTGAAATAGGGAATACATGCCTTCTTTTGGCATTTGTTGACACTTCTCCATATCAGATTTGATATTTTTATGAGGGTTTTCATAAATAACTCCAGATCCTAGCTAAACTAGATACTAGCTAATTTTTTTTCAGAGAAAATGACATTTGAAAATCATGATTTCCTACCCTTAAATCTTTTGGCTCCTCTTAACCTGAAATGTAAGTTTCATAAACTGACTCCTAATGAAAAATATCTATAATTCTTTAAGCCCTTAAATACATAAACAATTATAAATTAATATCCACAAAGAACAATTTTTATCCACTAAAATGATTATAGGATGTGAATGTTTGTTCTTTGAAAAATAACAGAACACACAAAATTAATATTCTTTTGAATAAATATTTATTAATTATTGAACACATACAGATATCTTACCTGTTTTATATCCATATTTGGATAAGCAATCATTACTCATGACTCAGATTCTCCCTTTTAAAAAAGAATTGGCCCATATTCATTGATATGCTTAGTATATCACTGCGACTATAAAGATAAAACATGAACAAAAACAAAAACTTGAGTATTTTTTCGGAGGAGTACTTGGTCTAAACCACAGATCATCCAACATTTTTTTCTGAAAAATGCCAAGACTTAGATATTTACAAAGTCATTCATTTTAAATATCATTACTTCTTTGCGTACTTCTTTAATTTTCCTAGAGAGCTAGGTGAACATAATCTCTGCATTCTGGTCATTTTTATAGTGACTATATTCATTGTTACAATGTCTTGGAAATAATATAACAGTTGCATACAGAAATTATTGTTCTCTGAGGGATCATGCTTAACATGGAGTCATATGATTGCAGGTATAACTATTTGTAAAGATCTACTTGCCTCAAGATTTGGTATAGATACTTCAAGGCCATTTCTCAAAATTTTGGGATATTATATTCATAACCAAATAATTTAACTGGCAATAATGCATTTCACACTATGTAGCTAAAATTAAGTAAAGTTCATTAAAAGAGATTATACTAAATCCTTGAAGAATTGCTGCTGAGGCTTAATCTCCCTAGTAGCCACCATGCAGTAGTGTACCCTTTCAACAGAACAAGTCTTAACACTCAATTTAGGTCATTGTTCCAATTAAAGTCATCGTATCTTCCTTTATAAGAAATAGACACTGAAGAAAAATAAATTATACATGTGAATGACCTGCTTGAATATTTATCTTCCTCATCTCTTCAGGGAGAATGCTCCCATAGTTTAAGAGAAGGTTTTTTAGTTAGTTTATTTGCCTCGAAGTGGTAAATAGAAGTAGTTCTTTGGTTGAAGTTGTGGGTAGAATTAATTAACAGACATAGTTTGTCTATGAGATCCAAAATAAAAGTACAGAAGTCACCCTCTCCATTTTTCCATAGCATTTGCCCAGACAGACTGGACAAATGCTTTAGTGGTCTCTCTGTTGTCAGTTCTCTATCACAAAGGAGTAATCCCAGGTTGGTGGCTCAGGATTCTCTGTCGAGTAAAATATCCTCCTTTCAAACAGATTTCAGTTAAATATATTCTATTGAAATAAAAAAGGAATTAAATAATAGACTAGCTTTTCTCTTACTATTCTAGAACTGTCCCTCCATAGTAATTAGTAGATTAAAACTTAACCCAGAAACTAGAACCACCCTAAATATGTTAGATCCTAAAAAACAAAAGCATTTATTTAAAATATGAATCTATATGTGTAAGCCTATTATGTGGATGTGGAAGTACACATTCAAACTTTTGCTCTCCTATATTCGTCAATGAAAACAGAAACATGGATCAAATAAAAGTATTTGGGGAATATTTCCAATTGTTGTCTTTTTGTGTAAGAAGTTTATAAAATAACCTAGGTAGAGAAGGAGGCAAAGATCCTCTGAGTATAAGGAGGTTTATTTTGTGGGAATTGGATCAAGTTTTGATAACAAAAATAAAGTTATTTCTCATGCATATTAGACATATGTCTTGAAAAATCACTGTATTTCTGTGCTATAACAAATAGATTTGATTAATTTTAGACATTTTAGGAAACAATCAACTGCAACTTAGAATCTAGATGTGCTTACTTTTATCTAAATTGTTTTTCATACTAAAGGTCATTATTTATTTTCTTTTTTCCAAAATCTGTAAGACTATGATACTTTCCTGAAAACTATGAAAAACTGTAAGTCTAATCACAGAAAATTAGATGAACAGAAGCTCTTTCATTGGGTTATAATATTTAACTTCCTCAGAATGAAATCTGATTTTCATTGGAATAGAAGAGGCAGTGATCCTGCTTCCATTGTCATCTGACAGGCATTTCTTGTTCCCTCACTGTCAGTCACAAAAACTGACTGGGCAGAAGAAAAAATTTGATCCTTCTGGTAAAGGCTCTATACCTGTTGTCTTAGTCACTTTTTTTGTTGTTAAGACAAAATACTCAAGATCTAAAGTTAAAGGAGGAAAGGTTTACTTTATCTTATAGTGTGTAGAGGTTTCAGTTCATAGTTGCCTGGCTCTAAGGTAGGGTGGCCTGGCAGAGGTGCATTGCAGAGTAGAAACAGTTCATAAAAGTGAGGAGGCAGCAAGGTAGAAAGCAGAAAAGTAGCAAAGAAGCATCAAACAAGCAACCACATCAGCCCTCTTTCTGTCCAGTATATTCAATCCAGGATACCTGCTTTAGGGTGGGTAGCTCTCACACTGAGTGGGACCATGAATCCATCCCAGCATCACATCCTTTATCTAAGCATCACACACTCTAGTTCTAGCCACCCCTGAAAAGCCCCATTTATAATCACATGAGGCTTTGGGGGGACATCTAGATACAAGCCATAATACCTGTATTAATCTATCTACAGCAGAGTTCCATAGAGTAGGTGGTTCATACATAACAAATTTATTTCTCCTACTGCTGAAGGTTTGAAAATCCCAGATCAAGGTACCAACAGATTTGGTGTCTGGTGAGAGCCTACTTTTTGGTTTATTTTCTTGCTATATCTTCACATGGAGGAATAAATAATAATAGCGTTGCCTTTATAAGGGCACAATCACATGAAGGCTCCATTTCCATGACCTAAATGCCTTCCAAAGAATCTATTTCATAATTCCATTTCACTGGTGATTAGGATTTCAACATATTGATTTTTAGGTGAGGAGAGAAGTACAAGCATTCAGTCTACAGCATTGCCCTAGAAGTACTAGAGGTATACCATAAAGGGCAAAAAAATAAGGGGCTTGATATATAATCATATTATCCGATCTCAACCAGAATCTTTGAACTTCAGTATAGTATCCAACTGTTCCTAACTATATACAAGACAGGGCCCAGAACCTACAGATGAGCCAGAGCACAGCACTGTACCCTCTTCAAATCTTACTTATTCTGTCATTCACAAGTCATTAAATTAAGAAAAAAATTGTACCAAGAAGCAAAACTACCACTCAGAATTTTCCTTCTGAGTGAGATGGATATGGTATGTGTGATATGACACCAACCATAGAGTCTCTGGAAATGTAGAAACACCCAGATGTTTCACTGGGAACATGTTCTAAGTTAGTTCAGATGTCTGATGCTAGTATCTTCTTCTCTTGCCCACAAGAATACAAAAAAGGTTAAGCCATAGAGAATATTTATATCAGACTATATGCTCTTTGAGGGATAAGAGCCAGCTCCATATCTGATATGGATAGTTAGGGCTCTGGAGACAGATGACCATCTGGGGTTTGGACTCTTGCTATGGGATAGGCAATGTGGTATGTTTTAGATGGCACTTTTTTTCTTGAAACTTCTCATATGCATTGAGAGAAGTGTGTCTCATTGTTAGCCCTGAGTAGTTTCACTTTTACCTTCTTGGGTTCATTTGAACCTGTTTGCTCAACTACAATAAAATGAAAGAGTCTTCATTTTAAGGAACTTATTAATAATTACTATTTTTTGTCATTCTTTTAAGATTCACCATAGTGTAGGAAACCTTGAGTGTTGTTTCTAACACTTTCTAACATCTCTGAGTGACAGATTTAGATGAGAAGACTGCTCATAGGGAGTTTACTTTTCATGGAATCCTTTATAAAATCATGACAATATAGCTAAATGATCTTTTTAATAACTCTCAGGAAATAGATTATTTAATTAAATACTGAATGTAAAATGAAGCACAGTTATATTTCTGGTCACCTGATTTTCCATATTTTATATAAATATGAGCATTATATAGCATGATTCCACTATAGGATAGTGGGATACTCACTTTGGCTAGAAAGATACACTTTCCTCAGGAGAGTCTAACATGAAATATTCCCAAGAAAAACTCCTCAATACCAGACATACACCATTTTTGGATTCCTTCTTTCTTACACTTCTCATCCTCCTCATTACATTGCAACTAATCTTTACCACTATTTAGAATTTCAGAGTTACCATGTCATAATGTTTTTTAAAAATTAATTTTATTGGTACATTTTAGGTACACAATATAATGACATTCATCATTGGAAATTTGTACCTTTACATAATCTATCTTGGTTCTTATTTTTTCCCCATTTCCCTACCCTCCCTTCATCCCCTCCATTCCTCACTGTTTACAAAGACTTTGTTGCCATTTTTTTCCTTTTTAAATAGTTTCTGTTTGTTTACCTTAATAGGAGAACTATAGGTAAATTAATCCCAAACCACAGACTTGATGAACCTCACCACCAATCTTAAAACCACTGGGAGGTGTGAACATCATTTCTTGAGCATAATGATAAAAACATTGATTTGAAAATGATATATGTTAAATTGTAATAAAATATTTGCTTATACCAATACTTATTGATGCAGTTCTTATTTCTCAGAAGCTTTATAGAGTAAAGAAAATGTAATAAGAGGCTTTCAGTAACCCTTTTGAACTACATTATTAAATTATACACTGAAAGTAGAATAGACAACTTTATTTCTGGTGAATGTGGCAAATACTTTTTCTACATTATTAATACCACTTATTTCTTTACTCACAAGTAATACACTATGACTATTTTACAAAAATCATAATAATAATGATACAAAAATCATAATAATAATGATACAAAAGTGTTTCTACCTGTTTCAGAAATTTTTTGATAAAATAGATTTTTCACTTTTATACAAATTCCTCATCACTCATATGCATTACCTCTAAAAATATACAATAGAATATACAAATATACAAATATACAAATGTACAATACAAATAGAAAACTTATTCCAGGTAAGGGACATTTGAGTTTATAATATTTCTAGTTGTGAAAACATACCCATTTGAAGAGGTAACTATATTTTAAACTCTTCGTGTTGAGAAATTACAATTAAAAACAAAATTTCTCCTAACTCAAAAATAATCTCTAAAAGCATAGTAGAGAAAGAAATCACTTTCAGTATTCAATAAGCATTAAATTGGAATGTGTTACATATCACGATAATCTGCTAAGAGATTCCAAAGATAGAAAGAATGCTTACCCTTTTACATAGCCAGACAGATGTAATGCATTTCACACCTTTCCTAGGCCAGCAATAACTAGTCTTCAATTAAGAACAAAAATTGATAAAATCATTCCTCAAACGTAGTATATCCTAACTTCACCTATTAACAGGAATGACTACCTGTGTGAGTTAATTGGCTTTATCCAGAGAAAATCATTCATTTCATATCTTTATGGTAGAAAATAGTTTTTCAAGTTAGAGGAAGGAAGGTTTTGAGTGAGGTTAGGTTCTTCCCTACCACATGAACTAGGAAATAGGGGTGCAATCTCTCCTGATGTTTCAATTTAAAAGAGATAGTGCCCAGGTAATCAGGAAAGGTGTTATGACTTCTATCTGGATGTATCCCTAAAGCCTCATGCACTCTTAGGTGGAGCTTTTGGGAGGTGGATGGATCATGGGTGTGTGATACTAGATTAAGGATATGATAACTGGATCAGTCCATTGATTATTTTAACATAGTTCTGGGTGTGGATAATGGAAAGGCCTACCCTGGGATGAGAGTGGCAGCAATAAATAGGATTGTGGACTGAATGAGATAAAAAGGGAAAGGAAGGCTCACTGCTTGCTGCCTGGCATTCTATGGACTGTTTCTCCTCTATGATGGCCCTCTGCCATGTTATTCTACTTTGGAGCCAGCGGACTGTGGAGTGAAACTTCTATAAACTGTGAGCTAAAATAAGCCTTTTCCCTTTTAACTTATGGTTGTCAGGTATTTTGCTCCAGCAACAGGAAAGTAAGATGAAAGACAGTTTTGAAACTTGATAAAGGTCTTATTTCATATTAAGTAAAAAATACACTTCAAAGAGAGGGGAAAGTACAATTACTAGTTTTCTAGTTTAAGTAATTTCAAATAATGGGAAAGATAAAGTTCTCTTCTTTTGTTTCCAACAGGGAGAATTAAGACTCTTATTTTAATTTTATATGTTCTTTCAATTATTCCCATAGCATTCCATAATATGCAAACTGGAAAATAAAACCCATAGGGTTCATGAATTGGTTGTAATTTAATAGTCCCTGGAAAACACATTTTCCTTAACTGAGTCCTGCCATAGAGAGTGTCACTGTAAAATTAAAGACAAAGCAAACAGAAAAATAAAGTCTGAAAGGCAAATGTGGTAGATGTTTTCTTAAATGAAGTAAGCATGGCACTCTCAGAGGAAGATTATCCCAAGGTGTCAGAAACCCTAGCTTTACCTCAGAGAAAGTTATATACATCACTCAAGCCCAGATAATTTCTGATATTTAAGAGTTTGGTCCTGTCTGTAAGTATATTTTGTTCCCATTTTCCTGATATTCCTAAAGAAACTGATGAGACTATTGTTAAGATCCAATGCATGTATCTAAAGTGTTTCCTTTTCCTTTTCTTGGAAGGCATAACATAAACGTTTTATTCTAAAGACACTAGGGAGGGGTTAGAATTTCACAGTGCAGCTCCAAACCATAGCACCTGATTTTCAAGCTTTTGATATTATTCTTCATGATTACAGGTAATTTCCCATAAATGATCAGGGAAAGAGAGTATATTTACACACGAAAAGCAGCAGAGGTAAATGGGAAAATGAAAAAGGTCAGTGGAACACTGAGTGAATATTTTCATCAGAGAAAAACAGACAATGTATCTTTTCAGCAAGGCTGGTGCTGTCACATTCTTGTGTAAAACACAACTTAAAAGCAAGATCCCTTAGAGGAATCAAACTAAATGGGAGACAGGAATGTCTTTCGGTGTCATTTTAAAATGTTCCTTGAGGGAAAAATACAAATACAAAGGAAAAAGAATAGTATTTAAGGAGATTTCCTAACTTTTATTAAAAAACACGTACAAGTGGAAAACAGTATAACCACTTCAAGTTTGAATGTGACAAAGTTAAATAGTAAAGTGCTTACTGAAGAATTACTGAAGACTTTGATACCTTCTTGTGTTGTTCCAGGTCACCTTGAAAATGAGGTTGTATCACCTTGGACAAACAGACCCTGCATTCTTCTGAAAGAGGTACAAGAAGGAGTAGTGTTGTGTCTTGTAACTCACAGAATATTTAATTAAATATTGGATATACCTTAAACAAAAACATTTGTGCTAGCTGTAGGAGAAAAGTTAAATTGATAATTGTGTTTTCCATGTTTCCAAGAAAAAAACAGCAATATGTTATTTGGAAGATACCCAAACTTAAAAGTCTTCAAATTACGGTCTAACTTATTTACTGAAATACTTGAGCATTCGTGATCTAAAATATGTGAACATTAGTTTTCTCATATTAAAAAACTGATTTTAATAAATAGTGTGTTCCTCATCTCTCTAAGGCCTAATTATTTCTAAATACATAAGTAATATAAAATATCATTTTCAATGAGTTTATAATTAGAGCTGAAATTATGCAAAAACTATATATTAGAAAGGTGAATAGAAACAAATTGCATTGGTCCAGTGGTAGAAACATGTCACAGAGTGCTCAGAATGGCAAGGCTTTGCTAAAACTCAACAAACAGTACTATTTCATTTTGCATTTTTTTCCTGAAGCAAAGGTGTTATTTTTTTCCCTTTTGCAGATGAGGAGAGTGAGGTTCTGTGAGATTTCTGGTAAATTCCTAAATAATCTCAAAAAACTCATGATGAAGCCCCTCATGGCTCAGAAGCTTCTCACAGTTTATTCTTCTGAAAACATTGTTTTCTTTTTAAAATTCTCTCACTCCAGGTTATTCAAGACGTTTCCCTCCATCTGAACAGCTCACTTAACCCCACAACTCCTGCCTTGATTAGCTCCTAGGCACTACTCAGAACTGAGGTCATGTATAATTTCCTCAGGCAGTTTTCTTTAATATATAAGAGAAATTAGCCCTCATCTATCTTTCACGTTACCCTATATACTTCTTCGAACTTCCTACTAGGGTCTTCAATGATTCAGTTTTTATTTATTTATTTATTTAATGTGCTTTATTCTGGTCTAGGATGTAAGTTCTAGGAGGGGAGGGACTAAGTCTCTCCTGCTTATTTTGTAGCACAGTCTGGGCACAAATAAATGCTGCTTGAAAGAATGAGTGGGTGAACCAAACAATTAATGTGAAATATAAATGTGTGATGGAAATTTTTACAGTCCACACCTTTAAACAGTAGACTAGTCTGACGATATGGCTAGCATTCCACAACAGAAACATTAAGCTCACCTCGATGAGAGATACACAAATTTAATTCTAGGATGAGTTTCAGTTGCTGCCAGCAGATTAAAGCATTTAGAAGCACAGCTTGGATTTTAAAAAGTCATTATGTTAATGGTCATCATTATAAATAATTCCTTAATTTGGGTGTGACGAAACTACATTAAATTAGCCACTGTATTCTCCTAAAGATAAAAAAGATCAAAGGGATTTATGTTCAGTTTGCAGCACTGTTCCAGTGGAGTGTCGGTCTCCTATCCAATTAGATAACTGAAAAGGGTCAAACATTTGCTTCATTTTTTAAAGTAGCATAACAAATACCTGGTGTCCTGTAGGGTCTTCACTCACCAGTGATAGAGCAAAAAATTGTTTTATTCAGAACCCAGAAAGATTGCATGTGACTCTCTCAACTTCAGGCCAGGCTGCTTATGGGCTTCTTATTACAGAAGTCTGCAAGACAGGCATTTGCTGTAAGCCTCATCACAGTGTAGCATTTGTATGTGCATGTGATTGCCACAATCATGTATTTGAAGTCTAAGAGAAACCAAGACAAAAAGACACAAGGGTCTATGGATATACTAAAAGCCAAATAGCGATGTCAAATCCATTGAATAACTTCACCTCTTTCTGGCAGCACACAGGAAATTTATGTAAAGTTATGTAAGTTCTTAATAGGGAGCATAGTCTCAAAATATCTTCACTTTTAACAGTTTTTATATAAACCGTTTAAAATATTAAAATGTTAGAGTTGGGCATGGTGGTACACATGTCTGTAATCCCAGCACTGGGGAGACTGAGGCAGGAGGATTGTTGTGAGCTCGAGACCACTCTGGGCTACAGAGTGAACTTAAAGCCAGCCTGGACTACATAGGGAGACCTTGGTGAAAACAAAAAAAAAAGAAGTTAAAGTCTAATTTTTAATTTTATTGAATATTAATTGTGGAAATACTTATAGGCTACATTTTTGACACAGTATGGTTCTTTCATTTTGTGTTTAATGCACATTTATAAAATAGTGAGATTATTATTTTATGCCTGGGGCAATTATTAATGTATTAGTTCAAATTAAGTTCGCTCTTCAGTGTGCCTGCTCTCAGTAATGGACTCCTCAATCATGTTTTACTTTACAGTGAGAGCAATTTTAGGCCTTGTAAGGAGAGAGCGCTAGAGAGACACTGCTGATGGAAGAGGACGCTCTTGGGTCTGCCACTCTGTCCTCCAAAGTGCAGGTATGTGGAGACATGAGGTATTCCACTGTCTTCAGAGAACATACTCCCTTGTCAATGATGTAGCCCAAGCCATAAGGTTTTTGTTTGGTTGGTTGCATGTTTCCCTCTCTGCTTGCTTTAAAACTGTAGAATAGTTTTGATCAAAGTGAAAAATAAGCTTCTTTACCGTTAGCTGGGAACAACCCTGTCCTGGAAGAGAATTAGGTTTGAGAGACACTTTTCCAATTATGCCCTTCTTGGTTAATTTTCTTTAATTCTCAGGAAAGATGGAGGAGCCCTTTATAATTTAGAGTTCTTGTCCATCTTTACAGTTTCAAATCTCTGGTAGCTTGCTAATTTTTTGTATTAAAATTTCCATATTTAAATTACTGTGTGGCTTTGTCTCCTGAATGATTCCAGAACTAATATACTATCCTTATGCAATATAATGAAAGATATTTTAGAAACATGAAACAATTTTTTGTGAGTTTTTAAATGATTATAATAGCTGGCATACGGGAGGGGGTTGGTTTTTTTTCTTTCTTTTTTTTTTTTTTTTTTTGAGTGATGTTAAATCTTTGATCAGGAATACACCTCAGAATTACAAACATTTTTTTAACATCATGAGGAAAACCATCATATACTTTGGGTTAATATGTTTTATTTCCTGCTGATTTTATATGTAAATAGATGTTTTATTTTCCACTTTAAGGGCACTATTATTTAAAAGAAAGCATACACTTAAATAGTAAGGGAACCTAAAGTGACAGTATGTTTGTAAATATGTGTACATTAAAGATATGGACTCTCAATTTCTAAATCTATGGTCTTCACTTATTATTCTATCAAAGACTAGAAAGAACGAAGAGCACCATTATTTTTTAAAAAAGAAATAAAATATAGCAGATTAATTAATTTTGTTGTATTTTTTATTAAGAGTGATATAATTGCCTCACTTTTATCTTTCATACACCAGTGCTTTTCCTCTAGTCAATCTAAGACTTTGAAGTGGCCAAAAGAGCTTAAATTAGATAGAAATGGAAGGCTAAAAACCAATCCTGAGATAAAATCAACTCCTGGAAATTGAACAAGAATCAAGTGATAGAAATCTAGCCACACAGGCAAAGTATTTTATTTGGAGAATACAATGGTAAATACTGGGCAGTAATGGATCAAAACAGGCAGGCAGACAGGCATCACACTGGTGTCAAGGAAATCCAGCAAGAGTGTAAGAGTTAGGTGTTAAATAATTTTGAACTAAGTTAAAGCAGTTAAATATGAACAGAAAGATTCTAGAGAGGATTACAGGAGTGCCAAGGAAATTGGAGAAAAGTAGCATAATTCCTACCCAGAGATAAAATTTTCAAGACAGTTTAGAATGCATGCTCTCTAATTCCATGATGGGATTAAATCCTGGGTGAGTAATGAAATTCCAGGAAAGAGATTCCATCAGAGAAAGAGAGAGAATCAGTGGCTTGATATAGAATACAGGATGGCTTTATCTCAATGAATAAAACCAAGATAGAGAAAGTGACTACAAGGGAAAAATGGAATTATCAAGATATTACCTCAATGTGGAAATATTGATTTGCTGGATTGGAGCTTTTAAATTACCTGACTGGAATCTTTCTCGAACCTGGAGCTGAATTTATGCTAGTGAGGAAGGCAGTGCAAAATTAAGAGTTTCTAGTTATATCTATAAAGGATGAGAATGAATGAGGACAAACATGTAGGGCATTAAATTGCCATCCCAGAAATTATACATTTTTATTTTGAAGTCCACTAAGGAATAAAATTCAGTTATGTGTATTATCTTCCCATTTGGACAGGATCCAAAAACGTTAGATAATAGAAGACAATAAGATAAAAAGAAACAGGAGGATCAACAAAAACATATTCTGACTTCCATAAAGTTGTTCTTTTGATTTTTAGTCATTATAAGATAGCACTATTCATAAAAATACATTCATACAAATGTATTCATAAAAATACATTTGTAAAAATGTACCCTATTCTGAGAATGAGGTGTAGTATAAATAAAAATAGGAGTCCTAACTTTGCATCCCTGCCCTCCCACTGTGCAGTTGCACAGATTTGTGCTCATTTTTTCATTTCCCCTTTCTGTAACTTTTCCTGTTCAATATTTATTTATTAAAAAGAAATTGATATTTAAATTGTTTATTACTGTGAAACAAATGAGCACAAAATTCAGTCATAAAAGTTACAGTACCATTCTGATTGTTTACATCAATACACCTTCCAGCAGAGCTCAGCAGGATAATTTCACTGGTCCATGTGGAATATTGGAATTTTCTAAATGAAGTTCAACTGTTCACATGGTGTCAATCAGAGGGTAGGAATGACATAGTCATATTTCTTGTCACTTGGTGGGTGCATGTGAAGATTGGATTCATTTGAAATTGTCAACAAAATACTTAAATATGGCCCCATCAGTATGGCTTTTATCCCTTAATCCTTTTGCAATTTTTGTTTTAATACTGTTGTATTCTATGTATAGTTATATAAAACTTAAGATTTTTAAATGAAAATACATTTGGAGAATGATATTTGTCATAACACAATTAGAAATACAAAGATTTCTAAAATTCTCATCATTGAATGATATGTCCCAATACAGGAACCCACACAATCATGACTAAATGGATGAAACTATTACATTAACAGATCCAAGCTGGAGATGAACTTTGCATTTGTATGATCACATTTCATGTCACTCTTAATGATTACTTAGTGGTTTTGAAATTTGTAGTGCTTTTAATTTGTATATTTGTAGATTATTTGTGAAATTTAGTATGTATGTACTTATCTGTGCAAGTTCTTCCTTTAGTAGAGCGAATACTCCTGTTGCCTGCTTCTGTGATGCTTCCAGCACTGAGTCCAGCAATATTTAACACTCTCAGTTAAGTGTAGGTTATTTTTCCATGCCAACTACATTTTTGCTGTGTATATCTTTTTATCATTTCTCACATACTTTGTGTCTTGCATGCTTAAGACACACATGGCTCATATACTGAGAGTTCCTTAAGCATAGTGATTGTTTTTTATATATCTTTGCAACTATTCGAGTGATTCTAATGAAATGAAAAGTAGATCATTCAAATCAATTATGAATTCAATTTTTAGTCAAAATCTGCTACTGAGGAGTAGACATGCTCTTCCATTTAGATCTGACCACTTCATAATATTATCATATCACTGTCTTGCCTTATAATCTCAACTACATAATTTATTCAAAAAATGTAATATATTTATAATGACATTTTTAGTATTTTTTGAGTTCATATTATTCATGTTAACTACAGTTTTAAGACTTTTTTCTCATGTGTTTAGATCGCTTCACAATTTTCCGTTAAATATTAAATTTAATGCCTCATATTCATCCCAGTGAAATTTTGGCCCTGGTGTTTATAATAAAACTTTATTTTATTTTATTTTTCTCCATCAGATACTTAAGTTTTAAGTCTTTCATTTACCTTTCAAAAGTTGAAACCTATTACCTAAAGAAAACTATGTCTATTAGAGATGAGAATTCTTTTGCATTACATGTAAATTTCTTTGAGCATAAAATGTGACTTTTATGATAGTGCTTTGTAACCTGCTATATACATCTGATATTCTGAAATAAATGTCTGATCTCAGAATATTGGATTTTTAGTAAATGTCATACTAGAGTGGAAAATAATATAGCTATTTATGGTCAATTTAGTACATGAGTTGGATAATATTTCATTTCTGTGCTTAGAAGCTTATAGATATGATTTCTGATTTATCCTTTAAATTTTCAAATAAAATTTTCCTATAAATACAAATGAATATTTCCTTTTACAATGCATATCTCAAAAACAAGATGTGATATGTACATGTACCAGTTTCCCATGATAAATGTTTGTTATGTATTTCAAACATATCCTTATAAAAAAGAACAGAAAAATTAGATCTACTTATTCAATTTATGTAAAGTACACCATTCTCAAAGTTATTATTTATAAGTAGCTCTGCTATCAATATCAGTATATGAAGAAAAACAAATGTATGCACAAGAGATTATGCTTTATACTATATTTTTTGGTAAGCAACATACTTTTATTGGTACTTTTCTTTGATGCCATTTGCTGAATAGACTCTCAAGTAGCCTTAAGATTTCTGTTATTTTCCATTAGAGATGTATTTGTTCATTTTTCTATACTCATTAACATCTTTAGATTTTTATGTGAAATTTCTTCACTATATTATAACAAAATAAATGCAAGATCATTTGCTGTTGTATCTCCACAACTCTGAAATAATGACACCATTACTAAGATAGCTCTCTTTGTTATAACTATGAATTACTCTCTAATTTTCTTTCTTTAGCCAGTTACTATAAACTGATGGAAAACAATTTATCACAAATTCTAGTAGATGAGTAAAAATACTATAATTTTCATGGAAATGGTTCCTGAAATGTGTAACTATTACTTTAGTATATATTTTTTCTACCATTATGATCATTATCTTTGTTTGATTTTATATATCTATGTGTTAAGAAGCTGAAAAGTATATGTCTTCCTTTTCACTTAGTTTATAAACTGGGAAAGAGACTGATCCCCTTTTAATGTCATTTAATTTCTATATAAAGAAAATGTTAATTTAGGTCTTTTACAGGAATTAAGTACTGCTCAGTTAGCCAGACACTTTAGTAATGAAGCTGCATTTCCATTTTCAGGTAGATAGTACTAGACTGAAATATTGCAGGGCAAAACAGGAATCTGGGCAGTTCCTGGCATTATGGCTTATTAAAGTAGGACCTTATGGAAGCAACTGAAGTTATTATGTGTATTTACCTTCATATTTCTGCTTCAGTATGTGTAATTCCTTGCATGAAATCCACTAGTGACAACACCCATTGCTTCTCTGTAAGAGTTCCTCTTCTCGGTAATTTAGCATCTGGACCCAGTAGAGGCATCATATGCTTTATAAAGCCCCTCTGGAACCTGTGGCCTTGTTTTCACTTGTGGCATTATCTCAGTCATTTATTTGTCTCTTTCTTTCCCCTATGCCTGTTAGACTTTGACACCTTGAAAGCAAGATTATAATTTATTCCTATAACCTTTTGATTCCCTCCATTTTATCCAAACTCAATTGCTAGGGATACAAGAGGATCATATTTCCAATGCAAAGTTCATCAAATTCTCAAGGACATCACATTTGATTCAGTGGAATTTTACCCTCTGGATCACTACTAGAATTCTTTCCTCTTTTGGTTTCTTGGCACTAGGTTAGTCAGATGTTCCTTTACTGTCTACTATATTTCTTACTACTTATTTTCTTTCTCTTTTTTTTTGGTACCAGGTATTGAACTCCGGTCCTTGCACTTGCTAGTCAGGCGGTGCAACCACTGAGCTAAATCCCCTGGCCCCCTACTTACTTTAATTTTCTGTGTCTTTCTTCTCTAGCTGCTTTCAAGTATTTCATTCACTGTTTTATCACCGACTTTTCTAGGTGATATAGTTGCAGAGCCAAAAGATAATTTTAAAAAAGCTCCTTAGGACTTTGTTCTAGTCTCTCTCCTTACTTTATGACTATCTTCAGATTCCTTTATTAATGTGCATGGATTTCAATTTTATATATATGTATGGCGATAAATATAGTCATAAGTATATATGAATTTGGACACAGATATGGGGGGCCCTGAAATGTAACAGGAAACCTCTGCAGTAGGCTCCCGTCTCCTGCCCAGTGTAAAACGCAGGTCTGAGGAAAAAAACTAAAAGACAGAACTAAGAGAGACAGAAAGCAGGGAACCGGGATGACCAATGCTGGTACAACCAACAAAGGAGCTGGCCAGTCCAAGCCACTGATTTTTATTGGTGATCAGTTGGGGTAAAGGCAAGCTACATGCAAAGGAAGCACTATGAGGGAGGATGTGTAGTCATGAAGATTTTGTGGAAATTAATGTAAGCACGGCTTGGAAAAGACAAGACAAATCATTCTTAAATTAAGAACAGAATAGACAAAATATATGGTTGTAATTAGAACATTGTCCTTCTAGTTAGAAGATTTTAGTTGTGGGAATGGGACTTGAGTGCGAGTTACTCTGACCTTGGCACATAGGCATTGGCCAGACTCACTTCTATAAGCAAGCCAATTGTGGGGTTAACTCTTCACAGACCACACTGCTTACAGCCTGCTTTGGGTATAATCAGTATTGCAGTCTCCTGCACATAGATCTCAATTCTGAAATTTAGAAATATCTTTGAATTACTGTAATATTTTTGCATATAAATATCAAAATAAAGTTGTCTAAAACTAAATTCTTATGACTGGGTATGTGGCTTAGTGGTTGAGTGTTGCCTAGCATTTATAAGGTCCTGAATTTCAACCCCAGTACTGCAAACAGCAACAACAAAATCCTCCCAAATTAACTGCAGGTAAAATGAAAGAGATTATTATTCATTTAAAGTCGAATTTTTAGACCCTAGGTTCAATCCTTAGTACTGGATAAAAAAGGAAAAATGATTTTTTTAATTAAAATTACCTTTTAATTATATGGAAAGACTATCATAATGAAAAAGACACTGAATTTCTATTCTGGGATTAAGCATACAGGTTCTACCAATAAATAACTTGGCAACCCTGGAGACCTCTCAGTATATTATTTTAGCTGCCTATAAAATGTTTGACATGTCATCTAGGATCTAAAATTTCCAAAGACCATGGTATTAACATTTTAACAGACTTTGGAAGATAATGAAAATAAAAGCTCAAAATTTTTGAATCTAGTAACTTTATCCAGGCCTGTCCATCAGATTACTTTAATGTCATATTGTCGCTCCCTCTTTTCTGTGGTTTGATCTTTCAATATATTCTCCTTTGACATGCCATGTGTGTTCCATTCAAACTCATAGACTAAAGCAAGGACTTACTACTAACTTTTGAATGCTTATTTATAGTCACTATTTTATAAAAATAAATCTGTGGACATAACACTAATTTTCTTAGTGCAAACTTACTCAACATTTAATGCAAACTATTTCCATGAAATCTATTGCTTTTACATGATTTCAAAGTAAGAGTTTCATTGCTTATAGAGATTTAGAATATGTCATGCTTCTCAACACAATCACAATTTCTCTGCCCAATTAAAATTAAACAACTTGTGATTACTTAGAAATAATTATTCTGAAAATGTACAACTCAATATTGGTTTAAGAAATTAGTTACTGCAACAGGAAAATACATTTTTATATACACTAACTCAAATAGATGTACTAGATCGGGTAGTAGTAAACTGGTTTAGGAGGAAAGCAGCTATGTGAAGGGCAGGGAGAATTCAGTTGTACAGAAATTGAGGAAAGTAGAGAAGGAGACGGGTGACAGGATCAGAGCAGTTGATAAAAAATGGTAGGCAGCTGGCCTCTTGCATGCCTGGCTCTGGTCTTTGGCACAGTGGACTCTCATCATGCTGATCACACTGGCCAAGTTGTTAAGATTGTGTATTACCTCTGAGGACCTGCAGTACTCTTGTGGAAAAACTGCATGTGCTTTTACTGCTACTTATATTTCAGTTTATTACTGCTCATACTTAAATTGTATTACTTTGAATCTAAGAAATTAGAAACTACTGAGCCAGGGATTTAGCTCAGTGGTTCTGCCACCTGCCTCTCAAGTGCAAGGTCGAGTTTGATCCCCGATACCAAAAAAAAAAAATAGAAGCTACTTTTCAAATTTTATAAAACAGTGTCTGAAAATGATCAATTCCATTGTAAAGGCCATATCTAAAGACCAAATTTCTGCACAGCATAAAAATCTCATGGAGCTATCAGACTATTGATGAAATCTGTGTTATTTTTTCTCTTCGTATCATTTTACAAACAGTAGACATTCTATTCACTGTTTATCTTCTTTGGTCTCATTTAACTGCTTATTACTAAAACACAGTACCCATACTCTGAGAAGCCAAGTAAAATTGTGAATTATATATATTTTTATATTAGTAAAGATGTTATATAGTAATAAAATATTTGTATATTTAATGTTTATAGTCAATCAAGCATATTTACCAGTATTAATATGTACGTATTATATGTGCTTAGAGAATCTAATAAAGATTATACCTGATAATTTCCTTTACAAATATTTTAGAATATCAAAATAGTGAAAGAAAAGACCAAGAATTAATTTTGAAAAATTAAACCTTATATAGATAACTAGTGATAAGAATTATGTGTTACTTTGGAGCTTCCAAAATGAAACACATTTTGAAATTGGCGAATATTTGAGTTGTATTGGACTTACATTCAAAAAAATCTATGCTTTGATGTTTTAAAAAAGAATACATATTTTAAAGGATTAATTATAAATTCAAGTAAAAACTATAAATGAAGGGGGAAAGGAAGTCTGGATTTGGAATAAAGAAAAAATAAATAACCAATGTTCTGAAAACAGCTTTTTCACTTGCTAGCAGAAGGATTTAGAGTGATTTATGACCTTTCAATTTCATGTTTTGTCATTTGCTAAATTCTAATGAGAAAAGTACTGACCACAGAATATTTTATTTTAGAATATTAATTATACCTCTATATTAATTACTGAAGCAAAGTGAAAACATTAAAAAGTCACATAGTGAAAATTATCACTGTCATATTCCTATTTCATAAACAATACAATATTTACTTTATATATTTTTTATTAAATTGCATTTCACAAGCTTTATTTTTCACTCAAATTATTAAAATAAGAATGAATACAATTTACGCTATTGTGTAAGATGAAACTGCTGAATTTTTCTGTATCTCTACTTGGAATATTTATTGAACAGCTATATTTGGACTTTGGAAAAACCGAAGTAATCATTCTAAATGTCCTATCAATCAGTTCATATGTGCTAAAATAACATTTCCATTTTTTTGTTTTTAGGTAATAGGTGGATAAGACAATCCTAGAAAATATATGTTAGGATTTTCAAGAAGCAGATAATAAGGCTATTAAATTATACTTAATGAAACATGGATGCTTCCATGTTTTGCTACTTTAATTTCTACTATTCCAATTTTACATCTCAAAGGTAATATAATTTTTTATTTTCTGTATAGTCCTTTGAGTTAATTATATAACCTTAAATCTTAAGCATACTAACTGAAAGTTCTTAAGACAGTGTGCACTTTTCAAAACTTCTTTTAAAAAAGCTACTAAGTATGCTTACAGGTAATAATACTATAACGTACACTTAAAAATTTTGTAACCATGACAAAAAATTTAAGAAGTTGTCTACATGCATACACAGCTAAATTATATAAAAAGTAAATTTCTCCAAAGACGGTTTCCACGAACACATGTAAACACATATAACTTATTGCAAATAGTATAAATAGTATATACTGTGTATAGAATATATGCATTTATATTTTTAATACCTATTGGATTACCTTAAACAAAAGCTCATAATAGCAGACAGCTTATGAAACAAGCCTAGATCATTTTCTCTTATAATCAGATCTCATCAACTGAAGGCCTTTGGAATGGATTGTGCTTACCTAAAGATTAATTGCCTTGTTAAATTCTTACTATATTAGCATGTAAACATTAAGTCCTTACCACTGCTAATTATTTTTGTGCCCTGTATACAATTTCAATATGCATTTTTTCTGATTTGGTTTAGTGATGAAACTTAAGGATGTAATGAAAAATATGTGTACTTGAGAGGTTTAGGTTCTGCTAGGTTGACTAAATCATTTACATAGTATTTTACAAAACAGAGGAACTCCTCAGAATTAACTATTTAAAGTCAAGCTAAAATTCTCTTGTGATACTTTCTTGCTAAATGTCTTTGATGAGCTATACAACCTGCCTAGTAATTATTATCTAAAACATTAATAGTATTATACGCATTATTGATGTTTAGAAATTCAAGGGACATTAGAACATGAAAGAGTGGAAGAGCACTTAGAGCACCTAAATAAAAAATTCTGAAATCTATAGCTGTTGAGATTTGGGTGAATATTACAATGACATGGAATAATTTTAAGTAAAAAGAATCAGAAAGTGTATTGGGAATGCTGAGAGAGAGAGAGAGAGATTTCTGTTTATTGAAACACAGAGTTTTATTGTTTTTTAAAATTTAAATGAGAAGTTGTCTCTAAAAGTTGTTTGCAAAGCAATTAAAAGAATCCCCAGGCATGCAGTGAGTCTAGTTGATGACTTTAAACTGGTGATTTTCCTAGGTAAGTATAACAGCATCACCCTTAGGAAACATCAGAGAAGGCTTAGGAAAAAAATACATAAACATAAATGTATATGAGAAATACATACATAAAAATAGCCAATAGCTATTTTGGCAGATAGTTATATCATATATATATATGATATATCTCAGATAAACATGGCATGTGAAAGCAGATGTCTGTGTAAAGTACAAAAGTACCACTTGTGATTTTTACGTATAGTTCAGCATTACATTGTTTTCTCTGTCAATGTTGTGTTGGGTCTGGCTGTGAGCCCAGGTCTCTCAGATAATGACTAACCTGAGAATAACACTGTACCATCTGGTAGTCTCAGGTATGAAATACATGAAAAATATCTACCAATGTACTCATTGCCATCCAGAAAGTGAGATAATATCGATCATGATATGACATTTTCTTTGTGATGGGGTCATGAAACCTCTTGCAAATAAATGAAATAGATTAGATTTTATTCATTTTTTAGAAGAATGAAAAACATCTAGGGAATATGTGGAGAATAGTGACTGCTTTCATGGATTCAAAATTTTAAATAATTATATATTTTTGAATAAAGTGAGGACCTGAACTAGTTACATAATTAAAGACAGTGTAACAAAAGACAGAGGAACATAATGTTGCAGGACTATGAATCAATGAATTTATGAATCTATGAATTTTTCTGAAGGAAACAATCATCTTTGACATTAATTTCATAATAAAAATGAATAATTTTTCAATTTAAATTTATTTTAACTGATACATCAAAACAGAAGTTGTACATATTAATTGGATGCCACGTGATGTTTGTTGCATTGCTTGATGTTTAAATCAGGTTAGCCATATCTATCTCCTCAAACATATATAATTTCTTTATGGTGAAAACATTCAAATCTCTTTCCTCAAGCTTTTTTGAAACATACAATGCATTACCAGTGTCTCTATCATGCTACTGTGTATTAGCACACCAGAACTTCTTACTCCAGTCTGACTATAATTTAGTAGCCATTTATAGACTTTTCCCAATCCATTCCTTCCTTCTACTCTCCTTAGCCTCTGGTAACCACCGTAACTGTAAGATAACTCATTTAGGTTTCACAGAAATGAGACCATGCAGTACTTGTCTTTGTTTGCCTGGCTTATTTCACTTTACATAATTATCACCACTTGTATATATATTTTGCAAATGAGTATATTTCATTGTGAACAAGAACATGTTTATCATACTAATGGTTTTTGGGTTTAGACAGAACATTTACATAATCTATATGTCTTTGAATTTAGGTTATCCATCAATATAAATAGTTACTTATCTTTTTTCCTGGCTTTAACTTATAAGAAAGTGTAATCTTATATAATCATGATACTTTCTCGTGCTTCATTCGTGTAACTATTTGGATATTATATTTTCAGTATTAAGATTTCAAATAAATGATTTTTATTAATTCTAAATATTTCTGGAATAGTAGACCATATTACAGAGGCTAAATTTATCTCATTCACTGAAAATCTGGGCATGATTAAGAAAATTAGGTCCATGCTCATAAAAGGTAGAGTCCTTCCTTCATTTTCCATTTCACTTTCCTAATAAAGACACTTTCACTAAGCATCTTCATTAGAATTTTCATCTTTTGAAAATTATATGTAGCAACTAATAATATATGATGTCACTAGTTGGATAAAGAAACATTAAATGAATAAATCTTATGTGGTCATCTTCTAAATACTTCCTATGAATTTAATTTAAAAGTATCTACTTTAGTTTATATTTATATTTTATTTTTAACATGTAACATGCTCATATCATTGTATCTGTCGTAGGTTAGAAAATATTACAACTATATTTTTTGCTACTTACTCTAATGAATCCCCTTAGAGGAAGTTTAAAATAGTAATACCTCAGACAGAAATTAATTTTACACTAGGTCATGTTATAGCAAGACTTTGAGGAATTTAGATATGAACTTTTTAGTTTACTATTTTCTTTATTTTCCAAAGTGAAGTTTTTCCCAAACACAAAACTATTATCCAGAATCCATGACAATGCTTATATTTTTAAGATTTGAAGGTCGAATCTTTGACTTTGGTAGAAATGATGGTGTATATACATTTTCTTCATTGAAACTTTTGTATAAGTCATTATATTCCTAATTTATTTATAGTGCTTTTTGGTAACTCTATTCATTTAGACCAATATTTGGGTTATAGACACAGCCTGGGGGAAATTTATCTGCCTATTTATCACTTTAATGTTTTGATCAAGTTTTAAATGGAATTCAGACATAGTATATGATGTCTTTGAACTCTAAGCATAACACAGGATCATGCAACCTTAAGTAAGAGTTGTTAATGTAAATTGATAATGAAGTTCCATTAAGTAATTATAAAATGTGAAGATTCAGTGAAAATATGCATCTAAGGTTAGCATATATTTAAAATATTTAACATATAGATTTAAAATACAAGTTAATATTTCTACTTTGAAAATACATAAAAGCATTCTAATTCTTAGAAAATGCAAAAATATCAACATTGAAGAT
Source organism: Heterocephalus glaber (assembly GCF_053883595.1). Lineage (NCBI taxonomy): Eukaryota > Metazoa > Chordata > Mammalia > Rodentia > Bathyergidae > Heterocephalus > Heterocephalus glaber. The sequence goes on along the minus strand of NW_028258406.1, from coordinate 9,158,304 downwards.
TTACTTTCACTATAACTCCTTCAGAAAGAGTACATTCTGCAGTTGTTTGTTGGTTTGGTTGTGAGGGAATATATTATGGCAGTGCTCTTTATGCTATGATCTCATAAAGTTTGAACATCAGTCATAGCTGCAGTTTTTTAGTACTTGGGATATTTTAGCAGGGATGCATGTTAAATTTGATAGGTTTTAGAAAAATCTGAATTTATCTCTGAGTACTTTCTGAGAAAATCTTGTCGCTGCCACCCTCAATTACTTTACAAACTGGTAGAACTTGGGATGTTTAACTGATAAGTGCCCCAGAATTGTGATTAACATTGCAGATGGAAATGGCAAAAGGCAAAGCTATGTTAACTGCTACATAGTTGTTCAAACATTTAAATGAGAAATTTTAAAAAATCAGCTTTTAAGCACTAAATTTAATACCTGAAGGAAATTGCAGCTACAAGACATTGACAGCTCTTTTTTTCTCCATAAAAAAAAAACAAAAAACCCCACAAAACTATAAATGGGTTTCTATTTAGAATAAAAATAGTTTAGGGTGAGAAATACACATTGAAGCTTTGTAATTTGAGTTGTTTCATAATTTATTCTCCATCTTTCAGTATATTGTGATATTTACTTGGAAACTTGTGAATTTAAGAATATGACTATTTGATGTATTACACAATAGAATGCATTGTTAAGACCTAAGACAATATCTGTTTTGAAATAATCCCTCTTCTACCTCCCTTGCATAATATTAGAAAGACTTCTTAGGGCAAGGAATGTGTTTCCGTGTCTTTAAATCTAAAGGCAAGTAACAGAAAATGTTCAACTCAGGCCTTTGTTTTATTGCTATAAGAGTGCTTTCTATTATGGAAACAAATCACAATGTGGAATGTCTTACACATCTTTTACTGAATATTATTATAGGTACATATCACTGTAAAATAGTACTTTCATTTTGAGCTTATTGTTATGCTTGTGTAGTTTTCAGTGAAACATTGTATTTACAGAAAAAATAAATGTTAAGGACATTGCTCTACAGTTACATTTACTACACTTGATCTTAGCCCAAACACGGAGAAGCTATGTTAATCTATTATTTAAAGGAGTTTGTAGCTAATATTGGTTTTTATTATGGACTCGCAATAGAAGTTAGGATTTCTTAGGAACGTTCTAGCTTTGTATCTCCTAGATTTTTACTTTGTTTTGGAAACTGGATAGTTTTTTTATTTTTAAGATGTTTTTCTTGGCCAAGTTAACATTAAATGAATATTAGACTAGGATGAAAGGAGAAGAAAATTGTGTTTTAATTCTCTATTAGGTTTTACCTCCCACAAAGGATTTAGCAGCCAAAATTAATATAGGTGTTTAGTTTCCACTTAAAAAAGTACAAATATGGTTTTCATACAGATGAAAAAATATCCTGGGAAATTATGGTCTTGTTTTGGTTTGTCATTACTTTCAAGGTGACATTGGTGTAATATCTGGCAATCATACTAAAATGAGTCCCTTTAAGTGCACCTGTGGCTCTAGAATATGTTTGTAACATGCAGATCAGCCTTCGATCTTATGAAATATGTTCACTTGAGAGCCTACATAGGAAAGCTGGGAAGGAAAATACTAAAAGGATGTAACTGTTTTTGTGAGTCAACTCATTAGAGTAGAAATAGCTTAGACATTTTAGTTCTATCGCAAAATAGTACATAAGGATAGATAAACTAAACAAAACAAGGCAACCTGTTTTAAGGTAATTTTTTTCTCTATTCTATAAGGTAAATATCCTCGTAGGAAGATAAATAATAATTTGCTAGCAACTCCAGAAATTTTACCCTTTGCCACATCTGATTAGTTTCATCTCTTCTCAGAATAATAACCACTCTTCTGAAACTTTGAGTGAACATATCTCTGTGTATTTTTATATTTTTTTCTGTCAGTATATATCTCTTGACACTCTAATTTTTCGCATAAAACAAAAAATACTTTGAGTCTCTTAATTTCAAGTTATTTCTTTGTTCATCTCTGTTTTTTGTAGCTGATATATAAAAATGTACATATTTATGGGCACCATGTGACTTTAAATATGTATACATAGTGTATACTGTTCACATCAGAGTAAACATATCTATCTCCTCAAATATTTATTATACATTTATGGATAAAATATTCAAAATCCTTTCCCCTAGCATATTTCTCACTCTTTGTTATAGTTTGTCTTCTGACAAACCTAGGCCTTTGACCTGTAGTCTGTCCTCAGTCTGGGCCTTGTCCATTGCACACTCCTTGCACTCTAGTATGTTCCCCTGTCACCTGCATCTTCTGAAACTTGGCAGATGGGTTCAAATTTGGGACTGATCTTTGTGGCAATCATATAAGTGATGTGTGTTTTCAAAAGGAAGGATTTAATATTGGCCATATAGTTGACATAGAAAAAAGTATGCATGTTTAATTATATTTATAACTTACCAGTGCTTGAGATAATTGTTTCCCTCATACCTTCCAATTTTTTAAAAGTTTAAATACATATTCATCAAATTGAACATATTTTGTAAATTTTACTCCAATGCAATTACTATACTTTCATAAGCTCACACAGTCACATACTGGCTTTCAAATCCTTTACCACGACCTGGTAGGCTTAATCTCTTCATGACTGTGGTATGATGGCTTGATAGTCTGGGTGCAAATTGTAAATTTAAAAAATTTAAATCATTTATTTGAAACCACACTCTAATTGCTTATGTGGCAATTTTTCCATGTATTTTTAGATAAAGAGATTTGGGATCTATAATATATATTATCACAAAACTATATATATATATATATATATATATATGTTAATATACCTATGTATTGGTAAATCTTTGTGTGTATCTTTGTATGTTTCCAGTATGTAAACATATCTTATGAGTTCGTTTGCTAGTTTCCCATTCATAGTTCTAACTATAAGGTTTTTGTTTCACCAGGCTAGTGTTGGATATATGCCCCTCTCACCTTAATTTCATATGTTGAAGCCTAATTCTCAATATGATGATATTTGGAGATGAGGCCTTTGACAGGTATTTAGATCATGAGGGTGGAGCCCTCATGAATGAAATAAGTACTCTTATTAGAGGAGATTACAGTGCTCTTTCTTTCTACTGTCCACCAGGTGAAGATAAATGGCTACCTGCAAAACCAGCAAAAGTACCATCTGTAGACACTAGATTACCAGACAACTTCATCTTGAACTTCTGTCTCTAGCACTGGAAAAAGTACATTTTTTTATTATTTAAGCCACCCAGTCATTTGTATACTACCTGAACTGATGAACTACCAAAACTTACTATGATAACTACTTCGGTTTTCAATCTGTTTTCATTTTACTCTATACTAAGAATCTTGGCTGTCAGAGAAAGAAGGAATGGTGTAAGTAAAATGTCCTATAATTCTAATTTGCTTTTTTCATATTACACACAATCATAAGATGATTAACATGACTTTTCCAAATAAAATAACTGATAAGTGTTTAAAATATTTTGTGTATATTTCTCTAGTCTCAATTAATTGTTCATAGTTGCATTACATGTTTATTATCAGAACATACAGCCATTATGCAAAAGTTCTGTCCTTTCTTTGATATTAGTTCCTAAAATAATTATACTTTTGATGCTCATTATCTAGTCATGTTATCTAAAGGTAACATACCAGTAAATGTTTTAGGAGGAGAAATAATGGGAGGAAAACTCTCTGCATCCTAACTTATTAATAGTAGTATGTATTTGTCCTTGCAGTTATGTGGCATTTTTGCTGGACAGAAAATTTTTGACTCATATTTTTCTCACTAATACATGTTAGTTCGCATTCTTATTTGGATATTATTTTCCAATTTTCAATATTTATCAGCTTTTCTCTTCTCCTTTTTTCTTCTTTGTATCAGATTTTATTGAATTTTTTTATTAGTACACATTTGGAGTACTAATATTTGCATTCTTTGTGTGTCCAATTTATTAATTTAAATATTTTAAAAATGCATATACGTATTATTATATGCATTATATTAAATGTCCATTTCATTTAGTCATCTTTAAAACTTTCATCAGTATTTAAAATTGCAGCATATTATTTCTACTAATATTTTCCCTATTTTTTAAAACAATGATGTTGACAATTGTATTTGTTTTAGATTCAGTTTCTAAGTGTTTATTGATAGTATATAAATTGTAATTAATTGATCTGGCATCAGTGATTTTGTATAACTCACTATTATATTTCATCGGTCAATTTGTAGATTTTTAATGATTTTTGCAGACAGTATTATGTTGTCTGTAAATAAGATATTTTTATTTTTTTCCAAAATGCATGACTTCATTTATTTTTCTTCACATTTAAAAAATTTTACTAGTTAGATCTCTGCAACAGTGTTGAATAACATAAGCAAGAAAAGATATCTTTATTTTCTTCCTATCATTGGGGAAAATATTTGGTCTTTCTTCATTAAATGTTAGAATGTATTACCTGTAACTATTGTGTAGGTCCACTTTATCAACTTGCAGAAGTTACTTCCTATTGTTTCCTAGAATTTTTATCATGACTCATGAGCAGTCATTCATGATAAAATACTTTTCATATTTACTAAGAATATTATGTTTGTAAGAAAGATTTTCTCATGTGTTAGTGAAGTTCATCTATCCATTTTCAAGTGTTGAAATAAGTTTTCGTTTATTATATGAATTTCACTTGTTAATGATGTATTTGACTTACACAGTCATGTGCTGCATAACAACATTTTGATCAATATGATAGACCACATATATGAGACTAGTCCGAAAGCTTATAATGGAGCTGAAAAAATCTTGTCACCTATTGAGGTCACAGCCACAGTGATAATGCAATGCATAATTCACATGTTTTTTGAGATGTCTGTGTAAGCAAAGCTACTTGTATGAAAGTGTAACAGGTGTAATTATGTACATTGTAACATACATGATGATAATGAATTACCACATTACTGATTATGTATTCACTACACTGTACTTAGTTTGCTACATCATTTAGATTTGTATAAATATGCTGTATGATGTTGCACAGTGATAAATTGCCTACAATGCATTCTCAGGGTATAACCCTATAGTTCAGGGATGGATGCTTGAAAAATATCTTTATAACTTTGTTAATACATTGTCAAGGATTTTGTATATTATCCATAAATTAACTGCCTATAGTTTCCTTTCTTTGGAATGAGGTAGATACAAGTGATTACAGCGTGTCTGCTATAATGAGTTCATGGAGGCAGGGCCACTAATCCAGCAAAGGTCAGTTGTGAGTCTTCCCAAGGAAACTTCAAGTTCAGTGAAAATTGAGAAACAGTAGAGATGTGATGACACGACAGTCATAGCAATCAGAGAGATGGGAGCAATAGTTAACTTCTAAGACCATAACCAGGAATAATAAGACATACTCTTGCTTATATGTTGAGAGCTAAATTACATCTAACATAGCTAGCAAGTACAGATTTGCAGACCATTTCCAAATAATATTGAAAAGTAATGTGCAAAAGAGATCAAATGTAAAAAGTTGATAGGACACCTGCCTTGGATTATTTGTCATACTTACTTAATTGTTTAATTATTTACTGAAACCATACATATACATCTTTGTAATTTTTTATTTTGTGTATGAATTTATTTAATTTGAAGTGATCTCTCATCATATTTTGGCCTTATATATGTGTGTGCATTCATGTATACATATGTATATATATATACATATACACACACACATACACACACACACACACACACACACATATATATATATTCCACACCCACACTGACCCACCCCTTTCTACCAAGCTTCAGCCCCTAACATCACACACAGGTATCAACCCACCAAATGAGTAATCTAGTGATAAGTATCACACACCTGTGATCTAGTCACCTCCCAAAAGATTCACCTACAAGCCATGAGACTTTGGGGTGACATCTAGATATAAACCATAATAATAAAGATGCCAACATTTTGCAGTGTTTATTAGGGGAAAGAAAAAGTTTCATAAAAAACAATTATTAGGTAGGTGTGGTAGTACAATTTTGTAATTCCAGCACTCTGGAAGGCTGAGGCAAGAGAATCTGAAATTTAAGCCCAGCCTGGACAATTTAACACCTTAGGGAAACCTTGTCTCAAAATACAAAAGGGCTAGGCATATAGCTCAGTGTGAAGGCTTTAGTTTCAATCCCCAGTACAATAACAAACAAACACAACAATTATTTATGGTCATATTTAAAGTTAATCTTTGGCATTTACAAGACAAATGTCAAATGATATGCCTATCAAATTTTTGCAAATTTTTATACTATATAAAAATGTCTCATTGAATCTATTCTGTACTAAAATACAATAAAATGAATCTGTCAAACAAAGAACAAAGGCATTTGAAATAGGATTTTGCTTTAACTACATTTATTAAGGTTTTTTTGTCATATCTGACCAGCAGATCTAAACATTATTAGGAATTAAAATATGTTATTAGAACATGAATAGTATTCATAACTGTATATATTTATGCTTACAAATAGTAAAAAATATAATTAATTATATCCATGAACACAAATATTATGCTTGCAGATTTGAATAGTTACTTACAGAGTTTTAAGAATTTAATTAGTTTAGATTTTCTTTGTTAAGCACATTAATTTTTTTCTAGTGTGGGATTTAAGAAAGTATAGTATTTACTCTCTTGAGAAACAAAATGATCAAATACAGGTTTAACATTATACAAGTGGAGTCTGTCAAAATGATTTGTTGATAGCCCATAGAATATGACATACAGTCTTTTTGTCAGGTGGAAATGAAAATAAGTGTGCTATAAGAACAGGGTGCAATGTTATTGCAATATTCACAAATACACAAAATATTCACAAAATATTCACATTTTTCTATGTTGTAACCTTCCACACTGGCTACACATCTTAATTATTCAAATCAAGTATTGGATTTGATTAGCCTTAGAACATTTTGCTCTTTATCTCATTTATAATGTCTTTTCTCATCTCTCAATGTTTTTTGTTCGACTTCATTCATTTGGCCTTTCATTTCAATAGTAGTTTGATCTTTTCTGTAATGTTCTATTGGAGTTCACTAGAATTCTTACACTCATTTCAACCATTTTACTATCTAATTAAAACAGTTAACTTTTCCTTTAGAAAATAAAAGATAAAATTGTAAAATAGTTTATCAATTACTTGGAAAAACCTATCATTGTGTGTGCGTGTATATGTATATTTCACAAAATAGATAATTCAAAGATGCTGCAAAATATTAATTATTGTAATTAAGCACTACCAATGTTTGTTGTTAATTGGTAGCAATGTCAATTATAAAATATTTTATATTATTTCTGGATATCCATTTATTAGTTGGTAAAGTGATTACTTTAAAATAATACTAAGTTGAACATAGGGAAACTCACTAGTTAGTATGGCAAATTCATCTCATTACTGGTAGATATCTTCCTTTGCCTCCTCCTTATTACTATCACAAAAGTATGCATTTGTATTCAAGAGTTCATTTTTCCAAGTCAATAAAGCCCCTGATTTATACCTTCTACCTTGGAGCTACAGAAAGCTAAGTTTAAATAGTGTAGGTGATCATTCTATTCAGAATCTGAAAAATCCAAGAATATTATGTCATTTAAAGACTATGCCTTGAGAGGATTATTTATGACTGAGTAATATTATTAGTGAACAAGCCTTTATTTCTATATCTAACAAAAATAGTATTTTGTACCTAAACTATCTCCTAATGTAACCGTGGAAGTCAAATCCCAGAAAGATTAAGGAACAGTTTTAACTTGGTAGATATGAACAAAAAAGCATTCAAAATGGATTAACATAATGATGGCAATCTCTTTTATGCCTTACAAAGATTGACAAGCAATAGATTCAGTATTAGACTGTGAGAAAAGCCGAGTTTGAAGCAAAGTTTTACCTGCTATATATCTTTTGTATGAAAAATCAAGTACTACTAAAGACTTAATATACACTCAGAATGAAGGTTATTTCTTTGTAGGATATTCTGTAGCTATATATAATAGAAAAACTGTGTGAGTTTGATTTGTGGCAAAATTTGGATTCTGCTACCAGGTGATCCTGAGTTAGTTACTTCATTCCGATGGAGGTACTGAGTGAGAATCTTTTGGACTCAAGAAATATATGTACTTCAGTACTAATTACTCTCTGCATAGTATCTAAAAATTTTTGAATGCCAACCTTAATTTCTCAAAGTACTAAAATCCGTAAAAATAAGCACTCTCTTCAGGTACTGAAGCCTCTTTCTATTGCTGGTAGAGGGTGGATTGGAGACACCAGTTCACCTCATGGTAATGTCATGCAGCAATTTCTGAGAGTTTCATGGTTTCTTCCATTTGGTTTAGAGAGTTCCACAAAGACAATTTATGATCCTCCTGACAGTCTTATGAAATTTAAAACAGCATCAGTCTTATGGGATTTGTATGGACTTATAGAACTGAGTTATGTACTTGGAATCTTTACCTTTGAAAAAAGATATGGCCAGACTGTGTCAGAAGAATTACAGGAGAATAACTTTTTTATAGATTATTTGATCAGACTTTCAGAGTTTTATTTAGTAATAGGAATTATTGTATAATTTGTTAACTTAGTATTTCATAGATTAAAAATGTATTATTATTGGAGGAAATTATTACCTCCAAATAATGAGAGGTAGAACCTTTCCTATAACTATCTAAAATTTTTCCAGTGATAAAAATTAAATAACTGAACATCATATAAAATGATACTGCTCAAATATTATTCTAACATGAGCAAAAATAAAACCCCAGAAATATCCCCATACAAACAAACAAAAAAACAAAACCAGGAGTAATTAAAGGCTCTGGTGATAACCTGAAGCAGAACAACCAAGAATTTGCCTCATTTGTGCAAATTTCATGCGTAATATTAATTCAGCAGTTTCTGGCCTTAGCTCTCTCATTCCTACATTTTCAGATTTCTTTTAAAACTTTTAAACTTCCTTAGTTCAGCACCATATTATAAGGCTATAAATTATTTTGGTATCCAAACAACTTTTCTGATATATAGCTATTTTGGTAGTGTAAGTTTTAAATTACAGAAGCCCATGTAATATCAATCGAGCTTATTATAATTGGTAATTTGAATGTTTCTAGTTCTTCATGGATCTTTTGGTGAATGAGTGAAAACAATCTACAATCAGTCCAATAGACTTTTTAAGATACAATTTAATCATGAAGCCATGGTTAAAAATATTTCCCCAAATCTATGTAAACTGAAATCCAAATGATTATATCATGCTCAAAAAATCAAATATAAGATCCAAGTTCCATTAGAATACCATGAGCAAATTGAATTTTCTTTTAAATAGTCTATTAACTATTTGCTTGGGGTTGATTTGCCTTAAGAATAGGGGAAAACTCAACAACTCATTTTGTGCCAAAATTAATTCTAACAGTAATACATTTTGTGCTCCACTGACTTTCAATTTATTACCAGTGGAGCTTGGTTGATTGTTTTGATCTTCAGTTTATTGGCAATGAAGTAGGATTTACTGTGCCACCGCCTTTCAGTAACATAAATGTTTATTCATTGAGCAGTGCCTCATTGTAAAGCACTACAAGAAAATAATTTAATTGTATGTCTGCTTAAATTCATAATACTGTTGAGTGTGGTGGATTGTTTTATGTCAAATTTGTTTCTTTGTTTATTTTTGCAATTTCAACTCTTAGGAGGTAAAATGTGTTTGTCTAAGTAGCTACCATTGCAATGTAATTATACAGATCCCAGATGGCAGTGAATAGGTCGCAAGATATTAATACAATGTAGGTGCCTTTATACTGAAAACCTTGAATATTCAAAAAAAGGTAAACATGCTAAATAATATTAAAAGTAACCTTAGAAAATAAAGATAAATCCTGAGAAAACTACAAAATAATTTTTTACATATATTTTGTTTCTTGATTTGAAAGCTTAGTTTAAGTTTGTTCAAAAAGGTGACAAAGAAAGTATTTAACAAGATTTTTTGTTACTTTACACTTTTGCTGTATTCTTTTAAACTTTTTTAATACCAATACTCTTGTCAATTCTTTAATAAATTCAATATAATTTTCCATTTTTTTCCTTCAAAGTTACTTTCTCTAGAAGATGTTTTCTAGATATAAATTGTATGGAAAAATCAACATGTTTCTTCACATATTCCAGTGTAAAATATTTACTTCTCTTAAAAGAATTCCTACAAGTTTAGGGAAAAAATAAACAAGGATAGTAGTGTTTTATGTGAAATTTGGGAGGCCATATAGTTGCCTATTCATCTTACATTAAGTCTGATAAAGAATTGCAGGGTTATTCAAACATTTAGGAAGAGAGTAAAGAAACTAAACTCAATAAAAGATTAATAAGTAGTATTACAGCATATAGAAGGAGAAGAAATTCTAATGTCACAAAAGGGAAAGGCTAATGGAAATAATTTCAAGTAGAGGAATCAATAGTAGTACATTCTATGGAGTAATCAAAAATTTAAAAAAAGTCACATTATTTTTGGCAATAAGTAATTTACTGATACCTCCTTGGGAGATATTTCTGTGGAGTTATGGAAGAAAGCCAGAATGCAGAATTTGAAGATGCTGAAGTAGGAAAACTGATGAAAAAACTCTAGTTTTTTTATAGTTGTCTTTAAGTAGACTGCAGAGGATGTACAGAAACATATTAGTGTCTTTAAAAGTTACCTGGGTCTATTAAAGAATGGAATTTGCCTATAATGAGGCAAAAATAAATGTTAACTCTTATTCTTTGTAAGATAGAAACTGTGCCTGCATTCCTGATATTTTCATATGTGCAGAAATAGTTTATGTATTTTTGAGGTTCACTGTATAGGAAGAGAAATTACTTATTTAATTACTGAATTATGTAAAAGAATTGTGTATTCTATAACCCCTTCCCTGTCTCCTTGTCTGTCTCTGTCTTTTGTGTGTGTTTCTTTGAGCCTCTGTCTGTCTTTTCCTCTTTCACACACACCCTAATTTCACAGATTTTCTCATCATACACAAGTTGCTCTCTCAACAAGCCTATGGCTTCACAAGTACTTGAAACTGGAAAAGACTTATTGATCATTGAAGTATATATTTACAGTAGAGTAAGATCTCATTTTCTTATGGCATTATCCATAATAAAATTATATTTTGATCTCTATTAATGTGAATTCTTTGTCATCTCCTAAGTGTTTTTAAATTTGGTTGGGAAAGTGAGGTTTTATGCATAAAATTCTTCAGACAGCCAAGCAAATATAAAATTATGAAGCAGATAGTGGGAACTTTTTCAAAAAATAACTTGCAGTTATAGAGGAAGACTGTGCCACTAATCCTTTCCTGTCTGCCCTCAACTTTTGGTCAGAGCTAATATACCTGTTCTTTGTCCATGATTTTCTAGCATCTGCAGAGGTGACTGGGTCTTAACACAGGGTCCTGTCATGCTTTCCATATAATCTGTGTGGTGTTCACCTCAGCCTGGACAGTTACAGCTTCTGAGTAATTTTTTGATTTGTCCCTCAACCTCTCAGGGAGCCTATATGAACATGTGGCTGTTCCTGCCACTCCTACTTGACATGGTCTTTTATTGATCTCAGCAAATCTTTCAGAAGCTCTGAATCAATGCTTTATGTAGACATTGTTCAAAACACTTTCATATTCATAAAAATGTTATTTCTTTAAATTCCTTAAGTGCACATATATTTTTTCTATCTCCAAGTGGTTGCATCAATGTTCCAGATCATATGATTTAAGCAGAACTTAGAAAATTGTCCAGGGAATAACACATTATCAACTGTAAGATAAAGGAAATGGTTTATGAAATTTCTATTCTTGTTATATGTATATGGTTTTTATATCAGATTGAAATATTAGGTAAATTCTAATTATTGGAGTTGGCTTAAAAGACTTATTTTCTTTTTTAAATAAGGTGATGTATACCACTTCCAACTTTGGAATTTAACCTCACTAATTGTTGAGCTCACTATGAATAATTAAAAGAAATCATTACTCTCCCATATGAATCTCCTTTGATTATTCTCTTTTTTTCTTACTAAAGAGGGGGACAACAAAATTTCATGTCATTTTGCCTTCTTTCCCACTCACTAGTTTATGATGCAAACACTCTGAATCCCTGAATATCTTTACTACACACAGGTGTGCAAAGAACAAACACATGTACTCATAAACCAATGCTGAAGTGATGATTCTAAGAATCTTTTCATAACACAACAAATGAACCTTTGTGCAAGACTGCAATATTGATTATGCTCAAAGCAGGATGTAAGCAGTGCAGGGTGTGAAGAGTTAACCCCACAAATTGCATGTTTATGGCAGTGAGCCGAGCTGAAGCCTGTGTACTCAAATTCCATTCCCACAACTAAAACATTCTTACTGGAAGGGCAGTGTTCTAATTACAACCATATATTTTGTCTTTTCTGTTCCTAATTTGAGAATGCTTTTCTTGTCCTTGAGGAGGGTTGCTTACATTAATTTCCATAGAAACTGCACAATTGAGCATCCTCACACACAGTCCTGCCCTTGCACATAGCTTGCCTTTACCACAATTGATTACCAAATAAAAGTCAGTGGCTTGGATGGGTCTGTGCCTTTGTTGGCTGCACTGGCATTGGTCATGCTTCTGCCCTGCTCTCTGTCTCTCTTAGTTCTATCTTTTAGTTTTTTTCCTCCCTCAGGCCTGCATTATACACTGGGCAGGAGACTGGAGCCTACTGCAGAGGTTTCTGGTAATGTTTCAGGGGTTGCCAGTAAACTTTGACTTTCCGGCTTTCTGTTTTGGATTCCATTTTATCTACTCTACTCATTTTTCATAAATTGTATCCATTTAATAGCAAAGAAATCTGGTAGGGGGCTTTCATACAGGAAAGAGAAACCTTAATTTTTAATTTACTATCTTTCATCTCCATGCCTAATTACACTGATTTAATTCAAACTTTCATCTTACCTCATTTGGTTTACAATGAAAGCCTGTTTATACTACAGCATCCAGATTCAAATCCAGCCATTATATTCTATCTACTGCCACAAAAGCCAAGGAATAGCTATAATAATATCTTGTCTGATCACTTGTTCTAATTTGGTTATTTATTGATAAAAAATAGAGTATGCCGAAACTTCATGTGTTCAAACATTGGCTATTTTTATGGCAACTCATCATTTTTTGATCCTCATAATGAATTCAATCAGGTAAGTGATTCCTCTTTTACAATTCATGTTCAGGTAGTGCTCCTTTGGACTGCTTAGGGACACATGTGCTGGTCTGGAAGTCCAAATCATCTTCATTCAGGTGTCTGAGGCCAGGGTGGAGAAAACTGAGAAAGTTCTCAGCTGGGATAATCAACCAGAACATATTTAAGTGGTTTTTTCTCTGTATTTGGAAGTCTTACATAGAGGCCGAGGGCTTCCACAGAGAGTGTTCCAAAGGATTAGAAGTGGATATTAACAATATATTAATGCTGGGGCACCCATCAATATATGTCTTTCCCTGAATCTATTATTAAGATAAGCATATAAGGAGGTAGGGTGGGAATGGTCCACCCAGCTTTTGAAATGGAAATAGTGAAAAAGAATTTGAACCATGTTTAATCTATCATATCACTCCTCAGCTCAGAATAGCTTTTTTACTTATCTTTTAAATGAAACTTAAAATGACTGTGACCTTGTTGCTTTGTATTACCAATCTTCTCTTAAAATTCGTATTTTAGAAAACTTAAAGTTTTCTATTTTTTAAGTTTAATGGAAGCACTATTCTAAGAACTGCATGTATACTGACACATACTGTCCTCATAATGATCCTATAATATAGTTGCTGTTTTAAAAATAAATTGAGGAATAGAAAGTTTAAATAACATTTTCTATGTTTTTTTACTCAGAAATTTGTAGAGTTATATTTGAACCTCAAAGTCCACCTAACCATTACCATTGGCTACCACATCTCTTTCCTCTGGGTATAAATATCTGTTTTCTCTCTATTGGATTGTCCATGTGGCAGAAATTGAATTAATATTTTCTCTGTGAAATATCTTTAGAGTCTTTCAAGTGCATCTTCTTTAGCAATGATTATATTCTGTTTATGCACACATTTTACTGTTTGGACTCTAGAGAGAAATAAATATTTTTAAATTTTCATACCTCAAATTTCAGCACTGTGGCAGTCACATGATTGATGTGGTATAATTACTTTATGTAGCAAATGAATGACTAGAGGCGTCTTTGAGAATGTTCCTTTTATTTTGTATCATGGAGGCTGACAGTAAAGTCTGAACAAATTTTATGTTGTTTGTACTGGAATATATTTTAAGAATACAGATGAGGAGATTGACAAATATTCTACTTGGTCTGAACCATACTATATACATTTCATAAATCTTATGAATTTCTTTCCCATTATAATAGCCCTTAAAGTGCTCCATTTTGAGGGGAATATTTTAGGAGCTCTCATGTTGTGTGGAAAGATCATAAATGTCTAGCTGAGGTTTTGCAGTGAGACACTGACTCTCTAAAAATTCAGTGGCATTGGAGAACACTAAGAATATTACAGTTAGTGAAGCTTCTAGACAGCTAAGAAGAAAAGAAAATCCATATTTAATTAAACCTAAAATAGCAAGGCATATTGTGTATAAGAAAGAAATGATATACACACATGGTATTCATTTAATGCTTAATGAGAACATCTGGTCATATTTCTAGATTTTAAATTTAGACTGTAGGATAGGGAGAGGCCTTCTTTCCCACAGGGTACAATATAAAGTCAAAGCTTAAACGATATAATGAATAGATTTATGCAATTCAATTGTGTCTCTAAACCTTAACATAAAATTACACTGTGTAGGATGAAAGATGCTCAAAGAAGATATGAACCAATATTTATCTGGTAATCAAGGAACTGTGCAGCAAGAACAATGAATGTATAATGCAAACAGACACTCACAGAATCATTTCTTCTGGTCAGTAATCCTTCAATAAGAAACAGAATTTCAAAGGGTTTAGTGAGAACATAAAGAAGAGAGAACTATCATGGAATTATATTCCCAAAGTAGTAATTTTTAAAATGACTCAAACTTATTAATTCACTGTTTATGTTTGTAACAATATAAAAATGTTTCCCTAGAATAAGTAGAAATGTTTATGAATATCCAATTGATATTTTTGATATAACATACCATATAATTGATGTTAATTCATGGCTAAAATAAAAGTGATGGTGGCATACATAATGAAATTTTCAATGTTTCAGGAGATAAAAATATTTCAAATATTTCTCAAGAAGTCCAGTACAAAGGATCGAATAGAAATTGATATAATTATGGTGGTTCATACTGTGATAAAAGGGACATTGTTATACAGAGAACAAGGTAAATAAAAAGAGCTTCTAAGAACATTTATATCCATGTAGAGTAATTATTTTAGTGGAATACAGTCTGAAATATCATTCTTTTATATTTTGTGTATTTAGTAGGTCATCGAGTAAATTAGAGAAGCTATTTAAAATAATAATGATCTTAATAACCAAGAGCCAAAATATCCAAGGGAAAAACGTTAATTTTATTATTCCGTCTTTAAATAGTCATCTCTATTTGAACTTTAAATTGAAAGGTTATAAAGAATAATTTCATAAATATAGAAATTATCTACTTAATGAGTGCTTATGATATATCAAATAATTGAAATCTAAAATTATCACTTTTTTAGTTGATGTATTACTTCGATCCTTTTTATTCAGACATTTTTCTACTTCTTAATCCAGTATTGTTTAGAAAACCATTTGTATAAATGGAGGATTTAAAAATTTTATTTTCCAAATTATGTTTTAGAATTTCTGTGTTTTGCCAGTTATGGCGGAATATATATGTTTCTTTTCTTTAAAAGAGTACATACACATTTAATATTTACAGCAATTATTTTAGTTTCCTTAATCAAAATATATTTGGAGAGAACCTAATGTAAGCATATCAATATAAGTCCTTTTTTCTCTACTCTTTAGATTAAAAATAGTCAAAGTGCACAAATTAATCTCTCTTTTCTTAAAGAGAGATTAAGAGTGGATTAGGAAAGATTATATGTATTTTCCTCACAGATTACATATTTTTATTTAAATAAAAATTCCAATACCTACAATAATGATTGCTCCAATACTTTTCACAGTGTGGAAGTATAGGGCAAATAACTGGTCTAAGAGATTCTGACTGAATCTTGTGCAAGTTCTTTAAGAAGCCTACTTGTCTACTGTTTGAAATAAGCTCTTCCAAATGCTGGCTGTTCTGGGGTCCCTAAAGATGAAGCTAATCTTTGTGAACTCTCAGTGGGACCTGCCCTCAGCTTCTATGGGTAAAAAAAGTAATATTATTCAGAAAACTAATCATTATGTAAGATTGACCCATGTTGAAATTACTCCTTGGCAAAGAATTTTAATTGCAAACAAGTTTCTTGAGTTGAGTGTTTAAATTCAAAGTCTAGTCCATGATTTCCTTTTGTACATTTCAATACTAGTGTCTAGGGCATGGAAATCTTGAATCTAGGGTCTTCACCAGTGAGTGGATGAGCACCCTCAAAATCTGAATGCTAGGCTAAGTCCCTTTCAAAAGATATATTCTCTTTATACATCTGTAAGGACTTCATTAAATTGTATGTATTCTGCTCTAGGAAATTTTCTTTCTTTAAGATTACATATTTCCAAATGTAGCACTTTATTTTATTCTTCTAGCTTAACTTTTGATTTTAGATATAATTTTTTTCTTTGTTATGGAGGATGATATAGGTATTTCTTATACTTTGGAGAGAGAGAGAGATAGAGCCAGAGGCAGGAACACATACAAGTACACACACCAAGATTGACTGGGGTTTTGTGAGCATACCAAAATTTATATTTATGTATTATATCACAGAATTTGAAGGAGCCACAACTTTCAGTGTCAAATACAGGAGGGAAAAATGAATGTAAAATTGTAAAACCAAAGGATAAAATGAAAACCACAATGAAAGCCTCTCTTATGATCTCATGAGACTAAACTAATAAGGGATCTATGGTCAAGAACTACTTTTATTTTTTTCCAGAAAATAAAAAAAAAGCTGTTTCCCTCATTTTAACATTTCCTACTTTCAAGAAATTCCTGAGTGTTTAGGAACAGAAACCATATGTAGATATATTATTGGCGAAATATTACACAGCCTACTTTATTCTGGAGAGATCCTGACTAAACACGGAAATGAAGGCTTTAGAACTACAGAGGGCAGATTTTGGTTAAATTTCTTTATATTGTCACTTAAATTTAATTACATAAAAGTCAGATGTCAACTTTCACTAACTGTTCATGTCTAGGATGTTGGGCTTTCTCTCCTTAAATAGTTTGAAAGGTCTAAGCAGGATGAGACATCTCTCCTATTTTTTCTGCTATGGAGTTTTGATCTATTAAGATCACAAATAAGATATAGTTTCTGATTTGACTTCTCCTGTTGACTCTATTATGTACCCATGATTATTCAACATTGTTCATATCCAGTGTATTAGTTAGTTTTCCTATTGCTGGACACAATATCTGCCACACACTACTTAAAGGAGAAAAGGCTGAATTTAGCACAAAGTCTGCAGGAATCCAGTCCATGATAACAGGCTCCTAGGTAGGAATATCATAGCAGATGGATATGGCAAAGTAAAGTTCCTTAGTTCATGCCAACCAGCCAGAGAGCAGTGTAGGATAATAGCTCAGCGAGAAAAGTCTAGGGACCATAAGTAATACCAAGGTTGCACCTCCATGATCCTCTCAGACACACCTAAGAGCTTGCTCTTCTAATCTGCAAAACATTTCTTAATCCAATGAAGTTTACCTACCCAGTATAATGCCATACTCAGTCATCATGGTTCCTTTATTATGTGAGAAACTGTTGTTGTTGTTATTATTATTATTATTTCTATCATCATCATCATTAAAAAGTTATTACAAGGCAACAAACTTTCACACATTCCCCTGGACAGTTCTGAGTTATTCAGGCTAAAGATAATGTCTTGGGTAAACTCACTTCTTCTTATTATTATTATAGTGTATAAATTATCTCAGGTTTGATGTGCCATGATATCGATATCTATATCTATATATCTATATCTATATCTATATATCTCCATATATATATATATATCTCCATATATATATATACTGTTTAGATATAAAGATAATTTTCTCAGTAAATATATAAGAATTACATTCAATCTGTTGAAATAGTACTATTATTCAGGAGACTCTCTGGCAGAGGGACAGTTGGGATGAAAGTAAAAACATACACAGCTTGACCACTTCCTGGAGTAATCTACAAGATCACCATCACTCAAGAGCAACTTAAAGGTGTTACCTAAAAAGACCTATAGTATTTTCTAATTTGGAACAGGACATTCTAATTAATAAACATTTAAAATTACTAGTACCCTGACAGCATAGGCTAGATTATTTTTATCAAACCTACACAGTAGATAGTGGGCTTGGAAATCCAAGTTTTGACATGAAAACACTGCCTCCACATATTTATCCCCTAGGTGGGACGATCAACAAGCTCTGTGAATATATATATATACACATATATATATATGTATAAATATATACATGTATATATACTAATGAAGCTTGCTTTTATTTTTCACCCTTTAGAAATTCAATATTGAATGTTGAAAGCTTTTTTGTATGATGACTGTACTCACTACTTTAAGAAGTAGAATCAGTAAAATGAATTTGGTTTTCCTATCTCTCAGGAATACAATTACAGATTTTTCCAATTTAGTTGCTTTCATAATATTAATTGAAATCATGATGGATTTAGAATTTAAAATTGTAGTATTTTCTTAGAATAACAAGAGATTTCCAGTGGGCCATTTTTTAAAAAAGAAAAACATAAATAAAATAACTTTGACATTGAAGAATGTATATAAATACCACTTCGAAAAAATTTAAAATATTACTAACATTAATCATAGTAATTGTTTATCTTCTTTCATTGCCATTTTAATTAGTTTTTTTCTTGAAAATGTAGAAATTTTATTTTTTAACTAAGCACTTATTTACCTTATGGTTTGCATGCAATGACTGGAGAAACCTTAATATATATTTAGGTAAGAAATTTTGAGACATGTAGGAGGGCAAATAAGAAGGACCTCATGTCTCAGAAAAGTTTCAGTTTCTAATAGAAGGAAAGAAACTAAGTTGAAAAGGAAAATAATCATCTTCATCTTCAGTTTTTAAGTTTAAGTGGTAATTAATTAACTTATTAAGTTTATGGGTACATTTTTGCTATACAATATGATCACATTCATCATTGGGAATTTGTACCTGTACATGATATATCTTGTTTCTTGTTTTTTCTGCATTTCCCTTCCCTCTCTTCCACTTTTTCACCTCTCCCTATTTACAAAAACTTTGTTTCCATTTTTATTTCTTTTCTCATATTTTTTCCTTCCCTTCTTTCCTTTCCCCCACCTCTCATCCCTACTTCCTTTTTCCCTTGGGCTTTTTCTTAATATTTCATATTATTTATTATACATTTTGGTCTTCATTTATAACTTCAGTTTCTCACACCAGAGAAACTGTTTGGTATTTACACATGTGTGTCCTATTTACTTTGCTTAAGAGTATGATCTCAATGTGCATCCATTTAGCTATAAATGTCTCTGGTTTATCACTCTTTATGGCTGGATAATACTCCATTTTAAAGCAGCATTTTAAAAAAAATTATACCTACTAACATCTTACCTTAGAGGCTAGAAAATTGTATCACAAGTATGTAGATTCTACGGCTAGGATCGTTGTCTTTGATACTTCAGGAAATAAGATAAAACCATCAATTTTGTAGTCACTGGTACTCTCAATCTGACAGGTAGACAACGGAAGGATTCTTATTTGCATACTTAAACTCAAATAACAGAGAGGCTAGAAAGAACTTATCTGGCATTTTCAGCATTTAAATTAGGATCCAGGTTCTATCTGATATGGTGAGAGATTTTCTAAATATAAGATGGAAATTTACATGTTGATTGAAAAAAGTATGATGAATGCCCTTCTATCTCTCAATCCTCAGTAGGCCGAAGTGCATCACTTTGCTTTAACATCTACCCAAACCTAGTGGGAGTGCATTTGATTCATAACGTAGCATCATCAACTTTCAGTCAATTTTCTTTTAGGTGCACAGATAGTAACTGTGAGTCTGAGAGGCTACTGACAATCTATCAGACCTAGCCATAAAAGTCCATTTGAAAGAAACACTGGAAAATTAATGAAAGCTGGATCAAGGAAAGAAGAGTAGTGCTAGAAAGAAGGGAGTGCTAGAAATTTAGGAAAAGCTATTAATATCATAATTCTGTTGCTAAACATTTGATAACAGACTCACTTGGTCTTAAGAATTACCTAGGGATCTCGTTATAAATAAAGATTTCTAGCATAAATACAGAACAAGTGATTCAGAGATGCTAAAGGAATCAATGTGGACTAAAGAACTCAACATTCCATATATATTCAAGATCATTCTATGTTCAGATTATTTTAGAAAATCTTAGGAACTTAGATCATGCTTGTTAACATTAGTTTTTAGATGGTAGTTAATATTAGTTGCTTGGGACAGTATTCAGTTGTATGATATGGCTGCGATAACAAAGAAACTGCAGTT
The DNA here is from genome assembly GCF_053883595.1 of Heterocephalus glaber. Lineage (NCBI taxonomy): Eukaryota > Metazoa > Chordata > Mammalia > Rodentia > Bathyergidae > Heterocephalus > Heterocephalus glaber. Next base: position 9,137,606 of record NW_028258406.1, on the reverse strand, counting down.
AGAAAGACTAAGAATTGCACTTTATTCTGGCACCTAAGAAATTCCTGGCCTGAACAACTTTCAGTGCTCAAATAATTCACCAGAACTTCCATTAACTCCTCTGGCCTTTAAGATGAATTTACAAAATAACTGTCTATGTCCAGGTTATAGCTTGTATATTCTCTTTTGACCTATCAGTTTTTAAAATTCCTCAACCATGAAAGCATAGTGTTTGATATTTATCTATTTAATAAGAGCTCTTTTTTTGATTGACTGAATTCCTGCCTATACCATTTATTTTAAAGTGTTCTCTTTCTATTGATCAGGACACTTAAATTACACATACACTTTAAAAATCACCAGAATAAAAAAGCTGTTAACACTTTGATCTCTTTAATATACAAATATAGAAAAAAATATACTTTCTATGAAAGAACATTAATACTGTTTTAATGAAAATGACCTACTTGAGCTTTCCAAAGCTATTGGATTTTCATTTATAACTCATGGAAAATGCATATTTTGGATTTAGTCATTTGATCTTTTGTGGACAGAAGAATATAAGATATGTGGTATGCAGTGTGTGGGATTTTCGTGTATATGATTGTGTTATGTCGTGTTCATATGTGACTGTATGCATGTGGTGGGGATAGTAATAAGAATGTGTATATTTATGCCTTAGCTCCACATTTTTATTAAAGATTTTCAACAGTTTTTAATATTCATAGGAAGTAACATGTTACATATGGTGTCCTTTATGGTATTAATAGGTATCCAGGAATTTACAAAATGGCCACCTGTCTTCATGGCACAAGTAAGGTTTCAATTTTCTAGGTCTTCCTTTATTTTTTAGTACCTAGATTCTTTCTGAGGAAAATAAAATCAAAGCAGAGGAAAGTTCTTAGGATAAATCTAATAGCCTATTCAAAATAAAAAACCTGAAAAAGTCCTTGAAACCTTATTTTTAGTCTACTCCGATGATTCAAGTAATGAATGTTTCTAAATTTTCTGTCAGAAGACTTTAATCATTGTTTTAGTTGCATTGAACTGGTTATTTACTTGATTCTAGCTGTGGCATTTCCATTTTGTGACATGCAGTTATCTTTTTCCTTCATAAACACTTTTGTGACTTGTAATCTGCATAATAACCACCTAGTTAAACACTTACATTAATTTCAGATTGTTTTGGTATAAGCTTAGCTATCACCATTTTTCAAAAACAAAACAATAACATTTTTGAAAGAAAGAAAACTTTCTCATGCCTTGTTTTCCAAGTGTTCCAGGCTTCAAAACTGCATTAATCACAAAGTATCCAATCAACGAATAATTGCTAATTTCAGGGCTAAAACTTTGACATGAAATTGCTTTATATGTGTGTGAGCTCTATCTTTGCCCTAGATTGATAGAAAATGGGGTGAGTTTCATAAATAAACTAAGGAAAATTGTTTTCTTCTCATTTGAAATATGTCCTTTCTCCTTGGAGAAATGGAGTAGCTAAACCATGTTGTCTAGTAAAGGTCTAAACTGAAACAGGGAAGTGTTTCCATCACTGACACAGAATATTGGTAATAAAAGAAAACAAGGAAAAAGAAAAACTAAAATAATAAAAGTTAATCAAAAGAGACCAGTCAGGAGTAAAGATAAAAGAGAATTATTGAAGTCATGAGGAACAAACCAATATAAAGGGAAGAAGGTGAAAGACTTAGGATGTAAAATCATGGGTTTACTAAATTGACTAGAGAATTTACAAAGCCCAGATACTATCATATAGACTCTTCAGTCTGGATATTACATTCATTGTGAAAAGAAAATAAAAATTAATTTAAAAGGAGGTCTTTCACTAAGTTTAAGGATTTATAAAAAGTTAGAACTTCTGATGTATTCTTTAGTGAAGCTAACAGAAAACTAGGGAGTGGCCAGAGAAATTTCAGATTTACATCTATGCTGCAGAAGATACTCTGAAATTCCAGATTACTTGGAGAATGACTCTTCAATCCCTTATTTTCTTTCTGTTCATAGACACATTACAAAAAACCTTAGAGACTCAAAAGAACTGAGATCTGGCATACGACATGGCATTTCCAATAAAGAATGTTTAAAAATACAAGTGGCTTGTTCTAGAACTGGAAGTACGTGAAAGGGAAAACTGGAAATTGTTCTAATTTCACCTTTTCCTAATTTTAATTTGTCTGCTTTAGGAAAGATTTGTGAAAACTTTGTACTGATTTGTCCAGATGCTATTCTTCAATATCTTCAAGTTCAAATCAGTTCAAACTAGGAAAAATTATAATACTTTTTACAGGAGTTTAAATATTTTATTAGTTTGGTGTTTTATTTATGATCATTATTTTCCTTTTCCCTAACAGAATTACTAAAATATAAGCACTTTCTTATTTTAAGTCTAATACTCAAAGCTGATGCATTTTCACTTCCAATCTTATCTAAAACAAATTGAGATTTAATAAATACAATGGAGGCATAAATGGAAAAAAGAGAAAACAATAAATGTATTCAATATCAGAAAATAACAGTTAATAGTTGTAAAAGGCACAATTTTAAGATGGCTCTCAAAAGTCTTTACCCCTGATATACATACTCTATACAATCCTCCCTGTTTGATTTTGAATATGATAGCATATCTTCCCATGGTTAGGAAATGTTATATGGCAAAGATGAAGGGATATTTCAGGTGTCACTACTGTTCTAAATCTGTTCACTTCAGATAATCTAAAAACACTCACCTGGGTATTCCTAATTTAATCAGATAACAATTTAAAAGGAGATTGAAATATCAGAGACAGAAAGAGAGAGAAGGAGAGAGAGAGAGGGAGGGAGAAAAGAAAGAAAGAACTAGGAAGAGTATTATCAGGTCAGAAGCTTATAGACATTGGAATAAAAATACAGCAGCAAACAAACTAGAATAAGATGTTGACTTCATGAAACTGGCATAGTGAAAAACAACAGAGATGATACATAAACAACTGAAAAAGAAAAGAAAGAGAAAAAGAAACTTGTTACAAGTTTTGTAGAGAAAATAATTTGTGGTAGAGGAATGTGTTTTTCTTTGTGCAGTCAATGGTTGGACAAGGCTTGTGAAGAGTATTCCAGAAAGAGACAATATAAAGTGTTAAGCTGTAGAAATGGGAAATATAGGTAGAATTAACTAATGAATGGAGAGAATAGTCTGAAATGAGAAAAAATGATATAGAGAAGCCAGATCAGGCAGATCCTCTGGAGCCAAGAGTTAAAATTTTAGAATAATAAAAACACATGAAAGAATTTTAAATATTAATCTGGTTTGATTGATATCAGGTTTCCAAGAATTGAAGTGCCTTAGACTAAGATCTGGATAGCAGGCAACAAAAGAAATAGAAGAATTTTAGCTGTATTTGGAAAGAAAATTAAGGATCTTTAATAGAAGATTTGTGTAATATCTGAAGAAAAGTAGAACTCAAACAGATTCATATTATTATACAAAAATATATTAAAATATAATGTAACCCAGAAATATATACATTATTGTATAGTGATTAAATTATATGTACATTCTATGTAAAATTATATATATATAAATAAGTATAAGTTTTCATAGACTTTTGGCTTCAGAGCTATTTGATTGCTGATGCCATTTACTGAGATGAGGAATGCTGAAAAAAAAACTTTGTAAGCAAACTCCAGAATTTTTTTTGATGTACTATATTTAAAAGTTCTAGTGAACATATCAATCTTTCAGTTACAAGTAAAACAAATTCATATCAAACAAACTCCCTGCATTTGTTTTCTGTGTTAAGTAAAAAATCCCAATGAACTGAATAGCTTACAACAACAAACCCTTGTTATTGCATATTTCCTGAGAATCTGTCATCTAAGCAGGGTTTACCTAGTTTTTCTAAATACTGCAATCAAAATAGTTACCAGGATTAGATTCTCATCTGGAAGCTCAGCTGGGAAGGTCTGCATATAAGCTCATATTGTTTCTTGGCAGATTTTATTTCCTTGCAGATGTAGTACTGATGATAACTTTCTTTTTCAAATCTATCAAGGAGAGAAAAATTTGACAGTAAGTCTGCTAGCAAACTGAATCTTATATAATGTGATGTAATTACAGAGAGGTTAGAAACAGATCACAACTCCTTATCTATACTCAAATGGAATGGGTTGGTGATTATTAATTGCGATATGTTAACTTGACTGGAGTAAGTACCACCTAGCAGATTAGTAAATTCTAAATGTGTTGGTGGATGACTGACATGTTGGCCAGTAGAGTGGGTGACACCAGCCCATAGGCTTGTAGGTTGGACAAAAAGAGGGGAGGGGGAGTGTTACATTTTTGAAAGAGCTCCAGTCTTTTTCTTTGCCTTCAGACACTAGTCTCCAGGTTCTTCAACCTTCCAAAGCAGACTCTTTAGTCTTCCAATGCAGACTCACATCAAAGACTCTACAGAGAACTTCCAGGCCTTTGATGGTTGTCTCCCACTGAATCCTCTGACTGTGGCATGCACAGAGAGCCATTAGACTCTTCCACTTTTCATCCTATAGCCACTGTGACTTTTCTACCTCTGATGCTATAAGCCTAGTGATAAATCCTTTTGTATAATTATACATATGTTTAATATTGATTCTGTTCCTCTAGAGAAAATTAATACCAGGTTGAACAGTGATGAATATACCAGGAAATAGACGTTACTGGGATACCTTAAATCTATCTGCCATACCAGCTTAGCAAAAATGTTTATTTATCTGCTAATGTAAATGAGAAGTTGCAAAGAATAGGTTTATATTACAGCAGGATTGGGACTAACTAGCCTTTTCAGTGATGTCTGGTAGTCGTGTAATGACAACTGGACACAAAGAAAATGAGGTGTGCTACTTAGTTATGTATGTCATACTCTTTAAAGATTAAAACTCTCCTTGGGCAATCAGTAGGGTATTATCTATATTTTCTTATGGATGTTGAAAATATTGATTTGTACCTAGTTTATACAACTCCTGGCTTGAGTTTTTCTGTGTGATCATTGGTATATAATATACTTCTCAGTAATCAGGTCCAGGAATTCTGAGTCTGAAATAATTTGCACAAATCATGCTAGTTCAAAGCTTAAAGACAAATTGAATTCTCTGTAGCCAAAAAGACCACGGACATTGGCTGGAAGTTTTCAACCACTCTGATCATTGTCTCCATCTTCTTTCCTTTGTTGAACAAACCCTTTCCCTTCCTTAAAGTCTTCCAGGAGTACACTCTGAGGAGTTTTCTGAGTCCTTAAAAGTATCCAACTCTGTGTAATTGTTTCAGTTGATACTATGAACAGAATCATTTAGCTAATGTGTGACTCTATAATTTAAATTATAGCCAATCCTTTGCCTTTAGAAAGATGAAGAAAGCAGAGTTTGGAAATATTTTACTGAAGATGTCTTCCTAGCCATCCCCTTGAGTGAATTTGTACAAATAGTGAAATGACTGATAGGAGGAATTAATATGGGGAAGATGTAATGGATTCATATTTGTTAAGAACAGTTTAAAAGGTAACAAAATAATTCTAATAGAGAAGTCAGCCAAGAATATGTGCCTTAGCTTTCTCTGGACTGTTTGCCAACTATGAAATAACTGAAAAGCTGAGTGTAATTGATGGATCTTGTGTTATTGCTAGTGATTCAATATGTTAAGAACAAATTCTGTATTGCCAAATTGAATTGAACAGATCTTACTATTAATGGAATATGGTCCTTGTAGGTCTAATGACCAACTTCAACCTTGGGAGAATGCAGGGTAGAAGTTAGAAAAAGAATATTCAGCAAATGAAATCAGTGTCAGGTTAAGGGCCATATAATAGGTACCATGAATATTTCTAGATTCTTAAAAATTATTCTCTACCTGACTTACTGATTTGAATATTGTAGTAAATATTATTTTCCCATTTTTGTATTACACCTATTTAGCATCATTCACTACCTCTCGTTGCTTGTAAAATAATTGTTCTTTTACTCTGGGATACTAGGCACAAAAATACAAATAATAACCTACATTTATTATTGAAAAGGGAAAAAGAGTCCAAACAATTTCATAATGATTACTGAGAGTAGCTATATAAGCTTTTGGCATATTTAAACTCAAGTGTATTTGTGAATGCCTAATACATATATGGCATTATCCTTGGAAATGAAATGTAACATAGTATATAATTTATAATATAAAATTAAATATAATTCAATGTCATAAGTTACAAAAATAAAAGAGAATAAACACTGATTTGTTGAGGAGTTGAAGGGAGGGCAGGGAAATGGGAAAAAATAAGAACCAAGATATATCATGCACAGGTACAAATTCCCAATGATGAATATCATTACATTATATACCTAAAATGTACTAATAAACTTAAGGAATTTTTTAAAAAAGTTATCCTCCCAAAGGGACCTAAGGTAGTTTATGGCCAATCTTGTAGGATGTTGGCAGGGAAAGTACAAGGAAAAAATTTATAGGACAATCACTTCCCCTCTCATGAAGTCTATAGGAATTTGTAAATGGAAAACACAATTTGCACAGGTTCTCTCTAACTTCCACGTACCACAGATAAACACCAAGTAGATTTACCAAATAGTGCAGAAAATTGAGATTAGAAAGCTATTTAACTTACTAGGATTTTATTCATGGGAGAAAGCTGGGCTTTGCTTAAAGGTGAAAGACAATGTAAAAACTGCACATACAGTCTTGTAATATGAAACAAAGCATATAACTGTGTCTTCCAGGGACTTGAAATATGGAACAAACTAATGCTTCTTAATTTATATTTAAACCTATGATAGCACTTTGTATATGAGCAGGGGATAACCTCACTGAGAATGTTGAGAAAATACTATTGATATAGTTTATAATATATGTAGTATAGCATGTTCATGGTTTGTAGCCACTATTTTTGTATTGCTAGTGTAAATGGTAAGATATCTTTAATTGACTTTAATCAATTCTATTATGTTGACATTAATGATTACACAAAAGGAAATAAGTCATCATTATTTTGTGGTGGTACATATGGGTCACTAAGTTTATTGACACCAATTATTTAAAATGAAGCTGTGAGAAAAGTAGAGTCAAGATCCTAGGACATCAGATATTCCAGGAATGTGGAACATTAGTTGAGGAGAGTTGCACATTGTAAGTGAAGCCAGCACAAGTGAGAGGTTGTTTGAACTGCAACAAGCAAGATCGTAGGAGTGGGGTTGCCTTTGGAACTCACATTTTAATATCATATGTCCTGCATGCCAGTACAGTGTTATAATACTTAATGTTTGCCTTGCTAGGTTTTAGTTTTGCTTTGGTCCAATTTTTTCTAAATCACTTTCTTCTCTTTTTGGAATAGGAAAGTTTACCTTGTGTCATTGTCTCCTGGGGTGATGTAACTTATTTTTTCAAATTTTTTTATAGAGATTCACAGATAAGAGTTTGCCTTGCTTCTCAGAAGAGTCTTGGACTTGGACTTTTGAAAAATGCTGAAACTGTTGAAACTTTGGGGAAGAGATTATTGAATTACCAGTTATATGCTGGATAGATGTGTTATGTTATGCTAAATTATGAATTTACTATTGTTTTATTTTGGGATTAGATATGATTTAAGGAGATGTGTTTGGGTAGCAATTTGGAAAAGGTTGGGAATGTGGCAAGTAAGTGGAGTTTAAACTTGATTACCTTTGGGATCTGCTTCAGGAGTGATGGAGCACATATCCAAGTGTGTCTGATTGGTTCATGTATGTGTGCCCTTGGGGCCTCTGTCCAGTTCCTCACCTTTTCTGCTGTGGCACTTTTGCTCTGTTTTGCTTTCTATCTGTCACAAGTTAAGCAATTCTCCCCTATCATGCACTTCTGCTAAGAGATTTTTTACTATTAGCCTGCTGACCATGTACTGAAATATCCTGTAAATGTGAGGTAACATAAATTCCTAGTTCACTTTGTAAATGTCAAGTATTGTGTCTCAGGGACAGGAAAATAGACTAATTACATGTATGGAACTCTATATGTTCAAGTATGCATATGTGTGCAAGTGTTCGTGCCTTCATGCCTCTATGTGCCTATAGGGGCATGTGTGTGTGTCTATGTGTGTATAATTGTGTGTGTGTGTGTGTGTGTATGCATGGCTTTGAGTGTTAAGGAAAGTCATAATTTCTAAATAAGACATTTAATTTTTATAATGCCAAAAGCAAAAGTAAAGGTTAATGATTTGGGAATACCTGTGCTATATATGTAACAATTTTATACACTTAATGTCTGATTTTTTAAATGTATTTTTATTAGCATTACAGATTCTGTACAAAAGGATTGCACATTATAGTGAATTGAGTATGAGACCTACCATTCACTTAACATATTTTGATGTCAAAATTCCTTCTTTCTGACCATGAGAATTTGGAAGGTATTTCCATGTCTTATCCCTTTTGGGTTCTTCATTTCAGAATGGTCTACCATAGGGGAAACTTGGCTGCTTTTCTTTGTCACTTGGCCAAATAGGGGAGAAAGAAAGTATATTATCAATTGGCCTTCTAAAACTGCACAATACCTTATATAAACTTTATACTTCTCACAGGAAAAGAAGAGAAAGGCCAAGGACTTGACAAATAGGAACTAACCTTTTAAAATGTCTATGTAATGCTAAAGAGAATATCAGTCTCCTCTCCTACCTGTTGCTCATTCTGCTAAACTTCTGATGGAAGTATACACAAAGAGTGATATTTATAAAGAGAGGCAAATTCCATCTTGCCTCTCTGGAATTCATTTCAATTTAACCACTATTTCAGAATTCTTCAAGATTCTGTGATAAGTGAAGTGACACAGAAGATATTTCTGTTTTTCATTCTTTTCTCCATCAACATCAATATACACTGTACAAAGAAGACACAGATGGAGAAACAGACTGAAGGAAAATATTATACATCCAATGATTAAAATACTTTCCTTATTAAAAAATAAGAACAGAAAAATGTTAATCCTTAAATTATACTTTGTTGAAGATAATATGCCTGAGACCCTATCTATCTTATATATACATAGTTTAAATTTCTAGCCATTTGTAAAGGCCATTCTGAGGTCACATGTATAAATTTAACTATCATGTATAATACATACCTCACAATCACATTCCCAGAGGTCTGCATTTTGTTTGTTTTTGAGGCAGGGACTCCTGTGTGGCCTGGGCTGGCCTTGAACTCAGTGATCCTTCTGCCTTAACTACCTAAATGCTAGGATTACAGGTGTGTGCCACCATGCCCAGACCACAGATTTAAAACTTGTTAAGTAGTTAAGTTTTAAGCTTAACTCTTTGATGATTACATGAATTACCTGCATTTCAAAGAAAATACACTTTAGATAATTATGAAGGATTAACACTGAAGAATGGTAACCTTATAATTATCTGTCATATTTCCCTTCTGTTACCACAAATATATTTTCACTCTATTTGTACATTATTGAGTTTAGCATATGGACGTTTAATCATTTAATTGATGATGAACATATATCATACATTTGTAATCACAGAGATATTTGTAGATGCATTCAATGTCTATGAGATGTCCAAAGTTAGTGGGTTGTAAGATTTTGTCTGCCTTTGATGTCTCTGTATGTACTCATTTTAAAAAATTGATTATATTGGTATATTTAAGGTATACAATACAATGACATTCATCATTGGAAATTTGCACCTTTACATAATACATTTTGGTTCTTATTATTTCCCCATTCCCCTGCCCTCCCTTCAACCCCTCCACCCCTCCCTATTTACAAAGACTTGTTTCCATTTTTTTCATTTTCTCATATTAATTCCATTCCCTTCTTTCTTTTCCCTACCCCTACAATTTCCCCTTCCCCTTTGGTGCTTTTCCTCCTACTTCACATTATCTGTTATACCTTTTAGTCTTCACTTAAACTTTCAGTTTCTCACACTAGAGAAACTATTCAGTATTTATACATGTGTCCTATTTATTTCACTTAAGAGGATCATCTTAATATGCACCCATTTAGCTATAAATGTCTCTAGTTTCTCATTCATTATGGCTGAGTAATACTCCATTTTATAAAAAAATCACATTTTCTTTATCCAGTCTCCAGTTGATGGGCAATTGGCTTGTTTCTAAGTTTTAGCTATCATGAATTGTGCTGCTATGAACACGGGTGCACATATATCACTGTGGTATGATTCTTTTAATTCTTTGGGGAACATACTCAGCAGAGAAATAGCTAGGTCAAATGGGACTTCCAGTCCTAGTTCTGTGAGGTATCTCCATAATGATTTCCACCGTGGTTGCACCAGTCTACACTCACACCAGCAGTGGAGCAGGGTTCCTCTTTCCCCACAGCCCACCAGCATTTGTTATTGGTTGATTTCATGATAGCAGCCATTCTTTTTGGGGTGAGGTGGAATCTCAGTGTTGTTTTCATTTGCATCCCTTGAATGACCAGTGATGTTGAACATTTTTTCATATGTTTATTTGCTACTTCTACTTCTTTATGTGAGAAATGTAGGTTCATTTCAGACACCCATTTTTGAATTAGGTCTTTAAATTTGGGATGTCTGCTTTTTTTAAGTTCTTTATATATTCTAGATAGTATACCTTTGTCTAAGGAACAGCTTGTGAAAATTTATTCCCACATTGTGTGTTGCCTCTTCACACTGCTGGTGGTTTCTCTTGCTGTACAGAAGCTTTTTTAATAAGAAGAGATCCCACTTGTTGATTGTTTGTGCTAGTTCATGGACAACTGAGGTTTGGTTATTAAAATCTTTTCCTACACCAATATCTTCAAGAGTTCTTCCTAATCTCTCTTCCAGCAGGTTTAGTGTTTCTGTTTTGATATTTAGGTCTTCAATCCATTTTGATTTTAGTTTAGGGCATGGTGAGAGATATAGGGCTAGTTTTAATCTTAGGCAAGTTGAAGCCCAATTTTTCCAGCACCATTTATTAAAGAGGCTATCTTTCCTCCAGTGAGGGTATTTGGCTCCTTTATCAAAGATGAGGTGGCTGAGTGTGTCTGGAGTTGTTTCTGCATCTTCTAATCTGTTCCCCTGGTCCTCATGTCTATTTCTTTGCCAGTACCATGCTGTTTTTATCACAGTAGCTTTGTAGTATAGATTCAAGTTTGGGGTTGTGATACCCCTGCCATGTCTCTGTTGCCTAGAATTTCTTTTGCTATTCTAGGTCCCTTCTTGTTCCAAATGAATTTTTGAATTATTTTCAGGTCTGGGAAGTATGCTACTGGGATTTTAATTGGGATTGCATTGAATCTATATAGGAGTTTTGGAAGTATGGCTATTTTCACTATGTTGACTCTTCCTACCCAGGATCAGGGGATGTCTTTCCATTTTCTGATATCCTTTCAATCTCTTTTTTCAGAGTGCTATTGCTTTCAGAGAAGATGTTTTTTATTTCTTTGTCTAGCTTTATTCTTCAGTATTTCAATTTTTTGGATGTTATTGTTAAAGGAATTGTTTGCCCCATTTCTCTCTCAGTGAGTCTGTTATTTTGTGTACAGGAAGGTTATTGATTTTTGTGTGTTGACCTTGAATCCAGCTACTTTACTGAATTTGGTTATTAACTTTAGAAGACTTTTGGTGAAGTTCTTAGGGTCTTCTATATAGAGTATCGTGTCATCTGCAAATAATGACAATTTGATTTCTTCATTTCTTATCTTTGTTCTATTTATTTCTTTCTCTTGTCTAATTTTTGTGGCTAATGTTTCCAAAACTATATTGAACAGGAGTGGTGATGGTGGACATCCTTGTCTTGTTTCTGATTTTAGTGTGAAGGATTTCAGTTTTTGACTATTTATTATGATATTGGATGTTGGGATGTTGGTTTTTCATAAAAGGTTTTTATCAGAATGAGGTAGAGACCATCTATTCCAATTTTTTGTAGGGTTTTTTGTCATAAATGGGTGTTGGATTTTGTCAAATGCTTTTTCTGCATCTATTGAAATGATCACATGGTTTTTGTCCTTGGTTCTATTAATATAGTGCATTGAATTTATTGATTTGTGTATGTTGAACCATCCCTGCATCACTGGGATAAATCCCACTTGGTCAGGGTTTATGGTCTTCTGGATGATCTTCTGCATTCTATTTCCCAGTGTCTTATTAAGGATATTTGTATCTATGTTCATTAGTGTGATTGGCCTATACTTCTCTTTTTTGGTTGAGTCTTTCTCTGATTTGGGGATCAAGGTGATGCTTGCTTCCAGGAATGAATTTGGGAGTATTGCTTCCCTTTCAATTTCATTGAAGAATTTAAACGATAGTGGCAGTAGTTCCTCTCTAAATGTCTTGTAGAATTCAGCAGTGAAGCCATCAGGACCAGGGCTTTTCTTAGTTGGTAAGTTTTTAGTAACATTCTCAATTTCATTGATTGATATTGGGTCATTTAGAATTTTTAGGTCACTATTGTTCAACTTTGGTAATTCATATATATCTAGGAATCTGTCCATTTCTTCTGTATTATCCATCTTATTGGCATATAGGTTCTTGAAGTAGGTATTGATGATCCCCTGAATTTCTGCTGAGTCTATTCTAATTTCACCCTTTTCATTCCTAATTGCATGGATTTGGGCCTTTTCTTTCTGTTTTTTTGATAAGGTTTACTAAGGGTTTGTCAATTTTGTTTATTCTTTCGAAGAACCAACTCTTGGCTTCATTGATTTTTTTTGTATTGTTCTCTTAGACTCCATTGCATTTATTTCTGCTCTGATCTTTATAATTTCTTCCCTTGTATGGGCTTTGGCTTTGTCCTGCTCTTCTTTTTCCTGAAGCTTGAGGTTCAGCATCAGGTTGTGTAATTGAGCTCACTCTGTTTGCCTAATATGAGTATTCACTGCTATGAATTTCCCTCGTAAGACTGCTTTCATTGTGTCCCATAGATTCCAGTATGTGGTATTCCCATTGTCATTTAATTGAAGGAATTGTCTGATTTTTTTCTTTAATTTCCTTTGTGAGTCATTGGTTATTGAGAAGTGTGTTGTGCAGTTTCCATGTGTTTATGAAATTCTTGTGGTTTCTTTTGCTATTGATCTCCAATTTCATCTCACTATGGTCTGACAATATACAGGGGATAACTTAAATTCCTTTGCACTTACTTAAACATGTTCTATGAGTGAACATGTGGTCTGTTTTAGAGAATGACCTGTGTTCAGCTGAAAAGAATGTGTATTCTGATTTTGTGGGGTGGAACAATGTGTAAACATCTGTTAAGTTCATTTGTTCAAGAGTTTGATTGAGTTCCAGTATTTCATTGTTTATTTTTTGTCTAGTTGATCTTTATCTCTTTGTGAGAGTCGGGGTACTAATGTCCCTGACTACTATTGTTTTAGTGCTTATATGAGTTTTCATGTCAGTTAGTAGTTAGTTTATTTTATATAGTTGGGTGAGCTATTGTTTGGTGCATATATATTAATGATTGTCATCTCTTCCTCTTGGATTGTTCCCTTTACAAGGATGTAGTGTCCTTCTTTGCCTCTCTTAATCAGTGTTGGTATGAAATCCATTTGATCTGCAAAGAGGATAGCTACTCCTGCTTTTTTTCTGGTTCCTGTCACATGGAGTATTGTTTTCCACTGTTTAACTTTCAGTCTATGAGTTTCTTTTTGAATTAAGTGTGTTTCTTGCATGTAGAGTATTGTTGGATCTTGCTTCTTGACCCATTCTGCTGGTGTATTTCTTTTGACTGGTGAATTGAGACCATTAACATTAATGGTTATAATTCATATATTTTGACTTATCATTGTCACGACTTTTTGTTTTTGTTGGATTCTCCCCCTTTGAATTTAATTTCTTGCTGTGCTCAATGGATTCATTCTGCTGTGCTTCCTGGGGTTGTGATCCTCTTTGTCTTTTCCTGGGATATTGTCTAAAATTTTTTGGACTGCTGGTTTGGTATTTGTGAAGTTCCTAAGGTGCTCTTTGTTATGAATGTATCTTATTTCTCCATCAGTTTTGAAAGATAGTTTTGCAGGGTACATCAATCAGGGTGGGAGGTTGTTTTCCTTTGGGGCTTGAAATACATTATTCCACAATCTTCTTGCCTTGTGAGTTTTTGTTGAGAAGTGTGCTGTGATTCTGATGGGCTTTCCTTTGTATGTGATTTGTTTCTTTTCTCTAACTGGTTGTAGAATTTTGTTCTTCTGCTGGGTTTCTGGAATCTTAACAATTATATGCCTATGTGTACACTTTTTTTGACCAAGGCTAGTTGGAGTCCTATATGCCTCCCTTATCTGTGTGTCAAGTTCTTTTCCCCTGCTTGGGAAGTTTTTTCCCATCACTTTGGTGAACAGATTTTTTTAATGTCATCTGCACTCTCTCTTGTTTCTTCATTGACTCTGATTGGTTTTATGTTATTCTTCTTTACATTGTCCAGCAGCTGCTGGATTGATTTCTCATGATCCCTTGCTATTTTTAGAAATTTTTCTTTTCCTGGTCACTAATTGAAATCTTATTTTCTACATCTGAAATTCCATCCTCACATTGGCTCATTCTGTTGCATAAACTTTCAATGGAGTTTTTTAATCTCCTGTAAATCTGTTTGCATCTGTTTTATGGATTCCATTTGTTTCCTATGTTGGAATTCAATAATGTTTCTCAGCTCCTCTATTTTTTTATCTGTGTCCTCTCTAGATTTATTAATCATGTCTTGCACTATGGGGACAACCTGTGCTGTTATCTGAGAAATTATTTCTGATTTCATTTTTTCCAGGTCCCCTTTCATTGCCAGTGCAGGGAGTCCAGATTGTTGAGTATCTGATTGTTCCATTTCATTTCCCTTTGGGGTTGCTTTAGGTGATCTGGCAGTCTGTTTTTGAGACATGTTTACATGTCTTCTCATTTTTATGGGGGTGGGCTGGGGTTGGCGGGTGGGGTGCTGCTGGTGCCCATATGCCTCACCTCCTAGTCATTGGGTGGGGCTCTGCTCCTCTGCACTGGGGCCAGTGGTATGGAAGCCCAAAAGGCTCAGCTGCTTGGTTCTGTGGGCCTCTGCTCCCCTTGAAAATACAGGTTTTCACTCAAATGATACAGTTATGCCTGTTGATCCCTGTTGTGAAACTCTGGAGCAGCCCTGGAAACAGAACAGAAGAGAACAGAAGAGAACTCCTTGCTTTCACAGGCCATCACTGGCTGACCTTTGGCCCACAGAACAGACATTTCTCAGAAAAAGAAGTAGAAATAGCAAATAAACATATGATAAAATCTTCAACATCACTGGTCATTCGAGAGATGCAAATGAAAACAATGCTGAGATTCCATCTCACCCCAAAAAGAATGGCTGCTATCATGAAATCAACCAATAACAAATGCTAATGGGCCTGTGGGGAAAGAGGAACCCTGCTCCACCGCTTGTGTGAGTGTAGACTGGTGCAACCACTGTGGAAATCATTATGGAGATACCTCACAGAACTAGGACTGGAAGTCCCATTTGACCTACCTATTTCCCTGCTGAGTATGTTCCCCAAAGAATTAAAAGAATCATACCACAGCAGTATATCTACACCCATGTTCATAGAAGCACAATTTGTAGTAGCTAAAACTTGGAAGCAACTCAATTGCCCATCAACTGGAGACTGGATAAAGAAAATGTGATTTTTTAAAATAAAATGGAGTACTACTCAGTCATAAAGAATGAGAAATTAGAGAAACTTATAGCCAAATGGTTGCATATTGAGGCAATATTCTTAAGTGAAATAAATAGGACACATGTGTAAATACCAAATAGTTTCTCTGAGAAACTGAAAGTGTAAATAAAGACTAAAACATATAATAGATAATGTGAAATAGGAGGAAAAGCAGCAAAGGGGAAGGGTAAATGATAGGGGTAGGGGAAAAGAAAGAAGGGAATGGAATTAATATGAGAAAATGAAAAAAAGGAAACAAGTCTTCATAAATAGGGAGAGGATTAGGGGTTGAAGGGAGGGCAGGGGAATGGGGAAATAATAAGAAACAAGATGGATTATATAAAGGTGCAAATTTCCAATGATGAATGTCATTATATTGTATACCTAAAATGTACCCATAAAATTAATTTAAAAAAAGAAATACATAGTTTAAACTATTCAAGTTAATAAAAAGTATTTGAAAAACAAGCTCAACAATCTATATTTTAAAATTTTTTAAATATTTTTATCTGGTACTTTAAAATTATGCATAATTACATTTATAATGTGCTATGTTATGTTTTGGTATGTTTTGATACGTGTGTATATGCCTTGTGCATGGTGAAATCAGGACAAACATGTCTGTCTTTCTATTTTTCATTTCTTTATGATGAAACCACCCAAAATCCTCATAAATGGTCTTTAAAACAATAAATGATCTTATTACCTGTAGTCACCACACTGTGCAATAGAACACTAGAACTTCTTCAGAGCCTTTAGTGTTCTGACTTGTTTCAGTCCTCTTCTGTGCTTCCAGCTCTGGCCTGCTCTGCCACCATCCATTGTGGATACCCTTTCTGGCTCTTTTTGCAGAGTCTTTTGCCATTTATTCTTGTGTAAGAATTTGTTCTCTTCTTTACTAAGTTTTCCTCAGAAGTGTTAACATTTACTTCTCAAATCCTTCCTCTTTTCATATTCTGGTTAACTTACTTTTTAAAAATTAAGTAAATGTGCTATTGTTTTAACATATGTTTCCATCTAATGTTTTCCTATTCTACCTTCCCTACAGTTTAGTATTCTTCTTAGACTTGTAATTAAAAAACTTCTGAAATCACATTACACAAAGAAAGCTTCTCCATCAAATCGAGTAAATGTTGATCATTCCCCACTAATATGTTTCTGTTTTGATTTAACACCCCATTACATTTACTCTTATCAGCCACATAATTAAACCTTGTGCTAAGCAAGCTATATCATGCTGCTCTGCTGCCATACAAAAGAAGTCTCATCTACCTTCCACACAGAAGGCAACTTTACACACTTGCTCCTGTGAGTTTCTTCTACTATGAGCAAAACTCCTCTAGTTACATATGACATTTTTCACATCATCATCTTACTGATTATATATGCAACCAAACTCTTTCAGTGTTAGGTACAAATTTTAAACCAAATATTTCAATGTAATGAATTGAATATATTTCAAGGATGACCTGTTTTCAGACAGAATGGAATTTGAATGTTGTCTGTTATCTTGAATATGCTTTTCTATTGATGCATTGTGTGACACAGATATTTTAACAGTCATATTGCATTATTGAATTATACTCAGTTTGCTGTTAACTAAATCTCTTTTTTTAGGTATAAAAATATGTAGTGATACTGAATATATTATCCAAATTATTCTTCTCACAATTTATTTGATATACAAATGTGATGAGCATTCATTTTATATCTTACTTCAGGGGCTAAAAAGGTTGAATATGCAGTTAACAGCAAAGAACTGTGGTGTACACCAGGAATTTCATTCGGGTCAGTGAATTAAAATTTTTAAAAAGTTATCATAAGACATAATATGAATTATATTTTATATTGTGCCCTAAAATACTATTTATAAATTTAAACATTCATGTATACTTAAATTTAATTAAGTTGAGTAATTAAGTTATTCCTAATGAGCATTAACCATTCCTATATTTCTGTTCTGTTTTGTTTCATTCTATTTATTTTTTGAAAATTACTGGTTATGATTTACCCTTTTAGCTAGTGATCACTGTATTATAAAATCCACTAAAATCTCATTTATTTTTATTCATATATCTGTGGATCAGCTGGAATTCTGCTGATTTAGTTTGGGCTCCACTGGGCTTGCCTCCAAATTTCATACTGTATCTAGTCTGGTCCACATGTTGCTGACCCTTCTTGGACTAAAACCAGTGAGTTAAAATGGGCATGTTCTACGCATAGCAAAGGAAGAAAAAATAATGCTGTTTTAGAGAGGAACAACAACCTAGATGTGTTCTTGCTTTGCAATGGCAGAAACATAAAAGTTTAGCCCAATTGCCCAAAACAAGTCTTGTGTGTGTGTGTGTGTGGAATCCATCAGTCCATCACTTTGCACACTGGACAGTCTATCACTGCATTACATCCCCAGACTCACTTTTTAAAATCTTATAGCTAGGGCCAGGGATTTAGCTCAGTGGTTGCGCTGCCTATCTTGAAACACAAGGACCTGAGTTCGATCCCCAGTACCAAAAAGAAACTCAAAACATTTCTTAAAAATCTTATAGCTCTTATTTACCAAGTCACATGTTTGGGATTAAAATTTATCATGCAGAACCATATTTTACTCACCATTAGGCCAAAAGAAGCCATGTGATTGCACAATAGTCCCATCATAAAGGTGGGATAGGTGTAAATATTTATGGAAAAATAACTTCATATACCACCATTAAAATACTTTCCAATGTTAGACAAATACTTAGAATTATCCTTGTTTGCTTTTATTCTATTCACTTAGTTAAACCCAGACCTGACTAAATTCTGTTCACTGTACATTCTTTTTCTACCATTAGAAAAGCTAAGTCTTGATGGAGATGAATACAAAGCAAAAATGGAATGTAATTTAAAAATAGTGATCAGATATACATAATTACATAACCTTTTTTTCTGAGAAACAACCATACTGTGTGTTTCTGCACCAACAGTTCCTTCAAAATTTATCATATCCATTTTCAAATATTATCCTCCTTTATTGAAATCTCAAAACACTGATACACATTCTCATGTTCTGCTGCTATACTAAATTTTTTATATAAATACAAGTTATGAGAAAAATGACCGTGAGACTAAGTAGGTCATTATATTTATGAAGATATTTATTGAAAAAATATTATTTGATAAAAATCTTAATCATCACTCCAGGAACGCAACCTTACCTTTTATTTATCAGTAAAAGTGTTATGGCCAGTATAGAGTCTGGAATTCATCTAAATTGTCATTGTGGAATGATACATTATCACTAATTACACTATAATTTTTGTAGTATTGTACTTGGCAAAACAATATGTATGTGAAGCATTGCACATAGTTCCTATTATTATTTCTACTTAGGATTTGAGGAAACTGAGATGCAGAAAAATTAGTAACTGTCTAGACCATATGATGTTGTAGTGATAGTAAATATATTTCAGTTGAACCTTACTTCAAATAAGATGTAAAGAGTCTAAAGAAAATTATTTTGCTTGCTAAGGAACAAATGAAGCCAAAATTTAATAAATTTTCCTAAGGACTACATCTAAAAAATTTTCAGATAAATATTATAAAACTAAAATTTACTTAAAGTACTACTAAATGAATTACAAAAGCATTTTGTTAATAAAACAAATATTTGGCAAAATTTCTATCAATGATATGAAAACAGTATCTATAAAAATTCATAGAAATAAAATTTAAAAGTTTTCAAAGAAAAATTTGTAACTATAAATTATAAATAAAATGAAATATAGTAAAGAAATCATAATATAAACCACAGGAAAATAGTAGAAATAATTTAATACAGGTAAAAGTATAACACTAAAAAATCCCTCATTCATTGAAAATAACTAAAATTAGGTAAGATATCCAAGAAAAATTTAATAAAATAAAAATAAATATGAAGAAACAATACATAGGAAAAGGAATCATAAAAGTATGATTGTTATGCACTTTTATAAAAAAATTTTAAATCCAGTAAAATAAATAAATTTCAACAAAAAATTTTTCTAACCATTTCAATTATCTTAAATGATTAAAAAAGTACAGAAAAGAACCCTCCATTGCATCATGCTTGGAAACTTTCATAGAGAATTTCAGAATGTTAGTATTAATAGTTTTAATGGTACCTCACTGTCCTAGAGCATGTAAACATAGAAAATATCATAAATGATGTTAGGAAATCAAATGAAACATTGCTAAGAAAGAATAATGTAGATTGTGTACATAAAGGAAATAAAATAAACCCATATTAACTTTTAAATAGCAATGTAGATATCTGAAATAAAATACAAGTAAACTAAAAGCACATTCAAGAATAAAGTAGCACAGTAATGGATAATTCACAACTGTAAATCTGTTCTTAATATTAGTAATTTAGTAAAATTATTCATTTATAATATACAATCATCTTCAAAGGAACTGAAAAGAAATTTGTCAAAATTTGAAATCCATACTGAATGAACCCATTCTAATATTCCTAGTACCTGGAACTCTACAGGTATTTGTTGTTTTGTTTGCAAAAAAAATCATACTTAAGATATGACATATATTTGTCTCTTTATCTTTCCTCACTTTCAGCATCTTCAGAACAGGATTCATTCCTGTTTCATCAGTGTCACATGCAATAGCATGCATAGTACAACACAGGGAATTGAGTCACAATGAGTTCAAAGATTCTGAACAGAGAATTAGCAGATGGAGCTTCAAATTTTAATTTTTGGCTGTGTGACTTTTCTGTCTATACCCATTTCCTCTCTTAAAAGTTTGGAATCAAAGTTTATTTGAAATTTCTTTTAATAATATAATGTGAAGATTGTAAATTATAACTTATGAATAAAATGAACATGATAGAGAACTACTGTAAAGCAAATTTTGAAATAATGTTGTCAACAAAGTTTAAGATGTATGAGTTTGGCAGTGCTGAAAATATTGTGCAAGTAATGTATATTCGCTTTAATTATTAAATGAGTTATTTCTCTTTATACTAATCTGGAAAAATAGAAGAAAGTGCTTTCTCTCTTTTGTACTGCCTTCCACCTTCCTATTTAGTTATATAGGGTTAAATGATAATTCATTCCAACACATACATATATATATATATATATATATATATATATTTATATATATTTATCCATCTATTTATCTATTACTTGTCCATTAAGACTTTTAAAAATTTCCTGCATGTAGCAATCACTTAATAAATTGCAGCAATAAATATTACTGTAATTATTACCTTGAACAGCCACATTATTATATATTTTGGTTATTGATTAAAATATTTTTCAGTAATGTTGAACTTCATATGCTTTTAGGCATTTAAATTACTAAAAAGGACTGAAATCTTTCACTGAAGTTTTGCTAAGATCTATCTTAAAAACATTGAGATTTCAAAACTTTCAAAGAAAATTCTCATTTGAGTGTTTGAATTGCATATTTTAAATCTCAAAGGACTTTTTGCTTTTCTTACAAAACAGTGCTGTTAAGTATTACAAAATGTCTCTCTTCTGAAAATCAATGTTTTTAGATACTATACCTCAGTTTTTTGGGTTTTTTTCAAAACTGTCATGATATTATGGAGTCTGGTGTTGTAGATTTAATATTTTTTTCCATATGCAAGCCATTTTGTTTGCAAGCACCTACTTCCCCTAGATGATTATTTCATACTTTAAAACAATTTGAGATCAGGCATGTCACTCAGATAGATGGCAACATGACAAATATTTCTTTAGAACTTCAGCAAGCCTTCTATTTGCAGATGGCTCCTCAGAGATTCCTTGTAGGAAGCACTAAATAATCTTCAAAAATATAACAAAGTCACACAGCTACAGGACTCAAGAGGAAGAAAACATGACAAAGAAATATAATTGAAACATTTTAGATAATAAATTCAGAGATAGAATGTATAATCCAAATGGATAGCAGAATACAGGGCTGTATTTCTGATTTACTGACTCAGAAATGTGTTTAAAAAGCAAGGATATTTTCCAAAATATTAAAGGATATTTCTTGTTTTGAAATAATATAGATTTATTTATGTACAAGGATATAATATGTATGTTGAAATTAAACATCCAAATATTTTAAGTGTGAAGTGAATGAAACTGTATATGGCTTTTTATTATGGGTTTGTTTTATGTTTTAAATTTCTCTATTGAAATCTGAACTGTACTTTTTGTGACTATTGTGTATTCATGTTACTAATGTATAAACAGGTATATGTAATATATAACAAAAATAAATAATCTTTAGAGAAGGGAAGCTTGGGGTCGGGGATTTAGCTCAGAGGTTCCGGCGCCTGCCTCGCAAGCGCAAGGACCCGAGTTCGATTCCCGTTACAAAAAAAAAAGAAGAAAAAGAAAAAAAAGAAAAGGGAAACTATAAAAAATATATCGTGGTAATGAAAAACAAATTATGTTGAGCTAAATTTATTAAACATCAGGAAAATTACATTTAAAAAGCAAGATAAATGAATGGGTTTATATGATTCATACAGACTAGAGCTATAATAGTGATATATAGTGAATCCATGGAAAAATCTTTTGTGTATTTTTAAGGTCAACTTGGAAATAAGTTTAGACAACTCCTCATAAAAATTCTACCTTTTAAAAGTATCAAACTAAACATCTTGATACTGGCAGAAAAAAAGACACATAGATGATGAGAACAAAATACAGAGCCCACGTTTATAGTCACCTGATTTTTGATAAAGGGGTCAAAACCACACAACGAGGAAAGGACAATCTCTTTAATAAATGATATTGGGACAAGTGGATAGCCACACTGAGGAAGGCTCAAATTAGACCATTTTTCTCACACCATATACAAAAAAGAACTCAAAATACTTTAAATACAGAAATGTAAGATGTGCCACTGTAAAACTATTAGAAGAAAACATAGGGAAAAATGTCCATGTCACTGGTCTAGGAAATGATTTTTAGATATAGCCTCAAGGGGAAGAGGTATACGGGAAAAAAATGCAAACAAAACCAAAAATGGACAAATGTAATTATATCAAAATAAAGAGCTTTTGTCAGTAAAAGAAGCAGTGAGAAAAGTGAAGAAATAACCTGATAAATGTGAGAAAATAATTTGAAATCATACATCTGCTAAAGAATTGATGTCTAAAATATATAAGGCACCGAAATGACTCAGTAAAAAAATAATTCAATTAAAAATTGAGTGAGAGCAATTATACAACAAAGAATTTAATAAACTAAAAAGTTAAACAAACTACTAAAAAATTTAATAAAGTACACACACAAAAGAATCTGAATTATATAAATATATATTAAGAATCTGAATTATTAACAGAAAAAAAATAAATATAGATATCACAGAACTCATTTTATGGATCCACACCATAAGAAATATCTTGGTTCTAGATCAAATGTTAAACAAGATAAAGTATATTTATAAGTTGTAAGTTTAAGTAAAATGTTGACAACATGTATACAAATAGGCAAATGTTCTGAATATGTATTTGTCAAAAGAAAATATATAAATGACCAAGAAGTATATGAAAAATATTTAATATCATAATCATTAAGAAAACAGAAACTAAAAGAAGAATGAAATATTAACTTCACAAGTGTTACAATAGCTATTATCTAAAAAATATAATATATTTAACAAATGTTGGCAAGGATCTGATGAAAAAGAAATCCTTTCCCGCTGTTAATAGAAGTGTAAATTGGCACAGCCATTATAGAAAACAGTACAGAAGTTCTTCAAAAAATGAAAAATAGAATATCATTAGAATTAGTAATGCTACTATTTGGGTATATATCCAGTGGAAATAGTATTACTAGGTTGAAGATATATCTGTACTCCCATTTTCATGACAGCAGTATTCACAATAGCCAAGATATGGAGTTATCCTAGATGTACATCAACAAATGATTGGATAAAGAATATGTAGTATATTTATACACTGGAATACTTTTTAGCCTTAAAAATAAAACAAGTCTCTGCATTTGCAACAATATAGGTGACCCAGAAAGTACTATTTTAAGTAAATAAAGCAGACACAGAAAGGCAAACACTACATAATCTCACTTATAGTGTGGAGCCTAAAATAATTTAATTCATAAAAGCAATGAGTGGGCTACCCACTCAGGACCCTTCCTGACCTTCAGGAGCTTTCCTATCAATAATTATCTTCCTACTTAAAAAAAAAATAAATAAAAGTAGTGAGTAGAATAATGGCTATCATAGGCTGAGAGGAGGTGGGTGGGGAGGAGATTGGAGAGATATTGATCAAAGTGTACAAAGCTCAATTAAATGGGCATAAGTTTATGAGCTCTCTTACACAACATAATGACTATAATTAATAGCTACATACACTGTGTTCTTTAAAATGGCCGAGTAGATTTTATATGTTCTCATGTAAAAATTCTGCCCAAATTAATATAAAAATATTTATAAAACTGCTAAATATAAGAGGTAATGCCTATACTAGTTTACTATAGCTTTTACACAATGTGTTCATATTTCAAAATATCATGTTGTATAACATAAATATATGGTATTTTAAATAATGATAAGTAAAATATGTAATAAGATAAAGGTGTATGTTTGCACATCCATTTTTTTCATTTTATTTTATTTTAATAGTATTTGTTTGTAATTCCTGAAGTTTGCAATCATCTTGGAGAGTAATTACATGTACTTATTATATTATATTATTATTATGTACTTATTATAGGTTCCTCTGGTCACCTGATCACTTTTTGCATACTTGTTGATATTGTTTTAGCCCACTATAGCTTATAATATTTACATTGATTTAGGTAATTAGGTTCCTGTACTTGGCATATCTTTATTTCTCTTATTTCCCCTTACCCTCCCCCTTATGCCTCTCCTTTTTCCCTTGGCCCCTTTCCCTATTGGATTAGATCTGTCCACTTGACATTTTCTCTCCATCTTTTATCATTTTCTTTGTTTCCATGTTGCTTCACTCAAATTAGGGATATCTACAGTATTCAAGCTTGTGTGTCTGATTTATTTCACTCAACATTATATTTGACAGATGCATCTATTTTCATATAAATCCCTCAAATTTGTCCTTTTTATAGCTGAGTAGTATACCAGTATGTATAGATATCACATTTTGTTTATCTAATTTTCTGTAGTGTGCTTCCAGGATTTAGCTATTACTAATTGTGCTGCTATAATCATTGGTATGCAAGTATGGCTGTAATATGATGACTTAAGCTCTTTGGGAAAGATACCTAGCAGGGGGATAGCTGGGTTGTATGGAATTTCTAATTTAAATTCTTTGAGAAATCTACATATTGATTTCCATAGTGATTGTACTAGTTTGCATTCCCATCAACAATTTAACAAGAGTTCAGTCAACAATGTAAGAGAGTTTTTCACCACAGTCACACCAGCGTTTTTTATTGTTTGATTTCCTAAAGATTGCCATTCTTTTCTGAGTAAGATGGAATCTTAGTGTTGTTTTGATTTGTATTTCTATAATGTCCAGAGATGTTGAATATTTTTTCATATGTTAGTTGGTCATTTGTATTTCCTTCTTTATGAAGTGTTTGTTCATTTTTCTGGCCCATTTCTTGACTGGGTCTTTAATTTTAGATAGTTTAATTTTTTTGAGTTCTTTGTTTATTCTAGATACTAGTTCTCTAAGGAGAGGCTGACAATTTTTTTTTCATTTTGTAGGTTTTATCTTCAGTCTACTGATTGAATCTCTTGCTGTATAGAAGCTCTTTAGTCGGGTATAAGCAATCCCATTTGTTGATTCTTGCTACTATTTCCTGAGCAATTAAGGTTCTGTTTAGAAAGTCCTTTTCCTCATATGTCTTCAAGTGTTTTATCTATTTTGTCTTCCAGAGGGTTTACTGTTTAGATTTTTGATCCATTTGAATTTTAAGTTAGTGTATGGTGAGAGACAAGGTTGCAGTTTCATTCTTCTACAGATGGATAGTGCTTGCTTCACCAGCACGCATACAAACAGATAACCAGTTTTTCCAACAGCATTTGTTGAATAAGCTATCTTTCCTCCCACTATGTTTTTTGGACCCTTTGTTGGAGATCAAATAGTTGAATGTGTCTGGGGAGATTTCTGTACAAAATTTTATTTTTCTTTTTTGTCTATAATAATTCAAATAGTAAATGAATTAAGATGCAGTAGTATGGATGTTGGAATAGATTCTTTCACAGATATACACATTTATTCATTTTTTATTTTTAAGAAAGAGCAGCTGAATCTGATATATTGTTTTCCTTTTGCTTTTCTTATTCTGTAATCCTTCTAAATATTTTACATATTGGAGACAACATGGAAGCCTGAATACTGACAAATGCCTCACACTAAAAGCAAAATAATAATACAATAATAATTAATAATAAAAATGAAGTAGTTTTCAGTCTTTATTAGCTATTTTCCACTCTTTACTACATTTAAGTAGGTTATTATCATTATTTAACCAACAAGAGAAAACAATACAGAAGTGTTAACAATTTAATTCTACAGGCAAAAGATAGTGTTGGACCTTGACTTTATTTTCTTTGTTTTGTAAATGCTCACCTCTTTTTAGTTAGACAACTGGAGATAACTTGATAGAAAAATTACTGTACTTGACCCACCAGATTGGCAGTGTACCCACCCCAGCAGTGATCCTTAAAAACAACTCGGCTGTTCACTGAGAAACAGAGAAGGAGCCTGAATCATGAGAATCTTGTACAGCTGGAGACAGCAGCAAAAATGCAAGACAATATTCCTGCAAAGGTCAACCCTGGAGGAAAAAATGTTGGGTCGCTTTGTTGCCCTGAGAGAAAGAAGGGAAGAGTGTTCAGCCATGGTGAACTGCTGGCAGTTGGTTAACAGATTGAGAAGTAGAGAACGGGTCCAGCCAAACTCTGCTCCCAAGTCCACCTAGGGCCACTAAAACTGGCCCCAACAACAAAGGGATGGAGAAATCCCTTCTGCTCTGCAACCAGAGATGTAGGCAGGCAAGAAGCTTTGGCTGGTGACAGTAAGGGGACACCCCCCCATCCCTCACTGGCACAGTGGACACAAAGGGTGCCACAGGAGCTGAGGGAATTGTCAAGACAAGATCACAGAGGGGAAACTTGGGCAAGAGACTTTGGGAAGGATACCGACTGGGGAAGGGGCTCAGCTCTCAACCCCAGAAGTCAGAAACAGCCCCGTGCCCAGCACTGATCCTATTACAGACCTCATGGGGGTGAACAATGCATTTACAGGCTCTGTTTTGGACACTAACACAGAACTGTGAACACCAGAGAAATTTTAGTATTTTTATTAACTTTATTTATCTTTGTTTGCTTGATTTGCTTCCTGCTTTAGTCTGGTTGGGTTGTGATTTTTAATTTTTTTCTTTCCTTTTTTTCCTGTGGTTGTTGTTTTGGTTTTATACACTTATAATTGTGCTGTTCTAGTCATCTTTCTCTTTCTTTCAACTCTCTTGATTTTATGGAACTTTCATGTGAGCTAAAGCCTCTTGCCTTTCTGCTTCACTTCAATATTTCCTTGCTTCCTCCTTCACATTTTCTCTCCTGTTCTCCGCTCCAATATGCCAAAACTTGTGTGCTCATCCTCTGCCCTGAAGCCTTGCCTCTACTATATTTCTCTTCACTTACCTCTCTGTTTCAGCCCATCCCTCTTAAATTTTCTTCCCACAGCCTAAAATCACTCTACTAAAAGGAAAATCATCAAATATAAACTCCTAATTTAAATTAGGTCTTCTAATACAACTGTAGAGCCAGCTCATATGGTTAAACATACCAAACTAATAGAGACCACAGTTGGTCAGTTGCTAGACTGTGTTAGTTGATAATGATACTGCTAATTATACAATGTTAACCAGGGAATCATACTTGTTATAATTAGCTGTTCTCCTGTCTATGACAAAATTGTGAATGTCTGGGATCACAACCACCACCATAGTCTAGTACAAAAAAAACGGGTGCTCAGCTAAATATACAGCAACCCCTCATACTCAGTAGATTGAGGAAGTAGGATCTTGGAATAAACACAAAGACCAACAACCACATATGCTTAAAAGACATCTCAGAAGACCAAGAATTTCCTAGACAAGCCCTGATAATAGTGATAAGGTTTTTACCATAAGAAATCTACAAGAAACAACTCGGAAAACAAAACAAAATTATAAAATGACAAGATGTAGTAGCAAAATACAAACCAAGATGTCTACCTCACCCAAAACAAGTACAGGGGACAGTGAGATAGAGGAAATGGGAAGCAACCTATCTGAACTTACTGAAATGATAGCTACAGAAATAAAAAAAATAAATAGAAGAGGTTATAGAAAAAATAATCCTCCATGGAAAAGTAGATGACAATCAAAATGAAGGACATGCTCAATGAAACTAGAGTAGAAACAGGTAAAAAAAAAACAGATGAGCTTAGAAAAATGATGGAAACAATGAACACCCAACGTGAAGGAAATGGAATACATGAAACTGATTCAAACAGATATCCAGGAGATTAAAATTTTCATTGAAAGTATATGCAATTGTTTAAACCATGGTGAAGACATAATTTCAGATCTAGAAGACATGATTGTAGTTACTGATCACAGAAACACAGATATCTTAAAAACAACAAGAAGCCATGAAAAATCAATCCAATAATTGCAAGTCGATGCAAAGAAAAATAATATAAGACTGATTGGAGTCAATGAAAGAACAGGAAAAAAGTATAATTGCCATAAAAAACTTTTCACAGAAGTAATGGCAGAAATCTTCCCAAATATTAAAAAAAAAAAAATTGGACATACAAATAAGTGAGGCATGCAGAACTCCAAATACCTATGACCAAAATAAATCTACATTAAGGCATATAATAATAAAAATCCCAGAAATTCAGCATAAGAACAGAATATTAATAACTATCAGACTAAAGAAACAAATCTCAGAATCACAGCAGACTTCTCAACACACACCATTAGGGCAAGGAGAGCATGGAGTGAAGAATTTCAAGCCCTAAAAGAAAACAAGTTCCAACCGAAATTGATATAGCCTGCAAGATTATCTTTCAAAATCAATGAAGAAATAAGATACTTCCATGACAAAGAACAACTGAAGAAATTTATGACCAACAAATCAGCTCTACCAAATGTTCTAAAAGCCATTTTAGAAAGAGAAAATGAAATCCACAACCCCAAGAACACCGATAGAAATAAGCCATTAGATAGGACAAGCAATTAAACAGGGGAAAGACAAGGAACCCACAGCAGGAAAATAATATGGGAGGGGTAAACTGATGGATATTAGTTATAACCATCAATATAAATGATCTTAATTCACCAATCAAAAGAAACAGATGGCAGAATGGGTCAAGAAGCAAGATCCAACAATATACTGCATACAAGAAACACATTGAACTAAAAAACAAATTCAAAGACTGAAAATCAAAGGATGGAAGGCAATTTTCCATGTGACAGGAACGCAGAAAAAAACAAGGATAACTATCCTATTTGCAGAACATGAACTTCATGTCAAGACTGATCAAAAGAGGTAAAAAAGTCACTTTTTGTTGAAGAAAAAATACTTGTTAAAGAAAAAAATACAAGAAGAGGTAACAATTATAAATACATATGCACCAAATATTGTTGCACCCGATTAAATAAAGCAAACATTAACAGACATGACAAATCTAATAAGTGTGGACACAATTGTAATGGGGGACCTTAACACCTCACTGTAACAAGTAGATCATCTAGACAAAAAAATCAAAGAAATATCAGAACTCAACCAATCTAGTGAACAAATGAACTTAGTAGAATTTTTACTGTGTTCCATCCCAAAGCATCAGAATACACACAGTTCTCAGTGGCACTTGGGATGTTCTTCAAAACACACTGCAAATTGGCCCGTGGTATACACTTAAGCAAATGCAAAATAATTGAAATTATCCCATGTACGTTATCTGACCATAGTGCAATGAAAATGGAAATTAGTGGCAAAAGAAACCACAAACATTCCATAAACCCATGGAGATTAAATAATGCCCTCCTGAACAACCAATGGGCCACAGGTGCAAGTAAAGAAGAAATTAAACAGTATCTACAATTAAATGACAATGACAACATAACATACTACAACTTATGAGATGCAATGAAAGCATTCCTAAGAGGCAAATGTATTGTGGTGAATTCTCACATCAGAAAAACAGAGGGAACTCAAATGAACAACCTAATGCTGAACCTCAAACTTCTAGAAAAAGAAGAACAAGTCAACCCAAAAACTTGCACAGGAGAGGAAATTATAAAGATCAGAGCAGAAATTAATGAAATTGAGATTAATATAAAGAATCAGTGAATCAAAGAGTTGGTTCTTCAAAATATTACTAAAATTGATAAATCCTTAGCCAACCTTTTCAAAAAAAGGAAAGAAAAAACAAATTTATGCAATTAGAAATGAAAAGGGTGAAATCACAAGACATCCTGGGGAAATCTAGATGATCATCAATATCTACTTTGAGAACCTCTACTCTAACAAGATGGAAAATACAGAAGAAATGAACAGATTCATAGATACATATGAATCACCAAAGCTGAATCAAGAGGATATAAAAATTCTAAACAATCCCGTATCAGTCAATGAAATAAAAATGTAACTAAAAACTTACAGAGAAATGCCAAGGTCTGGATGGAGTCACTGCTGAATTGCACAAAAAGTTTAGAGAAGATGTACTGCCAATTCTCTTCAAACTCTTCAATGAAATAGAAAGGGAAGCATTACTTCTAAAATCATTCCTGGATGCAAGGATTACCCTGATAACAAAACCAGAGAAGTACTCAACCAGAAAAGGAAACTACAGACCAATCTCCCTAATGAACATTGAAGCAAAAATCCTCAATAAGATACTGGCAAACAGAATGCACCAAATTATCAAGAGGATTATATAACATGACAAGGTAGCATTCATCCCAGGGATGCAGGGATGGCTCAACATATGCAAATCAATAAGCACAATACACCACATCAACAGAGCCAAAGAAAAAAAATCACATGATCATCTTAACAGATGCAGAAAAAGCATTTTAAAAAGTCCAACACCCATTCATGATAAATTCCCTACAGAAAATAGGAATAGATGATCTTTATCTTAATCTGATAAAAGCCATATATGACAAACCAACAGTCAAAACAATACTAAATGATCAAAAATTGAAAGCTTTCACACTAAAATCAGGAATAAGACAAGGATGTCCACTATCATTACTCCTACTCAACATAGTTCTGGAAACATTAGCTGGAGCAATTAGGAAGAAAAACAAATAAAAATAATAAAAACAGGAATGGAAGAAGTTAAATTATCATTATTTTCAGATGACATGATTCTCTACATAGAAGATCCCCAAAACTCTACCAAAAATATCTATATTTAATAACCAAATTCAATAGTATAGCTGGATACAAATTCAGCACTCAAAAATCAATAGTATTTCTATATACAAATAATAAAATCACTGAAAAAGAAATTAGGGAAACAATACCTTTCATAATAGCACTGAAAAAAGTGAAATACTTAGGGATCAATGTAACAGAGAAAATAAAGGACCTATACATAGACAATTACAGTACTCTTGCAAAGAAGGTTGAAGAGGATATCAGGAGGTGGAAAGATATCCCCTGCTCTTAGGTAGGAAGAATCAACATGGTGAAAATGGTCCCACTCCCAAAACTGTTATACAGATTTAATGAAATTCCAATCAAATTACTATTAGCATACCTCACAGAAGTAGAGAAAACATTCCCAAAATTCATTTGGAACCAGAAGAAAACTAGAATAGCAAAAACAATTTTGAGCAACAAAGGAAAGTCAGGAGACATCACAATCTCTAATTTGAAATTATAGTACAGATCCACTGTGATAAAAACAGCATGGTACTGGCAAAAAAAGAGACCTGAGGATCAATGAACCATATTCGAAGAGGCAGAAACAACAACAAATACACTCAGCCACCTCATCTTTGACAAAGGGGCCCAACATGTTCACTGGAGGAAAGATAGCCTCTTTAATAAGTGGTGCTGGAAAAACTGGATTTCTACATGCTGAAGATTAAAACTATACCCATGGCTCTCATTGTGCACTAAACCAAAGTTCAAACGAATCAAAGATCTAAATATTGAAACAGAAGCACGAAATCTGCTGGAAGAGAGAATAAGTAGAGCTCTTGAGGACATAAGGGTAGGAAGGGCAGGCAATAACTTCATGAACAAAACCCAAACTTGTGCAAAGAAATCGACAAGTGGGATTGAATCTTATTAAAGAGTTTTTGCACCACAAAAGAAATCACCATCAGATTGTTAAAAAATTAGCCAGTACCTCCTCAGATAAAAGACTAATATGGAGAACATGCAAAGAATTGAAAAAAATCAGATCCCTCCCCCAAATTTAAAGATCCAATCCAAAAATGGGCATCTAAAATGAATACATACTTCTCAGATGGAGAAGTAGAAATGGCAAAAAAAAAAAAAAAGAAGAAGAAAAAATGTCCAACATCACTGGTTATCTCAAAGATGCAAATTAATACAATGCTTAGATTTCATCTCACTCCAGAAAGAATGGCTATTATCAAGAAATCAACCAACAACACATGCCGAGGAGGCTGTGGGGAAAAAGAAACACTTCTCCACTGTTGGTGGGAGTGCATTGCAGACTGGTGTAACCATTTTGGAAATCAGTGTGCAGATACCTCAAAAAATGAGGATTAGAGGTCCCATTTGACACACCTATACCACTGCTGGGTATCTTCCCAAAAGAATTAAAAGCAACATACTACAATGATATTTGCACACACCTGTTAATATTGATACAATTTGTAATAACTAAATCTTGGAAACAACCTAAATGCCCATCAATCAATGAATGGATAAAAATGTAGTTTTTTTATACAATGGGGTACTATTCAGCCATAAAAAAGATAAGCTTGAGACATTTATATCTAAATGGATGTAACTTGAGAATATACTCTTAAGTGAAATAAATCTGATGCATATGTGTAAAGACCACATTGTCTCTCTACTATGAAAAACTGAAAGGGTAAATAAGGACCAGAATGTATAATAAATAATATAAAATAGGAGGAATCTGTTCAAAAGGAAAGCAAAACTGTGAAAAGGAAGGTAAAAGGAAAAACATTGATAAAAGGAGAAAAAAAACTGAAACAAAGCTTTTATAAATAAGGAAGGGAGGTGAGGTTGAAGGGAGGGAAGAGGAATGGAAAAGAAAGAGGAATCAAGCTATATCATGTACAGGTACAAACTCCCTTTAATGAATGTGATCATTATATATATTTAAATTGTACCAATAAACTTAATCTAAAAATGTATTGTACCATGAGGAAATTTATTTTATCTAATAGTGAGCTGGCACAGGAGAAGATAGGAATGTTGGCCTTATTATCATACTTAGTATTATTTGTGAATTTACAGGTTTTTGAAAAGGTTAGGGAAATTTTTAGAGACACAACATATTTTTCCAGTCAGAATTTGTCTCAGTTTGAAAAAAGAACATTTGTATATACTGTGACCGTGTATAGATTCAATATTGGATTAAATCTAGGTAATGTGATACAAAAAAGAAAGATAGTGAGTTATTGCTGAGTTACTGGAAGCTATAAAGAGTTTTACTGAATCTGCCAATTTGGAGTATATTTTATCATTTCTGATGAAAGTCTGAACTAGTTCTAATTATGACACTTTGATAAGGTTTTAGCATCTCTGTAGTTTGACTTTCCTACCTATAAATTAGAGAATGAGAGCCCACTACTTCAGAATTTTTTGTGAGAAATAAATGAAATAATGTACTTAAAATAATGTGGATAGTACCAAACTCACAGTTATCCCTTAGTAATTATAATTCATTAGTTTATTATTTTTAACTCATTTAAAATAAATAGTTTTTATAATCTGTTTTTATTTAAAGTCAAAAGTTTTTCAATATAAATAAAATATAAAGCAAATATGTGTGATAGGAAGAAATGCTAGAATGACTCCTGAAATTTGTATAGCCATTACCCTTAAAACTGTAAGTTACTACTTTTGTGATTGTTATGCCAAATGACTCATTTGATGTTAAAGTAAGGAGATTATCTTAAGTTATATGGGTGGATGACACATAAACATTTGACTCCTGAAAGGCAGAGAATTTTCTATGGCTAATATCAGAAGTGAGAAATATTTGAATTATGAGAACAACTCAGTGCACATTATCTCACCAAGATGGAGGAGCCATGTGAGAAGGAAAATTGGTGGTCTCTAGGGGAAGATTGCAAACCTGTGCTCACATCTAATCACAAGAATATTATCCCTATAATAGCAAGGAAATAAATTGTGCCAACAAAATGAATGAACTTGGAAGTGGATTTTTCCCTAAAGATCCAAATGAAAGTCTTCCCTAGTCAACATTGATTTGTACTCTATAAGACTTCTAACAGGCTATGAGCTGAGTCCACCAAAAAGTCTGCCAGATAATAAATATTATATTAAACTGCTAAATCAGTGTCAATATGTTACAAAACAATACAAAACTAGTACAGTATAGTTTTTATGTTATTAATATATAACTTTTAATACCAAAATACCTAAAGTTCAAATAGATTTACTATGTTTCACTTCTTGTTTATTTAAATGTCTTTTAATCCAAAAATGTTTATTTAATTTAATAATGTTGAATTTTAGAGTGAAAAAGGACTTTAAAGAATAGACAATTTAATGAAAAAATGTGCCAACAAATAACAATAATTTCTCCTTGCCTTTCAAATTCTTTGGAATTTAAAACTATAAGCTTCTGAAGAAGGGATCTGAAATGTATGTTCATCTAATATAATAGCTGAAATAATTATTGTGGCACCTTCTGCAACTACTTGTAGATGCTGTTTCTGTTAGTAATATGCAATCCACCAAGTAATTTAACTGTGTATTTTTATCATTTGTATTCTTTCTTAAGTTCTGCTAAATGTACCCAGCATTTGTGTGGAAAATTATCCCATAGCCACAAACTGAAACCCTTTTTTTTAGGCATATGTTAATTTGTTATTCAGTGGAACAATTAGAATTCTAGATTTCCTAACTCCAAAGTCCCATGTACCATTCACTATCCGCCTTTGCCTCTTTGGTCCAATTCTGTATTGGAGAACAGGATTGATGTCTGCTTTATTATCTTTGTACTTCACTTAATGAAGCACAATGATGTGTTAGTAAGGCTATATCTATCTGCCTGGAGATCCTTCTGATTATTGTCAAAGCAAAGATTGCACTAGACAAAGTTAAACAGGAGGAGAGTTTCAGAATATTGTGAGAGAGAGTGAATTTAACTCAGTTAAGGGAGGAAATATAGAATTTCAAGAGCTTAGATAAGAGGGAAGAAGATAGATGATCTGTGTTTGCTTATTGGCTTTATCCAAGAGAAAAGTATATTTAACTTATGGTAGATGATAGTTTTATACCTTGGGTAAAGATATACAAAAAGTTAGGCTCCCACCCTTCTAAGAGAATAAGAAATAGAGTTTCTATTTCTCTTGATAATTTTGTTTCTGATGTATGACTTTGTGTCTTTAAGAAAGGCATTCCTGGGATCTAAAATTATCAAAAAGTTTTAAAAAATGCATACCACTCCAAAGATCAAGTAAATAATTTATATATTTTCAAAATTACATGCTGTTATGGAAAATGAAGTCAGCACCCTTGGATTATGCAGAAGCATGTCTAAAGTTTGAACAAGCTGAGGGGAACTGTAAGGCTATTTGTTATATTAATAGTATTTGTTTGTTTGTGTTTTGAGACAGGGTTACTCTGTGTAGTTTAGGCTGACCTTGAACTCACTAGGTAGCCCAGGCTTGCCTCAAACTCACAGGAATCTTCCTACTTCAGCCTCCTGAGTGCTGGGATTACGGGCATGCACCACCACACCTGGCTATTACTAGTATTTCTGATCCATTGCTCTTTTTTCAAAAAACTTGATTTCTTCAAAAATGCATGTAAATATATGCAGAAGTAATGCAGTTTCTTATGGATCACGTTAGGGAGACAAAATAAGTAAACAATAAACAGAATACTAGGATATGATGTCAATTAGAAAAGCTCCTCAGTTTGGAATCATTTCTGCAAATGATTTTCTATTTAATAATTATGATAGAACCAAAACAAAAGTTTCATCCTCACCAAAAATTTCCTTTAAGCAGAGTTATTTTTTTCTCTGCTAAATGTTTAAAACTGAGATTTGAAGTAGTCTTTTGACTTTTTGCAAAATAGAAAATGCCAGGTTTACTGAACCTCACTATTATAGATCAAATGCTTTCAATGTTAGCTTCAGGTACTTCAGAGACTATCATTTTTATAGATTAAATATATCCATATTTCAGTTAAACCTTAGGATCTAGGAAGACGTAATGAATTAGATGATAGGATCAGGTATAATCAAATACAACATGGAGAGCTTTATTTTAGAGCTGTTTCACTCCAGATAGATTGAGTAAAGATTTGAGAATTGTCTTCCCAAGTATCCGTATCATCTAATCTACTCAAGAACATGGCTCTATGCTTCTATTTTGAGTCACCAGATGCAAAGATAAACATAACTTGTTTTGAGTCTTAATATTGTCTGGTAATGTAACACAAAATCACCAGACCTTTTTAAACATTAGATTCTTTGTAAAAGGGAAGTAATAATTATTTCATGTATTTTTTAAGGATTGAGTGAGGCAGTATTTCCAATTTAATAGAGTAGTGCCAACATAGATTGTTGATTAGTGACAATTTTCATTATTTGAAATCTTAAGAATGCAATTTTAATGAATAACTAGACTCTTACTCAAAGTAGGCATCCTCTTCACAACTTCCCTCCCTGTAGCCTCCTCCCCTTATGTCCTCCCAACTCTAGCCTCTTCCCCTTGTGTCCTCCCAACTCTACTAGATCACCTTTAGTACAATATCTTCTTCACAAACCTGTGCTCTATATTCCAACTCCAGTTACAACAAATTTTCATAAAGTCTGCCTGCCTGTCCATTTACTGATTCTGTTTCTTGTTTGACTTCTATAGAGCAGATAGAGGATAGGGTAACTTGAAATAAATTTGCATTGGTTGACCAATGTATGTTTATAAAATTCAACCCAGTGTCTCAGGGTTTTGAATTAACACATGATTCATAACTTTTAAAAGAAATCAAAACCTTACATGGAAACTTTGCTTGTCACCTCAGTAATTTCAGCACAGAAATGTTGAGCTATACAGAGTACCACACTGGATTCACTATGGTGGTTGTGAATCCAGAAAAGATGGTTGAATGTTGATGTATCAGGCCCCAAGGAACCAGATATTTTATTTTAGAGACATGACAAAAAGCAATAAATGTCAAAATGTTATAAGGGCAATGTCATTGTTCCATCCAGCTTAATGAGAGAGATGCCCTCTGAATCCAACAGCACCAATCCTGCTGCTATTCAAGCACTACCTACTGACTTTTGACTCAGACACTGGAAATAACAGTCATCTAAAACTTGCACTTCTAAAATTTTCTGAAAGACCACAGTAGAGTAAGACATCTGAGATTGTATCATCATGCACTTACTGTAGAGAGAAAACTACAAGATTATTTATTCCACTGTACTTACCATTGTTTTTTTTCTGGTGCCAGGGATTGAAATCAGGACCTTGTGCTTACCAGGCCAGGAGCTATGCCACTGAGCTAAATCCCCGGCCCCGTACTTACCATTTTTAAAACAAATATGTTTGAGAAATTTTCAATGATGAAGCAAACATAATGAGAGGTTTAACCTTGATAGCTCTGTCTTTTCGTCTAATCGTCATGACCTCAATCATTTGCAGAACTATTTTTTGTTAAAATAACTTTACTATTTTTTAAAAGGGTAGTTTTGCTCAACTCCAGATGATCTCATTAAATCACCCTTTATAAATAGCATCACCCTCAAATTCCTTATAATCACTTTTCTTCAGGTTCTTCACTCATGTAACTACATTATCTGGTTCTGCATTCTCCTCTCCTTCCTCTGTGGTTATGTCCCAACATCTTCCTTTAGTTTCTCCAGTTCACCTTGCACCTATTAGGCATATTTATGCAGATTTCTTTAATAAAACTTATAGCCAATATGATAATTTCACTAAATGCTATTTTTTTTACTAAAACTTTAATTTCTGATGGCCAGGACTTCATCTGATATTTTAATTCACTGCATCTTCAGTGCCCAGTGCAGAGCATTAGCCATGAATAAATGCACCTATCCATCTGTTCCCATCCTTTGTATTCAATAGGGAGAATAATAATTATTTTACATGACATTATAAATTGCATAGTGTATTGTGTGCCAAGTCTGCTTTGTTATATGCCTAATCTTCTCTTCTTTAGAGCATAGTAGATACAAAATGAACATGTGAAGCCTGGATTTCAATCCTGTTTTCATTGCTTGGTAGCTCTGTGTCTCAGGCAAATAACTGTACTATCAAGTGCTTCAGTCTAGTGTTCTGAATAATAGAGTGATGGAATGAATATTAACTAAGTCATATAATTTAATCAACCAAGTTAATACAAAAATAATTTATAATAATACTGAAACAACTAATATTCAGCTAGTAATACACAACTAATACTACACATACTCTACTAATAATAGTTTCCAAAATTATAATTTTTGTTAATAATCCTATCATCTGATAGATCCTGCTTATACATAATAATAATACAAACCCTCTGACACAATAATTTTATAATGTAGTAAAATAAAAATATATAATAAGGAATAAAAATACATGCAAGGATAGTAAAGTAGAAACTAAATACCTATTTTTACTTAGTAACATAATGAGACACTGTCTCAAAGTTTAAAAAGAAAGACTAGAGAATAAATAAAGTTCAGTGTGAAGGTAGCGGGTTCAAGTCCCAGTACTACAAAAACAAACAAACCAATAAGCAAAGCATACACACAAACCCGTATTTTTTCATGGGGATATCTCATGTGTAAATATTTCACATTGAAATGTGACACATACAGTCAACGGACAGTGTAAGTGGGCAGCTCAGGGAATCTATACAAGGGAAAGTTTTGTCTGTAATGACAAATAATATCCAGAAATAGAACTCTATTCAAAATCTTCCTCACATGTAATCATCAATATGACTTCTACATCTTCACATTAAAGTTTACTCTTTCTGAACTTATTACAATGGAATTGAGCAGAATGGACTCTTTTTCCTCTACTTTCTTTCATTGAAAATTGTGGTTCTGAGATTAATTCACATTATTCCATGTGGTAGTTTGTTCATTCATAGTGCTGAATAGTATTTTATCCTATGTTTATCATAGAATTTCATTTTATACTGTGCATTAATATTTGTGTTGTTTCAAGTTTCACATACTATGAATAGTGTGTAATGAACACTCAGACATGTGACTTTAGGACCACATTTGTATGTATTTATTTTGCAGAATCATAGACACATTCAGATTTAACAAACACTGCAAGCCCCTCAAAGTATTTGTACCAACCCACATGCCTATCAGCAGTACATGAGACTAATAGATGTACCAGTGCTTGGTAGCAGTCAGTATATTTTGTAACACTTTCACATTTAATGAGCCTTTGTTTCATGAAAGATTTTATGCTTAACTTTAAGGAGGATTTATTGATTGGGTACTGGGTTTAGTTGCTTACAGCACAGATGTTGATTCCTCTGGACATGATTCTAATTTTAAACAAGGTTTACCGTGGCCTACACTCTTATTCATATTTTTCAGATAGCTTCAGAGATCAATCTTTTCATATTTAAGCATATTTTTCTATTACAATATGTTGTATTTTCAGATTTAGAAATTATAATCTCAAATAATTTGAAATGCAGGGAGGAATATTATTTCTATGTCCCTAGAGGTGAGTTTGCCACACCTGAGGTCGAAATGATAAGCACATTGGTGAATGATGAAAATCAGCTTCTGGACCACTTTATATGCAAGGCCTTTACTGAAATATCAAAAGGTGGAAAATATAATGCTCCTACCAAAATTTCTTGTTGAATTAATGCCCAGGTGAGTTCTTCTGAAATACTGCAGTTGTATCTTAGCAAAAACAAGAAGCAGTAAAGCATCATACTTATTAGGATCCAATTTACCACAGCAGCAGTCAAGTGCTTCAGTTTCTCCCAGTGGTGATGGGAAGAGAAAAGTAGGGATAGAGAGATTTAAATTAAATTCATAGTGCAGTGCACATTTGGAATTCAATATTGACAGCTCTAATTACACCTACCTTACTATCACAGGTTCATTAAATGAAAGTAAGGGATTAAAAACTACACTACACATTTATTAAAAAATATACTCCATCCTCTTCTTGCTGAGATCTCATTTCTCTCTTATTTAATGAATTAATGGTGGAGATGTTTGGAATTTTAGAAAAAGTGACTTGTTATTTCTTTAACATATACAAACACACATGTATGCAAACTCAAATAGGACATAATTTTGCACCCAGATATATGGTTGAAAATGTAATCAGTACAAAATGTCAAGATAGATATTTACCAATGTTTATTTGAATTATCATGAGTTATCCTGTATAAAAATAATCCATTAGCTTCCTATGTCCTAAGCAGGACTAAATTATAATTGTTCATAAAATTATTATTTATACAAATTAGAATTTATTATCTTGAATTGGAAACTCAAAAACATATCTTGAAAGCTAGGTTATTTTTGTGTCTATGAATGTAAGAAATCTACACACAACTCTTCAGTCTTGCAATTAACATGTATTGTACAAAAATGTTTACTAAATTCGTAACATTTATGCTACTATGAATATCTCAGTGTGTATATTTCTAAGTAGAAAAGTAGATACTACTGGTAATGACCATAATTGTAATTTTAGAAATATGAGAAATTGAATTAGTGATATTTTTAGAGTTAAAAAATAAAAGATTTGTTTTCCCATTATTTTTATTATAACTCTTATTAAGTATAAAATAACACAGTGATATGTGAAATTGTCCAATGATTCTACAAAAAGGTTCAGGATTTTAAATTTTAAAAATTTTTTCAATTTTAATTAATATAGAAACTATCTTATCAATTTTGTGGTTTTGTTCTTTAAAAATTTTATGTGACAAATACATGCTTTTTATGTAAACAACTTAATTGGAAATTGATATATATGTCACTTTAAAAAAACTAATTTTTTTAGATAGTTTTATTAGATGACTGATACAAAGTACTTTATTGTTTTTTTGTTCCCTTAAAAGATAAATTCACTACCCCAATAGTTAAACAGAATCCAAAATTATAACTTAACATTGCAGTACTATATATTAGAATGATTGTCTAAACATTAATGTTTTAATTTTTTCCTCTCTGAACTGAAGCATGGCTGAAGTGTAAAGCATATTTCTAAATGTGTATGTGTGTGAAGGTGTACATATGTGTTCATATGGAAGAAAAGTAAGATACTAAGATTTTAAAATGTTTTACCTTATCCTAGTGAAATAAGGGCACAAGAAATTTTACATAGCACCAAACTCCAATAAGTTTCTACAAGAACTTCTAAAATGGCTTTTAGTCAGTGTGAATCATTATTCCTGATGGCTAAGTAAATAAGAACTTGTAAAATGACATTTGTTTATGACAGTTGTGGTAGCCTTTTCATGGCTAAATAATATGGTTTAATTCTCAAATTGGATCTACCCATATGTCAGCATAATGCAGTGAAAAAAATCCATATATAGATGTTGGAAGATGTCAGTCAGTGTGATCTAAAAATTTGAAAAACTTTATGGCTTCTCTAATGTAGTGTAAGTTGAATATTTTATATTAGAGTGTTTAAAAATACCTTTGAATATTTGTTTTCTTAAAATTTAGTTATTAAAAATCCATTTACTAGTTAAACTAGTATTTAAGAATCATCTCTCTGTCAGTCACAGTACTTACAGGTCTGAGGCACTGAATAAAAGCTTGTAGTCTCTGCCTCCACAGAACTTCTTATTTTTTTGGGTTTTTTTTCTTTGGTACCGGGGATTGAACTCGGGTCCTTAGTTTGCGAGGCAGGCGGTGGAACCACTGAGCTAAATCCCCGGCCCCTTTTTGAACAAATTTTGATAATTGTTATAGTAAAGGAGTAGGGTACACATATTGCAGGAGACATGATAAATATAAAAGATCAGAAACTAATTCCTGGAAGGTATAACCTTTCAACCAAGAAATGAAGACAATGTCAGAGGAAGCCAGGCCAGAGAAGGAAAAGACCATTTCAGATGAAAAGAAATCAGGTAAATAAATACTAGATGGTAAGAGAGAGTATGGACAAGTTGAAGAAATAAGGTTAGTAGAAAAGTGCACAATCTCAGATGAAAAGAGACAAGATTATCACTTTTAACAACAGTCAAAAATCTTAGCTGGCATGTGCTAGGTACTCATTTGGCCAGTACCACTCCAAATATCAGATAAGAGTTTAAAGTACTTGATTTCAAAGGGAAGCATGATACAAGCTACAGAGAAACCACATGTTTTGAGATGAGCCTAGGAAAAACATGTTGAAATGAAAGGAGAGGAACATTTCAGGTGAGAAATGTTAACTACAACACAGAAGGGCAAATACAATTTTACTTAGAACATTTTCTGTACTATAAGAGAACCAAAGAGTAATTTTACTGGCTTTTCAGTAGCAATTGTTCAGAAATAAGTGTCAAACAATCAGCTGTAGTTTTAGCTTTGTAGGAAATTAGAGATGTTTATGAGGAAAAGTGTGAATAAGCAAGCAACTTACTTTATATAAACTCTTTCAAAATTTAGTTACTAACTTCCTTGTTTGTCCTCAAGATTGCCACACCATCTACAATTTGCCTTTGCCTTCACACCAGATATTTTTTGTTGAATATGACATGTCAAGAGGTTTAGTACTTCCAGAACAGTATAAACAATAATAAATTAAAATTTTGAAAACTGGGTGTTTTTATTCATCTTTGAGAATCTACATACTTTTAAAAATTGCTTCTCTGTTACTTATCAGACATGTGAAACATTTTTATTCAACAGAGTTTGGAACAACATCTTAAAATTTGACTAATACCCATATTTGCTTATTTTTTACTTTGCCACAGTGTGAGCATATTGCTTTTTTAAATGAGATTTTTATGCATACTATTATATTTTAAATATTTAATTCTGTTAAATAAAAAAAAGTGCTGATTTTTGAATGAAATACTACATTATGAACTTTTTTTATTAGGATCAAATGTGTATCACTTAAAACATAAAAGAGGAGAAGTTTAATTTGGTTCATGGTTTCAAAGTGTTCACATTTGGCTAGCTCTAAGGCAGAAATATCATGGTTGAATGATGTAACAGAGCTACTTAGTTCACAGTAGCCAGAAAGAAGAGCAAGAGAACAGAGCCAGAAAGAATGGGGCAGAGATCACATGTAGCACACAAGATCATTCATCTGCGACCCACTCGGACACAGCCAGAATTGTGTTTTACTTATCTGCTGGGTGTTTCTTAATCCAGTCAAGTTGACATAACATGATTAATGGTAACAAACCACCCCTTGCCAAGTCGACAACCAGATACATCTCCTTAAACCATATTTAATATACAAATAAATACAATAGCAAGTTCATAATTCCACATAACATGGTACAACTATCCTGGACACAATTGGAAACATACTAATTCTCTCCTCAAAGACTCAACAGTTCCAGCATTTTTCAAAAGCCCAAGTCAAAATTTCTTCTGAGACTCAAAGCCAACTCTAAGGTGTGTGTCTTTGTAAAAACTTTTTCAAAAAGTTACAAAATTCTAAAATACCATGGCCAGGGTAAAAGCTTTGGCTGCCAGCAGGAGCAGTAGGCAGGCCCTTGTGCACCATGGCTACAATGACCTCAGAGAGCCTGGAGTGCTGTGCTTAATAAGTGAATCCTGGGGATCAAATTCCATAGGAGGCTCTTCTTGAGCAGGGGTCTCAGGGATTCCCTTCTCTACTTAAAGATTTGTACTTTTGCATTCCTGAACTTGTGATAGGTGGGATTTTACTGATTTCTGAGATGTTTTCAAGACATCTTTCTTCTTGTCTCTGTGGAAATTACTTGGTTTCTTTTTAGTGGTTCTAACTCTTCAACAACCACACTTCCTTTCCCATCAACTTTACACACAGTTCCTTTTGGGTGAAAATTAAGTTGTAAAAACTTTCCTGTTCTGCTTTTTTGCTCTTGATTCTCATTATACATCTGGCTAAAAGCAGCTAGCTCTATCTATGTCCCAGCCTGAACTTGGGACTGCCTAGAAGTTTTCACTGCCAAATCAATTA
Organism: Heterocephalus glaber; assembly: GCF_053883595.1. Taxonomy (NCBI): domain Eukaryota; kingdom Metazoa; phylum Chordata; class Mammalia; order Rodentia; family Bathyergidae; genus Heterocephalus; species Heterocephalus glaber. Next base: position 9,093,668 of record NW_028258406.1, on the reverse strand, counting down.
GTTCCTTTGCCTTTTATATTGGTCAACACAAAGTCTGAGAACATAAGCAAAATATAGAAAAAAAAATTGTCAGAGTATATCACACATGGCCCTATCCAATTGCCAATGAAGTACTTGTTTCCAATTGAAATCCCCTGAGCCTTGTCTTTACTATCCCCATTCATGTCAGCATTCTGGTCTTCTGATCTCTGACAAGAATCATGTACCAGGCTCTCCTTGAAGCATTCTAGGGCCCCTCTAGACTGCATCCTCAAACCTTTCCAAACTCCTGTGGTAAACAAGTTCCAAAGGCTTCTATATTACAAAATCTAGTACAATCATAGCAAAGACACCATTTCTCTGGTCCTCATTTTCTTTATTAGTTAGCCTTCACACTGCTGAAAAAAATACAAGATACGACTTGAAGGAGGAGATAATTTTTGTTGTTCTGTTAAACTGCATTGAAAAGTACTATTTATGAATATTTGATCATAATAATTACTGCACAAATTTTATGAAGGTTTTTATTTTTGAGAAACATTTAAAAATCAATTCTGAATATTTGATCTATCACATTGGTTATCTTTTTAATTTTAAACATAAACATAATGCATTTAAAATCTATAAAATAAATAATACCGAAGAATAAATAAAACCAAGGAGATGAATGATCTCTACATTGAAAACTATAAAACATTGGTGGAAAAAATTGAAATAGGGACACACATACAGACACACACACACACACACACACACAGAAAACAGCCTATATATATGGACTAAAATAACATTTGTTATTTCTATACTACAAAATGAATCAATAGTTTCAAAACAATATCCATGAAAATATCAATGACATTTTTCTTAAATTTAAAACAAACAATCTTAAAAATTGTATAGTACCACAAAAACAAGCTTGAAGAATTACACTATCTTATTTCAAAATGTACAACAATGCTATGATAATTGAAACACCATTGTATTGGCATAAATATTGATAAGCCAGAGGAGCAGAATAGAGACTTTAGAAGTAAGGCATATATTTTATTACAACTGATTTCCCACCAGGTGTTGAGAACACATACTGGAGAAAGGACATTTCGATAAATGATCCTGCAATAATTGGACACCCACATTCAGTAAAATTGCATTGGGATGCTTATTTGTCAGAAGTTAAAAAAAAAACTCAAAATGAAATAAAGAAAAATATAATACTCAACACTATGAAGCCATAAGAAAATAGGGGAAATAATTCAAGGTATTGAAATGTTCAAGAGGTTTTTGGACAGTCACTAAAATCACAAGAAACAAAAGAGAAAGTAAACAAACTAAAAGCTTCTGTATAGCGAAGAAAGCAATCAAAACAGTGACAAAACATACAGAATTGGGGAAAATATTTGTGAACTACATATCTGTTTAATTATTAATACCAAGAATAGAAAAGGAACTTAAAAACGGAAAGATATAAAACGCATATAACCCAATTAAAAACTGGGCAATAGATTTAAATAAATACTTCTTTAAAAAGATACACAGGTCTAGGGATTTAGCTCAGTGGTTCTGCCGCCTGCCCCACAAGCAGAAAGACCTGAGTTTGATCCCCAGTACCAAACAAACAAACAAAAAAAGATACACAAATGGTCAAGGGCGAAAAAATGCTCAACATTATTAACCATCAAGAAAATGCAGATCAAAAGCACTGCGAGAGTGGAGTAAAAGTGGCTAATATCAAAAACAGAAGAACATGAGGTTGATGTTACATGTCTGTAATCCCAGAACTCTGGGAAGCTGAGGCAGGAGAATTTAAAGTTCAAACTCAGTCTGTAAAACTCAGCAATTTAAAAATACCTTAGTTCAAAAACAAAAAAAGTCAAAAAATAACAGAATGCTGGTGAAGATATACAAAAAATCTACACTTGAACAACTGCACACTATTGATGGGAACTTGAATTAGTATAGCCATATGAAAAACAATAAAATGTTCTTGAAATTAAAAATAGAACTACTATATGATACAGAACTCCTACTAAAATTCATATACCTAAAGGAAATGAAATCAGTGTGTCAAAGGCATTTACAGTTTCATATTTATTGCAGCACTATTCACAATAGCCACACTATGGAAACAAGTCATGTGTACATCAATAGATGAGTGGATTGACAATATGTGGCGCATATATAGAATAAGATGCTACTAAACACAAAAAAGATTGAAATCTTGTAATTTGTATCCTGGATGGAAGGAACTAGAGATCACTATATTAAGTAAAATAAACCAGGCACTGAGCCTAATTTAGGGTAGAATGATAGTTCTACTTCTAAGGGAAAATAATGAAAAGGAATGAATGGAGAGGTTCATCAATGAGTACTGTCAGGGGTGATTGACTGAGACTATCAAGGAGAAATTGAACTACTATTCCACAATGCAGGGAAGGTATAATATACTTGGAGTTCAGGAGATCCCTTAGGGCATTGAAGGCCAAGCTTCCCCCAGGGCACCTGAAGAGGTGTCTATTTAGTTTATATAGTCCTTGTGAGTGAGTTTATTAATTCCTCAATAAGAAAAGATGTAGAAACAAGATCTGTAAAAGTGTAGCATCAGAGAAGGAGAGTTGGATCCAGAGCCCCAGAGCTCAAGAGCTGTATGACTCTTTATTCTTTCAGCAAAACAGCTACTAAAAGACTATAGTGCTCTTTAGCATAGCAGTTATAGTGCCATATCACCTTACTGGGACATGGAGAGACAAAACATCTGTTGTGTGACTTTGGTCATGCTGCACATGTGTGGTTAAGTATGTTAAGTGACTCCTATATAACTGCAGCCTGTTATGTACATGTCCCTGAGAGCAGAATTGTCTTTAAGTTTCCTCAGGTGCTCTTATGTCTCTCAGGCTTTGAGTATAATTAGAAGTGGTACCCCACAAGTGCCTCTTAGTATTACCAGGCCTTGTTAGTAAAGTCAATGGGAAACTAAAACAACCTAATCCAGGAAGAATTACAAATGGTCCAGACCCTTCAGGAATGAAGGTATGGGTAATTCCACCAGTGAAAGAACCAAGACTTGTTGCTGTGCTACCTGAAGGGCAAGGAAATACAGAATGGGTAATTGAAGAAGTTACTTCTAAATACCAGCTATGACCCCATGATCAGGTACAGAAATGAGAATTGTAATTGTACTATTTCTCTCCTATGATTCTTAAAGATTGTTAAACCTATTATAAAGTTCAAATTATGAAATGTTAAGAGTAAACATCACCCAAAGAAAACTTGCTTTCTATTCTGGGAAGGGACTCGGTACATTTCTGTTTGTACACAGAATAATCATACCATGTTAGACATAATTATGAGCTCATCTTTGTATCTGGAGACTGGTTTAAAGAAATGTGTCTGTTTGCCAATTTGAAAAGGGTGGATTGTGATGGTTGAATAGTGTGTAAACTTGAGAAGTTTGCTTAAGAGAATCTCAGCTAAATTGGCTCAGCAATTCCATGCTTTGGGGAGATTCACCCCAGGGTGGCTTGTCACCTGACTGTTATAGAGGGGAAACAAGGAAGGATGTGGCTTGTGTTCCTTTGGAGGAGCTTCCATTTTGGCCTTGGCCGTCATCTGCCTTTCAGTGCAGACTCTTCAGCTTCCAGCATGGCTTCTTCGGCCTTCCAGCTTAGACTTCAGTCTTCTATCACAAACCTATTGGCATCCTGATATAGACTCACATGGGACACTGCAGTGAGCTCCAGACCTTTGACTAAATCCTTTAGTCTCCAGTGTGCAGACAGACCCTCTGCACTCTTCCTCATCTGACTCTGTGGGCGGCCATTGTAAGCCAATCTTGTAAATTCTTATATATGTATATATCTTGTATTATATCTGTTTGCCTAGCAAATACTGACTGATACAGGTAGTAAGTGACAGTTAGAGAAATGAAATAAGGTTTGGTTTTCTATTGTACTCAAGATGTTGATAGATGACAATAATGTACTATACATTTAAAAAAGGAGGAAGGATTTTTAATGTGTTCATCAAAACGAAATGACAAATGTTTGAGGAGATATGTTTAAACTTATGTAAACATCACACAATGTTTATATGCATCAAAACTTCATATGTTATTCCATACTACTTACATCAATTAAAATTAAATTTAAAGTAAGAAAAAAACTATACTGGAAGAAAGAACTGAATTATCCTTTGATATAAAGTAAATGTATAGTTAGAAGCTGAATAAAAACACATAAATGTGAACATCCTCATTTTACAGATAAAGTCACTGAGCCCCAAAGAGTTTAAAACAGTGTCCAAGGTCAGAGAGTAGAGATGGAACCCTCAGAATTTGCATCAAATTTTCCCTAAATTCCTAACCTCCATTTACAGATTCAAAACATTGAAAAACTTAGCAATCTTTGTGGCTGGGGATTTAGTTCAGTGTTGCCGGCGCCTGCCTCCCAAGAAGAGGGTCCTGAGTTTGAGCCCTAGTACCAAAAAAAAAAAAAAAGCAATCTTTCAGGGCTTCAGAGTAAGAATGAATACCATCTTTAAAATTGAAAAAGGGAAAATAAAACAGGAAGATATAGGCTACAGGCACATCCCCCACATATTTTCTTCTTTCTTTTCCCAAACTCCATAGTTGGAGAGATCAGAGGCAAATGACCAGGAAGTTTATGGTGTCAGATTTCAAAACAGTATACTACTCACAGATTGTTCTACAGAAAATTTGGAAAATATTTGTGTCATCATGAAAATAAGTGGACCACTTACACCAATTTTGGACTTCTTTTAATATTATATTTACAACTTGAGATTGATCAGACTTGTGAGCATATATATAGATATCTCCAAGTGCTCTACCACTGGATATGACCACAGATCATTTTTTATGTTTTTATTTTGAGAAGGATCTTTTTTTTTTTTTGTACCAGGGATTGAACTCAGGACCTTGCACTTGTGAGGCTGGCGGTGGAACCATTGAACTAAATCCCTGGCCTTTTAATGCTATTTTTAGATCCATTTTTTTTTGTTAGTTTAAATGATAATTAAATGTTAATCATTTGTGAGAATAAATCACTCTAAATGCACTTGTAAATTAAAATATTTTGGTTAGATGTGGCCACAGAGTAGCTTTTGTCTACATAGAGCTAAATATTGCTGAATGTATTTTCACTAGTGCATTTTTTTGTGGAATCTTTACAGAATATTTGCTCTGGTTTACATTGTATTCTCAGAAAAATATAGCCATATATATTATAGCTAAAGAAAGTTTTCATTCTGACTGTATACTAGAATGCTGAAACATCATTTTAAGATGTATAGGATCACTTTCATCTTTTGCTGGCAATTCTTTGAGGTGCAATATTTTCAAAAGATTTAACTTAATGGAGTAGTTCTACAAAAGTTCATGACCACAAGGAGAAACTCATTCATCATTGCTTATTGTGTGTCACTCTCATAAAACAAGTTTAAAACAGACTTTGGATTTCAGAAGACACCTGCAGATTTCCCTGAAGTCTCAATGCAGGGATGAATAGTCAGCTGGGTCACCTCTCACCTCATACTGAAGCAGTATAGCAGTTGTAGCCAAGCAAGAGAGAGGAGCATCATCTTCTCCACTGCAAAGAAAGTATACTTATACAATTGTCCTTTCATTTATAAATGCACTGTGTCACAGAAAAAATTGGACATTTTACAACTAACTGCCCATAGTTATTTCAGTATCAGTTTTGTTCTTAATTTTTGTTTTGCATTTCATTCTGCTATCACTGTCCCCTAATAAAGTAAGAAATATAACTTGTTTAAATTTGAAAATAAACAAACAGTAGTCCATCCAATTAATTTTGGATTCGTAGATCACATTACTGTTTTCAGTGATCCAATAGATTACGGAAGTTTATGTAGTGGAACTCGGTTAGTACCAAATGCTGTATTTCTTTTTATTTATTATTATTTTTATTGGTACATTTTAGGTATACAATACAATTAAATTCATCACCAAATGCTGTATTTCAAATCAGCTAATTGAAAACTTCTCTAGACTTGACTTCAAATTTTTTGTACCAGCTAAAGCTTCTGGAATTTAAACTGAAAAAAGCAGACATAACTGACATTTTGCTCATTTAACAAAAGAAAAGAATAGATACTTTCAAAAGCATAGTATTTTCAGGAAATGACTTAAAAGAGTTCTTCAAAGTGGGGGTGGTGGCAGGCACCACTGATCAGGCTAGTATTTTGCTTAATCATATTAATGGAACAAATTTTGTCTAAAACTACAATTTTTCTTTCAAAGGATTGTCCATGAATATATAATTACATTTAAAATATATCCACCTTCCTTTTAAAACAAATGGAAACAGAATATGCCACATATTCTCTCTCTGGTACAAATATATTTCTTTCAAATATCTGTATTGTTTCTATTTTGTGATATAAAATTTTTACACTTGATCTTAGCCAAAAGGCCAAGAAGCGATGATGATATAAAATTTTTAATGGAAGCACATTATATTTTATTCAATCTCTTGATATTGTAAAGAATTTTATTTTTCTCCTTACATTTGTCTTTCCACACATATATTAACAGATATAGAGAGCACTATCAAGTCATGGGATTTCTGGGCCAATAAATGTGTTTTTTTTCTTTAAGATAAGGTCTTACTATGTAATCTAGGGTGGTCCTGAACTCACTATGTATTGCAGGCTGGCCTGGTACTCATGGCAATCCTCCTGCCTCAACCTTTTTAGTGCTGGGATTACAGGCCTGCAGCACTATGTCTGGCTTTAATTCATAAATATTACCTATCCCTCAAAGGAAATTTCATGATCTTCTACTCTTTTCTATCATTCGTATCTTATTTGATCCATTAATGAGATTATTTCAATAAATATTTTGAATATCTACCCTATGGAGTATCCTGGTGAGGATATAAAAAGGTATTTTCTGGGGTGATAGTTTTATAGAATACCTTCTGGTAATTATATGGTATTGAGGTAAATTAATACATTTGAAGATGATCCACCATAATCAAATAGAAACCATTTATCTATTGCTGAGAAGACTGAAAATTAATGAAACTATAGAGAAATCCTAATTGTCAGCCACCAGACTACATATAATGGAGCCTTTGCTTCCTTGTGGCAATGATGGTTTAATATTAATGAGGCAAGGAGGTCACAATATTAAATAAAGGTCGTAAAAATGTTTACCTCCTTCATTTTCTCTTTTATCGAGTTGTTTGACATTTATATCTAAGAATATGTATCAGAAAGAAAAGCTCACACTGCTTCTTGAACCACAGAAATATATTTGATGCAGAAAAAAATATCTTAAGTAGGTGAATTTTCTCTTCAGATTTTATCATTTTTTAATGTTCCAACTTTGTTATTCCTAACTTCAGAATGATCCTGCCCTAATTAAGAAAAGAGAACTTCCTCTTTCTCTCTGTATAGAAATTTGTCCACTACATGGAGCATTGGCAAAGTCTTTAATAGAAATTATTCAGATGAACAGATCTGAAGCATAGCAACATTTCCTAATTTTAAATTTCCAAAAATGTCTCGACTATTAGCCCTCATAATATTACATCAAGCAGCACGCTGCTTTGTGTGCCCTAAAGATAAGTATATCATTCTCTCACATCATTTTATCTATATTAGGAAAACCTTTTGCAAACTAACACGATTAGTCATAAAAGTTATATCTTGAATGGACTTACAAGTAACGGTAAATAATAGCTGAAAGGAGTTGAGAAGGTCGAGCAAGAAAATACATTTTCATATCTTTGTAATCTTCATTTATGTCAGTCACATAATGAATGTGAATAAACTCTTTCATTTATTTAGAATAAAAACAAATTTTCTTAGTAATATTTTGTCATTGTAAAAGAGCAACAATGCTGCTTTATTACATAATTATAATTTCTTTTTTTCATTGTTTTGAATTTGACAGTGAAATACAAATATATAAATATTTATTTTTTAAAAGGTAGAAATATTTTCCTTTAAAAGGTATGCAGCTTGAGACTGATTATGATTATAATAACCAGAAAAATGAAGCAAAGCATTTAGGAGTATAATAAATGGTGAAAACAGTATAACAAGTACCAGTAAGGTTTTTTATTTCAAGATAAACAAAAAGAATGCAAAAAAATTTTTTAAAAATTGATTGATTATGAAAATATTAACACCAATCAATTGAAGTTATTACTTGTGATATGTTTTGCTTTCTACAGACTGATTTCTTTCTCCTGAAAACTCCTAAAATTAAGCATAGCTATTCTCATGGAAGTTATTGACCATCTCCAAGTTAGGACTTTATCTGAGTTTAACAACAAATTATTTAATAATTTAAACCCCAATTTTCCCATCAACCTATCTGTATAATGTTGGTTGAAGAAATTTCATTTGTACTCAAAATAATACACATTAAGACAAAATATAACAAGTCTATGGACTGATTCCAACAACCAAGTAACTATCAGTGAGTGAAGAACTCATTATCATGATTTCACATACTATTTTGAACCTGTTCAGCTTGAATATTTGTAATCATGTGTATTTAAATGAGTTTACATGTGGTTTAAGTCACGTAGCATGTGTGTTCATAATGAACCTCATAGTGGAGCAGAAGACAGATTCCTCTTGACTAGGCTTGTCCAAACTGTCCTGTGGGGCACTTACCTTTTGAAAAAATGTTATAATAAAATATTTTAATAGAAAACTTAGTTATTTATATACATTAGCTATGTTATATATTTCATCTGTAGCCCAAGACATTCCTCTTCGCTGAGTGAACCCAAGGATACATAAAAGATGGGGCATCCACGCATGGAAAGTAAAATTATTGAGAAAAATTGTTATTATCTGCAATCTGATTTCTTTTGTCCCTCTGGAACTATTGTGAGGCTAACTTTCCCATTCACACATCTACACTCACTCCTGCTGATCTCATAAACAAAGTGAAGTCTGCTCTGAAATATCTTTTATAAGATATAAAATGGTACAGCAGTATTAAAGTAAGTCAAGAAGATTGATACTTTGGCTGTGCCTGACAGCTCCCATAGCAGAAGTTCTAGAGATGGCAAGATAAGGCCCTGGGCAACATGCTATGACAGTCATAGTCATGGCCTACTTCTGTTATTTCCTTTTTAAATTAGCTTGCACTGTTAGCAATTTCCTATTCATCTATGAGATATCTCCAGGGCACTTCTAGGGGTAGGATTCATATATAAAGGACAAAGTAATTACATTATACATAACAAAATAAATGAAAACAGAGAAAACAATTAATGAATTATATAAACAATGAAATGCATTAAAGTGGATATTTATTGCAAGTACTTATATCACAAGAATTGTATATTCATTTCTCATTCAAGATTCTAAAACATCATTCTAGGTGTCATCACCTGTCCAAAAATGTCACAATTTTCTCTGCCCATTAATACAGTTAGTGAAGAAACCCAATCATTTTCACCATTACCAATTGTCTTTTCTTCTCTTTAATGTAAATGCATGCTTAAATTTACATGATAACTTGATATAAAATATATTTTGGGGTCAAACTTTACTGAATAATTTCAAGGAATTTCTATGATTATAAATGTGGTGGTCATACTATAGTCAATTTTCTGAGTGACTCTAAGGTTCAGTTTTTAGCATGTGTAATTTAACTGTTCTGAAATTTATCCACTTATTTATCTTTCAGAAACTATTATTACACACTTACTATGTGTATAGCCTCATGTAGCGTTATTGAAAGTTGTACAAACTATAGTAAATAGAATTTATGCTGTAATAACTGGACACTGATATATAAAGAAAATTTCCATTGCAAAATAGTACTGTATCTGGTGTTGGTGTGAGCTTTTACCTTTTCCAAACCAAGTTGTTTTCTGAAGATGACAAAGTACAAAGTAACAAGTATTATGACACTGGTATAAAAGTACGGGATTTATATGTGCACTGACTCAGGATATAGAACATTCCAAATTCCTTTTAATATATAAGCTGCTGCTAAAATGATCTATATAAAATTCAATTTAGTTTCTTAAAGTATTATTTGTTTTCTCCATCAAAAGCCATTTCCAATTTCTCCCTAAGCCTTTCTACAATGTGGAACTATCCAAACAAAACTGAGGTCCCTGTAATTAATGCATTTTCCCCATTAGCATGTATGTTTTTTGTTATAATGCAATTACAGAAAAGTGGGGTTTACTACCGCAAAGTGGGGTTTATAAATGGGCAATGAGCAAATGTTATTTTAGCCTCTATTGAAACTCTTAATTATTGGATCACTTCTTTCTACATAATTCTTTAATTTTTCCATCACATATTTTTCATTACTTTCCAAACCATAAGTTTATTTCTTGGAAGTCACTGATGTCACACATTCTATTTCAGAAATATTACAGGTATACATTTTCTTTTCTAGGACAAATACTTTTCTTCTTAACATTACCAACTGCTTAATATCCCACATGTGATCTTTGAAATGATTTAATTGAAGCATGAGAAAACCCAACATGAGGTTTGTATGAGATTATGTTCATCCTAACGCTCACTAATACAATTTGATCAATAATAAAACATTGTAGGTAGACTGATAAATTGTGTCTGCATTAGAACCTTTCTTTAGTTCTTTTTTTAACAGCCTTCCCTTTTCACTGTTAATGTTAGTGGCATATGTATGATTCTTTTGATTTACCCAACTTGTTTCAACAAACTGTAATCACTTCTTCATCACAGTTAAATTAGTGATGTTGCATTTTCCTTTTTGAAAGGAGGAGAGAGAAAAGGGATGAAAAAAGAATTAAAATGTGTTATATGCATGCACCGAGTCCCTATGATGAATGCAGTCATGTACTGAGAACATGTATTAATATTTTTTATAAAAGTCAATCTAGACATTTCTAAAAGAATTCTTGTAACAAGAAATTCTAGATTCATTTTTAGTAAATTTTTACAGGCACATTTTCACATATTTTACAAAGAAGACATTTTTGTGTGTTTGTTTTTTGCTGGAAATTAATATTATACATCAATTTACAAGCCTGTTTTTCACACTGAATCATTCCACATGAGTAGGAAAGTAAAGTAAGGTCACCTCAGTATCACACTAATGACAAAATTTTTTTTTCCTTTTTACCACAAAAGTCATATATTTGTTTAGCAACACTGTTTTTCTCCTCCATTTTCACTTGCATTGTGATATCTTGTGCATAGTCCTGTAAACAATGTGTCCATGCATGCTGAACATTTACATTTACCCCCACCTTTTTCCCTTTACTTTTATAATACTGGAGACTGAACTAAGGTCTTACACTGAACTAGGTCTCCACTTATTTTTGGTTTTTATTTTTTATTTTATGCAATGGTCTCAATAAATTTCCCAGACTAGGCTTGAACTTCTGATTTTCCTCAGTCTCCCAGAGTGCTAAGATTAGAAGTGTGTGCCACCACACCTGACTTACATTTACTCACTTTGATTCAAGATTAGTGTATGATTCTTTTGATTTACCCAACTTATTTCAACAAAATGTAATCACTTTATTTTACATCACAGTTAAAGCAGTGATGTTTCATTTTCCTTTTTGAAAGATGGAGGAGAGAGGGGAAGGAATTAATTCCTGACCTCATTTTTCCTACCAAGTTCTAAATTTACTAAGCATTAAGAGAAGAGCATCAGATAAAAAGAGAATAACTCTTTCTCCTCCAATGAGAAACTTGGCTCAATACTATTCACCAGTGATTTATTTAGTTTTCAACTTTACTATTCATATACAGGAGTTTCAGAATTATTAACTCAAAAACACATGGGGGCCAACTTTACTAACTACAGCATAGCATTTATATTTATTTCCCTTCATTTAATCTTAAAACTGCATTTTTTAAAAAGTTCTTTATGTCAGAAACTTTTTGCAATATTCCCATCCGAGAAGTATACATGCAGAATGACATATAAAAGGAATCATGTAATATAAATCAGACAATTATCAATTATCATTATGTTTTTCATGATCCATACATTCTCCCAGTTCAATAATTTATCCTTTCTTATCATTGTAACCATCAGCTTCTGAAAGCAGAAGCAAATATGTTATGTTCATGCAATGCAACATTATTTACCTATAGAAAGATAGTATTGAAAATGTGCTGCATGAAAGAAATCAGTTACAAATACAACATATTGCAGAATTCCAGATAATTCTGTATAATGAAATGTATAATACAAAAAAGTAGAAAAGTAGTATAGGGGTTGCTAGGGTTTCTCTCTTTTTGGTACCAGGGATCAAACTCAGGACCTTGTGCTTGTGAGGCAGGCCTGGTGCCACTGAGCTAAATCCCTGGCATGCTAGTGTTTCTTTTTTGAGATAGAAAAATATTCTAGAATCAAATAGTGTCATTGCTATATCATCTTTTATATAAAACATTATACATTTCAAAATGGTGGACCTTATGATATTTCAATTATACTGCAAAAAATTGGGGAGGACAAAATGTGAATTCTTGTACAGGTTAAAATACACTTTAACTACATCTGCTAATGGCCAAAATGAAATAATTGTGATGAATTTATGGGTCCTCATTAAACAACTAAGAAACTGAATATGATATATGAAGCAATGATTCATAAGATGACTCTGGATATGGATCCAAAAAAGACAATGTCTTCTGAGTTAAATGAAACAAGAAAACCTACTGTTGCCCAGCATGTTGAGCAGAGAAAGATTCCAGGAACAATACAGGGTAGAAAAGCCAAGCTACTCCAGTCATTCCTCTGAGTGGAGAAGATGGAAGTGGGATTCAGGAAAAGAAAAATTTACAATGTTTGAATGATTGTGTTTTTCAAAATACCTGTTTAATCAACACCACCAACAAAAGAAAACCACACACACAAAAGAAAATGCTAATGAGTTACCTCAAAAAGATCACTGAATGCCAGGTCATTACAGAAATAACTGTGATATTTATACATATAAATAAAAAATTGAACTTATAGTACAATACTGTTTGTACTGTGTAAATATAAATATTATAAATAAATCTAAGTAAATATATACAAGACTTAGATACTACAGCCATTACTAAGAGACCTTAAAATCAGAATAAGTGGAAAGCTATACTGCCCATGGACTGAAAGTCTCCATTTTAGAAGATGACAACTCTCTCTAAAATGTTCTGTGAATCTCATATGATCACTTTTTAAATTGTGACTTATATTTCTTTGATATTTTAATAAATTGTCAAGATAATTCTAAAATTTGGGGATAAATGTAGGGACTAAGAATCTTATAAACAAGTTGAATACAGAAGAATGAATTTGAAGTTCTTTCATTACTCTCCATAAAAAGTTATAATGAAGTTACAGTAACCTTTCTTGCATGTTCATGATAATATAGACAAATCAATGGAATGCAACAGGGAGCCCTGATAAGCACACTCATCCAACTGCTGATCAAAAAATGCTATGTGTTTCTAAATACAATAAGATCACACTAAAAGACACATTGCCATTAATGTCCTTCAAATCATTTCCCCTTATTTTGAAAACATGTTCCCCATCATTTTTTCCACTTTCTGAAGCAGTTCTGGAAGCCCACTTTCTTGAATGTCTTAACGTAGTACAGTAAAAACAAAACCAACAAAAAAGAAAACAATGAATGTGCTGCTGGAAAGCTAGACTTATAAAAGCATTACAGTGTGTCAACATCCACCTTATTCATCAGATCTGGAACCATGAGACTTCTGACTCTTTCTCAGTATCAAAACAGCCTGAAAAATAAACATTTTGTATCAATTCAGAACATCAAGTCAACTATAAGAGCACAACTGTATATATTATACTGAATCACACCAAAGATGCAAAGATGGTAAAGCAGAGAAACAATAAGCCTTTCAAAAAAATTTTTTGGAACAATTGGATATTTCATGTATCTAGACATGCCTTCGTTTACATAAAAATACTAATTTAAAATGAACCTGAATATATTGCATAAAACTTAATCTCAAGAAAGTTTTCTTTTTTTACGTGGTTACACAAAGATTTATTACCTATATAGAAAACAAAATTAATTAGTTATATTTTATCAAAATTAACATCTACATTTTAAAAGAAACTGTTAGGACTATATGAAATCTTACTGGAAAGAAAATATTTGTAAATCACATATCTTTGAATGGATTTGTATCTAGAATACATAAAGAACTCTCAAAACTGTATTAATAAAGCAAAAACCTAACACAAAGTTGGTCAAAGTTATGGAGACACTACATCAAAGATGGAATTATTTTTTGACAAGAACACACAGATTCTCAATAAGACTAATTAGAGAAACATAAATTAAAATATAATGTGAGAACACACACCATTCAGAATGGCAAAAAGTTACAAACTATAGTAACTATTAGTGCAGATGAAGTATAATGTGAACTCTCATAAATGTGACACAACTACATTGATAGTCACTCATCAGTTTCTTAGAAAACTACATATTCATGACTGTATGGCTCAGCTATTCCATTTTTTGCATTCACCTAAGACAAATACAATATAGCTAAACAGGTATAGTTGTTTTATTTGTAATATCACCTAAGACAAATACAATATAGCTAAACAGGTATAGTTGTTTTATTTGTAATGTCACCTAACTGAACACAATTAAAATGTCCACAGAGAAGTAAATTGTGTTACATCCATACAGTGGAATACTACACAGCTGTGAAGAGAAATGAATTAATAATGAATTAAAAGCAAGTATTAATCTCCAAATGATTATTATATATGAAAGAAGCTATGCAAAAAGTTATATATATTTTTATTCGTTAAGTTTATTGATACATTTTAGGTATACAATATGACATTTATCATTGAGAATTTGTATATAAACATGATATATCTTGGTGATTTTTTGCCCATTCCCCTGCCCTCCCTTCACCCCCTCCACCCTTCTGTATTTACAAAGACTTTGTTTACATTTTTTCCTTTTCTCATATTTTTTCCTTTCCATTCTTTCCTTTCCCCTACCCCTCCCACTTTCCATTCCCCTTCCCCTTTGGAACTTTTCTTCCTACTTCACAGTATCTGTTATACATTTTGATCCTCATTTACACTTTGTTTGTCATACCAGAGAAACTATTCAGTGTTTACACATGTGTGTCCTATTTATTTCACTTAAAAGTATAGCTGGAAGGGTTGTGAGGAAAAGGGAACCCTTCTTCATTGTTGGTGGGTGTAGACTGGTGAAACCACTGTGGAAATCAGTATGGAGATACCTCAAAGAACTAGGATTAGAGGTTCCATTTGACCCAGGTATTCTCCTGCTGGATATCTTCCCAAAAGAATTAAAAGCATCATATCACAGCCTTATATTTGGACTCATATTTATAGTGGCACAGTTTGTAATAGTTAAATCTTGGAAACAGCCCAAATGCCCACCAACTGGCGACTAGATAGAGAAGATGTGCTTTTTAAAAAAATGGAGTACTACTCAGCCATAAAGAACGATAAACAAGGTCATATATTTTTAAAAATTCAGTTTACCTGTACTAATCTATAGTAGTTTAAAGCCAGGGGAGTGCATTGGGATGAGAATAGAATATAAGTCAAAAAGGACTCACCAGTGGTCATTTTCACACAGGGATGTGAGAAACTTTTTGCAAGTGAAAGATTAGTTATTATGATTTAACAGAGGCATACATATGTCAAAATTTATATAATCACAGACTTTAAATATATCATTAATTTTATGTCAATTGAGTTCAATAACTGTTAATAATATTTTAAAAAATCAGATCCAGGAGTAGTGAAACATGCCTGAAATCTGAGCACTCAGGAGGATGAGGGAGGAGGATTAATGCAAATTTGAGGCCAGTTTGGGCTACATAGTGAATTCAAGCTCAGCCTAGAGTACAGAGTCAGACCCTGTCTCAAACAATAGCAATCACAACAAAAAACCCTTAAACTTTCAATTTTCATGGTGTTTGTAAATTGGAAGATCATCACAGAGATAAAACATATTCTATCATTTAACAAGAATAATAGATAACGTGAAATAGGAAGAAAAAGTGCAAAGGGGAAGGGGAAGTGGGAGATGTAGGGGGAAGGAAAGAAGGGATTGGAATTAACATGAGAAAATGAAAAAATGGAAACAAAGTCTTTGTAAATAGAGAGGGATGGAGGGGTTGAAGGGAGGGCAGGGGAAGGGGGAAAAAGTAAGAATCAAGATATATCATGTAAAGGTACAAATCTCCAATGATGAATGTCATTATACTGTATACCTAAAATATACCAATAAAATTAATTTTTTTAAAAAAAGAATTTATCCCCTAAAGTTGTAGTCTCTTTCACCTTACCATGCAATATTTTTTTGTGCAAAAAATTTAAAATTTTTAATTAATATGTATAATATTAAAATTTCAAGCTGAGTGCTTGCAATTCCAGCACTCTGGAAGGCTCAAGCAGGAGAATCACAATTTCAAGTCCAGCCTGGGCAATTTAGCAACTTTGCAAGGACTTGTCTCAAAATGAATTTTTTTTAAGTTGGGGATATATGTCAGTGCTAAGACACTGGGTTGAATCCCTAATATCACAAAAAGAAATCTTCCAAGTACCAATATCAAGAAATTATCTGAGTAGTCTTTTACTGGAAATATATTAACTTGATGATCTCTTGTCTCAAAAGCTATAATGGACTTAATCTTAAATCAAGTTTTCTAAAAAACAAAATATAGTGAGAATTGTTTTTCAAAATTCATACTTGCAAAACAGTATAGATAGCTATATTTTAGGGTACATGGTTATCCAAATAATATTTTCCTAATAACTATTAATCACAGTATAAAACAAAGATTCTCCTAAAAATGTTGTGCCTCAATACTATCTTGTGATAATGCAAGTCCATGATAAATGTAATTATTGAATATATTATGGCACTTTAATATTACAGAACATTAGGGTGCTATAATACTGATAATTTTATAAAGAACTGAAATAATACTAGGTGAAAATTACATATGTATGAGGCATTGATAAAATCAAGCAAAGGAAATTAAGTACTTCCTGCATAAATCAATGAAAATACTTGTATATATTATATGTGTATGGACTTATGTTGTCCTGTATGTGCATTATGTATAACTGCATAATTCTATGACTATATGCACATGATTCTATAAGGATAAGGATAAGAATAGAGAACAACATGGGAGTATACCTATTAAATATGCAGTATTAAGTCTCCCATGGTAGGAGTGTTGAACAAGTGAAGCACTAGAAAAAGGTTGAAAAAGAAAAAAGACTGAAAAAAAGTGTAGTCTGATGAGATCGCATTATTAAATTTGTATAATTTAAAAATATATTGCATGTAATGAAGCAATTAAATCATTATTGTAGTATTTTAGTCTAAGTATTAAATTTCAATATATACATAGTAGTTATTTAAATTAAGTCATTTGAAATTGCTGATTTCCAACATTTTGAGAGCTCAGAAATAGAATTTTCATAACATTCAACATAATATTATGATAATGCTTACATATTTTCTTAATCATCACAGTTCTGCACAAATATTTATCAAGCAAGATCTCATATACAAGACTACCAAGAAAAGATATCATTCATCTATTTTTAAATTAAATAGGTATTGAGTAGATTTTTAAAATGTTTGACATTGTTATTCCAGCAATTGTCTCCAATATCATATAAATAAAAATCTGAATAAAATATAAAATGAAAACTAAATGTATAATTGGAATAGGGAGAAATTTTAAGAAAATATTTGGGGATGAGACCCCAAAACAGGAATTAGGAAATAAGAAAAGGATTGCAGCACTAGTGTTTCAGAAGCTGTCTGGCCATTTGTTGTCTGAGATCTTGGGTTTAAATGAACAAAAGTGAAATGATAGTAAGTGTAATGGATGATTTGATCTGATACTCCTCAGATAAAAACAAAGGGATCAAAAATCCTTGTTAAATTCAATACTTGAAATTCTCAAGCTTGGCTTTGGATTGAACAGAAAATATAGGGTAGGAGGTATCTCAAAATATCCATAAGCATCCATCTGATGCTGGGAAAAATTCATTCCATGTTTACCACATACGACTACATGAAAAAAAAAAGTAGTACAGTTTGGTGGTGTCCACAAATATCTAAGAGAAATAAAATGTTAATTTTCTATGGTAAAATGTACATTACAATCAAAATTCATAGTAGTTCTATAGATAAATTTCTGGTGAATCAATTCACAGTTACTAATTATGATTAACTCATGCA
The DNA here is from genome assembly GCF_053883595.1 of Heterocephalus glaber. Lineage (NCBI taxonomy): Eukaryota > Metazoa > Chordata > Mammalia > Rodentia > Bathyergidae > Heterocephalus > Heterocephalus glaber. The sequence goes on along the minus strand of NW_028258406.1, from coordinate 9,075,429 downwards.
GAAGCAATTCTTATTTGAGGAGTTACAGTCAAAATGTACAATGAGATCCTCAAAATCAACATAATCAGTGAATGTTAAAATAAAAGATATAAATAAATATGTAACTAGTTTTCAAATTGTGAAAGATGAAGCAAAAGCATTTGAGGGTAACCAGAAAACAAAATACTCATGCAAAGGTAAAAATCAGAATTCCTAGATAAAAAAACAAAATTTGTGTAAGTCACCATCCTCAGAATCACAAAGAATTCCAACTACAGTTTATGATGCTGAAAATCACTAACACTAACGCTAGCACGTTCTTTAGTGTAGTCAACATATAATGATGTAGGTACAAATAGATTTTTAAGAGTAATTGAAAATAATGAAACTAGAAATCTATTTTGAATATAATACTAGTTTAGTCTCTTTAAAGAATGAAGATGAAAAAAATTACATTTCTTTCAAAAATTAAAAACCCCAAAACATACTACAGATAAAACTTTACCAAAAGAGCTTCTGAAAAATGTTAATAAAGAAGAATGTTAATGGAAATATGCAAAAAATTCTGAGAACAAGGAGGAATGATTAAAGTAAGTATAAACATATAACCAGTCATGTTCAATAAATATAGCAACTCTCAAAGGATTTTAGGCTTCATTAAAAATTAATCCAACTTTTGATATTTATAAGTGAAATACATGCAACATAATTCAATGTAAAAAGTGAATGTTAGAGAAAATATACTACTCAAATACAGAGTGTAATGATATCAAAAAACCTTAAAGTTGAAGAAATAAATTTAAACTAAAGAAAACAGAATGCAAAATGATAAAAAATTTTATTCAACCATAAGATGTACATAGTATGTCTAGTTTATAATAGATTGTACACTCATCAGTTTTAGCTAAAAGTAAATTTTAATGGGGATTATAACATTTTCGAGCAGAATAACAAGAAAACCTTATATCAAATTAGGACAAAACCTAAACAGAAATAATCAGGAATATGTAATGCTTTAAATGCTTCATTTTTAATTGAAAAATGAATGCAAAGAAAATAACTTTTCCAATTAAGGAACTGACAAAAATAACCCAAAGAAAAATAATGAAGAATCATAAGAAAAATATTCATATATTCTATATTGTACTTGTATATACCAGAATAAATGTTAATAATACAGAACAGAAAATAGAGGGAAGAGAATTAACACAAACCAAGATCTTTTTTGAAATACTAATAAAATTGACAAAACATAAGAGATGCATCAAGAAAAAGAGTGGCAGTACAAGTAAATAAGGAATGAGTATAACATTAATGATGCAAGAAAAATTAAAATATAAGGTTATATGGGTCATTTAATTAAAAATCAGAAATAAACCCGGAAAAATAGTAAAAACAATTTATATTTACAGTGTTCATTCAAGAAGAAACAAAAACCATGAAGTATTTGAAAGACATTAAAGAACTGAATCACTAGTGTGCAATTTAACATTCTGCACACGTTACATCAAAATACACAATGAAATAATAATCAGCCATAACTAAAGATAAATCTGAGTCATTTGAAGGAAAATGGAGGGATCTTGGGACTGTAATGCTAAGTTAAATAAACCTTTTTTCATAACCAGAAGTTCATTTTATTCTCCTGACAAAGTAGCTGTGCTTGTTTTGGCACTCATTAGACTGTTATGGCTTGTATCTAGATGTCCCCCAAGCCTCACAAGATTTAATATAGAAGGTTAAATATTACAAGGTTTCTCTCATATGAGATGCTCAAATGAAAATAATTTAAAGAACAAAACAAAAGAGAGATTATAGAAAAAAGGGAGGTAGAGTCTGTGGAGATAGGAAGGGTATCTGGTTAAGGAGGGAAGAAGGAGAGAGGGGCACGTTGAGGGAAAGTGGAGTAAAAATAATCAAGATGCGATATGTATGTGTACCAAATTCCCAACATGAATGTAATTATGCATTGCATACATATGCTAATAAAAATAAATAAAACTAATATAACGAAGGAAAAAGATAGGTTAACTTCCATTTCATTGAATATAGTATGCTATAAATCTACCTTAGTTACTTTTCTTGTTGCTGAGACAAAATACCTGACACTCACAAGTTAAAGGAGGAAGGATTGATTTAGCTCACAGTTTGTAGGCATTTCAGTCCACAGACAGTTGCTTCTAAGGCAGGGTGGCATAGCAGAGGGACATCACAGGGGAGAAACAGTTCATTCCAGGGCAGGGAGGCAGCAAGTGACCACAGCAGCCCTCTTTCTATTCCTTATATTCTATCCAGGTTACTTGCCCTTAAGGTAGGTGGCACTCACACCCAGGGTGGGACACCCTTAATCCCAGTGTCATACACTTAATGCCAGCATCACACCCTAGGTCTGGTAACCTGCAAAAACCCTACCTATGACCTTATGAGATTTTGAGGGACATCTAGAGATACAGGCGATAACACAGTTTAATGGCTGCCAAAATAAGCACAGGTAATTTGTCAGGAGAATAAAATGAACTTCTTGTTATGAATAAAGAAAAGTTCGGATTTATAGATTACTTCCACCATAACTTTAAGAATATAGATAACTCTAAAGTACAAACAAAACAATTAAAACAAAAATGAATAAACTGTTCTTACTCATAGATGTTAGTTGAAAATTATTACAATAATACAAGATAGTAATGCAAATCTCTAGGTTCACTAATTATATTTCAAATTTACCAAAAATAACCTTGCAAAAACCAAGCAAAAAAAAGAAAAAAAGAAAAGAAAACTCCCCAAATAGTCTGAATGTAATTTCACATATTAGCATATTTTGACAGAAAACTCAGATAATTTTATGAAATGTATAGATCATTTTATAAAACTCAATACTATTTTATTATTTAAAACACCTCTTAATAAATGATAGATAGAAAGGAACTTACTTATCTAGTATGCATCCACCAAAGACCTACAGCAAGTATCATATTCAATTTTAAAATGCTAAAAATACTCACTTTAACATTAGGAAAATGACCAGAAGCTAATTCTCCTTACTTCTGCTCCACATTATTCTGGACGTCTTGGGGCATTGTGTAAATGAAGCTTCTGCATAACTTTCAGCATGCTCCTTGTGAGCAGCAAATTCCTAAGAGAAATGAGCAAAGTTCAGCTTTGCATTTTAAGCATTTTTGGTAGCATGGTTTTGTTTTCAGATTTGCTTTAGAGGAATCCCTCTATTTCTTCACTGATCATGTGCGTAAAAGAGTAAACAAAATGCTCCAAAGTGGTTTAGGAATAAGTTTCTCCTCATGGACACCTTATGATGACAGAAATATATTTTTGCTTAAAATCAGTCATTAAAAAAAAGCGTATAGAAATCTGATCCCAGATGTTGGTGTCACACTTTTAAACTGATTGCCCTTTCCTGATAGTAAATTGGGATAAAATTATTACTAAATGCATCTTGAATTACATATTGTATAATTATTTATTATGCATACATATATATATGATTTTAACAATACATTCCAACAGAAGTCATACAGAGGGCCACTGGTTGACAAGAAAAGATGAAATCAGAGGAAAAGCTGATAAATGAAATGTTTAAAGATTCTAACACAGATTGTGACTTGAATTCATGCCCACCTCCAACCACAGGACTTCAGCCCTTTTAGAATATCTTTTCAAGACTATCCATTTGTCTGCTCTTTCCTTACCACAGACTGAAATTTTCTACGCAGGCCTGTAAGATTCTGTTGTTGGGATACAAATCTCTGTTACCCTGAGGGTGAGAAACTGTAGAAGATTCATATAGTGGCCATTTTTTTTAGTTTTCTGAAGAGCTATTCATTTCAGAAATAAGGTTAATAAAGTTCAGCAATTTTATATTTGAGATCTTATTTTTGTAAGACCAAGAATAATATAAAATAGTATAAAAATATAATAGTATAAAAAGTATAAAATATATAAATATTTGTAAGTATAAATACTTATCTTTGTTAATATGTATGCATCCGGATTTGGAAAATAATCAGCATTCTTAATTTCATCAAGTAGTATATCTCTACATTATATTTTATAGTAGTAGCTAAAATTTATTAAGCTTTCGACTGAAAGATTAGGTGACCTTTCACCTTCCTAGTGAAGTTGAAAGGATTATTAAGTAGATAATTGGAGAAGACTGGCTATTATACTCCATTGAGATTTCAAACATTAAAGAAAACATATTCTGTATACTTCCCCATAATACCTATACACCATAGAGTTATGTACAGTGTAGCCTCAGATGTGTGTTCACATAATTTGTGCATGACTAAAAGTTTATCTAAACTATGCCTGGAAACATGAGTGAATATCATGCCATAAGGCCCCAACTTATAAAAATTTGAGTTGCAAACTTTCACAGTTATAAATGGGCTTCACATTATGAACATTCATAGATGCAAACAAATTGTGGAAGTAGCTCACTACACTGTCACAGTTGTGCTCCTGTGTGCTTATTCTACATTTCGATAGTGTACAGTAGCACAGTGCTTAATCAGAGACCAGAATGTCCAGAAGCAAGAGGAAAAGCAGCGGTAATGTGGAGATTATTTCCAGGAAATGGAAAGCAATAACCATGGAAACAAAGGTGAAAATAATTGAGATATTGGACCAAGGCAAAATGATGGTAGACATCACTTATTCTTATACTGTAACACGAATCATTCAATCATTGGCACAATTCGAAAGAACAAGGACAAGATCATGGAATATGTGTAATCTGCTGTGCCAACGTAAAAAAAATATTATTTTTGCTCTAAAAGTGAAAATAATTTATTTACAGTATTTTGGTGTGTGATTGATATTTTTTATGCATTACAGTGTATATTTGTGTCAAAGGGGCATAAAACTGTCTGATGTACAAAACAAATCCAACTTATGAATGTTCTCCTAGATCGGAATTCCTTCTTAAGTCAGGGATTTACTCTATAAGAGTATGAATTCGCAAAAAGTTGCTGAATTCCAGTAGAGTTTCATAAAGTCTCCTGGCTCTGGTGTACTTGATGAAGTCAGAGATTGTTAGGAGAGCAATATAGAACAAGAAACAAAGGTTTTTTGTTTTCAGCACATTCTAAGGCAGTTAGAGGAAGGGACCATATGTTCATGTGTCATCATGCAATGTTTCAGGAAATAAAAACATAGCAAAGAACATAGTGAAGTAGTGAAGTGTGGATGTTATATAAGGTTTGGAAAATAGATTTGAAGCCATTTCACAAGCTAAAATAATATTTCACAATATGTATACTGGAAACACTATTTGTTTTATTTTAACTTTTGCCTTCTTCAACACTCTGTATATCTGAGTCTCAGATCTATGTCATTTTACCTCCATCTACAGAAGATTTTTTGTAAAGCAGGTAAACTGGCAACAAATTACTTTATTTTTGTTTATTTGAGAAAGACTTTACTTTTTTGACATATTAATCATAGTTGTTTTAAATTTCCTGGTCTGATAAGTCCAGCATCCCTGCCATGCCTGTTTCTCATACTTGCTCTATCACTTAAAATTGTGTTATATTTTTTTGTTTGTTATGCCTTGTGGTTTTTTGTCTTTGTAGCAAGTGATGTATTAGGTAGAAGGTATTGCTTATAATTAGGTTTTCAAAAACATGGTCAAGGGTCAGTTATTTGGCTCAGTGGTTCTGCCACCTGCCTGGCAAGCCCAAGGTCCCTAGTTCAATCCCTGGTACAAAAAAAAAAAAAAAAAAAAAAAGCATGGTCAGATATGAGGAAGGAGGACACCCTATATTGACTTGTGATCAAGTCTCAATCTTTTAGTGAGATTGTAAACATCACACTTATTTCTCATAGATTTTTTTCTTTAGGTATGGCAGGGTCATAATAGCTACTTTGGAAAAGAGAAATTTGTCTCAGATACATAGGACATAGATTAAATATAGAAGATCTCCAAATACAGATAAAACATACTATGGGAATTCTGTAATCTTTGAAGATATTTCACCTGCCTGTCATCATAGAAAATGATATAAAAGGCTAGAATCAGAAATTAATGTTTCAGATGTATCAAATATGTGCTTAGAGAACAGTTACAGGGAAGAAAATGTTGCTTAAGGTTATTGAGGAGGAAGAACAAAATTATTGAAGATCCAAAGGAGTATGTGATGAATAAAGGCATAAAGGAATATTTATTTTTCTCAGAGGTTTAGACCAGCAGAACATGACCTGCAGATACATATCTGAGAATAGTAAGTGATTCTTCTACTGTAAACATTCATCACAGCATTTCAAGTAGTTCTAATATATTTTGATCTAGAATTAAAAATAACTTTATCAAAACAGTTTAGAAAATAGTAGGTGTTGTTTTATATTTTAAAGCTACAGTTTATAAATGATTTTTGAACAATCTGTGGTTTATTTGGAATAAAGCTAATAATTTCTTGCAGAATTATGCAGCCCATTTCTGGATATCAGATGCAGCAGTGAGCATTAAAACAATCAAACAACAAAATATCGAAAAATTCAATTTTAATCAAAAGTGAGGGGAGGATGTAAAAATTCAAGGGCTTAGCACAAATTGTCAGTTCTGATGCCTATTTTAGGATACCTGATATAGTTCAAAGATTAAATTAGGAATCCTCTCCCATTCTGTAAAGGAAAGAGAAAATTTAGTAAGCAAAGAATTATGGGGAAAGAGACTGCTCTGAAATAAAAGTAGTGAAAAGTTTCAGTCTGATCATCATCAGCAGGGCTTCACAGAGACCTAAGGATGGTACCTGCTGGATGGAGAGTCTTGAATGTTTATGTATCCCAACTTTACACACCTGCTAAGAACCTGAGGTGTGACACTATGCATGTTTTTGAGTTGACGGTGTGCCCTTAATGAACGAAATGGGAGACTAGAGATCATTAGAATATAAGAATCATAAGAGACTTAGGGTGCAGACTTTGTGGAATTAATGTCTTCCTAAGTAACATCTGAACAATTTGGTGGGAGTAGTTAAGAATTTACAAAAATCTGCTTACAAAGTGCATACACTGCTCTACATTGATGGTGGAAATGTAAACTAGTACAACCACTATGTAAATCAGTATGGAGTTACTTCAAAACACTAAAAATGGAAAATACATTTGACCTACATCTACTTTTCCTGGGTATATTTCCTCAAAGACTAAAATCAAATTACAGTGATACATAAGTACCATGTTTATACTAGCACAATTAATAATATCTAAGTTTCAGAAGCAGCCTAGATGCCTGCTAACACATGAGCAAATAAAGACAATGTGGTACAAATGCAAAATGGAATATTATTCAGTCATAATGAAGAATGAAATAATGTCATTTGCAGAAAAATGGGTGGAACTTTTTATCATAATGCTAAGAGGAGTCAAACAGAAAGTAAAACATCACTTTATTTCTTCTAAAATATAACTAATAAATAAATAAAGTAAAGGAGGAAAGGTAGGAAAGCAGAAGACAGACTTTTGGAAAAGAAGAAGGGAGTCAGGATAAGAGAGAGGTAATGTAGAAGAGTTAAAGGGCTAAAAACTCACCACGTTATATGCATGAACCAGTTGCCCCAAACAAACAGCAGTATTCTATATTGCAAACATGGATAGATAGATAAAAAAAAATGTTTGCTGAGATAAAAACAGAAGTCCAGAATAAACAGGTGACAAAGGTGGAGAGTTTCTATCTGGGCTCTCTCCCAAGATCCAAACTACCTGAATGTCATGGACATGTAAACTCCCTTCCTTTCAAGTGAGAGAAGGCCCTGTGACCTGTTTCTAATTAACACATGACAAGGGTGATGGAACACTACTCCTGTGCTTGAGTTATCTTATATAATATTCCATCTTCCTGGCCTGCTGGCCTACAGACTCTCCTCTAATGAAATTAGTGTTTAGTTGGAAAGCCCATGGGACAGGAACTGCATGTGCACTCAAGAAACTGCATTGCCCTCTAGGAGCTTGAAGGGACTTCCAGCCTCTAGCCAAAGAATAAAAATAGTGATGATAATATTAATAACAATAACAATAAAACTCTGTCCTACAGCTACAAATAAATGAATTCTTCCCGAGAACCCAATGGAGCTTGGAAGCAAGCCCTTTCTTATGAGATCTCAGCCTTGGCTCACTCTTTGATTACAGACTCATGAGGCTCTAAATTTAGGAAATCTGCTAAGCAACAATCAGACTCTCAATTATGGAAGTTGAGTATAACAAGCATATATTGTTTTAAATTGCTAAATTTGTGATAATTTGCTGCACAGCGGTTGATAACTACCCAGAAAATTTCAATAGTAATTGGTAAAGTTATCCTTACCCCCTATGGTAAGTTTCACAACTTACCATGAATTAGAATTGCATGACCCACTTTGCGTGTTTTTAAAGAGGTTTGATATTAAAAGTACAATGAGGACTGTCTCTTTTTCAGTGACCAAGGAGAAAACCTGCTTTGCCTTCCTTATTTTGATTCTTATAGCAGATGGAACAAACTAATTTTTGAAATGTTCACAACAGTAGCAACCGTGAAGACCTGGAAACTTTTGTTTTGCCTCTCTGTTGTCAAAGGCTCACCTCCTCCGGGAAGTTGTTTGAGGGTTTGTTAGTTTAGTAAATCTATCCTGTCTATTATCCATTTCTGGGAAGACATTATTATTTCTAAGATCTACCTGGATTAAAAATCTCTAACTTTGGAGTTAATAGTTGCCATGTACTATGGGAGAGAAATACCTGATGTATACAGATACACAGTCTCCTCCAACTAAATTTTATCTAACATTACAGAAAATGTTTTATGTTTGGCTTTGAAATGATGCTATGTAATTTGCAGTAGAAACTTTACTAAATTCTATGAATTATTTTATCAGCTCTCTCAAAATATGGATCAAATACCATTAGAAATTGTAATGATTTGTCATAAATTACCTTGCCTTCCTGACCCAAACTTTCTCAGGTTTCTTTACCACAGAGTATTGTTTTTAAAATGGACTGCACTTTGCATGCTTTCTCCACAATAGCAATTCCAGGTGCATATGAAGATAAAGGTGACTAATTAGGTTGCTGCTTATTCTCAAGGAAGTAATTAGGCATCATTAGGGTATTATTTTTTAAATTAGGGTTTGCTTTCATGTGGAATTTATATAGTACTCTGTCTTTGTAAAAACAGTCTTTACATCCATTTATTTGTTCAAAAAGAAAAATGAAATGTCATTATTAAGATCTACCTTTCTGAAAACATAACCAATAGCAATTTGGTCCAAAATTTTTCAGCCTCACACAAAAAGCAATTTGAACATTCGGAGTCAGTCTTTCAAGGTGATTTCTGTATTCACATAGAAAATGTGAATTTAAAAATGCATGAAATCATCATCCTCATAATCAGTATCAACAAAAATTCTTATAGTTTGCAAGTTGCTGGAAATACCAAATGTCTAAAGAGCACATCCTGACCTCAAGGAACATTTCTGTGTTTTTTTGGATCAATTCAGGTATTTGAAGACTGTGTTATAGGAACATGTGACCATACTGTTTTGAGGGCTGTTTTTCTAATTACAGAAATATCCTTATGAGGACTTCAAATAAATGGTCGTTTAAATGGTACAATAGAAGAAATTTTGAGTAGATCCTTAAATTCTGCTCTAAAATATCACCCTGCATTATTAAAATGGCTGATAATTCAACATTATGTTTTAAAGGCTCTTAATCTTCTAGAGTCCTGGTAAGATTATTCACACTTAAGACTTCCCTTTAAAAAAAAACCTAACCAGCTTGTCCCTTTATCTTGTGTACAATATTATTTTAATATCTCAATTTCATCTTCTATATAATAGAAACATTTTATGTCCTACTTTTTAGATTTCTTGTAAGGACAAAATTAATTAATCCACGTATACAACTTGCAATAGTAACTGGATAAATTTTATGTCCTATTTTTTAGATTTCTTGTAAGGACAAAATTAATTATTCCATTTATACAACTTGCAACAGTAACTAGCAAATAGTAAGTATCCAATAAATATAATAACCCATTATTATTATCTGCTACGGTTTAAAATGTCTCTTACTCAAAATGCATATGTTGAAACCGTAAGGTCAAGAGTTGCTTGTAATGGGAGGGGATCCTTAAGTGATGATTAGTTCATGAAGACTCCTCCTCTCTTGAATGGATTTAAAGTCCTAATAAAACAGTCTTCATCCAGGATTCAACTCTACTACTACCAATGATTATTTCCAATACATATTTTCCTATTACACATTCTAGAACTTGAATATTACATTTTTGTGCTTTTCATCACTATGTGATTTTTGGAAATCTCCATGAAACATAGTTTTTTATAGATGTTCATCCACTGCCTATAATTTTATTGACTATATCTTAGATAAGTCCCTTGAAAATTGTCTTATTTCCTGACCTATGACCACAGTCACAGTTTTTACTATATCAAAAGTATATAATTATGATTTCTCAATAACTTTTTAGTGCTTATTCTTTACCTTCAGTAGAAAATTTAACTGACATGTTAAAATAGAATAAATACTTTCTAGAATACTCTGACATTTCAGATGCATGAGTGTTCTGTTTTTAATTAAAAGTATAAAAATTTCAATATTAATGAAGTAACAGCATTTTTAAACTAGTTTTAATTCTAGGACTCAGATTGTTATATAACTTTTGTCATGATAAACAATATGATTAGAAAAGGAAGAAGAGAACAAGAGGAGAGAAAGAGAAGGAAAAGTTCAGAGGGAGAAAAGAAGGGAGAGGAAGGGATAGTTCTATTGATCTGAGCTCAAGCCCACCATTTATTGTCTTTTTATTACAATGAATTACTATTGGTTCCAGCATATTAAATATAAGAAGTAAATATTTGAGAAATGGTAGAAAATAATATGGTGACAGATTGTGTATCAAGATGAGTTAATGAGTAAAACATTTTGAATGTGAGATTATCATTATTATTCTAAAAACACAATATTCTTTTATATCCTGAAATGACAAAAGTGGTGTAGTTTACAACTTGGATGAAGTCTATTCTGAAAAGAAATTAAATCAGATTTGCTGAGTTTTCAAAAGCAGGAGTTTTCCTTGAAGGGTAAATGAAAACAGCTTTCTAACTTAGGATCGTAGATATCATTAGTCCCAATAAAGTTGGTGATTTCTTCTGGGAGGGTTTAATCAGTTTGTTGTGACATGGTACCAGGAACTCAATTCTATAAAACAATTGTGATTGATTACTGCTGTTCTATGAATTGGCCAGAAGGGAGCCAAAGAAAATCACTTCCACAGCCTGTTTTCCAAAGTGTAACTTCTGAAAATGATGGTCTTCAGGATTTGAACTATTTTTATTTTCTCATGATTACTTAAAAATATAGCTGAGTAACCATTTTTTCTATATTTCTTAAAGAGAAATATCAGGAATGTTACATTATTTTGTAGAAATATAGCAAATTAATTAACTGTAATGACATGTGGTGAGGTTAAGCCTTTTTTTGCAAACCCTGAGGCAGTTAAATATTGACATCTCCTGACCTGAGCATAGCAGCCACATTTAGAAGGCTACTTCCCTGTCTATTACAGTGCCATGGCGATCCAGGGGTTTTCCAAGCCAAAAACTGTGACCAGAAATACTACGACTAATTATTTATAAGTGAACAGAACTATTCAGAATATAATGCGTCTTTTCCAAATTTATTTTGCACTCACTTTTATTTATAACAGATATGATATTTTCCTTCTGCCACTTCCTACATTGTTATACATAAAAATATGCATTTTTAGAGACTTTTTTAAACAAGGCAGCCAACCAGAGCAGGTATTCATTATTACTTACAAGGAAAAACATCATTTTATTACCTTTTAGGTAAGAGTGAATCAAGCACTGCATTTATGACTCCCATCTGGACAGGCACATCATCTTCTTCCATATATCCACTCAGTTAGAGTATGCTGGATCTTTTTGGATAAGGAAGCTATGTAGACAATTTTGAAAGAGTTAATTTGCTATAGAAACAGCTTTATCTATACTCTACATTCTGCATCATTTAAAAAGTTATATACTATGTACAGTGTGTTTCACTCTGTTATACATATCTTAACAAATCCTTCAGTGTGCTTGTCATCATTTCCTTTCCTATACTAATTAGACGATGTGGCATCATTCATCCATCATTACTAACAAATAAAATAGTAAGGCATCAGGAGAAAAATGTTCTCTATTTTAGGATAGTATCCAACTAACTCCAAAAAAGTGACTTGAAAAGTTCTTGATTAGAACAGCTTTAGGCACAAATGGAGTACGGAAGGGTCTTTGGGTATGTTAAGTGTACCTGAAATAGGCCTTTTTGTTCCTAAATGCCTTTCTCCTCTATTTGCCTTACCTGATACCTTTATTCAATGCCAAATTTTCCTGAAACCAAATAAAATTCTCAAACCCATTAACATTTCTTCTTTATTAGATTAGCTGCCTTATCTTTAAGATTAACAATGAATTATTGGAAGAATTAGAGAAAATGAAAGAAGCGAATTAAGAAAAAGTATGAAGCTCAGGTAGAGAGCTTATGAAAAGAGGCTAAGGGGAGCTCAACCTCCTGATAGAAAGGAGTAGAGAAAAGAAGTCTACAGATATGCATAATTTTGGGAAGATGGATTCCAGACAAACTGTAAAACTCAGAAGAGCCATATTTTATGAAATTATTTATTCTTGTGATATCTTTTTTCTTATTTAATTCCCTACAGTTAATGTATGAAGGAGACAGTACTACCCAAAGCATAATAATTAAGCTGTGACAGCTATTCTATTATGAAATACATTTGACAATTAATGTCTTGGATTAGATTAATTGCAGCCCATTTAAATAATACTATTTTGAACTTCAGGATAATAATTTATTGTTAAACTTTAGGCACTTTAAGAGAGTTTTTGAATGTCTACTTATAATTTTGTCTGGACTCATTATGCAACAAAATATTTTTCAAATTCTTCAATTTTATTGTTTCCAATACTTATTTCTTTATTTTGCAGGGCATTTGATATACTTTTAATGTATAAAAATAATATTATATTCAATATATGGATCACTAGATAATTATAACACAACCTTTAAAAAAATCTCTGTATAGCTCTTCCTAATGTATATATCTCTTGTGATACCACTGAAGGTCACAAATGTTTCAAAAACAAAGATTCTTTAAAGAAAAAATGAGACTGTGGATGTGGCTCAGGGGTATAGTTACCTAGCATGTGTGAGGCCTTAGATATTATTCCCAACACCACAAAGGAAAAAAGAGAAAAAAAGGGTAGAAGAAAGAAAGAAAGGAATACTTTGTGTTGCAATTTATTTGGAAAACAGACCTAGAATTTCCTTCCAAATATATGCCAGAATGTAATATTTGTTTTAAAAATTAACTATGTATAAAAGTTTGATGAATTATAGTAATAAATCCTTGTAAGATCAGAAATTCTAAGTTTTTGGAATAACATCTTCAAATTAAGTAAAATATATTTTAAATTTAATTAAAATTCTTATTTATCTGTTTCACATTTTAATCAATACTACTTAAAGTTTGAATTCCAGAGTTTGAATTTGTATACAGAGATGGTTTCTACGCTTCTTCAGAAACAGTTTCTAAAGGTCTGACAAATTATTTAAGATATAATATAAGATACAATATAGTGTAGGATATAAGATAGTGAAGAACATTTTAATAACATTTTATTAATTCAGAATCACAACACATTTTAATTTGCCTAAATATGAAAAGGCTAAAATTCATGGTGGTTTTATCCATCATTGAATTCAACATGGAGTTATATGGCCATAGATTACTAGTTCTTTATATTTTTACTATTAGTATAAATGTAAAATGCAAGGATGCTTAGAGAAATAGCATTAATAGATCATGTGTTAAAAGAAAACTACAGCTGTATCAGTCAATATATAAACCTACTCTTAATATATCCAGACCATTTTCAATGATTCATAATTATACACAATTACCTTTAGTCTATCTTAAGGCAATTATCTTTGGTTAAACTTGATGCATTGATCATAAAACCACAAAATGGAAGAGTTTGATAACTTTGCAAACTTATTGATGTAATTTCCATATTGGAAAAAATATGTTTTTTCCTTTTTTCTTATTTTTGCCTGGGACACAGATATTACAACTGGATTGCCAGAAGGATCTTTGACCAAGTGATGATCTCAAATACAAATACCTACAGAGACTGAGGGAGCTTGGTCACTGACCTCTATGAAAATGTCAGACCAATCCACAACTACTCTTCTGAATTTTTTGTGAAGATACTCTGTGGTCTCTAAATAAAAATATCATATGTTTAAATTTTTAACTACTAAACATTGTAGCTTGAATGAGGATTTATAAAGATTTCTGCTATCTTGGGTGAATGTTTCTACCTCTACACATTGCAGATTAAGATATTTTCAAGTATATTTTGTTATAAAGAATAATCCTTATAAGCATTAAAATAAACTTAAAGGGTAGATAGTGGATGGTTAAAAACAATTTTGGCTTTTTTTACATATTGAATAATGGATCAATCAATTCTTTCTTATGTTATATATGATTTTAAGGAATTGTTCCAACAGCATAGCTGGAAAATGGTACTCAGACTAAGTACAGCTCTTCTCTGAAGCTCTTCTTGATATGTTAAAAGAAGTCATGCACAGGGGGAAGGTTCACCTCATTGTAATCTATTTTACATAGCAGAAATATGCTAATCAAAAGTGAGTTTTAATTTAACTACTCATTTTCATGACTGCAGACAGTGACAACTCATTGCATTTTGGTTTAGAAGTGCTTAATTTCTACATACTGATATAAAGAACTAGGGATAAAGTACCCAGTGTATTTTAAAAGATTTTCTCAAGCTATCATATTTGTCTTTGAGTTTATTGGAAGAATAAGCTGATGTAAAGGAACAAGTAGGCTTAGGGCATATATTTAATATTTAAAATGGAGTGCGGCTGTGTGCAGTGGGCACAGGCTTATAATTCCAGCTACTCAGGAGGCTGAGGCAGGAGAATATTAAGTTTGAGCCCAGCCTGGGCAGCTTAGCAAGACTCAAAAAAGGGAGGAATAGGCAGCTCTGAGGATGCACCTTAATGATAGAGCACATTCTTAGCATTCACTGCTGCCCTGGATTGGATCCCTAGTACCGAAAAAATGTGGAAAGTTAGGAAAACTAGTATATTGCAAAAAAAAATACAATGAGGTAAAAATTAAAGAATTTGAATTTAAAATTAATAGCAAAAAATGAAGAAATCTGGAACATCACAATCTTTGAGATTAAAGAAAAAAGAAGGGAAGTGTCTCATAGAGGATAGATTGAGTGCAACAAATAAAAGAATTAGAGTTATCATCTGGAGCTGTTGTTCTCTTATTTTCACCCGTGAAAGAATAAGTGAAATAATTTGTTGGGGGTGAATGCTTGAGGTAGATGTATAGCTTGGTGCTAATCTGTATGCTTCATCACATCTGCTAATTGTAATGGGGGAAGATGCACAAGACAGAACATGTGTTTGGAACATGAGGATGTCTCAGTCAAGATAAGAATTCAGTGTAGTTATTGTGACTAAGTGCTCACAGGTTTATCCTACTGCATTTAGAGAGGGCTTTGGTGAATAGGATGAATATGATTTTAGAACATACTCAAATTTGGAAATTTCAGAAAGAGTTAATATGGAGTTTGATATATTGAGGGAGTTGAGAGGAAAAATAAGAAAGGTAAGAAAACAACTATGATAGGAAAGTCCAGAAATAATTAAAAGAAAATGAGTGTGATGGGAGTTTGGGTGAGGTGGGGTATTAGCCAAGAAAACTATGGGAGTGGGTGTTTAGAGAATGAAGGAGTTTATAAGGTAGCAAATAAAAATTATAGGAAATTAAAAATTGAGAAAAATCAGATGTTAAGAAAAATGGTCAGAATTCAAGTCTAGATCAACAGATAAAACAATATAGGAAGTATTACCAAAGTAATTAAATTTCTATAGGAGTATAGGTGTGCAAATAACTAACAGTCTGAATTAAGACAGATTTATATTTAGACAATTTTGGATTTATTCAACATGGGGATCGAACTCAGGACCTTGTGCCTGCGAGGCAGGTGGCAGAACAACTGAGCTAAATCCCCGGCCCTATTCAACACATATTTGAAAGGCTTATATAAGCTTCTAGCTACAATAAATCCCCAACTTATGAATGAGTTCCATTCAAGGAGAATTTTTTGTAAGTCAGATTTGTTTCTAAGGTGACAAAGTAAGTCCTATACAGTACGGCTGTGAAGCTTCACAATTTGAATGTTTGTGAGCTGGGGACTTACTGTATTTTGAGAACTCAGATACAATACTGAGAAAAATGAGGCATAGCACTTCATGAGTCTTAATAAAGTAGTCATTTATTAATCAAGTACAGCAGTGATGTATTATAAGTTAATAAACATATTAGAGTAAGAACACTAGCATGGCAGGGAGACTTTCTTCATTATCCAGACATGCATAGCTATAAAGGTAACATTTAAACAGAGGCATAAATGAAACTACAACATAGTGGAACATATGACTATTTTGGTGCAAAAACATTCATAATAAAGACTATGACTAGAAAGCCAGAGACAGAGCTGCTCAGCGTGTTAGAAGAACAAACCAGAGCCTGATAAGTCAAAAACAAAGATTTGGCCTAACATTAAACATTGGTAACAATGATGACTTTAACTCAGTAGAAGATAACAAAATTTGGTTTTCTTCACACACAGTGATACAAAGGAGCTATATGTTGTAATTCTCTATGGCACATAGATATTGCTGTCTCCCTTCAGCTGGCCTCATTGTTCACTGCTAATGCCTGAAGTTCTAAGTCTTCAGTGGTCCATGTGGATGGCGCAATCCAATCAACTCAAAAGAGCCCATAACTTTGAGTTTACTATTTTTCATACAAACTAAGACTGGGCTGATGAAAGGAGGAACAGATGGATCAGGCACACCAGATCAAGTCGCCTGACCTTAATATTCACATCCTAGAATTTCAATTTCTTGCTCTAGCACATTTGTGTAACTGAGTTAACTTTCTATTTTATTATTATTATATAAATTTTAATGTTACATCATTGGACTTATTGATCAGTTCAGTAGAGTAGACACAGTTATTGAAGAGTAGTGAGAAATTAGTTTGGAGAGGTAGACTGGATTGATCATATTAAAACATATATAAAAAGTTTTACTACAAGTCTGAAGGGAAATGATAGGAGTGTTGATAACAGAGAGAGCATATGATGTGTAACATAAATTCATGGTATAGGAAAGAAAAGAGAAAGTAGGATTTAGGCAAACTGATCAAGATGGTATTAGAAAAACTATGGTGAGAATGGATGTTGGTTTGGTTAACTGCTGTAGAATAAGCGAGGTGCTATAAGATCTTCCAGAGCATTTTTAAATGTTTCAGAAGAATAAACATACAAAATATGCTCATGGGCAATGCATATGGATGAAAAAAGAGCTGAAGGTGACACAATGTTTCTTCTTTGACCAACAGTAAGTAGTGGTAACATTTATTAAAATGAAAACCATAGAAGTAAAATCAGATTATTTAGAGAGTATAAAGGTTTTTGTTGTGGTTTTGTTAAGCTTGAGATGCATAGGATAAATCATAATTCAGATTTCATGGCATCTTGGTCTTAAGTTCATAGTAGATGTCAGAGCCAAAGACAGGCATTTTCTAATCACCATCAAAGATTTTAAAATGGCTGAGATGATTTAGAAAAAGTACACGAAGAAAAAAAATTAATCCATGGTCTGAGAAAAGGTACTTTAAATATAAAGAAGGTAAAATTAATTTATTGGAAATTACATGAGACCAAATAAATTTGGGGTAGAAGTGGTATAGAAAGTGCCCTAGACATGTGTATCCTATTTATTTTACTTAAAAGTATGGCATCAATGTGCATCCATTTAGATATAAATGTTTCTATTTGCTTATTCTTTATGGCTGAGAATTATTCCATTTTATATAATAAAAAAACCCACATCTCCATCATCCAGTCTCCAATTGATGGGCAATTGGGCTGTTTCCAAGTTTTAGTTATTACAAACTGTGCTGCTATGAATATGGGCACACATATATCTCTGCAGTATGATTCTTTTAATTCTTTTGGGAAGATACACACCAGGGGAATAGCTGGGTCAAATAGGACCTTCAATCCTAGTTCTTTGAGGTATCTCCATACTGACTTCCACAGTGGTTGCACCAGTCTACACTCCCACCAACAGTAGAGAAGGGTTTCTTTTTCCCCACAGGCCAGCCAGCATTTTGCATTTTGGTTGATTTCTTTTTTTATTTCTTTCCTTCTTTCTTTCTTTCAAACACAAGTTGAGGAACAGTCTACAAAATAATTTGCCTTTACTCTTCAAAAAATGTTAAGGTTATTAAAAAAAAAGATGAAAATCTATTTCAAATTAAAGAGAGCTAAACAAAGCACAATGGATAGATTGGATGTGAGACCGTGAAATAAATATTTTCTTTTTGTAGAACAGGCATTAGCGGATGGGGCTGGGGTTCTAACTCCTTGGTACAGCATTTTCCTGGCACTCCCTAGGCTTTGGGTTTGACCATCAACCCTGAAGAAAAAGTAGAAGAGCTGACAAAATTTAAATAAGTCTGTAGTACATATTATGGTATTGGTATCATATTGTGGTTATATATAAGAATGTCCATGATTTTAGGAAATAAATACTGACATGTTTAGGCTAAAGGAACAAAGTGTTCACCACATAAAAAACTAATGTGGATGTATACAGTGATAAAAGTAAACATGGTATGATATTAATGAGTGTAGCAATGCTGTAAGTGGGAAATGCCTTCTTACAGCTGGTTGAATTGGGTTCCAGGAGACATCTATACATTCTCTTTGGTTGTTGTGGCCCTTAAAGATCTCATGTAAGCTATAGCAGTTCATGTGCCCTTGTATTTTAACTGCCACTTATTTGTTAATGAAATAATCATTTGTCACACTTTCTGAATTTTGACTATTGAATCTTCCTTGTATCTTTTAACATATTCCTGCTTTACCCATTTTTCCTTCAAAAATTGGTAGATTTAAAAGCTTCATTAAATTTGGATGTATTGTTTTGCAGACATACTTGATGGTACACACCTGTAATCCCAGCACTCAGGAACCTGAGAAGGAGGAATGTGAGTTCAGGGCCAGCCTGTACTACATAGTGAAACATGTCTCAAAAAAAAATTGGCAATGTGCCTGCCTTGAAAGGGCGAGGTCCTAAGTTCAATCCCTGGTACAAAAAAAAATATTTTTTTTGCAAGAAAAAAACCCCCAAGATATATCATGTAAAGTTGCAAATTCCCAATTATGAATGTCATCATATTTTATACCTAAAATGTACCAATAAACTTAATGAATAAAAAAAGAAAGTGTACTAGAAAGAAAGAAGAATGTAGCAGACTTGAACTAACTCCCCACGAGGAATGTAATTACTAGGTAAAGCAAACAGGTACAGTCAGCACTCAGAAATCAATAGCCTTCTTTACACCCCCAACAAATTCACTGAGAGGGAAATTAAAGAAAAAATACTCGTCACAATAGCATATAGAAAAATGAAATGTGTGGGAATTAGCCTAACCAAGGGAGTGAAAGACCTCTACCATGAAAACTATAGTACTCTGAAAAAGAAGAATGAAGAAGATACCAGAAAATGGAAAGATGGTCCCTGTCCCTGACTAGGCAGAGCCAATATACTCAAAATGTTGATATTCCCAAAAGTGTTATACAGATTTAATGCAATCCCAACATCCCAATAAAAATACCAATAACATTCCTTACAGAACTGGAGAAAGCAATCCTAAAATTCATATGAAACAAGAAGAGACCTAGAAGAGCAAAACCAATTGTGGACAACAAGGGCCAGGCAGGGAACATCACAATCCCTGGCCTCAAGTTATACTACAAAGCTATAGGGATAACAACAGCAGAGTATTGGCAACAAAAGAAAACAAAACAAAAACAAAACAAAACAACAAAAACAGATTTGTGGATCCATGAAACAGAATAGAAGTTATAAAAACAATTCAAAGCATGCTCAGCTATGTTACCTTTGAGGTAACATAAATTTGGCTTTGAGGACAAATTTCTTTGCTGGAGAAAAGATGGCCTTTAAAAAATAGGTACTGAAAAAGTAGTTATCCACATGCCAAAGGCTGAAATTATACCCATATCTCTCACCAGGTGCTAAACTAAAATCAAAATGGATTGAAAATCTAAGCATTAGAACAGAAACACTTAATCTGCTGGAAGACAATATAGGTAAAACTCTTTAAGATATAGATGTAGGTAGAGACTTTCTGAATAAAACACTGGTTGCACAAGAAATAATGCCAAGAATCGTCAAATGGGATCACATCAAATTAAAAACCTTCTGCCCAGCAAAGGAAACCCTCAACAGCAAGAGACAGCATATAGAATGGGAAAAAAATTTCCAGGTTTCTTCAGATAAAGGACTAATATATAGAATGCTATATAAAACTCTTAAAAATCTAGGTGACCCAAATTTACAGATCTAATTAGAAAATGGGCATTTGGAATGAATAGACACTTCTCAGATGAAGAAATATAGTCAGCCAATAAATGCATAAAAATGAAATTAGAGAAATAAAATTAAATTAAAATTAAAAGAAAGTGAGATTCCATTTCATTCCAGAAAGAATAGTTATCAAGAAATCAACCAATAACTAATGCTAGCAAGCCTGTGGTGAGATAGGAATATTTCTCCACTGTTTGGGGGACTATAAACTAAGAAAACCACTATGGAAATCAGTATGGATATTTCTCAAAAAACTAAAAATAGAAATTTCATTTGACTCAGCTATTCCCTTTCTAGGTATCTTCCCAAAAGAATTAAAAGCATCATATCACTATGATGCATACACATGTTTATAGCAGCACAATTCATAATAGTTAAATCTTGTAATTTGTCCACCAACATATAAATGGATAAAGAAAATATGGTATTTACACAATGGAGTACTAGTCTTCCATAAAGAAGGATAAACTGTGGTCATTTGTAGGAAAATGGATGCATCTTGAGATCATAATTTTAAGTGAAGTAACTCAAACATACAACCTTAAATCTCTCTCTCTCTCTCTCTCTCTCTATATATATATATATATACACACATATATATCACAAAATAAAAGGCTGATAATAGAAAAGAGAGAGAAAATAAAAGTATTATAATCCACTGCAGGCAGTGTATACAAAAATGTACTCTGACTTAGCACAGTTGTCTTAATTTCTGTGGCCTATTTGTCTAGTTTTCAATGTGTTTATATGGTAACTAACTTTATTAACTCTTATAAAATAAATAAATAAACCTGCTGCTGAAAAAATAAAGGGGAGTGGAGGGAAGGGTAAAAACAGAATTGAATTGCGTTATGTACATATACCAGTTCCTTACAGTGGATTTAATAATTATGTGCTGTAAACATGTACTAATGAGAGTAAAAAATAAAACAAAAATTGAAAACTGTTAGAATAGAAGTGGTATAACTGTTGTTAATGCAAGTTTTGTCTGTCTGCATAGTATAAAAATTTACATAAAGATGATAATGAAACTACTGAAATTACAGAAATCAAAATTATAAGGTCATCATGTATGAATTATTTTATGGATACTGAGATGAATATAAGTGGATGGACAGAGGAGCAAAAGATACAAAGAGAGAGCAAATAAGCAAAATATTGAAGTTAATAAGAAGAAGTGATTGGAGGGGTGGTAGGTTACTACAATATGACAACTTGGGGTATTAAGTATTCAAAGAATCTGAGTTACTTCCTTTATTTATAAAAATATCTTAATTAGAATAGTAGTTTGGGAGTAGCATAATGTCAAAGTAGAAAATTAACCTTATGCTCATATCCCATGTCAACAAATATGAGAAAAGAAGTAATCTTATGATAGGGCCACTTGAGAAACAGTATCCTCAATGCACTCCAAAGAGAACCAGATTCTGGAATAAAACAGATTTTTTTGATGCAAAAAATAATGAGTCAAGGTACCATTAACTGTACAATATAGTAATAATGAGCCATCTTGTCAATGAAAGGATAGTATGAAGTCCTTTGATTTAGATGGCAAACACTAGAGAATGATGGAGTGGACATTACTATTCTTTTAGGAGAAGAAGGTAATTCAATCATAACCTGATTTTATAATCATGAGGCAAGGATTTCGTGGGGGGGGGGGATAGAATGGTAAGGATAGGTGATGCACCTAATGGTAAGTAATCGTATAAATTTCCTTTCCTTAAATATAAGGGTGGGAGCATTCAAGATGGAGGGTTTTTAATGTTTTGGGGTATTTTGGTACCGGCGATCAAACTCGGGACCTTGCACTTTTGAGGCAGGCAGCGGAACCATTGAGCTAAATCCCTGGCCAGGGTATTTAGTTTTTAGACAAATCAATTATTTTATATATTTTATATGCAACTGTTGAATCCAGGGAAGGAAAGTTTCTAAATAAGATGAAGAGCTCTTTGAGCTCCTCTTCTATCTTGCCACTGACAGTATTGAGCTAAGCAGACTTTTGCTTTGGAGGTTTTGTTCAATGCTACAATGGGTAGTGTGGAGGACAAAGGAGGAGTGGGTGTAAAAAGGGATGAGAAGGAAGACCACAAAGGTTGAGGTGAAGACAAATAGAATCCAATTCAATAACAACGTAAGTGTCTGATTGGTGATAACTTGGTAACAAGAAAATAAAAAAAAAAGTAGGGCAAATGAAATGTTATTTGTTGAAATTAACCATAAAAGGAAGTTTTAAAAATGAGGCTGAAAAATAAATAAATGTTTCCAAGAGGCAGTAGGAAAAGAAAAAGAATGGTATCTGTCTATCCCCATGAGGAAAATAAAGGGTAAGTGTATCAGTCACTTCTCACTAGAAAAACAGACTTAATATGAGATATACAAGAATTACAAGATTGTCTTACAGTGGCTGCCCGTAGAGTCAGGTAAGGAAGAATGTAAAATGTCTACCTGTGCAATGGAGATCCAAAGGATCCAGTCAAAGATCTTGAGCTCAGTGTGGTGTCCCATGTGAATCCATTTCAAGAGGCCAAAGGGTCTGTTATGGAAGGCTGAAGGGTCTGTGTTGGCTGCTGCAGTCTGTGCTAGAAGCCAGGAAATAATGTTCAAGGTGAAGGAGATGACTGAAGATCCTCTGAAGACACAAAATTGAGCCTTCCTTTTTTCTTTCTCCTTTATACCATTCAGGTGCCACAGTAGAGTGAGTCATTTGTCTTCAGTACATCCCTCAACCACAATCAGAACTATGTTAATCTGATTTAACTGAGTGTTTCCTACTCAAACTGACACAATCAGTTAACAATCGCAATAAGCAATCCCCATACAAGGTGTAACTCAAATGAAAGCCAACACTAATAAAGATAAGAAGATACAGAGAAAAATCTCTGAAGAAATTAAATTTAAGAAAATAATAGCTGAAGTAGAAATTCCAGATTTCATTTGATAAAGTTAGAAAAGAGTCATTATGATAGAATAATTAGTTGGAGAACATTTTAAAAATATAGAAATGAGACTATACAAAATATATAAAACAATACACAGATAAAATTAAGTTATATGTACTTGACTAATCTTTATAATTTTCACATTAGATTTTTCTAAAATACATTCTTAAATAGGTTATGATTATCCACATAGCTAGTGCTTTTTTTCTATAATAAATGTCTTTAATGGATCGTTGTCTAGTTTAGTAAAATCTGGAACTATATAAGCAGAGCAGTGTCTGTATATATATGTTGTTAATATATATTTCATATGTAAACACCTGGATATTAATATAATTAACAAATAATATAATATTTATTGGAGTATGTATGTTCTCTGTATATACAACAAATACACAATATGGAACAAATGTAAAAATTCCTCAAGAAATATAACATGTAATTTATTAGAGATTCACAAAGAGATAACTGTACAAATAACATTAAAACACACAAAAGAGGTATGTATAATGTGTTTTAAAACACAATTCAATAAACATGCAGATGGAAAACCACATATACATTACAAATATGTATGTGCATAAAACTTCATTTCAGTATTCTTCTGACAATGTGTTGTTTTGTTTTTATTTAATCAATATGTGTTTAACAATATTCACCATATTTAACACTACTTGCCTCTTACTAAATATTTGTTGTGTTTGTTGTATCCCATCTCCATCTGTTCTCCAAAATTATCTCATTTTTCATTTGTGAGATCTGAATTAGAATTCATTTATGTCACTGTATTATAGATGTGGACTTTTAACCTGGGTTGGATAATAGTAACTAGTTCCATCATTTGTCTCATGGATGATCACATAAACAAAACACAAACAAATTCAATCTTCAGTCTAATCAATACATCAAATCTTTTGGAAGGACACACTTGTATTCCTTTGAGGTTACTGGCCTCTATAATGTTAGTCCTAGCAATGACCACTATAGTTTCTCAGCTCTCCATTTTTCTACACATACTCTTCTATTCCCTACACTTAATTGGGCAAATTTCTATTGATACCTTATCACAAATACACTCTCTTTTTAAGAGTTGCATAATTAAATAATTTATGCTAAATAGGTATAACTATTTAATGTCATTTTCTATATTTCTACTTGATCTTTGACTCCATTTTAATATAACTAATGAATAATTGTGATTTTCCAAATTTTATAATAATATTTATTTTTATAAATCTAATATTAGATGAAATAAGGGATGAATTACAGTGTGGTAATCTAGTTAAAAGGTTTAGGCATAAAAATGTCTTCTTTGATCAGGTGCATATATCTAAACTAAAACATCAAATTGTACATTATAAATATATATATGTATATTACATGTTGATCAAAAAATAAAAAGTAATAAAAATACAAAGAGAATCAAACCATATAACACTGCTCACCACAATACATTTTTCTGTGAACTATAGATCAAACAGAGACACATAGTAGTGAGCATAGCAACATGAATAGTCTTCTGGTTTCCAGTTTAAAGAAGGCCAAAGCACTGTGCTTTCTGCACAGATGATAAACTAGAGCCCAGTGTGGAATGTGTGCTGCTTTATGCATTGATGATGAATTAGAGCCAGGCTTTCTGTTGGAATAGTACTTCCCATTTGCTAAAACAGAAAAAATAAATAGTTTTTAAATAGGTTACTGTTCACGTTTTCTGGTGACTACCAGCTATATGAAGCTGTTATACCTCCTGAGGAAGCCCTGAGTCAAGCCTCCATTAAGTGTATCTGGGACATACATATTTAGTATGTTTCCAATGTTTGTAGGTTAGGAGAAAATAGGAACCAATACTTGACCTAATTCAGGATGGAGGACTTGAATAGCAATCATGAAACGACTAAATAGGAAAGGGGAACACAAAAAAGGTGGAAAAATTAAAGATCACGATCTTACGCTTAACATAATCTTGCATTGAAAACTTGCAGGCACGTGAAGAATACAAACATAAAGTTATATGTTATAATAGAGTTTTTAAAATATTACTTATAAATTATAATGATATGACAATTATGGAACCAATAAGACACTTAAAGCAAACACAGAGCCTGGGATTTAGCTCAGTGGTTCCACTGCCTACCTCGCAAGTGCAAGGTCCTGAGTTTGATCCCCAGTACCAAAAAACAAAAAACAAAAAACAAAAATACACAAATGTCCAAAGACATAAATGAAAGAATGATATTAATACATAAAATGTATAAGCAAACAACCTAGTAGACATTAAAGAGAGGAACTGTTACAAAATAAATACGTAGAAATCTTTAAGATAAAAAGTGGTGAGATTTGGTCAAAGAAATTGCTATACATATGATGTATATCATATATATTATATACTTGGTTATAAAATAAGTGAATAGTTGAAAAAGCTAAAAATCAAGGAAGTGAAAAATATATTCATAAACATTTAAAATTCTAGGTTTAATGAAGTCAAATAATCAGTAAGTGAGAAATTTCTATTGAGCAATTTCCCTAGATTATTCACCAGAGATTTTAAAGGAGAGTAATAAAAATATTGTCTAAATGCAGCTTAGAACCTGTTGGAAGATACATCGATTAGATATTTAAAAATAAGAAATAAAGGGAAATATAACTAGAAATAATAGGTGACACATCTCCAAAAATAAAGGTGACATAAACTACAAGCTTAAAAGTTAATTGTATGAAACCAAAAAAGAATGCTAAACTTCTATTTTACAAAAAAATGCCAGAGACATCAAATAAAATTAAAAGCTACTAGAGAGAAAACATAATCAATAGAAAGGAATGGTGATTTGGCAGGTTGCATACTGCTCATGAATGCTAACAAATAACAAAGTATATTTAAAGTACTGGGAAAAACGAGCAGCTGAACTATAGTATATATACAGATAAAATAGCTCACTGATGAAAAACAGGAGAAAGTAGATAAGCAAGGTAAGGCGAAAAGGAGTGTAAAGTTATGATAAACAGAATAACTTGAATCCTTAAATGCCAGAACCAGAGAAGTCTTCAGATTTAAATGGCTTGATTTACACTAAGCCAAACTAATAATGAACTATTCAGCAACAACAGATAATGATGGCAATGGAGAATTATAATCAGATAGTGAAAAGGACAGAAATTGAATCTAGGACTCAGAATATTTCTTTTATAATGAATTTTTTCTTCCAATCTAAGTTCACTTATTGTTTAAGAAAAAGAATTGTAAGAAAAAGATTAAATTTTTAAGAAAAGATAATGTGAATATTTTTAAGAAATTAATTAGCATTTTGAAGAGAGAAAATGATTGGTGGAAAAGGAAAATATCATCATTAGTTGGAAAGAAAGTGTTTGGATTAACATTTGTAAATATCCTAATAGTTCCAATACTCAAAGTCTATTATTAGAACATAAAGAATTGATCAATAGGACAATTAAAAGAAGATAATTTATACTCTTTTGAAATGAAGCAGTGAAAACCATTTTCTTATTAAAACCTGAAACCTAATTTTGTATATATACATTTAACGTAGTAAAAAATACTACTATTTAATTTCTGTAATGAATATTTAGAAGTGCTTATTTGCTGTCTAAAAGTATTTTTGCAGGTATTTGGATAAAATGATGTACAAATGAATAAAATACAATTTCTCATAGGTTCTATATTCCAAAAACTGAAGATGAAATCACAATAAACAAATAGGGTAAAATATAATGTAGGCTAGATTGCAATGAATGCTATATATAATAACATTGATATAAAAAAGTGAAATGGAGAACATCTTGGATGGAAGAATAAAATTTAGAATGATCTGAAAAAGCTTTCTGAGATAACAACAAAAATTATGATCTGAATAATTAAATAAATCCTTAGAACTGTCTTCCTTTATATTTACCATTCCAGCAGTATGTTTCACAAAATATCACAATTAATTCACTTGTGTCATAGCCACTTTTTCAGAGGATGCTAATTTCTTTTCTCACTTTGGTTCTTTTCCTAGCTAGAATGCTTTTCTCCACAATTTGTTAATATTACATCATCAGTTAAATATTTTATAGTTTTCCATATAATATTGATATTGGAATCTAAGAAATACAGACTATTATTTTAAATGGCTTTAAAATCTCATCAATGATTTAAGATCAAGTTGAACACTACTTCTACTGCAAATCTTCATGTGATCCTCTTAGAATTTTTAATTGTATATTGCTAAAAATTTATGTTATTTATCACATTAGATTTGAAACTGTTTATTTTAGTTATCTAAATATTCAGTAATAAATTAATAGTAATAGTGAATAATAATAATACATGTTATTATAGTAACCTATGGCTGAACTCTCAGTGGTGAACTTGAGGAAATAATTCCCTCTGTGACTCCAAATGAGCAGGGTGCCTTCGGGGGCGGGGGGGCGGGGGCGGCCTCTTCTCAAACTAAAGTTTTTTAAAGGAATTTATTTTTGTTACCCTTGAAAATAAAATTTTGTTATCCTGGTGAATTTCTGAGATGCCATCAAGCCACCTTTCCCACTGTCCTGATATAAAGTACTTGGCTTCTTTTCAAAGGTAATCTTTTCAGCAATCACACTCTCTTTTGCCCCAGATTTACACAGGGCTTCATTTCTAGCCAAGATCGCATCACTTGGCTTTGTTCTTTGCTTCTGATTCTCATTGTAAATCTGGCTGAAAACACCCAGCAGTGCCTACACCACAGCTTGAATGCTGGGCTGTTTTGAAATTTCATCTGCCAGATAAATTAGTCCATTGCCCTAAATCTCAGTCTCCTGTAATGTCCAAGGAGATGGGCAAAATGTAGACAAATTATTTGCCAAAATGAAACATGCAACATCTCTAGTCCAGTTTCTGACATATTCCTCATTTTCAATTGAAAATTACTGAACTTGATCTTTACAGTGTGCATTGCTGCCAGCATGCTGATCTACTGTGCTCTGACCAAAATCACCCATCAGGCTCTGCTTATAGCATTCTAAGTCTTCTCAAGCAATCACCTCCAAACTTTTGAAAAGACCTTCCCCAAACCAGTTTCAAAATCTTCTAAGCCACATAATCAGGTAGAGAAAAAAGTGGTCTTATTTCTCTAGCACCAATTTTCTGTATTACTCAGCCTTCTCATCACCAAGACAAAACACCAGACACCCATAATTTCAAGGGGGATAGGTTTAGTTGACTCACAGTTTCCAGTGGGTTCAGCTTATCATTGGCTGACTCCAAGGCAGAATGGCATGGATGTATTGCATGGTGAAGGAAAACTGTTCACTGCATGCCAGGCAGGAAGGAGAGAGAGAGAGAGAGAGAGAGAGAGAGAGAGAGAGAGAGAGAGAGAGAGAGAGAGAGAGAGAGAGAGAGACGAAGGAGCGAGCCAGGTTCAGGAATGCAACCTCACAGATCACATCCCCTGTGACCCACTTCCAAACAGTCCCTATTAACTAATCCACTGATAGATATATCACACTCATGATCCAATCACCTCCCAAAAGCCCGTTTTCTGAATATATAAGAATTTTGAGGGACATTTTGGGTCTAAACTACAGCAATCATTGGTAGGACAAAAAAGACAGAAAGAGGAGAAAGTATAGAAGATTGCTGTATGGAGATGGCCCTTGAAGATGCTGAATAATAATAAATCCAAGCAATCTGGAAGAAACATTGCAAATACATATCTAACTTTATTCTCGTTTCCTTCTGTTTCTCACTTGTGCTTTTGGTATATGTTAGTACAATTAGAAAAAAGAAGACAATAATTTTACTAATAATATCCATTAGAGTTAAGTTCCCTGGGTTCAAAGCAGGGATGGAAAGCCTGAAGAATAGAAGCAGAGGTGAAAACAAATACAAAGCATATATTAAACCATGGGGACTTATCACTTATGAGCTCTACTAATATTCTTGAATAATTGTTTGGATATATGGAGAAAAATATTGTGTAAAGCCATACAATTTGATGAAGTCTTCCCTATCAAAACTACAATTCTAAATGAGATATATGATTTATCCTTGTATTTCATTACTAGTAATGGAAAAAATCTTTTTCTCAAGAATTTGATTCTTAAGGCTGATCATATGTTATTTTTTCAAGTTTACTTTTTAAAAGAATCATGATTAAAAATAAACTTTGTGTACATGCCTCCAGATTCATCCATGAAATTTTCATTGTAGTGTTAGTAGCATTTTTATACATTACAGATGAATGAGCAGCCTAGCTCAAGTTATAATCAGATCTAGTTTATGAATTACTTTTCACTCTTCAAAATCTGTCAAAAATGCCTATCATTACCTCTTATGATAGTTTTCAGCCCTCTATAAATTTAGACTTTTAAAATATTGTTTTTAGCAGTTATGCTCTATTTTAGATATGCACTTAAAACAAATCTGTCCAATATTAACAAATAAAATGCAGATGCTTTAGCAAAAAGTAGGGGTGATATTTGCAATTTATTCATTACTTATGAATCTAACTAAAGATCAGATATGATCATTCTTGCTTTATAAGTGCAGGGAAAGAGATGTAGCAAAATTAATTAATGACCAAAATGATAAAGTCAGTAGTGATTAGAGAGGCATACAAAGCAGTAATTGAGAGTACAAGGTCTGTATGCTGGTGCTGACTATTGCTAGTTTGTGACTTTGCACAAATGATTTCTCTGTGCTTTTATTTTCTCATCTATAGTATGGTATATAAAGACTTCAAGATGTATTACACCTACTATTACTTGTAACATTTGGGCATAGCAGATTGTATTTTACAGAATTGGTCATAGAAATATTTCTTATCCTGCATGCTGATACAGAATCACGATGCCCCCTATCTAGACAGAACGTCTATTTTTCCATCCCTCAAAATTCAGAGGACTTTTGTGACCTTCTCAACAAACAAAATGCAAGTTAAAATGATACTAGAAAAATTCTCAAAATGGATTATAAATGGCAATAAAATTTACCTATGCTTTTCTCTCCCTGGGGTTCTCAAATTTAGAAGCAATTCTTGTTCTGAGGAAGCCCTGGTCAAGTGGGGAGGTCAATGTAAATGCTCAAAACAGCTCTAGCCAAAGTCCCAGCTGCCAGTCAAAAATCAACTCAAAGACAAATGACTGAGTATCCTTATGATGATTTCAGGACATAAAATTTGATCAAACCCAGCAAATTAAAAATTGTAGATTTGTAAGAAAAAATATAATTGCTTTTCTAAATGAAAATATGGTTCTGGAATGACATAATACAATAAAAGATAAATGGAAGAGCTTCTAATAGTTGGATTCAGGGTGTTAGTAAAATGGGTGGAGGGATTAAAGGGAGGGTAGGAGAATGGGAGAAAAATAAGAACCAAGATAGACTACATAAAGGTACAAATTTCTAATGATGAATGTCATTATATTACATACCTAAAATGTACCAATAAAATTAATAAAAAAACCAAAGTTATAGAGAAGTGGTTTGTGAGCATAGTGGAAAGTGGAATTTGGAGAAACTTGAAAATGTGTTACTAAAAGCCTATAAGGGCCATAAAGAAGATACCAGAAGATCCTCAGAGGATCCATTGATGAGGGATTAAAAGAAATTGTGGAAATTTTTGATGTTTCTGTAAGAAAGAACACATATTTTTGTTTACCCTCATAAAATTTGTGCATGCTGTTGTTAGGGATGATGTGGAAAATACAAAATGTACTTACTAGACTGAATTATATAGTTCAGAAGATTCCAAAGTGGAACATGAAAAGTGCCACCTGACTTCTTGATGTCTATCGTAAAGAGTGAGGGGGGTTAACAAGTAAGTTATTCAATTTTCAGTTGAAACTTAGAGGAAATAAAAAGAGTACTGGAGTTTTGTGTTCAAAAGTAAGACTTTATCATTTCTAGTCTCTTGAAGATACTTACATTAAGAAAGAAGGAAGTCAATGGTGTTGTCACATAAAAATCTCAAAAAGATCTAAAAAGATCTGTCATTTGGTCAGAACAAAAACTTTTAAAAATATATTAGTAATATGCCTTACCAATTTTAATTATTAAAAAATAAGAAATTTACAACCTTAAGGGTACTCTTTCTCAGCAGCCTTATAGCAAATCCAAGAAGAAAAGAGATTCCTTGAGATTTATGGATATGACAATTTTCTAACTCTGTGAATTCCCATAATATTCAAGGAGACTCAACATTTTGAGATAACTTTATTCATAAAAAATACCATTAGTTTTTATTAAAAGAAATAAAAAGCTACAAAATGGAAGGGGATTGGATCTCTAAACTAATCTTAATGAAAATTGACTATAAAAAAGAAAAAATAAAATATAATCTATGTCTTATAGAAGAGAAAGATAATGCAGAGTGGAACCAAAGGTGATGAAAATTTATTCTTATGCAATAACAAAGAGTTCTAATAAAATAGATATTTGTGCCAAGTTTTAATTCACATTTGCAGTGGACCTCCTAAAAACCTATCCCACTATGGTATGTTTAATGGAGTGTGGAAGGTAAGGTAATGTGTCTCTTTAGTTCTCCCTTTTTGGAATAAGAAGAAAAATCAGAAGACACCACAAATAACATAAAACAAATCTGTTCACAGAAATAATGGCAAAAAATTTCCCAAATGTAGGAAAAGAAATAAACATACAGAGAAGTGAGGCATATAGAACCCCCAATATCCACAAGCAAAAGAGAACCTCTCTGTGCTACATAATACTAAAATTATCAGAAGTCCATCACAGGGACAAAAAATCTTAAAAGCTGCTAGAGAAAATCAACAAATTATATATAAAGAAAAACCCATAGAATTGCAGAAGACTTCTGAACACATACCTTAAAGGCTAGGAGGGTTTGGAGTGGAGTGTTTCAAATTCTAAAAGATAATAACTTCCACATCCAACTTATGTATCCTCCAATACTGTTCTTCAAAATTGATGGAGAAGGTATTTCCATGACAAAGAGCACCTTAAGAAATTCATGACCACTATACCAACATTACAAATAATTCTTTGGGATATCCTAGAAAGAGACAATGAAGCCACCAATGCCAATAATTTTAAAAGAATGAATACACCTGAAAGGATGAATGCTAAATAAGAGGAAAAAAATAAAGAAATCAGCAACAGGAAAACAATGCAATGACAGGAATAAGATGATATCCTTCAGTAATAAGTCTCAATGTGAATTATGTCAACTTCCACATCAAAAGATGCAGATTGGAAGCATATACAATATGTAGTATACAAGAAACACATTTAATTCAAAGAGAAATTTACAGATTAAAAAATCAAAAGATGGAAAACAATATTCCATGCAACAGAAACCTAGAAAAAAAGCAAGAGTAGCTGTCCTGATTTCAGACAAAGTGTATTTTAAGTCAAAGCTAATCAGAAGAGACAAAGAAAGTCACTATATATTGTTAAGGAAGCAATTCAACAGGAAGAGATAGCAACTATAAATGTTTATGTACCAGATACCAGTGCACTTTATAAAACAAATATTATTGGACATGAACTATCATATCAACACCAATACAATTGTATGAGGATCTGAATATCCCACTATCATAAATCAAGACTATATATATTCTGCGGCAAAGCAATGTCCTCTGCAAGTGAATCTTACAATATAGAGACACCTTCAATCAGAAATTTGTGTTGATGTCTAAAGGAAGAAGGGTTTGTGGGGTTTAAGAGAGAAGGGTAGGTGTATTTTGTAAATCAAAGGAAAGTATATAGTGTTGTGGTAGGTTATAATTTCCAAACTAGGACAAGGCAATTTTCCTACTTCATAGATCTTCCAGAACCTTGTAACTCCTCCATTAAAAAATAAATTATATCTCCCCTCCACTTGGAAATTGACAGCCTTCGGAAATACATGACCAAGAGATTGTCTCAGGAGTGATGCTGTCCAGCTTCTGAGGCAAGCTTATAAAAGCTGGTATGGCTTCTGCCTAAATCTGAGTGTTTGCCCTTGTTATCAGACTTCTAGTTTGTAAGGAATCCCATACCACATGAAAATATTCATCCCAAGGGCCCCAGAGGACAGCGAGCACCAACCTCCAGATGTATAAGTGAACAAACAAATCTTTAGATGATTTTCGCCTCTTAACTTTGTGCTGCACCTGATGGCACTGAACGGAACAGTGACAAACTGTTCCTGCTGAGCACTGCTTAAATGTGACTGGTGAACTAAGTAAATGTTTAAATCCATTAGATTTCTAGTTTATTCAGTAGTAATAGATTATCAGAACAATTTGCATATTGTAAGAAATCAATAAATGTTAAGATTATTGTTAAGAGGGACTCGGCATTCTACTTCAGTGCTATCTGACTCTAAAATATTTAATTTTAATCCCTACACCACAATAATATCACTTATTTTACTATTGTCGTCAAATTGCATTCATTAAGTTACAACATGCTCAGTTTCTATGTCATGATAATTTACTCTATTGGTCCAGATGCTGGTATTCCTGGGGATAAGCCAGAAATTAACCTATAAACAATAATAAGTTAAATACAATAAAACAGCACACAGATTCTTTTATTCTATAGTAATCAATTTCAGTTAAAAAAAAAAAGGAAAGATAAGCCAAATAAAAAACAGTATAACAGAAATAGCAACTTGAATTTGGGCTTCATAAGGGCAGGGACTCTTACCTTCGAGGTTCCCCCAAATCTTATCTTCAGTGTGCCCCAAATCAAACAAAATACTTCCCATATAATAAACACTCAATAAATATGTAGTAAATTGCAGGTTAAAACAAATGAACAACAAGCTCAACCCTTGGATGCAGAAATTTCCTGCTAAAACAAAATTTATAATTCAACTCATTTGAAGGTTTAATTTTGTGAAGAATATTAAAATGCAAAGAAAGAAAGCTATTTAGTTGTTTTTTTAAGAAAAATTTCTCAAATCTCAGCTGATTTGTTAGTAGTTATTCTCAAGCTACTTTCAAACTTCAACAGTCTATGTATGATTCTCAGTCTTATTACCTATATTTCATTTTCTTTCTGTTGTTTTCATCCAATTAATTTAAGAGAAAATTGTTTCTATTTGCTTTCTCAACAAAATCATTTGCTAAGTTTTGAAGTTTCAAATGTTTGTGCTCATGCTGCAATTACTTGGGGTAAATTCTAGCAATCAGCATAAGACCCCCTCTGTGATATGGCTTTTACCATTCTTCCCTGCTTTTATAACTCTTTCAATTCTAGTCTCTCTTTCCCAGTTTACAATTGTTTGCACATTCTATAGACCTGTGATGCCTAAATGCTTCTGGGAACCCACATTTCTGATTACTTTACTACTGCATGAAAAAAAGCTCCTGTGCTTTCTGGTGAAACATTGAATTGATTTTTCATTTTGCTTGGTATGAATAAAGCACAGTCATTCCCTCCTGGTCATTAGTGATATTTGTCTGCTGTCTGCTAGACTCTCTATGTGGTTTCTCTAGTCTTTAGATACAAATTTCCTTTCTGTCTAATTTAGAAAATTGTTGGGGATTAGTTGAGGATTATAGTATTTAACATGTTTTTTCTTAAGGCTGGAGTTGAGTTACATGTATCATTTGCAAAATTTTAGTGGATTATTTTCCAAAACAACAAGATGCTTGTATAAGTTTTTAAAGATATGTTCACCAATTAATGGTTTGTATGAATATTTTATTTCTTTACAGCCTGTGACAATGAATTAAAAGACAGCTGTTCCCAAGCATTTGCTCAGGAAACTAAGCACCTGTTTTGTTTTTTCTCTTCACTTTTCCCTCTTTCAGATCAATATCTTTTTCCCTCCCTTCTCACTCTGAGTAATGATAAGCTCTTTCATGTTTTCTGCTGAACGCTGGACAAGTTTACTGCTTTGCGGTAAATGTCTCATCACTGCCTGATTACTCTTGCCTTTTATTTTAAAGATTTCTTTTTCTTCTCCTCTCTTTTTCTTTCTCTCTCTTTCATCTTATCTTCTCTGATACAGGATGCAGTTCAAATCATTGACAGAATATAAAAGCCTAAATTATAGCAGTGACTTTGAATCAGACACACAAAAATGATACCTTTTAATATATTTAGCTGCTGATTTATTCAAGATTTAATATTGAGTAGTTGCTATTGACAGGAACTGTTGAAAAACAGAGTATAGGAATGATCAGGTGAAGTTTCTCTTGCATGGGAAGAAGGTGGAAAACAGTATAGGAATGATCAAGTGAAGTTTCTCATTTTTTTCAGGGAGGCAAGTTTGTTAATATGGTGAAATGCAGTAAAAGTGCCTAAAATGAGCTGGAGAGCAGGGTTTGGAAACATCTCTTAGAATGACGGGTTCTCAGTGCTTCAGGAATGAAGAAGGGTGCAAATTTGCACAAAAAGGGGGAGGAAATTGAGGAGTATTTTCAAAATTAATTTTATTGGTGAACTTTTGATACACAAATGATCACATTCATCAAAGGGAATTTGTATCTGTACATAATATATCTTGATTCTTCTCTTTTCCTTATTCCCCTTATCTCCTTTAAATCTTTCTTCCCCTCCTTATTTATGAAAAGTTTCTCCCTATTTTTCCCTCTATTGTCTTTTCTTCCTTTTCCCTTCCTTCACTTTGCCTCTTCCCCCTCCATTGTTCCCCTTTTCATTTGAACATTTTCTTCCTACTTCCCAATATCTATCATCCATTTTGATCCTTGTTTACACTTCTTGTTTCTCACACAAGTGTGATATTTAAACACATGTGTCCAACTTATTTCACTTAAAAGTATGAAGAGTATTGCATGCAGAGAAATTAGCAAAAGTCTGAAAACAAATTTAAGCAATTTCAGAATTGTTAGCATTTGAGTTAGGGAGCCGTTACCAACTGAGAGTCCATATTGAGGTAATGAATATTGAGGTCAGAGCCACTCTTCAGGTTTGATATGCTAATGACGAATTTTGGTATTTAAGCTTTACTTAAGAGGAGATAGTGAGATAAGTTGACAGAAGCCATATCAACCCCCCAAAATGTTGTTTTTTACAAAGAGCAGTTTATGTACTATTGGGACCACATTGGAGAAAGCTA
Organism: Heterocephalus glaber; assembly: GCF_053883595.1. NCBI lineage: Eukaryota > Metazoa > Chordata > Mammalia > Rodentia > Bathyergidae > Heterocephalus > Heterocephalus glaber. The sequence continues at coordinate 9,038,867 of NW_028258406.1, read as the reverse complement.
AAGAGTGAATGGGAAGTGAGCCTTGGACAATGACAAATCTTTTGAGAAACTTAGACTTTAGGGACAATATGAAGAAAACACAAACAAGGTAGATAAAAGAAGACAATGGCCAATACACATGTTAAAAGTATATACATGCACACATATCAGAGAAAATACATGAATAGTTGAGATATTTGGGGAAAGGTACTTCAGGTAGTTAGAATATTAACAAGAATAGGAAGACAATGAGAAAATAAAGTTAGAAGTCATTTCAACAATTAATATAAAGCAATAAAATAGCAATTAACTGTAGAATTTACTCATTGTCAGTAATACACCATGAATTTATTATCCTCTTCTATTTTTTTCTTCTCGAATTTCCTCCTTTTCTTTCTTCCTTTCTCTTTCTCTTATATCTCGTTTCCTCTTTCTCTTTATTTGATATCAGAATTATAAAAAGGGGAAAACTTTTTAACATCTCTTCTCTCTACAAATTCCTAGAAAACATGTTTTAGTACCATAGAATGAAGAAGAAAAAGAATGTGGAAATTACCACCTAAAAGATGTTTATTTTCCTTATAGGAACACTGGGAAGTTGTAATGCCCTAGCCAAATGTTTTCTGCTTTTAGACAAGAAATAATCCATTGAAAGATTATTTGATATACATTACCTTCTGCAGAAAAGGGAAGGATGTAGCAACAATTATATGTCAAACTAAATGTATGTTAGTACATTATGTGAATAATTTAAAAACTTTTTGTTTTTCTTCAGAGAAAAGATGATTAAAGTAAGTTCTTGAAGTGAGATTTATATAGACAATTCAATATTTTTCTGCTTATATTTGGATCATGCAGAGAACAATTCAACTACTCTATATTTAAAGAAATAAGTTACATCAAGTTGTATTTTAGATATTCTAGATGCACATATCAAGTATATTTCAAAGTTTAAGGATGAAATAAATTTTTCCCTCTCTCTCTTAATTTAGTTGCTGGCAAACTAAAATGTCCATGGATTAATACCAGTTGCATTTTAGTGAACTTTTGTTTTCCACTTTGGTGAAAATTTTTTCAATATGTTTAGATCTTCTTCCAATGCTTTACTATAATTATAGCCAAGCATATCACAAGATGCTGGGAGAAAGTTGTAACAGGCATGTAGTACTATTTATATATATACCGTGATGATTCTTCTTTCAGTAGATAATTACTCACTTGAATATATAAGGCACCCAATCTTTTATCCTTATATTTCTCCCTTTTTGACATAATTCTATGTCTACCAGTTGAAAATATGCTTTCATTCAAGTTGAAATTCAAGTATGTATTTTTGAAGATGTTTCCTACTGCTACAGAATAAAATAGATCTATTTAATTTTATATTTCTTATAATATTTTGCATTTTTCCTTATATAACTCTGCATTTCCCTAAAAGTATACCATTTTTCTTTAAGTACTTAGTTTATTGATCTAAAGTAATTTCACTCAATGAGCCTTTTATTTCTTGTTTATTCCCATGGGAAAATATAGTTTTTCTTCATAAGTATTGGCTTTTTTGCTTTTAGGTTTCTTATTTTTGTTTGGTTGTTTCTTTGATAAGAAGTCTCAAGCTTTTATTCTCAACCTGACAACTGAAAGAAAAGAATAGTTTTTATAAATACTTTTCATTAACAAATGATTGCAAAGTGCTTTTCAAGTATAAAGTCCTATATTACATGTTGGGAAATAATACTCAATGTAATTGAAGTGGAGCACAATTACCTACAGCAATGGAAAACAAAATGATATTAGATTTTAAGATAGCATCTTCATTCTCCACATTTTTTCTCTAAGTAGCACATGCATATTTAATCATTTTCTATATTTCAAATAAGACATCCCTTAGTTATTGATTTCATACATGCATGGTTGCTCATTAAGGTAGATTTTCTCCTATCTGGTCTTCCATTTTAGAAACATACATAGACTTATAACAAAATTCATTCTTTAAAGTTAAAACACTTTCATTTGCCCTGGAATATAAGCAGTTTTATGATTCTGTGACTAGATTTAGAAAATTATATTAAGTTTGCAATTGTTATGTCAAGTATATTAATCCTGTGTTCATTCACTAAATCTAAAGCCATTGTAAAAAATAAACAAGTGACCCTCTAAGATAGAATACATGAATATACTGGAGAAAAATCAAGTTGAGGGTGTAGCTCAGTGGTACATCTTTTGTCTACCATGCATAAGACCCTGGTTTCAATCTCTAACAGTAAACAAATAAAAATTGAAGTGATTTTGTAGGGACCTCGTGTGGGAAAGTGTTGAAATATGAAATTAAATGTGTAATTACATTTACAAAAAATTTAGGAAGATATTCAAAAATAACATTTACTGAGCGAGTCAAAATATTTGAATTATACAATAAATATTAGTCTATTTTTACACAAAATTATTTCATTTATTTTAAAAATAATGAAAACAATAGATATAATGCAAAATATAGTGAAATTTTTTTAATAAGACATATGTTTATCTCTTAAGTTATGTTGCTAAATAATTACATTATTGAATATGATAATATATCAAATTTGACTTATGAGATCTTTTAATTAGAGAACTGAATCAGTGACCTGAAAGCTCACTGTCATTGATAGTAACTGCTTGAACATTTCCAAAGTTGGGAACCTCATTTTACTGTTGTTTACTTGTTTCTTATATTTCATTTTTTTCATGTTTGCTGATTTTTGTACATTTTAGTGATTTTTGAGTCTAATTACATTTCTTTATAATTTTTGTTCAATATTTCTTATTCTACTTATCAAACATATTTAGACTACATCAAAGCAACTTATTCATAAAAAGATCTTTCAAAATACTAGGTTTTCAGAATAAATAAAAATATAAGGCATCCATTTAAATATAAAGTTCAGGTATACAATGAAACATCTTTATGATATTTTTCCCATGGATTTCTTCCATGAAATTTTGGGCATATTGATACTCTGCAACTATTTGTTGGTTTTCTTAAATTCAAATTTAATTTGAAATGTTGAATTTTATCTGGAAATTTGATTCAAAAATAATTCTTATTCTAATACATTTTTGTTCACTTCAGAGTTAGTCCAAATGTATATATTTAGATTATTGGGAAATAGCAGTCCTATGTGCTTGTATGCTTATAATAAAATTGGAAATATTGCATTTGTGACTGCATGAAAGCTCCACAATCTTCAATATTAGTCCAAACTGAAAAGAATTTGGGAGCTATAACTATTCTCAATCCTTTCTTTACATCTTTGATTTTTGCAAAACGGTCTTAGTGTTGACATACGTTATGCCTGTATCAACTGAAACACTACTAAATAGATCCTCTATCCCTAGAATTTCACCTCACTATCTCTATAGGCTATGGGTTTGGAATAAATGCATCACATTTCATGTAGTCAAATATTTTTAAGTGATAATTTTTCCCATTACTGAAAGTGTATTCTGTTTTTTGAAGGTTTTTGTAATGGCTGCCTTTATATAGAGCATTATCTTATTGCTTTTAAAATACAATTTTTAAATTATGTTTTTCAATCAATAAGCAACTATATTTTTTAAGAAATTTGTTCAAGCAATTCTAAGAAAACATTCTTCTTGTCATACTCAAGACTAATTTATTGTTATAAATTAGTAAATCAAAATAAAAAATTGTTTTCCTATTAAATTTCCTTTGTGTTGTTTCTATAAAATTTCAATTTTTCATTAGCTTTGCAGAGCTGAAGTTATATTTTTTTAAAAACTCCCTTACACAAAAACTTTCACTGTATAATGCATAATGATTGAATAAATACTATTTTAATGTTACTGTAATATTTGATACACAATATACTAGTTTTGACAACTTATAAGAAAATTTTTACCCTAATCACAACATATAGGTATACAGATATTCCAATATGTATTATCTATAATTGACATTTAGATAATTGTTAACTGAAAATATTAATAAGCACAATGAAATGACAACAAGGTTTATTCAACAAGGTTTATCTTTAGGGCAACTTTTCCTCTAACATATACATGGTTAGCTCATGTTTTTGTGGAATGTAACAATTAAGTGTAGAATTATTGTATATGCAAGCTAAGAAAACTAAAATACTTATATTCAATTAATTTCTAATATTAGAATGAAAGTATTTGCATTTTATTAAAACTTGAATTTTAGTGTATTTACTTGGCAGGTAGAAATCTAATCTAAATTTTAATTTCATTCAAATTTTCTGGTAATAACCTTACAGGACTTAAACAGAAATGAGTTATTTTGAATACCTATGTGAATAATTTCTTAACAATTTCAAAGGTTTTTTATCTCTAATGTTAATTTTAAATAAATTTTGGTAAACATATTAAGGTTATGTGAAAGTTAATACATTTTTAAACAGATAATTCTACCTTTCTGAATAGAATATCTGTTACTTGGAAACAAGAAGTGAAATCAATTTTAGAATTTGCCCAGAAATTATCCAAATTATATCATAACTGATCATGTTTAAAGACATAGGAAAATAGATTAAATATTATAATTTTCTCTGCACTTATTATTATCTAAAAGTTTCCAAATTCAATACTAATTTACTTCGATGGACATGAGGGTTAATTTTAAAGCTGTTGGATGCTCTTCAACTCATAGCCTATGTACAAAATGAAACTTACAAAATAGCTTGTCCAGTCAGTTATATTCTAATATTGTTTTTTGTGAAAGTCTTTGAGCATGGTAACAATAGCATTCCCAGTTGTCTAAGAAAAACTCAGTGGAGTAAGCAGGGAAGATTTTATTCAATACTGTTGCCATAAGGGAGATAGAATGAGTTTATTTGAATTAGTGAAAATGTACAGAAGGATGGTCAAGCTTAGCAGTGGTCAACATGATTAAGTCATCTATATTTGCTAATTATTGCTTATGAAGTTAGGCTCCTACCTTCACATAGACACTAGCAGGTAAGAGATTATTTCTCCAGTTTCTAGCATTTCAAAGGATGGGCCCTGAGTTCATGAAAAAGAACTTGCTGAACTATAAAACTAACTAGAGGATAGTAAAAGATATACATCTAAAACCAGGCAAAGAAAAACTTTGGAAATGTAAGTTTTCTAAAGTGAGTGTTCTAAGAAAAAGATCAGAGCCCAAATCAGGAAGAAGCTTTTATAGCTCTTGTGCATGCTTTTCACATTCCATTGATATCTGTTGTATGTCTGGCTTCTGAACCAGTGGTGGCTTCATTGTCCTTTCAGTGCCTAGAACAACGCACATCATTGTCAATGCTTAACGAATGCCTACTGAATCAACCAATACCACAGTTAATCTAAAAGTACCAGGCAAAGGTCCAAATAGATCAAATACTGGAGTAATAGTAACATTTAGCAAAACAACTGAAATATTATACATAAGACAAAGTTCAATTTTAGTCTTTAATTTAAAGTTTATTCAACAAATACCCATTGACCATTACTTAGATCCGGCACTGTAGATACTGTGGCATTCAAGTCACATTATGCCTGGCTGAGGTCAGGATAGACAAGTAAACATACAATCTCGATGAAGTGTGATGGTACAATGATTTATAGCAGCATTGATCAGCTTTCAAGTTGTTGGACAAAGTATCTGGCACCCACAATTAAAGGAAAACAGGTCTGTTTGGGTCATGGTTGCAGACAATTCATTCCATGATTGGTGGCATCCAAAGCAGAAATGGGATCCAAAGTGGAAGGGCATGGCAGAGAAAAGCTCCTCAACCATGGCAGTCAGGAAGCAAAGAGACAGAGGAGAACACTGTGACATTTCAAGGCATGCCTTCAGGATTCATCTCTGCTGAGCAGGCCTCATCTCCTAACAGCATATTCATCTATGAACTCCTCCATACACTGATGAACATAGCACCCTCATGATCCAATCACCTTTCAAAAGGCCCACTTCTGAAAGGATGAGACTTGTGGAACATTAGAAATCTAAAACGTAATAGAGGTGTTTCATGAAAACATTGAGGATATGTTTCATAAAGTGCTGGACACAAAAGAAGCTTCCTGCACACCAACCTCATGATTTAGACTTGATCTATGATTAGGAGTTAAAGTAGATGCCAATTATGAAATATTAATATTTCAAGAAAGAAAAAAAGTGTATGTGAAGATCTACAAATAGGATGGAATGATAAATCCTAGAAAACTGAAAATAATTATGGTTAAAATGATAAGATATTATAATTGAAGAGTACTGCAGAAATGAGATCATTAAGAAACATATTGAATATAAGGACATTCACAAGTTTGGTTGTTGTAGTTTTTCTTTTTATGTAGTAAGCATCCATAGATGTTTTAAACAGAACATTGCCACAATCAGTCTAATTTTAGAAAAGTTGTTATAACTGTTATATGAAGGTATCCAAATTGGGATGCAGACAAGAAAAACAACCCAGTACTGTATATTAGAAATTATGGAGCCATGAAATAGGAGAATAAAAGTAAAATGAAATACACAATTCTGATTGCCATTGCACCAATATTTTTGTCTCAGCAATTGAATATACAGTTGTTTCATCCTGAGAGTATAGGAGAATATTCAGATTGTAGATATAGATACGAGAATGAAGAGTTAAGTTTCATAGGTTCTCAGTTTGCAACACACAAGACATGCCCTAATAACTTTTAAGTGATAGTAGGTTGGATTTAAGAGGCATTTTGACCTGAAAATATAGACTTATAAGCTACAAAAATACAGATAATATTTTAGGAAAGTGAGAAAAACTTTTTTAGAAGTTTGACTATGAAAGAGCAAGGGATGGGAAATGGTAGAGAGAAAACTACAATAATAGGAAAATGAGATCAAAAAAGGACTTCTAAATATATATCTGGAGACTTCTAAAGGCTTAAGAATTGATGGAAATAAACCATGAGATAGGAAAGAGTTAAAACAGAATGGATATTGAGTGGAATAGGGAAAGGGAGTGAAGAGATGAAAATAGATAGAAAATAGATTTAAAAAAAAAAAACACTGGAAGAGGTGGGGACAAACCTACAAGACGAAAGAAACCCTTTCTAGTGAGGATGAAAGGAGGAAATAATGATTATGAATTAAGCTATTGTAGGATTTCATGGTAATTAACTAAAGGAATCCTTTTTGTGAATTTAGATACATAGTCATCTATTGAATATAGAGTGCTAGTTGATTAAACAGGAGATTTGATTGTAAAGGAATGGATTTAAACAATGGGGATGAGATCTAACCAGGGAAACACAAAACTGTGCTTCATATGGAAGGTAATGATGTTGCTAAGTAATAAGTGAATTTCTGAGGGTAGAAGCTGTTTCACATCATTGTCTTACAACTTTACTAATGCTGTCTGTACACTATATTTTCAATCATTGGGCATCCCCAACCTTCTTATATTCCACTGCTCTCACTTTTTCCTGATTGCTTATATTTTTACCTGGTAAGAGTGAATATCAGTACTGTATTGGAAGGGAAATGTTAGACCAGTGCAATAAACTACTTCCATAAATACATGATTAATAAATCTTAGTTTAGTGCAGATTTCTGGGAGCAGTTGAATGTTAGCCATCCTCATAGATTTTCATTACTATTTCTGCTGAACAAAATAAAGCAATCATCTGAATTCATATAATCTGCATTTTGAATAAGCCAAAGGATTTTAAGTGTTGGAGAAGAGTTTAATACACATTTGCCTTATCTGAAGATACTGTTAAAACTGTTATTTGGATTATAAGCAGAGTTTTCGTTTGTGGAGTCCATGGCATTCTGTGTCATAAATATGCACATATCTTTGCCTCACCAAGGCTCTTCTAAGCACATTTCCTGGTACTTTTCATGTGCACTGGGTTTGATTTGTTTTAGGACACAATGTAAATTCTCTGCTGTGATAGATGATAAAGAAATCTCTTTTTGAGAAATCTGTGTTTGTTATGAGGCTATGTGCATCACGGAGACTCATGATTTATTAACTGCCTAAATAATCTTTTATTGTTATTGTTTGTTTGTTTTCCTACATAGCCACTCATCAGGTACCCAGCACTGTATCTGCGTTTCTCTATAGTATCTCCGAGTCCATGAATTTGCCCTAAGTTACGTTTGTGAATTCTTCTGGAAGATAATGATAGCATTTCACATTCCATACCATTAACTGCACCACATGCCACAGAATACAAATGTGTAGAAGGTGGTGGTTTCATTATCTTAGGGTCAGTAGAATTTCAAGTGCTTTAAAATTACCTCTATCAATGATGCAAGTATCAGCTTAGTTTTAATAAATCTTTGGGAACTGCCACAAGTTACTTCTAGGATATCTTCCTATTTCCAGAAATACATCATTCAACTGCCAAATCTACTATCAGTGTCTCGCTAAAGAATTTCCACTATTAAATTCTATGCTATATTTCTGGCGTGTGCAATTGCTTTTTGATAACTTAAAATGTGATTAACCCAAAGTATCCTTTGAACTAGTGCACATTTATGCTACTCATGCCAAAGGAGATAAAGAGAATATAGTACAAGCAAACAGAAGAAAGTGTACACAAATGCATCATAAGCAATAAATATGAGATAGCAGAATTTCAGCACCTGTTAGAATTTTATTACCAAATGTGGGCACAATTAAAGCTCAGACATTTGGCAAGGTGACTTTTTTAGAATAAATTAGAGTTGACAAGTAGTGAATTCAGCCAACCAATAAGTGTAATTTGAAATTTCTTCTACTATGCAGCCAAAATTCAGATGTTTCTCTTTTAATTTCCAATAAACTTGACCATATGTTGCCTTGCAGACAAGCTAAATTATGGGGGTTTGCCTTTGCTTTTCTTTCTTATAAACTGTGCTATTATTTAAAGTTGATGACATTTTTTAAAAGAATGAACTATGATCCAGTCTCAAAGATAGTGGGTTATTTGAAAGACAAAATAGGGTCCAAGGATTTAGCTCAGTGGTTTCACCACCTGCCTTGCAACTACAAGGTCCCGAGTTCAATCCCTGGTAACAAAAAAAAAAAAAAAAAAAAAAAAAGACAAAATAGCTTCTTTGTGTACTTGAGAGTAAATAGCTTTTGAAAAGACATAAGCACCACAGGACAACAATCTCATCCCATAAATACCTCTTATGTGACCTATTCCAATTGCATGGCATCTTACATAGTCTGTCCTGATGTTTCAGATCCAACTGAAAAGGCTCAGAATGTCTGCAAATTATTTTTAAAGGACAGGTGAAGTGAACTTTTTTACTTCAGGATTTTTCTAATTGGAAATATTCATATACCATGCTACTAAATTTTTAACAAAATATTAAAATATTTAAGTTTATTAATAATTTAAAGGCCATCTTTTATATCCTAGTATTTAGAACTAATGTGGTTGAGACAAAAGAATGTTAATGAGATTAGAAAAATAAGTATTAAAAATAAATATAATAAAATATTTATGTACTACAAACCTGAAATTGACCATGTGGCTTAGGTATAGTGGCACAATAATAAAGGGTTTTATAATACTGAAAGTTAGATTTAAGGTATCATTATTTACCCAATCACAGGTAGCATTAGATAGCCATAAACCTTCCTGTGTTAATTCATACTGTCATAAAACTTCAGCATGCAGCAACATATTAAAAAACACAAATGTGGGCAGCAAAACTAGATTACAAAGCAAAAAAAAAAAAAAAGGATAGATTTGAACTGCAAACCTCCAGGCCCCTGGCTAAGATCCTAAAGCCAAATAAACAAAAGTATTTAGAGTCTAGAAGTGTAACACTTACTGACGTCCCTTCAAAGAGAAGGGAACATCAAGAGTGAGAAATAAGTGACAGTCCTAAAACACAGGTTTTCGTTGGCAAGTATAAGCTATCTTATTTTACTTTGACTTCTGGTTTCTTTGATGTACTTTGTAAGAAGATTTTGTGGCTCTTTTGTTGTTGTTGCTATCATTTTTTTTTTTTTTTAGGTTACCTTGTTTCTGTTTCTCTTTTTTTAAATCTATTTTTACATGAGAATTATAAAATTTGTATCTATTATTTTTGTGCAGCCTCCTGATATCCTAGTACAGATATTTACATTTATATTTTCTAACATCCTCTAATTTGAAAATTATCTCAAACTACTCAAGCATTTCATCACACTTCTCTCTAAATGCCCCATAAAATTCCCTGTTATTGTTCTAGGTTATTTTACCTTAATTTTTAAACATCATCTCATAAAAATGTTAATATAATTTTCATTAGTAATTTTATTGAACACATTTCATACTTTTTGTTAATATAATTCAACTGTTTATACTAAAACCTTACTTAGATTTACCTTGATTCCTCCGATTACCTTTCTGGCTCTTGCTCTCTCCTTTCTACTTCCCATCCCTGTCTAATTTTATTTGTCTGGGAGACATACTACTACCCTTTTTTCATTTGAGGTTCTGAAGACTATATAATTTATGGATTATTGAAACTCCTCAAAATACAATTATTTTATCTTTATCTTTCAGGTGCACATGATTAAAAAAACAATATTTCTTCTAAGCATGTTCAAGGTACATTTCCATTTTCTTTTGTCAACTGTGATTGCTAAGGCCCTGTTTCCTAGTAATTCATCTTTTTCAAATATTCATCCTTTTTTCTATGACCTTTGAGAGTTTTACCTTCGTCTTTGTAGTATTTTTTTTTTTTTTTTTTTTGGACCGGGGATTGAACTTGGGACCTTGCGCGTGCGAGGCAGGCAGTGGAACCACTGAGCTAAATCCCTGGTCCCTATCTTTGTAGTATTTATTTTCACTGCGATTTGATTAGGTTTGGATTTACCACCATCACTATTCATATCAATATTATAACTAATACCTTTACTTGTTTGTAGAAATTTATAACCCATTGACACTTTTAATGTATTTTAACTGATCTCTCTCTCTGAAACGTTTCTGGAACCATTATAAATAGAATGTTGAACATTCACATACCATCTTAAATGGACATCTCTTAAATACCCTTTCAAATTGAGATATTAAAAATATGACTATGATATATTTTATTATTTTCCTTTCTTCTCTCTTCCAATATCTAGTTCCCTCTCTACAAGGGCAAAAAAATATAATCATTTGGAGGCTTTTCCTTCATACTTTTTAACCTTGATCTCTTTTATGTCTTTGTTTTTGTACATGTGGGGGGTGTTCCCTCAGTGGTTAATTTTTTTTGGTTGGGGGAGCTCCAATGCAAAACATTTTAATGGGTTGTCCAATATACAGTTATTAGAATTATCTAAATATTACTTATAGAATTGGTATATCACATTAGATGCTCCTATAAATTAACACAAATTACACATTGACAATAACCCCTGCAGTCCAAGAATACACATCAATAGTACAAATTAAACACTAAAAAAAAAGAAAATCAAAGACATTAGACATTTAAACCAAAGTAACTGTGACTAAATACATTCATTCATGAAGTACAAAAAAAAATTGGTATTGCTGCACATAGTCACTAATAACAGAATTTTAAGTACAATTTCACATGCTTTCATCAATCTTCCAGTACAATTCCGATATAAAGTGTCTTTGTGCACACCATTTTTATTTATATGCAGGAGCATCATACTTAAAGTCTATTTAACTTCATAATTAAATTGTTTATATTGTATGTGAACACCAGGGCAAAATTCAACCTCAATAACAAAAGTTAAAAATTAAAATTATTGAAAGTATATGCTGATTTAATTGTATGAACACTATTTCCTCTTATAAAGGCCAGCAAAATACTCCATAAGAACTTAAAATTAACAAAAGATGGTGGCTCCAACCTTCCTAAAATATTAACAAACATTTTAAGTTATAATACAAGCACTCTGAATCAAAAAGTAATTTTACATTGCAATACTTAAGTTTTTTGAAGTTATTTGAAGGTAAGACTGAGGCCTAAAATAATTCCTAGTGAATATATAAATGCTAAATATTTTATCTAAATAGTTTTTCAAGAAACAGTTATAAACATATATATTAAATGGCTCTCACATGGAGCTTGTGATATTTCAAATCAGTATTCATAGTTGTTTGTGTGTCTGGAAAGCTTGTGTTACTTTGCCTTTTTACACTACAATTTGCTATTGTGAGACTCTAGACTATGTTCAACCGAATAAGATCTTTTTTCCTTAATGTTGAGTATAATTTATTATTTTACGATTTTAAGATGTTCATTGTCTCATGTATTTTTAAAATTTTTATAATATTTGAAAAATTAATTTCAACAGTTCTCTAAGTTGCAGTTTTCTTGCTTGATGTAACTAAAAACATGTTTATTTTTAGAATTTCAAATATTGTAGGATGAAAGAAAACTAGAATAGAATATTGGGAGATTTCATTGTGAAATTACAGAAATTTTGTCCACTATTTTAAAGTATTGTGATCATTTAATTCTATTTTCTCTTGGAATTTGACATTTAAAAGTTGATTTGCTTTAAATATTGTTCACAGTGCTTTGTAATTATCTTCCTTATCTAGTACTTTTGACCTTGATTTGGTAATTTGTAGCATTAGTTACTCTTTCTTTTACTTTCTATAATGTTTAACACCCCAGAAGACATCATTCTCTGCATAAAAATTGTCACTTTGGTTATCTGAAGAGGCAGTAGGTACCTAATGTTTAGGGAAACAAATAGGACTGCCTTTGGAGGCAAGGCTTCTTAGTTCATTCAGAACTTTATTGGGCGTATACCATGAGCCTAGCGCTTTTAACCCCCTCTCCCTAAGTACTAAGTTAGGATGAGGGAAGTAATATCTATAGGGTGGAGAGGTTAGAAGTATGTTTTTCTGGATCATAATCTCCATTTGATTCTTGAGTTTGAGTAGTAGTTATAAATGACATGAAAACGACTTACTTTTTCGCTTTTCTTACTGGTAAAAGGACGTTTACCTATCTCCCCATTTGAGTGGTATTTAACATTACATTTCTGTGAAAAAAATTCCAGTAGTTAAATTTTTTAAGTTGATCTCTTTTAGATCTTTATTTTTGATTTATAAATTAATAATTTTATGATGCTTATTGTTTATTTGAATATTTAAATTCATGTATTTAAAGGCCATAATATGTTTTTTTTTATTAACATCAGTTCCCTGTGTAGAATTTTCTAGGCTGTTATCTGTTTAAGATATATTTCATGGCCCTTCCCTTAGCATTTATAATTTTTTTCCCATAGTTTCATAAAGTAGGAGATCTTTCTTGCTACTGTTTATGTTATGCATGAGCTACAACTTGTGTCTCTCTTTGGGACTCATACCGGAGTATAATGTTTCCATTGTTGGAATCTAAAATTCTTAAGCTTGGAAATAAGTATGTTAGCTTAATCCTTAGGCCTTTTATGTGGATTTATTATCAAATGTTTGCTTAAGGCACCATGTACAACTGAGCTTTTATCATTTACATTTTTTAAAATTCAGCTTTTCCTGGATAGTATGATTCTTTTTTAACCTAAGTGTAATAAATAAATGAAATTCAGTCTAAAAGAATACTTCTACTGAACATATTGGTCCAGAAGAAATAGGATATAATACTCAGATGTAGGTAGAATAAACAATGAGGAATTTTGCCTATAACTTTAAAAATTATTTAATTGAGGCAATCAGGTGGGCACACTAATGGGCTGGTAGACAAGCCAGTATGTAGAATCTAAAAATTAAACTGTGTATGTGCTGCTGAAGTAAGCACATAAAAATTAAACTGTGTGTATAAGAATGTAATCCATGGTGAATGTCACATTTGTAACTTGTGGAAAACACATGGATAATTTAATTACTTCTACTGATACACTTGGTAATCTTTGTGAAAGAAATATTTATACCATACAATAGGTCATATGTAAAACTGGTCCAAGAGGAATAATTTTCTATGCCATTATTTTCTATAAAATTATTCTGTGGTACATTTTAACAATGGAATACTATACATTGTTAAAAACAAATGAGCCATCAAATCTTGAAAAGACATGGAGAAACCATATGTACAAACATTCCTCATTTAACAGCAGTTACATTCCTGTAACTAGGTAATTAATTGAATTGGTCATTAAATGAGGAATAGTATATAATATGTGCATTACATTATTCAGAACAAAGAAATGGTCAAAGGAAACTCCAAGTTGATGACTTTGCTTTTATTTGCATAATTCTTAAATGCAGTACTGTAATGTATAACAGAACATAAAACTGTAGTACTTTACTGTACAGTAAAATTGAGAAAAATTACAGTGTAAACAAGGTGTACTGTTCAAAAAAAGACATTGAGGCTCTATAAACAGAATGTACAGAATTGCACAAAAAAAAGAAGGTCATAAGTCTGAACATCACACCACAATTCTAAATCTGAATAGTCTTTTAAAAGATAGATCATTAAGAGAGGAGTATCTGTGTGCATATTTGTAAGTGGAAGATATCAATCTTAAACACTTACAAACTGATTCCATCTCTATGACATTCTGGAAAAGGCAAAACTAGGTAGAGAGTAGAAAGATCAGTGGTTTCCAGGAGTTGAGCCGGGGAACAGATATAAGGAGAGCAGGGAGAATTTTTAGAACAAAGAAATTATTCTGCAAGATACTATAATGATGGAGCCCTGTCATTAAATATTTGGAAAAACCCGTAGGATGTACTATATCTAATAAAACTTAAGGTAAACTATGCACTTTGGATGATAATGATGTATCAATGTAGCTTCAATTGTAACAAATGTACCACTCAGGTTTAGGATATTGACAATAATGGAGACTATTCCAATGCGGGCTCAGGAGGTATATTGAACTGTGTAATTTCTACTTAAATTGTCTGTGAACTTAAAAATGTCTTTCAAAAACCTATATAATGTTTTGGAGGAATGCACTTGCAGCAAAAGGTGCGTGTACTCTGCACAGATCTTTGGTGATTTCTTGTTCCATCTGCAACTAATAATCACACCTGTAGACTTTTCTAGAGAAATATCATTTTTTTATGGCATAGTGTCAGTTGGCCAGAAGGTTCTTGGATTTGTGCCTCTCTCTTAGTTTAGAGAGTGAGGAACCAATTACTGATCATGTGGTACAAAGACTTTACTCACTTGCCTCAGAACAGGACCAATTTTAATCATTAACATTCCAGAGTTCTCTATGAGAATAATTTGGTATCACCTAAATCCACTTCTAATTCAACTTTTTCCCTTTTCTTGCCCTGCTTCTCTTATGCCCCTGGCAGTTTCATTAGAAATATCTTTGTCATAAATCACTTGCATTAGGAAATACTCTCTGCTCAGAATTTGCTTTTTAAATAATTGGAATTATGAGAACATTTGTACCCTTGAAATGAAAAGGACCTTAAATGTGATTTAAAGCTCTATACACATAAAGGAGGACATTTATTTAAATGAACAGAAAAAATTAGTTGGTATAAGGAAAAAAACAATAAATGAAGCAGAGAGTACATACTGAAAGAAAATGTATACAATTCATTTTACAAATACATTTTTAATATATAATATTTGCAAAGTCAGAAGAAATGGAACTGTACCACAATTTGGTAGTGATGTGAATTAGTGCATAATTGGAGAATCTCTTAATGAATAATCATAAATTTATTAAATAAAAGCTGGATTTACTGATTAAAATATAAAAATTTAACAGAGATATATTATTAAATGTCCAGTTATATCTAAATGTGGAATAAGTGACCTATACATCATTATATTATGTTTGTTTATATACTATATAATTTTTAGAGTCATGTACCTCATAATGATATTTAAATAAACAATGGGCCACATATAGAAATTTTTCCATATGATTATAATGGAGATAAAAAATTCTTTTTGCATAATGACATTATAGCATAATGTCTAGCACAATGCATTGCTCATCTTTTTTGGAATGTAGGCTACACAAAGACACTGCATTGCCAGTGGTACAAAAGTATAGAATATACAATTATATATAGTACATACACTTGATAAAGATAGTAAATGACTGTTACTGGTTTATATATTAACTATATTGTATCATTTTAGAGTGTATTTCTACTTTTAAACAGTTTATTGTAAAGCTGTATGCCAGTATGCTAGCCACATCCATATATGTATATATGTGTGTGTGTGTATGTGTGTGTGTTTACCATGTTTTTTGATACAATTAAGAGGTCATATCCAGTGATTGTCTTACACCATCTAGGTGTGGTTACATACACTAGGATATTTGAACAATGATGAAATTGTGTAAGGTTGCATTTCTCAGAATTTATCTCCATCATTAAGTGGTACATGTTTGAATATATTTTCATTAATGTAACTACTTATTCTTCTCTGAAAAAAAAGATTTATATATGGACTCAGTATCCATAATGTGCTTTTTGCCTTAAAATTCCATATCACATTCATATTTGTATGGGGATTTTAGTGAAATATGGTGAAAAATATCAAAATTAGAGAATTAACTATTGCAGATATTCAGATACTCACAAAGCCCCATCAGTGTATTTATAGCATCTCTCTCAAAATTACCCAAAATAATAATGCCCAGGTGAAAACATTCCATGGGATAAAGAAGCAAATAATAACAAGAATTGCATTTAAAAAGATGTGATGACTATAAAAGGATCTAGACTGGCAAACAATCTCTAAATGGCTAAGTTAAACAAGGCACAATTAAGACTAATTTGCTTGTCTTGTCTTCGGCTGAGAGAAAGAAGATTTCAAATTAACCTACATGATATCTACAATTATTTTAAAATGTAAATGGCATAACCCCTTGAGCTTATAGCTATGTGGTTAATTTTTCAAAGTAACAAAACGACTTATACTTTTTCCACTTCTCCTTTCTAATTTTATGCATGCATTCCCTCCCCCTTTTTTTTACTAGAACAGCTTTAACAAGGTTACATTTTTTAAAGTAATATTACCTTCCCATTGTCATTTCAGTAAGTAGAGATAACGTAAAATTTGCATAGTCATAATAAATTGGCCTGGTGGCTACTTAACTTATGGTCCTAGAAAATGAACAGGCTCTGCTCTGCAGTTCAGCAGATGTGGGTTATGCATAGCTAGGCTTTTAGAATGTTTATGATGTGTAAAAAATTTGTGGATGAAAAAGAATGAGAAGACAGATCCTTGTTATACCTGGTAACTATTTTTAATAAAATATTGTGTCCTCAATGAACCCATGGGATTCTGTCATTTGAGGAATGGAATCCCTCAGTCTAATATTCTCTTTTCAAAATCTAAGTGCTTCCTTCATATGGGTTTTTAGGCCCCCCAATTGGATTTTCTGTGCAAGCTACACCTTCATGTATGCTGATTTTCCCACTGTCCCCTCCTTTGGTTTTCTTGGTGCCTTTTTATCTTCACACTGTCCATATTGCAGTTGAAGAAAACCAGAGTGTCATTTGGATACCTTCCTACATAAATGTGAAAGTCCTTGCTATGTGGATTAGATCAACCCTACTGACCACAGTGTCCATTTGAATGTGGAAATTAGTCATGAGAAATGTCAAAAACTGCCTGAAAAATTGCCTACTTTTTTTCCAGACATAGTGATTTTGCCCTAATAAAATGCTCATTTGTTTTTTTTGTTTTTTCTTTTGTTTTGTTTTGTTTTTTGTTTTTTGTTTTTTTGGTACTGGGGATCGAACTCAGGTTCTTGTGCTTGCAAGGCAGGCGGTGGAACCACTGAACTAAATCCCCAGCCTGAAAAATGCTCATTTGTATAGGTTTTCTGCAGCGGGTGACTTTCAGCACACTTATTCTGGGCTACATGTCATAAATTCAGTGCCAGAGGTAAACCAAAAATTTTATAAAAACTTGAAATACTGTGCAGGAAATTTTACACCAAGCACAGAGTTTTTGCATTTTCTTATAGCTTGTCCATCAACCTAATCTCTACAGAAATAGTAACTTGATTAGATATGTATGTCAACAGCAACAAAGTAAACTCCTATTCTCCTATTGAGCAGGAAAAGAGCTTTATGTGTTTGTTTGAGGGGTTTTAAGGCAGTTTACATTCCAAATTGACGCTCCAGTTTAAAGGTTTTAGGATTTCAAAGATATTACTATAAGGGTAAGTTTATGGGTTGGGTGCCCGACATTTTCCTGTGTGAATTATAGTTGATTGCCTAACCTTGCACTGTGACTGGTGGATCCTCGCTAGAGTGCTGTAATTCTCATGCTCGACAGGAGGCTCCGTGTTATCCAAATCCCAATGGTACTCAACAGAATTGATGAAATGACTGGGAAGGCCTAATTAAAGCTGTTCAACTCAAATGTATTGATGTATTACATCTATTATGGCTTGGTTCAATAGGTCCACCCTGTGGATGCTGCCACAGCCTGTAAAGCAAACAAAACAGATTGAATAAATAATGCTGCGAGGGAAGGAGAACAGCAACAGAATCAAAGTAACAGAGCAAAAAACGCAACAGGATGCCTTGTGAACTTTGTGTCATCTTATCCATTGTAAATTCTTTTAATCTTTATTATTTTAACAGGTTGAACATGCAAAAAAATAGAATATTAGGATGGTGAATAATGTTTTAATATCACAAGATATAAGAAATCATCCTCTCTTTTAGTAAACATTGCAGGACAAGAAAATGTAAATGAAATTACTGGTGTTGCTTGATTTTTTCTTCTCAATTTATTGTTAAAAGCTATTTTTTGCCTCCTAACTGCTGTATATTCCTTTGTAAAACTTTTTTATAACATTCAATCTACCATCTTTCTTTACTCTCCCTGCCCCAAGAGACTTGATAACTCTTTTGTTTTGCTAAAGTTAAATTGTATAAAACCTCTATAATTTGTATATTGTTCTATTAACTTTGATTATGTTTTGTAATGACTTAGAGATTCTGAATCATTCGAACATGCAGATCCTTCCGTATCATACTCATTCACATGTAGTAATGTAATGCTTACATTATTTTCTTTGTACTGAAGAGTATAGTATATAGTATGGTATGGTATGGTATGGTCGAGTATAGTTGTAGTGACAACTTGCTGATGCTAAAACAAAGGGAAGAGGTATCTCTTAAAAATTTGGAGCCTAAAGTTTTAAAGATGTTTTTATTTCGTAAAGTTAAACACCAAAAAAGAAAATAAAGGAGATGAAGTCTTCCAAATTTATTTCCACAAATAAACTCAAACTGAACTTCAGATTTTTATGACATCTTCACTTACTTATTTAAGAGATATCTTGAACTGTGTTTAAAAGTTAAGTCATAAGTTTTCTCTCCCTACTCCTTCAAATCTGCTGCTTCTCCATTTTCCCTATCTTAGCAAATGACATCTCCAATTATCCACTTGCTTAGTATAAAAATTTTAGTTATTTTGGGGATTTACATCAGTGGTTCTGCCACCTGCCTCGCAAGCACAAGGTCCTGAGTTCGATCCCTGGTACCAAAAAACAAACAAACAAAAAATGTTAGTTATCAATGACTAGTCTATTTCTTTCATATACTTCACCCAAATGCACCAATGAACCTTATTAGTTTTGCCTTTTAAATATATTACAAATGAATCCAATTTCTTCCATGTCTACTCTTACTACACTGTTTTAAACCATGATTAACTCTTACTTCGGATGCTACAATAGCCCCTTATGTGTCCTACATGATTTTCCTCTTGTTACTCTCTGGTTGATTTATTTAAACTGTTTTCTGTACTTTTTTTTATTAGAAATGCTAGAAGGTTTAAAACTATACTCACCAGACTCCCTTGCATTTAGGTGTGAGATTAAGTTTCCTAAATTAAATGCACAAAGTGAAATTGAAAAAGTGAAAATAAACACATACATTTTCTCTCTCCTTTGAATCTTTTTTTTGAAAAACTAACAAAGCCATGCATATCTGAGGTACTCTGTAGTAGAGTTCCTGTGTCCCTATTCTAGCTTAATCCATAATAAACAACATCAAAACAGTGGGAGACAACAGAAGTTTGTATCTAGGTTTCTGATTCCCGAGTTACAGTTGTGAATGTCTGTTCAGCAGATATTTGTGTGTGCAGTGAAAAAGTACAATGGCTAGGTTTTTAGAAGGAACCTTAGGTTGTGGATTCCATTGTAGCTTCACTGTTGGCTCAGGAATGACTGTGGGTCATTTCTCTATTATTCTGATCATCACTTATGTGGTCATTCCCAATGGCCTTAGGTGGGTGAGTTTCTTCAGCTCTTCTAACAATTTTGTAAGCACTGAATTCTTCATAGAAGTAGACTAAATACACTTACAGTACTATTGATTACTCACACTACTGACCTGGGGACTGTTAATTAATTTCTTTTGTCTCCCTGTCACTACCAATAAAGTGAAAATTCAAAGCAATGATAACATCGTATTTTTAGGATTCATTAATTTTAAAAGTGCTTGCTGTTGCTCAGTATATAGTAATTACTAAATAAATGGTAACCATTGCTATTATGTTTCTTTCACTCCACTAATAAAATTCTAACTCTAGCCACATACTCTAGTTGCCCTAATTATTAGCATAGCCACTAAAATTTTATCCATAACCGTCCCACATTTCAATCTATTATTCTTTTCAGAGAATTAAATTTACAAACTTCGATTCATCATATCATATATTTATTGTAGTTTCTTCAGTCCTTGCTGATTTTCTTCAGGTTAGAGCCCTTACTACTAAGCAAAGCTAAGTTTAACTTTTGTTATCTGACATCTGCTTAAATAGTCATGTTTAGCCTTTGCCACTATTTCTTTTTATTGACAACCCTGACAATTCATTCTGCTGGTTTTATTCTTGCTTTCTTTTGCCTCTGAGTTTTTTGCATAGCCTTTTCTTAGAAGACCCTGTTTGCATTTTTTTAACTTATTAAATTAGATTTCTTCTTTTAAACTTGACCATCCAGCTCACTTCCTTCAGGAAGATGTTCATGAACTTATTTTGCTCTATCAAAATCCCCTCCTATATGTATCCATAACATACTGCAGTTAGTCCAGAATTACTTGTTATTATATGACAATAATAAATAAATTTTGGTTGTATTCCTGACTAGGGTGAAAACTATATATATTTTTACTCTTGATTCATGATATTTGATTCCACAATAAACTTTCAATGCCTACACCAAGAAATAGCAAATTGTAACTGTGCAATAACTATTAGTTAAGTGTATGGTATATGAAATGAGCCTCTACCAAATTTAATTGGTGCTAGTTCCTAATTGTATCTCGCATGGGCATTTATAATAGTCTCCTTCATTGTCTGCCACCCACCTTGTCATTTATTAAATGCATTATCCACTGTAAAAGATAGAATAATCCATCTAAACACAATCACACTTGCTAAAACCCATTAATGTCTTGCTATTGCCTGTGAGTTAAATTTTAAACTATGTTTTAGTTCAGCAAATATTTATTGATCACAGTTCTGTGCAGAGCACTATGCTTAGTTGTTCAGCATTTCATTGATGCTCCTATAGGGCAAAACTGTCCCACCCATCTCAGTTCCCTTCCTTATATTCCACACTTACCAGAAGAATAGAAGCATTGCCTAACATATAGTATGTAACCGTACATACTTAGTTATAAAAAGACAGGTAAAGCAGGGGAAATTATAATTTTTAATAAGTACACAATGTAGACATTTTACTTAAACTAAAAGCATCTACTCAAGTACTTACTATTTAACATAGAGCTGTCACGTTTTCTTTAAAAATAAGTTGGTTGGTATGAATTCTAATTAGAAACCTTTATAAACCAAGCTTTAAATCAACTATGACTGTCAGTTTCAGATTCTTCAAATTAGAGCAAGAGCTTCACATCATTTAAAAGCAACCTGGATACTCAAATATCTAATGTTATTCTAATTATTTCTGGTTGATTTAGTCACATATAATTAAACAGCCAAGTTCTATCAATTGCTGTTATTTCAGGTACATTCTAAAAAGTGAATATTTTGATTTATTCAATTTAATTCATCAATTATAGTAAAAAAAATTATAAGTAATTTTTGAAACAAATACAACTGACTTCTAGCAAGCATCAAACTCAACTGGAGGAAGTGACAATGAGGAAGCTAACTGGATAGGAAGATTGACAGTTGCAAGTTATTTACTGGTCTATGGAGATAGCTTGCTCTATAAGGGAATGGAAAGAATTTATCCAGTCAGGAAGTTAATTAAGAGTGTCTCTCTTGTCCTGAACTTCCATAGAGATAGACTGAGTGCATTTCTGCAAAAACTCATGTTCTAAATGCTTGGCCACTAGCCTGTGGTGCTACTGGAGGTAGACCTCTTAGGAGGTGGGATTAAGTAAAAGGAAGTTAGGTCTCTGGGAGTATTACCTTGAAAATAATGCTAGGATTCTGGCCACTTCCTGTCTTTTCCTGTCTGCCATGACATAAGCAGTATCCTCTGCCATGTACCCACCACTAACAGAACCTAGTTAACAGAACCTAGTGAGCATGGACTGAAACTGTGAGGCAAAATAAGTCTTCCCTCTTTATGAGCTGGTTTTCTTAGATATTTTGTCAGTGAGAATCCTGGTTACCACTGATTCTTTCAATCAGCTACATTGCTCCATATTGTCTAATCATATCTTTCTATCTCTGCTTATTCTGTGGGAAAACCTCAGTCTATCTGACTCTGTGTAGTTGTTTCTCATCCCCAAATTCTCCTTTAAAGCTTAAATTCTTTTAAACCCTCCTATATACTTTTTTTTTAAAGATTATAAAATTGGTTTGTTGTAAAATAAATTCAAGAATAACCAGTTAAAATCTTATCCCCATGCTACTCAATACAAACAAGAAGCATTAAAACACTTTTACATTAGGAAAAAGGACATAAAGCAAGAAAGATCACATTAAGGCTGTGATTCAAACTCAAAAGGAGAAAGGACTCTTAGATCTCCCTCAGGTCAGTACAAAGGGTATGAAAAGATCAAAGCACTGTGTCAGGTACACAGTGCTGCTACAACACTGAGGTATAATTGAGCAAATTAAAGACCAGGAGAAATGGAGACTATATATTTTTGTTTTGTGGGTATATTTAAGTGATTGAAATTTTAGGAGTAACTGCCTTTAATGACAGCAAGATGCAAGACAAATCTTTACTGAAGAGAAAAAAGTTTATAAAGTTTTCTATCAAGGTCCCACTAACTCTGCACAATCCACACCCACCTTCCCACCCTCCCGCTAAGCTAAAGCTACTCTGCTGATATATATATGTATGTATATGATAGATATGATATATATATGATTGATATGATATATATATATATATATATATATATATAAGATGTGATCTTAATTTGTATCTTACTGGCAAATTGTAGGCACTCCTTGTAAGTAGCTTTGATCCTCTGCACATTAATAACCATCACAACATTCTGCATCATTCATATGCTCAAAGTTGCATTCTAGGTAGAATTTCATTATTGTTCTAAAACTCAATGCATCTGCACAGTGGCCAAATCCCCCCAGACTTAGTTCAAGATTGAATCTTTTTGTCTTTTTTATATAAATTCTGTAGTCAATTATGATGAATGACCAACCTATGAATCATTATATACAATACAATGATTGCATTATTTTTGAGCACTGAAAGTATTTAAAATTAAAACTTCTTACTTCATTTTTGCACTCCTCCAAGTTGAAGGGTCAAAATACTTAGATTTTGTAACTGGAAAAAAACCTGTATCTTCCCAAGCTGAGGCTTTTCATAGAAGCTTTAGCCAGGAAAAGAGAATTTGTCTGTTATAAACCTTTGAAAATAAGAGCTTATTTTAGAAGCACTGAAAGACCCTTAAATCATAGAGGGGCTAACTGGTGACACTATAATTCACAACCAACTACTACTTCATAGCTTATGTTGAAGAGTTAATTCATACTCATTTTGTTCCTTTTAAAAAATATTCTGTGGAAGCCATTATTACTTCTGTAGACACATACTCTAGTT
This sequence comes from Heterocephalus glaber, assembly GCF_053883595.1. NCBI lineage: Eukaryota > Metazoa > Chordata > Mammalia > Rodentia > Bathyergidae > Heterocephalus > Heterocephalus glaber. Next base: position 9,014,970 of record NW_028258406.1, on the reverse strand, counting down.
ATATCTCTTCCTGTAAAAATAAAGATATAATCATGATTATTTCTATTTCTTTGCTAAATTCAGCTACCAATATACATTTATTAATCTGATCACTTTACCAGCTAACTCATGACCTTACAGTATTCTACATACTACCCAGGTCAATTTTCAGCATACAAAAGTAAGAGGAAGTCTTATAAAATCTTATTTCAACCTACTAGTATTTATTATGTTATTATAAATGAGACCTAAGGTACTAGAATTTACTTCCGAAACTGTGGTGAAGGTAAACTTCCAAAGTTAATGGAAGGTAAACCACTAAGCTTACTTCTGCCATGTACATTACAAACCTACTCAGTAATTTCCCATCAAGACTCAAATTAGTCCAAGGGGGAGATTAAGCCATTTTTTGTTTGCCTCTTTTCAATTCATCGGATAATATTTATCATGTGTCCAGAGGGCAGAGAGTACTCCTCTAGGCAATATCCATAGTAATACCCTTTCTAGAATACTAAACTACCTCAAATGTCTGTAGATTTCTCCAACAGAATTAAACTATTTGTGAAATATAAACTATTAGCTGTGTATTCTAAATGCATACATTTAAAGCTACCACTTAAAAAATAAACTGGAAAGTAGGAAAGCCTAAAAAAAAGATACGTTCTGCTATCACACTATTATAAACACTGTAACTGTATGTGTGAATATATAGAAAAAGCAGATAATCAAGATTTAAATAAGATGGCAAAACCCAGGAAATACAGATTTTACCAAAGAACTACAATGACCTTCTCAAGCTACAATTATAAATAGATTCACTAATATAGCAATTTGCCTAGGTTCTGGGAAAAACAAAACAAAACAAAAAACCCACCAACAACCAAAAACCCAAACAAAAAATAAAACACCCACAAAAATATCCACTCAAATCTATACTAGAGTATGTGGCAATAATTAATGTATTTCTATGGAAATTGTCTCATGCCTTATAAGCTCCTAAAGTAAAATCAAGGTCACTATGTGACTAATGATAGCACTAGGGGGAAAAAAAAAACACTGAAAGTAAAAAACAGTCTTCAGCCTTGGTTTCAGCTATCTCTTCAAAACAGCATTAAGTATTTAAATCAGGTACATAATTTTTGGCTTGTCAGACCAGTAAGACATGCTTTGCCACTGGCCAAAGGCAGCTGAAGAAACAACTACTTGAACAAACTAAATGCTGTGACAATGAAGCATTTGACCTCCAAGTCTAAAGAGTTAAAAATGATCAGTGAACATCTAACTGGGCAAAAGGAATGACATCCATCACCAAAACAGGCTCATTTCCCCAGCCCCCACAATGAACAGTAGTTATAGTAGCAAAAGAAACAAAAATACTTTTTTTTTGATTCTTTAAGGCCAACTGTGAAAGAGGTCAGCAATATATTAACAGCAGCAATGAACAAGGAAGAGCAAAATAATGGATGAAAGAATCTTGCTGGATGTTTGTTCATCTTTTTCTGTATTAGCCAGAAAAATTTAACAGGCTTATTTGGAAATTTCAGGTATACATGTCTCATCTCCTTAAATCCTTCACAGATTTAGAATTCAGTCTACCCGAGGGCTCTATAACCATGTAAGAAAGCTTTCTTTATCTAGCTTGGTGGCAGCCAAAACAGACTCCATGTCATTAAGGATGTCAGAACTCAAAGCTTCCTGCAGACTGGGCATTAGCTCCTCTCCTTCTATGTTCATTCCATCTCCTTCCAGTGTTGCAAGGTCCACATTTGTCCCAGAAATGGCTTCAAGGTAGTCTGGGAAACGGTTCTGTTGTGAGGGCAGGGTGCTTTGGTTGATAGTATCACCTATATCCATTTCATCAACGCTGTTTAGGAAGTCATCTGGAGTCAAAGGGACACTGCAGCTGCTCATGCTTAGCCCACTGTCTGTACTCTCATCTCGAGAGTGATAGGTGCCACTGTTAAGAAAGGGATCTGAGCTATTGGTCATCATTGTTCTTAATTCCTGAGACATGCTAGGAGAAGACACTGGATTTTGAGTTCCACCATCCTGCTCCAGTGTTGGCAATTGGCTACATAGAGCTAATTCCTTTACCAAAACGAGGGTCAAGCCTTGGGTCTAGCCAAGAGGTGGTCTTGTTCTTATGGTTTATATAATAAATTTCTCCATCCTGAGTTATGGCTTGTTCCCATCCATCAGGAAGAGGACCTGAGGCCGAGTTCATCAAATTCTGCTACACTGGTGGATTGGTGGGGGCTGTAACATTCATCTGAGAGAGCATGGCCTTCCTGGGGTCCTGCCATGTTGTTGTCTGGTCAATGTGATTTAAGATGTATCTCTGACCATAAGATGTCTTGGCCATCTCCCAGCCTGCTGGCAGAGGTACGTCATCAGGTATCTCAAAAGAAGACTGGCAAAGGTGTTGGGCAGCGGGCATAGCTGCTGGGCCAGAGACTACTCCAGTGGGGGTAAATGTCCCAGGAGAAATGGCTCCCAGCTGCAAGGACGCTGGAGAGGAATGAGCTCAAACATGTTGTGGAGTCAGCGCTCCTGCAGTGCCTGCATTGGTGCTGGCCTGTCGGGAGTGGGATTTGGGCTAAGGTGGCTTAAAGCCTTCCTATATACTCTCACAGCATTGTATACTTACCACATACCGCAATTCTGTTAGGCTTTATTTATTATAGGATACTTTTTGTTTCAGACATATACATTTGTTAGCACCTTCCATCCTCAGGCTTATAATTTGTAGTCCATAAATTAGTACATATTTGTTAAAATGTTCATTAATCATGATATGTCAACTTGATGAAGAATCACAAAAGAATTAGTAATGTATGTTTCTGGGTGTTTTTGGTTGGAATGAAGGCGTGATCTTAGTTGTTATAGATGGTCTCTGGCCCCTTTCTCCCTAGAATTGTTCTTTATCTGCTACCTGCGCACTGTAAATTGAATAGCTTTGCTTTTCTATCCCCTTTTCCCCTGATGTTTCCGGCTTGGAGCCAGCTAACCATGGACTGAATGCCCTAAAATCATGAGGCAAATTAAACTTTTTTGTCTTTAAATTGTGGTGTCAGGTATTGTGTTTCAACAATGGGAAAGCTGACTTATCACACCCATTATTCAAAGAGAAAACCAAACTTCAATGTGGTAGTATAAATAATAAGTAATCTTTACCTTTATCTACAACCAAAGTGATCACCTCTGAGGTGAATCAATGTCAATTAATGTGTGTGTGTATATATATATATATATATATATATATATACACACACACACATTATCTCTCTCTCTATATATATATAGCTAGATAGATAGATAGATACAAATATAGATATATATCCCTATTCCTTTTTTCCCAAAGTTCTATCAACCATTAATATGATATAATACCTATGGATTTACCAACATTGAACCTTTCATATTAACATAATTATGCTTATTTCACTGAACCTAATATTCTCATTGTTCATTGTAGCTTGTATCAGTAATTTATTCCTTCATATGCCTCTCAAATATCCCATTTTATTGTTATAGTACATTTTGTTTATTAATTCACCTTTTATAAACATTTGTATTGTTACCATTTTTGACTATTGTGAAATTGCTGCTAGGAACATTCCCCTACTATTTGTTTTGAAGCCTGATTTTAATTCCTTTGGTTATTTACCCTAAGAGTGAAATTGCTTCATTATATGAGAGTGCTGTGTTTAACTTTTTGAGAATCCCCAAATTGTTTTCCACAGTGACTGCATCATTTTTATTCTCACCAAAATGTGTAAGTGTTCTAGTTTCTCCACATATTTGCCCATATTTATTTTCCAGTAAAAATTTATAGTGCTTAATGAATATGAAGTTATATTTCTCATGGTCTGGATTTGCAATTCACTAAAAATTACTGGTATTAAATATTTTTCACATGTGTGTTGGCCATTAATGTATTTTCATTGGAGAATTATCTACTCAAGACCTTTACCTATTTTTAAATTGGGCTATTGTTATTTTTCTTAAATTCTAAGACATATCAATGCATACTGGATACAAGATCTTATCAAATACATGATTTGCAGATGTTTTCACCATTTTCATCGTTATTTTCACTATATTGAGAGTGCACTGTTATGAACAAAATTTGTTTATTTTGATGTCTAATTAAATTTCATTTTTCTTTTGTTACTTGTGCTTTTCATGTCATGTTTAAGTATTTTGCCAAACTAAAGGTTATAAAGGTTTACCAATATATTTTTTCCTAAAATTTTTAAAGTTACAGCTCTTACATTTGTTTCCTAATCAATTTCAATTAATTTTTATATGGTACATATAAGAGTACATCTTTGTTATTTTGTCCATTGAAATCTGGTACTACCAGCATCATTTGTTGCAGTGGCTAGTGTTTTCCTGCTTAATGGTCATAGCACCTTGTCAGAAATCACACAAACAGAATTTTAAGTTTGATTTTTGAACTCTCAGATCCATTCTGTTTTTTATTTATGTCCATCTTAATATCAGTGCCACTCAGCATTAATCATTATAGTTGTGATGTAAATTTTTTAAGTGGAGAAATATCCCAACTACCCATTACAGGTGTTTTTTTCTGTACAGTTTGTAATTCTATATGATTTTAGAATTAGCTTTTCTATTTTTATTTTTTATTTTATTTTATTTTTTTGGTACTGGGGATCGAACCCAGGTCTTGCTCTTGTGCAGCAGGTAGTGAAACCACTGAGCTAAATACCCGGCCCTTGCTTTTCTATTGTTTCAAAAATGACTGGGGATTGTGTTGAAAGTGGATAATGCTTTGAGAAGTATTAACATCTAACAATATTAACTTTTCAATCTGTAAACATATATTTCTATTTATAGCTTTCTTAACTTTTTCAGCAATATTTTATATTTTTCACTGTAGAGGTGTTGCATATACTTGGTTAACTGAATTCTTTAGGGCTTTTTTGCTATTGTAAATGGATGTTTGCTTAATTTCATCTTTAGAGGGTTTTTTTTGTTTAACATATGGAAATATAACTCATTTTTGGAGGGGTACCAGGAATTGAACTCAGAACCTCACACTTGCTAGGCAGATGCTATGCAGCTGAGCTACATTCCTGACTATGTAATTGATTTTCATGTAATCTTGTTTCTTGTATCTTTTTCTAAATTTTTTATTAGCACTAACAGATTCCATGTTGATTCCTTTGGATTTTCTATAACAAATATCATATTGCCAGTGTCTGCATATAAATATAGCTTTGATATTTTCCAATTTAGATGCATTTTGCATATTTTTCTTAATTGCTTTTCTAGACTTTCTAGTACAATGCTGGATAGAGTGTTTAAAACAGACACCACCTCTTGCTCCTGTTCTAACCAAAAAGCATCTCAAACTTTCTCCATGAAATGTGATGGTAGTTGTGGGTTTTTCATACATACCTTCACAATAAGGTTGAAGATTACTCTATTCCTTGTGTATTGAGAGTTTATATCAAGAGAGAGATTTAGATTTTGTAAAACATGCTAAGTCAGTATCAATTGAAATTATGGGGTTTTGCAATCTTTTATTAATATGATGTGTCTCATATATTGATTTTTATATTGTACTAACTCATACTCCTCGCAATATCTAACTTGGTTATATGTATGGTCCTTTTAATATGCTACGAAATTCATTTTGCTAATATGGTAGAGTATTCTAGCATGTAAGCCAATAAGGCATATGGATCTGTACAGTTTTCTTTTAGAATTTTTGTCTAATCTTGACATTTGGATAATTTTCACCATATTGGGAGATTTAAGAAGTGTTCTCTTATCTTTGTTGTTATTGTTGCTGGAATTTGAAATAAATTTTGTTAAATTTTTAAATGTTTGATGGAATTTAACAGTACTTCCATCTAGATCTGCTGCTCCTCTCCATGGGTCAGCCAAGCAGCATGAAGCTCCTCTGCTGCATCCCAGTTCCTGACCAAGCCACAGTGAGGTCCCAGGAGCAGCTTGGATCCCTGCCTCCATCCGGCACTCTGCTTAGATACATGGGTGCCTGCAAGGCCCAGTTGCAACCCCCCCCAACCTTCTGGCTCTTTTGCTACCTGGTCTCACACTACAGAGGCACAGGGGATTATACTTCACATAGTTAAATGTGATAGATTAATAACTACCACAAATTGTCATTTTCTAACCTGCACTTGATGCTATGATATTACTGATTGTATCATTTGGCCTAACATGTTGTGATTGATCTAATCAGTTTTTCTTCCTGATATAAGGAAAATAAAATAGCCTCAGAGTCATTAGAGCCTCAGAACTTAAACACAAGCCATATCTAGAAGACACTTCTGAAAAGCAATCATTCCACAAGGGTTTTAAACACAAGCAACAAAGATACCTGCATTAGGCAGTTTTGAAATATCAACCCAGGAATTAAACCAAGGACAGTAACAAAAACAAAAATGAGAAGACATTTAAGCAAGGCACAAACACAGGATTCCACACCACAAAAAGGAAATTCTAGGGGAAATGAGGTGGAAAAGTCTGATAATCAACCACCTGGACACCCTGAGCTGATAGCACAGGAAGTAACAAAGCAGATGCATGAGGCTCTAGAAAAATTCAAAGCAGAAATAATCTCCCAGATAAATACAGAGATGGTGAGTAGAGGGAAAGACATGATTAGAGGCTCTAGAGCAGAAACAGATAAGAAAATAGATGAGATCAGAAGCATACTGGAAGCCATGAATGCCCAGGATAAGAAAGAAATGGAAACCATGATTGCCCAACATAAGAAAGAAATGGAATCTGTGAAATGGATTCAAACAGATATTCAGGAGATTAAAAACTCCACTGAAAGCATGCAGAGCAGACTAAGATAATCTGAAGACAGAATATCAGATATAGAAGACAGGATTGCAGTTAAGGACCATGAAAACAGAGATTTCTTAAAGATAGTAAGGGGCCATGAGAAATCAATCCAAAAGCTGCTAGATTATGCAAAGAAGAATAACATAAGACTGATAGGAGTCCATGAAAAAACAGGAGAAAGTACAATAGACATAAAAAAACTGTTCACAGAAGTAATAGTAGAAAACTTCCCAGACAGAGGTTGAGAACTGGACACACAGATAAGTGAGGCATATAGAACTCCACCCAGCCATGATAAAAAAAAAAATCTACACCTAGACATATAATAGTCAAGATCCCAGAAACCCAGCAGAAGAACAAAATTCTACAGGCAGTTAGAGAAAAGAAACAAATCACCTACAAAGGAAAGTCCATCAGTATCACAGCAGATTTCTCAACACAAACCCCAAAATCAAGGAGAGCCTGGAGTGAAGTATTTCAAGCCCTAAAAGAAAATAACTTCCAAGCTAGACTATTGTATCTGGCAAAATTATCTTTCAAAATCGATGGGGAAATTAGATACTTTCATGACAAAGAACACCTGAGAAATTTCATGAACATCAAACTAGCACTCCAAACAATTTTATGCAATATCCTAGAAAAAGACAATGAAGGTCACAACTCCATGAGGGCCAACAGAGAGAAGACACTATGCAAGGTATGGCTCTAAAGGGAAAGGGGCAAAAATGAGAGATAAAAGAGCCAACAACAATAAAACATCATGGCAAGAATGAGTCAATATCTCTCAATTATAACTATCAATGTTAATGGCCTCAATTCACCAATCAAAAGAAATAGACTGACAGAATGGATTAAGAAGCAAAACCCAGCAATATACTGTGTACAAGAAACACACCTAAGTCAAAAGGAAATTCATAGACTGAAAGTAAAAGGATAGAAAACAGTTCTCCACACCACAGGAACCCAGAAAAAAGCAATCTTATTTGCACACAAAGTAGATTTCAAACCAAAACTAATTAAGAGAGACAAAGATGATCACTACATTCTTGTGAAGGGAACAATCCAAAAGGAAGAGATGAAAATCCTAAATATTTATGCACCAAATACGAATGTCCCCAACTATACAAAACACATATTAATGGACATGAAAAACCAAATAAACAATAGCATAATTGTAGTGGGGGACCTCAACATCCCTCTATCACAAATACACAGATCATCTAGGAAAAAAATTAACAATGAAATTCTAGAACTGAACCAAGCTATTGAACAAATGGACTTAAGAGATGTTTATAGAGTGTTCCACCCCCCAAAATCATAATATACATTCTTTTCAGCTGCACACGGGTCATTCTCCAAAATAAATCACATGCTAGCTCATAGGGCAAATCTAAGTAAATGTAAAAGAATTGAAGTTATCCCCTGTATGTTATCAGACCATAGTGCAATTAAATTGGAGATCAATAACATAAGAATCCACAAAACACCCACAAACACATAGAAATTGAATAACCTCCTCCTGAACAACCAATGGGTCACAGAGGAAATTAAAGAAGAAATTAGACAGTTCCTACAAGTAAATGATAATGTCAGTACAACATACAGGATTCTGTGGGACACAGTGAAAGCAGTTCTATGCAGGAAATTCATAGCAGTGAATGCCCAATTAGGACAACAGAGAGAACTCAGTTAAATAACCTGATGCAGAACCTCAAGCTCCTAGAAAAAGAAGAGCATAACAAACCCAAAGCTTGTACAAGAAAGGAAATTATAAAGTTCTGAGCAGAAATCAATGCAATGGAGACTAAGAGAATGATACAAAAAAAATCAATGAATCAAAGAGCTGGTTTTTTGAAAGAATAAATAAAATCAATAAACCTTTAGCCAACCTTATCAAAAAAAGGAAAGAAGAGGCTCAAATCCATGCAATAAAGAATGAAAAAGGTGAAGCCACAACAGATCCAGCAGAAATTCAGAGGATCATCAATACCTACATTGAGAACCTGTACTCTAATAAAATGGAAAGCACAGAAGAAATGGACAGATTCCTAGATACATATGAACTGCCAAAGTTAAATGAAGAAGATATAGAAATTCTAAACACTCCAATAACAATGAGTGAAATTGAAAATTTTTTGTTCTCTTGTTTGTTTGTTTTGGGGTTTTTTTTTGTTGTTCTTTTTTATGGTAATAGGGGATCGAACATGGGTCCTTGCGCTTGCGAGGCAGGCAGCAGAACCACTGAGCTTATTTACCAACAAAGAAAAGCCAAGGTCCTGATGGGTTCACTGCTGAATTCTACATGATATTTAAAGAGGAACTATTCCCATTACTCTTTAAACTCATTAAGGAAATTGAAAAGGGAAGCAAGGCTTCCAAATTCATTCCTGGAAGCAAGTGTTACTTTGATTCCAAAACCAGGGAAAGACCCAACCCAAAAAGAGAACTACAGACCTATCTCCCTAATGAACATAGATGCAAAAATCCTCAACAAGATACTGGCACACATAATACAGAGGATCATCAAGAAGATCATACACCCTGACCAAGTCGGGTTTATCCCAGGGATGCAAGGATGGTTCAACATCTGTAAACCAATAAATGTAATACACTATATTAACAGAGTCAAGGACAAAAACCATACGATCATCTCAATAGATGCAGAAAGGGCATTTGACAAAATCTAGCAAACAATCATGATAAAAATGCTACAGAAAATCAAAATAGAAGGTCTTTATCTCAACTTGATTAAGGCTATCTATGAAAAACCAACACCCAACATCATACTAAATGGTCAAAAACTGAAAACTGTCATGCTAAAATAAGGTACAAGACAAGGATGCCCACTATCACCACTCCTGTTCAATATTATTCTGGAAAAATTAGCCATAGCAATTAGACAAGAGAAATAAATAAAAGGAATAAAGATAGGAAATGATGAAGTGAAACTGTCATTATTTGCTGATGATATGATACTTTACATAGAAGATCCAAAAAACTCAGTCAAAAATCTTCTAGACCTAATTAACAGATTCAGTAGAGTAGCTGGATATAAGGTTAACACTCAAAAAACAATAGCCTTCTTATATGCAAATAGCAGACCCATTGAGACAGAAATTCGGGAAATAATTCCTTTTACAATAGCATCTATAAAATGAAATATCTAAGAATCAACCTAACAAAGGAAGCAAAAGACCTCTACACTGAAAACTACAGCACTCTGAAAAAGCAGATCGAAGAGGATATAAGAAAATGGAAAGTTATCCCTTGTTCCTGTGTAGGAAGAATCAATATAGTGAAAATCGCCATACTTCCAAAAGTACTATATAGATTTAATGCAATACCAATTGAAATCCAAAAATATTCTTCACAGAACTAGAGAAAACAATCCAAAAATTCATTTGGAAGCAGAATAAATCTAGAATAGCAAAAGCAATTCTAGGCAACAGAGATATGGCTGGGGGTATCACAATGCCCACCTTGAAACTATGCTACAAATCTACTGTGATAAAACAGCATGGTACTGGCAAAGAAACAGACATGAGAGTCAGTGCAATAGATTAGAAGATGCAGAAACAACTCCAGACATACTCAGCCACCTCATCTTTGACAAAGAAGCCAACCACCCTCATTGGAGAAAAGATAGCCTGTTCAATAAATGGTGTTGGAAAAACTGTATTTCAACCTGCCAAATATTAAAAGTAGACCCATACCTATCACTGTGAGCTAAACTAAGATTGAAGTGGATTAAAGAGCTAAATATCAAGACAGAAACAGTAAACTTTCTTTAAGATAAGTTAGGTAGAGCTCTCATTGTCATTGGCATAGGAAAAGACTTTAAGAACAAATCTTCAGTAGCACGAGAGCTAACACAAAGAACCAACAACTGGGATCTCATCTTATTAAAAAGCTTCTGCACTGCATGAGAAACTACCAACAGAGCTAAGAGAAAACCTACAATATGGGAAGAAATTTTTAGCAGCTGTACCTCAGGCATAGGTCTAATATCTAGAATACATAGAGAATTGAAAAAAATCAGACCCCTCAAATTCAAAGACCCAATTCAAAAATGGGCATCCGAAATGAACAGACATTTCTGACAAAGAAGTAAAACCAGCAAATATATATATATATAAAAAAATGTTCGACATCACTGGTCATTCAAGAGATGCAGATGAAAACAACCCTGAGATTCCACCTCACCCTATAAAGAATGGCTGCTATCAAGAAATCAACCAATAACAAATGCTGGCAGGGATGTGGATAGAAAGGAACCCTTCTCCATTATTGGTGGGAGTACAGACTAGTGCAGCCACTGTGGAAATCCGTATGGTGATACCTCAAAGAACTAGGACTAGAGGTCCCATTTGACCTAGCTATTCCCCTCCTGGGTATCTTCCCCAAAGAATTAAAAGAATTGTACCACAGGGATATATGTGCACCTATGTTTATAGCAGCATAGTTTGTAATAGCTAAGGTTTGGAAACAGCCCAAGTGCCCATCAACTGGAAACTGGATAAAGAAGATGTGGTTTTTTTTAATAAAATGGAGTACTACTCAGCCATAAAGAACAAGAAACTAGAGTCATTTATAGCTAAATGGATGCATATTGAGGCCATACTCTTAAGTGAAATAAGTAGGACACGTGTAAATACCGAATAGTATCTCTAGTGTGAGAAACTGAAAGTGTAAATAAGGATGAAAATGATTAAAATGAATAATTGATAATTTGAAATAGGAAAAGTTCCAAAGGGGTAGGAGTGGCAGGAGGGGAAGGGGAAAGTGAAGAAGGGAAAGGAAAAATTATGAGAAAGAAAAAAAAAGGAAACAATGTTTATGTAAATAGGAAAGGGTGGTGGGGGTGAAGGGTGCACAGGTAATGGGGGAAAAATAAGAACTAAGGTACATCATGTTCAGGTACAAACACCCAATGATAAATGTAAATGTATTGTGTACCTAAAATGTACTTATTAATACATAAATTAAAAAAATAAATAAATAAACAGTAATTCCATCTAATCTTGTGCTTTATGGGGGGATTTTTTTTAAATCAGTGATCTAATCTCTACTCCTTAAAAACATGTTCAGCTTTCAATTCCTTTTTTATTCACTTTTAGTAGTCTGCATGTATTGGTCAGATTCCTGTTGCTGGGACAAAACACCCAATGTGTGAAAACTGAAAGTAGCAGAGATTTATTTTGGCTCATGGTTTTAAAGGTTTCATTCCACAGTTTACTGATTCCAAGGCACAACAGGATGGTGGAGGAAAGCTGTTCAACTCATAGGGTCAGGAAAGCAGAGAGCAGAGGAAGAGCCAGAGAGGAAGAGCCAAGCCACCACACATAGTTTGTAAATTTGTGCCCCAGTGACCCACTTCTTCCAGCTAAGCCCCATCGCCTAACTGCCCATTCGTCTATGGACTCATATGTGGGTTAATGCATTGACAAGATTAGGATCCTCATAATCCAACAGAGGCCTAAGGAGTCATTTAATCCAATCCAGTTGCCAATAGAGATTAACTAGCATGGTATGTTTCTATGGATTTTTCCATTTCATTTAGGTTGTCCAATTTATTGGCATAAATTATTTTTCATACTCTTAAAAGTCTTTCTAATTGCTCTAAATTAGCAATAATAATATGTGCAATTTTATTTCTGATTTTTTATTTTCAGAATCTTTGTCATAGTTTATCTCTCTAAAGTTTATCTAACAAAGTTTGTTTATCCTTTTCAAACAACTGAACTTTGTTTTATTAATATTCTCTACCATTCTTCTCTACTGCTCTACATTTAAAAAAAATTTCCTTCATTCTTTCACATTGGATTCAGTTTCCTCCTCTTCTATGTTTTAAAGTTTAAAAAGTTGTGATTTGGTTTCTAATTTTTCTTCTATTGTAAAGTTATAAAACTATAAGTTTCAACATTGCTTTTGCTGCATTTCATAAATTTTGGTTTGGTATATTTTGGTTGTCATTCATTTGAAAATATTTTTCCAATTTCTCTTGTACTATTTTCCTTTGGCTTATTAATTTTTAAAGAGTGTAATGTTTAATTTACATTTAAAGGGTTCTATTTTCATTTTTGTTGCTTTCTAACATCATTCTATGTTATTTAGAAAAAGTCTCTCATTCAACACACACACACACATTAAACCTGCTTAGATTGTCTTGTTGTCTAAAATATTATTTTTTCTGGAAAATGCTTCAGATACACTTGAAAAGAATGTGTATTTTGATGTTTCTAAGTGGCATGTTCTGTATATGTCTGTTAGTATAGTTCATTTATAGTGTTGTTCAAGAGCTCTATGTTTCTATTGATCTTCTTTTTGGTTATCACGTTCATTATATATATGAATGTGTGCTATTATTATCTCCAACCACTATGTAGGATTATTTTTTCCTTCATTCCTGTCAATTTTTACTTCATACAATTTAGGCTCTGTCATTAGGTGTATATTCATTTAAAATGGCTTTTTTGTTTATTTATTTATCATCCTATTATTTCCTGCTTTTTCTCTTTTAACACTGTTTGATTCAAAGTCTCTTTATTCCAGTATTACTATTGCCACTCTGTTCACTACAGGTCATAAAATATGTTTTCTTTTCTTTCTCATTCAGTCCACTTATGTCTGCAACTCTAAAGTGAGTCTCAAATAGCATATTGTAGGTGATGTGTGTGTGATTCAAGTAGCTCTGATAATTCCTTCGTGTTAAATGGTATATTTATTCCACTTGCACTTAAAATAATTTAAGATACGAAATATCAGCTGCTATGTTCCTATTTGTTTTCCATGTCTTACACACCTCTGTTACTAAATTCTGTTATTGATTTCTATATTATTTATTCTTATTGTGTACTATTGTAATTTCTTTCTCATTCATATACATACATAATTCTCTTGAACATCATATGATTTCACATTTACTGCATTCAAGAGTGTCTCTTTGTCAATAGTATGATTATAATTTGTATTTTCGTGATGTTGATTTTTATTCTTTTCAAAAAACTTTTAGCTCCTTGGATTTATAACATATTTTATTACATTTAAAAAGTTATCTGCCATTAATTTATTAAATATTTCTTATGTCCCTTTTTTCTTCTCTTCTTCCTGGATTCCTATTGTTCATATACGGGATGGATGGTGTTCTACGGCTCTATTAAGTTTTGTTCTTTTTTTCTTTCTCTTTGGTCCTTAAGCAAAATAATTTGACTAAGATTTAGTTTTCTGGGATTCTTTCCTGTGCTTCTGCAAAATTGTGATTAAATTCCTGCATGAATTTTTTGTCCATTTCTGTAATTGTATTTTTCACTCTAAAATTTATTTCATTTGAGATTATTTCTTTACTAATACCTCAAGACATTGTTTGCCTGGTTTCCTTTAATTTTATGAATATATTTTAAGTAGTTGATTCACTGTCCTTTTCTAATAAACCTGTTGTCTGTACTACTTAATGTAAAGTTCCTTCTGATTTTTTTTCTTTAGGATAGTCTATTCTTTTTTGTGTCTGTGTATACCTCTGAATTCATTTTGAATTCTGTTTATGGAAAATCTGAGAATCACGTTCTTCCCCTTTATGGTTATTTTTGCTTGCTGCTCATTGTGGTCATTTGTTTAACAACTTTTTTTCCCTATGATGACAAAGGCGTTTTTTCTCAGTTCAGTATTCCAGTCATTGGCCTTGTCTTGCTACTTTGTATTTTTTTTTACTTAGGATATGTTTTCAGTACATAATGATTATATTATTGGTACGTGTACATAACACATTTCAATTCCCTTCCCCCTAAAACTCTATTTTTCCAGCATCAGATTCATTTGTTTATCTTATAAGACCTTATAAGATTAATTCTCATATATACACATTGAAAACCAGACTAAGAGAGCAAAAAATATATCAAACATGTAAGACAATTGTAGGAATTCAAGGTACACTGTTAGATACATTCTCTGCAATGGATTAAACTACTTTCTTTCTTTTTTTCTTTCTCTTTTTTACCTATTTGTCTTTTATTTCATAATTTATGTATTTATATAGAGAATTTTTCATATAAGAGAAACTATGCATTATTTATGCTTGTATGCCTGAGTTACCTCAGTAAACATTATGGTCTCAAGGTGTATCCATTTTTCTAAAAAAGACTCAAGTTTACCATTTTTTATGGCAGAGTAGTACTTCATTATTTATAAATACCACATGTTTTATGCATGCATCTGTTGATGGACATATAGGCTGTAATACTCCTAGAACTAATAACCAAATTTGCCATGTTAGCAAGATACAAAGTCAACACTTTTCCATATACCAGTAACAACTTATTGAAAGAGAAACAATAGTATTCCCAATAGCATCAAGAAAAATGAAGTATTTAAGAATTAACCTAATCAAGAAGGGAAAGACCTCTACAGTGAATACTATGCTACTTTGAAAAGGGTGATTGAAGAGGACATTTATTTATTTTTATTGATTGATTGATTGATTTTGGCTTAAATTCCTTTATTGGTACATTTTAGGTATATAATATATTTACATTTATCATTGGTTGCTTGTACCTAAACACGATGTATCTTGGTTCTTATTTTTTCCCCATTCCCTGTGCACCCTTCCCCCGCTTCACCCTTCCCTATTTACATAGGCTTTGTTTCCATTTTTTTCTCTTCTCATAATTTTTCCTTTCCTTTCTTTCCTTTCCTCTTCTGTTCCCACTTCCCCTACTCCTTTGGACTTTTTCTTCCTATTTCAAATTATTAATTATTCATTTTAATTCTTATTTACACTTTCAGTTTCTCACACTAGAGAAGCTATTCAGTATTTACACATCAAGAGGATATTTAAAAAATGGAAAGATATCCTCTCTTCCTAGATAGTAAAATGGTCCTATTTCCACAACTGTTATATAGATTTAATGCAATTCTTATCAAAATACCAATACATTCCTTACATAACTGAAGAAATCAATCCAAAAATTAATACAGAGCCAGTCAATCTCTAGAATATTAAAAGCAATCCTGGGTAACAAGGCCAAGACAGGGGGCATCACAATCCTCAATGTCCAGTTATTCCACAAAGCTGCAGTTTAGGAATCTCTCAGGTCTTTTCTCAGCATAACTTCTTGTGTGTTTATGTGTCTAGCTTTTCAGATTTTATTCTGTAGCCAAAAGATTTTCCAAGCCTTTATTTTCCAAAGTAATCCTTTCTCGAGGTGCCCCCCAGGCTTGCAGAATAGCTACTATTTACCCATATCCCTAATATTTTTCCTTAGGTGGCTGTGGCTTGTTCATTTGTCTTTTAGTGTTTATGAGGAATACCCTATTCTTTAGCTACTTTGGTTCCTTTTATCAGAGATAGACTTTAAAATAAGGAAAAATAAAGGTAAGTGCATAGTGTAAGTCCTTTAGGGAACTCTCAGGCAGTTTAAAACGGAAAAATACAATTTGGAGAAAACGTAGTATGTTCTCGTACTTCTGGACCACAACAATCATTCTGGGAACATGGGCTACTCTCCTCAAAAAACACTGTAAAAATGCTGATGATAAGAAACAGGGAAGACTGTGAGTATGCAACAAAACGTGCCTACCAGGTTTTAAGCTGATATTTTATTGATTCAGCATTTACTTGGTTTTACAAAATCCCAATTATTCTCCAAGATTTTGACAAAGTTGATTCTAACAGCTTTTGTTTATGTATATGTGTATATGTGTATATGTGTATGTGGGGTCTGTGTTTTCTGGAGGCTCAGAAATTTAGAATTCCCTACTCTAACTTCTCACTGGTAACTTCTTAATAGCAAATCCTGCCTTCTCATCTCTCTGGAAATCTAAATCATATTTGATTTATTGATCATATTCCTCTTTCAATCCTCCAGCTCCAACAATATTGAAATGTGTGTATGTATGAATTTAAGCAGAACATTTGCTTCTCCCCAAGGTGATGTACTACAAATTACACTCTAATACTTTTATTTTTTTTTCTTCTAGACAATTACATCATTTCCATTTATTTCTCAGTTTTATATATTGATATGATCCTGTTAATTCTGGAGTCTTTCATGAGAATTTTACTCTATGTTTTATCCTATATCATCTTGCTTTCCTTCAATACTCCTAGTTTCGCTCTTTCTTTTCTTTTTTTCACAAAAAATTTTTAAGGTTAATTCTAGATGTTAAGTATCATGTCACACTTTAGAGATTCAGAGATTAAAATCAGCTTCCTCTATAGTTTTTAGCCTACTGTAAGATCTGTCAAACTAATACTTCAATGTTTTAAATAAAATTAGAGTAGTATTGATTGCAAAGTTACATGATAGCTCCTAAGAAGAAACATAACTCAAACCAAAAAAAATGACAATTTAATGAGGAGTTATTGATGGAACTAAGTTGATAAAGATAGAAGGAATAGGTCAGAAGAAATAGAACCACAGACAATAGCATGCACAGATTGTCATGTTGTCATTAAAGTATTTTTTCACAAAATGACATAATATATGGAGAGACAATAACTACAGGTGGAGATACTGATGAAGAAACTTTGTTTGACTACTTCATTGTCTGCACGCTTGTAGATTACCATGACTTTACCCAAGCTACCAAACCAAACTAAACTATTTCTTCATACAGATTCTGATGGTACATTACACCTACTTTCATATTATTATTTATAAGCATATATGTGTATATCTATTTGTTTTATTAGATAGAGGGATCCCTAGGGAGAGGCACCATGCATTCTATCCTGGATCTGAATTCTCAGACAATTCTATGGCACAGAACACTCCTTTGATAAAGTTTGTTGAATTGGATGTGCTCCATATATTTTAATATATAAATGTTTAGATGAGTTACAGAACTCATTCAATCATTTGTCAGTCGTTCACTCACAAAACAGAGTTAACTTGTCAAAACCCAAGCTTATTATTTTCCCAGTCCTAAGCAAGCCACATCCTCTAACCTATCCACACATGTGTATATAACCATTATTCTTTCAGTTATACATACTTTATGAATCTGAGTCAGAATCAACTTTTTCAAAATGGTCCATATCTGATCAATGTTTAACTGTTGACTGGACCTCTAGAATAAATTCTGAGTCTATCTGTATTTTTTCCATTCCTTTGTTGTTTTTCAAGATAAAATATATTCAGTGCTATAATATTTAATTTTATTGCTTACTAAATAAACTAATAACTTTAAACCTTGAGAGTGGTTAATATAAAAAAGGGTGTCACTTAAAAGAATATTAATTAAGTATATAGTGGGCAAAAAATTATACTAGAATTTTAGTTTGCAATGAAGAGTTGAAATTTTGTATGTAAGTAGAGAATAAATAAATAAATTATATAGCAAAACAGAAAAAATAGTGATAATTTAATTGATAATATGCTTTTATAAAATTTGTACTATGAAAAATGTGTTTCTCAGTTTATTATGATTTAGGCCAATTGTGTACACTTTTGAAAATAGGTTAGAGGCAGAAAGATAGTGGATTATTATTTTTAAATTGTTTTTCATTCATTCATTCGCAGTCCTAGAGACAGAGATCAAGAACTTTGCACTGAACTAAATTCTCAGCCTTTTTAATTTTATTTTTTAATTTTGAGACACGATCTCACAAAGTTGCTAAGTTGCCCAGACTGAGCTCAGACTCGAAATCCTCCTGCCTCTGTCTCTCATAGTGCTGAGACTCATGTGTATTCGATCATACCCAGCTTTTTAAAATTTTTTAAAATTAAGATCTTTATTTGCCCTTTGCGGAAATGATGTTAGAAATGGGTATTGGACTTCACTGACTACTCTACATCTTATTGAAGCAGCAGCATTATGCCTAAAAAATGAAAATGTCTTTAGATTACTAAATTTGTAGTGGTTCCCATTTTTATACCACTTTTTTGCTTAATTCTTTTTCTTTTTTTTTTTTTGGTACTAGGGACTGAACTTGGGTCCTTGTGTTTGTGCAGCAGGCGGCAAAACCACTGAGCTAAATCCCCAGCCCTTTTACTTAATTCTTAATATTTAATGATTTATTACACTGATTTTTTTAACTCATTTGTCCCAAGTGGGATGGGAATTGGTTGTTCAATATTTGAACAAAATACATCCTCAATAAGAGCAAAAGAACAAAATGTCATTTGTTCCAAAAACATTTGCAATATGAAATTCTGGCAGGCAAATAGTTGAAAAACTGCTTAAATTTTTGTTTCAGAAACACAAGTGACTAAAGCCAACACATAGATAGACCATAACATAGATTTTCACAGTTACTCAAGGCTTGTTTCAATAGAACATTTTGTAGAAACACTGATTGACTATGTAAAAATATCTGGTTCTGCAATATTAGGAGAATATCTGAATCAAT
Organism: Heterocephalus glaber; assembly: GCF_053883595.1. Classification (NCBI taxonomy): domain Eukaryota; kingdom Metazoa; phylum Chordata; class Mammalia; order Rodentia; family Bathyergidae; genus Heterocephalus; species Heterocephalus glaber. Next base: position 8,995,799 of record NW_028258406.1, on the reverse strand, counting down.
CGTTAAGTAAATACAGAAAAGTGTACTTTGTTGTAATATTGTTTTAGATTTTTTCCAGTTAATACTTGTAATTGAACATTATGTTGAATGCAAAAATATATAGTACTAATTCAATGCTTTTACAAGCCTTCAGGAGCATATTAATCTAAAATGAATTGATCTTTTAAGTGTATAAATGTCATAATCTGTATTTCTTTTTAACATTAAATTGTATGTGAATAAAATACATGTGCATCTAGTCTTTGCATTTACTCCTGTTATACTGATATTGTTAACATATTTAAATAACATATTTCTACTATATCTACAAGAGATTGGTGATTATAATTTGTTACAACTTAGCACTCTGTATCTGCTGCTTTAGACACAATGACATTTGAGGTTATTGGAATCAATCTGTCACTTAAGTCATACACTGGCTTCCCATTATCTTCAATTATTACCTTCTCTACCTTTACCTGGCTTTCCCAATCACTCCATTTTCATCTTCTCCAATAATGTATTATTGATTGATTAAAAATAGTTATTACAGTGTAAATAGTCAACTATTGAGCTATGAAAATGAAAGTCTTGTTCACTTTCATCCAATCTAAGCCATAAAAAGGGTAGCTATCAACATTTTACTTCCTTTCAAATCTTGTATAGTATAAATTGGCATTGTGGAATGCCTAATTTAGTCAGTGTTGAACAAGGACTTAGAAGGTTTTTGGACAAAATGCCAGCTGTGTAATTTTGAGTAAAATAACATTCTTTAGGCAGAATTTCTAGGTCTATAAATGAAAGAATATGACTAAATAACACTGAGATTCTTCTTGACTCAAAATTATATGCTTTTTAACTAAAAGATTTCATCAATACACGAAGGGTAGCTAAACTTAATGAGTTTATATGTCTATATAATCTCATCTAGTAGATTTTGGGAGGAGTTCTAGTATTCCTACACCATCTTGTTCTCCGAATACATCCTGGTTAGCAGTAGGGTAAAAAGCAATATGGCAGTGGAATGATTTGGAGCATTTGGAAACAAACAAACTAGGCTTCAATACTAATGCTTAAAATTTTGTTGACTTAGTCAGGCTATTTAAGAGTTTTGAAACTTAGAATTATTATCTGTAATGAGGAAAAGACTGCTTGACAAGATTCAAAATACATGGAAAGCTTTACTTGATTTCTGAGATATAAGAAAATAATATAAGATAATTACATTTTATTGATATTTTTATAGCACGGCTTGATTATGTAGACAGATATAATACATCTAGATGGTTGTGTGTGTTGAGTTTTATGTAATTTTGTCATCCTCTAAAATCATTAAACCAATGTTCTGCTCTATAGGATTTGAGGGTGATCAGACACCTTGCCTTATTCTCCTGTCTGAGATTTTTAAAAAACTGATCTTTAGGAAGCCAGTACTCAAGAAATGTTTTACACCATTACCACATTTGAATATATTACTATGTCCTTAGCCTCACAATATGCACATGCCCTATGCCAGCCTTGGTATTCTGATTTTACAATACACTAGATAGACAAATAAGTAAAATAGAATATAGAACAAAAGTCTATACATGGTAATACTTAATTTTTTTAAATTTTGCTATCTATTTATATGTCATCAAAACATCTCAGAATTCTGACTTAACTGAAACGAAACTAAGAATAAGTTGAAGACAACTGTAATTTTAAACTAATCAATATGCCATTCTAAACTATTTATTCATTATTTTAAATTGAGCCCTATTCTGTTTTAATAAGGTTTTAAGAAGGGAGCTTTTATGAGCACTGTAATTGCAACCTGTCATCCCCAGATTACCTCAATGCATGGCCAATTAGGTTCTCATTGTTTATTTACATGTATTAGTCACCTTGAAAAAGAAAAAAAAAGTTGGATATATATTTCATCATCATAAAGATGTCTGGTAGGAAGTCATATTTTGACATGAGATTAAATGATTTTAAAACTCTAGGAATTATACACATTAATGAGAGATGTGATTTTTGACTGCAGTATTATGCTAAGTCCTGATTGACCAACACAAAATTGAATGGTTCATGCTAAGGTATTCTAACATCAAACTAAAGTATGTGCTGTTTACTTGTAAGATATGACTTCCTGAGAAATCAAGAGAGAATTGATAGCTTAATTCCCAAAGAGGACAATTTTCAAAAAGTAAGCTATTCATAGCAATCCCTCATAAGAGGCCAGTCAATCTAAACTAGAAATACAAGGAAATGCCGTCTGCTTTCATCCATGTAAGGAAAGTAACCTGATGTCAGCCAATCTGCTTTTTGCACTATGCTATTTCTTTGTTCCTGTTCATGCTACCTTAAAAACACCAACTGTTTTACCGTATCTGGTGAAACACATGTCTACTTTGTAGATTGGATGGTACCTGGTGTATGAATTTCTAAAATCCAATTCAATTTTTAAAAACTCAATTTGTTAAATTTTTTATTCTTTGACACCAGGGAAAGAACCAAAGTTAAGAGTATAGAAATAGATATTTCTCCTTTTTAAAAATCTGTACTTCTTAGAGTTTATTTAGTAGGTACACAATAAAATCCAAGGATCTACATTTTCATGAAAGATTCCATGTGATTCAATGTAAGACATACTGATAACTATTAAATTACATAATAAATATATGCTTAAAATAAGTGTTTTAGGGGACCATAGGTAATATCACAAGCTTAAAAATTATATAAAGTCTGAAATTATTAATTCAAAATAAAGTAATCATGGAAAATATTTGTGTATAATTGATAATTCTTTAATAATAATCCCAAATTAGTTGAACTCAGTTTTTACACTAGGGACTGCACATAACACAATTTAAGATGTTAAAGGTCTCTTTGAAAAATCAGAAAGTTTAGTGAATTACGTCAATTTTTAAAATAATTTTTGGCATTGACTTTTATGTTAAATTTTTCTTTTGTACTACATAGATAAAAATACATACTGATACATAATTTTTAAATAATTTTACATGTATTTTACTCTTCCTTTTATTGGTACATCAGAGCTGTTTGCCTGTCTGGAATAATTATAATAAACTTTTCATGTGTCTTCTCAGTTTATCATGCTATGACTTTACAGTTTGTTAATAATAACCATATAATCTTAATCTGGCAAATGAAGCTTGGTACAGTGTAGAAGAGAAAAGGTCTCATTTCTTTGAAAACCCCAGCCTAAAGTAGTTTGGATATATGTTTGCATACATGAACATTATGATTCCTTTGAACAAATAGAATAGAATTAATTTGGAGTCCATAGTAATAACCACTTCACTACTTTAGGGAAACTGATATCATCCCAATTACCATCTCATATCTTAAAAGCCATAACATACAGCCTAAATGTGGAGTCTAATTGTAATATTAACCTTTATTTATCAATTGGAAATGTATTTGAATAGTGTCTTGACTAAAACTGAGGGCATTTTTTAAGGATTCTTTTTTTTAAGAAATCAAATTTCAACTCTACATTTCATTTGTTTTAAACTAGATTAAGGATTGGCTGTTCTCTAGTTTATTCAGAGAGATTACAAATTCTACTCAACAAAAATGTTAATTTTCTCATATTTTTACTGATATATATTTGAAGAAAAATGGTATTTTTCAAAACACAAAAAAGAAAGTCTATAAAAGTACTAATACATATTTCCAAAGAAAGTTGAATGCTATGTGCATTGGCATTTGTTAGACTTACTGAATAACAATTCCTAACAGGAAATATTGTAATATTATGAGTGCTGATTGAAAAAAAAGGCATGGAAGGCAATGGAGAGAATGAAGGAAGAGCAGTAGAAGGCAATGGGAGAGATTCAGGGAAAGAAGGAAGGAAGAAAGGATGGAAGGAAGGGAAGGGATTGGTTAAACAACAGAAGAGCAAATTTAAGCAGAAAAGTATCTGATTGAAATCATTGATTTCTAATAATTCAATAGGCATCTCACATGAAACCTCCTTGTTTTTCAGAGGAGTAGCTGTGCTAAATATTGGAGCGGAATTTGTCATATGGAGAAATGAGGGCACTTGCCTATCATTCATTATCCTCATTTATGTCATGCATTAGTTCTGTGGCCTTGGACACATTCTCAACTTTATTTCTTTTGCATGCTACCAAAATTTAAGTAGAATAAGATCTAAAAATACTTGAGACCACTACCATGTAACTGGCAGGTGTCAGGTTAATATTAGTTATCATTAATAATAAAACAGATATTTCTGATTTAATAGGCGAATAATAGTATAAAGATTTATACCATGTGAAATATAGTCTACTCTTATATTTTCATGTTATATGAGCTTGGCCATGGTGATCTAATTTTATATTGTCAATTCCAAAGTACTAAATTGCTAATAAATTCAAAAAATCGCCTAAAATTATGTTGTAAATGATCTCTGAAATCCATATATCACTCAACCAATGCAGGTAGATAAAACTGTAGTGGGTAGTGCTAGTTATTATATACTTTAAAGGCCAAATTGCTAATTTTCTATGAAAATGTAATTTTAGTAGAATAAAATAAACAGTGTAAACCTAGTTAAACAACAGTGTGATGCTTTCTTTCTTTATAGTAAAGGAATTTAGAATTCCACAAATTTAGTTGGAAAGAGACCCTTTGTGACAAACAATCTGCATACTTTTCAGTGAGAACAATGAAACTCCCAGCTTGAAAATTATCTGGCCCAGGACTCACAGAGCCAAGGCTGGAACTCAGGACTCCTACCTTTGAGTCACAATACCCCTTCCACTGCATTGAGATGCTTCTGATATTTAGTACACAGATTAGCTGTCAAGCAACAAAAAGTTCTTTTGTCATATTTGGATTGAAGCAGCCATGATGTGGCTTGGAAGGAAACAGCCGACATAAGGTGGAATCATCTGTGAAGATAAAGAGGTCATTATTGGCTATTTCTGTGAGGTGGCTCGAAAAGAGGGGGGGAAGAGTGTTACACTCTGCATGGATCCTTGAAGTTTTTCAGGATAACACTCCATTAGCAATGACAAGTTGCCATCTGTTAGTGAACTCTTCCAGAAGAGAGTGAAAGCTACCCAAGAACATTTTGCTACAGTTGAACTGGTTCTCCAAATCCAGCCCTTGGTTTTGTGGGATGTGCCAACAAACACCTATGGTCACCGGTCAACTTTCTCAGTGAACTTGTTAAGTGAAAAGGAATAAATTATGCATATTTCTAAATTATAAGCTGCTACTTGAAAATGTCGGCAATAATTCTATTCATAAGAAAATACATTAAAATTAAGTTACTAACTTTGCCTGCAATTTGATTCAGCAATACAACTTTTTAAATTCTGTATCAAACTGTATATTTTGTAGGAAGTGGTGTGAAGCTGTGTCCAGAAAAAAAATGAAATTGACCAGTTTATGCATTCACCTTAAATTGCATCTTGCAGATTTCCTGGTAAAGATGGGGGAAATATTCAGCAGTAAATCATGAATACTGCTTCATTTCATGCATGCTAAATTTGAAAAATGTCAGAGAATAAAATATTTTCACCTTCGTATATTGACAGCTTTAAGATTAGCAAACTTTTAATAAATATGTTCATTTGTTTGAATGTGATTTTTATGAAATATAACTAAAACATAGGATGTTTATACTTTTTGTTTCAAAATGGATACAAAAACTCCAGAATATTTATAGAGGTACATAATATTAAGAGTTTACTTGCTTTAAGAATACATTTCATATTAAAAATAATAATTGGTTAAACAGCAAGGTTAGTAATATTAAAAAAAAGTAATCATGAACATATGATGGTACTGGACTTTAATTGAGTCCCGTGCTCCTGGAAGATATAAAATGTTAAGAAATTTCCTCACCGTTTTGGGCTCGGGGAAACATTTTAATAAAAAATATTATGTCCTCATATGATTTAGGTAATTCTAACGGGTCCTCCTCGTTTGCCTGTGACCATTCCTTGCCTCATAAATGATTAGGTGAACCACTCGTTCCCAGTCACCAATTTAAAAAAAAAGTTTGTTAACTAAACTATGCTTAAAATTCTCTCCATTTCGTATGTTGCTGTTTGCCCATTCTCAGTCTGAACTGTGTAGAATCTCTCAGTAACCCATCCACTCCAAGCCTCTTCACATCTAAAACAGTCTGGCTTCAGGGTGAAACATTCTCTGACTTATTATGTGACCAGTCCACCCTATCATCTCACTTCCCCAGACCCTTCTCTTTGTTTTCTAGCTTTGATTTCTCCTCCTGAGACAGATACTTTTATATACGACCCTTCCGATGCAGATCCTCTCATTAGAGCTTTTTCCCTATTGAAATAGTGCCCCACCTCCAACACTGCAAACAGTTTCTCCCTCCTTTCTTTTTTTATATTTTTTATTTTTATTAAGACATACGTGCAGTACATAATGATTACATTACATTCCCATGTTGATACATGTAAATAACTTATCTCATTTCTTTTGAAATAAGACTTTTAAACAAAGTATCTCCTAAGTCTGAATTTGTTTTTCTTTTGAGAATAAGATCAATGAAGATGACCAACTTGACATAGCCTTGGGCAGTGACACTGACAATACTTTCAACTATTTTTTTATCACTAACCATTGAACCCCCAAATCTAAAACAACTGTTATCTAAGACTACCTCCAAAATTCAACCAATCATTTTTACCTTTGAAATATCCCAATAGAAATCCCTTTTCTGTCACTAGTTTGGGCTTCTTTCTGAGGAATCCCAGTGTTTTACCTATGAGCAAGAAAATTTTTAACTTTTAACTGATATTTACAATGAATAGGAAAAATAACATTTTTCTGGTTTGAATTACAGCAGGAGATGCACCGTGCATGTTTTTACAACTTCACATAATTTAATATTTCATATAAATTCTCTAATAAACACAGGAAAATATGCACACGATAGCATTCATTCAGAGCAATCTGAAAGAACACATAGAGTAAGTTGTTCCTCATCTTGGTTAAATTGGAAATTATGTATGCACAAAATATTTTCTCTTTAAGATGACAATCAATTGTAGGAAAGGCATTTTGAAAGAAAAAAATGTTTCTGACACTGGTGCACTGGAATGTAGTGATAGATCCTGATATTTATTCCTTATACAGCATTAATTATTAAATCAAAAGAAGAATGTGCTTAATGATTAATCATTTTAAATAAGTGGAGTTCATTTTTAAAAAGCTATGTGGTATGGTTTGCTTTTCAAGCTTTATTTGATTTGTTTGTGCTTGTTTCCACAATTTGTCATGGTCAAATTGAGTTTTAAAGCTATTCTCTAAGGTAGCTTTGCTATGTCACAATATTGATATTCTTAGAGAATTTAATGAGGAGGTGATAAATTTTAATATCAAAACCACAGGTGGAACTAATAATGGTCAGATGAAGGACCAACTCTCAAGGGCTATGAGTGTGATTTTTATATATATGTTTTAACCATTTAGTAGTACTAGGCACTGTTCTGTGAATTAACTGTGAAAGCGTGGTTCAAACATAAACCTATAGTCCATTTTAACCAGGGGGTTTAACCCCCTGTACACCCACATGTAGAACTTTGGGGATGATTTTTAGAGAAAGAAAAATGGAAATTGCAAAGGAGTTGTTCCTTATCTACCTGGATTAAAAGGTTGCCTAAGTCAGGGAAGAAGGACTCTACCCCAAACTGATGCATTTACCTTTACCTTACAAATTCTGATATCTCCTTTAGATTTGCTCACTTACAATCTGAATGTTCCCTGCTTGAGTAGATGGCTTAGTTTGGCTCTTGCTCCTGCTGTTCAGTGCTTGACTCCTAAGTCCCGGCTCAGCATGCATATTCACCTGTATTCCTGTGTAGGTTTCGTTCCATAGAGCTCCAGTGTGTAATTTCATCTTTCCAACTTCTTTTTTTTTAGCACCAGGGATCGAACTCGGGTCCTTGCGCTTGAGCAGCAGGAGGCGAAACCACTGAGCTAAATCCCCAGCATCTTTCCAACTTCTTGCTCCTATTATTGCCTAAGGTGCTGCTATATTTGTTTCTTTATCTTGGAAAACTTTTTTGGTGAAACTAACCCTATTTCTTGTGAGCCCCCTTAACAAGTTGATTAGAAAGCAATTTGCACATAAAGTGCACTTTTTCAATGATGCTATTTTTCTTAGCTTCTTGCAGATTTCCGTATCATTATATTTTAACCAGTTCTTTCCTGCGCTGGAATATGACCAGTCACTGTTTTCATTTTCCTTAACCTCCTATCAAATGGTTTGATGAAGTGTCTGATTGAGTTTCAAGTTATAAAATTTGTATCTTAGGCCATATATACTATACAATTGTAACAATATTTTTTCTAAAATCAAGTTGGTGGGAAAGCCACTACTTAATTACAAAAATGCCTATCTTGAAGCAAATATAGTAATTTCCACCCATTTTATGTTTTTTACTATACAAGGGATTTCTAACGTTAGCAATTTTCCCTTATGACTATGAATATAGAAAACAATTACAGTCATAATTTTCTACTTTACTCTAATTATTAAAAAATTATCATTAAAATTTTTGATCATATAGTGTACTGTTTCCAGTTAATCTATTATCATTGAAGTGAGATGCTTTTTTGTATGGCTGAGATACTCAATCATACAATTTATAAATGTAATTTATTTTAGGAAATATCTTCCAAAATAAAAATCATAAAATAGTTATATTTGTATACATCTATACAGACATATATAATTATGTGTTGAAACTATGTATTTCAGCATTGGTTTAACCCAATCTGTGTTCAAAGCATTCGCACAGGAATTTGGAATCTTACTTTATACTATGCCAACTTTTCATGGTGGTCTTTCATTCTGTTTATTTCAAAATTCTGGTCCCTTTCCACCTGCCTTTGTAATGGCTCATATCTTCCCCTAGGCCAAAAGCATACAGAGCAGCTTCCAACAAAGTAAGACCATGACTGTTTCACAATCGGCTCTGCAGGAAGGACCGTGTGAAGTTTAGTTGTATCTTCCCCTAGAGTCAGCTCTGAGCCATCACTTTCCTAATGAGCTCAGTTTTCACCAGCATACAGAATGCCCTGCTGCTGTTTCATATTGTTGGCTGCTTTGTTAACTTTTAAGTCCCTGTAGATTCTTTTTTTTTTCTTTTCCTGTAAATGCTTTGTGGTTTTCTGTGATGCTGAGAATTTTCCAAAATCAATAAAGAATATAATTCAACAATCCCCATTTTCAAATTTTATTTTTTATGGATTTTTTTCTTCTTTTTGTTACTATATCAGACTGGAAAGACTGTTTATATGTATTGTAACACTCTCACAAGAAAATATTCCAGAGAAACAATGTGAGATTCTATTTGCTTTTAGTTTAGCATATTTTAAATTTTTCCCAGTGCATTTAAACCACCCATTCCTGTCACTGATATTTTAAATATTCATTTCTATAATTATGGATGAGTTGCTTGTTTTTAATGAGCCTTTCCATTTTAGGTATTTCATTTTATAAATTTATATTGATATTTAACTTGAATTTTTGATTTGTCTATATTTCATTCATTCATTTAATAAATGCTTATTATACTATGTACTCTATGTGAGATCATTTTCTTGGCCCAGTAAAAATACTATAAACAGAATGGCACATAACTGAGATGTGACAGACACCTACCCCTTTCCCTTCCCCACAGTTTACATGCTTAGGGTTAATCTAGCCAGGTTGGAAATAAGCAAGTTAACTAATAAAACACAGTTGCCCTCTCTATTCATGAGTTCAAACGACTGAAAACTGAAAATATTTGGGAAAAAATTTTCTGAGCTGAACATATACAGATTTTTTCTTGCCAGTGTTCCTTAAATAATGGAATATAACAACTATTTTCTTATCATTTACATTGTACTATGTGTCATAAGTAATCTAATGTGATTTGAAGTATATAAGGGGTATATAGATTATATGAAAGTACAGTCCCATTTTATATAGGAGACATAAGCATCCAAAGATTTTGGGAAACATGGGAGTTTCTGGAACCAATCTCCCATATGAGAAGGATAGATGACTATATGGAGTAAATTAAATAGGTAAAAACCATAAAATGAAATAGGGATTTTGACCACCATCCAGTTTTGAATTTTTTTGAGGAACTGAAATTTGATTAAAATGAAAAGAGAATGAGGGATGAAAATGTAAATATAAGAAAGTAAAACATTCCCTTCCAAGTAATCAGAAAAGACAAATGCATCACGGCAGAAGTATGCCTAACAGAGCCCAGAAACATCAAGCACAACAACGTGGTTGAAGTAGGGTGGTCCAATGGAGTGGAGCTAGGGATTCTGGGAGAGGGATCATTTGGGAGGCTTCTGTGTTCCTACAGGTGAGGAGTGATGGCAACTTGGAATAGTGCAGAAGCAGAGAAGGCACACAACTGGCAGAATGGTTAATGACTGAGATGGGACAGAGAAATACTTTTTTATAGGGGCAGTAAATTATAACCTGAGTAGAGAAAAATGAGATTTGATGTGTGTTCTAAGATCCATTTCAAATCTAATTTTGCACTACACAAACTTTTTCTATAGGTGATGGTATTTTAAAGTCTTCTGCAATATCCTGGATTTTCTACTAAAGCAATTTCAAACTTTAAAATCTTTTTATGAAACTATTAATTTGTCTCCACCACTCTAATTTTTTTCAGTTTATATGTCAAAGATTTTCCCTCCATTTCACTCTTTGCCAAGTTTACAATCACAATTAAATAGATTTTGGAGTAATTGTTCAGGAATACTACTTCTCAACTCCTTTCTTCAGGCTATATTTTTATGAATTGTTTAACAAGTAAACATTGTTAGTATACATGGTGTAGGATTGATGTATATGACTCACAAAAGTTTTGTCAAATCATAAAATTATCTATAAACAACAATAAAAAGAACTACTCTAAGCTTAATTTCACAACTGTCTATTATATAAGCTGATAATGTTAAAGCCTAAAGAACAAATTATGTTTTATGTTTGTCTATGTCTGTTTTGTTCATCTGTGAGTTGTAGTTTTGAAATCATGAAGTAAGAACATTTTTACGTTGACTATTACTTTAAAAACTTTCACTTAATTCATGAATGGCCATGAGCCCTTGACAGAAGTCACATATTTTCAAAAAAAAGGTATCATTTTCTCCCAAGTTAAAAAGTTTTGTTCTGTCAGTTTTACGTGATGTATACACGAGATATTGCAAATTCAGTAGATATTTATTTTCATAATTTCTTATGAAATATTAAAAACATACTTCCTATGTATCTAAAGGTTTACAGTTAAAGCACAACTGTACTCAATTTCTCCATTATATCTTCAGACATTAAAATTAAATTTAAAATTAATTTAAAAAACTGTGCATGAGTTCGGTGATCCTCATATTTAATTGTGTATCAGAATCACCCATTTGAGTTTTTCAAGTACAAAGTGTTATACCCAGTCCTCCAGAATTTGTGATTCAACACATTGAAGTACAAAAGTTTGTATTTCTAGTAAGTTCTAGGTGTTGTGGCTTCAATATCTCCTCCAAGTGGACATTGGAATTTAATAACTACTGAAATAGCTTTAAGAGGTAGGACCTTTATAAAGTACTAATAAACTGCCTTCCTGAATGGATTTGCACCATTACCACAGGTACAGGTTATGATCAGAGAAGTTGGCTTTTGGTGAATGGATGACTTTGGGCACTTTTTCTCTCTGTCTTACACATACACACTTTCTCTCCAACCGATGCCCTATTCCAACCTATGACATAACAAGAAAGCTAATACTCAATACCAACACCATGCTTGTGCACCCAAGACCATGCTCTTGGACTTGACAGCTTCCAGAATTGTAAAATCATAAATCTCTGAACTTGATAAACTGCGCAGTCTAAGATAGTTTAACATAACAGTAAAAAATAGCCTAAGACATTGACTTAGTTACTTTCTTCCTTGCTGAAATGAAACACCTGATACCTAAAGTTAAAGGAGGAAAGTTTTATTTTGCTTCACAGTTTGTACAGATTTCAATACCCAGTTGGCTGGCTGTAAGGCAAGGTGGCATGGCAGAGGGACATCACAGAGAGCAAGCAGTCCAGATCTTTTCAGGGAGAGGGAAGCAAACCGCAAGTAGAAGCAGTGAAGCCTGATTTATCTCTCTCCCTTTGCATTTCACCCGGGCTTATAAGCTTATTGATTGGTGAAGTACACACTCAGAGTGGGGCTTCCATTATCCACATTCAGAATTATGGTAATTCCAGTCACTGGATTTAGTACCACACACCCTTAATCTCAGTATCACATGACCTAGATTCAGCCAGCTCTGAAAAGGTCCACCTATGAGCACATAGGCTTGAGCGGGGGCGGGGGGGGGGGGGAGGCGCGTTGAATACAAGCCATAACAGACAGTAAGTATTGCTAGTTTGGGGACTGTACATTGAGAACAATTTTTTTTTGATAAATGGCTTATTACAAAAGAAATGAACAAATTAATGAATAGATGAGTGGATGAATTCATATTGAGAAGTTATAATTTCTAATATAAAAATTGATGCAAAAGTTGAATGCATTTTCTATTGTTCACTGAACCCCATAATTAACCAAACAGATCTTCATAAAACACACTTAGCTTTCACACAAGGCTTTTTCCTTCACTTTTACATCTTTTTCTGAAAGTGCATTTGTTTCAGTCTATATCATAATAAGTATTGCTTTATCAAGAACATGAACTTAAAAATAAGGCATTGTTGTAAGCTCAAATTATCTATATTTCACCTCTGCAAACCTGATGACTTAATTTTGCAAGTTAATATATAAATAGCCTCTTCTATCAGTCCTTTCAGTTTATTTCTGTGGCCATTTCTAAGCAAAGTTCTGTAAATTTACTACCACATTTGAGCTGGTAAGGAGGAGAACATAAAGTTTTCACAGGGCACAGTCATTATTCGCCGGGTACAAACAAGCAGAGAACTAAAGGAAATATCTCCTATGCCTCTGGATTCAATTCATTTATTAAGCAACAAGTGAGTGTTACTAGTTTTTCTTAAAGCTTTTAGTAAGATAAAGTAAATTAATAAAATATTAAAAGGGAAGTAACAAAGGCAATAGTTAAACACCAGAACAAAAGTATCAACTTTTTCAAGTATAATATGGATTTTTAAAAACATAACAATTATAAAATAATATTTAATAAATATAGAAAAGAATTTGACGAAATTAAGACAAAGTACATATATAATAAAACAATGGAGTCAACACACAAAAAAATCTAGTAAAAGATTTCAGTTTGACTCAAAATCAAGAATAAACTATAAGCTGTACACATGTAAATATATTTTAAAAACTAGTGAAATAGGATCAACATTAAATGGTACTTTTTTGTTGGACAAATCAATTTATAATGAAGCACTGTGAGCCCGATGGTCAGAAAAAGTAGAATCCATGTCAAATGTACTGAACCTAACGATCTGCTTCCAATATTTTTCTGTTTCCTCCCCCAAATTCCACTTGATCTGTAGCTGTTCTTTCCTAGTTTTTCATTATTTTCTTACCTTTTTTTTTTCCTTCTCTCCGATCATCTAGTTCCTGAACTTTTCCTTTAATTTAAATTTTTGTATCTTCTACATGCAACTCTGAAACACGTAAATCAGCTTAACTTGGAATTTTTTGTCTACCTTCCTTGCAAAGTTCTGGATTATATGAAAATGTCTCAGGAGTCTGCAGAGGAAAACAAGAAAATGAAGAAAGGGGAAGGCGGCCAGTACTTACGTATTCAATATTTTTGCATTTACTCTCCTTTTTTTTTCATCTCTCTGTTATTTGTATTTATCAATACATCTTTAATATGTCAGGTAGAGAAAATTGATACAATAAGGAATTATAAAATTCTTGGAATGGACAAAGGAGTAACAAATCAGAAATGTTGTGATTTTCCATATCAGAAAGATGTCTCTCTCCCTGATCTTCCCTAGAGGCTGGCATCTTCAGCCTATCTGGGTAGTGCTAGTGCCACACCCCCCAGACACTGTACCACTGCCTCCACCAGAAAAACCAACTGTGCCGACCACAGTCACTTTCAGTCACTGGTCTTTGTGTGGCGACTATCACTACTGAAGCCAAAAGCGGATAGGTGCTCTCTTCCTTTTTATGTATTGCCAGGGTCTTTTACTGCCCAATGCTACCAAGAACTCAGATGGCACAGGATTCTAAAACTGCAATTTTAAAGTTTTCAAATTCTTTTGCTATGGAGGACATTACAGGAGGAAGAGTGTGAGGCTGATAGATAACACATCTAAGTAAGTACATTGCTTATGTATTATCATCATCTGTCTACACGTAGCACAGACTTAGAAGACTATTCAAAAAAAAAAAACAAAACAAAACTACAGCCCCTTAAAATGCTATTAATAGTGACTTAAATATAAGAACTGAGTAAGTTCAATGTATAATTACTTGTTACTATATGTAATTTCTTGTATTTCCTTTTTTATTTTATTTTACATTTTTTGCCTTGCTAGAAGCAAACCCAGAACCTTATGGATGCGATAAAAGTGCTGTATCACTGACATCTCATCCAAGTTTCTTTTTTTTTTTTTTCCAGTTTCTTGTATTTCTATATTAAACTATTTGATTAGGATACTTGAGAAATTACACATATAAAATTACACACCTAATGTGCAAAAATACTTATTGATATAAGAAAAAGAAATGATTGGAAGACTATCTTATTAAAATTGATATGAAGATGGTCAAGTCTTGTTTTAGTCTTTATGCATTTATTTGTTTTCCAAAGTTCATACAATATGCATTGATTTTATAACGAAAAAAATAATTTGATAGGTAATTACATGCCCTTAATGATTTATGGGCTTTTTATCTACAAATTTATAGAAAAATATTTTATAAATATTCATACATTGCTTTGTTTCACACTTATATATTTGGAAAAATATAATGCATTGAATTTTGTAAGTATTCCTCTTAATAAGATTTCTGGAATTCTTGATTACAACAATAGTAGTTTAACAATTAACACATATACTGTTTTGGAAAATTGTTTTCTTTTACTTTAAATATTTCTGGAATTAGGATCAATTTTAGTACCAATATTTCAAACACGTAAGTGTATTTTTATGAAAAAATGTCACACAAATGCTATAATTTAGGACAAATTGTGTGTTTATTACAACTAATTATATCATTAATGCTAATATAACATTCCTGGGTATTAAAGCTTATTTTAACGTCTAATGTGAAGAATTGCTTTGGTGAAATTAAGCTAGTATTTGATTTGAGGAAGAAACAAATATTAACTATCCATATTAAATATATTTAGCAAGGGTATCTTTCGATACGTTTTTGTAATCATATTATTTTCTACTTTTGTAACATTTCTAGGGTTATTTGACACGTGATTTTTTTTCCTAAAGTATCCTTAATAACGTAAATAAAATTAGTTCAGTAATTGCCACATGTACTTGACAAGCTTTCCAACCTTCATGCTTTTCACATGTTAATTTTTTTTTCAATTTGTAGATTACATATAATTCAAAATGAGATCAGTTTCCAATTGAAATTGTTGAGTTTGTAACAACACATGAAACTTCTGATATGATTTTTGGGATTGTTAAATATCTTTGTCTTCTTCAATTCTAGACTGTTAACCTTCCAAGCATCCTGATTTTGAATGAGTCAAGTTAATTTTGAATCTAGGCCTCATGTAGTACCCTGTTTCTTGTAGCTTGTGCCACAGAAAAGAGTATCCTTACATTTTCTTTCCCTTCTGCTCTCTGTACTGCTCTTCTCTTTCCCTAAGTTTATTCTTTTCCTAGGGTACTGTAACTTCTGCTTCTACATTCTATAGTCATCTTCGCCCTGTGCCTGTGGATCTCTTACATCTCATTGGCTCATTCCTGTATTTCTGTACCATATTTACACTTAGAATCAGTATTTATTTTCATGTTTTAATGTGTTACACTGTCTAAAATCATGATATGTGAATAACACTACTTCAATTCCAATCACAGGTTTGCACTCATTAGCTAGCTTAACATATGAATATTACACAATGTTTTTAGACTCAATTTTTCCATTTATAAGATAGAGCTAGTCATAGCATGTACCATGCAAGGGAGTTGTGACCTTTAAAATAAAATAAAATGAGAACATTACATTGTTACTGTTCACATATGTCTCTCAGTTAAGATTACCTAGTACTGAAATATTACTATCCAAGCATGTGTTTTCTGTTGTAAAAGAACTTTTCAAATATTTGAAAAAGCAAAAGACAATTAACCGAGTTCTATCCCCAGTACCAAAAAAAAAAGCAAAAGAGAAAACATTAGCATTATAATCATTCATAATTCTAAATTTTAAATGTCCTAATTCTATCATAAAGTTATTGTTAATAATTCTGACAAATTATACTTTTGCTAAAATGTATAAGTATCTCTTATGCATGCATCTTTACATTGAAAATATTACACATTTAAACCACTAATGAACTAAATGTGAAATAATATGAAGTGAAAGTTAAATAGATGAATACATAAAAATATAGAAGGAAATTAGCATTTTAATTTTACAAATTTTTGTCTCTAATTTTTAAAAATTAATATTTGCATATATATTCAATAATGGTCTGATTACCTCCACTAATGGTATCTCCTAAAAATATAACTCTTTTCAAGAAGACTCATGCATAGAAATGTGGGTTTTGTTACCTTTTGGGGGTCCATCAGAAGAATTTAACAGTTTCAACACTTCAGAAATGAAAGTTTGTTCTTCTGTAGTTTTTCTTTTCTATTACAATCATATTTTCCCCAACTAAAGTGCAGCTGAACCAATATTGAGGTAACACTACTTAGTTTCAAAATTAATGTAAAAATGTCTGTATATAAGTGACACTCATCTGGCAATCTTTCTATTGCTCATTCTTTATTTGCTACATATTCTGTGTCATGTGTATATTAGGAATTATCCACTATATCTGTACCTTTTATTCTTTAGTGAATAACTCACCTCAATTTTTTATACTTTATATCAAATAATTATTAAATAGTTAATGTAATATTAAGTTATATTAAAAGGAAAGTGATTAGTAATTTAATATGTTTCAAACTGTTATGTATGTATGTGTTTCAAACGAACTGTTTGTTTTAACACTGTTAGAAGTCATTGTTAGTGTTCTGCTAACAAAGCTACATGGGTTCTTTCCAGTCATATTTTTCCTATAAATTCAATTATTTTGCATCCAGTTTTCCACACTACAAGATTTTTAAAGATCACATGAGTGATATTATACAGAAATAGAAGTATTCACCTCCAAAGAAAATTTGCTTTTAATAGCTGATGGTAATATTATCAATGAAGGATGAAACATCAGAGCCTTTGTCAGTTTTAATGCTATGACAGGTTGCCATGGCTGGTGCCCTGAGGGTCTTCCCCTCATTGGGGACATCAGTAGACTGTCATCAATATCATGGAATGCTTGGATCAAACTTAGAGAGAGAAATCAATATTTTGAGAAAGAAATGGTAACCTGGGCAGTGATATTTGGCACTTTGCCTCTGGGAATCTCATGGAACATGTGTTACTTTGGAAAGGTACACAACTCAGTGAGTGCCCTGTCAGTAGTAAAAGAGATAAAAGAGACAATAAATGATAAATGAGATCAGGCTACCAAAATGTTTTAGAGTGACAAAATGTATAAAGGCCATTTAATTAATATGGAATAGAAGAAAATAGTTATCTTGTGGAAAAGATATTAAGCTCATTCTTGAGACTCTTATAAGTAAAAACAGATTTTCTTTTGGGATGGTTGGGAAAGTCTGAAAATCTTGCAAAAATGTATCAATTAAAAAACCCAAGAAAATGAATTCTTCTGGCGCTGTAGTGTAGTTTGAGATCATCAATGTGCTCCCAAGAGATATTTTCCAAACGCAGGACTTGTAAAACAATTTCATAAGATTTATACTTTTTCATTCACATCACTGTCAATACAATTTTCAAAAATGGTCTACAGGATAAACTGTTCTTTCTCTCTGTGAAGTTTGAAACATTTTACTTAGTTAAAAAAGAGCATCTTCTGTAGAGATGTAAAGAAATATTGAATATTTCCCTTTCACTTACCCATACTTTTCACTCTTCTATATAGAATGCGTTTTTAATTTAATTGTTTCTCTAGGTGGCATGGTTTATATCTAAATGTTCCCCTGAAGCCTCACACACTCATAGGTGGGGTTCTTGGTAGGTGGTTAGATCACAGTTCTCATTTATAGCTAACTGTGATATGGGTGACACAGCACTGTTGGAGGAAGTGGGTCATTGGAGGCCTAGCCAGGAAAGGTTTATCTCGCTCTCTCTTCCCTTGATCCTTCTCCTTGTTTCCTACTGCCAAGCCACTGAGGTCTTTGTCCTCTGCTATGCCCTGCCTTGGAGCCAGCTGATTGTGGACTGAAACCTGTACAATGAGTCAAAATAAACCTATCCTCCTTAGAATCGTGGGTGTATAATATCATGTCTCAGTGAAAAAAAAATTATTAAAAAATTAAAATTAAAAAAATATATAAGTATTTACTTATATTTTTTGGTGGATACTCTCAGTGTCAGATTGAAAGTCATGTGTTGCTATTGAGTAAAGCTACAGTTCCTTAGGAGGTGCTTAGTTAGGAATACACTAGATAAAATAGTTAAGGTTGATTTTCGTATCTTTTTTCTTACTGTGTAACATAAATCATGTTTTAGCAGGACTAAAGAAAAATTTCTATACGTTTTTCATATTCTCTCAAAATTATATAATAATATTTGTATATTAGATTGGCTCTTCCAAGAAATGGAGAGTTAAGATGAAATCAAATCTTCACACTTTTATTATAATAGAATTTGTATCCCATACTACATCCATAAGCCTTAGCAAAGCCACTTCCAGGGTTCCATGTCCATGGCATATGATACCGCTGGTAAATTGGACCACTCAAAATCAATGGAATATCTACCTAGTTGATCTAGATGCCTTAGGAGTGTATTACTTCAAATGATGGGAGACTGACATAGCCTTACATTGAAAATATAAATAAATATTGTTGGAGATTCATGTCCGTATGAACTGATTCTTTCTTTTCTAATTGGCAAGTTTAAAAGTGCATCATTGTTTTCGGCATTCTAAGTTTTCTCTATGGACATAACAGACCTGCTTTGGCTGACCATTTAGAAATTTTTATATGTGGTTAGGACCTCACAGCCTGCTGCTCATCTGTGTCTCCTTTTTCACTGTGCCATAAGGGCTTGTTTATCAGCTACAATTTAGGATTTTTGGTTCTTATACTTGGCCATTACCTACTTGCTATTAGTCTTTAGTTAACTATTATTCTTGTGAATGGTATCAAAACAATTTAGCAGAAATCAGCTCTATTTGTAGGAATCACATGCAATTTTTATTCCATGTTTTTCATTACATCTGCCACATCCTTGTCCATGAAGATGTTTCCTCATGTCTTCAAACCTGAAATTTTTATTAATTAGTTCACCACTTTGTCTAGGGTCTATCTTTTCTCTATCTCAGAAGGTCGATGATGTTTTCTTAGCCTGCTATGTCATATATGAACTGGTGCCAAATCCCCTTATTATTTATACTTGTCTCTTATATCATTCTAGTACCTTTGTTTTAATGTAAGAAAGAGATGTAAAAATGTAATTAATTATGGGAGAATTCTGTGAAAGAAATCACTTATGTGAGAGATGAAATGATGAAAGTTCTGAGAAGGCTGGAAGAATCACCACATTATAGTATTATTTTTGTAGACCTCAACCAAAGAAGAGAAGGAAGGAACTTAGTGAGAAGCATATTGGAATACCAGGCCTACAGGGAATCATTGAGCCAAGGGAGCCACCAGGAAATTCCTGTGATTCTCAGCAACAGCTCTGGTTTTGAATTCTTGCCATGCAAAGTTTGGCTGCAATTAGGCCGCAGGAAGAATGATTTTGACACAAAAGCAGTCATGGGTTGTATAATGCAGTGGCTGGGTGCATTCTTTTGGCTGCCAATATACTTTCACAAACCCCCAGTCTATTTTATTCTGACAGTATCAGTCCACGTTTCCTTAGTGGTTGTTTATAATCTAGGCATTCTTTTTATGTCTTTAAAAAAGTGACCTCATCTGGCAGTATCTGATTGATAGATAAACCCTGGTTTTTGACAAAAAGGATTTAAGTCACTACAGTTCAGCTTTCATAAACTCAGCATCTATCATTCCTGGTGGTATTAAATCTGAAACTCCACCAGGGTCCCTACACCTGTCACACATCCTGTTCTATAAACAACTATACCTTTGTACTAGAATTCAATAAGTGGACTTTTTCCTTAATTCACAATGGCTGTCAAGGTCATGTCCTTGGTATACTAATTATTGACATTGTATTTGGCTCTTAAAATCTCCTTTCTATAAATTTGAATTCACTATTGAGTATCATCAATGGATCTGAAAATGTACTCCTGCCAGTTTCCCATGCTATTTGCTATTTGAAATCAGTAGATTATTTTTTTTTTCACGTCAGGACTATTTTTTTGCCTTTGAGGACCACACTCTTAACCAATGCTAGATTTTGACAAATCTGACTATAAACTAAAAACTTCCTTCTTTTAGAAACATGTCAACAGGAACTACTATCAGACTCCCTTCTCCATTTTTCCCCAGCCACACCTACATGTGTCTTTTCTTCCCTGATAGCAGTCTTTCTTCTGTCTCATGCCCTGACAACATATCATGCTTATGTAGGTCCATATATGTAAGTCCTTTCCCTTAAATTGATTTGTACAGTTATGAGATAGGCTAAAGACCTTGTTTCCTATTTAACATATTGTCTAAAATTTGACACTTTTTATTTACTAAATGCCATGTAAATGCCTAGTATATACAATGCACTGCAAATAAAACAAATACAGGTAAGTGTTACTGAAGAAATGCTTGTAGTTAGTTTGAGAATAGAAAAGAAAGGAAATTTCTTGTTATTCATTTAAGAGTAACACCTAGGCTACATATTCTGTAAGAACAGGGGTCCCCCATATTTTATTTGAATAATCTTCAGGCACCTTTTAAAGGCTGTGCAATAGTTTCATGGAAAAGGTGGCTTTCATCTAGACCCGAAAACCAGGTTGGATGTATTCACATGGGTTTATTCCATTTGGTGGATAGAATAATCTAAGTGAAAATACAAAATTCACCAGCCACATGAAGAATACTGAGTGAGACCCCATGTGGTCTACATAACTCTCAGTTATGAAGAGATTCAGAAGCACACCAGGCTGAAGGTTGCAGTTGAGAACTAATGTGGAAACACACGAAGCCTGGAGATGCCAGTCTTAAAGTTTCCACAGAGGTAAATTTTGAAGTAGAGATGGATAAGATAGCATACTTGTTCAGAGAAGAGAAAAGTCAAAGTATAAACCTTAGGAAATACTTTAAAAAGTGATATAAGGGATAGAGACTATAAAGAAATAGAATGAACACAAGTTTAACAGGTAACTCAGTCTCCTTTCTTCTTGATGACATTAGTATGGAGACACTAAGGCCATGGTGACAGAAATCAAACTTCAAATTAAGAAGAAAAACATGGCAATTGGAAATTTAGAAAGAAAATCAGATATAGCAATGACACAGGAGTTAACACACAAAGGAGTTTCAATGAGAGCTTTGAAACACCGTTAAATAAAAAGAAAGATATGGAATCCTTTAGGCCCTGATACACAAGCATTGGTGCTCTTTGAAACGACAGGGGACAGCTTCAAACAAGCTTATTGGAAATTTTTGAGTTATAAGTGAATGGTGAAGAGTGGAGAAATTAAGCAAGAAGATTGGTGATAAACAAAAGCAAGTCATTCTATTTTGTTTGCAAATGTCCTGTTTTAGTAAATATCAATAATTCAGGTTTTCTACTTACGATATCCTTAAATAACATTGAAGCAATAAATCTTTTCATTGTGAAACAATGGATTTGTATTCAAATGCCACCTGCTCATACTGGCTTCAAACTCGGTATTTAATATTTTAATTAGTCAAATTGTTATAAGGAAATCAATGAGGAGTCTTCAGAAATTATATATGATTGATGAAAGAAAAGTTAGCAGAAATATAGTTACTACAAAAACATTGGAACCAAGCCTTTCCTTAGAAACACTAAGTTCTGTTAAACTTATGTAGAGAATTTGGAGGGTCTGATTTTTTTCAGTTCTTTATATATTCTAGATAGTAGTCCTTTGTCTGAGGTACAGCTGCTAAAATTTTTTCCCATATTGTAGGTTGTCTGTTAGCTCTGTTGGTGGTTTCTTTTGCAGTGCAGAAGCTTTTTAATAAGATGAGATCCCAGTTGTTGATTCTTTCTGCTAGTTCCTGTGATGCTGAGGTTTTGTTCATGAAGTCTTTTCCTATACCAATGTCTTCAAGAGTTCTGCCTAACTTATCTCACAGCAAGTTTAGTGTTTCTGTCTTAATATTTATATCTTTCATCCACTTTAATCTTAGTTTAGTGCATGGTGATACGTATGCATCTAGTTTTAATCTTTGGCAGGTTGAAATCCAGTTTTTCCAACACCATTTATTAAATAGGCTATCTTTCCTCCAATGATGGTGGTTGGCTCCTTCATCAAAGATGAGGTGGCTGAGCATATCTGGAGTTGTTTCTGCATCTTCTAATCTATTCCACTGATCCTCAGGTCTGTTCCTTTGCCAATACCATGCTGATTTTATCACAGTAGCTTTGTAGTATAGTTTCAAGTTGGGGATTGTGATACCCCCAGCCATGTCTCTGTTGCTTAGAATTGCTTTAGCTATTCTATGTTTCTTCTGGTTCCAAATGAATTTTTGGATTGCTTTCTCTAGTTCTGTGAAGTACATTGTTGGAATTTCAATTGACATTGCATTGAATCTATATAGTAATTTTGGAAGTATGGCCATTTTCACTATATTGGTTCTTCCTACCCGGGAAGAAGGGATGTCTTTCCATTTTCTTGTATCCTCTTCAATCTCTTTTTATAGAGTGCTGTAGTTTTCAGTGTAGAGGTGTTTTGCTTCCTTTGTTAGATTGATTCCTAGATATTTCATTTTTTTGGATGCTATCATAAAAGGAATCGTTTCCCTATTTTCTCACTCAGTGAGTCTGTTATTTGTATACAAGAAGGATATTGTTTTTTGAGTGTTGACCTTGTGTCCAGCTACTCTACTGAATCTGTCAATTAAGTCTAGAAGTCTTCTGGTGGAGTTTTTTGGGTCTTCTATGTAAAGTATCATATAGTCAGCAAATAATGACAGTTTCACTTCTTCTTTTCCTATCTTTATTCCTTTTATTTTTTTCTCTTTTCTAATTGCTGTGGCTAATGTTTCCAGAACTATATTGAACAGGGGTGGTGATAGTGGGCATCCTTGTCTTGTTCCTGATTTTAGCGTGAAAGTTTTCAGTTTTGACCATTTAGTATGATGTTGACTGTTGGTTTTTCATAGATAGCCTTAATCAGGTTAAAATAAAGACCTTCTAGTCCAATTTTCTGTAGCGTTTTTATCATGAATTGGTGCTGGATTTTGTCCAATGCTTTTTCTGCATCTATTGAGATGATCACATGGTTTTTGTCCTTGACTCTGTTAATATGGTGTATTACATTTATTGATTTACGAATGTTGAACCAAATTCAAAGACCCAATTCAAAAATGGGCATCTGACATGAACAGACATTTCTCAGACAAAGAATTAAAAGTAGCAAACAAATATATAAAAAAATGTTCAACATCTCTCGTCATTCAAGAGATGCAGATGAAAACAACCCTGAGATTCCACCTCACCCCAGAAAGAATGGCTGCTATCAAGAAATCAACCCATAACAAATGCTGGTGGGGTTGTGGGGAGAAAGGAACCCTTCTCCATTGTTGGTGGTAGTGTAGACTGGTGCAACCACTGTGGAAGTCACTATGGAGATACCTCAAAGAACTAGGTGTAGAGGTCCCAATTGACCTAGCTATTCCACTGCTGGGTATCTTCCATAAAGAATTAAAAGAATCATACCACAGTGATATATGTGCACCCATGTTCATAGAGGCACAGTTTGTAACAGCTAAATCCTGGAAGCAGCCCAAGTGCCCATCAACTGGAAACTGGATAAAGAAAATGTGTTTTTTTTTAATAAAATGGAGTACTATTCAGCCATAAAGAACAAGAAACTAGAGTTATTTATAGCGAAATGGATGCATATTGAGGCCATTCTCTTAAGTGAAATAAGTAGGACAAACATGTGTAAACACAGAATAGTTTCTCTAGTGTGAGAAACTGATAGTGTAAACAAGGGTTAAAATGATTAAAATGAATAATTGATAATTTGAAATAGGAAAAAAGGTCCAAAAATGAAGGAGTGAAGGGAGGGGGAGGGGAAAGAAAAAGAGGGAAAGGAAAATCTATGAGAAGACAAAAAAAATGGAAAGGAAATCTATGTAAGTAGGGAAGGGTGGAAGGGGTGAAGTGTGCACAGGTAATGGGGAAAAAAATAAGAACCAAGATACATCATGTACAGGTACAAACACCCAATGATAAATGTAAACGAATTGTATACCTAAAATGTACCAATAAAATGTACCAATAAAAAAAATACAGAAAGAAAGAAACTTACGTAGAGAACTTCACAAGAGAAACCTTTAAATGTATTTATAAGATAAAAATATCCCTGCAAGTTTTCATTTAAGATACTTTCTAAATGTTTTAATAAAAATAACTTGATTTTATAAAATTTGTGGGGATTACTCAAATTAGCTATCATATATTCTTTACAAAATGTTGATCTTGCTTCCTTGCAAAAACAAACAAATATTGCATTTCCAAATCCAGAAGTAGAACTTTGTATGATGGACATATTCTTTAGAATATGTATCTAGTACTTATTATGGACTACATATACAATGAGGGACTTTCACAAGCGTAATCTTATTAAAAGTCTACAACAACTAAGAAACAAAAGAATTAGTTTTATTTTGCATGTGAGAGAAATATGTTTAAGTAATCTGAACTAGGTTATAACCAACAAGTAAGAGAAAGGTCTCATTACATGACATAATGTCTCATAGTTGGTTTCTTCCCACACTGACCAAGCACGTATGTATGTATGAATGTATGCATGTATATGTGTATTTCATTATTTATTTAATCTTAAATCATGTAGCAAATACTTACGAAGCCACAGTGATTTATCAGTAGGCTCTGTCATGTTAGGTTCACATGTAAAATATACATACTGATAAATATGTAAGATGTGCTATCAATATCTCTTGATTTTATAGTTTTACATGTTTACTTTTTCTTGACTTGGAAGTACTAGTTCAAAACATTAAGCCGGATACTCAGTGGTGGCACTGATGTATTCAACTCAGCTCAACAAATACCCATGTGTCAAGCAGATTTTTCAGTCCTGCATGTGCAGGTGAGAAAATCTGATATTGT
The DNA here is from genome assembly GCF_053883595.1 of Heterocephalus glaber. Lineage (NCBI taxonomy): Eukaryota > Metazoa > Chordata > Mammalia > Rodentia > Bathyergidae > Heterocephalus > Heterocephalus glaber. The sequence continues at coordinate 8,970,346 of NW_028258406.1, read as the reverse complement.
CTCAATTTTCTTGCAGTCTTGTGGGGCAAAGATAATAAAAAAGTAATTAAAAGTGTAGTGAATATTATGAAGAAAGAATTACAACTTGCAAGGGAAGTACGTGATCGGCTTCAAAGACATACCTCCAGGAAACTTGACAATAGGATGACAATGAGAAATTTTCTTTTATAGAAATAACCACCATTTCATTTTCAGGAGCCATATTTCTCTATTATTCTTCTAAGACTTTAACTAATAAACCAATGATTTGTTTTAGTCCTTACAAATGCAAAAATTTATTCTTACTAATTCTACTAGTAGCAGAACACAGCAAACATGGAGCAACACAGATTATTCCAAATGAATACTCCATTGCAAACAAAAGTGATATATAGAGAATTTAAAAGGCATTTAAAAGGCTCATAGAAATCCTCTCCTAAATTATAAAGTAAAATATTTGTTTAAAATGTTTAGAAATATGTTTAGTATAAACACAAAGACAAACAATAAGCAAATAAATAGTTTAATGCTGGTAAATCTAGTGATAGATCTGGATAGCATTGACATTAATTTCTAGACCAACTAGGAGTTACAATGTTACAACCATGCTGAGTAGATAGAAAGTTAACATGTCTGTAGATCTGAAAATAATTCTGAAAAGACTTCTGCTGAACAATTTTCTTTTCAAAAGCTAACAACTTTCTTAGTACTGAAACATTCACAAAAAGAAGAGTGGTTACACTGGAATGAGAACTACTAAAGGTTCAATAAATGAAGCATCAGGAAGTAATAGAAAGAGGAAGGAAATCTGATTAGTTGCATAAACAGAAAGGAGTTTATTAGATATATATTTGGTCTTCAAGAAGTCACAAGAAAGTCTGACAATTCAGTTTGAGGAACAAGTAAGATTCAGGAAGGTCAAGAAGCTGACCTAGTGGTATGTCTCTCAGAATACAGTGACATGCTCCTCTCCTGAGGCCCTTCTCCCAGCCCTTTGCAGCTCCAGTTGGTACTTCATTAATCTGATCACATGTCCTCATGAAGTTCTCTTTTCCATCCCCTTTGGAGAATGGCACTACTCCTGTCTTCCAGTATGTGTCTCCATTTTATATCTGAGCTGTAATTTCTTTATTTTTCTTTTATTTTTTGGCCATATATATGATTCTTTCTCTTATCTTTCTTTGAAAAATTCTTCAGAATTTTCTGACCTGTTTCCCATATCAAGTTGGACATGTCCTTTTTGAAAGTACTCCTTAAACTTTTAAACATGCACACTTAATGATTGAAAAAATCATTTTCAAAACACTTAAAATAGTTGTCACCCAGATAAGATATGATAGCTACAATCTAGTTGAGAACAAGATAATTAGCCCAATATGGAAATTCATAAGGATAATAGTAGGTAATTTAAATTGAGATAATTCAAATGAACAGTAAGCCTGAAAATGGATTCTGTCTCATTGGAAATAAGTATTTTATCAATTAAACAAGCAAGAAAATATTCTTTCATATACATAATTTTTATAAAGTTTAATAATGGATATTATTAAGAAATTGATACTATTACCTTTAGAGAGGGTAGTTAAAGGACATTTTTATACCATATTGAAGAAATTAAAGTTTATATTAATGAAGTCATTTCATAAGGCAATTTGTCACTATCTGTCTAAAATTAAAACATGTATAACTTAGACTAAGTAATTCTATTTCTGTCATATTTTGAGATAAACATATGTACCTAGGCATAAATATAAATACCATATTTAACATACTAGATACTCTGATATACTTAATGTATTATGTTAGTAAAAATATTAAAACAGATAAATATCCACCAGCATATGAAAAGTTAAATTATGTTGACTCAATTTCATGTAAAATTTTTCATTTGTTTCAAAAACTCTGTAGACATTTATGGAGTATTTTTAAAAAGTTTCAAGACATGCTTGCTATGTATTATATAATATATATATATTTATCCAGTGACAATCATTTACTTAAATAAACATATAATAGTTGATTACCTATCACATACCAGGTGGTGTTCACAACTGTGAATATAAGATAGCACAAGAAACTTTGTTTATACCTTTATACAATTTAGTCTATGGGTGAGAAAGACATTAATGTAAGCTACTCTAGTAATGAATAAAAAATTACAGCTGTGAAAATATAATTATGTAATTGAATTTGTATTAACATATTCTGTGTGCACACAAAATGAAATGGAAATAAATACAGCAAACTATTAACTGTGTTACTCTGGAGGGAAAAAGTGGTTGAAATAGATTGATCATATCTATCTCATAATTTTCTGAACTGTCTAAATTAATAATAATGAAAATTTATTTATATACAATTTTGGTAATTAGAAGCCACATGCATAACACTGGGTTAGAAACTGTAAAATCTCCCATTTCTTTCTACATCTGCAAATAAATATCAAAAAGGCAAAGAACAAAAATACATTATCTCTGAGTGATGCAATTATGATGACATTTAGTTGGGTTTCATTTGTTTGTTTGTTTTCTTTGCCATGTGTTCCAAAATAACGGTCATAAATATACAGTAGATCAATATCAATAAAACATTAAAATAATACTGATGGTAGGTAATTAAGAGGTGGCATTTTGCATGCAGATATATTGTTGGATTATATTTACTTTGTTAGAAGAAGAAAAATTTTCTTGACAACAATTAGAAAAGGTAAAGGCTGGGCTATTGATTGTTTTAAATCTCCAATGATATCTCTCAAAAAAGATACAGACATTATATTACAAATGAAATAATATACCTATGACATTTCTTGATGTACAACAGTTTTGGTAAACTTTTCTTTTATATAACTTTATTTTGTTTTTTAGCCCCTAAAATCCCTCATTCTCAAAGAAATACAACAGTGATATAAAGATATATTAAATTTGGATGTATCTTTTTATTTCATTATGAAATTAATCATATTAATATCTGTCAATAGTTGAAATAAATGAGTTTTAAAGTGGAATGATAAACTTCATTCTCTATATTAGTCAACTATAAAGAGAATTAATTTCAAAGTTTGAAATATATTTTTAATGAAAAAAATAAACTCTTTTATTCATTTGCAATTCCTGGCAGTGTGTCTCTTATCTCCTTTCCAAGAACTCATTTGGTTGCATATTTGTTACTGCCTATATGATATTTATCAGTAACATTGGTTGTCACATATTAGGTGGAAGGTTCTACTAACTCCAGAGTTTTTTTTATTTATGGCTTAGAACTAAATACATAGTAATTGATTGAAGAATATTTGTTATATGTAATATTTCTGGAATGTTTTTCCCAGAAATGTACCAGTAAAGTTAGTGGTAAATTTGATAAACATGCACAGAAAATATTCTAAATTATGTATTGATTGATTTGTTAACATTAAAGTATGTGGTGTGAAAATCTGTAACTCAAAATTAACCAGTAAGATATTTATTCTTGCCTTAATTTGGAAAATTCAGAGGGAAAAGTTGTAAAAGTTGAATCTTTCGGATATGCTTGTTTAGAACTAAATTAAAGAGCAGTTATATTCATTTCAAGTGTTTCATTGGGATTTTTGAACAATGTAACCACTCTATTATACATAAAACAGATCTGATGACATCAAATTGAGAACCCTACTTGGTTATTTGTGTTTTGGTATATATTTACAGGTAATAATACTATAATGTTCATAGAGCTGTGCATATGTGATAGATCTTAGAAACTATTACAAACTTGTGTTTAACAGAGACATAGAATTAGAGTGTGTTAAATATTACTGAATATCCATGCTGAATAATCAGACTAGGTGCTCTCTAATGGGGTATCAGTGCAATATTTTTTACCAAATAGCTTGTATACTGAAATGTATATTGAAAAATCACTGAACATGTGTGATATCTAAGTATTTGGGACCAAAAAAACTCATTTATCTCCTTGTTTCTTTCATTTGGTCAAAAATAATCATAATCAGATTTTATTTCTTGTCATTTTGTCAGGTTTTCAAAATATAAAATTGCATTTTATACATACCAAAAGTAGATGTTCAAATTATTTCTATTTTGCACTTAGAAGTACATTTTCTAAATTAATTTTGACTTGTGTCTTCATAGCTATTTTTGTCTCCTCTGCTCTGTGCTTTTTAATTTAGCTAAAATTGCATCTCATTCACCATAAGCAATTGGTGGGTGGCCAGTGGCTAGGATAACATAAAATATTTTGAGTATTTCCAATTTTGAGGTCTATTCAATTGAAATTTTGTTTAATATATTTTTTTAAAAAGAGTTCATACTGCAGAAAGCCTGAATTAAAAACAAAATTTACTGCTTGGAAAAAGTAAAGCAAAAGCAAAGAATTGGTTAGTTGACTAAGCATAAGCTGACAAACCTGACTGCTTTAGCATGGTGTAAAGTTGAGTTCATGGTGGATTGAGTTAAGCTGCCTTAAGTCTGGTTCTACTTTTTAAAAATTTAATTTAACATAATAAACAAATGCTTTTTGCCTTGCGCTTTTTAAGTAGTGAGAATTGGAAAATATCAGGGGGAAGAATCACTAGGCATAGCAGATCCAGGCCTCTAGACAGAAGTCCTGAAGCCATGGTAATCTGCCTGGAGACTAAACAGAAAGTGAAGTATTGTCCTTCCTCTGCTTAAATAGGCCCTCACTGGAGGCAAAGGAGTATTTCATGTACACACTTATATTTAACAGGGCTTGCCCTTGTATGGTCCATTGCTAGGAATAACAATAAACAGAAGCTCATTACACACTGTGCCATCTCATTATACAAGAAGCTACTCTAGCATATTAAAAACAAAATACAGAAAGCCTAAAAGAAAGCATGACTGAAATTAAATGCAAACAACTGCGCCTTTTATTTTAGAAATATTGATCCCCTGAAAAAGAGTGGCATGTTTAATGAATACCCTTAATGATTTTACAGTAGAGCAAATCACCTATGAAAAGTAACATGGTTAAAAAGCATGGTATAATCTGGCACCCAATGAAATCCAATACCTCATAAGCAACAACAGTCAGTATGTCAAAACTCCCTGAGAGTAAGAAAGCTACAAAATCAGAAAGGGAAATAAAGCTAATTTATTTTAGCTTTAGTTTCAAAGTTGAATAAAATGCTTACAGGGTTGTCATGAAAATATTTCCCAAACTAATCTAATCCTATTCTTAGTAATTACTTTCTTTCTTTCAGGCAAAACACATTTGACAAAAAACAGAAAATGGTTTTTAGGGGATTTAATAGGGATGAGATATCATATGCAAAGAAAATTTTCATTACTTTAAGCTATACCTTTTAAGATTTTTGTATTCAGGAAACCTTCCAAATACTTCAGATAAAATTTATAAAAAGAAGATGGGGCTATAAAAGATTAAGTAGGGGGGAAGTTAAATCAGTCAAAGGTTTTGAGATTGGTGTTATCTGAATCAGGTACAGAGGTTTATAGAATTTAAAAATGTCATACATAAAATGAAATATCTACATAAAGAAATACTACTTTTTTAAACAACAACACAAACTAAGCAAAGTTTTGAGTACTATAAATACAAATTAAAGAATTTCTCTTATAATATACAACAACAGTGTAGTCTTGTACATGATATATTATCATCTAGAAATGATATCCTTCAAAAATCCAACTCACTAATCATTTTTCTGCAGCGATAGAAGAGTCTGAAAACATGAAAACTCATTAACAAATGTTTATGAAACATGGTCAAAGTTCCAGCAGACCTCTGTCACTCTCAAGGAAGATCTTGGGTATCAATCTTCATTCCTACAGAAATATGGAAAACTATTGAAGCTGAAAGAAATTTGGTGCTAATATTTTGGGTATACATACAAAGAAAATATACATATATGAGAAAAATACAGAAATAGACATTTCAATAGTGGAACTTCTTTAGTCTTTAACAGTGGAATATGTAATATTATCCATTTAATTGATATAACTTTGAAATTCAAAGCAATTAAAAGATTTGTTATAGGTCCTTCAGCCAGACACATTGGCAGATAATTTTAAATTCAAGCTTTATAATGAATTACCACATTTTTTAGTACCATGGCAAGATGAGAAAACTATAGAGACAAAAGGCTAAACTCTTTTTAGATTAAATATAGTAATTTCTAGTCTCCAACAAAAGGAATATTTATTGAATTAGATTAAGAAATACAGCTTGATCCTTATTCATTTCATTAAATTTTTCTCCTACACTTTATCTTATACTCCTACTTTAATGTGGAAGAAGAAAAAAAGTTTGCAAAGCTTTACTATAGAATTTTAAAATTCAGCACAATTAGAGATATATTTAAGATGGCATTCTTGATTTTTAAATTCGAAATAACTTCTGAGAGAATTTTCAATTACCATCCATTGTCATGGTTAACCACAAGAACAATGGGAATCCTGAAGATTAGCAGGAAACTGGAAGAGATGCACTCTGGCTTGTAAGAGAAATTTGCTTCTTTTAAGTTTTTTCTTTAACTTGTTCCAAGACTTTAAATGATTAGGAAGAACCAAGCTAGTAGGCCACTTAATAATTTCTATTTCTTCGTGTTTATACTTTTGTGTACTCCTCTCGCCTTGAGTGTAAAGGGAATCTGTGGCTTTCTAACTTCTTTTTTTCAAAATGCCCTACTTGTGGCTTAAAAATAAGTAACTGTGTTGGAGAATTCTATGTGGCAGAGAACTGTGGGCAGTATCTAGTGGCAGCAAAAACCAGTGCTCTAGAAATTAGATGAAAGGACGTGAATTGCACCAATAACTGTAGTAAGCTTGAAAACAACTTCCCCAGTGTAGCTTCCAGTGAGAATGCCAACCAGGGACATTTTGAGAAGATCCAGCCATCCCAGGGCTAGGTTTGTGTGTCCAGGAACCGTGAGATTGATAAAAACCAAAATAAAACTGTGTGTTGTTTTAATGTACTGCCTGTGGCAATATGTTATGAAGGAATAGATAATTAATTTTAATTCTTCCTAAAAATGTTCTTGACTAAGAGCCTGATATTTGAAGAACCTATAAAAGGAGTATAATTCATGAAAGTATGAAAACTGAGAAGCATAAATATAAACCTACAAAGAAATATGGACAGAAGATATAAGGGCTGTGAAAAATTGCCAAAGGTGAATTTAGTATAACTTCTCACATAAGTGTCCTGGTTCAAGGACTTCTATAGAAAAGTCTGGAGATTTGCTTTGAGCCCAAAGCCAGATTCTTTATCTCTGCATTTTGCTGGTGTTTCACACACTCTTCAAACATGACTAATGGTTCTGGTAGATGACATTTTTAAAACTAGGAGAATATTGATCGTTAAGTTTATGATAAAACTTAAAGAAAATGTATTTCACTTTCTTTATCTACAATCATTACTTAACATATTAAACTCTATCTAAAACTTATGGACAATATTGTATCCTTTAAAGTTTGTCCAGTTTTCTTCAGTTATGTAAACGAGATATAGTAATTATACATCAGCTAACATAATATGAGAAAGTTCTTTGTTTTATTTCTTTCTTTTTATTCTTTTTTATTTTTATTGTGGTTTTGGAGATTAAACCCAAGGAGTTCTAAGCTATATTTTCAGCTACATGTATACATACGGAGTCCACCAAACATGTACTTACACTTCAGGAAAAGAAAAATAGTATGATTTTTTTTTAAGCAGATGGTGTTACCTTCATATGGGGGACCCTAGAGGATGTTATATATTGCAGATGATCCAGCACACTGCTGGGCCTTGGAGAAGAAGTGAAAATGCCTGTGTAGCAATCTCAATAACCAAGGATACCCAAGCAACAGTTTGCTGTACTAATAAATGTTTGGTAGCTAATGGCCACCACTTTGAGCACCTCTTGTAATTGTAGAGGCCAAAGGTGACTTGTATTAATCTCATGATGTTTCAATAAGTTTAGTATTAAAACATTTATGCAAGTTTTTCTTTTTCTAAAGAGTGCATATATTTTTTTGGCAGATTATATATAATATATATATACACCCTTATGTCCCTACCCTGGGTTTGAACTTGCAGTTCTCCTTATCAGCCTTCTGAGATTACAGAAGGATACTACTTTTTCTGGGAATATTTTGTCCAGAATTTATTTTTCATTTTAAAAATACTCACTTTATCTTCACTATTTAGCCTATTGTTTAAAAACATGAGAACAAAATATTTTCACCTAGTACAGGGACTGATTCTTTTGTAGAAGCAAAGACTCACAAAATAACAGTATGTTGCTCTTTATTTAGCATTTTGTGTCTTTGTCACTGTATGCTAATACTATATCTCCTTTATATTCTAATAATTTGGTTCACTTATGTTGTCTCATGATTTTCCCAGGAAAAAAGCTAAGAAAAAACATAAAACACTTTGGCACTGAGATATGTGAGCTACTGTGTTCTAAGATTTAAAAAAATGAAAAGACTAGAAACACTTTCTTATGTTTTGTGGTTCTTTAATTAAAATAAATACTGTAATTTAATAAGAATTTGCCATATATATATATATATTCTTGCCTCTTCTGTTACACTGTTTTCCTCATACCATTCTGCCTTCAAATACACAGGGCCTGAGATTCTATAAAATGCATGTAATTTAAACCATGCTTTTCCTTAACAACTCTTCAGGGATGTAGGAGGAAAGCAAGTTTTATACATATTAAAACTAAAATGTGAAATACCAGTTAGGAATATAGATGAGAGTTGGTAAAATTATGGGAGAATAGGAAATGGGTTTCTTTCCTGAGATTTTAATTTAGTGATATTTTCTATAAGGTGCCAAGAGCACTCGTTAACATTCATATCATGGTAATGAGATTTATTTTTCAGAGAATATAAATTGGAGAGAACCTCTGGGAATGAGCAATAGGCTGGTAATGCAGGAAATGTGGTTCTATTTCCCTTCCTCTTTCAAACATACATGCACACCAACTATGCCTGTGCTCTTCTTTTACTTTCTCTTTTTGCTTTTTAATTTCTCTATATCCTGTGCTGCTTTCCTCTCAAAATCTTTTATTACAAAGCTTCTCACTCTACCCTAAGAGCCTTCTTACAGTCTTTAATTTTCAATCAGCATATTTAAATATTCAACACATATTCTAGTTCATTAAGATATGGTTTCAGGTGTCTCTATCAATTTGAATTACACTTTAAGCACAGATATTTAGTGAAATTCATTTGTCATTATTTTCAGATGTTTTGTCATATAAAGTATGTGTGCATTTAATAAATTAAAATACAGTAAGATTATGTTTCAATTACAAATTTCCAAACTACAAAAAAGCTTACTATTACATGTTTAATATTTGTACATAGTGTTTTTAGTCATTGTAGTTTTACGAATATGTAGTTAAATTTGTTCTTTGAGAGCAGTCTTGGCAACCTATTTTTCATTGATCATTTCAAACACAAAAATGCTCATATTCTGAATCAGTCTTAAAAGTTGAGAAGTTAATTCAGTGAGCTCTAAATCTGAAATATTTGTTAGTTTTACTTTGTTGCTAGGTACACATAGTGTCATTTTCAGAAATTACATGAAAGAAAGAAAACATGGAGAATTACAGAACCAGGTAGACTCAGACACTAACTGTAAATTGACATCTTGTTATGGACACAGGAAGGTATCAGCTTGTTCCTAAAGTTTCCATTTTAGAGTGAGTTTTCAATGAACATAATTCATTTTCGGGTTTTTAGGAAACTAAGTTACAGTGAAGATGCAGGTATTTTATACTTAAAAAAACTTTTTGAAATTTTCATTCTAGCTTCAAAAACATTAGGTACCATTCATATTCATTAAATACTTTTGAAATTGAAATTTCATTTTCGAACAAGAGCTGTGTAATTCTTTTAAAGTTATTTCTTCAAACTTAGAGCAGTCTAACAAAAAGAAGAATAGTTTCACAAAGCCATCTGTTCAATACACATGTTTAGTTTGAATCTAAATATCTGGGTTACTATGAAAAACTGAACAAAATTCTCTTGTATTCGCCAGAAAAACTTTATTTTTATTACTATTGATCGTTTGCTTTCCATTTTAAAATAAGACATTTGCATTGAAAACACCACGACTTTTATGAATTATAAGGAGTAAAATCACATTTAGATTAATTCCAATTTCACAGAGGTCAAAACATGATTCTAGTTGGACAGCTTAGGTCATGAAATCCTCCTTCTAGCCCTTTTAAAATATCTAAATGTATGGATAGGTAGCATTATGTGAACCCTTGGGTTACATCAAAAATACCGCACAAAGAATGATGTGTATCTATATCTATATAATTTACATAACATACATAAACAATTACCAAATGTGTATATTTGGAGAATTTACTACACTAGTCTCCATTTTCTCATCTGTAAAACTGAGCTGATAATAGTACATAAATAACAATGCAATTTTGAGGTGTACTGTGAGTAGCACACTTTCTACCATACCAAAAGAAGAAAGCCAGTGTTATCATTAAAAGCAAATTATTTATTCAAAAATTAATTGTACAGTATTATGTGATGACTTGATAAATTCTATATGCATATTTTTATGTGAAAAGTATACTAAATACTTAGGGTCACTGATACATATAAAAGTCATTATATAACTACATATATTCTTATAAATTGAGTTAAAGCAAAAAAGACAGTAAATATTGGAATTTATGATATTAAAAAATGCATATAATATTAAGAGAAAATCTCAAAGAACTAGGCTTGTATATCCTGTAAATCAAGAAACAGTTCTATCTTTCCATATTTTATTCCACTAAAGGTGGCAAATAAATAGATATAAATGTATATATTAATATACATGTAAATGAAATGATAAATATTTCTCAATCTACACTAGATTTTAGTACTACTTTTTTTCTTCATGCATCTGTTGGAAATTTTATCTGTTATTATCAGCCATTATATTAATTCAATTGCACTAACAGATAATCCTAAATTAACATTACAAGGCAAATGGCAGGAATTGATTGCCTATATTTATGAGTATATGCCAATAACCAAATATCAACTACTAAAAAATCTGAAAGAAAAAAGTAGGAAAAAGAATATAAGAAAATGTAACTCTCATTCAAATATTTTTTTTAGAGAGTAGGAATTGTCTTTGAGGAAATATATTTTTGATAATTTTAAATATTTGAGATAATTAATTTTGTAAACTATACATCAAAATCATTAATTTAAAATCATGTTAATAATTTGCTATTATTTTAAAATAATTTCAGTGCTTTATAAAGTGATATCTAATGAATCTCCTTCTACTTCATAACCATTAAAATACTTAATTTCAGTTTTAAAATGGTGAAAGAATATAAAGATACAGAGGTATATTATTGAGTACAATTTTGTATGAAAACATTAACCTAGGCTTTTAGGGATCATCAAATAATGAGCCACTTCCTTTTATGTGTCCATCTCAGTATCTTATTTTATATACATAAAATAATTAGACATGATCATATTTGACACTCTTGCCACTTCTAAAATTTTAATTTCACTTACTATTTTAAAAGTTAACTTTTTATGATATTTCATATCATAGCCTTTAAAATTTTATTATGAACATATGTTCTATGGAAGAGATAATGGGTGGAGAGTCTTTGGATATAGACTTTGTAGGGGATTCTGTCAAATTTTACATTTTCTCCTTAATAGGTCATCATTATGAAAACAGAAGGCATGAAATGTGTGTTCATTATTAATTATATTGTTTATAAGGCATAATTACCTGAATTGATCCTATAGAAAACTAAAATATATTTAATCATGAAATCAACCATATTTATTATACAATTAATAAGAATCTGTTGGCTAGGAAAGCTTTTGAAAATCCACTTTCAGAATGCATTTCAAAATATTTCAACAAATTTCCTTGTTTATGTTGAATTTGGAATACAAAAAGTAAGTTAAACAAGTATATCCATAAATACTCTGACAGTTTGGAACATCTTTGAGAAGTAGACATTTTTTCTGGTTTGTAGTCTTTGAAATAAATATAGAAAAAAATCTCAAAGTAAGGAATGGAGAATTCATTAAGATTAAGCAGTAAAATTTTTCAATAAAAATTGAAGTATTAGAATTTGTCTTTGCTCGAAAAGTAATTACCAAAGCAGGTACCAGATAGATAGATAGATAGATAGATAGATAGACAGACAGACAGACAGACAGATAGATAGATAGATAGATAGATAGATAGATAGAAAGAAATAGATAGATATAAATGAAATAAGAAAATAAATTTCTATTACTTGGATATTTTTGAGTTTGTCAGGAAGGTTGTACAATAAGCTCTTCATAGATTTACACTTGTATGAAATATGTTGAAAGAGGTTTTGGTGATTTTTTTAAAAAATTAAAGTATATAGATACAACAATAAAGTAAGATAAAGAAGCCAAAAGAGACAAGCAGATTAGAGAGGGAATGATAGATTAGTAAAGCATTTAAAAGATATGATAAATTAGTAAATCATTTCAAAGATATTTTGAAACAAAATACAGTGAAAAAACTCATAGCTACTTACATGAAATACTAGAAAGTGGGAAAATAAAAATGCCGTGAGTTTGAACACTTTAAAATATTTTGGGTTGATTAGTATGGTAATTGGGGAAATAATTTTCAACATTTGCACAGTATTCTCAGTCAGAAACTCCTAAATTCCAGGGAGTAATTATTGAGAAATCCAGTTCTCACCCTGACATCAGCTAGTTTCTTTAAAAATGTATAGTTTGATGAGATGGGAGGATATATTAAATAAGGCTAAGTTACAACCTACACTGAATCATAACATCCTTGTGCTGATGGAAGAGGTTCTATGAATAGACCAAAAATTCAGATCCTTAACTTAGTAATGGGCAACTTCCTCTAAGACTATGGCACTAATTCAAATTAAGACAAACAAAAGCATATTCAAACCTTAGTTAGCCAAGCTTATCTCAAAGTACCAGCATATGTATAGCAAAGGAACATTTGAATCCAATCAGAGGTAATTCACTAGTTTTTGGTTAAGTGAGATTGAGAAAGAGCTTTTAAGTTCATTCCAATATAAAACCATGAAATTTATTTTGTCATTTATACAAAGCATCTTTAGTGAAAATCTGTGTCTTCTAAAAACATCTCCCGAAATCATAATTTTAAATATAAGCTCAATAGAATAATGAAAATATATCAAGTTTTTTCCATCTCAGCCATGTGCTTGCCTGGTGTTTACCTCAGAATAAAAATAAGTATTTAGCATTTATTTTCAAAACAAAGAACTAAAAATGTATAATTAATAAAAAAATTAATTGAATCAATTTGGAAATCAGTTTATGTTTATCAAATCGGTTTCTATATGTTGATATTGTATGATGGTTTCATATTGATTAGGTAAGAATGTCTAGTACAACATTTAAGTGATGATTATATATTACAGAATAATATATGTAAATGTCAGAGTGAAACCCATCATTAATATGTATCAATAATTATTAAAAGAATCAAAGTATAATAGGGCAATATTTGATTTGGAGTAAGGCTAAAATGTGATTAAAAGTCAATTCAATCATTTATTCTCTAATGAAGTTTGAAAAGTTACTTCTTTACCCAAAATGTTTTTTTTCCTGTTTCTAAAATACTGATAATGTATGTAATCATGAGAGTGTTTGGGAAACTTAAGTAAATTAGATATAGCACCCAATTAGCAATCGCAGTGGAGATTTCTACTGCCCCCTGAATCGTGGTATAAAAGCTCTCAAGAAAAACACTACACAGCCAAGCACTTGATAAAATAATGTTTTACCCACACAGGAAATAGGCAGAGCAAGATCAGCTCCAGTAGTGTGCATTGGTCTCTCATAGTTAGCAGCCCAAGGAAGGCAGTTTGCTCTGGGCCCTCATCTGATGCCATAATGAGAAGAGGCTCTCTTTCTTCTTATGGAATCTGAAATACAAGAGCTGGATATATGCCATGTTGCCAATGAAGTATGTGCTTAAATAGAACAAGGTGCATACATGGAAATTGAATCAATGAATAATATTCTTGCCTGTTGTTTATGCCAGGGATAAAAATAAACATTAACCTATATTACCAAGAATGAAAATTCACAAATATATTTACTAAAAATTTTTTTGTAGATGTCAAATTATTACTTGGTGACAAGTCTGCTATAAGGTATAAGAACTTATTTCTTGATAATGCAATATTTCAGTACCAAGACCCATCTCACATGGCTAGCAAATTGATTAAAAGACTGTGTATATGAGGGTGCCTTTCCCAATATTAGAGTTCTGCCTAATTTGAATTGGGCTTTCAAGTGTAACTTACATAATCACCATGATTCTCTGAAGGAATTATACCAACTCCACAACAATATATATCTCAAAAATTTTCAGTGCCTCTTATTTCATTCACATAGGAAACTAAAATTTTTCCAGTGAGCTCAATTCTCTAACCTGCACCCAGTCCCCACCAAAGTCCATGAGATAGGCTATTGTCAAAGGAACACATGAAGTCTGTCTCCAAATATCTAGGTAAACTTTTATTGGCAGAATTTATTTGGGCACTTTTGAAAATTTTATTCTCAAAATTTTAAAACTTTTTCATATTTTATCTGCCACTTAATCTTTGTTTTTTTATTGCTGCTCATTTGTGAGAGAATTTTTACCTATTTATTCATTTATTTATTTATTTTGTACCAGAGATCGAACTTGGGTTCTTGCACTTTCACAGCAGGCGGTGAAACCACTGAGCTAAATCCCCGGCCTGAGACAATTTTTTAATATAAAGAAATTTTGCAAAAAGGAAAAAGATCAAGAGATGGAGAAAGAGGAGAGGTAGGTGAGGAGCATGGAATAAAAAGAATTAAAATGTGTTGTGTACATGCGCCAACTCCCCACAATGACTGTGTTCATTTTGTAGACATATATTAACAAAAATATAAGCGACAACCAAAGAGTGAAAGGACAACCCACAGAATAAGAACAAAATTTCACCAGCAATTTCTCAAACAAAGGACTAATATTTAGAATTTGTAAGTGACTCAAATAATTCAACCTCCCCAAAATAAAGGACTCACTCAATGGGCACTTGGAATAAATAGTCACACCACAGAAGAAGTATTGTACAAGTGGCCAATACAGACATGAAGAAATGCTCTATATCTCTCACCATAAAAGAAATGCAAAAATGTAACACTGAGATTCCATCTTACCCCCCAAAAATGGCTATCATGAAGAAGTGAACTAATAACAAATACTGGCCAGGCTGCAGAGAAAAAAAGTAATCTACATTTTTGGTGGGAATGTAAACTAGTACAATGACTATGGAAGTCAATATAGAGATTCCTCAAAAAACTAAACTAGAAATTCCATTTGACCCAGCTATTCCCCTTCTAGATATGCTGAAAGAGCTAAAGACATGATATTACAGTAATATATGTACACTCATGTTTATAGCAGCAAATTCATAAAAACTAAATCTTGGAAGCAGTCTATATGTCTGTCAACAGATGAATGAATAAAGATAATATGGTATTTAAACACCATGAAATACTGCTCTGCCATAAAAAGATAAATTTGAATAATATTATGTGAAATAAATTAGACACATAAGCTTAAATATTTCATGGTTTCTCTTCTATGAGAAAATCAAATTATAAATATAATAATAAGCAAAATAAAAGATGGATGATAGGAAGAAGAGAGATAGATCTTTCTCAAATGAGAAAGGTATTAAGAGATGCAAGAAAGGGGGAGGGAAGAGAGGAAATGGGCATAAAAAGAATTGAGATGTGTTATGTACATGTACCAACTCCACACAAGGAATGTGAACATTATGTACCACAAGCATGTAATAATAAAAATGAATAAATAAATAAGAAAAAAATCCAGAAACCTAGCCAGAAAATCTGGCAAACAGAAATGAGGGGATAAATAATCTCAATCAGAGATCATCTCAGTTACTCTGTTACTATTTTATTTATAAAGATTTGTTTTTCATAGCTTTTAGTTTATTTCATGAAAATCTGAATTGCTCCAATATTGTTTTGAGTTTCAGAAATCTGACTTGAAAAATTCAATTCCTTATATTGGATTAGTTTTTCAAGTTACAAATTGACAAAAGGAAGTGGGAGCTCTCAAGGAAAGAGAGTTTATGACGGTATCATAAAATTAGAGTGAAATAAATGCAATTGTTTTGACAAAGCTGGATTTTCATGCATATGTCTGGCACTATCACATGCCTGTGTGGACTTACATATGCTCTTACTCTGTTCTGTTCTCCTGCGTTCTATTCTGTTTTACATTTTCTAATCAGCTGTGGAAAAATGAGTTTCCCTGGAGAGTGTGGTTCAGCATGCATGCAGTGAAAGTACCAGGTAATTTGTGGAAATAGACCCCAGGTTTCACTGAAACTAACTCCAAAGTGTATCAACCTTTTTGGGACTTCACTTCATGCAGTCTGTCAATGATGGCAGCAAGCAATGCAGAATCCAATTCACAAGACATGTAATATGAATGGAACTCCAAAGACACATCAATAAAAGGTTAAAATATTTAAAAATCATTAACCAGGCTAATAATCATACTACAGCATTTCTGGAAGAGGTTAAGGAATATTTATTTTTGTAAAAGTTCTGCTTCTAAAATTATTTTCTAGTGTTGGATTAGGCATAGTTATCTTGCCCTTTTCTTAACTCTGAAAACATTCCTACATGCATAATTTCATCTGTTCTTAATAATATACTCTCTTGCGATAGCACTTTACTCTTGTCGCACTTTGTCAATTGACTTTTCAAGTCAGACTTACAGTTTCCTTAAGGCAGGAGCAATGTACACTACTAATTTATTCAATTAGCACTTTTGATGAAGGACTGAATAAATTGATAGTGAACATGCAAATACTACTTACTGAAGTAAAGCACTCAAAATAAGGAAGTTAATTCTTCCTTTGAATTTGAATGAAAACCCATCAATATAGTTTGTGGAAATCCATCAATATAGTTTGGCTTCTTAAAACATATGGCAAATATACAACAGAATATGAGCTGCAATGGGACAGTAAAAAGCTCATGAACAATGGACCATTCAGATCTGATTCAAAGCCCTGCCTCTGTCACTTGACCATTTTGTGATGTTGGGGCAGATATTCATTCTTTGGTATTTATCAATACCCCATTGGCATTATGTCTCTACTAGCACAAATCTCATTTTTCTCCAATGAGGATTTGATAACAGGAATATAGAGGAATTTTTTTCCTCTCAAGGTACTTTGATTATTTCTGAGCATATGGCAGACACTAAATGAAAGCAAGTCTTTTTCTTACTGGTTTATCTATTGCTCTGTAACTCTTCATCATGGGAATGACTTAGTAAATGGAAGTAATACTTAGATACATAAACCTGACTAAAATTGAAAGTTTCAAAATGCTTTTATTTCCTCATTTTAAATTAACTGAATCAATTTACTATATTCATATTAATTCATATTGTCATTATCAATAATGTTTTATATTTTGTGACAAAGTATATTTACATTTTTTATTGCCTGCTAGAGATATTCTACTTATTCTTTATTTTTTCAGACAAGATCTCAGGATTTAGTCCAGCTTGGCCTTGAATTCACTATGTAGCCCAGGCTGGCTTTGAACTGGCAGTGATCCTCCTGACTCAGCCCCCTTGGTGCTGGGATTACAGGTGTATGCAACTATGCCCAGCTCTACATTACATACTTTTTTTTTGATACCGGGGATCGAACTCAGGACCTTGCAGTTGTGAGGCAGGTGCTGGAACCACTAAGCTAAATCCCTGGCCCCTGTATACTTTTTTTGATACAATGTTATTTCTAAAAGAAATGCCCTTTTCACAAAGTAATGAAATTGCATGTAACATCTTGCAGAATAGGGTATTTTGGATGAGCTAAACTATTAGATGTTGTTAACTTGTAGTTTCATAGTTTATGGGTTATGTAGTTCACTAACTGCTGCTTACACTGAAGAGTGGTGCTCCATTAAGCATCTTCTCCAAAAGCGCACTTAAGGAATTGTGACCATCACACAGGGAGTGTCAGATGTCCCATCACTACTCCATTCAAAATAGATTCTTCCAATAATCAGACAAAGACAATAGATTAAACTATGTATGGACCCCTGACACCAGATGAATATATTTTAAAATTAGTGTTACAATATGCAAGAGGTAGAAAGTTGATTGAGTGTTAGCATGATAATAAGTGAAAATGGGGAAACAAAGTTCCATTTTACCCATTTTTGTAATTATGCATTGTCAAAATTGTGCTAATATGCCTAATTCTTTCTATCCCCAGTGCTACAATTCTACAATTCTAGAGTTCTCCAATGTATTTAGCTCAGATTACATCAGTTACCTTCCATGGTCTCTTATTTTTATGAACACTTTCTTTCATTCAATCCCCTGTGCTTTACCTCAGAGGTATCCCTCTTTCCCTTAATAACTATCTAAACATCTTCACATTATTTTTAAGGCATTGAGATTTGACCTCTGATAACTTTTCAGGTTTGGCTCCCCACTTCATCTCTGAATCCCACTTCCTATGAGCCAAACTGAACTTCTTTTGTTTGTCTACTTTATGCTATCTCTCTCCTTCAGATCTCCCCACACTTCTGCTATGATCCTTGTCTCTTTTGAAATTAACCTGCCTAACTCCTATCCATCATTCAAGAGTCAGCTTACACATCATTTTCTGTGCTAAGTCCTAACTCTTTCCTGGACATCTGATTCAGAGAGAGATGTTCTTATGAAATCCCATAAAGCACAGTCCAACTTTTACAATAGTGGTAGTTACTGATATGACAGTTCCCTTCACCAGATGGTAAAATACCTATTCACCCTTGAATCTGTACCCAACAGCATGGTGACTGACATCATCAAAAATAGTCACTGAATAAAAGAATAAACCCATTAGGTGATTTTTGGTTTGTTTATTTGGAAAGTAAAAGAAAACTTGAATTGGAAGGTAATTTTAATGTTTTCTATTGGGTCCCCAACTTCAAGCCCAGATCTCCTGTAAGGCAAAATGTAGCAAGGCATTTCTTAACTTTGATTTTCAAGTTGGTGTAGTCACCTTATTCATTACTTGTTAGAATAGCAAGTCAACACTTGGTTCATAGTTACCTCTATCATCTTATCTTCTGTGACAAATTATTTATATTCCTGGCACTCAAAGGCAAATACTAGTGTACTACTGGTAGTCAGACCTTGTTTTGTTTTTCCAATATATAAAATTAGATATATGGAGTTAAGAGGAAGGCTTTTTAAAAAGGGAGTACCTTCATAAGAAGATTTGCCTAATTTCTTAAGATTAAAAATCCTTGAGTGAGCAAACATTAAAAAAAAAAGTGGGGAACTGGGATGGGCCAAGCCCAACATGCAGCAATGTGGCTGAGCATGTGGTGAGGACCACAGGCAACTAAGTCTGTCGGTATTTATTGACTATACAGGTGTGGGTAAGAATAGGGTAGAGGGGCTCATGTGGCTTCCAGTAATATCAGCTGACACAGGCAAGGCTTGTAGAAAGGATCAGGCATACTTGCAGAAGGAGTGGAACTGACCAAAGTTCGCAAGCAGTTTAATTAGGAAGCTACTGAGACAATTAAGAAATGGGCACCTCTGGGGATGGAATGCAGATTGGAACCACGAGGTCCTGAGCTGCAGTATTATCTCACTAGGAGCCCTGCAGCTTCACAAATCAGGACTTAAATCTCCGAGGCAGCCTTTGGCACAGAAGTTGTACTAGCCCGCCGAGCCATTCGATATGCTCCTGTGAGTCACATAGGTTTCGGTCCAGCTCCAGGTACATTATGCCAATTATGAGGGGGAAATGCCTGCTCCATATTACAGACTGCTCTGACTTTAGTCATGATGGTCTGCCACATTTTAAATTTCTGCAATACAATGTACGGGCAGATGAACAGCACTTTATTGATTATACATCTTACAAATAATTCAACTCTCATTTATATTGTACATCTTCCTAGGTTAAAAATTCATCCACAAGTAATAAAGTTAGCCAGAATTGCATAATAACACTAATATACAGCTATTGTAGTGGTGATGTATAACCTTGATGCAAGTGAAGAGCAAAGATGAGGGGTGAGAGGATCACACAGACAAGAACAAAATATTTCACTTTAGAAATTAGGAAAATCTCAGAAATTGGAAGGAAAAAACTGTGAAAGGGTGAAGGAGAAAGAAGTGTTGAAAAGAAAGGGATTGATTAATTGTCTTCCAATAGAATAGGATTGGGAACAGGTCCAAAACAACTCAATATGACCTGGATAAATGCCTCATCATTGTCACACTTAGACACCTGTGATTAAAAGCATGAACCTTAGAGGGTTTGAGTAGAAGCAGAGGTAAAAGATGGGGAAAGAAATAGAATACAATAAAAGCAGCATAATGATTACATGGCCACAGCAACCTTTGCTCAGTGAGGACCCAGGAGGCAGATAGGATTCTTTTCTGCTCCAACTCCCTTTTCCCCCACTAATTCTGACAACCCTGTTACAATGAGTAGAAAATCCCTCTGTAGAGTGACAAAAGATTTTTGGACAGTGATGGGGAATATGTTAGAGCTTTCAATGATAAAAACAGCCCTGTGCTGCACACATGCCAAAAATTTGTTACCACTGCTTTAGGAGAATGGCTTACAGAAACTAGTTTGGGAAGAGGAACACAACTGTTTTTTTTTTTTTTTTTTAAAGGGAGTGTAAATTATTTCAGCACTTGGTAAACCCCTGAGAAGTGTTCAGTTAGCTTTTTTGATATATAATGTGAAATATTAATAAGTAAACACATACAGCAGTAAGCTTTTACTGAAAACTCCTAAATAAATGGGACAAATAGAATAAACCATGAAAAACATTAAAAAGTCAGGAAAAATTTAGTTATCAGACAGACAAAAATTTTAAAAAGCTACTCTAAAAAAGGGATGAGAATGAGTATCAACTGAACAACTGATTTATGAAGGCTGTTTTATAAAATAATGTAGAAAGATTGCAAATTAAATTTGATTTCCCAAAGAGTACAATAATAAACAGAAAGAAAACTGAAGCAGCTATAGCAAGATGTAAAAATATTTCCAATTAAGTAGTAAAAATATTTCCAATTAAGTAGTGTAAAAGCACTGGCCAGAACTCAAAGACATAAATTCTCATGTACAAATACAGTAAGCTACCACTTTGAAATATATGACTGGGAAATTGATATGGCTCTTAACACAATTTTGAAATTTCAGATCATCAGGGAAATTTTAGAATTTTCCAAGGTTAAAAAAAGTCATAATAAACAAATCAAAATTAGCATGAGATTCCTCAATAGCACTGAGCACCATGTCTGATTAGAGCATTGACTTCTGAAGTCAGAGGAGATTTTATTTATTTTAAAACTTTGAAACTATGGAAATAATCAAAGAAAATGGTAAGGTAAGGCTAAACACAAACAATTGAAATATCAACAATTTATTTCACTCTCACTCTTTCTAGGGAAGCTATTGAAACCTATGCTTTACCAAAGCAAGGGAGTAAAACAATCAAGAGAAATATATGAAGTACAAAAAGTAATATGAAAGATTACAATGAGTCAATAGATGATATCAAACTATTATGAATAACTAATCATAAGGACATTGAAATTATATATAAATAGGGAAACAAAAGCCAGCTCTGACTGAAACAGTTTTGAAAAAAAGTTGAGAACAACAGGCTCAAAAGACAGATACATTAATTTGTGTGTGGAATAGGGGAATGGGCAATCAGGGTATGCTTCTTCTATTATGAGATTTTAGGCACAAATTTGCATTTAAAATATGTAGAATGGTTTGTGTAAAAATAAAAATTAATTATAAAAAAATGCTTGTTATTTTTCACCCTCTGCTCTAAAGAGTCAGAAATAATGGACAGAATGATCTCTAAGGAAAATCTCAAAATCTATGGAAGTGCTTGGAGGTCCATGCACTCTATATCTTGAAGACACAGCATTCTGTTAACAAATAACAAAAACATCATTTGCCAGATAGTTTATGACTGCTAATTCTTGCAAACCTTCTTTTGATGAAATTATTAATGAAATAGTTTGAAGTAAGGAACCATATTTTATACAAAAATTGAATTATATTGAGCCCTCCAAAAACATTCATTGTGTTACCCTATTTTGAGTAGCTTTCTTTAAATTTCATCTGTTAGACATGCCCTACCGAGATCCCGAGTCACATGGAAGATACCAAATCACCCCTCTGCAGACAGGCAGCCACCTGGTTCCACACTACAAAGACACAGAGGACACCACACCACCAGACCACGGTACTGAGTCCCACTGCTCCCGGCCCAGAGGTAGGGGCTTCTGAGCCACCGTCCCACTGCTCCTGGCCCAGAGGAAGGGGCTTCCAGGCCACCATCCCTCCCACCACTCCCGGCCCAGAGGTAGGGGCTTCTGAGCTGCCATCCCACTATTCCTGGTCCAGAGTAAGGGGCTTCCTGGCCATCATCCCTCCCACTGCTCCCAGCCCACAGGAAAGGACTTTTGGACCACCATCCCTACCACTGTTCCCGGCCCCTGTCCCACCTCTCCCAGCTCAGAGGAGGTAGTCCATGCAGGTGCTAACAGCCCCCAACCCCAGTTGAAATGAGAAAACAGGTAAATAAGTCTCAAAACCAGATTTCCAGATCACCTACAGCAATCCCAAAGGGAAATGAGATGGAACACTCCGATACTCAACCACCTGGACCCACTGAACTGGCAACAAAAGGGGATCTGGAAAAAATGAAATCAGAAATAATTTCTCAGACAACAGGACAAATTGTGCCCCTAGTGCAAGACATGATTAAAAAATCTAGAGAGGAGCTCAGGAACATGATGGAATCCCAACATAAGAAACAAATGGAATCCATAAAAGAGATGCAAATAGATTTCCAGGACATGAAAAACTCCACTGAAAGTCTACACAGCAAAGTGAGCCAATGTGAGGACAGAATTTCAGATATAGAAGATAAGATTGCAATTAGTGACCAGGAAAAGAAAAATTGCTTCACAATTATAAGGGAACATGAGAAATCAATCCACCAGCTGCTAGATGATGCAAAGAAGAATAACATAAGACTGATTGGGCTCAATGAAGAAACAGGAGAGAGTGCAGGTGACATAAAAAAATCTCTTCACAAAAATAATGGCAAAAAACTTCCCAAGCAGGGGAAAAGAGCTTGACATACAGATAAGTGAGGCATATAGGACTCCAAATAGCCTTGATGCAAAAAAATCTACACATAGGCATATAATTGTTAAGACTCCAGAAACACAACAGAAGAACAAAGTTCTCCAAGCAGTCAGAGAAAAGAAACAAATCACATACAAAGGAAAGCCCATCAGAATCACAGCAGACTTCTCAACACAAACCATCAAGTCAAGAAGAGCTTGGAATGACATATTCCAAGCCCTAAAAGAAAACAGCCTCCAACCCAGATTGATGTACCCTGCAAAACTAGCTTTCAAAATGGATGGAGAAATAAGATACTTTCATGACAAAGAGCACCTTAGGAACTTTGTGAATACCAAACCAGCACTCCAAAGAATTTTACACAATATCCTAGGAACAGGCATTGAGGATCACAACCCCAGGAAGCAAAGCAGAATGAACCCATCTGGCATGACAAGAAACTAAATGTAAAGGGGGAGAACCCAACAAAAAGAAAAAGTCATGGCAATGATAAGTCAAAATGTATCAGTTATAACGATCAACGTTGAGGGTCTCAATTCACCAATCAAAAGAAATAGACTGGCAGAATGGGTCAAGAAGCAAAATCCAACAATATGCTGCATACAAGAAACACACTTAATTCAAAAGGAAACTCATAGACTGAAAGTTAAAGGGTGGAAAACAATACTCCATGTGACAGGAACCCAAAAAAGAGCAGGAATAGCGATCCTCTTTGCAAATCAAGTAGATTTCAAACCAACACTGATTAAGAGAGATGAAGAAGGACACTACATCTTTGTAAAGGGAAGAATCCAAGAGGAAGAGATGACAATCATAAATATCTATGCACCAAACACTAGTATCCCCAACTATATAAAACAAATACTAATGGACTTGAGAAGTCTTATATGCACTAATACAATTGTAGTGGGGGACCTCAACATCCCACTGTCACAAATAGATAGGTCAACTAGACTAAAAATAAGTAAGGAAATACTACAACTCAATCAAACTCTTGAACAAATAAACTTAACAGATGGTTACAGAGTCTTCCACCCCACAAAATCAGAATACACATTCTTCTCAGCTGCACATGGGTCATTCTCTCAAAAAATAGACCACATACTCACACATAGAACATGTTTAAGTAAGTGCAAAGGAATTGAAGTTATCCCCTGTATATTATCAGACCATAGTGCAATGAAATTGGAGATAAATAGCAAAAGAAACTCAAAAAATTTCATAAACATGTGGAAATTGAACAACACACTTCTGAATAACCAGTGGGTCACAGAGGAAATTAAAGAAGAAATCAGACAGTTCCTTCAATTAAATGACAATGACAGTAGAACATATCACAATCTATGGGAAACAATGAAAGCAGTCTTACTAGGGAAATTCATAGCGGTGAATATGCATATTAGGAAAACAAAACGAGCTCAATTAAACAACCTGACGCTGAACCTCAAGCTTCTAGAAAAAGAAGAGCAGGACAACCCCAAAGCTCATACAAGGGAGGAAATTATAAAGATCAGAGGAGAAATCAATGCAATGGAGACTAAGAGAACGGTACAAAAAATCAATGAAGCCAAGAGTTGGTTCTTCGAAAGAATAAACAAAATTGACAAACCCTTCACCAACCTTGTCAGAAAAAGGAAAGAAAAGGCCCAAATCCATGCAATTAGGAATGAAAAGGGTGAAATTACCACAGACCCAGCAGAAATCCAGAGGATCATCAATACCTACTTCCAGAACCTATATACCAATTAGATGGACAACACAGAAGAAATGGACAGATTCCTAGATACATATGAATTACCAAAGTTGAATGAAGAAGACCTAAAAATTCTGAACAACCCAATATCAATCAATGAAATTGAAAATGTAATTAAAAACTTATCGACTAAGGAAAGGCCGGGCCCTGATGGCTTCACTGCTGAATTCTACAAGGCATTTAGAGCGGAACTGCTGCCACTACTGTTTAAACTCTTCAATGAAATTGAAAGGGAAGCAATACTCCCAAATTCATTCCTGGAAGCAAGCATCACCTTGATCCCCAAAGCAGAGAAAGACCCAACCAAAAAAGACAACTATAGGCCAATCTCACTGATGAATATAGATGCAAAAATCCTTAATAAGATAATGGCAAATAGAATGCAGAAGATCATCAAGAAGATCATACACCCTGATCAAGTGGGACTCATCCCAGGGATGCAGGGATGGTTCAATATATGCAAGTCAATCAATGTAATGCACTATAACAATAGAGCCAAAGACAAAAACCATATGATTATCTCCATAGATGCAGAAAAAGCATTTGACACAATCCAACATGCATTTATGATAAAAAAACTATAAAAAATTGGAATAGATGGTCTCTACCTCAAACTGATAGAAGCCATCTATGAAAAACCAACAGCCAATATCATACTAAATGGTCAAAAACTGAAATCCTTCACGCTAAAATCAGGAACAAGACAAGGATGTCCACTCTCACCACTCTTGTTCAATGTAGTTCTGGAAATATTATCCACGGCAATTAGACAAGAGAAAGAAATAAAAGGAATAAATATAGGTAATGAAGAAGTCAAATTGTCATTCTTTGCAGATGACATGATACTCTATATAGAAGATCCCAAAAACTCCATCAAAAGTCTTCTAGGCTTAATAACCAAATTCAGTCAAGTAGCTGGTTACAAGGTCAACACACAAAAATCAATAGCTTTCCTCTACACCAATGACAGACTCACTGAGAGAGAAATAGGGCAAATAATTCCTTTCACAATAGCATCCAAAAAACTGAAATACTTAGGAATCAACCTAACAAAGAAATCAAAGACCTCTTCTCTGAAAACTGTGGCACTCTGAAAAGAGAGCTTGAAGATGCTATCAGAAAATGGACAGACATCCCCTGCTCCTGAGTAGGAAGAATTAATATAGTGAAAATGGCCATACTTCCAAAACTGCTGTATAGATTTAATGCAATTCCAATTGAGATCCCAGCAGCATACTTCAAGGACCTTGAGAAAACAATCCAAAAATTCATTTGGAACAAGAAGAGACCCAGAATAGCAAAAGCAATTCTAGGTAACAGAGAAATGGCAGGGGATACCACAATCCCCAACCTGCAACTCTACTACAAAGCTACTATGATAAAAACAGCATGGTACTGGCAAAGAAACAGACCTGAGAACCAGTGGAACACATTAGAAGATGCAGAAACAATGCCAGACACACTCAGCCATCTCATCTCCGATAAAGGAGCCAAACACCATCCCTGCAGGAAAGATAGCCTCTTTAATAAATGGTGCTGGAGAAATTGGGCTTCAACTTGCCAAAGATTAAAACTAGACCTGTATCTCTCACCATGCACTAAACTAAAATCAAAATGGATTAAAGATCTAAATATTAAAATAGAAACTCTGAACCAATTGGAACAGAGGATAGGTAGAACCCTTGAAGACATCGGTGTAGGAAAACATTTTATGAACAAAATCTCAGTTGCCCATGAACTAGCACAAACAATCAACAAGTGGGATCTCTTCTTATTAAAAGGGTTCTACACAGCAAGAAAAACCACCAGCATTGTGAAGAGACAACCCACAGTGTGGGAAAAAATCTTCACCTGCTCTTCCTCAGGCAAAGGTCTACTATCTCGAATCTATAAAGAACTTAAAAAGATCAGACCTCCCAAATTTAAAGACCCATTCCGAAAATGGGCATCTGAAATGAACAGACATTTCTCAGACAAAGAAGTAGAAATAGCAAATAAATACATGAAAAAATGTTTAACATCACTGGTCATTTGAGAGATGCAAATGAAAACAACACTGAGATTCCACCGCACTCCAGAAAGAATGGCTGCTATCATGAAATCAACCAAGAACAAATGTTGGCGGGGCTGTGGGGAAAGAGGAACCCTGCTCCACTGCTGGTGGGAGTGTAGACTGGTGCAACCACTGTGGAAATCAGTATGGAGGTATTTCAAAGAACTAGGACTGGAAGTCCCATTTGACCCCGCTATTCCATTGCTGAGGATCTTCCCCAAAGAATTAAAAGAATCATACCACAGTGATATATATGCACCCATGTTCATAGCAGCACAGTTTGTAATAGCTAAAACTTGGAAACAGCCCAAATGCCCATCAACTGGAGACAGGATAAAGAAAATGTGTTTTTTTAAATAAAATGGTGTACTACTCAGCCATAAAAATGAGAAATTAGAGACATTTATAGCTAAGTCGATGCACACTGAGGCAATCCTCTTAAGTGAAATAAATAGGACACACATGTATAAATACTGAATAGTTTCTCTTGTGTGAGAAACTGAAAGTGTAAATAAGGACTAAATGTATAATAGGTAATGTGAAATAGGAAGAAAAGGGGCAAAGGGGAAGGAAGTGGGAGGGCTAGGGGAAAAGATACAAGGGAATGGGATTAATATGAGAAAATGGAAAAATAGGAACAAAATCTTTGTAAATAGGGAGGAATGGAGGGGTTGAAGGGAGGGCTGGGCAAGGGTGAAAAATAAGAACCAAGAGAAACCATGTAAAGGTGCAAATTTCCAATGATGAATGATATTATATTGTATACCTAAAATGTACCAATGATTAGAATGAATAATCGAAAATGTAAAATAGGAAGAAAAGGTCCAAAGGGGGAGGGGTAGTGGGAGGGGCAGGGGAAAGGAAAGAAGGCAAGGTAAAATGATGAGAAATGGAAATAATGGAAACAAAACCTTTGTAAATAGGGAAGGGTGGAGGGCGTGAAGGGAGGGCTAGAAATGGGGAAAAAATAAGAACCAAGATGCATTATGTAAAGGTACAATTCCCAATGAGAAATGTAATTGTGTTGTACACCTACGATGTACCAATAAAAGAATTTAATAAAATAATAATAATAATAAATTTCATCTGTTAATTGTACATAACAATCTAATGTGTTCACCTAATTCCAATGACTATAAACAGGCTTATATTCAACTTTGAATAAGCGTGTATGTGTTTGTGTGTATGCTTGTGTATATAAAAATAAAGAAAATACAATGGAATTTAAAAATATCAACAACAATGGAAATCAGGAATACCAATTATGTTTTCTAAACCAACCTAAATTTTGAGCAGGATATATTTTGGCTCCTTGAGGGATATTTATAATAATCCTAATAGTAAGGCAGAAGTATCTCTTCGTTCACAGCAAAGGGGCATTTCTTAAGAAACCTAGGGTATATACCTTTCAGTTTGTTGCATGAAATTGCAAGATTACAAAGTTCAATACATTTTGGCCCATTTATTCAAAATGAAGAAACAATACCTTTCTCATTGCATTAAACTGTATATTGAAAATTTGTTTTTAATACATTGGGGACTGAACCCAGGGCCTCACACATGGTAGGCAAGAGCTCTACTGCTAAGCTGCATCCTCAGCCTTATTTATAATTTTATTTTGAAAGGCCCAGGTTGGCTTTGATTTTGAGGTTGTCCTGCTTCAACCCCTCAAATAACTGGGATAACAGGCTATGCCATCATGACTGGCTTGCAGGTTCTTTAACAAATTGAATGAACTATATATTTCTTTGCCCAACCAACTGCTGACTTTCTGCTTACAAGATCAAATACTTTTATTACAGTGAGAGCTAATCACATCTCAACATTATAAAAAAATATTTCTTCTGGGGCCAGGGATGTATCTCAGTGGTGCCATGCCTGCATGGTAAGTGCAAGGTCCTGCATTCAATCCCTGGTACTGGAAAAGTGAAAAAAAAATTCTTCACCTATGTGACAGAGATGAAGAGTGATTTTTTTTTAGCAAGTTGCTTTAATAAATGGATTATAAAAATAGATTTCATAGAAATCACTCTATCTGGGACAATTTTTTCTTCCGCCATTATATCTAAATGCTCCACTAGAGAAATTTACATTTAAATAAAAATTGTAACCCATGAAGACATTTTGTACTTAGGAATTGTTTGTAGATTTTTAAAGAAGATTAAATTGTTTACTGGTGTTGCCTTTCTGCTGTTAGATAAGAGGAAAAAGAAATTATTGGAAATATGATTTGATATAATGAACTATGTGACAATTTATCTCTTCCTATTTTATTATTTTATAAATGAAAATTGATGTTTATAGTAGCAAAATTCATAATAGCTAAATCTTGAAAGTGGTCTATGTGTCCATCAATAGATGAATGGATAAAGAAAATGTGGTATTTACACACAATGGAGTACTACCCTGCCATAAAGAAAGATTAGCTTGACACATTTGTATGAAAATGGATGCACCTTGAGACCATAATGCGAAGTGAAATAAGTCACACTTACACAGTTTTTCTTATATAAGAAAAATAAATTATAAATAATGAGCAAAAAGATAGATAATAGAAGTAGGAGGATGGTCTGTCTCAAATGTGAAGGAGAACAAGATGTGGCAAGAAGAGAGGAAAGGAAAAGGAATGAAAAAAAAAAGAAATGAAAATGTGCTGTGTACAGGTACCAATGCCACACAAGGAATGTAATCATTATGCATTGCAAACATATACATATTAATCAATGTACAAATTATTAAAATTCCTATGTGAAAAAAAGAATATCTTTGGAGATGTCCCATACCACGCTATGTACTTAGCTCTTTATTCTGTTATCTTTCTCAGGATCTAATGGAATGAAAAAGACAAGGATTTCAGTCTATATTGCTTATTGTCTATTAAATAGCAATCCTTATTCTTCTTTCCTTTACTGATAGGACCCCCTCAGTTTTGGCTAATGATTAAAATGTTAGAAGATTATATTTCTTTGCTTTGTACACCCAGATACACCTGTGAAATTAGGTTCCAGACCATGGAATCTGTGCCAAAGATGAGAAGTTTTGAGTCATGGCTTTAAAAAGTAATTGCTCTTCTCTATTTCTTTTACTCTTCCAGAAGGACAATAATGTTTCCCTTGTCATAGTGAGCCAGAAATTGTCATGTTGATGAGAATTATGCCCTCCTCCCCCCAAAAAAGCAGAGAAAGGAGATAGAAGGACTCTGATTCCATGGGTGTTTCTAGGAAGGAACAGTTCAACTCTTTAGACCATTCATTAACCCTTATACTGTTAATGTGGGAAAGATACAATCATTATTTTCTTTAAATAGCTGTATTGAAGAAAGTGTTAGTTAACAGGGATTTAGTCTACAGCATGTGGAATAAAAATAAATAACTGGAAACAAAGTGTTTTGGTAACAAAATCCTAAATTGATGACATTGTCTCAGGTATCAGGGGCTGGGAACAAGAACCTAGATACCACATAATGGGAACTTTTGGTCCTAGCAACACTGTAGCAAGCATTAGCTAGCACTGCCTCCTATTTGGAAGGCAGATCATATTTCTATAGTATTCTACACATTTCTACAGAGCTGTATAAATGCCTTTCTAATGTTAGAATATTTCTGTTTATTGTTCTATACCTTTTAGCAAGTGATCATGAAAAATATGAATTTAGAGAATTAGATTATTTGGATGAAAAATAACAAAGACTGCTATAGGAGATTCTTTCTTCTCATAGCCTGTGACCAGAAATGATGGGCACCTTGGGTTTTGGGAGTTCTGCTATATTGAGATGGCTGGCTACTTCTTTACTTCCAACAGCACAGATTATAATTGAGACCTTGAGCTACTCTCAGTGCTTCCTTTTATATGCCTTTTGCTAGCTAGTGGTGATGGAAGTTGGTTCAGTTTCAAACATCTCACTGAGGTTCTTTTTTTTCATCAAACATTTTCATTTATGCCAAATAATCACAAGTAATCTGAATGAGAGAAGATGCTCTGAAGACAGAGATCTAAATTTTAGAGACCATGTCTAAATGAAACATTTGGCTGTAGGTACTTGCTCAAGGAAGTGACTAGAGACATATCATCAGAAGCCTATAAAGTTAAAGTTTTTTTGTTAAAGAAACTGTATCCTGACTAGAAAATGTCTATAGCTTTTCAAACCCTAAAGAAAAATTTAAGCTAACTATGGGAATCAGTATAGTAGTTACTCAAAAAAATAAATATATTGTATTAGTAATTTTCCTACTGCTGGAACAAAATACCCAACACTCACAAGTTAAAAGATGAGAGATCTATTTGGCTTTTGGTTTCAGACAGTTTAGTCCATGTTTGGTTAGGTCTGAGGTAGAAACTACATGGTGAAATGATGAAAGCTGCTCTGCCCATGCTGCTCAGAGACAGAGAGAGATAGGAAGAACCAAGGGCAAAGAAACATCCTTCTGAGTCAAGCCATCAGTGACCCACATCTTTTGACCAGGACTCATGGACTAAAAAAATATTTTGCTATGAACTTATTGATGGGTTAATCCACTGACGAATGTACACCTCCATTATCAATTATATTCCAAAAATGTTAGCTCTGAGCACATTAGACTTTCGGGGGACATTTTCCATCTAAACAATATCATGTATGATCCAGCCACATCACTTATTAGAATATATATGAAAGAATCAAAGCCAGTACACTGAGAGATACCTGAATATTCATATCTATTGTGGTACTATTCACAATAGCTAAGTTATGGAGTCCTCATAGTTTACCTTTATGTATGAATGGATAAAAAAAATGTGATATATATTATTCAACAATAAAGAAGAAAAAATCATGTCATTTGTAGGAAAAAGGGTGAAAATAGAGATTATCATGTTATATGAAGTAAACCAGACTCAGAAAGACAAGTACAGCAATTTTTCTTTCATCTGTGGAATGTACAAAAGAATGATAACATGAAAGTAGAAGAGAAACTACTAGAAGAGAAAGGGGATGGATGGGTAGGACAGTGGAGAAGTTCAGTGAAAGGGAGGATATAATCAAAATATGCCATACGCACATATGAAATTGTCACAATGAGGGCTGGGGATTTAGCTCAATGGTGCCGTGCCTGCCCTGAAAGCACAAGGTCCTGAGTTCAATCCCCAGTACCCCCCAAAAAAAATTTACAATGAAATTCATTATTCTTGTGTAATTGGTATGTGTAATAAAAATGAAGAAAAAGAAAAGGCGAGGTTACCAAATTTGTACCAATATAAAACAGTGCAGACCTTAGAATGGCAAACTTTCCAATGCCAAATGTAGAGATGATCACAAAGAATAATAAACAAGGAAATATTTCTAAAAGTAAAAGCCCAAGAATATAAATTTAAAGCAAAGAATTTTATTCCTAGGAAGAACTAAGGTGGCAGATGGACTTAGGAGTTGCCAAAGAATTATTCTTCACAATATTTTGCCTAGCAGAATTTTACAGATGCTAGAAGTAAATGAATATTATGTGTTCCTTATTTTTCCAGTTTCCTGAATAAAGGACTTAATGCAATTAAGATGCTCCTGAACTACCATTATAAATTGAACAGATAGGGGTCAAACAGATGCATATATCAATGTATATATACATTTTCATATCTTAAGAAGCCACATCTGATGGGGTGGACTACCATTAATTCAGTATTCCTGGATGGATATTGAACTGGATAAAGAAGTGGGATAGGATGTTGTATATCTGCCAAGATATGTAAGTGTCTGGGATAACACTAATGTATGACAATTAGAATACTCATACTTTCATAGCATAAGCTGTGGGTGAAATTATCTTCTCAAAATGGAACTTCCCTCTGCTAGATATCATATACTCTAAACTGGTTTGTGCATAAATAAGCTCTCATCAATGGGAAGTAAAGAGAAGATATGTGTGAAAATTATAGGTCAAGTATTAAAACATTGCTTTTTAAAATCTTCGATCTCATTTTATTCTTTTCTGTGTCAGGAACAAAGACATAGTGATGTGAATGGAAAACTGGGCTAATGAATAGTGAACACTAAGTAGAAAGGATATGAATCATTAGATAACCCAGCAGCAGAAAAGCCTACCTGCTGTATTGTTTGTGAGAAAAAGGATATTTTGTCTTAGAAATTGTCATTAAAAGAAACATACTTTACTAATGTATGAGAGGATAATTATGAGCAGATTTATAATTTAGAGATACCTCTACCATTCCAGAAAGTCATCTGTGGATTGCATGATAGACTAGAAAGAGATAGAGTTCAATTAGGTATCTAGAAATAGCTCTGATGAGAAATGATGGCATAAAAATATAACACAATGGCAAAAGCAATGAAGATGAAGAATTTCCTTTGACATATATGGGTGAAGTAGAAGTGACCAGACATTTTTAACTAATTAAACTTTGAAATTGAAAGATGGAATAAATTTCAGATATGTCCTAATTTTTTTAGTAAATGCCCACCATATCAGACATTTAATTATTTTCTGTACATAAAGAAAAAAAGCTTGATTGAAGAAATTTATAATTTTTACATAAGATCATTTTATTTATATGTATATATGTGGTTTTGTTTAATTATAAATAAAAGACAGACCATAAAGAACATGAGCTTTAAAGAGAAAAATTAATCTCATTTCTGGAGACTTCATGAAGAATGTTCTTGAGCTATTAGAAAATCATTAAGTCAAATTAAGATAAAGAATAGACAGAAAAGATAAGCTAGCCATATGATTAGCAGTTAATATTAGTCATTTAGAAGGTCTAGTTTGAAAACTTGTATTTAATTTGTCAAAGAGATTGACTATTTTTTGATCTATGAGCACTTTCTTTTAAATAGTTTGGAAAATAAAGAAAAAGTTGTTTTAGTTATTATATGCAGAGATATCTGCGTGTACAACTAGAATAATATATATTTCAATCTCTATTACATATAATATTCTATTATATATAATATATGAATTTAAATTTCTATATTTTGTAAAATACTATAGATTTAAAAAGTAAATCCTTTAATAGAGATAAGTGGTTTATTTATTTTTTGATTTAGCATGGCATTTTCCTTTGTGTGAATTAAAGGCAAAGATTTCTAACAATCAAACTATTGTGTTTTCTTTATTCTAATTTAATTGGGATAGTAAAAGATTTTTTGAATTTTATTTAGACACATAGTAATATATACCATGTAATAAATGCTTATTTAAGACAGGTTCTGTCCTAATATGTGTATTCATTCATCTAGGAAAGAAGGAATGAAGGGGGAAAAGGGAGAAAGTGAGAGAGAAAAAAAAAAAGGAAAGAAAGAAATAAAGAAAATGAATTTGCTCTTTTTCCTCTATGCATTTAAAAATCATAATATTGTATAAGTAATAATGAAAATTATCACTGAGTTTATAGTATATACAAATATAATACTGCATAAATAATAGTAGAATAATTGAAAGAATAGAAGTGTATAGAGGAAGAATGTATATCACTCATTGAATTAGACTAATAGAAGAGTAAACAGGAAGGAAGGTAGGAGGAAGTGAGAGAGGGGGAAAGGAAGGGAGGGAATAAAGAAAGGAAAGACCACTTGCTGGTAAGTAAAGGTGTATTTTATAAAATCCTCCCATAAACTTCTAAGGTTTGGAGAGACTGTTTTCTTCAGTGTTTGTCATAATCACACAAGAGTCATTTCTGAAATCTATATTCTGAAAATGCTACCAAAAGACAAAGGTGTTCATTGTGGTCAGTAATATTCTGCCCTTTTTCCCAGCACTGGATATGCTAAGTCTCACAGTGTGCTGATAGCCTAAAGTCTCTTAATAATTTCCCTCTCAAACTCTGCAACTCGATCTATAGTCTATCTCTATTCAAAATTTATTTCTACTTCTTCTCTCTACTTTCTGTTCTCTTTTTCTCTCTTCTTCCAGTTATATTCTGCCCATAAAAATATAAATCCATCTATACCTCTACAACTCAACCATTTCTACCAACCCCACCACTTAACATACTATCCCAGTACACCAGTATAAGAATTAAATGACAAATCAGACAATGCTAGTGTATTCTTCAGAGGATTTGAGTAAAGGAAAAAAACCTAATGAACATTTATGAGTTAAATTTTGTGTTATTCCTAACACAATTGTAAGAGTGCTATGCAAAAAGTTCTGGAAATAAAACTCTTAAACCTTGAGGATTCAGTGTCCAGGGTATTCAGAATATTAAAATAGTCTGACTGTAGAAAGTTGTTAATAAATCCCTGAAGGTATATTCCATACTCTGGGAAACTGAACACATACAATAGCAAGCAGTGTAATTCTATCTGGTTCCAGTAATTGCACCAATTTGTGTGAAAGATAGAAATGTGCCCTTTACTCTAAGAAAAATGAAATTGAACATCCATATCCAGTGCCTGTAGCCAATTGACTTTGTTCTGGAAAAGATCTTTGCAAATTTTGATGTTGCCCAAAGTTATCAGCACTATCCACTTTGCTTCTGTAAATGCTCAGTTATTTTCTTACATTTTTTTCCAATTGAATTCCTTCATTGTTATTTATTTAAAAACATTTACTGTACCTGCGTAATTTCTAGACACCATACCTGGGTCTAGGAATGCTAATATAAATAGAAAACTGCTCTCAGTGATTTATGGTCTTTGCATGTATAAGTATACATGGATTACCACTCAAAACAGGGAAGTTGGTGGAAATATATTGTGGGCTGGAACAAAAAAAACAAAGAAAAACCATTGAGTTTAATCCATGAGGTCGAAAAGGACTACACAATTCCAAAGATATTGAAAACTCTGTAGATATTTGAGTGGATAACATGGAAAGGCAAGCTAATCAGAGGGAATGTCATCAGAGAGTATGCATAAGAATGACCAAAGAACATGGTTGAACTGACAGTCCAATTAGCATACACAGCAGCTATTAGAAAAATGAGAAAGTTGCATAGGAAACCTACTTCACCTAAACTTTGGTTAAGAAATTTTATATATCTCTTGACAGTTTAAATTCATATTACTTTTCAGATGTCATGCATTAATAGCATTCTTAATAAAGATTAAAAAATGAATCTATGGAAATTCTTAAGGGAATTGTACAGAATTTTTTCATTCCTTTTTAATAATTTCTATACAAATTTATAATTGTGTCTGTTATAAACCAATCATTTTATGTATTTCTTCACATCTGGTATTAGAACCAAAAGCAAATATCATAGTAAAATCATTGCTAATTTTGTATTTTCTACTGGGCTGGCAAAAAGTATAGGATTTGGAATCTGAAATTTTGTGATTGTCACGGTCAATTTGATGGGCTTGGGAGCACCTGGATGATTAGTGAAGCAATCTCTAGGATGTGTCTTAGTGGGTCAAGGAGTTTGAACTTGAGCCTTCTATGTACCCCATGCTGCCTTCTTTTCTAGTGTTATTTCCCAGCTCTACTTTCCAGCAGCCATGAACTGAGTAGCTTTGCTCCACAGTCCCCTTCCACCAAAATGTTTTTCCCTTGGAGCCTGCTGATTTTGGACTGAAGCTTCTGAAACTGTGAGCCAAATAAACTGTTTCCTGTTTTAAAATCTGTCAGATATCTGTTCCCAGGGGCAGAAAAAGTTGATGGAAACAATTATGAAAAGATGACAAATATAAATCATGTTTCATAAAATTTCATTTTACTTTATCTATGAACCTGTACATATTTCCAGAGTATTTCATAATAATAAGACACAAATGGTGTATCATTTAAGAATTAAACTAATTTAGACAATTTTTATTATTCTTAATAAAAATGTCTCAATTCAAGGTAGACTTATACATAATCCCTCAAGTTTAAATAGATAAACAAATGATGAACAGATAGATGATAGACTGATAGATCATAGATGCCTAGATGTAGGTATAAATATTACAACCATCTGAGATTTGGGTGGATGCTACTCAGGGGGAGACTATATTTCTCAGTCTTCTTCTAGGTATATGCAATCATCACTTGTCTAAATTCAAGCCAGTTCAAAGTTAGCAGTAGGCCCTTAGAGTCACATATCTTTCACTTTTACTTTCCTTCTTTTCAGTTCAAGGTATGGAAAAGGAAATTATTAGCCAACTTTACCAAGCAAAAGACAGAAAAGTGATAAGAACTGTGGAATAACTCAAAAATGGGGGCATGGGACCTCAAAGATAACCAGAAAAAGCTGTGGTAATCATCTCTTTAGAATAGCTTGGCACTTTTTGTTTTACAGCTTAATTGAAATACAATTTACAGAGATGAAATCTATTCATTTAATTGTACTATTTGATATACTATAGTAAGTATGTACAGGTGTGCAACTATCATTTAAAATCAAGTTTTAGAACATTTCCTCCCCCACAAAAGTTCCCTTACATTCCTTTGTAGGGTCATAAAACTTTGTAATTAAGTTCTCTCCCTTAGTCCAAACTTTTTGGAAGTACGCTTGTATTATTACTACAATATTGATTATTAGAGAATTTCTGAGAAAAATAATCATTCCATACAAAATACAATTTTGAAACTTTCATATTGTTTCATGTATAAACTAGTTTGTCTGGTTTTGTTGCTGAAGATTACACTGTATGACTATACTGCTTTATTTTAATACAGCTACCAGATGATGGGCATTTGGATTGTGTCCATTTGGAGTTTATTAAAATGTTTTTGTGGACATTTGTGAGCAAGTCTTTGTATGCAAACATGTTTCATTTCATTTTGATAAATAACTGAAAGAAATTCCTGGGTTATATTGTAACCATATGTTTACTTTTTAACAATCTATCAAATGGTTTTCCAAAGTGACTGCACCATTTTGCATTTCTTACAGCAATACTGCATGAAGATTTTTAGTTTTCACATCTCTTCCAGCATTTGGCATTATCAACTATGTAGCTGTATTTTGCATATATTTGTGTGTATAATGGTGTTATTTTATTATGCTTTCAGTGTATACTTCCATATTGACTAATGATGTTGAGCATTTTTCATGTTTGTTGGTCATTTTTATATACTTATATTTCACAAAAGTATTATCAATTTTATATATTGTATTTGTCTTCTTTTTTTCTTTTGGTATTGGGGATGAAACTCAGGACTTTGTGCTTGCCAAGCAGGCGGTGGAACCACTGAGCTAAATCCCTGGTTATGTATTTGCCTTTTTATTGAACTATGTTCTTTACATAAATAATGAATCAGTTGTTGTATAAATATATATAATATGCATCTATAAATATATGTTATATATAACATATATATGTATATATATACACATATATACCTGGCATATAACATAGATATATACATGCACATAGTTACATAGATAGATCAATCTGTATATTACAAATGAATAGTCAAGTATTTCCTCCCAGATGAATCTTTTCTCTTTATTCTGTTATGTCTTTTAATGAGCAAAATTTTAAATTATGATAAACTCCACTTTAACCAGCTCTGCCTTTTATTCGAGAAAGAAATAAAATAGGTGTCTTTTTAAAAACTCAGTTATTTTACCTTTATTGTGTATAGTTTCTTCACTCTTTGTTGGTATTAGTATCTATACCTAGACTTGTCAGCATCATCCTTATGATCATTAACCCCCTCAGTAACTTCCTTCCTGAGAAGCAGACGTTTATTTTTAAAAATTTTATGGACATCTTCAATAGAATGTTGGTTAGAAGTGTCCCCTGTTTTTTGTTTTAAAAAACAAAACAGTACAAAAACAAAACTTTCTCTGTTTCCCTATTTTTGAAAACTATTTCTTTAATGAATCTTGTTTGACAGAGCCATATTTGTTTTCTCATTTTTTGAAATATATTCCAGATATTAGCTCTACATATGTCTTGGATACACTCTCTGATCTCAATTTTCACCGACACTAGTGTCATGTAATTTATCACTGCTCTACCTCAATTTTGCAGCCTGTTTTTAACCCTATTAACAAGTTTTGATACACTACTAGTCCTCACATAGTCCTAAATTATATTTTTAGACTTTTCTTGTGAAATCACAGCTAAAATTATGTATTAGTCAGCCTTCCCATATTTCGCTCATGATTTCCAAGGGTTCAACCCATAGTCTTCTGGCTCCAAAGCAGAAAGTGCATGGTGGAAGGGCATAGTGGAGGAAAGCTACAAAATAAAGGGCATATAAGAAGACAGGAGTGCATGAACAGGCAGAGAGAGACAGAACTTTCACAGGCATAGCCCCTAGTGACTCACTTTCTCCAACAAGGCCTGACCTTCTAACAGCGTATTCAACATTCAACTATGAACTCAATAAATATAACCAATAAATACAGCATCCAATCACCTTCTAGGAGCCCTACATCTGAACACATTAGACTCTGGGGGAGAACATTTTAGATCATAATAGATTATTCAGCTCATACATTAATAAGCATTTGAAAACTACTCATAGACAGTAAATTCAATTACTCATTTAAATATTGTGTTTAACCATAGAAAACTGTGATTCATGTTGACACATTCTTTTTTGAGTCCTGTGATACCACATACTCTTGCTTCTTCTTTTTATCCTATGTTAAGTGGCTACCATTCTTCATCTTTTTTTCTCTTTACAGACTCTCTAATGCAACTACTTTATTCTCATGGCATTTCAGTTACCTGTATTCTGAAAGTTCCAAATGGACATTGCTAGCCTGATCCACATATTTGATTGCTTACATTAAATTTTACTTCAATGCCTTATCAGTATCTCAAAATTAACTTGTGCAAAAAACCATTTTGCCTTCCCTCTGAAATCTGTGCCTTTATCCACATGTTTCTCATTGCAGGAAATGATAGCAGCATTTTCCCATTTGGCAAACTAGTACTCATTATTTATTTCCTTCTTCTATTTTGTCTCCTAAACACAATTTATCAGTAGACTTATATACAATGATTCTGCCATCAATTTGCTTTAGATTATTACCTATCATTACTTCAACTCTGACAACATCTTTATAACTGTTCTATGTTTAATTCTTGTTACCTTCCATATAATTCTTTACAGGGCACCTACAATAATCAAATTTTGATCCTAATTCCTAATATATGTGCTGCTGAAGTGAGCACTATTGCTAATTCTTACTTATAATTTATCTACATATATTTATCTTTATACATGGAATAAAATTAATATTCCTCATTATGATTTTTGATAGCTGTGTGGTCATGCTGATAGCTTCTTCCTTGGCTTATGCTTCTCTCATTAACTGCCCACGTTTGTTCCATTATAACATGTCTTTACCAGGCCCAGTACTTTTGCACATGTATTTAGTTCTTCATAAACTTGCATTTTACACACAATCCCATAAGTCCTTCTCTATGGACTCACTACAAATATCTCATTGTTAGAGAAATCTCCAAAATCCTAAATAAGATTGTCAAACTAGTTTTTAACTCATTCTCTAATTGGTTCTTTTTAGCGCTAACAATAAACTTTATGTATCATCTGCTTAATATTCTTTAGCATATCTAAAAGTATTTTAGCTAAAATATTTGGTTTTATTCTTCTCATATTCTTCAAAATTCTATTATACCTTCATTGCTTCAGAGTAACACTGCCATGTATTTGTAGCTATATCGCTATTGTTTTCCCACAAAGCTAATTAACCAGTGAGTTAAAAAGCAAATAAATTTATTAACCAGAATATAATTGGTTTCTCTGTAAATTTCATGGCATTTGGGGAATAGGGCCTTCTTTAATGAACTCTCAAAGTATGTTGTGAATACAAAGATTGTCATGAATGTTTTATATTATTTTATTCCATACCAAAGTGCTATAGTGTTCAATATTTGTTGAGGAGTTCCTGATACAAAATTTTTACTAAAATTCTTTTTGTGCATGTTAACTAGTAACCAGTTAACATATTATGATGGGTGTAAATGGGGCATGCAATACATTGAAAACTCACTAGATTTAATTCTACTAGATTTCTTTATAAGCATCAACAAAAAAACATGCACATTGTATATTTTTCATTGGGTAAACATAAAAGAGTAATCTAGAGAGAGTCCAGGCTGAAAGAAATTAACCTGAATTATTTGCAAGGGAGTCTGAATATCAGTGAATGTATGTTGTATTTGTGTGAATAGAATATTTTAGGGTGTCAGAGTTGCAATCAAATCCAGCATATATTGTCAGCAATAAGAAACTATCTATTTTTTCTTTAGGGCAAGTCAATGCAACATGAACCTTGAGAACCTGATGTGAGGATAAGTTAAAATTTAAACATTATTTTAAAAATTACCCATTATTTTAAAAATCAAATGCTTTCTTTTATTTTTTCTGGAAATAGGATGTTCCTACGATCTTTAATTACAAATACAGGGTGAAGTTAATTCATGAAATAATATGTTGTTTAATAACAGAGATCTAGTGAAAGCATTTTATTTCATACAAGAAAATCTATTTAGGTGGCAGAGTTAATAAACCTTTGCATTATAAATTATTGCATTTACTGGGATCCACATTTGTGATTGCTTGAAGAAAACTTATTTTTAGCTCTTCCAACACAGAGCATGCTATAGCCAGCTGCCATGGTAAAATTAAATTTCTAAGAGAAGCCATAAGTCAAAGGATGACCCCATTTTTATGAGTTAATATTAAGCAATGTCTGCATAAAAACCATGAAACATTGAAAGAAGTGTACTATGATCCCAGAATTCAGGTTATGTTTCTCCTTTGGCCAAGGCTATTATTACAGCACTACTTTGCAGGAGACAAAATAAATGTATGGTTCAACAATTTGTTCTGAAAATAAAGATTTAACTATCACTCACTTGCAAGCCTACTATTTAATTTAGTTGTGTGTTGCTTTATTTTATTCTGTTTACTCATTAGGGCTTTCTTCCTGATTACATGTAGCAATTACTAATTATCTATAACCTGTTGACTTTGAGTCTCTATTTCTTTAGTAGTGCTAGTTTTCCTATAATATGGGGCATCACTAATTCTCATTTACTCCTTATGAAGTTTTTTGTGAGTTTTATTTATAAGC
Organism: Heterocephalus glaber; assembly: GCF_053883595.1. NCBI lineage: Eukaryota > Metazoa > Chordata > Mammalia > Rodentia > Bathyergidae > Heterocephalus > Heterocephalus glaber. Next base: position 8,928,349 of record NW_028258406.1, on the reverse strand, counting down.
ATCACTGGAAAGCATGAATAATTGTGCTACTCATGTTTTCCATTGGTTTATTTAAAAGTACATTTGTAATCATTAGAGAGTTGAGGCTGAGAGGACAGTAACAAATATCTTGCTTCTCTCTTTGAAACAACTGGGCAAAGTAATTATGTTTCTAACTCTATTGTTTTCCATAAATGTGTTCAGGGTACCAGAATTCTATATTTATCTGTCTAGTTCACACCTATGTTGGAGTCTAAGTATGAAAGAAAATGTGAAAGAAGCCTAAATATCCAGCTATAAAAAAGAAATTTTAATGTGTGAAAAATTCCAAAAGACAAGAGCCTTCTCTGATTCTCCATAGACATTTTTAATCTGCTTTTTATTGATTTACATAGCTCTTATGTTATAATTTTAATTATTACCATATATATATATATATTTTTTTTTGGTACCGGGGATTGAACTCGGGTCCTTGCACTTGTGCAGCAGGTGGCGAAACCAACTGAGCTAAGTCCCCAGCCCTACCTTATATTGTTTTGAAACTTTCATTACTCATTGGTAAATTTATTTTCAGTAATTTATTAATATTAGTATTTTATCATCAGCTAGATGTGTGTGCCTTTAGAATCTTCTTCACCCTGTCTTCATTTGGGTTGACTCTGCTGAAACACCCAATAAACTGCTTATATAAAGCAATCTGTTTTCCATCCACAGGCTACAGAATTATTGTCAATCTAGTGCATGGGAATGGGTTCTGAAAAGAAGAACATGTGGCCGTGGAACATCTTGTGAGAGAGAAGGTAGAAGGCTTGTACTTTCCAAGTGCCTTAGGGTGACCACACAGGAAGGGATAGAGAGCAGGGTTCCAGAGCACGGTGGACACACTGCTCATCTGCAGAACACAGACCTGGAGATGGAGGAATGGGAGGGAAGAGAGATGTTCTGGGCATGTCAGAACTCATGGTTTTGCCTCCAAATACTGTGCTCTGGAATTTAAATTGGGTTATTTAAACACTGTACATAATTGCTGTTAGGATTTAGATCTACAATCCCTCCCAAAATTTTCATGTGTGTGTAAGGCAGTTAGATTGTGGGGGCACTATTCTCATCAGTGGAACCATTCATTGATGAGTTCAGTAGCTGAATGTGCTGTTAGGAGGTAAGGACTCTTTGTAGTTGTATAAAAGTGACTAGGAGTCAGAAGAGTGCATTCTTGTCCCTAGCTTCTTTCTTCTCTTTGTGCTTCCTGGTTGCAATAGGTTCAGCACATTTTCTTCTAACTTGCTCCTTTGCTATTATATTTCTGTCTTAGGTCCAGTTAAGCATAGTCTGACACTGTGAAGCAAAATAAACCTCTCTTTCTTAAATTCAGATATTCTATCCCTATTAAGGGAAAGTAACTAAAGTAGAGTTTAGTACCAGAGAAGTATGGCTTTTGCTGTGAGTGCACCTGAGATTAGCATTAGAAAGAAGCCCAGTACTTTGCATGATAATAAGAAATATAACTTGAAAGCATTTCAGGAATGAGCAAGAACCTACCCTTCACAGGTTTAAGGGAGCAAAACTGTAAATTTTTCATTTGAGATGACAGCCTCTTGTGCACTGGTGGAGAAGAACCACTTAGGAAATTGGTCACCAGGGATTGGTTTCACATGCTCAGACATCCTGGCACTCAAAGCCTCTACAGCCATGATCCAAAGTGTCCTGGGTACTGCTAGTTTTACAGACATACAGATTCGAGTAGTTTGAAAGTAATGAAGCCTTCCACTTAGATTTCAGAAGGAGGCCTGGGAACCCAGGCAGAGTGTTCCTGAGTTGGTAGTGCATGAATCTGTAAAAGTGAAACCAAAAGTGCAGTGGCGATCTCAGGAAGTTGGAGCTCTCAGGAAATTAGAAACTTGGACCATCTGCTAATAAAACCTGCAGGTTAGTGGAGCTACCTTAAGATCTAAGTGGGTTGCAAACAGTAATGCCATAAGGAGAGGTCGCCCAAGTCCTTTCAAGTTCACATTTCACCAAAACATATGCTGGGTGCTTGAGGTGGAACCAAAAGATTTAATGTTTGCTCTGCTGGGTTTCAGTCTTGCTTTCCCATTCCTTTCCATCCTTCTATTTCCTCCATTTGGAATGGCAGTTTTTACCTTGTGCCTTTGTATATTGGCAGTGTTTAACTTTCTTCCTGATTTTTCCAGAGGCTCAGAGCTAAAAGTTTGTCTTCAATCTCAGAGGAAAATTTGCACTTGGACTTTTCAGCAATGGTTGGACTGTTAAAATTTTGACAACTCTTAGAAATGAAATGAAAAAATACATTTTGCTTTATGAATAAACATGAACATTTTGGGGACATGAGTAGAATATTATGATTTAGATCTAGAATCTCCCCCCAAACCCTCAGATGCATGGAAGATGGATGGATCATGGCAGATGCAATTGCTACTCATCTGTGGATTCATTCATTGATGAGTTCAGTAATTGAATATGTTGTTATGTGGTGGGGCCTGGCTTACGGCGACTCACTAGTAGGGTGACCAAAAGGGAGTGCATTATTATTTTTTTTTTCCTCTTCTCATATTTTTTCCTTTCCCTTTTTTCCCTTCCCCTACCCCTCCCAATTCCCCTGCTCTTTTAGGCCTTTTCATCCTGTTACACGGTATCAGTTATACATTTTTAAAATTACAATTTTAATATCTAGGAGACATTACCACAGAATTTACAGAATTTAAAAGGATATAGAAAGCATATTTCAAAAATCTGTTTTGAAATAAATTTGACAACTTCTAAGAAGTACCTTGGAAGACAAATTAATGAAACTAACTCTGGAGGAAATATAAAATTTGAATAGCACCAATTAAAGAAAGTATATTCCTAGCTTGAAAACCTACCTATATGACAACAGTAGGCTCATATACATTTTAACTGATAAATTGTATCAAACATTTAAAGCAGAAAAAAGAAGGAACACTTCTCCCCTCATTTTAGGAACTCAACATTGTGCTAATCCTAAAACTGGATAAAGATAATAGAAGAAAAAAGTATGAACATAGATAGAAATTTGTTTAACAAAACAAACTATTAGAAGTCAGATCTGGCAGGATGTAGAAAGTGGTTTTGCAATAGGGATGGCAGTATTGGTTCAGCACTGGAAGATCCACCCCCAAAAGTCATCATTTTAACAGAGGAAAGGAAAAAGCCATATGATCCTGTCACTAATTGGAGAAAAAGTATTGGACTAAATTCCACAGCTGTTCATGGTAAAAGCTATCAGGAGACTAGAAGCAGAACAGAACCTTCTCAACAGATTAAAGACATGTACTCCATACTTCCAGCGAGAACGCCTTATATAAATCGGGAAGATACAATGCTTTCTCCTTAAGGTGGGGAACAAGGGCAGATATGCTTACTCTTTATCTGTCCATTAAACTTTGAAACCTAGGCCCAAACCAAAATAGTCTGGCAATAAAATGACACAATCAGGATAGGATTGGCAAGGTAGAAGTAAAATCTTTATATGTAGATGAAATGATCATCTACAGAGAAAATACTAAGAAATCTCTAGGAGCCCCTAGAAGTTGTACTTGAATTTAGCAGGATTAGAAAACACAAGGTATATATAAAAATTCAGGTCTGTGTATACTTGCTATAAATGAAGAATTAGATATTGAAATTTTAAAGTTATGTAGTAGTACAAAGAACCTAGAAAAGTAAAAAAAAAAAAACCAACAAAACAGTGTTGGAAGACATTTAGCACCTAATTTTAAGACTTCTTCTAAAGCTACAGTAATCAAGGCAGTGTTGGTGTAAGGAAAGACATATAGATCATTTGAATAAAACAGAGAATCTAGAAATAGAACCACACATATATGGTCCACTGAGTTTTGAAAGATTATTTAACATTAGCATTTTATAGAATATAAACTCAATTCAAGAGCCGAGGAAGAGACAGTGTTTTCAGCAAATGGCACTAGAACACCTGGTATCCATATACAAAATATTAACCTCAACCCTTTTTTTCCATACATGAAAATAACTTGAAGGGATCTATGAACCTAAATAAGAAAGCCTAAAAGTATAAAACTTTAAGAAGAAATTATAAGGGAAAATATTTATGAATTCAGGGTTGGCAAGAACTACCTAGGATACAAAAAACATGATGTATAAAAGAAACAAATTGATAAATGAGATTCCATCAACATTTAGAACTTTAAATGACGTCATTAAAATAACAAGTAGTCATTAAACAGATCATATTTCCAATGCATATAACCTATGACCAGAATATATAAAGAATTCTTAGAGCTCATTAACAGACAACCCAATTAATAAGTAGACATAAGAAAATGATAAATAGCCAGTATAGCACAAGGAATGGTGTGCAACTCTAGAATCAGAAAAATACTAATCAGTACAATAACAAGATTGAATTATACACTGATTAGGGAGATGAAATTAAAAGTTTTTAAAGCCTTGTCATGCCTTTTCCTTTTTGCTGGATTCTCCCCCTTTTTGTTTAATTTGTCACACCAGATGGATTCATGCTGCTGGGTTTCCTGGGGTTGTGATCCTCATTGTCTTTTCCTAGGGTATTGTCTAAAAGTTTTTGGAGTGCTGGTTTGGGATTCATGAAGTTCCTGAGGTGCTCTTTATCATGAAAGTATCTTATTTCTCCATCCATTTTGAAAGATAGTTCTGCAGGGTACATCAATCTGGGTTGGAGGCTGTTTTCCTTGAGGGCTTGAAATACATCACTCCAAGCTCTTCTTGCCTTGAGGGTTTGCATTGAGAAGTCTGCTGTGATTCTGATGGGCTTTCCTTTGTATGTGATTTATTTCTTTTCTCTCACTGCTTGTAGAATTTTGTTCTTCTGTTGGATTTCTGGAATCCTAACTATTATATGCCTATGTGTAGATTTTGTTTTGATTAAGGCTAGCTGAAGTCCTATGTGCCTCACTTATCTGTATGTCAAGTTCTTTTCCCCTCCTTGGGAAGTTTTCTGCCATCACTTCTGTGAAGAGTTTTTTTATGTCATCTGTGCTCTCTCCTCTTTCTTCATTGACTCCAATCAGTCTTATGCTATTCTTCTTTGCATCATCTAGCAGCTGCTGGATTGATTGCTTGTGTTCCCTTACAATTTTAAAGCAATTTTACTTTTCCTCCTCACTAATTACAATCTTATCTTCTATATGTGAAATTCTATCCTCACATTGGTTCATTCTGCTGCACAGACTTTCGATGGAGTTTTTAATCTCTTGGAAATCTGTTTGTATCTGTTTTATTGATTCCATTTGTTTCCTATGTTGGGATTCCATCATATTCCTCAGAGCCTCTATTTTTTTTATCTGTTTCCTCTCTAGATTTATTAATCATGTCTTGAATCATGAGCAAAATCTTTGCTGTTATCTGAGCAATTATTTCTGATTTCATTTTTCCCAGATCCTCTTTTGTTGCCAGTTCAGAGAGTCCAGGTGGTTGAGTATCAGATTGTTCCATCTCATTTCCCTTTGGGGTTCCTGTAGGTGATCTGGAAGTCTGTTTTTGAGGCTTGTTTATGTGTTTTCTCATTTCCACCGGGGGATGGTGTTGCTTCTGGCACCCACTCGGCTCACCTTCTCTGCCCTAGGAGCTTGGGATGGCAGCGGGGGGAGCTTCCTTTTGAATTCTGGGACTGGCTCAGCTTCTCTGCCCTAGGAGCTTGGGATGACAGTGGGGGAGCTTCCTTCCAGGTGCTGGGACTGGCTGAGCTTCTCTGCCACGGCACAGCCCAAGTGCCCATCTACTGAAAACATTGCGTGACTCAGGCTCTCCCAGAGTCCTTCCCAAGCAGCCTGAAACCAGCAGAAGTCACCCATACATGTTATTTTGTTGGAAATTACAAACTTTGTTCAAAAAAGTTTATGTGTGCTGAGTGACCTTGACCACATGGGCTAAAGCAAAAATTAAACAAAAAATTATCAATTATATGTATCATATTTATATTACTTTCTTGTAATTGGGACAAAATACCTGACACCCACAACTAAAGGAGAAGAAATTTAATTTGTTTCACACTTTCAGAGAGCTCAGTCTATAGTTAGATAGCTCCGTGGTAGAAATACCATGAAGGAAAGGCTTGAAGAGGATAGTTGCTCAAAGAGCAGACCATCAAAAGGCACTGATGTAACATAGTCAGGAACCAGATATAGACCTCAGGTTCAGGCCTCCATGCCTACACAAATGCAACTAGAAGTTTACTCTAAGCATCTCCCAAGGCACTTAAGTTGACAAATAAGCTTAGCCATCACATTACATAAGACAACTAATATATATTTTAATATAATGGGTGGGATTTCATTAACTATGACAATGACAAGTAATATTTGTATGAAACCGAATACTCAAGAGAAGAGCATGAAATAAATTATAATAAAATCACCTAAGATGAAATTTACACTTTCAAAGCAATTTAGTATCTAAGAATATAGATTTGACAGATATGGAAATGAAAAACAGCTATGCTAACATCTAACTAGATAATGCAGATAGCCTGTTTTTTATCTTAAAAAATAAGAAATATTAATATTGTCTACCTTGAAGATATTATTGTAAGCTTTAAATAGCATAATGCATATATACTGCAATTCTCTTAGAAATTCTTCATTAAATACTTAATATAACACTACTACCAAAGCAACTATTATAAATACACCATTAGATTCACTTTTAGATTTTTATTGTAGGATTATTTTTCTAAATGTACATGTATTTATTAATCAACATGGTTGTTGTAGTTAAAATAAACATGTGTCTGTGCTTGTCTCCTGTTTTTTTTTTTTTTTTTTGTAGGTAATTTATGTGAAAAGCACTTTTAGTATCTGTTGAAGGTGTGATTGGTCAGTTAGTACCTAGGGAAATTAATCTTTACAATTTTTTTATCACATCCAAGAGAATAATTGATACTAAAACTCTTATATTTTTACCAGTGTAGTGGCACTGAAGTGAATGTAGAAAAGAAAGTGAGTGAAAATGAAGATCAGCTACTTAAATCATATTTCCAGTAAGGAAAGTATTTATTAAAAGACAACAAACAACAGAGTTTGACATTTGAGAACCAACATCATAGCATAGGATTTAAAAGGCCGTAGCTTTGGGATTAAAAACTATCTGGAGTTTTAGCTGTAACAGCCAAAATATTTCAGTGCACATTATTTCAGTATGGTGCAAATATTTTAAGATCTGTTTTCTAATTGCAACACTATTTCAACAGCTTCAAAAATTATACAGACTCCCAAAGTCAGGCTTTATTATAATTAGCAACAAAAAACAATTGTAAATGATTCATAATCTGAATACCAAGTAATATGAGTTACTGTTATATATCTATTAGAGCAGCTGTTTTTGTTGAAGCGGTAAAGAAAGAGAATGACTATATATATATATATATATATATATATATATATATATATATTAGAAAGGAGAGGACATACTGAAGTAGCAGGTGAAGAGTCAAACAAGACGTTGTCTTTGTGCCAAACATTTCCTCCATGAAAATTTAAAAACAAAATATTTATCAAACTAATTGGCTTGATGTGAAATGTTGTAATATATCCCTTCATTTAAACTAGAATATAAGAAATCATCTGCATTTAAATGTGGTGCATTCTAGATCTTTTAAAAATGCCAGCTCAAGAATGATGTACATATATGTAAAAATTCTCAATAGTGAGCCAAGAGACTACAAAATGTATTCACATAAGAAACAAAAAAAAATGATATTCACCCAGTGGCTGAAACTGTACCTAGTTTCCTGACTTTCTGACATAGTGGACTGACAAAGATATGGAGAAAATATGAAAGCTTAAATTATGAAACTGACAACAGGAAGGAATTCATCTAAACTCATAATTCTTCTGTGGAATAGACAACATGAATGTGGAAATTACTAGGGTAATTACAATGACATAACTAGCTTGGGTTGCTTCACATTATTTATGTTGGTTTTTCTCACACCATTTTGTTACATTTGTGGATTTTATTGAGTATTTCACTGTTAAAGGGATTTTATAATTTAACTTAGCATAATGAGCTATGCTAGGTTCATGATGTATACAACTTGATACTACACAAAATTTTTAAATTTGGAAATATGGGGAAAGTAGCTCCAGAAATACTTAGCAGTCACGTAAATTTTCAAACAAGTAATGAAGAACGGATATAACATTATTTTTCATGTTAATGGTATGACTTTGAGGATATAAATATGACATTGAGGCTAATTTTAGCACATCCACTAGCATAATTTATAATTCAATGAAAGATGGATTAATTTTTTAGTATATATAAGTAGCTTAGAAAGAAAGACCAGTACAGGAACACCTAAGAGCAGAATGGGATCTTACAGCTATTTGCCAATTGTGCCATTGAATGAAAGGAATATTTCAGAGCACAGAGTTCCTGGTTAATGTTGATGTTTCGGTTTTCTTTCTTACTCTTTAAATATAAGAAAGGAACTTCTGTGCTTTGAAGCACACAGTGAATTTGCTCTTGTGAGAATGAACATGCCTGGATAGACTGGATGAGAAGGCTACAAGCCACAGTAATCAGTTGACTGCATTTGATACTGAAGTCTTGTACTTTTCTGAATCAGAAATCCTCCATCTTGATAAGGGGTGAGTAAAAATCATAAACACATAATTAAAATATTAGCGCATTTAAATCCATCAGGTAGTATGTTTTTGCTTAAATCCAGTTGACAGTACTTTTTTTTTTCAAGTCATGCATTTTCCACTTAGTGGTAATTTTATGTCTTAAATTATATGAAAATGATTTTTTAGATCTAAGAAGCAGATTGACTATTGTCCTCCAAATTAGAATTTTTCTCTCATAGAAGTCCCCAAACTGCAGACATTTTTTTAGGATCCTGTTTAACTAATGGAGTGATAGAGTTAGATTCATCCCAACTCAACTAACTCATTCCCTGTGTATTAATATTGACATTGCCTTAAAGTCTTTTTGTTGTCTATTAATATTGTACTTATAACACATTTATTACCTGACTTGTAGAGATGCTACTCAAAAGGTCCCCCAAAATAAGTACATAAAAACAAAGAATAGTTAGACATTTCTTAAATTGTGAAACATTTCTTAAGGTTAGGACTGAGTTTCTTCCCCTAGCCAGACAAATGACTCAATGTGATAAACAGTATAATGTATCAGAAATAAACTAAGTTTAAATATTAGAAAAATGAGAAAATCATTTTGGAAGTCTTAAGAGTAAAAATAGTTGGTGGACCCCAAGTTTGGGATGAGATTAAGAGGTTAAAGACACTAATCAAGCTTCCTTCATACAATTGTTGCTTTCTTGTACCTTATTTCCAAGAAAGGAGACAAGGAGAGAAAGCTCTTGGTAGTGAGTCTTGATGTATCAGTTCCACACGACAACACATTGAGTGATTTTCATGCTCTTTCCTTTATGCAGAAGTGCCTTAGACATATTTTAGTGTTACAACTAGAAAGATAGAAATGAATGCAAAAATATTATACTGGCTTTTCACTTAGTGTCATCACCTGCCCAAAGTTTTCATTTGGAGGGCAACATTTTCATCTTCAAGTTTCATTTACTAGAATTACTTACTTTGTGGTTCCCATGGCATGGTTCCTCAAGGAGCCAACAAAATTATTTTAAGTTATTTTTTTTTCTATTAGAATATGTACTTTAAGAAAGGTCAAAAGAGTAAATTTAGGTTTTTGTTCTATTTTACTCAGATTAATGAGATGAAAAAATGGGAAAATTTTGTAATATCTGAATTTGGATAAAAATTTCAAAAAAATATAATCTGACAATGTAAAATAATTAAGTAAAATTTTCTGAAGGTAGGAACTATATCCTTTCTTGAAACAAAATAGTTTCTGGCACAATTGATATTATACTACTTAAAAATATCTATTAGTCATGTTGAGGGAATACTGATAAGGGAAGGAAATTTGAGTTTTGGCTCAAGGATGATCTCCTTGGAGAGACTTGTTTGAATATAGAATGAAGGAAACTAAAAAAACATATTATAGTTTTTCTTAATAACTCATATGTAGAAGAAGTAATAAAATTCATACTAGATAAATGTCATTGGGTTCTTACTAGTCAGTGTGTGAAGGGATACAAACCAAAGTGCACTATGGATTGTTAATCAGTCCAACCAGTTTCATAGATTTATTGCTTAACATAATCATCACATTGTATCAGATGTATGAAATAAATAATGAAATAAAAGGCAAAAATTACATTTTATGGGGAGAATAATAACAATAGTTATCAATAGGCATAGTTCAAAGAAATGGTGAGGTTATAAGCCTTGCTTGTTTCTTAAATACATTTTCATTAATTCTTTTTAAATTTCATATTTCCTGTATATTAACTGAAAGAAAAAGACATTTATCTTGTACTAAAGCTATCAGATACAAATTTAATACACTGGCGATGTAACTATTACAGGATAAAATTCAATAAATCAAATAAAATATAAGTTATTATCGAGAAGTGAGACATTTAAAGAGAATACAATGAAATGGTAAAAAGGAATTGACAGTCTGTTTTAGAATTATTACATTTGTGCAGGGAAGGTAAGTAGGAAGGTTCTTGGGAAAAAAAGGGAATCCTAGAAAATTAGGAAAAACAGAGTGGTATTATGCCAATCGTTAAGCTTTTGAACAGTAGGCAAGGGAAAATGAGTAAAACAGAGTCATAATGAGAGCAAATGTATTTGTAATTTTCTTTATCTGTCAGTGAATATGAGTCCACCGAAGAAGGCAAGTCAACAGAAACCACCATTCTTTCTACTTAAGAAAAAAGTTTAAAGAACCCCATAAATTAACAACACTGTCTGACTAAATCAAATCATTGAGTGAACTCTGACCTGGAAATAGGTTTTTGTTACATTTCAGGAATAATTTACTTGAAATAGCCATTTAACTCAATTAGAAAAATAGATTTAGGCCTATTTTATCTCTAGTGTGCATATTTGGAAGGTGTGTTTTGCTTGTGGAACCCAAGAATATATGAAGGTACAATCATTCATAGAGCTGATTTTCCTAAATGTTATTTTGAGTAAAAAGAACAAACCATGCAATGAGAAATTCAATCTCCCAGTATATGCATATGTGAGATCCATGGAAGATGATTTTGAGCATATTGGCTATAAACAGTAACCTTTTAAACAGGAGAATATCACTTAAGGATTCTCAAAAACTTTTGATGCTGCTAATCTATTGAAGTTCCAGAAGACTATAGTTATTTTATACTCATAAAATATTTAAAACAACTGAATTATGTTCCAACTATGATTATAAATAATCATACCATTTAATGTCCCTGAATATCTCCTGTTTAGCTCTACTTACTTGGATGGCTGCTACAAGAACCAAATGGAACAACACACATTAAATTCTCAAAATGTAAAGATGCCAGATGATAGTGATTAATGTCTTAAAGATATTATTACCATTTGCTTACCATTCTACAAGCAAATGTAAATCCATGAATAATTATGGAAAAATGAAGCATATTTTCTTTTTATAAATATGGATACAATATTCTGATATTTTCTACGTTTAGTTATCAGTGACTATCTGCATGTGTTAGTAGGTTAAAGATGATTAGAAAAATGAAAGTTTTATATATATATATGATTTTGTATGGTTTATATAGTTTTTCACAAAGTTATATTTTATAGTTATTTTCTTTGCTTAATAGTGAATTAATATTTTAATAATTGTTCATTTTGGAATAATTTTGGTATTATAGAAAAGTTCAAAATAATTCAGGTAGTTTCCATAATCTTCTTATCATTTTCCCTAAACATTAACATCTTATATTACCATAGAATGTTTTTCAAAAACTAACATTTATTTATTTATCAAACTCTAGACTTTATTTTCATTTTATTCTTTTCTTAGTAATAACACATTATATGTTACAGGATCCAGGCCAGGTTAGCACATTAAATTTATAATTATTTTGTTTTAATTGTGCAGTGTGTTTTGTCACATGACCATACCAACATGTATCTGGTAATTTTATGTATTATCATATTTCCATTTTTTACTTTACCATTACAGATATAACTTATTTGAAATGAGCTAAACTCAGGTGCATTTTTGAAACAGTCCTACTCTTCCTTCCATTATTCTTTCAATCTGTGGTTTTGGCAGAAATCTAAAACTAATTTGAGGGTTTTGTTTCACTTTTAGCCTCAAAATAGAACTTCTTTTGTAATGTATAATCCAGAAATTATAAAAACATCTTGAATGTTATGCAAATTAAAATTTCTACCTTTCCTCCATCTAGAGTCAGTTTCAGGCTTGAATGAATGAAATGCATTAAATAGGAAGATGCCATCCTAGGGAAGAAGGTGATGGGTTTTGAGAATGAAGCTATGTTCAGAAAAATTTTCTTAATTTGGAAATGAGGCTAAAAGCCAGACAACATTTCATTTTAAGATCACATGGGAGTATTGTTGAATAGGGACATTTAAGAATTATCTAGAGGCGTGTACTTTCACTCAGTGGTGAGTGTTAACTAAATTCCATACTTAGTGAAGTTATATGCTAATTTGTATATAATTGTCCGTGAGAAATGTAGATAATTTTTCTGTTAGAAAACATCATTCAAGAAATAATGGATTGTTGTTCTGTAGGAAATATCTTAGTTTTGCAAGTAACCAAGCAATTTTCTTTTAATGTTTTTCATCATTAAATTGTCTACAAGCCTCATGTACTTAAATGTTCCTTGAACTCTTAGTGTTTTCCTCACTAATTGTTTTTTCTTCGACACATGATTCTTTAGTATTTGTTTGAATCACATGTTTTAACTTTCTTGTTTACAGGAACACCAAAGCAAGGTCTTCACTTTAATGGGGGCTATACTTCACCACAGGGGACCAATACAAAGGAGGGAGTACTTTTAGACTAAAACCTGAGAAGTGGCTAGGAAATGGCTGCTTATATGAGAGGTACAGGCTTGTTTTCATTGAGGATGACGGCTGAAAGCATACTGTGGGTGTAATGGACCCAGATTCCTCCCTTTCTGATCTTAGCACTCCATACTGCCCTCTTCATTCTTCAAAACTCCAACAGTATCATTTCAAGTGGCAGGGGTGAGGTAGGGGCACTGCATTCCCTACTGGCTGCTCTATTGTTGGCAATTTGATAGCCAGGGAGGACACCACTCGATATCCAGAGACAGCACTGAAAACTATTCCAGTCCATTTGGGTGCAAGGAAAGCAAAAGGAAGTAAAGTGGATAGGTGTACTGGCCAGTGGTCAAGCCCTCCCCCACCCATCTGGCAGTAGAAAAATGAGTCACGTACTTCTCAACCATGCCATTTTCCCATGAGAAATCCTCAATCTTAAGGGGAACTAAAAAGTAAAGGTCTATCTTCTGTAACTCCTTCAAAGCCGATCCGAGGCAGTTGACCCTACCTACCAGAGGAATAAAAATCTCTCACTGACTGTGCCAGTGATATGTGGGGTCCTGGCTCATCCTCTGAAGACACTGGTTGGAAGTCCCGTATCTCCATTAGATCACCTGGATATTCTTCATTTGGAAGATATAAACTTTACAGCAATTTAAAGAAACAGGTAGTCCTAAAGGATACTAGTGGAGGTTCCTTTCACTGATGACATCACAACTTTATTCTCTGCAGTATCAAGTATCTGGTACTCCCAGTTTTACATTACCATCTTCTCCAGCCTGACCACATTCTGTTGAAGTAGAAACTCAGTTTTAGAGATGCCTCTATAACAATGTCATCTCAAATGTGTTCACTCTTGTCTGATCTTGGCAACATAATCAATCTAGATACCTCCTTGAATATGAATAGCAGTCAATTATTAGGTCTAGAATGTAAACACCTCAAACTCAAACCCTCCTCATTTGCAAATGCCATTTATCCTATGACTATAAGACCTCTTTGGCACCAAAACTGACCAAGGGAGGCCAGGGTGAGAATGAGGAGGTCAGAATATTTGGTTCCCTCTATGCCTACTGGACTAAATAAATGGCCTTTGGCGATAACTCAGAATTCATGACTATGACCAGTAGATTGATAGCTGTACATATAGAGCAATGTATAATATTCATGCCATCCTTCACCAAGACCAGAAACTAATCTGGAACAGGCCTTTATTTTAAGTCCTGATTGATGGCAGCAGGAGAGAATCTTATCCTTACCTTGATTATGGGAGTTATAATCCTGGATTATGTGAATTTATACCTCATGATCATACACAAAGCAGAGTAGTAGGCTTCACCCATCCAAAAACCTCACCAGCTAGAGTCTGGAAATTCACATTGGTTGTGAAAGGGAGCTGTTTTTTCTTACAACACACACTCACATCCAGTTTGTGTCTGGACGCAAGTATTACTTTGTTAAACCAAAGACAGAGGAATTGAACTCCATGAGAGTTCAAACTATCTTTGCCCTTGCACAGTTAGAGGTTAAACTTTCAACCTGTTCCTACTCTGTATGTACATCCTCCCAAGCCTCAGCACTTCTTGCACTGGGATAGTCAATATCCTCAAGCAGTGCCACATTCTTCCCTCCAAAGTGCCATTGTCTTCCTTGGCAACATCTCACCAAAAGACACGGCAGAGATTCAAATAACACAGCAGTTTACTGAATAGTGGGGAGAGTAACACACTGCATCAATCCAATGCTACTGCCTTAATGGTTCCCCAGATGTCACCCCCAGTATAACCATTCAGTAACTATCTGTCAGAATGCAACATAGCAAGACTGCTAAAATCCCCCAAAGACCATTTTAAGAGATAAATATCCCAGGTGAATGGAGATTCCTTATAGAAGTGGATCAATACAAGTTAAATGAACACACTGAGAGACCTTGAGATACCTCTGAGTCTGAGCCACTCTATTATTTAGGCCAGACCATTGGGAACACTGCCCCAAAGGTTGGTCAAACACCATGGTCAAAAACTAGCTCCATTTATGAGCTTCTCTTTTTAATGCAAACTGCAGCCAACTTTGAACTTCCTTTCATAAGCTTCATCCCTAGCAAAATTTCTGCAACTTATTTAATCCTTCTGGTAAAATTTCACCATTTAAATTTCTTTCTTGTTCAAATATATTTTCCCCTTATAACCATCTTTCCTTACATCTCAGACATTTCCTTACCTGAATCCATACTGTGCATGCCTTCCTATAGCTTTCCCGTCACAACAAAACACATTTTTCTTCCATATCTTACCTACTCAGCAGAAGACCCTGATATTGCAACAACTTGTCTCTGGTCATCTACTGATGTCCTCTGTCTTTAATATATCTTGACTCTAGTGAGGGGTCTGTACTTCCAAACACAATGTGGCACTCACAAAAGATGGTTGTAGCCACTGTCTTAAACAACTATGTCATCCTATTTTCATTCTATGAGAGTAACACAAAATATAGGGTACTAGTCAAGGGACATCTCCTAGTCTTCCTAGTAAGGGCTCCTATTGTTACTGACAATATGTCTTCGAGTGACAACAAGACTTTTTCCAAATCAGAATAACCCAGGCATCTAGATGTAGCAGAAGCCAATAATTCCAAAAAACAGGTCATTTAGGTATTTCTATGCACCCTTTCTACTTACATATTTGCTAATAAAGGGGTCTCAAAAAAATGTGACCTACATGTTACATAAGCTACACAAACAAAACATTCCTAGAAATAACTTTTGTAACAAATGTCTTAGTGTCTAAAAGAAAATCAATATTTTTCTTTACCTTCCAAGACATGGTTACCCAAAGCTCCTTGAGGCTGATGGTTATGTCTTGTAATTGTAGCAGAGCCTCAAAGATACTTGCACTTCCTCAGTCAAGGTATCCAATCTCCCTTTCAGGAGAGTCTATTTGATTCTGGGCTTTAAATGAGTTATTATCCTCCTTCTGACAGTATGCACAGTGGTTTCTACCTAATCCTTGCCAAGCAAATTTTAAAGGGGCTTGAGTTACCCTGAGGTGGCAGCTGAAGTAGAGCAGACAAAAGCTACATCTTTCACTCTAGCCTCATATCCTTCTTTTCCTCTTCTGCTTAGTCCTGGTTATTAAACCATATTTCCCCCAAAATAGGAGCTAACCAGAAAATAAACCCTGGCATGATTCTTCAGGATGCTTCTAATATAAACCCTACCCCCCAAATAAGCCCCAGTTAAGATCTTAATCCAGAAAGACACATGTATGTCTGTTACAACACATGACATATTGCTATAAAATAATAATAATATATAATTAAATACAAATAAATAATAGTAAAATAAAAGAACACACATGTGTAAATATTAAATTGTTTCTCTGGTGTGGGAAACTGGAAGTGTAATGAAGACCAAAATGTATAATAGATATTGTGAAATAGGAATAAAATATTCAAAGTGGAAGGGAAACTAGGGAGGGGAGTGAGGGAAAGGAAAGAAGGGAAAGAAAAAAATGAAAAAAGAAGGAAAAAATGGAAACAAAGATTTGGTAAATAGTGAGGGGTGGAAAGGTTTAAGGGAGGAAAGGAGAATGGGAAAACATAAGAGCCAAGATATAGCATGTCTTTGTATAAATTCCCTGTGATGAATCGGATCATAATTTATACCTGAAATGCACCAATAAATTTAATGAATAAAAATAATTAAATATAAATAAATAATATTATTGACATTAATATTTAAAATAAATGATAACATAAATTATATTATTTGTAAATACCCATGTTGACACTTTTGGACAAAAAGTAAACACCTATGTAAACAGATGAACTGGAGACTTATTGATGAATCATCAGAGTACAGATACAACACATGAATAACGTGCTCCTTTGATAATTAACAGATACAGTTGTGTCTAATACGAAACTTCATAATTCAAGAATGTCATGTATTGTAACACACATACATACTTAATGCACTTGTGTGAAATAAAGAAATGTTTTCTGAATTTTACTGCCTGCAATTATTTGTCACTTTTGTATGGACCATCTTTCTTAACTGTCATAATTTTTGTTGTCACTCCTGTCTTGTAAATCCTCAAAGAACACTTGACTTAATGGAAACCTTGTGAAGCCTAGCCTTCTAGAGGTCGTGACTAGGGTCAAGAATTTATGGGATAAAATCACTGACAGCTGTGTTGCCGATGTATTACAAGCAGGCTACATGGACAAGAAGTTTTCGTTTAAGGAAAGAACTATGGCTGTACATGAGAGATTGGGGCCAAAGGTTGTACAGAAAATGAAGTCAGAAGAATTTAAGGCCAGAATTCAGGGTTTGGAGAGTTATGACAATGTTCCAGAAGAAGATGGCATGACTATATTTGAATAAATGTTGAATTTTCTACATGAATAAATGTACATTGTTGTACATGAAAAAATAAGATACAGGTACCCTCTTAAAATAAGATTTATTGAATCATCTGGAGCAAAATTTAATATAAGGCTTAGTCTTATTTTTGGGGACATCCAGCAGAACTTGAAGACCTCCTCCACCAAGGTTGACAATGCACTTTGGCATACTGCCTCAGGTTTTCATAACTTCCTTCCAATATCTGGGGAAGACTACTTTATGAAACTCATGACCATAAAAGCTCTCCCTTCCCGTAACTCTGGGTCAGTGTTAGCATACTTTTGGAAGACTTCTGATAAGCAATTTGAAAATATGGCATGATTCTCTTCCTTTTCTTATGTTATCTCTTTAACCCTATCATAATTGGGAGACTTAACCAGGCACCATCCCATTCCTTCTGAAATACAAGGTACAAAACGCTCATTTATAGATAGAATTTGGGGCACTGTTTCCTCATCAAGCCTCTGAAAATCTTGGTCTGGAGCGTTAGCTACCAACCTATCATCTATGTCAGAAGCATTTTTTAGAATATTCTCATCAGGACTGCAATCATGTCTAAGTAAGAACAAAAGTTGCACTCAACTCAATAAATTCATCCCTAAACTTAACAGTATTCTCAGAAAAAAATGCTAAATTTTTCTTTGCGCTGAGCCATATTTATTACCAAGGAGGGAGCATGTACTCTAATAATGGTTCTACACCCCTTGGCACTTCCTGTACTGGGCACAGATTTCCCTGAGAAAAGTGGAATGTTAGTTTGTTTCCTGATCTCAATCTTGATGTGATTAATGGGACAGTTTGTGGTGAGGGCAGAGGCAAAAAGAGCTCTGCCTGGTTGGGGATGAAGGTGGAGGATTTAGAAACCACAGCCACATAAGTAGCTTCATTAAAAACATGCATGTAAGGGATATCTTGCTGCTGGTCTTCCTTTTTTCAGAACAGGTCTGGCTGGAGAATGGTATTAAAATTCAGAGACCCATTCTTGAGGCAGTATAATAATTTTCCCAATCTGTGCTGAGGTCAACCTTTGTTACAAAAGTAGATAAGCCTTTATTTCTTTAAATCACCTTTGTTAACCTGGTGCCAGTTAGCCAAAAGTCCTACTAGTAATGAGTCCTTTGGAATATTCTGTATGGTGCCTATGCTTGGGTGGGAACTTTCTCAGGCCAAACTTGAATTTACAACCTGGAATAAGATAACTGCAGTAACCAAATAAAAAAACTCAAATTACTAAAGCTTTGTCGTACAACACAGTCTCAATATTTCCAACACAGTGATACCACTAGACACACTCACAAGACAGACAATCACTATAGATTAGATTGCAACAATCATCAGTACAATAAATGATCAAGACCGATGCTTTCCAGAGAAGCACACAATCTAAAGTAAGCCAAAAATTAATTTCAGATATGAAAGGAATATATAGGGGATGATAGTGAAAACCACAGAGAAGTCTGTGGAACTCTGACTGCCTATTTAGGAAATCTGTTCCCACAGCAAAAGACTCAAGGTTTCCCAGAACCAGCCCAATAAATTGAAGCAAACACATCAAGCCTCACCCAATACCTTGAGCACTAAAGAGATACAACCTGGTTAGTACTCAATTAATTCGAACTGATCAAGCCTGAGGTAGCCCTAACCTGCTTTACGGTGGACATCTACTTACAATGACAAAACAATGCTATTGGTCTCAATCCATCCTCCCAAAGAATATTTTGACACATGAACAAGGATGGTGGCCTCAAATTCCCCAACCCCGTGTGGGTGGCTGGTGTGCTTCTACAGACAGAGAATGTTTTCCTTTGAGAGAGTTATGTCAATTTTCTCACAGATACAATTCCAAATTGTCAATTCATAATGACCAATTATGCAGACTGAACTGAGGGGAGAGCCTTACAATGCTAGAAATCTTCAACCACAATCATAAAAAGAAGAGATCATTCAAGATAAAGAAAAAGGAGGCAGAGAGAGAGACAGAAGTCAAACCATGAATGATCTGGAGATTAAACACATGGAAGTCTGAGGTTCTTAGACACCCTATTCCAAAAGTCTCCTTTACTAGCCAAAGACTCACTGTCCCAAAAAAATAAGCAGGCCAATAAAGTTCAATATCTAGGAGCACACTCCAAGTATACACTAAGAGCCCAAGCACTAAAGAGGCACAACCTCTCTAGCACTCAACTCCAACTGATCAATCTAAAGGCAGCTCCAACTCACTTTTCTGTGACTGTCTACCTACAATGGCCAAACAATGCTCTCAGTCTCATTCTATCCTCCAGTGGATATCTTGACAGGCCTCAACCCACCCTACTTTAGGTGTCCAGTGTGCTCCTAAAACCAGGATGCTGTCAAACAACGAATTTTATTATTTTTTGCCAAATTTTAAGACCAGGTTCTTCAGAAATCTCTTCCTATGGAAAAGGAAAGTCAAGTCCCTAGAAAGCACAATTCCGATACTCTTAAGTGAAATAAACAGGACACACATGTGTAAATACCCAATAGTTCCTCTAGTGCGAGAAACTGAAAGTGTAAATAAGGACTAAAAGGTATAATATATAATGTGAAATGGGAAGAAAAGGGGCAAAGGGGAAGGGGAAGTGGGAGGGGTAGGGGAAAGGAATGAAGGGAATGGAATTAATATGAGAAAATGGAAAAATGGAAACAAAGTCTTTGTAAACAGGGAGGGATGGAGGGGTTGAAGGGAGGGCAGGGGAAGGGGGAAAAATAAGAAGCAAGAGAGACTATGTAAAGGTGCAAATTTCCAATGATGAATGTCATTGTATTTTATACCTAAAATGTATCAGTAAAATAATATTAAAAATAAAAGAAAGCACGATTCCAATTTAATATTGGGGAGCCATTTAAAATACCAAGAGTCTTCAGCCAGGGAACAGAAAAGAAAATGTCTTATGAGACAAGGAAAAGACAACAGAGAGAGAAACAGATGTCAGTTACAAAACAGAAGACAGAAGGCACTAAGGTGGGGAAGGAAACAGCCGGGGATGGCCAGGGCAGGGATCTTACTATGGCTAATCCTGAAGCAAAGTGACTTAGTTACTTTTCTCATTGCTGCGACAAAACACCAGACCCCTAAAATTAGAGGAAGAAAGGTCTATTTTGGCTCACAGTTTGTAGAGGTTTCAGTCCATAATCAGCTGGCTCCAAGGCAGGGTGGCATGGAAGAGGGGCCTCACAGAGGATAAAGAGTACATGGCAAGCAGAAAACAGCAAAAGCAAGCAAGATACAAGTGACAAGCCTCTCTTTCTTTCTCCCTTATATCTGTCTCTTAGGGTGAGTAGCACTCATGCCCTTAATCCTAGTGTCCTTAGTTCTAGCATTGCAATGAGTCAATCCCAGCATCACACACTCTAGATCCAGCCACATATGGTGTTCAGCACAAGTGGACACTGTAAGGCAATGGCCAGCAGAGGTAGAATTAGCACTTCTTAGAATCAACCTACAGTGTCCAGCAAAAACTGGCATCAAGCAGTGGTGGCCAGCATTGGCAGTGACCAGCAGCTGGCTGTGTAAACTGCTGGCATCCAGTAGTACCTACTATCATTTGGTGACTTTAAGACTGCTAGCAGACTTGCACTTTGTCCATTCACTTTGCTGTTGGCAAAATTTTGGAGAGCCAGATGGGACTCCTCTTTTTCTGAGGGTCCCCTCAAAGAAGACAGATAACAGTGAGAGCACAGACCTTCCATGTGTATGACAAGTGGCTGTCTGTATCTCTGTGCTATGGCTTGTATCTAGATTCCCTCCCCAAAGCCTTACGTATGCATAGATGGGGCTTTTCAGAGATGGCTGGATCTAGAATATGTGATACTGGGATTAAGGGTGTATGATTATTAAATTAGTCCCCTGATTGATATGGCAACTGCACTAGCCTGGTAGCCTAGACAGAATACAAAAGGGGAAGAACAAAGCTGCTAATGTCGCCACTGGTCACTTCCTTGCTTTTGCTGTTTTCTGCTTGCCATGAACTGTTTCTCCTCCATGACGCCCCTCTGCGATGTCACCCTGTCTTGGAGCTAGGTAACTATGGGCTGAAACCTCTACAAACTGTGAGCTAAATACACCTTTCCTCTTTTAACTTGGGGTTTTGGTTATTTTTATATTAGCAATAAGGAAAGTGACTGAAACACTCCCTTCTTCACTTCTGGGTTCTACAGAACACGATAAGCCCTGCCATTGAAATTCCATTGCCTCTGCAGATTCAAGCCACCCCCTCTGCCTCCTTCCATCATCAATAGTACATCACAGCTTCCAGTAGACTCAGCTGGAAGCCTCTCAGAGGACACTCACACTTCTAACTTTCCTCAAATGAAAATCATACCAGGTCCTGTGATTTCCAAAGCACTGGGAAGACATATTCATCTCACTAGTAGTCTGTGTAAAATCTCCCCACTCATCTTGAGATAAAAAGAAAGCAGCCCTTGTCTTTTTTTTTTTTCTCATGGGGGCAAGTGTTATTAGCATATCTTTCTGAAGAAATCTCTTTCATCGATTTAGCGCCCACCTTGTTGTAAAGTAATTCTTATCTTCTTCTTTCATATTTCCTTGGCTCTTCTTGACTCTTGTACATTAAGAGTTTGATTCTGTGTGTATATTATTATATTATATTCCAAGGTCAAAATGCTGTTCATATTATGAATGGAAACATACAAATTTAAACATTAATTATTGAATAGTTGCAGTCTTCATAATTATGAACAATGACATTCATAAACGTGGTGTTAATTCTTTCTGGAGTGATTTCTTTGAGTTCTTTATATATTCTATATAGTAGACCTTTGTCTGAGGAACACCGGGTAAAATTTTTTTCCCACATTATAGGTTGTCTTATAGCTCTGTTGGTGGTTTCTCTTGTAGTGCAGAAGCTTTTTAATAAGATGAGATCCCAATTGTTGATTCTTTGTGATAGTTCCCATACTACCGAGGATTCGTTCATAAAGTCTTTTCCTATGCCAATGTCTTTGACAGTTCTACCCAACTTACCTTCCAGTAAGTTTAGTGTTTCTGTTTTAATATTTAGATCTTTAATGCACTTTAATTTTAGTTTAGTACATAGTGATAGGTATGGGTCTAATTTTAATTTTTGGCATGTTAATGCAGTTTTTCCAACACCGTTAAGAATGAGAAACTAGAGACATTTATAGCTAAATGGATGCACTTTGAGGCCATACTCTTAAGTGAAATAAATAGGACTCACGTGTAAATACTGAATAGTTTCTCTGGTGTGAAATACTAACAATGTAAATAAGATTCAAATGACATAATTGATAATGTGAAATAGGAAGAAAAGGTCTAAAGGAGTTCAGGAAGTAGGAAGGGTAGGAGAAAGGAAAGAAGGAAAAAATATGAGAAAGGGAAAAAATGGAAACAAAGTCTCTGCAAATAGGGAAGGGTGGAGGGGGTGAAAGGAGGGCAGGGAAATGGGGAAAGAATAAGAACTAAGATACATCATCGAAAGGTACAAGAACCCAACAATCAATGTAACTGTATTTTATACCTAAAATGTACCAATAAACTTAATGAATAAATAAATAAATGTGGTGTTTCTCCATTGTTTAAAAATTCTATCATGTATTTAATATAATCTTAAAATTATCTTCACAGGAGTGTTATCCAACACTTGGTTTAATTCTGTTGACTTTATTAAGTTTATTTGGGATCTTACAAAAATTTACTGTCTCATTTAATTATGATCATGATTGTTCTGTTATTTGAATATCAGTTGGTGAAGAAATATCAATTGCTAAAGAATCATGCTGTAAATTAATTTATTTCTAACAATTTTTAGATTCTCTAAGATTTTTTGTTATTTGTAAATGCTATTAATCTCATTTTAATGATAATTATTATACCATCTATTTATATTCTTAGCTTTAACCTTGACCAAAATCTCTAACCTATGTCCTCCTCTATCCTATGCACATAACATGGTTAAATGGAAATAATGAAAATGAATATCATTCTATTCCTAATTCAATTACAAATATATCTCTATTATACTAATATTCTAATCTCCAATATATTAATATATCTGCAATATAATAATATGATTCCACTTCTTAGCTAGGCATGGTGGCACACGTCTGTAATCCCAGGATCTGGGAGGCTGAGCCAGGAGGATCACAGTGAATTTGAGGCCAACTTGGGCTCCATGGTAGGTTCATGCCAACCTGAACTATGCAGGGAGACCAGGTTTTAAAAAAAAAAAAAAGAAAAGAAAAAAAAAAGAAAGATTCCACTTCAGACGTGTTTGTATATTTGGTTCATTTCCTTGGCTAATTAAAAGATTTGAAAGAACCTATTTCACTAAGAATTTTCCTTTTGATCACAGGTGTGTTTTTATTGGTCATTTTCCCTTAAATTTGGGATAGAAATGTTGCATCCAGTGGGTCTCAGGTCACCAGCCCACCAGCTAACTTTCCTAGGCTTGTCTCTCTCTGACACTGAAAGAGGAAGAGGATTCAGAAGCCATGGTACAGAGCACAAGTAGATTTATTGCAGCCAAATGAAAGTGAATTTATTGCACAAGCAATTCAAAGCCACTTTAGAGAGTGGGGGACCCAGACGTGGATGGCCAGCGAAGATGGGATAGTGGTCTTGTTTTATAGGGTGGGGACGTTCTCCACCTACCCAGAGAGTCTGCACTTAATTGGTTAATAGTTTCTCCTTGCTAAGGGCACAAGGTCATAGTGCCTCAGGGCAATTACAGTGTAAGAACATTTCAGGATGCCCAAACCACAAAGGGGTAAGTGGAGCAGTTCCTGAGCCACCCACTGCAGTTTTTGCCTCACCTTCTGCTGCTAGTCCAGAAGCTACTTTACTTGTCCTCCCCTTTAAAGGGCTTATCTCTTTTACTGTTATCCTTCCTAGGGGTCCAATCTTTCACTACAGAAACTGTATGAATTACTCACTTTTCAAACATAAAAGTATTAATATATTCTTTCAAAGAAGATACCTTGCTTGTCTTATGAATAAATGTCTTGCAAAGTAAAATTGAATAAAACATAAAAATAATATGTACAGCAAAAAGAGTTCAGGATAGCTAGCTTTCCAAATTTGTGTATGCTATGTAAATTCTTTCAACCCCTTCTTCTTCTTCCTCTGTCTCTTCCTCTGCCTCTTCTCCTTCTCCTTCTCCTTCTCCTTCCCCTTCTCCTTCTCCTTCCTCTTCTTCTTTTGGATTAAAATATATCTTCCGAACAATATACTTCAAGTGCAGAAACTATTCTATGACATGAAAATTTACTTTTATTGAAGCAGTTGGGGTTGACATTGGTTTAATATTCAATATCCAGATTTTAAACTTAGACATTTGGGGGGGGGGGTTGTTGGTTTTGTTTTTGTTGTAGTTTTGTGGGGTTTTTTGGTACCAGGGATCTAACTCAGGAGGTGCATTTGTGAGCCATGCCTGGCACCACTGAGTTAAATCCTCAGCCCTTAAGCATAGACTTTTTGATCATGTATGGGCAATTAGGCTATTTTCTATAACACTTCCAGTGGTCATGAGATTATTTCTTTTTCTTTGTGTGAATATCAAAGGAATTAAGAGATATAAATTATAATATTTGATGAAGTTATATCATGAAAACAGAATTTTATTGTTATGTTAATTCCTCAGATGTGCTCTCAGTAAACATTGCCCATACCTCTAGAGAATAGCAGTTTTTTTCCAGGGATAGCAAGACAAATACCTTGCTACCCACATAGTCTCTAAAATATAGGGCTTGAATATGTTTGATATAATCGTTAGACAATTACTTTTGGTGTTTTTACCTATATCAATGCTAATAGAAGTTAACTGCTGTATCCTATATACGTTCTCTGAACTCCTCTGAGCACACAGCACAGACTCTCGCCCACTGAGGATGCTTAGTAAATTCTTGTGGATATTTGCCAATTTTCTTTCGTATATTCAGGTAGACAGTTAATACCCCCTACTAACTGACCACCTACCTAGAATAATAGCCTTTGGAAAAAACACTTTATGTTAATAAAAATTGACATTTGAAAAGAGAAAATTCAGAATTAACTTAAAAGATCACATGAAAACAGCAACAGGTTTTGGAAAAAAACAACTTAAATAAACATGAAGTGATTGTTATAAAAAAGGAATAATTTATTGGTTTTTAGTGTGACCATTAATTAATAAATTGTCTGTTTTATTCCCTTCCTATTTTTAGGTATTTTTTGTGATAGAGAATAAGATTGATGTATTCCTGAATGTTACTCCAATGGATCAGGTAATGACTAGCAAAATGCCTATTAACATATTTTTGAATATCCAATGTCACTTCTAAAAATTAAAAACAATTATAGTATAATTGTTTTATATGTTTTATTTGTTTTTAATGCCTCAGTCTGACTGTTGGTCTGTATGTAAGATAATTAACTTGATAAGGACTTAAAAAATAAATAAATGTATCTAATACTGGCAAGTTTTTTTTTTTAAAGGGGGTAGAGAGGAAGGGAAAAATAAAATTGAGATATTATGTACATGTTTCAATTCCTCACAGTAAGTGTAACCATTATGTAATGTAAACATACTAATAAATATAAAATTTTATAAAATTAAAAAAGAGAAAAACAAAACAAACAAGCATATACAATGGCTTAGCCCCAGTTCCTGACAAACTAATCAAATTCTTAATTTATAACATTGGATTTTTCAGCTTTCACAGAGAATGCTTGAACTGGTTCATCAAAAGTCACCTGTGTTACTGTAGCCAGGAGATATTTACAGTGTTACAAAGAAAATAGAAACAGAAGTTTCTCATAAAAGTCTGAGTGGGGCACAACCCTTCACACTGTCAGAATCCATGACAGTTCAAAAGAAAAGAAAAAGCAGAGAGATCCATAAAAACATATATGCACAACTATGATGAAATTTTGCTTTTTCTTCAACCACAAATAGCAGTACTAAAAACATACATACAACAAAATGATAGATGGCTAACAAATTACACAAACTTTATTTACAAATCATAAATATTTTCAGAACTTGAACTCAGAGAGCAAAGAAATAAGAATTGTAACATGCTAAAAGAAATTATGACTAATCATGTTGGAATTAATTTATAACCACAAGAATAAAACTGAAAATATATAGATTAAAATATCAATTAACAGTGAATTAGAAGTTATTGGCTATTTTTCTGAACAAAAGTCAAGTTAAACCACCATTTCAGACAATATGTAAAATTACACCCCCAAAAAGAATAAATTCCAAATTAAAAATTTACAAAGGTGTTTTGCAAAATGGGAAATAAAGAGGAAAAAGTTATAAAATATTTGCTTACAAGAAATTTTAAATGTTCAAATTAGAGAACAATTCAGAAAAAATGAAATATAATTAGAAGAAAAATGTAAAGCATAGGAAAAAAATGAGGATATTTTAATATATCTATAGATATTATAAATTTATAAGTAAAAGTATATAACCAAATAAATTGTGGAAAAGGCTATGAAAAGAATAGACAAAGTAGAAGACATTGTTGAGTCAATTATTTAACAAATATATTAAAAGATATTCTATCACTGTTAATCAGACAAAACCTAATCAATGAAAAATAGTTTCCATTGGTAATATTGGAAAATAAACTAAAGATAATAACATTCAATGCTGCTTATAATGATGAAAATGAACACTCACATACATTTTTAAGTGAATATTATCATCACAGCAAAATTTTGCAAAATAATCTATTGAATCAAATTTTGGAATCTGTATTCCAGTAGAATCAACAGTCTCACTTTGTGATAAAATATAGAAAAAAAAAATCTCCAGCATTAAAAACATCTACTGAAAGATATTTACTACAGAATTCTTTGAAGTGATAAAACATCCTAAGTACCATAGATAGGAGAAGGACTAAATAAAGTATGGGAAAAAAAAAATATATATATATATATAAAATGATGCTATACAGAAATTAAAGAAAAATTAAATTAAAATTAAAAATTAAAGAAAAATTATAGGATGGTCTTTAAAAGAAGCAAATTGCAGATCAGTGTGCATAATAAATATATTCATATTTATGCATTGCTTTCATGGATTTAGAAAATATGTCTAATATATAGTTAATACTTTTTTTCTTTTTGAAATGAGAGAGGAGAATGGAGAGAGACAGGATTGGATGCTGAATTTCAGTGTGTACTTTTTTCCTACAGTTTTGTTAGTGCATATTTGCTATATGGATTAATGGGTTTCATTTTGGGAGATTTGTAAGTGCACATAACATACTTTAATCATCACCTTATCTTTTGACTTTCATTTCAATGGGCATATTACAATTTGGTTTTCTGAAAAGACAATTGAATAGAGTACCAACTTTTATGTTTATTGAATTATGTACACAAGTCTTCCAAATACTGGAGGACACATAACCTTATTTATTATGGAAAAGAAAATATTTCTCTTCATTCCAAGATTAATTTAATATCAATACAAAAGCCAATTCTGAGCTTTCCTAAGGTTTATGAAATCTCCAAAATTGTTAGGGAACCTTCAGAGGCAACTAATGCTGTCTTTAAGGGCATTTTAGCTATTTGGATGAGAGTTAACAGATTGTAGCTGTTGGAACATTGTGATCTAGCCTGAGTGATAACGTAAAGTACTATAGTTCATGGCAATAAATGCCAACTGCAGTGACTTTATCAGTCAACAAATATTAAGAACATATTCCAGGGCACAGTATCATTTCTCAGTACTTGACATCCAGGCACAAAATATTTTCTGATGTTTATTAGTGCTATATAACTTGATAAAAGAAGGTGCTTTTGTTGGTTTCAAAAGTGCTTTAATCCCTGACCACAACACACTGCTGCCTTTGAAAATATAGTATACCAAATTTCATAAAACTAAAATGGTTTAAAATGCATGGGAATGCATTTAGTGAATATTCCAGATGATCTTGCAAATTTCTGATACGATATGAAGTACTTGTGTTATGACAATTTTTTATGATTTTCCAAGTAGAAAATTTTAAGTAATAAAATAGCAACTGTTTAAAACTGACCATTCTGAAAAAACAAACAAAAAAACCCCTGATCATTCTGTTTAGGTGTCAATGACATCTATATTGTCATTAGTTAGTAAAGTTCCAATTTTTTTTAATACTAAGAGGGTCATTGTATAATTCATGTTCAATTAAATAAATCCCAGGAGCAAAAATAACAATACTTTGAAAAAATGTGCCTGGAAAAGCTGTGTGTTCAACAGCTTAATTGAAAATAAATGTTGACAATGGCATCATGAAAAATTTTGGGTCTTTGTTCAGGTTACATATTAACTTTACAAAAGAGCTTCCTTTCAGACCTTCCTGTGCATATTCTATCATTTTTTTACTGGGTTTCTCATTTTACTAATCAACTCCTACTTAATGTAACTTATTAAATACATGGATGTTTATAGCAGGTCTTTATGTAATATTTCCCTCAAAACTTCTGATACCTATATCTCACTTTTTTCTCTTATTTTTTCTCATGCTCTCTTTGTCTCTATTCACTCACTCATTCTCATTCACTCATTCTTTCTTTAATTTTATTGACATTTAACTGATATAGGAACAACTGCATATATTTAATATGTGCAATTTGATGATCTGAATCACACAATCACTTGTCATATCATCACCACATTCAAGGTAATAGACACACTGAACATCTTCCAAAGTTTCCTAGTGTCACCTGCATTTCACTTTCTTTGTGATTGGAACACTTATTCAAAGACCTGTACTCTCAACAAATTTTGAGATGCACAATTATATATTGATAACTGTCGGCCATCATTTGGCAGATCTCTAGAATTTATTTATTTAACATACCTGAACTTTACATTCAATAAATAACAATTCCCTATTTTCCAACCCCCATTTTAAAAAATAAGTAATTTAAAATTTATGAAGATATATCCTATGATACTATAGCTCATTAGTTTATTTAACATTAGATATGTACAAATTATAAAACATATAGAGAAATAAGTGAATTGATTTGTATCTTAATAGAGGCTGCATTTCTTTCCACAAAAATTAAGATGTCCATAATTTTCCAAAGTAAATGAAAACAATATTCAAATGTCATAAATTTGAGTTTTATTACAATAAAACTAGAATTCAATATAGAATGATTAACCATAAATCAAAAAATACTGAAAAAATGTATAGCTGAAAATTCAGAGTGTGTAAACATTTCAAATAAACCTTCAAAACTGCTTACTTTGTGTTAGTTGGATCAAACTTACAGTGAAATAATATAATATCAACTCATTAAAATAATTCAAAATAATTGAGAAAGAAAGAAAAAAAAACATGTACCAGTAAATTTTATGAAATGATCACAATTTTAGCTTTGGTCAGGAGCAAGTAAGCAGAACCTGCACACTTAATGTCTAGAGTTCGGAGAGAAGACTGGAATGAGAAAGGGAGGTGAGAAAGCTGTTGAAATACGGTATCCGAAAACAAGATGGCAACAATAAGAGTCATAGTTATGGTTGAATATGGAGCTTATTTTGAAGATAATGCTAAATTTTATTGCCTAAACAAGTAGGCATAAAGTGTCAAAGCAGGAAGTGACACTGGCTTTCCATGGCTCATAGAATTAAGTCTAGTTTTCTTGGTAGTTACAAAGCTCTAGGGTATACATGATTAGACTCCACTTACTGAGCTCCACTTCTATTAGAATGATGCATTACACCCCAACTTCATTAACTACTCATTTCATATTTTGTATCTTTTTTTTTATCTGACAGTCTTCAGCAAATCATTTCTTAAGAACTCAAATTAATGAATGAATTTAAACAAACTAGAAGGAACCTTTTTTTTTGTTACCTTCTTGTCACTGGGACAAAGTATCAGACATCCACAAATTAAAGGAAGAGAGGTTTATTTTGGCTTACAGTTTGTAGATCTATAGTCAACTGGCTCCAAGGTGGGGCAGCTGGCAGAGGGGCATGGCAGAGGAGGAACAGCTCATGGCATGGCAACCAGGAAGAGGAGAGATCAAGGGAAGAGAGAAGGAACCTTGCAGGCCACGCCCCAGTGACTACAACTTCGAACCAGGCTTTGACTCCAAACATCACGTTTAATTATAAACTCATCAGTGGACTAATCTACACTTACGATTATCACATCCACAAACTCTAATCATCTCTTCACAACCCCACCTCTGAGTACATGGGGCTTTGGGGAGACTCCAAAATATTAGCATAATAAAACTGATCATCTCTCCTGGTTAATTCAAATGAGTTACTTAGTAAAAGTTTAATAGGAGCCCTTTAAGTAATGAAGAATCAGTCTCATTGTCTTCATATTATATTTAAATATGAAAGACTAGAAGCAAACTGAACTAGTCAAATGACAACAATGGCCCTAGAATGGGAATCTTTCAATTTGGCTTTTTGATACTCTCTTTGCTCTGTGTCCTTTGAGACTAATACAAATAATCATCAAGGTTTCCTTTATTCTTAGCCTATCTTTTTAGGTTTGTCACAGAAGATTACCAGTAAAAGTTCTAGAGGAAGGGGAAAGAGATGTGTGGTGTATTTTCTTGGTTCCTTTCTTAAAGAATCACTGTAGGTAAATTGCATTCATCACCATAGCTCCCTCTCACTTGATTTTGGTAACTACTCATTCCCTGTACCTTACAATTAAGCAGTTCAATGTAAAAACATACCCAATAATGAAAAGATTTCCTTATATTTTTCTGAATTCTACTGATTGTTTCATAGAAGATATGCACTTTAATAAGTCCTGTGCATAAAATAAAGTTATCTAGTGCTTAGTGCAACTTCAGTGGTGTTGTTCTTATTCTTTCACTTTTTATTATTTGATTCTGAGTAAAGCCAGGGCCTCATGAGTGCTAAGTACACAATTATCCACAGTCCTATTACCTTAATTTCACAGATGAGTTAACTAACATTAAGAGATGATGTGATTTTGCCAAAAAGACAGCAGGAGAAGTGAGATTTGAACCAAATCTGGTTCATTTATGCTCAGTACCACCACCCTATATAGCTTCCTATCACAACACATTCTATATAAGATTAACCAACTAGAAATATAAGAAAAATTGCTTAACAACTAGCATCTATATACAAACAGGTATAATCTGGTCAAAAAGTATTATATATTTTACCTAGGGAAATTTTTAAAGAGATAAGTAAATGAAAAGAATTAGGAATTGTTAGTTGAGAAACAATTTTTTTATAGAAACAGTTCAATTATTTCCAAGTTCTTTAATAAATTTAGACCAAAACAATTTAGGCCCACCACATCATATTTTCACCCTAACTTTGACAAATGATTTTAAAGTTCATTAGGTAAAATAGACAAAAATTTATGTCAAACAAAGAAAAAATATTATTAGATACTTGCCAGAGATTAAAAGATAATACAAAAGAATTATAATTAAAGTATGATTGACATGGAAGAAATAATAAAAATAAATAGATCACACTATATTTAAGTGTTTGATGAATTAAAATCCTTTAAATCTTCAGTGTGGTTTCAACAAAGTGTTCTTGGGTTAAATAGCTCATCAAAGTAAAACCTAATGAAATTGATTATTTTCTTACAATACATACTAAAATAATTTTTGCATGGATCTGAGTGTTAAACAAGAGATGAATGAGTACATAAGTAAATAAAAGAGATAAAACTGGATTATTGAAATTATTTGTTAGTGGGAAGGAATTTATCTGTTAATGTAATTAAATTACAATATTTGTATATATGATATTCACAAATCATAAAACTTACAAAAAAGTTATGTGTTTTACAAATACACTCAATAAACAGTGGAAATATATATGGTAGACATAGGGCTGATTTTCATAAACTGCAATGTGTCTTTAAAAATTTGAAGATGAACTCCTTAAAAGATAGGTAACATTTATAACCAATTCAGAAAATTAGATTTAATATACAATGTCTAGGCTAAAAATAATGAAAAATGCTCTTACTAACTCATTATTATATTTCTTATATTTGTAAGAAAATACATTAAAATAAAATATTTCTTTCATAAATATTGGCAAAGATGACCTTATACCTTAGCAAGAGGGTAATGTATTATTCTTTTTATAACAGATATGTATCAAATATCCTCAATTCTGAACTAAACCTGTATTAAAACTGAGGCACTGATCTAAAAAGAAATGTTTCTATGCCTTCTTAGTATGGATAAAAATAACAAAGATAAAAGCAAAATATCTATTAATAGCAAAAAGGTGTTCTTAACCATCATATTTTATAATGTTTATATTTCTTTCAAAAATTCTGTAAGAATGCTTCAAAATATTAACAATTTATTACACTGAGAGAATAAAAAGGGACAATAATTGGTAAAATGGAATGTGTATCTCATACTTATAAAATTTTTAAGATTAAAATTAATTAAATAAATATTATTAACTGCCTAGAATAAAAAAGTAGAATTCATCACTAAATGTCAATTGTAATTATCTTGGTTGGTAAAAATACAAATTTTAATTTCTGAAAATTTAAATGCTATTTTAAAATTTTCTTTAAGTATATAATGGTTTAAAACATGTTTAAGGAAAATTAATAATTTCTGTTTGTTTTATAATTTAAATTTTAAGCCTTGTGTAAACACCACAAGGAATTCCCAAGTACAAGCATGGTTCAGCATATGATAATTTTTATAAAGATTTACATTTCCAAGCATAACTTTGTGAGACTAATTTTGGATATAATGCAAGCCTGGCAGAAGGACAGGAAGCAGAAATTGCCACAGAATTTATCAACCTTTAGAAGTGCAGAGACAGCATCAGGTGAACTGAGATTTCGATGTTCCTAAGCAGGTTTGCCTTACAGAATTACACTAGGGCTGTGAGGACTCATTAAGTGGTTTGAGACAGCTCCCTTAGCAACAGGAATCCTTTTGTCACCCCAACTTTTCATGTTTCAGCCTCATTCTTCTCCCCACTCTTCCATGCATCTTTAGTTTGGAATTTAAAATTGGGGGCTAACAAAGCTAATGTGTTTTCTAACCTTTTGTCTCACTACTGTAGAACAAGAAACTGCAACTAGAGGAGTCATTTCTCTGGATTTTCCAAATACTCTACTAAAAATATGGCATCAATTATTTTTCTTCTTTTTCATAGTAAGAGTTTAATAATTTTCAACATCCAGATGTAGTATTGCCTGTTTGATTTTGCTTCTGATTTTGAAAACATGATAACTGACTTTCTAAAATGAGAGTAGTGTAATCAATAAAGTATTTAATATGAGGTTCACTAAGGTTGAGAGTAATTGTAATGATTATTATTTTAAATATTCTGGAGAATCTTACATTATATACAAATAAGTAAATAATGAAAACAAAAATAGCTAACAAAAAGACATGCCTAATGTTTCACTATTTTACTTTAATTCCGTTTATGCCTTTTCAACCACATTTCTCAAGAATAATCTTCACTTCTGCCTGCTATTCTTATGTGCACTGTTGTTGGGTGACTCCAACCTGGATTATTTATTTCTCCATTTAATTAAATTAGTCTTTATAAATGTTAACCAAAAGTTCTTTTTAACCTTCTATTTTATGTGACATCTCAATAGACTTTAAGAGGTGACAACTCTTTCATTTTTTAAACTCACCCTTTCTTTGGATTCTAATGCTTCCTCTTTTATTTTTGCTATTCACTGTCATATTTACAAAATAATTATCTTCCCTTCAACCTCCAAGTGTTAGACCCTTCCTCATTCTTTTCAGTTCTAACTCTCTCACAGGCAGGCTCTTCCAAGCTCAGAAGTATAATTTTTACATACAAGTCAAAGATTTTCAATTTTATCTTCAGTTGAATTTTCTTTGCTAAACTTCTGATTTATATTTTTTTATCTCACCATGCCAGTCCCTCAAAATCTCTCCTAATGAACAAGTTAAAACCTGAAATCATATTCTGGTCCTGTTCTTCCGCAGAGCAAAATTTCTTTCACTGTTATTTTGTCAGAAGGAGTGTGGCACACACTCCCAGGTAAACCAAAGCCTAAGGGATTATTACTGACACTTTCTCTTCACTCATCTATATTAAGTCTATAGTATTGATTTATTCATTTTATCTTTGAATTACATGTTGATTTGATCTAGTTTTCTCCATCCTTAATACTAAATCCAAAGCTTATGTTTAATATTTCAACAGCCTTGAAACCATGTCTTTGCTTCTGATCTAGTATCTCACATATTTTCCTCACTTAAATATACAGACTTCTCTCCAGTCTTCCAGGCTACTGCTTCCAGTTGTGCAAGTTAGGTAGGCTTCCTTTATTAGATAGTCTTGGTCTTTATATGGAGATTTTGGCAAATTTACAGCTGATGACAGTAAAAGTTGTTGAAAAATAGACCCTTTGCCTAGTATATACTGTCATTTTGGGCCAGTAGTATAATGCTAATCACTGAGTTCTTGCTCAACAGCATCCAATGACTCCTCACTTTTTAACGGATTTAAAGGTAATATACTCAGTATGCAATAGAAGGTCTTGCACATAGATCACCTTTTTCTCTTTGTAATTTTGTTTTCTCCATGTTCTTATTCTCTTTTGTTCAGCTATCTCTACTTTTGTAAATTTATGTGCTCTTCTGTCGCAACATATTTTTACTTTTTATTTCCGTTTTTGGAAACTTTTTATTTCTATTCTGCCTGCATCTAGTTACTGTTTAACTTACCATTATGTCTGAGTTACCTTTTGGTTCTTTAGAAAAATATTTTCAAATCTACTATTTAGCTCAATTTTCTTTATATCTTCCTATAAACCTTTATACTTTGTAACTATCAGTGACAATTTAAATATTTTTGATTATTTTATTAATGTATGTATTTCTATTAAATTGGAATATCCATAAGGAAAAATAACTGTACAAATTTTCTACAACATTTTATTCCTAATTCTAACCCACAGCTGTGATATTTTCTTGAGTAGGTTGATACTTAATAAATATTGAAAAGTGGAAGAAAGGAAAGAAGGAATTGTTTGGCCTGTAAACTGGTTATATCAAGGCCAGTTGAAAAGGTTAAATAAATTTTATGGCAGATTTTATTAGAATATTTCTGATTGCAATGATACTGTTTAGAAAATGGATATTTCTATTAAAATTTATAGTATGGAGTGTATAAATAAATAATGCTTTCAATTTAATACTTTATAAAGTGATTTATTTTAAAAGCATGGCAAACTATGAAGTGTTCTTCAAGTAGTCAGAAAATTGAAACTTTTTAAATTGTGTAAAATACATTTTGGAATTTTTAAAAACATATTTTTGACAATTGACCAGTTGAAGTACTTAACACATTAAATATTCTTCACACACATTTTTTTAATTAAATATAGTTTTTCTAATTCTTTAAAAATATCTTCATTACATATATATTAGTAACTGGTACATTAATAACTGGTTAATGTATCTTTTCATTATCTATTTTGGATTCAGAAAATGAGTAGGAATGTTTTATACTTAAGCAAAGACAAAAAAAAGCAAGGATCCTAAGATCCTTTGAAAACTAAATAATGGACTGGATGCATTGGAGCCTAAAGGGTCTTAATTATTCTAAAATATCTGTTGGTTTTGGGAGGAGCATGCAACCCTTGAAGATAAGGACATTCCCAGATAAAGGTTATTAGTGATAAAGGAGATAAAACCTTAGTTGGATGTAAGAGTTTAAAACTCATATTTACATTTAATTAAAGAAAGCAAGAGTCATGTTTATAAACTAAATTTTCCTACATCTAAATCTTATTACATAAAGCAGAAATCATGTGGTAGAACCATGGACTGATTTTCAGGAATTTAGAATAGTCATAATATTACATTTAAAAGTAAACATGTAGCCTCTTGGCTACTTCTTTATAATGACCAGAATTTATAATAGCAGGAGTTAGTAATAAGACATTATAGTTTTTCTTTAGATTCAACCAAAAAATAATTGAGCCAATTGTTAAAAAAAAAAAAATGAAAAAAAGTGATGGTTGCTTTAAATGGAAGAATAGGCAACTTTGGTGAACAAAGAAAGTATGTGTAGCTACCCTGGGACTGCAAAGCAGTCCTTGGGATTACTGGAATATAAATCCACAGTATTAGATAATATAAAGACAAATAGCTCTTTAAAGGCTATACAGTTATAGAAAATTAAAGGCCACATCCAAATTAAGAACTATTTATGAGTGAGCAGCAATTTTCTTGCAGAAGACATAGCAAGAAGTAGAGGAGGAGGATAAATTTAATTGTCATCTTTTGGCTTTTGTGTCATGTGACAAAGCTTTCTGTAAAAAAGCAAGAGAAACTCAATTGGTGTAAACTACCAGTTATACAAATGCCATATTCAGAAGACTAATGTAACTATTTGATTGTGTGTGAAATTAAAGTACTCAAATGTGATCTACAGTCTGGCACAAATACAACCTGTCACTCATATAGTGGAATTAATAAAGTTTTGGAATATCTTATGTACTTTATAGGGCATATATATGATTCATGATTCCATGAAAAATTTTGTTTAAAAAAGTTAATCAAATATTTTATAACTACTACAAAAGACTGATTATATAGTACAACAAATTAACAAAACTTTAGTATGCATGCCTTTTAAGGGCTATCAAATGAAGTAATTTAAAAGTAGAGGAGAATTTTTGGATAATTTCTTTTAGAAGTGTGATTGGAAATGTATAGATATATGGATTCTAATTTTTCTTTACAATATTAACAAGGTTATTAACCTAAAACAACTTACTGCACAAAACAAACTATTGCATCCACAGGCAACAAGCTTCTCTTTCTGTGGTCCCTACTCTAAACTAACATCCTTTCAGGTAGCTTGGTGAATGCCCCAGAATGTCATATCAAAGCAAGTAATATGCCTTCAAAATTAAAGAGGCCTACTACATATTATAACTTGTAGTTTGTGGGAGAAGACAGATGAATTAACTTTCCTTCACAATAGAAAGGATATCTTCCACATCAATGCTCACAGGAAATTTTACTAAGGTGGAAATTCATTGAATTTTTGTTATATTTATTTCTCATATTTGGACATGTAGATGTTTTAAAGTAAGTCTAGAGTAATTGCTGCTTCTTCCTCACTCTAATCATTATAATATCATCAACATAGTGAAACACAGTGATTTCTTATTGAAAGAAAAGGACATCAAAATTGCCGGAAAAAAATTATGATAGGGCTGGAAAGAGCCCAGAAGTATGACAGTGAAGGTGGCTTTGCCACCTGAGAACAAACTCCTTCTCATGGTCTACACTACTAGAAAAGAAAAAAGCAAATTTTCAAAATTAATAGCTGTATAGTGGGTACAAGAAATTGCGTCATTTTGCTAAACAAATAAAAGCACATCTGAAACAGCAGCTAAAACTAACCTCATTTGGTTAAATATACAAAATCCCACTGTCATACAAGGTTTACCTTTTTTCTGTGCCAGACAAATAAAGAAAGTTGAATAAAGATGTGCTCTGAATAAATCAGTACTCTGCATCATTCAAGTGTTTGATGGTGACAATAATCTCTGAGATATCTCTATAAAGGCAATGTTACTTTTGGTTTATGAGTTTTGCTAAGTAGAGGCAATTCTAGTGATATCCACATGGTACTTCTCCCATACAAACCAAAACAATATAGGTAAGGGAACCAATGTGTAGCTTTCCCCAGTTACTGAGGATAACTATGCTAATTATGGTAAAATATCTAGGAGATGCAGTATATTCTAAAATTAGCTAGTCCTACCATGAGATAAAACTAAACTAAAACTCCATTGATCACCTGACCTGTATAAGCCCTTACTTGAGTGACCATACACATTTACATTTGTATTTCCTGAAATAAGTGTTCATTCAGTGCCAATGTGCAGAAGTCATTTTCCTTAATCCATAGTAATTTTAATATGACACCAAATGTCTCTTTGCAGAATGCTGGGCAAAGGTTCAGCAGTACAAATTTTCAGCAGGGTAGCTGGGTTCTTCCACAGAGGGTTATGGTATATCCTTCATTCAAGGAGTTCTCAGTCTAAAAACTGGCTTCTGTCTGGGAATTTACTAAAGGGGCATGAATCTCTATTTTTGTAATCTATGTGAGATTTGTATTAACTTAATCTGAACATTTTCTGCTATTTATTTTAAATAAAAATTTCATACACTATCCATCTCTTTTTTGCATAGAATTACAATCACTTGCCCTATGTGGTAGTTCTTCATGAGGCAGACTTTTCACTTACGGCTTTGATGTAACTATGCATCATGGTAATAATACCCCATTTTGTCTTTGTGGATTAAATTTACTATTTTCCCTTTGCCACCTGGCCACTTTCTTCTTTTATAATTTATGAATGAAATTCTTGAATTTCAACCTCATTTAGTGTGGCCACCATTTATACACATTGCAGACATCAAACAAAGTATTGGAGCTCTTCCCAATCTTTCCTTCTGCAAAAGTGAACCTACAATACTTGCTTAGTTGTTCCATATAAAAATAAACTCAGCCTGATCCAGATTTTTGTTTCCTTCTCCTTTATCCTTAATTTTTAATATCCTACACATACACCCCAAATTTCAGATTATTTAAATTGGAAAAAAATTAATACATTTCTTGTAGTACATGATACACTTACTCATCACACTTTCTTTTACCTCACTAAGAAGTTCTAGAAATGGATCCTGAGTTGATTCATCACTGTCTAAAAAGAAAACTACTTCAAGGGAGGTAATAACAATTTATTCCAGCATAGCAAGCTAATTTTTTTCCAAAACACATAGTGGAAAAATGGTTGTAGTTGATAACATTCAGCAGAATTTATGGATATGATGTCTCCAGCTTCACCAGTGTCTTCCCATGTATTCCTTGTGCAATTTTCAGGATCCCATCCTTCCCAATTAATCCGCATTCTTTAACAGAAGACATTTTGTTGAGATAGTTGAGAATTCAATTTGTTTTCCATCTACTCAAGGCATGAGGCTGTGTTTGTTTTTCAGAACTCTTGTAACTACTGGAAGTATGGTAAATTTCAGAGGAGATACATCACATCTAAGTTCTTGATTCATAGCTTGAGCTGGGAATTTGATGTGCTCAATCATGTATCCCCAATTGCTTCAGGGTCTTCAAGAATAATCAGCCAATCTCATTATTATCATTAGTTTAACTAAAACTTTCCAAGGTATGAATTACAAGGTCACTCAAACTCCTATACAAAAATATAATTTGGAACATAGATTTTTAACACTAAAAAAAAAAAATTGTCAGCCCAGACTTTTATAGCATGCAATATTAGCCTTCAAAATTGACAGAGTAGTAAAGATTTTCCATTCCAAATAAGTCCTAAAGAAATACATGACCACTAAAACAGTATTGCTGGAATACTTATGGGAAACAGACATGCAGTGATCATAAGCACCAAAGATCACAAAGGAAAAAATACAGCAAATAGGTAGAGTACTTAAACAAAAAGAAAACAAAAAGGAATCAACACTGGAAAAAAATGTAATGACAGAATTTAATAAACATCTTACACCCAGTGCAGAGGAGGATTCTGGGTAGGTGTGCCAAAGCTCCCATCAGAGAGGAGGCTTGCAAGTCAGAATGCCATGGGTCCCAGTGTGGAGGAGGCTTCTGGGTCAGTGTGCCACAGCTCCCAGCACAGAAGAGGCTTCTGGGTAGGCATGTCATGCTTCCAGGTAGGCATACCATGGCTCCCAGCACAGAAGAGGTTTCTGAGTCGGTGTACCACAGCTTCCAGCAGAGAAGAGGTTTCCGGTAGGTGTGCCACAGCTCCTAGCACAGAGGAGGCTTCTGAGTAGACTTACCACAGCTCCCAGCACAGAGGAGGTGAGCCGCCAGGGCCCAGCAGCACCCCCATCGCCCCATCAAAATGAGAGGGCATGTAAACAAGCCTCAGAATCAGACTTCCAGATCACCCACAGCAACCCCAAAGTGAAATGGGATGGAGCACTCTGATACTCAACCTGGTCTCCCTGAACTAGCAATGAAAGAGGATCTGGAAAAAATGAAATAAGAAATAATTTCTCACAAAACAGCAGAGATTGTGCCCATAGTACAAGACATGATTAATAAATCAAGAGAGAACACAGAAAAAAAAAATTAGAGGAGCTGAGGAACATGATGGAATCCCAACATAGGAAAAAAATGGAATCCATAAAACAGATGCAAAGACATTTCCAAAAGATTAAAAACTCCAGTGAAAGTCTATGCAGCAGGATGAGCCAATGTGAAGACAGAATTTCACATATAGAAGATGAGATTGCAATTAGTGACCAGGAAAAGAAAAATTGCTTCAAAATTGTAAGGGACCACAAGAAATCACTGCAGCAGCTGTTAGACAATGCAAAGAAGAATAACATAAGACTGATTGGAGTCAATGAAGAAAGAGGAGAGAGTGCAGATGACATAAAAAACTGTTCACAGAAGTAATGGTAGAAAACTTCCCAAGGAGGGGAAAAGAACTTGACATACAAATAAACAAGGCATGTAGTATTCCAACTAGCCTTGGTCAAAAAAAATCTACACATAGGCATATAATTGTTAAGATTCCAGAAACCCAACAGAAGAACAAAATTTTACAAGCAGTTAGAGAAAAGAAACAAATCACATACAAAGGAAAGCCCATCTGAATCACAGCAGACTTCTCAGTGCAAAACCTAAAGGCAAGAAGAGCTGGAAGTGATGTACTTCAAGCCCTAAAGGAAAACAACCTCCAACCCTGACTGATGTACCCTGCAAAATTATCTTTCAAAATTGATGGTGAAATAAGATACTTTCATGACAAAGATTACCTTAGGAACTTCATGAATACAAAACCAGCACACCAAAAAAATTTTAGACAAAATCCTAGGAAAAGACAATGAGGATCACAACACCAGGAAGCCCAGCAGAATGAATCCACCAGGCACGACAAGAAATTAAAAGCAAAGGGAGAGAATCAAAAAAAAAAGAAAAAGTCATGACAATGATAACTCAATAAGTATCAGTTATAACCATCAATGTTAATGGTCTCAACTCACCAATCAAAAGAAACAGACTGGCAGAATGGCTCAAGAAGCAAGATGCAACAATATGCTGTATACAAGAAACACACTTAATTCACAAAGACACTCATAGACTGAAAGCTAAAGGCTAGAATTCCTCCATGTGAAGGGAACCCCCCAAAAAGCAGGAGTATCTATCCTCTTTGCAGACCAAATGGATTTCAAACCCACACTGATTAAGAGAGACAATGAAGTACACTATATCCTTGTAAAGGGAACAATCCAAGAGAATGAGATGGCAATCATAAACATATATGCACCAAACACTAGTGTACCCAACTAAATAAAACAAATATTAACAGACATGAAAAATCATATAAGCAGTAATACAATAGTAGTGGGGGACCTCAATACCCCATTGTCACAAATAGATAGATCAATTTGACAAAAAACAAGTGATGAAATACTAAAATTCAATCAAACTCTTGAACAGATGAACTTACCAGATGTCTACAGGGTGTTCCAACTCACAAAATCAGAATATGCATTCCTTTCAGGTTCACATTGGTTGTTCTCCAAAATAGACCACATACTCTCTCATAGAACATATTTACGGAAATGCAAAGGAATTGAAGTTATCTCCTGTATATTATCAGACCATAGCATGATGGAATTGGAGATCAATCCCAAAATAAACAATGAAAACTTCAAAAATACACGGAATTTGAACAACACATTTTTGAATAACCAATGGGTCACTGAGGAAATTAAAGAAGAAATCAGACAGTTCTTTAATTAAATGAAAATACAACAAATCAGAATCTATGGGACACAATGAAAGCAGTCTTAAGAGGGAAATTCAAAGCAGTGAATACTCATATTAGGAAAACAGAGTGAGCCCAATTAAACAACCTAATGCTGAACCTCAAGCTTCTAGAAAAAAAAAAGAGCAGGACAAACCCAAAGGCCATAGAAAGGAGCAAATAATAAAGATCAGGGCAGAAATTAATTCAATGGAGACTAAGAGAATGATATAAAAAATCAATGAAGCCAAGAGTTGGTTCTTTGAAAGAATAAACAAAATTGACAAACCCTTAGCCAACTTAATCAGAAAAAGGAAAGAAGAGGCCCAAATCCATGCAAATAGGAATGAAAAGGGTGAATTTACAACAGACCTAGCAGAAATCCAGAGAATCATCAATACCTACCTTGAGAATCTATATGCCAATAAGATGGAAAACACAGAATAAATGGACAGATTCCTAGACATGTATGAATTACCAAAGTTGAACGAAGAAGACCCCAAAACTCTAAACAGCCCAATATCAATCAATGAAATTGAAAATGTAATTAAAAACTTATCAACTAAGGAAAGCCCAGGTCCTGATGGCTTCACTCCAGAATTCTACAAGACATTTAGAAAGGAACTACCATCACTACTGTTTAAACACTTCAATGAAATTGAAAGTGAAGCAATACTCCCAAATTCATTCCTGGAAGCAAGCATCACCTTCATCCACAAAGCAGAGAAAGA
Organism: Heterocephalus glaber; assembly: GCF_053883595.1. Classification (NCBI taxonomy): domain Eukaryota; kingdom Metazoa; phylum Chordata; class Mammalia; order Rodentia; family Bathyergidae; genus Heterocephalus; species Heterocephalus glaber. The sequence continues at coordinate 8,885,483 of NW_028258406.1, read as the reverse complement.
CTCAACTGAAAAATAAAATTATAGGCCAGTCTCACTAATGAACATAGATGCAAAAATCCTTACTAAGATACTGGAAAATAGAATGCAGGAGATCATCAAGAAGATCATACACCCTGATCAAGTGGGATTCATCCCAGGGATGCAGTGGTGGTTCAACATATGCAAATCAATAAATGTAAAGCACTATATCATTAGAACCAAGGATAAAAACCATACGATCATCTTAACACATGCAAAAAAAGCATTTGACAAAATCCAATGTGCATTTATGATAAAAACCCTGCAAACCATTGGAATAGATGGTCTCTACCTCAATCTGATAAAAGCCATCTATGAAAAACCAATAGCCAATACCATACTAAACGGTCAAAAACTGAAATCCTTCACACTAAAGTCAGGAACAAGATAAGGATGTTCACTATCACCACTCTTGCTCAATATAGTTTTGGAAACATTAGCCACAGCAATTAGACAAGAGAAAGAAATAAAGGAATAAAAATAGGAAATGAAGAAGTCAAATTGTCATTATTTGCAGGTGACATGATACTCTATATAGAAGACCCCAAGAACTCCACCAAAAGTCTTCTAGACTTAATAACCAAATTCAGTCAAGTAGCTGGATACAAGGTCAAAACACAAAAATCAATAGCTTTCCTCTACACGAACAACAGACTCACTGAGCGAGAAATAGGCCAAATAATTCCTTTCACAATAGCATCCAAAAAATTGAAATACCTAGGAATCAACCTAACAAAAGAAATCAAAGACCTCTTCTCTGAAAACGATAGCACTTTGAAAAAAGAGATTGAAGAGAATATCAGAAAATGGAAAGACATCCCTTGCTCCTGGGTAGGAAGGATCAACATAGTGAAAATGGCCATACTTGCAAAACTGCTGCATAGATTCAGTGCAATCTCAATTGAAATCCCATCAGCATACTTCATGGACCTTGAGAAAACAATCCAAAAATTCATTTGGAGTGAGAAGAGATCCAAAATAATAAAAGCAATTCTAGGCAACAGAGACATGGCAGGAGGTATTACAATCCCCAACTTGAAACTATGCTACAAAGTTACTGTGATAAAAACAGCATGGTACTGGCAAAGAAACAGACCTGAGGACCAGTGGAATAGATTAGAATATCCAAAACCAACTCCAGACACACTCAACCACCTCATCTTTGACAAAGGAGTCAAATACCCTCACTGGAGGAAATACAGTCTCTTTAATAAATGGTGCTGGAGAAATTGGGTTTCAACTTGCCAAAGACTAAAATTCGACCTATATCTCTCATTATGCACTAAACTAAAATTGAAATGGACTAAAGATGTAAATATTAAAATAGAAACACTGAACCGGCTGAAACAGATTGGGTAGAACTCTTGAAGACATTGGTATAGGAAAAGATTTTAGGAACAAAACCTCAGTTTACCGTGAACTAGCATAAACAATCAACAAGTGGGATTTCTTCTTACTAAAAAGCTTCTGCACATCAGGAGAAACCACCAGCAGTGTGAAGAGATAACCCACAATGTGGGAAAAAATCTTCACCTGCTGTTCCTCAGACAAGGGCCTACTATCTCGAATCTATTAAGAACATAAAAAGATCATAGACCTCCCAAATTTAAAGACCCAATCGAAAAATGGGCATCTGAAATGAACAGACATTTCTCAGACAAAGAAGTAGAAATAGCAAAAAAACATATGAAAAAATGTTCAACATCACTGGTCATTGGAGAGATGCAAATGAAAACATCGCTGAGATTCCATCTCACTCCAGAAAGAATGGCTGCTATAATGAAATCAACCTATAACAAATGCTGGTGGGGCTGTGAGGAAAGAGGAACACTGCTCCACTGCTGATGGGAGTGTAGACTGGTGCAACCACTGTGGAAATCACTATGGAAATACCTCAAAGAACTAGGACTGAAAATCCCATTTGACCCAGCTATTCACCTGCTGGGTATCTTCCCCAAAGAATTAAAAGAATCGTACCACAGTAATATATGTGCACCCATGTTCATAGCAGCACAGTTTGTAATAGCTAAAACTTGGAAACAGCCCAAATGCCCATCAACTGGAGACTGGATAAAGAAAATGTGGGGTTTTTTTTCTTTATAAAATGGAGTACTACTCAGCCATCAAAAAAGAGAAATTAGAGACATTTATTGCTAAATGGATGCACATTGAGGTGCTACTCTTAAGGGAAATAAATAGGTCACACATGTGTAAATACTGAATCATTTCTCTAGTGTGAGAAACTGAAAGTGTAAATAAGGGCTAAAAGGTATAATAGGTAATGTGAGATAGGAAGACAAGGGGCAAAGGGAAAGGGGAAGTGGGAGGGGTAGGGGAAAGGAAGGAAGGAGATGGAATTAATGTGAGAAAATGAAAAAATGCAAACAAAGCCTTTGTAAATAGGGAGGGATGGAGGGGTTGAAGGGAGGGCCGGGAATGGGGGAAAAAATAAGGACCAAGAAAGTATGTAAAGGTTAAAGGTGCATATTTCCAATGATGAATGTCATTATATTGTACACTTAAAATGTACCAATAAAAGGATATACAAAAAAAAATCTTACAATAATAACTGTCAATGTCAGTCATCTCAATTCCCCAGTCAAAAGATACAGATCAGAAGATCGAATTTTAAATAATGCAAAGTCCAGTACTCTCTATGGGAGACACACCTAATCCAAAAGGAATTATAGAGGCTAAAAATGAAGGGATGGAAAATGATATTTCATTCTACTGAGCATGAAAAGAAGCAGATACAGAAGGAACTATCTTATTTTCTGGCCCAGTGAACATCAAGACCAATCTGATCAGAAAAGGCAAAGACAGCCATTAAATACTAGTAGAGGGAAAAAATTTAATAGGAAGAAATAACAACTGTAAATACAGAATCCACCAAAAAAAATGTACACAGACTTCAGCAGTTTGCCATATAAGAAGTCATATAAATGTCTGGAAGCTAATGGCCACCAGTTTGAGCACCTCTTATAATTGTTGAGGTCAAAAGTAACTTGTATTAATCTCATTATATCTCAAAGAATTAAATATTAAAATATTTATACAAGTTTTTATTTTCCTGATGTATACATTTTTGGGGGGCAGACTATGCACTGAATGGCAGCACACTCAACTTCTTAAAATAAAAACTACTGGACTTAAAAGCACAAACAGACACCAATACAACTATAGCAGGGAACTTCAATATCCTACTCTGAAAATTAGTCACGTCCACCTGTCAAAAGAAAAATCAACCAAGAAACATCAAAGTTAATCACAAGTGGATTTAAAAGATGTTTAGAGTATTTTACCCAACAAAAAAGAATAAAATTTTTTCTCATTAGCACATAGAATTTTTCCACAATAGACCATATCTTATGCCAGAAGAGATGCTTAAATAAATATAAAATATTTAAAATAATTCTCTGAATACTATAATATGAAGGAAACTAGAAATTAGCAGTAAAAGAAGCTGCAAAAACTGCCTGAAATAAGTAGAATAAATGGTACATTATTGAAAAAAATCAATAAATCACAGAATAAATCAAGGAAGGAATTTTAAAAACTATCTTAAATAAAATGACAACAGAAACACAACATATCAAAACCTATGGGGCAGGATAAAAGCATTTCTAAGAGTAGAGCTTGTAATTGTGAACATGCACATAAAAAGCATAGAACAATCCCAAATCAATAACCTAATGATACAAGTCAAGGCCCTAGAAAGACAAGAACTGTTCAAATCTGAAACTGTTAGAAAGAAAAAAATTATAATGATCAGAATGTAAATTAATGAAATTGAGACTAAAAATTACAAAAGATTAGTCAAAGAGTTGATTTTTGAAAAGATGGGAAGGGGATCTGGCAATGGAAAGAGACAAATTGAAAGGAGAAAGGGAAATAAAACAGATCAAGATGTGAGGTATGCATGTACCAATTTCCCCATGATTAATGTATTTCTATGTATCTCAAACATATACTAACAAAAAACTGAGAAAAATAGTAAGTTAAAGAGTTAGTATTCCTCTCCTTGGTATAAACCCAAGAGAATTTGAAACATGTCCTTGAAACTGTAGCAGAATTTTGTGTCCATCAACTGATGAATAGATATATCCACACAATAGGATACTATTCAGTAATAAAGTGAAATGAAGCACTGGCACATGCTACAGTACAGAAAATGCTGAAAACATCATACTACACAAAAGACCAAGCCACCAAATGACACATATTGTATGATTATATTTATATGAAATATCCAAAACTGGTAAAATCATAAAAACAGAAAATGAAGATTAATGATTTTTTAGTGGTGAGGAGTAGGAAGAAATAAAAAGTGACAGCTAATGGAGGCAAAGTTTCTTTTGTAATTGATAGAATTGTCCTGGAATTAGTGGTGACCAATACAAGACCTTTTGAATATACAAAAAACCACTGCATGTGACTTATATATCAATAAAGTTGTTATTAAAATATTTAAACCTACCTCTGAGATCTGCAACAACACTGAGCACCAACATACCATATGCGTAAATATTTTAAAAATCAAGTAGACCAGCCTTTAAGCTTCTCTTAATTTGAGAAGTATACCTGCAAAATGGCAAAATTGAAAAATATGTATGACTCTCTGATTTTTATATGCTTGAAATCTGACATGTTTAGATATTCTATTGATGGGCTGGCTGTGTTTAGCTAGGTGATTAAATAAAGAAATATATAATTCATAAATTTGAAAAATAATTCAGAGAATCTAGTAGTGATTACAATCTCTAAACATAGGCTGGCAATGTCCTCTCTTTATTACTGGAAATAAATCATTTGTCCTTCTACATTAAATGAGATTGAACCAATTGTAGAAAACTAAAAACCAATTCAGAAAATTTATCCTTAAAATTGTATTCCTCTAGTTCTATTAGTTACTTTTCTTGCTGCAGAGGTAAAATATTCAACACTCAAAAGTAGAGTTTTGTAGAGATTTTGGTTCATAATTGGCTGACTCCAAGGCATTGTGACATGGCAGAGGGCCATCACAGAGGAGGAACAGTTCATGGTGAGCAGAAGGCCAGAATGGAATAAAGCAGAGGAGTAGGAAGGAAGCAGCAGCAGCAGCCACCTCTCCTTTTCACCCCTTCCAGGCTACTCGCCCTTCAGGTGGAACCACCACACTCAGGGTGGGCCTTCCCACTATCCACTCCAAGAACTATGCCAAACCAATCAGTGGACTACTTTATTAGTCATACATCCTTAATCTCAGCATTACACACTTAATCCCAGCTTTACAATGTATAGAGTAGACAATAGAATATCAGAATTCATCATACACAGTAAAGGTAAACTTCTAGATCTAGCCACTTCTGAAAATCCCCTCCTATGACCACATGAGGCTTTGAGGGGAATATCTAGACACAAGCCATAATACTCTAAAAACACTTTCAGATCAAAATTATTATTGTAAGTGTACAGCTTTTGTAACAAATTTCCTTACAAAATATGGCTCACAGAGAAAGAGAGAAAGAAAGAAAGAAAGAAAGAAAGGAAAGAAAGAAAAAGAAAGGAGAGAAAGAAAGGAAGGAAGGAAGGAAGGAAGGAAGGAAGGGAGGAAGGGAGGAAGGAAGAAAGAGAAAAATATTACCCTCCAATTCTGGAGGCCAGAATTTGAAATTACGGTATTAGTTGAGCTAAACTCTCTCTTGACATTTTTGGGGATTATCCCTTCTTCGACTTTTACAACTTCTTTCTGCTGATGATTTTTCTTGACTCTTAGCCACATTTCTCTCTGCTCCATTTTTTTACTGCTTTCACTTCTTTGTGTCTGTGCATAAAAACTCACTCTGCTTCCTCATTAGGAATATAAGCACAATTGCTTGATAAACCAGCATAAGGGCCTCTTGTCAAGACTCTTGACTACTTATTGGCCAAATAGCCAATATGCACTGTTTCACTATACAAAATTATGCTTATAGGTTCAGAGATAAGAAAATGACATCATTTAGGATATTACTATTCAGCACACTATCATAATATTTAGAAGGCTGTATTAGTCAATCTTTTCCTTTTTTTTTAATACATAACACTGTGTTTTGCCTTAGTGTTTGATAACAAAACCTATTTAATATTATTTGTTTTGGATATCAATAATACATCACTTCTATTATATTTTCAATTGATAGTATAGAAAAACAGCTTTGAAAATTAATTGTACATATAGGAAACTTTCTAAATTTTCTCATAGTTTTAGAAATGTTTCTTGATACAATTGTGTATCGTATAAGTTGGGAATGTATTTCAGTGGTGCTGTGCCTGCCTGGCAAGTGCAAGGCCCTGAGTTCAATTCCTGGTATTGGAAAAAAAAAATTGTGCATCTTATACAGATAATCATGTCATACCCAATAACACTTAAGCTTTGCCCATAAAATTTTCACGATTATTACAGTATACCTATTTCAATAATATTTCTAATTATACATGCTAATGCTGTGTTTATCAATAATTGCAAAAATGAGATTTATCTTTTTTCTAATCCTAGGAGGAAATGTTTCTAACAGTTTTTCACTAAGAATCATGTTTAATATATATTTTAATGTACAGATTTACTCAAATTATGAGTTAATATTAGTTGTTTTTTAGTTTCAAGTATATCTATCATATTATTCAAATATAAATATATTTCCTTTATATGAAGTAATTGGCTTTATTTCTTTGAGAATTAAATTTAATCATCCAACCACAGTAGATCATTTGTTCTCTTTCTCTGTCTCTTAAACTATTATTTACAAAATCAGGGATATGTATCAAACTAGTTGTTTAAAATTATCATTTGTTTCATTTATATGGATTTAAATATATTACTTTTTTTTGAGGGATGCAGTTCGCTATGCAGTTCAGGCTGACCTTAAACTCACTATGTAGCTGAGGCTGGCCTTGAACTCTCAGTGATCCTCCTGCCTCAGCCTCCTGAGTGCTGGGATTATAGGTGTGTCCCACCACTCCTGGGTAAATACATTACTACTTACAATCAATTAAATTTAACATATATAATTTTCCATACTAAAATTTGTATATGATATTATTTTGAATTCTTTTGCCTGTATATCTGGCTTTAAACAGTTTAATTTCAGAAATGGATATCTTTTTTAGTTACATGAATTTTTTTTACAGACAACGTAGTTTTAAATTTTTTTCCCTTTATGTAATATTTCTTCTCATTGGTAGAGTTACTTCAGGAGAAGGACTAAAAGGTGGCCTTAGAAAATGAAATGTTCTTATCACATATCTTAACAGTTTTACATGGCCAAATTTGTTGTTAAATTAAAGTTCTTGAAAGGAAAACTTTATCCTGGATTATCCAGATAGGCCCTAAATGCAAAGATATGTGCTCTTCTGTTAATACAAAGAGGAAGTTTTGTGACAAACAGGAAAGAAGACCAATAAAAGAGCAAGAGCAAAAGTGAGCAGGAAAGTGTAGACTGCAGTGATGAGGCCATCAATCAAGCAATGTCTTTGCCCAAGCGAAGTGAGAAGAGCAAAGAAATGAGGTCTCTCATGGGGTCTTTGGTAAGAGTCCACCTTGCTGTCATATTGATTTTAAACTTCAAGCCTCCAGAATTGTAAGACTTTCTTTTCATTTTCACGGGATTATGGTAGCTTTTACAGTAGTCCTAATAAACTAATTTACCTTATTTATTTATTGTGATTATTCTTATGTTATATTAATCTCTTCCCTCTTTCTGGATTAGGTACTTTCTAATCAAAAAGTTGCTTTCGATTAGTCCTTATTGTTCATTTTAATAGTTCCACTTTATTCTCCTGGGTGTAATTATGAAAATCACTAAACCGCTCTGAGACTAAATCTCAAATCCGAAGTAGTATAGTTAGTGCCTGGCTCATCTTCTTCGTAGCTTGCTTATACGGATTAACCGCTTGATTCTGAGGTCACTTGGCTCTATTCCTATATAAGGCAACTCCCTAAATAAGTTTAAAAATCAGCCTGAAGACTTAGGCAACATAGGCTTATATGTACTAGATATAGAATGATGAATACAGAAAAGGACTTTTTCTGAGATTAATTTTTATAAAAATTTAGACCTGTAATACAAGAAATAACAGTTACAAATATAGAAGGTATGTATAAATGTAAAGCTTACTATAGTGACCCAGGTACAAAACCATCCCTGCATACAAAAATATAGTATAAACATAATAATTTATATAAATTAATACTAAATGAATAAATACAATAAAGCATCTCTTTCAATTATTTATGCTATTTAATTGAAGTAAAACATTGATAAACACAAAAGTAATTATAAACCTCAACAACCAGCACTGACTGGAATTCTCATAAAAAATTAATGACTTTACTTCTATTTATAGCCACTGATTTTAGAAATGCTTGATATATTACACTTTTACAATTTTTTCTCAAATAAAACTACTATATGACATTTGGATAAAGAATAAGGAAACTTTAAAATATATGTATTTCAATGTCTAAGAAGTTATGAAAATCATTTTATTCTTATAAGTTTTATTTCTTTTCAGTTATAAGAACAATACAATAAATATAAAAAGCATATCTAATAATGTCATAAAATTTTGGTTCTTAGAATTTGAAGTAATTAAATACATGTAGAGTATATGTTTCAACTCTAGATGAAAGCTTCATGAAAATATCAGCGTTAAATAATTGAAAACTATTACATTTAAATTAAAGTGTTTAATGTATCATAGAAAGATGGGAACATATATTTACTTTTCTAGCAGTCAGTGCACTGCAGATGCTTAGTGAAACCTTAAAGTGGCATGTGTGTAATCATAACTTGGTGCCTATTCATGACTTTTTAAACCATTATAGATGTTTCAAATTCATATATAAGTATGGGTTAAAATAAACCAAAGAAAATTTTACTGGGAATGCATTTGTAAGATGTAATACTCTGAGCATTAAAAGATTTTAAGCTCTTAGCCAATTACAGTCTGAAGAACCTGTAATTTAAGAGCCACATATGTATTTTGAAATAGTCACTATTTTTTGTACCTAACATTTACTTGTTATTTAAAATAATTTATACCCTGTTCAAACTATTTTTTGCTTACTAATATAACTAACTACAATAACTGTGTAAAATATAATAATATCATCATCCCCAATTTATAGAAGAAGCACATGTGGCAGAAAGAAATTAAATAATATTACCAAATTCATTCAACTGGTGACAAGTTTGCTCTAGATTCAAACCTTAATAATTTAGCTCTAGAACCAGCACTCTCCACTGCTTTTGAGCAGCTTTTGAAGGGTTATAACAATAAGAGTCAATTCTCCAGTAAATGTTTGCTCTTTAGACCTTAGCATTTTTATTACATGCCACCGTTCCCCAAACTTAAAACAGCTTTGAGATTGTTGACTTTTCTAATTACTCCTAGGATGATAATCAATAAGAAAATTTGTCACAATCTGAACCATTTGTATTTTCATAAACATATTAGATATGTAGGCACAGAACTAAAGAAAGATCTCAAATTGTTGAATTTAAGTTAACAGGCAAGGCCATAATGGCAATGAAGGCAGGGTTTGACACAAACGTAATTATAAGAGGAGATCCTATTTAGTTCACCATATGCGGTGTCATAAGTATATTTAAGTTGTTCATCTATTCATGTTATTTAGCTACTCCAAAAATAAATATTCTTGCATACTTTAATGGTCATTTAAATGTACAATTTAATTTTTCTTCCTGCTATTCATTCAAATGGCAGCATCCTTGAAATGGAACTCTACTGAGATGCAATGAAATGACCAAGTGCTAGTCTGCAATTTTCCACAAAATAAAATTTCTCAAGATACCTTCTCAAATTCAGCATTAGAATGTGCCACCCTCACCCTCTAAATATGCAGTGTTCTGACAGATGGAGACCCAGCAGCTATCACACAGAAAAGCTTTTCAAATTAAGCACATGTACTCTGAAATTCAAAGCAGCTTCAGTGTGGGCACCCAAAGGCTTGTAACCTTTGCTATACCAGAAAAGAATCTGTTGACTCTTGGACTCATTATTTCACACACACACAGCCAGTTGGATTAAGGTTTCTGAGACTGGAAAGACCAGTTTTCGGCACAAAGCAACTTTTCTTTAGGAAAAATGTGCTATTTCCTTCTCCCTGAGAGCCTTTTTACTTCTATGTAATAGACTTTATAGCCACAGAGTATCTTTAGGAGTAGAATATCAAATATAGATTATGTAATCATATTTTTCTATAACTTCCTGGTCAGGCAGTAATAAATAGAATCAGAACCCCTATAAAATAATTTCTTTTCATTTATTCTAAAATCTAAAATCTCTATAAAAATACTGTGACATTTTCTTTTCAAATCTATAGGCATATATGCATATTTTTCTTGAATACTTCACCTTATTTTCTATTCTTATTGTTTTTTAAAATGTATGTTGAATGTCTCTCCAAGTAGTTTACTGTTTCCTCTATGCTTACAAATTGCATACTTAAATTTTTCCCAAGTGAATTTTTTTTTTGTAATTTTTAGGACTTCTCCCCTTCCCATAGATCTCAAAACACTTTCTCAAATGTTTAAAGGGAGATGTTTCATTTTGAATTATTAACATGTGTAAAAGAGAACCATTAAGTCAGATTTAAGAACTGAAGATTAAAAGGCACATTTTCTGATTGTAGAGATTCTTCGCATTTTAAAATGGCAAAAGGTGATATATATATATATATATACTTTTATATATTTGTATATGTATATATTCTTTTCTCTATTACATATGTTCTTTTCTATATGTGTAATATATATAGATTTCCCGATGCAGATATTTTTGGCTGACTCTGATATATAATTTATATGTTAATGTATAATATATAACTATAATAATATAAAATGCATTAATATATTATATCATTATATATATAAATATATCAGAGTCAGCCAAAAATAACTGCATCAGGAGAAGAAAAAAACTTGTATATATCATGAGATTAATACAAGTTACCGTCGGCCTCTGCAATTGCAAGAGGTGCTCAAAGTGGTGGCCATTAGCTTCCAGACATTTATTAGTACGGCAAACTGCTGAACTGTGTATACATTTTTGGCAGACTGTATACGTGCATACACACACACACACACACACACACACACACAAACATATATGTATATATAGTTCAGATGGTATTTTCAAAATATGATCAACAAAGATATCTAGGTCTCTTATTCCTAAATCCACACTTGCTATAGTTTATACCTAAGTGTCCTCCAAGAGTCTCATGTATTCATCATAGGGCTCCTATAAATTATTGGGGTTATGGAGGAATTGTAACTGACTTGTTGTTAGGAGGTGGGCCTAGTCAGAAGTGGCAGGTCATTTCTCTTCCTAGCTCCTTCCTTCACTCTCTCTGATTCCTAGCTGCCATGACATGAACACCTTTCTTTCATCCAGGCCATTCCACCAGGCTTTCGACCACTCAGACTGAATCTTCTAAACTGTAAGCCAAAATAAGCCTATACTCTTTTAAATTCTGTGTGTCAGGCATTTTGTCCCAGTGACTAGAAATGTGACGAAGACTTAAATACCAAAATCAATTTCTATAGCCAAGAAAAATGTTACAATTCAGCTGCAGAACTAGCAAAAAATGTCTGAGTTTGCATCCCAGAATCTGTAGGCCAGAAATGGAAATAACAGATTAAAAGAAACCATTTATATGACTGAAGATTTAGCACAGTGTTGCCACTCCTGCCTCTTAAGCAAAAGGTCCTGAGTTCGATCCCTGATACCCCCCCGCAAACAAAGAAACCACTGAGAAAGAACTCACATCTGCCCTCCTAAATGATACCGAGGAGTCACAGAACATAAGCAGAGAAAAGAGATCTTTGCAAAACTCTGCTCAACTGCTTACTTTAGAAAAATGCTACACTTGTGATTTGGAGGAAATAGCATGAAGAAAAGAGGTCTTTCAGAATATCTGTTTTCAAAAATAGCAGTTTGGAAGCCTAACCTTTGTAAGATGGTTATATTTTGCAGGAAGCTCACAGAGGTTGTCCAGAGTTACTCTTCAATTAAATGAGAATTCACTGTATGAGAAAGCAAACACAAGGAGGAGTCTGCAGATATCCAAAAGTGAAGAGGCAGGGAGAAAGAGCTGTAGCAATCTATCTCTGTCCTTGGACCTGTCGCTGCAGTTGGTAAAAATAAATATGTTTCGTTTCCTTTCCTGTTTTGAAAGCTCATAGCACTGACCATCTTTAATTTCTCACAAATATGCAACATAAAGTCTATGCCTACTCTTTTGAGAGCAACAAGTTAGAAGGGGAAGAACCAGAAGATAGAACATTCACCATATTTACAATTTATAATTATGTCTGAAAAATGTATTCTTCCTTTAAGTCAAGTAAGTGGGGAGAACAAAGAAAGAGGAACTGAGACCTTGACTTATCCATGAGAGTAGAGTGTCCAGGAAACTAAAGAAAGAGAAAGTTTGGTCATGAAAACTTTACTTGAAAAACAATGTTGATCCATTAGAATGCTATGAAAAATATGATGATTAAAAATATTCCTTGGATTTAAGAGATTCGTGTCCTTCTTGAATTTAATAAAAGGAATTTTAATGGAATGATAGAGACAACAGCTAGGTCAGAGAAGGTTGAAGAGTTTGTGGAAGGTGCCTTAGAGTCTTGATAACGTCTCTCACAAACATGTTCATGTAGTAATCTCAGGAAATATGTAACTTCATATGCTAAAAGTTATTTTGAAGATATAGCTAAGGATCATGAGATGGGACAATTACCCTGGCATATGAGTCCAATGTAATTATATGTTTCTTTTAAGGGTGAGGTCAGAGAAGGAGATGTAGTCAAGCATGCAAGGTCAAAGATAAACTGTGTATCTGGCTTTGAAAATGGTAAAGATCATCATAAACCAAAGAATGTGAGTAGTCTCTAGGATCTGGGGAAATCTCCAGAAGGTGTACAGTCTTGCCAACATCTTTCTTTTAGCCCAGTGAAACCAATTTTTAATCTGTGACCTCCAAAGTTATAAGGTAATAAATATGCATCACTTTATTCCACTATATTGTGATAATTTGTTACAATGGTAATAGAACACAAATACAAAGTGGAAAAAGGAAGACAGAGAATATAAACTATTATATTGAAGAATATAGCACTGGTACAAGTGGATGATAAATGTCCAGTGGGGTGGTTTTATATTTTTATAGGCGAGGCTGGATTATAATCATATATTAATGGCTAGATTATTATTCATTATTAGGAGATAGAAAGAGTAACCAGTTATCTGCAGTTACTGGAAAGGTATGAAGGTATAAATTTTAAAGGGAAGATTTGCTTTAAAGGATGAAACACATCCTTACTATTATGTTGCCTCTAAGTAGAGTCTCCTCTAAGAGTTAAAAATTCCTTCAGATTCAAAACATAATTTGATCAGGTGAAATGAAGAATACCACTTCCAAAATATCAAATCTTAATTTTTATCTTAGTATGGACAGTGATTATCTTCCTTCATATATTTACAGTAAATGTAACCAAGCATTATGCCAGGTTCAAGGAAAGAAGGAAAAATAAAGCATTGTGCTAATAGGATTTTGTTTCTAATGGGAAAAAAAAAGAAATGTCATATGACTTAGATTATAACAGTTACTTAGAGAAAGGAATGAACAATGGACAACAGCCATGGAAAAAGAGGAGAATGGCTTCCTTGAAATTAGAGACTCATTCAGAAAGAAATTTGCTTCTTTATTTCAAAGAGGAAAAGACAAATTCAACAGAAGAGATCCTTGCTACCTTGAGGAGATTATGATCAGGATGAAGGAATGCACAATGCTTGAGACAATGGGGAATCCATTTATGGACCAACATGTCAGAGCAAATTGTCTGTTAGGTAGGGAATAATGTCCACATGTTTGTGAACATGAGTATACATATTATATATTACATATGAAAATATATACATGCATGCAAATCAATTTAAATTGTCCTTTTAAAACTGAAAATTCTTCTCTTTCTTTCTTTCTTTCTTCTTTCTTTTTTTTTGTACTGGGGATTGAACTCAGGACCTTACACTTGCAAGGCAATGAGCTAAATCCCTGGTTCATGAAAGTTATTTTCATAAATGTATTTTCATACAAAAGATATCTTTTTCACCTATTCTTAAGAATAACAAAGAAGAAAGAACACTTATAATCTGCTCAGTTATATGTGGTCTTAAAAATGAAACTACACTTACCAGATCTCTTCTACTTACTTCACATAGTATAAGGCTCTCAATTAGTGGTAAATTCAACACATGTTTATATCTTTTATTTCAGTTTAACTCCTACTGTGTCATATTTAATACAAATAAATTTAATTTTACATTTACAGACCATATGTTGACTTAAACATGGACTCTCCAAGGAGTCCTACAATAAGATAAATATTCAAATCAGTGCAGTGAATTTTCACAATATAACCCCTACTTCACCTTATTGAATATCCCACCATTTTTATCTAAGCCACTATACATAAAACAGACTTCATATTATCATAGCCTGCCAATCATATTGCTGTAATTAATATAAAAATCTAATATGAATTGTACCTTCACTAAAATTATCATTGTTCATGGTTTCTTAATGTACTTTATCCAGATTTTCTGGTATGGGAATTCACAATATAAAATGGATTTTGAAATAAATTCACTTTATGAATAAGATCTCATTGGCTGTATCATCTCAGAGAGGACAGTAAAATTGATCATTATCATTAGTGAATGAAAGACTTCTATTTTAGGAATTATATTGGTGACTACAGTTTGCAGATGTTTTGTATAAAAAAATCAGTTAAGTCCTTTTTTTGTAAGAAGGAGTTGGAAAAATAATAATAAAAGTCCAAGAGAGTTGAAGTAGAGATGACAGGGAAGAAAAACGTTAAAAAATCCTCTTTAGGGCTTTCTCAAGAACGTCTACTTTAAAAGTCTGATAGCTGTTTATGATGAAAATGATATATTTTATTGAATACAGAAGATTTTGCAATTGTCAGCACAATACACTTTTTTGTTTTTGCAAAACCACAGGAAGTTATTTGTATCAAATCTTTCTACAGTAAGTACAAGCTTCAGATTGCAATTCCCTGCAACTTAAAGTTTATGGTATTGTAATTTTCTGGAAGATACAAATACTGTGAGACCCACTCTCTAACACTGGTGCAAAATACCTGATACCCACAATTTAAAGAGGGGAGGTTTGCTTTTGGCTCAGCTTTTCATAAAATTCAGTCTATAGTCTGCTGTCTTCAATGCAGGAAAATCACCATAGAAGGGCATGGCAGAGGAGTGGTGTTGATTCCATGGCAGCAGAAAGCAGAGAGAAAAGAGAGATGAGGGACACACCAGGTCACACCCTAGTCACTCACCTCCTCCAGTCAGGTCCCACCTCCTAACAACACATTCAGCTATGCACTCATCAATGGATTAATCCAATTAATGGATTAATCCTATTATTCAATCTCCTTCTAAAAGCCAAACTGTAAGTGGATGAGACTTTGGAGGAATACTTTGGATCAAAAAACTAACACTCTTGCAAGTCCCGGTGAGATTATTTTAGTGTGAACCACTGGAGTATCAGAATAAGGTCATGTCTTCTTCAGGAAACATCTATTCCATATTTGAAAAATGCCTCCAGTGTTTCCTGTATGGGACTGAAAGAAACAGAATATGTGACCCCTGGGCTCCTAAGTCATGAAATTCAAAACAACTGCTATGGCCTGGTCTTATCTGACCCTGAAAATCTAAAAGCAAATAAAAGGACAAGAGAGTGGCATCATGATTTTACTAAAAGAGATAATCTGTGTTTCATATTAACTATCTGCATCCACCATCTTACTTGTTTTTTTGTTTGTTTGTTTTCTTTCTCAATGTTGGTTTTTCTTCTTTTATCATTTAAAAGATTACTGATGGTGGTTAGTGTTTTCAGTTTAGATTTTGAGTAGGATTGCAGTTCTCAAATTTGATGGGTTTACTTCCCAAAAAATCCATCATACATTGAAATTATTTTACCTTCATAATTCACTTAATGTACATAACCTATATAGCTTCATCCTTGCTTGGCAGGGCAATACATATCAGGTGACCCCTTATGGTTGTGTCACTGATTGGGAGCAGTGGCTCACTGCCCCTCCTCAGTATCAGAGAGAATATCCTGCCACATATCACTAGCCCAGGCAAAAATCAAAATCCAAAATTCAAAGTATGGTTTCTTCTGAATTCATATAACTTTCACAACGTGATAAGTTGAAAATTCATAAACCAAAATATAATAAATCTGTACAAAGTGTCAACCAGTTATAACATGATAGCTGATGGATGGATGAAGAAAAGTGTACTCTGAAGGGCAAATGCAAAGATGTGTGCTGGATACACTTATTTTGTATCTCAGACTCACCCCCCCCCCAGAAATATTCTCCATCTGCTCCCAGAGCTTATCCTTTATCTGTTGCATCAAGTAAATTTACTTGTCTTTTAACTACTAGTTAGAGATCAGATGTAGCTATGTTATCTGTGTTCAGAGTTAGGGTGTAACAGCGTCACATGGCTGCTACTTTCTGAATGCCACAGCATCCTAGGTCATTTCCCTTAGCCCTGCTTACATATGTGTAAAAGTTAAACTATCCTCGATTGCATTCTGAGGGTACTACCAGTGTCAGTTTTTCAATGGCCTGCAATAAATACAGCTGTTCTCATGTAGTTGTAACAAAATGCTTTGGTGTTAAAATATAAGTAAAGAAAATTTTGATAAATCACATCAAGTATGTACTGCACATCTCTATTTCATAATGTCTTCAAGAGATAGAGCACATCTGTCCCTTCACTGCATCTCTCTTTTTTTTTTTCTTTTGGGTATGGGGTATCGAACTCAGGACCTTGTGCTTGCCAGGCAGGTGGCAGCACAAGTAAGCTAAATCCCAGGGCCACCTTCACTGCATCTCTTAACTCTACGCTCATTGAATATCCTCATTACATTTTTGATTCAAGGGTGCTGGAATCTGGCATGTGATAAACTCATAGTTGGGGGAGACGCATATATACAATAAGGATTTCTGCTATATGTATGACGTGGTAACTAAATGATGTATAAATTTAATATTTCAAGGTCTTAAAATGATTCCAAGCTCAATTTTGCATATGCCAAAACAGTTCCATCCAAATACATGTCTTGTTACTATTCTGCTATATTATTATTTAGCAGCATGAGTATATGGACTAATTTCTATAACATATCACATCAAATCAAAAAAAGATAGGGCCTAGTTTTAAATTATAAAGTAAAAGTTTCTCACAGAGAGTTGGAATGGTGAGAGAATCTTGTCTGATGAGAATGCTTTTTTTTCATGGCTTCTCTGCTGGGATGCAAAACTATCATGTCACCTTTCTAGTATTAGAAATGCCTTTATTTACTTTTCAATGTTTATTTGATCTTGACAGCTTGAAAATTCATAAGCATGTGGTTCAGAATATACAAGGAAAAACAAGTTTAAAATACATGAATAAACACAGAGCATATGAATTTTTATAAAGCTGCAGATATGTGTTGAATTTGGATCAAGTCTATTTTAAAGAAAGTTTATAACTACTTATCACCTGCTTTAAAAGCAAAGACAAGTAAACATTCACTTTCTGTATTTATAGTCAAACTTCTACACCTTTACCTTTCAAGTGAACTTACTAGTTTTATCTCTAAGGCGCGTGATCAATTTGATACAGTTATTTGCTTTGTAATCTGACAACTGGTTGACTACAAGTTAGGGCTTGGTGATTCAGAGGGATTTCTGCATCCTTTTTTCTTTCTTCAATTTTTTTTTCTGTATTCAAATACTTTTTTTTATATAGTTCCACCTTTAAGGCATAAAGTGATAACAACATTATGGGCATAACTTCTTTCTTGGAATTATTTTGTTAGAATATATGAAGCAAATTTTCCTCATAGATGTCATTAAAATCAATTCATGTTTCTATGTAAGATTGAAAGTGGCCTTTGAATTGATTCTAAATAACAGCGAAATGAGAAGTTTACCTCCACCCATCTTTTAAAACTGTATCCTTTTTTGGGGGGATGTATTTGACCTCTTTTGATCTTATTTTTTTAGGATTCAACATTTCTAAACTATTGTCCTTGGTGCTTTTGACATTTTCATAGAATTTGAAAAAAGTAAATAATACATTAGAGAAATAATTGCCAGCAAGTTAATATTTTTTTCTTCCATGTTGTTAGGCCATTCCTCCCTCCTTGGTAATTTCAAACAATCTCTCTTTCTCTCTCTTCCCTCCCTCTCCCTCTCCCTCTCCCTCTCCCTTTCTGTGTTTTTCCTCCCTCCCTCTTTCCCTCTTTCCACCCCTCTTTCTCACCCTTAATCACTTCAACAGAACTTGGCATACATGAAGATTAAAATAATAATGTGAGAGTGAGTGAGCTATTTGGAAAAATGAAAAATATTTTTCAGTACTTATATTACTCCTATACAGAATTCCAGCAACTTTGAATAAATGAGTAAACCAATATTCATTATAATTCTGTATATGAATGAAATAGGTTGATTAACAACTATCCATAATTTCTTCTTTATCATCTATCACAAAATGTTGAGACTGAAAACCAGTTCTGTAGAGTTCACTGTTGATTTTTCTGAGGATTCAAGCTGACATTTTGAGGAATTTTCACCTGATTGATGTTTTGTAAACTTTTGACATGTTTTATAGGAGTTTTCCAATAAAAATATATATTCATACATAGATGGTTATATTCATGGCAATCCTAACTATGATAATGCATGTATAATAATGTGAACAGTTTGTTAGCAAAATTATCAATTATTGGGTCACTTTGTCTCTTGAGATTTTACACATAAAACTTATTTTAATTTTTTAAAAAAAATTTTGGTATTGGAGATCGAACTCAGGACCTTGTGCTTGCAATGCAGGCGGCAGAACCACTGAGCTAAATCCCTGAGTCTTATTTTTTTTTCTATATAATATTAGTAACAATCATGTTAACAGCTGATAGTTTTCCAAATTCTTTGTGGAATCTTAGTTTTCTTATTTGTCAAAAGAGAATAATGATTTTATTGTTGGCCCTAATACATGATATATATAATCAGTATTTGAAAAATGCCTTGTATATAAGCTAAACGCAGAGCGAGGGGTGGTGGTAATGATAGTGATGTCAGGAGATGACTTTGTTGTAATTTCTTCTCTTTCTTCTGTTGTAATTTCTTCCCAACAGCTGTTGAGGATCATTTCTGTAAGAAGGACTAAAATAGAAAGCACAGGGCCGGGGATTTAGCTCAGTGGTTCCGCCGCCTGCCTTGCAAGCACAAGGTCCGGAGTTCAATCCCCCATACCAAAAGAAAAAAAGAATACACCAGACATTGTGGTATACTTCATTAATTCCAGCACTCTGGAAAGCTGAGGCAGGAAGATCACCTAATTTGGCCAAACACAACACAACAAAACACAAATATCTGTATGTAGTGGAGTTTGTTTCTTATTGCTGATGTAAGAATTTGTTAACAACTCCGTGACTTAAAACTCTTCATCTTTATCATAAAGCTTTGAATGTTAAAAGTTTGAACTAGATCTTCCTATATTAAAATCAAAGTGTTGTCTTATTGTTCCTCTTTTGCATTATCTAGCAGAGACATTCTTCCTTGCCATTTCCATCTCCTAGAGCCATCTGCAGCCCTCCTCTTCCTTCAGGCTGAAAGCCAAGAGACTACCATCTTCCTGTTACTTTATTCTGTCCTCGCCACTTCCCGTGACTCTCCATTCTGCTGAATTCTTCCACTTCAAGGGCCCTGTTATTACACCAAACCTGACCCAATGATCCAGAATATTTTTCCAGTCTCAAGTCCTTCCATAATACATCAGCAAATTCACTTTGCTGTGTGACAGAATATATTTACAGGTGGTTTTGTTTTGTTTTTGAAACAGTATTTCACTCTGTAGCTCAGGCTGGCCTCAAACTCACTGTGATGCCCTCATCTCGGGCTCCCGAGGGCTGGAACCACAGTCATTCGCAACCACACCCAACAGGTTTTGAAGATTAGGATGCAGGCATTTTTATCAACCTGCCTACCTTAGAAGACTGCTCTCATTTTTAAAAGTTTCATTTGGACCCTATAGTCTCTTCTTGTTAATGAGATAGTTCTTTTCACTGCTACATCGCATATACTAAAAAAATAGTAAATAGTAAACTATATAATTTTAAAACATGACAAACTGAAAACATTCATACACCTTACATAGAAGAAATAAAGATAAATGGAAAGAACAGAAGGAAAATTATAATTTTAAGAATTGTACTTAAAAAATTGAAACAAAGAAAGTTTTACTTTTAAGGAAAATCTGCAGCTGTATGACTCGAAGTTGCCCGAAGTTACAATGCCTTTTTCCCTTCCAGGTTTTTAAAAAAATAATTTCTAAGAACTTTAAAGATACAATAAGCCTGTAATTTGGACCCATATCTTTCACCTGTAAATTGAGCCTGGACTTTTCCCCCTACCTCAAAGAAGCAGCGCTGTTAAGTGGACAGCATATCCCTAAATTTCAAATGTGCCAATAATTTACATTCTGAGCTAGCCCACCAAATTAATGGTGTGACAGGGAGTAAAAATATGCTTCCTAAATCACCCATCAAGAGGATGCCTTCAAGACCATACAAAACACCACAACCCCACATAAAGATGTGTCTCTCATTTAAAAACTTGCACCCTATTATCTCTGCTTTTGTACTTCTTTAATTCTGCCTAATAAACATATTTTTGACTCTCACTGATGAGACATGAGTTGTTTTTCTGTGATTGGAGTCAGTGAATCTGCAGAATCCACACCATGCCCTGTGGGTGAGGTTAGTTGAGGTCCTTGTCTCCTCTTTGAGGACTTCCTTGGACCCTGTCCAGTGACACACCTACTATCCACCTTCAGAAACAGAACAGTAGGAACATATTTGTAGTTTATTGTGGCATCTTAATAAATAATTTGTTTTCTTTTTTACAGAGAGTTAGAAGTAATTGTCATGCTAAATTTAATTGTATAAATATTATTTAAATTTCTTTCAAGTGTATTCCCACACAAATATACAAAAGCTATGTTTTATTTTGTTTTTCCAATTTATGAGTTTCTTAGATATATATGTTCATGATAACATGATTTTCCATATTGGTAACCATAGCCATACTTCATTTATTTCATGATTGCATAATATTTTATGGGACTACATTACAACTTTCTTACCCATTTAATAATGGTGTACTTTTGTATTTTCTTATTCACTTGGTATTATGAACAATGCTATTTCAAACATTCATACACCTATCTTTTATTCATAAGTGAAGATTTTTCTGAGAAGATGCCTATTATTAGAGGTGGTCAATGTCAGTCTGACATTTAACATTCTTGTCAACATTAAATATTGTCAGACATATTAAATTCTGAAGTATATTGGATATTTATTGACACTGGGATTTTATTTCATGTTTCTATTTTATTTAATGATATAGTACACCTTTCCAATGTTGAGAATATTTGTGCTTTTTGGATAAAATGTTTCTATATTAAGCCTATTTAATTATTTTAATTATTTATTCAAATCATTTATTTGTAAATTCTGACACTAAAATTGTATCAGTTACAAGTGGTTAAAATATATGTCACTCACTTGAAACACATTTTTTTCAATATTTTCCCTATAAAAAAAGACCATTCTGTTGGTTTTTTTTTTTTAAGTTTTGCCCTCAATATTTAATCTTTTGATTGTCACTCAAACCTTACAAAGACAGGATAGACATTGCAAAATGTCTTGGCCTGCATCCCCCCAAAAGAATCTTGGGGTTGCAAGGCTTGCATATGAATTTCATTTGAGGGAGATAATAAATGAAGATCCACATTTGGCAATAAATCTAGATATTCCACTTTTATCTTTCCTTGGTTTGATGTGTAGAATATCAAGCTATAGGTGCTTTAAGTAAGTCAGGTGGCCTGAGTGGTGGGCTCTGAAGAATCTATAAAAGGAGTTATCACCACTCAGGTTATAATGTCCATTGAATAATTCAGTGTATTATGGCAAGTCTATAAGGTGGGTGAAGGGGGACATTCAAAGAGGAGGTCAGGAGATGTGTCACAGAGCATAACATTGAAAACATGGAAAACTTTTGTTTTCAAGGTAGCAGTCATGGTTGACAATATTAAATACTCTCTGGAAAATGGATATACTTTTTGGATATAGAAAAAAATTCAGGAACAATCTTGCTAAGAACTTGTTAGGTGGATAACTAAGGGATAAAATTGCTAACAATAATTCAATAGTAAATTGGAAAAGAGAATAAATGCAGGGATCTAAAATGTCTTTTTCAAAAAGTTCCATAATGCCAGTGAATGTAGAGGAGATAAAAGTGGAGAGAGAGACATGAGGATTTTCCAAATGGAAAAAGGGAGAAAATATGGGGAAAAAAAGAATAGGATCTAATAATTGGTATGATATTCCTGAGACAGGATTCATAGAATTAGGAAAAAAGTAGAAATATTAACCTCAGTTAGAATGAGGATATTTACTGTCATAATAAGAGAAACTAAATATAATAAACACCAGTTTTGTAGGTAGGTTTTCGGAAATTAGAAGACGTCTTTATCTGTATTTCTGTTAAGTAGGAGACAATATTTTTATCTGACAATGAGTGGGAAGGCTATAGGGTAGGATGGCTAAGGACATTAGAAATGATGTTTATGGAGAAAAATCTTATCAAAACAGAGAACAATTGATAAGCCAGATAAACAGTCAGTCCTACTGAGCTCTGAGATCATAACTTTGTAGAGGCAGTTTTCTGAGGGCTTTGTGATTTTCTCTGGCCACATTCAATTACCAAGTATAGAAACAGAGAATTCAGTCTGTCAAATTGCTCTAATTTGAGGTTTGCTAGCTGGATTCAAAACATCAGAAAGTAGAAATGAAAATATTTACAAAATCTTAGCTGAAGAAACTGATAAAGTCTGTTAGCACAAAAAAGGAAGAAAGTAAGTTGACATATGAATATCACTTTATGTGATTGATAGATAGTGTGCATCACAGGTTTGAATCCAAGTTAGCCTGATGAAGTAAAATGTAAAGTTTTTGTATGTACTCATGAAAGTCGGTCTACTTCTAGGAAGTACTAGAAGGTTAATAAGTATTAAAATCACAAATGAAACTTTTTGGTCAATGTGTTTGACTTACCCTGGTCTTTCTGAAGTCCTTCTAATGGAAGAATGTTCTCCACACTCAGGAAAAACATCAAGGGAAAGGGCCTAAACTCTTCTTTCCTCCTTTGTATCACTAATCAATACTATTTTGTTTCCCAAGGTCTTTCTTATGCAAGTTTCTTGGTATTGTCAAGCTTATGTAAACAGGAATGCATAATAAAGGATAACATAATTTTAGAAAATAATTTACTCCTTTGATCCATGTACCCTTATGAGTTTAAATAAGATTAATATCACTTTTAATATTTTTTGTGAGATAGAATATATGCTCCACTGTTGGGTCATTTATTCTTGTTCAGGACATTTTCTTGCTTTTCTGTAAGCCAGTTTACTTCACTAAATTTTAGTTCATTAAAGCAGTGATTCAGAACTCACTGGAAGAATCCAGTGTTTCACACACACACACACACACACACACACACACACACAAACTGTTGATAGTTTGTGCAACACAGTAAACTTTGTAAAGACAGATTGCAGCTAATTAAACTGCTGGGAAATAAGATACAAGACAAGAAGTTTTTACCAATATTGTCCTTCAAAGTTCTTATTGAGATGTTTTTCACAGGACTTTGTTCTTACTATTGTATACCAAACACCTTCAGATTATGGGCCATCATTCTAATCAGTACAATTTTTATTATGCATACAGGGAAACAATTCTGATCTTATTTCAAAATTCTTGCCCATATTCCATTCCATCAGCATAAACAGATAGGCTTAATGGAAAGCATATAAGTATTCTAGGTTGCAAAATGTCTCGTTCACATTTTATATATTTGTTCTTTCTACTGATTATGAAATAATCAGTATTTTTATCCTGAGACACATTTCTCTTAACATATTGGGTGCAGAAGGTTATCTTTAAAATACCCTCTAAATCTCTCAATTAATGTTCTGTGTAGTGAACACCTGCCAGCTTTGATACAGTTATGGGATTAGACATTTTTTAATAATTTTTGACTCTGAAGGTTGTTTGCATGCTGTTACCAAATCTGGCTCTACTTCAGTTTCAGCATCTTCTATTTCATAAAGGATTTGCTGTGAACCCAATAAATGTTCTCATGTAATTTTATAATTATCATACTTGGAAAGTGCCTTTACTAGGACTTCATAATTTCCTCCTTATAAAACTATTCCCCCTGTACTTGACTTTAATGAATTCAATACTAATCCACAATACTTCCTTGGAGGTAGGCTTTGTGGCAAGGGAGGTTTTTATTATATTTTTGTCTTTGATGAAATCTGATAAAATAAACAAAAGTTTACTTAGTTTATATATATTAAATTACATACCACAAGGAGACAAAGTTAATTCAACATCCATACATTGTAACATTTATGGCCATGTTATTAAACCAAAAACATCACTGGTCTTTCGAGAGATGCAACCGAAAATAACACTGAGATTCCACTTCTCTCCAGAAAGAATGGCTGCTATCATGAAATCAACAAATAACAAATGCTGGCAGGGCTGTGGGGAAAGAGGAACACTGCTCCACTGCTGGTGGGAGTGTAGACTGGTGCAACCACTGTGGAAATCAGTATGGAAATACCTCAAAGAACTAGGACTGGAAGTCCCATTTGACCCAGCTATTCCTCTGCTGAGTATCTTCCCCAAAGAATTAAAAGAATCATACCACAGTGATATACGTGCACCCGTGTTCATAGCAGCACAATTTGTAATAGCTAAAACTTGGAAGCAGCTCAAATGCCCATGAACTGGAGACTGGATAAAGAAAATGTGGGTTTTTTTATAAAATGAAATACTACTCAGCCACAAAAAATGAGAAATTAGAGACATTTTTAGCTAAATGGATGCACATTGATATGATACTCTTAAGTGTAATAAATAGGACATGTGTGTAAATACAGAATAGTTTCTCTAGTGTGAGAAACTGAAAGTGTAAATAAAGACTAAAAGTTATAATAATGTGAAACAGGAAGAAAAGGGGCAAAGGGGAAGGGGAATGGGGAGGGAGAGGGGAAAGGAAAGAAGGAAATGTAATTAATATGAGAAAATGAAAAAATGGAGACAAAGTCTTTGCAGACAGGGAGGGATGGAGGGGTTGAAGGGAGGGCAGGGGAATAGGGAACAAATAAGAACCAAGATGGATTATGTAAAGATGCAAATTTCCAATGATGAATGTTATAATATTGTATGCCTAAAATATACCAATATAATTTTAAAAAACTAAAAGTTATTAGCAAGAAACTATTTAGACATTACACAATGTACACAAGTATAGAAAGAGCACATTTTATCCCATTAATATGTATAACATAATATTTTTAGATCAGTTAAAAATAGAGATTTTTAATAAAGCACTAGATACTCAGCATAATGGTAGTAATATCTAATATATAAGTTCCACATCATTGTTCAAAGAGGCTCAAAATTATGTACGTTTGTGCCCATTTGTTTTTCCTAAAATAAATGAAAAATGATTTATTTGTTTTTTTGAGAAAAATTTTATCTCAAATAATCTATACATCCTAGCTTCACAAAATTTCTAATAAAGAAGTTCTGGCTCTTTTTGTGATATAGAAGAAACATTCATCTGAAGGTGGATGCTCTCAGAAACAATTTGTACAGTATTTTCTCAAACGTTGAAACAAACAAATATATGTTTTATATTAAAAGCAAAATGAAACATATTTACATACTTGAAAAAGTACTCAACATAAAATAAATAGGTATAAATCAAGAATTTACATTTTAATTATTGCTATTTGAACATTTTATTTCTTTTATATCCCCAAAAGGCATTTATATATGATACAGACTCCTTTATCAGAGCACATAAAAATCAGAGAGAATGTGTTAATTGCTTCACTCATATTTCCATTTAACTTGGAGAGACTAATTCCTATAAATTTCCCTTTGGCAAGATTCCCATTACCTTCAATTTATAGTAACAAGTTGTTGTAGTCAGGGTTTTGCAAGGGAGTAGATTTAATACAGGACACACAATTTATAGGATTATTTCATAATACTCACCCAAAAAGTCAAATGCAGGGGAGTGTAAGAAATCTATCCACACACCAGAGAACCGAAGGATTCAGCCAAGGGCCTGGATCCCACAGCAATGTCCCACACAAGTCCAGTTGAAGGCCTAGAGCTCATGGAAATGTCTCACGCAAGTCCGTATGGAGGATCTCCACCGAGAAGGCCCAAAAGCCAGTGGTGGAAGCTGGAAAGCCTGTGCTGGTGAGGTGAAGGATTTGTGCCACCAAGCTGAGGGTTCTATAATATGTCAGGAAGTCAGGAAGTGATGCTCAAAATTAGAGCTCCCCTGATGAGAACACCAGCCATTCCCAGCCACAGCGAGGCCCTGAGCTCCTCCGACAGATGAGAAGAGCCAAGTTTGTATTAGGAAAATCAGCCACTGCAAGCTTCTCCAAGAAAATCCACAGCACGATCTTTCCCTCTAGGTTTCTTTTTATGCTGTTGGCAACAATCCTCAGTTGAGTCTTCCATGCCCAGAGCCATCTGATTCAGTTCAGCTGAGTGTTCCAAGTTGACCATTAGTTAATCCACCACACAAGTCTTTAAATTTGAGTTTTCAGCTATGAATATTGAGTTCTCCTTTTTAGAATACCTACCTGCATCTGAAGTTATTGTGAATTAAGCAGTGAAATAAGTGATTAGAGCTTAATAAGAAACAATGTCTTTCCTTCAAGTATGATATCCCTTAATGACGGAAACAAATGAGCAAAGTGACAACTATCACACAACAGATCAACAGTGTGGAGGAGTCAACAGTGTGATGCTACGAGAGCACCAGAAGGTATTTTTAAATCTGATAGACATTTAGCTCATATGTTTTCCAACCAGTATCTCCCTAGAAAACCCCCATTCATTCTTTTAAATCATTTACTAACCCTAATTTTCAGAGAAAAGAGCATTGTGGTTTCTCTTTCTCTTTGTTTTCTCTCACCAAGGGCAGGAAAACCTGATTTATGTTCATGCTGCTGCCACACAGACATTAATTTAGGAACCAAAAATACAGAGTAGTTTATTCTGAGAAATCTTACTCTCTTGGCTAGTAGCTTTCAAATGTAAAATGCGAAGTAAGGTACACTCAAATCACAGGAGGATATTTTAAAAAATTCTCATGCATAGAGCCCATGCCTAGAAATTTAAAATTGAAAATATTCTCTAAATTATGTAAATTTACACCTCTTTAAGATCCCTCTACAGTTTAGGAGACCAAGGTTTTCTGTTAAAGAAGCACTTGTGGAGCCATGTGCAAAGAGTCATAAACTTAGATAGTAAATAATACGTAGAAACAACAATTTGAAGTAAATATTTAAATGTCAGGATCTAACATTTATTTTTGGATCAAAGTATAGTAGGAAGCCACTGCAAATCTGTGAAGTGCAAGGTAAAGTGAGCTGCCAATTTAGGTATATGGGTAAAATGTCAGAAGCTAAAAATTTAACAATATATAAGATAAAAATGCCCCAATGAGGGAAAAATCTGTAACTTAAGAACTATAAAATGTCATAGTAAGTTTATGAAAAGCATAAGTTGAACTTGAGCCACAGAAAATTTGAATTTGGATCCCATGTCTTTCATTCATATGCTGTGTTACCATGGACAATTGCTATTACTACTATGAGCCTACTTTCTAATATGGAAGCCCTATTAAACTTTACCCCAAATGACAGATAATGTTTCATTAGTGTTGTTATCAAATCATGCGTGTTCAAAATGTGGGGATTTGGGGGCTGAGGGTTTAGCTCAGTGGTGCCACCATCTGCCTCACAAGCACAAGGTCCCCAGTTCAATCCCCAGTACCAAAAAAGAAAAAAAAAAAAAAAAAAGATGTGGGGATTTTTATTAGTGTTTTAAATATTATGCAATAATAATAATAATAATGAGAACATACTAAGAACTCTGGAAAATATAAAATTCATGAAGATTTTGCTTTTTTTTTTACTTGAAAATTTACTTGTGGAGACACAATACAAGTAAAACATCTAATCCTATTCAAAAAATATATTCAAGTATGCATTCAAGTATATGTAAGGATGCCAGTCCTAGTGCCCAGGTCATATTTTAGACACTTGCTTTGTGTATAAACTATTGAAATCTGGAAAGTTTACACTTCCTCATTTCTACAGAGGAGAAAATTGAGGTACAGAGAGATACAGCATTCTGCACGTGAGCCATACAATCTAAGCTCGGCATCTAGGATTTGTACAGGAATCACCTGCCTTCACAGGCCATGTTTTCTTTTTTTTGTTTTTCAATTACAATGCATGCCTAAATCAATTGTTTGTCGTTAAACATTCATCTTGCCTATCTACAGTATTTCCATCTAAATTTAAGCTGTTATATCTGCCAATGTTTTCTTCTAGAAAATATTTTTTAATTAATCTCTACATCTTCAGTTTCCTTTCTATTCAGTTCATTTCATATTTATTGAGTTTTTACTACATGCCTGCCCTGTTCTAAGTGCTAGATGTATGGAAGTGAATCTGATGCTATCTTCTAGAAAGTCATTCCTTTGCCCATGAAAATTGATGTATAATTATTAACATAAAATAAAAGTGATAAGTTTGACAAAAATAGTTGTGTTGCATAAAGAAATTGAAGAATACAGAAAAAATTACAGGGTGGTTAGTTATTATAGAGTTTGGTAATATAGCAATGTTGTTGGAGAAGAGAGAGAGACACACACACAGAAAGAGAGAATTTATGAGAGAAATAGAATAAAGACAGAAAGATTGTAGAAATACGACTCTACAACTTTAAAGGCCAGAATAACAATTTGTACTTTTATTCTCAGTGCAATGAAGAGACACATCAAATTATTCATTAGAAAAGTGGCACAATCTTGCCTGTTTTAACAAAACCCCCTTCTGTTTTCATCCAAAACACTATTGGTAACCTTTACGTGGCACATCCATCGGTCTGCTTGCTCATTCCTAAGCCCACAGAGCCTCATTTTCACACTGCAAATGGCTTCAGTTTCTATTAGCAGTAGCAGTCATGGAGATAGTAATAGTAATCACAATAATAGTCTCTATTTCATAAGCTATAGCCTTGTAGATCTCTTGATCTATAGAGCAGTCAATGTTTCATAAACTTAATTCCTACAGACAACATTTTATTTGTAATAAAATATCCATTTACATTTCAACCAAAATTCATGTTCTAGAAAATAGTTTTGAAAATTCTGTTCTACAGAAATAGGATAAAACATTCTAACATATAAGCCCCTTTTATTGCTGTCACATGCTCTCTCCCTCCTCCTTCCTTCCTCCCTCCCCTCCCCTTTGGGAATAGTTTTGTCTTTACCCAGATCTCCTACTTAAATCCTATCAGCTCTTTAAGGATTACTTAAATCCTATTTTCCCTACATAGCAGAGTGTCTTAGTCTGTATTCTGTGGCTATAGCAGAATATCTGACACTGGGCAACATATATCAGAGGTTTATTATGATTCAGTTTTGGAGGCTGGGAAACTCAAGAATATGGTGCCAACATCGCTTGGATTCTGATGAGGACTTCATTCTGCTTCAAATAATAACGGAAGTCAAAAGGGGAAATAATCATGTACGAAAGAGAGAAAACAGCGTTAAAGTTCTATGTTCCACCCTCCAACCCTGCTGGATTGAAGAACTAAGCCTCAAAATAAGTTTGTTGGTGATGTATTTTAACCATAGTAGAAGTTTTCCTTTTCATGAAGAAAATCACTTTCTCTTCTGATCTTCCACAATGTTGATTTATGCCTTTCTCATCGCACTTAGAATTTACTGTATTCTTTCATATACATGGGCGTCAGTTTCTTATTTTTACTACAAGTATTATAGTGGATATCTTTGCTCCCAGCCTCTTTTTATACTTAACATAGAACCTTAAATGTGACAGAAATAGAGCCATGTCAAAAGCTTATTATTAATATGGTCACATCTATTTTGATTACAAACATCCTTCATTTCCATGATTCTATTAAAAATATGTGGTCCATTACAGTTGTCCCATGTGTCCACTGAAGATTTCTGTTATTTTTTCTCTTTAAAGCTTAAATTTTACTAACTGAATTGTCACTTAACCCTCTAGGCTTCAAAAATTTGCCAGTAGGCTAAATGATTTAAATTATCCCTAGAGTTTGATCCAGAAAAGTTCCTCAGCTTCAAAATGTCTGTTCAACTTCTCCTGCCCTGACAAGAAAAAAAGCTAGTGAGACCAGCCACAAGGCCCTGCCCCAGTGGCTCTCTAAAAAGCTGAGATGCCACAATTGGGGTCAGAAACCTTACTCTTTGCTATCATAGTTTTTATTGCGCTGGCATGTTTTGATACACTCCAGAGGGAGCTGTCATCTTATCTTGCTTATTCCACGGGTCGGGAAACCAGCTTGTAGAAGTTGAAGTAAGAAAAAAAGATAAATGTAATATTTATTTTACAAAGTCTTAGAATATAATATGAAATATGAAGATACAATATTCTAATTATTTAACTATAGAAGTATAGGTAAACTGTAAAAAATAGGTAATTTAAGATATAAATTCATTTTACCTTTGATATCTATTACTTCATTTACAGAAAAACAAAATTACATATTCAATATGTAAGATAAAAATAAGAAAACAAAGTAATTTTCATAAATCTTTATGCCTAACAATTTAAAAAATATCCTGTATTCCAATAATGAAGGTTCTTCCAATTTAAAACTAAATGCTACATAAATGATATGAAAAAATGCCAATGCCTGATGTAGGCAAGATAAGATCAGATCACTTTATGTTTAAAGACTGTTTTGCTACTGAAACTGCACATTCTTATAATTTTACTATTTTAATTTTTACTTTGCTATAAATCTCTGATACTTCAAGACTTATCTGATGCCTGACATCTGAAACTTATTTAAGATTCAGTCAAATGGACACTCAGTAAATGACTATAATGATTCCTGCCTGATGGAGGGAGTGAAAAATTAGAACAAGTGACTAACAGATACAAATTTAAAAAAGAATGAGAAATTTAAAATTTCACTATAATGCCAGATATGACAGAAAACAATTTCAGTGCTACATAGAGTAAGTAGGGTAGGATGAAATTCTTGGTTAAAGTTGAAATATTATAATACTATATCCTAAAAATATTATTCTGAAAAAGAGTAAAAGTAGTGGGGTTTTTTTTTAGAATCATTTGAACCTATAATTTGAATAAAACAAAAATAAGAGTTTAACAGAATTCATGTAGCAAGATTCACTTGTTTTAAGATATAATAGAAATGTCAATGATTATTTGAAGCTGGAAGAAAGGATAGAAATTGCTTAATTGGGTGGAAGGAGGAGTAACAAGGCACGGAAAAGAGATTGGCTGGAACTCATTCCAGAAAGTTACTGGGATATTGAAATGGCTTTGATTCTCCTTTTTTCTACAGCATGAAAAAAAAATCTTTAATCTCTTTAAATAATAACTTTGTGTTTATTTATCTGATCTATGATGAGGCTTCATCTTGAACTTGTTTGTTTTTCCTGATCTGATAATTTCTTTTTCATTTGATTTGCTAGTATCTTGTAATTTATAATTCATTAAAATACAGATTTATAAATACTGTTTTTGTATGCTATGGAAAACAGGAATAATTCTTCCTTGCAGTAGCATTTATCGGCTTCTGATGTTATACTGTTGTCTTTCAGTTCTGAAAAAAGTAATAAATGACAATCTAGCATGTCTCATGATAAAGTAGGAAGAATAAAAGATGACTGAATGGTCTCCCTTTGTCTCTTGACTGAAATACAAATTTGTTGCATTGATCCTTGGAATTTTATAGGACTAAATGTTACTTTGGTATGTTCTCAGGACAGTTTTGTTTTATAAAATATTTTTTTTTAATATTTTGGTTCAGAGGAAAAGAACAATATCCATGCTAAACTTTTATTTCTTCTAGTTTTGAAATACATTTTAAAGAAAATCATACATTTATATAATGCCTTTTGTAAATCATAATTAACTAATTAATTGTAAAAATAAAATGAGATGCATTTTTAAAACTATTTTTATCAACTAATAGCATAAATATATTCTTTCACTAAATGTGATGTTATTTTAAGCTAAGATAGATATTTTTACATCTGTAGCATTTGCAATTCTATGGCCTTGGAATTAATCCATAGTAAATACAGAGCATTGCAGTCTGAATTAGTATGTGTGTCCAATTTTGGACTCAAGTTCTCAACTTTGCTGGAGAAGCTTTCATTAGAAGAGTTTCTTTAGAAGATGGAGAGCATGGAGTTAAAATGTTCATACAGTATACTAATCTATTTCGCTACAGAGGATCAAACCAGGACCTTGCGCTTGGGAGTCAGGTTGCAGCACCACTGAACTTTGATGTGAAGATTTTTTTTCTTGAGAATAGAAATTTAATAAAATATAGAAGA
This sequence comes from Heterocephalus glaber, assembly GCF_053883595.1. Lineage (NCBI taxonomy): Eukaryota > Metazoa > Chordata > Mammalia > Rodentia > Bathyergidae > Heterocephalus > Heterocephalus glaber. Next base: position 8,852,787 of record NW_028258406.1, on the reverse strand, counting down.
ACTAGGTCAGTAAGATTTTGAGCCTATGATAGGTGAAATGGGTGCAGTTGGAAGAGCAAGTAAACAACAGATTCACACTCGGGGACTGAGCTTCTTGGTGCACATAGCACTTTGCTGGGTCCTGGGAACAATCACAGAAAACAAATATTCATGTTCCCCACAGAAAGCTTTATAGTTATTTCATTACACATACCCATAAATTATGAAGATCCACAACACTAGGAATGGCAAACATGTGATTAACAGTCATATAAAATTATTTTGCAGACAAGCAGAAGTACACAAAATAGTATGTGACAACATCTTTTGAAATAAAGGGATGTCAAATGCAATTCTAAACTTTCACTTAAATTTTTTTTGTGTGTGCATATGGATTAAAAGAAAAGGTGCCCTCTAGCTTCTCAACTTTATTATTTTTTAATGACATACTTCATCATGCCTAATTTGTTTTCTCTTCAATATAATAAGAATTGTCTGTGTTTCTAGTCTCTAAAGAAAAAACATGAGTAGATGATTATGCTGTCTGGAACTTTTCAATAGTGATAAGTAACTAATGCCATGAAAGAGTTCTCTATGTGATGTGTCTTACTCTTCCTACATTTTTGTTTGGGATTTAATTATTTTTTCTATGTGACTTCATTCACAGAAAATTTGAAGACTCATGCTTATAGCATATTTAAGCAGTCATGTATGAAACAGAAAATAACAATTCAGGAAAAGCAATGATTAAGCTCAGAAGAAATAATGTAGACAATCAAGAAAAACAAAGGCTTTCCAAAGCCTACTGTAGCATGAGATCTTCAAAAAATTTACATTGTGCTCTGAAAAAAAATGTATGGGAATTCTTTCAATTTTATCCAAAAATATGGCTAGTCTTAGCATACGAACATTGAAATAGAATAAGAGAAAATGGAAAATATTACCTTAATATTTCTCTCCCCTTCCTACTCTTTCTCTCTGTATACAACACTTAACATTTGGTTTGTTACACTGTTCTGTTTCATAAAATCTCCCAATGTTGAGAAAAGTTTAAAGAAATAATCTTTTATTGGAGAAGCACAGGAAGGTTTTAATGCTTTCCTTTTCTGACTTTCAGAGAAAACTACATTCTGTTAAAAACATATTTATGAAGAAGGCTTCTCTTTGGAGAAACAAGGTTTTTTTGAAGGAATAGAAATTTTAAAAAGATGTTATTTTACTCTTAAAATTAGACATAGGATCTGTTACAACACTGGGATCTGTTCTCTGTTCTTTTTGCCTTGCAGTCAAGTCTTTAAGTCTGTTTCTGTCTAAAACCAGAGAGGCAATACTAGGCAGGAAGAGTTACCTTTTTCATTTAGTGCAAATTTAAAAAGAAGTCAAGAAAATTAATCTTTTTAGATATCTGTAAATTTGGAATTAAACCATTTCAATCGCCTTTATTAACACCTTATTAAATGTGTTGGAACACAATTAACTTTTAATGTCTTCAACAAACAATATAGTTTATAACAAATATAATAATTTACTTTGAAACTGATTGTTTTGTTTTAAATCCCACTTTGCTTTATAGAATTCTTGAACATGGTTTGTTTTTGTCAGTATCTGAAACTCACCTTTGTGACTGAAGAATGGAAATGTTGATGATGATGATGATAAATATTTCACACTTTCTTTTATAATAATTAGAATATGTTTGGGTTGCTGGGGAAGAGAGAGAGACAGAGAGAGGAAAATTTGCAAGAATCCTGACATACAATTACTTGTAACACAATATAACTTATACCAAAACTCTATTTAAAAACACATTCCTCATTATTGAAAATTAATTGTAAAATAATTGGTATTGTCCATCATACCCCAAAGAATCTTCTCTGGTGATTTTAGTATTGTCTTCATACTTTAATCCTTTCCTCTCTAAATTGTTCTTCTAGCAATATATTGGGGAGTTATTATCTTATATTTATATTAATATGAATATGTAAAAATATGTTCATTTGACCAAAATGAAGCACTTTCTAGGAATTTGTTTATACCTTGATTTTTTTCTATTTTTTTCATCGTGTCGGATAACAAGTTACAAATTTAGTAACATATATTTAATGTCACAAAAAGTTTTTAGATCAAGAAGTCTGAGAGCAGCTGTTTCCTTTGCTTAGGGACCACTTTTAGGTCTGTTGCTCCGGATCGCTGAAGGATGTTGGGGAGGCGGGTGTTCATCCAAATACTACAGTCCTCTTCCAAATTCATGCAACTGGAAATGTCATGCAGAAGAATCTCTAGCTCTGATCCTTGTAACTTCTTTCAATAGTTTCAACATATATGATCATGCAGTATTTTTCTTTTTCTGCTTGGCATATTTCATTTAACATAATATCCTTTAGGTCAATCCATGTGGTCATATATTATAGAATTTAATCTGTTAGTATTACTGGATAGTTTTTATATATATAATATATATGATATATGTAATATATAAGATTATACATAATCACATTTTATTTAACAATTTATTCATTTATTTATGTTTAGATTGATAGAATATTTTGTGTATAGTGAATAATGCTGCAATAAATACTGTATGAGAAAGCAGATGTTTCATTTTGTTTGGCTATATATCTAGTAATGGGATTGCTCTGTCATATTGTTCAATGTTTTATCATTTATGAGTGTCTATATTGTTTTCCATAATAACTGCACTAATTTTTATTCCCACCAACAATGTGTAAGAGTCTCCCTCTCTATGTATCTCTGCTAGCATTGTGTATATATGTGTTTCATTTTAATAGCACTTTAACTAGGGTGAACAAATACATCATTGTGTTGTGAATTTATGTTTTCCTGGTTATTATTAATGTTGAACATCTTTTCATTTTTTAGTCAGTCATTTGTAAGTGTTCTGCATCTATTGAACTCTTTAGCCTTTTTTAAAAATTGGATTATTTGGAATTCCTTTAGTGAGTTCTTTGAGTTGCTTACAAATTTTGGATGTTAATGCATTGTCAGATATAAAGTGTGTGAATATTTCTCTCATTCTATAGTTTATCTTTTCATTCTGTTTTTTATTCATTAAGTTTATTGGTACATTTTAGGTATACAATATGATGATACTCATCATTGGGAATTTGCACCTCTTCAACCCCTCTGCCCTTCCCTATTTACAAAGACTTTGTTTCCGTCTTTTTTCCTTTTCTCATATTTTTTCCTTTCCCTTCTTTCCTTTCCCCTATCCCTCTTGCTTCCCTTTCCCCTTCCCCTTTGGACCTTTTCTTCCTATTTTACATTATTCATTCAGTTTTTTATTTCCTATACTATGCAGAGATATTCTATTTGTCCATTTGTGCTTTTGTTAACTGTGTTTTTTGTGGTCAAATCTAGAAAATTTCTTCCTATACTAACATTAAGTAACGTCTTTCTCCATGTTTTACTTGGCAATTTAAGTTTTACCCTGTAATATTTTTAAGTCTTTAATCTATTTTGAATTAATTTTGTCTGTGTTGAGGTATAGGGGGTCTAGTTTATGCTTTTACATGTAGGCATACATAATTTATGATCTTTTCAATTTTCATTTATGTTATAGCATGAACTTTATTTTGAATTGTCAGGCAAGGATCAAATATGTTTATTTTATGGGTAACTATCATGAAGTAAAAGGCGTGGAACAGCATGTAAATTCACAACAAATTGAGTTTTCACACTTTACATTAGATAATTTTAACCTTTTCTTTAAGACATGTATTGTCTCTTGCCTGAATTATGCTAAGGAATGAAATCAGTTGTTAGATATTTGTGTTCACATTAGAGGCAGATGTTTGTTACTATTCTCTCTAAGTTTCTTCATCAGTTTGATTGAAAACAAATACTCAGTTTTCAAAGGGAACTGGTTTTAAGACACTCATTTAAAATTTATCTGTTCTAATCTTGAATTTCAAAAATCTCTGCTATCCAAGAGCAATAAAGATACAGACACTGAGTTTAATACATGAGCAAAAATCATCTTGAAACCCTGTATGGAAAGTTTTGTGATCGCTATTCTTTGGTTATGTTATATTCTTTAGTTACCGTCTTTTTATTAATTGTAAGGTTTAATATATAACTCTCTAAAATAAATTTGTGGTTATAAAATTCTTTTATCTTCAGCAGGAGTGGTACTTGAGGTGAATGTTTTGTGTGAGATTTTACTTGATTAAAAAGTCTATTGCCTTAGACTATTTTATAACAACAAAAATTTAATGAACATATTGGAAAGACTAATGAAGGAATCTAAGAAATTTACGAGTTAATGTTAAATCACTTCTTTGATGGAACTTGTAGAGGAATTTGATAGTTTGACTTTATGAAATTTGATAACAGGACAACTGATAACAGGACTACTTCTAGCTAAAAGTTAGTTACAACTAATTAAGAACATGCTCATGCTTTTCTACAGTATTTGCAACTCAGTGTGGCTGAGTAAGCTATGTGTATGATTGCATAACACTACTACCAAGATCTGACTATATGAATTTTTAAAAAAGTCAGGTCTTTCAAATGTCAACCAAATATGTTTTACTTAAGTGTAAGCTACATATAAATACCATGATATACTTATTCCAAGAATTAGATACCTTAGTATGCTATTTATAACTGATAAAGATTTTTTTCATGAAATAGAGCAAGATAAGAAATTAAATCTAAGCATTCTAAAGCATTAGGTTTCTCAAGCCATTTTTAATCTACAGTTTTATCTGTGTGTAATTGAATTGTACCACATAAAATTGGAGAATATAATTTGATCAGTTTGAACATATATAACTACCACAATAAAATAAGCAATATTTCTGTGACTCCAAACATTTGCTTTACCCTTTTGTAAGCTCTCTCTGTCTACCTTCTTCCACTGAACTGCTTTCTCTTATAATACATTAAGATACCATAATCTGTTAAATTTTAAAATAAATCATGAATATATGCTGTTTGTGTGACTTCTTTCATTCAGCTATTAGTTTTAATATTCATTCATATGACAAAACCATCAGTCGTTATTTCCAATTTAATTTTGAATAATCTATTCTTTGGAAATAAAGCAAATCTTTTTTGATATATTTTGACAGTAAACATTAACAATATTTTATAAATTTCCCTTAATATTTTATAATGATTACACAGTATTCAATATATACAGATATCATAATAATCACTTGGGGTTGTAATTCTCCTATCAGTATATGCACACTTTGTCCATGTGGATAATTTCTTAGAAGATATTATAGGAACTGGACAAGCTCTCTTAAATGATAAACCTAATTTAATCTAGATATTGCATTATGAACCTCAAAAATTACAATATTTCACACTGTTGTCAATTTTGTGTGAGACTGTTTCTTCCATACTTTTTAAAATTAGTTTTGTCAATAACTTTAGTATTTGGTAGTCAGATGTGTAAATAATATTTTACTAAGAAATTCTGATTTTTTATTTACTAGTGAATTTGTACAGCTTAATAACTACACTTGTTATGTGTACAATTATTATTGAACTGATCATTGGCAATTCTTTAGGACACAGGCAGTCTGGACATTTCTACTGTTCTTTCAGTTTCTATATCTTTTTAGCTTAGCTCTTTAGCTTTTGGCCCAGACCATCTCCAGTCTTTCTGTGGAGCAGATTGGCTATTTGTTTGGGTAACTATACAAAACACAGCTGGATTTTCTCTGCTTATTTTGCCCTCTGCCTGAGACTCATCCAGAGCTGTTGCCTCCAGCCTGGAAAATTTCTTCTATGAAAAGTCAAGTGTTGTTTTTCAGCTCAAATTGGAATGATTTGGATTTTACTGGAATTTCTTTCCATTACATTTTATCTTTCCAAAACTTTCTGATATCTTCAAGAATGAGACTGTAATATATCCAGTTTTACCAGCTATTCTTATGGGATTATTAGCTTTTTATGATGTGTTTTCAAGATAGAAGTAAAATATTCATTTTTAAAATGAATATGCATATTTTCCTGATGAATAACAATATTGAGTATCTGTTAACAGATGGTTTGAGTATCTTTTCCAGTGAAATGTTTGTTAACATCCTTTCTACACTTCTGTAATCATTTTTATTTATTTTCATTATTTCATTATTTGATCTTCCACTCTGTATTTTATGAATAATTTTAACCAATTAGTTGACTTTTAATATTAGAAATGTTGTGTCTACCTCAAGAATTCCTTTGCTAACATAAGATTATGAGATACCCTTTTCACTTTTTCTAAAAGGTTTTCAAATTTCTTTTTCATTATTATATATGCAAGCCATGGAATTCCTTTTGCTGTGCAGTTTGAGGTAGGATTCAAGGTTCATTTTGTCCAGTTATGTTTTAGGATACAGGATGTGCTTTGCATAAAGAGATTTATAAAACAAATAAAAACTAGCAAGTACTATTGAAATAAGGCCAAAAACTTCTGCAATTTATTTATTATTTATTTATTTATCTATTTTTGAGACACAGTGCTGCTATGTAGTTCAGGCTGGCCTTGAACTCACTATGTAGCCCAGCTTAGCCTCAAACTTGAGGTAATCCTCCTGCCTTAGCCTCCCAAGCACTTTAAAATATAACTATTAAGCTTAATAATTAATTGAATGACTTAAAAAGTTATAGAGGAAAATAATAATGAGAGATGATAGATCTGTAAGCATTACCTGGATGTGGCACAGTAACAGAAACAGATGTGAAGGGTAAAGAGTAGTGAAAAGTGAGAAGTACAGAATGAACGTCCATAGCTTTCTTTTCAAAAGAGATTGAATGAGCCTCATGAGAGAACTGGGGAGGAAAATACTTGAACAGATAATGTCTAAGAATTTTTCAGATGTGTTGCATATATTAAGTATAGGAAAAGCCTATTATGAACAGGATAATTGAAGTAAATCTTCATGCAGAGATATCCCAGTGAAACTATACTATATGAAAAAAAAAAAAAAAGAAACACCTTAGGAAACAAGAAAAAATTATTCAAATTACAAAAGAATGAGAACAAACCTTTTTACATTGCAATGATAAAATTGAGTAAAATAGAATTCTAAGTCTCAATGTTAGCAGTCAAGTTAGCTATTTATCAATTTTATCTAAACAACCAATATCATATTGATCTTTCATAAATTCTTTTGTGCAATTACAATTATTACCATTAACTTCTCCAGCATTATCATATTTAAATTCCATGTTTTCCCTGTCCTTCTGGATAAAACCAAACATGGACCGTAATTCTAAATGAATAGGAGCCAGAAATCCAGTCATGAAAAAAAAAATGTATTTTTGACACTGTAGGGCAGAGGAGCAAATATAGTACAATCCAAAGGCACAGACAGAAGGACTGTTTCCTTTCATCAAGGAAGAATGAAATGGAATGTTTAATGACATGCAATGGTATTTTAGTATCGTGATGATTCTATAGTAATTATATTTACCACAAAGTCATTAAAATACTAATATATTCTCTAATTTCTTATGACTATTGAAAGGGATTTAAAATAATTTGACTTAATTTTGATATTCAGTATTTTAAAATATTTTTAAAATTTCTTTGAAATTTTGTTATCTAAAATATTTGATGTCAATATTTCCTATTTATTCTATTACCATACCCAACATCAAAAAGTGAAAATAAAAGAAAAATAAGAAAAGAAACGAGAAATATGAGAAGCTTTTCATTTTGGCTGTACTTTTCTAAGTTGACTCTTTGCTCCAAGACTATTTTTAAAATATTTTTTTCTAGTCTCATGAACCATGCTGATGCTACAACTACTTATATTCAAGTTGAATTAAATTACTGCTTTGTAAGTATGTCTTGTAAATCAGTATACTCGACAATGTTCCATTCACTGTTTGATGACAAAATAACATTATAATTAAAAGTACAAAATAAAAAATTCATTTACTTCTCATATTACTCACTTTTATTTATGTAGATAAGTTGTGATTTTTCTAATATGTTCTTCCCTGTAATGTTTAGTTGGCTAAGTAAACAAAGGTCTTTGTTTTTTTTATTTTTTGACAACAAACCGTTATATTAAGAGACACACTCAGTTTTAACTTCTTACCCTTTCTCCAAGTTTTATAACTAAATAACCTTTTTAAATAAAATATTGCAACAATGCTGCATTTTAAGGATGAAGGTGCTGTTTTCTGAAAGGTCAATTCAATTTGGGAAATGTTTTCAGTTCAGACAATACATTGTACACTGTGGAAACCTGTGGCAATTTTCAGCACTACTAACAACGGGAAGTAAATTTCAGTCATTCACAGTAAGATGGCAATGTGGTGACATTTGAAGTCTGGACATGGGCTTTTACATTCATTGTAGGTGACTGACTGCTGTGCTTTTTCCAACTGCCAGATGATGTTCAAGTGTGAATGAAAAAGATGATCAGAATGCTATGCAGAATTAGTGAAACCTCATCATTTCATTGATAATATTCTTTTACAGAAGACAAAGATTAAATATGTCTAATTAATAAAACCCCAAGAAGTCAGAAATCTCATGTTTCTTGAAGAACTGTATCTTATAATAGTTACTACCATTGGATTTCAGTGAGCCACTATCTTTGTTTAATTTTCCAGATATATGTCAGTGCCCATCAAAAACCTTGGCAGTTGCACTACATAGTCAGACAATAAATTTATGAAACATCTCTCTGGAGTGCATGGTTGTTTCATAATCCTGTTTCCATATCTTTATTTACTTCAAAATATATGAAACTGTCAGTATAAGGGTCAAAAGATTTCAGCAATGTCTTTGTTTCCTTGGTAGTGTTTTTATTTAACTTGAAAAATAAACTGCAGTAGCAAGGAGGTGATGAAATAAAGGATACAGTGAGTCACAATAGAATAAAAATGGTAAATGCACAACTACAACTATATCATAAGAAAGATTGTCATGTAAAATCATAAAAATATTTATCTCAGTAACTCATATAGACAACTAACACACTATCTTAAGATTTCTAGAAAATACGTAATGATTCATAGGTTTCAAAATAAATAGGAACATTTCTTCTTTCTGAAATTTATCATAGTAATATCTCACTTTGACCTTAAGATACATGTACACTAGGAGTCTCTATGACTGTTGGTAATGGACACATTTAGCATTTTTAATTTACCTGTGCCAATGAACAGCAAACTTCTTAGGCTATCCTGTGTCACAGAAGGCTGTAATTCACCTAGAAAATTTATAAATAAACATAAGTAAGTATATGTAAGTAATGCAATGATTTTAATTTTAGGATAAATACTCCTTAACAACCAACATATAGTCATCAACAATACTTTCTTATTTTAAAATGCTCAGATTTGGAATTACTAAGGTTTAAAACTCAATGTATCTTTTAACTTAATTCTATTAATGAAGACACCGACTTTGAAAATTCATCAAGGATTCCCAAAACAAGAATAAATAGACTAAATATGCTTCGTACTTCTCTGATAATTTGTCAGTATGTCCAGGACCAAGGAGCATTATTTGATTTTGTGGTCCCTTAGTTTGCATAGAGCCTGGTCCACAACCTTATTATTTTATTTCATCCCTCATATTTTGTTCCATGCATTTTTGGATGTTTGGATCCTCATTTAATAGATGGAGGTGAGAAAAATTTCCATTCACATGGTATAAATATAAAATGTCTTGAGACTCTATTCATGTTTAGAACTAAGTAAAATGTTCACAGATCTCATGGAATTTTCAGGTCAAAGCTTCCCTGATAATTTTTGCCTCAACAAAATAAATTGGCTTAGTAGCAGTACTAGCCATTATTCATTATAGCATTGACGTTACCAGTTGAATGATTCGATAGGCATTTGAGACTTATGAGATAGGTAAAGATGTAAAGACTTATTTCTCCTCCACAATATGCCATCTTCTATCCTCTTTTTTTTTTTTTTTTTTTTTAGGTACCTGGGATCAAACTCAGGCTCTTGTGCTTGCACAGCAGGCAGAGAAACCACTGAGCTAAATCCCTGGCCTTCTATCCTTTTTTAACTACTGTATTTCAGTAAGTGGTATCACCATTTGTCCATCACACCATTTTAATTCTGCCCCTTCCTTCCTATTCTCATTATATTCATCACTGTGTTCTATAAAATTTATTTTCAAAATACATCTTATATTTTATTCTTATCACTGTTTCTTTCAAGATACTGTCTTTTTTCCACATTTCTGTGAGAGGCTGCTGAGGCCATTGCTTTATCCACTCTTACCCACAACTAGTCCATTTTCTCTTTCTATACATTAAATCCTATTATGTCACAGTTCAACTTAAAACTCTTCAACATACCTTCTATATATTTAAGATAAAGCACACATCTTTTTTAACTTCCTGTAATTCCTACTTGACACTGCCCTGACCTATCTGCAAACATCTTTCTCTACTTTCTTCACTACCTCCCCTTCTGTGTGTTATGGCCACATTTCATTCCCATGCTTAACAAATCACCTGAACTCCTTTCCCCAGATTTCTGTAATTGTTGCTCCTCTCGGGCACTCAATCAAGTAATCTTTTCTCACATAACATTTTATCTTATTAGTATATTAGCTATATTTATTAGTATACTCACCTTATTAGTTATTTTAAAAATATGTAAATACCTTGAGGTCAGCAAATTTGTTACTTTACATTGCTTACCAAATAATTAGAAGATGTTCAACAAATATTTGTTTACTGAATGAATAACTCACAGTGTTTATCTTTGGCTTATTCTGAGAAAAATAATCACTGTTTTTCAAGGCACTTTACATTTAATTTCAAGAAAACAGTATGTACAAGGAAGCTCAGCCAGTTCCAACACATGGAAGTAAGCTCTCCTGTTGACATCCCAGGCTCCTAGGGCAGAGAAGTTCAACCAGTCCCAGCACCTGGAAGGAAGCTCCCTGACTCTATCCCAGGATCCTAGGGCAGAGAAGGTGAACCACGTGGGCACTAGAAGCACCCTCTCCCGTGGAAATGAGAAGACACGTAAACAAGTCTCAAAAACAGACTTCTGGATCACCTACAGGAACCCCAAAGGGAAACGAGATGGAACAATCTGATACTCAACCACCTGGACTCTCTGAACTGGCAACAAAAGAGGATCTGGGAAAAATGAAATCAGAAATCATTACTCAGATAACAGCAAAGATTTTGCTCAAGGCGCAAGACATGTTTAATAAATCTAGAGAGGACACAGATAAAAAAAAAATAGAGGATCTCAGGAACATGATGGAATCCCAACAGAGGAAACAAATGGAATCCACAAAACAGATACAAACAGATTTTCAAGAGATTAAAAATTCCATCAAAAGTCTGCACAGCAGACTGACTGGAATCAATAAAGAAAGAGGAGAGAGTGCAGATGACATAAAAAAACTGTTCACAGAAGTGATGGCAGAAAACTTCCCAAGCAGGGGAAAAGAACTTGATAGGTGAGGTATATAGGACACCAGGTAGCCTTAATCAAAAAATATCTACACATAGGCATATAGTAGATAGGATTCCAGAAATCCAACGGAAGAACAGAATTCTACAAACAGTGAGAGAAAAGCAATAAATCACATACAAAAGAAAGCCCATCAGAATCACAGCAGACTTCTAAATGCAAACCTTCAAGGCAAGAAGAGCTTGGAGTGATGTATTTCAAGCCCTAAAGGAAAACAGCCTCCAACCCAGATTGATGTACCCTGCAAAACTATCTTTCAAAATTGATGGAGAAATAAGATACTTTCATGACAAAGAACACCTCAGGAACTTCATGAATACAAAACTGGCACTCCAAAACATTTTAGACAATACCCTAGGAGAAAAAAATGAGGATCAAAACCCCAGGAAACCCACCAGAATGAATCCACTGGGCGTGACAAATTAAAAGCAAAGGAGGAGAATCCAACAAAAAGAAAAAGTCATGACAAGGCTTTTAAAACTTTTAACTTCATCTCCTTAGTGAGTGTATAATTCAATCTTATTATTGTACTGATTAGTATTTTTCTGATTCTAGAGTTGCACACCATTCCTTGGGCTATACTGGCTATTTATCATCTTCTTATGTCTACATTTTAATTGGGTTGTCTATTAATGAGCTCTAAGAATTCTTTATATATCCTGCTCATAGGTTATATGCATTGTAAATATGGTCTGTTTAAGGACTACTTTTCATTTTAATGATGTCATTTAAAGTTCTAAATTTTGATGGAATCTCATTTATCAATTTGTTCCTTTTATACATCGTGTTTTTTGTATCCTAGGTAGTTCTTGCCTACCCTGAATTCATAAATATTTTCCCTTATAATTTCTTCTTAAAGTTTTATACTTTTAGGCTTTCTTATTTAGGTTCACAGATCCCTTCAAGTTATTTTCATGTATGGAAAAAAAGGGTTGAGATTAATTTTTTATATACAGATATCAGGCATTCTAGTGCTGTTTGCTGAAAACACTATCTCTTCCTCAGCTCTTGAATTGAGTTTATATTCTATAAAATGATAATGTTAAATAATCTTTCAAAACTCAGTGGACCATATATGTGTGGTTCTATTTCTAGATTCTCTGTTTTATTCAAATGATCTATATGTCTTTCCTTACACCAACACTGCCTTGATTACTGTAGCTTTAGAAGTCTTAAAATTAGGTACTAAACCTCTTCCAACACTATTTTTGTTTTTGTTTTTGTTTTTAACTTTTCTAGGCCCTTTGTACTCCTACATAACTTTTAAATTTCAATATCTAATTCTTCATTTATAGCAAGTGTACACAGACCAGAATTTTTATAGATACCTTGTGTTTTCTAATCCTGCTAAATTCAAATACAAATTCTAGGGGCTCCTAGAGATTTCTTAGTGTTTTCTCTGTAGATGATCATTTCATCTACATATAAAGATTTTGCTTCTGCCATGCCAATCCTATCCTAGTTGTGTCATTTTATTGTCAGACTATTTTGGTGAGGACTAGGTTTCAAAGTTGAATGGACAGATAAAGAGTAAACATATCTGCCCTTGTTCCCTACTTTAAGGAGAAAGCATTGTATCTTCTCCATTTTTATAAGGCATTCTTGCTGGAAGTATGGAGTACATGTCTTTAATCTGTTGAGAAGTTTCTGTTCTACTTCCAGTCTCCTGATAGCTTTTACCATGAACAGCTGTAGAATTTAGTCCAATACATTTTCTGCAACTGGTGACACGATCATATGGCTTTTTCCTTTCCTCTGTTAAAATGATGACTTTTGGGGGTGGATCTCCCAATGTTGAACCAACTCTGCCATCGCTATAACAAAACCACTTTCTACATCCTGCCAGATCTGACTTCCAATAGGTTGTTAAACAAATTTCTATCTATGTTCATACTTTTTTCTTCTATTATCTTTATCCCGTTTTAGGATTAGTACAATGTTATTTCCTAAAATGAGGGGAGAAGTGTTCCTTCTTTTTTCTGCTTTAAATGTTTGATATAATTTATCAGTTAAAATGTTTATGAGCCTGCTGTTGTCATATAGGTAGGTTTTCAAGCTAGAAATATACTTTCTTTAATAGGTGCTATTCAAATTTTATATTTCCTCCAGAGTTAGTTTCATTAATTTGTCTTCCAAGGTACTTCTTAGAAGTTGTCAAATGTATTTCAAAAAAGATTTTTGTAATATGTTTTCTATATCCTTTTAAATTCTGTAAAATCTGTGGTAATGTCTCCTAGATCTTGATATTGTAATTTTAAAAATGCATAACTGATATTGTGTAACAGGAAGAAAAGGTCTAAAAGAGCAGGGGAATTGGGAGGGGTAGGGGAAGGGAAAAAAGGGAAACGAAAAATTATGAGAAGAGGAAAAAAAATGGAAACAAGGTCTTTGCAAATAGGGAAGGGTGGAAGGGGTGAAGGGAGGTCAAGTGAAGGGGAAAAAAAAATAAGAACCAAGAGACTCATGTAAAGGTACAAGATCCCAATGATGAATGTAACAGTATTTTATACCTAAAATGTACCAATAAACTTAATGGGAAAAAAACCAATATGTACAAGAGAAAACCTATTAAACTGAGAAACATACCATTAGCTAATAATTATATTACTATAGCAAAACTTTCCTTTGTAAGAAGAAGAAATAAAATGTTAAATTCCTAATTTCAGTCTCAATTTTTTGTGTTGTTTGATGTACTTATTTATGGTAAACAAGTTAAAATATTTTGTTGAGTGAAAAATAATTTCTTGTGAAATAAGTTAAATTCATTAGACACAGAGAGCCACGTTTGTATTTTCCATCTGACCTAAAGAATGTGTCACCTCTCATAACATCTGTGTTTATAATTATTAGTATATTCAATAGCTTAATTAATTTATCTAATTAATTAACTTATCATAGTATTTTCTCTAACTGATCTTAGTGACCATCAATACTTTCTGCTACTCTACCCAGCCTTGGTCCATACCATTTTGCTCTTAATTTTTACGTCAAAGGTCCCCAAGCCCTGGCACCAATCTGTTGGAACTGGTGTACACAGCAGGAGGTGAATTGGAGAGGAGTGAACAGAGCTTCATCTGCATTTACAGCTACTCCTCATTGCACAAATTACCACCCAGTCTCTGATTCCTATCACATCAGGGAAGCATTAGATTCTCAGAGGAGTGTGAATTGTGCTGTGAACTAGGTTGTGTGCCTCTTATGAGAATCTATTGATTGATGAGCTGAGGTGGTGATGTGAGGACTGGCCAGCAGTTGTAAATATAGATTAACTTAGCAGAGAGAGTTGACTCCACATAGAACATAATAAATCAATTGGTTGCAGACTCATATCAAAACCACTGCAGTGACAAACTGCATCTGATGGCAGGCTTTATAGTGACAAGTGAGCTGATATACTTCAATTATACACCTGCATCTACTGGTGGGCTTTAAGTCAGAATCCAATACTTGTGTAGTCCATGTTTGGTTCTCACATTGTTTTATTTACCACTTCTGACTGTACATCTTTTCCCATGGTGAACACTTGACTCAGTCATGGTTTTGGTAGCTCACAAGATAACCCCAGCCAAAATGAATAAAAAACAAATGTCACTGGAAAGCTTCTTTGGAAAGGGAAAAAATCCAATGATGAGAAACAGTAGACTGTAAGACTGTCAACAAAAATAAAGCAGCATTTAAAATAATATGCCAAAAATCCCACTTAAATTATGGGTTCATTGCAACAGGCAATTCACTTTCTCCAAGCCCGCTTTGTATTATGTGTGGCTAACCAACAAAACCACGAGACATTTAAAACTGTTTCACCACATGGAAACCAAGCACTCTGCATTGAAAGAGGCATTCTTGGAATTTTTAAAAAACAAGTTAAAAATGTATGCAAAGAATAGAAGCAATAACTGAGGATCACCTCTTCATCAAATTTGTCTTCACTGAGCATCATGTTTAGTGTCTAACCTCACTGCTAAAGCTAAGACGTCTTTTACTACTGATGAAGTTGATTCTCCCTGCACCTAAGGATATTTGGCATGAATTTTTAGCTGGCTGCAAGTTCAAAAGGAGGGAATATTCTTCTTTTGTCTATCATCATAACTAGATGAACTGAAGAAAGAGCAGAGGATATTGAGGTGAAAATATTAGAGAAGATTGGTGTGTCACAGTAGTATGAATTCCAGGTTGATCAGTCTACTGACATTGACAAGACATGGAAGTTAGTTTTGTGTTACATATTGTTTAAGGTGGATGGGCATGAGGACATGTTATGTGCACTTTTGCTGCCCAATAACACCACAAATACGGAACTAGTCAAGTATTTGAATGATTATATATGAGAAAAATTGAATTGGTTATTTTGTGTTGGTAAATATGGCTGACATGACAGGAAAGCTTTCTGGTTTCGTGACTCTGGTCAGAGAGAAACTCTGAATGTGAGTCTCCACACTGTGTCAGGCATAGGGAAATACTGACTCGTCAAAAAGTTTCACTTGAACTTAACATTGTTTTGTAGGATATGATTAAAATTACAAACCATGTTTAAATACATGCCCTTAGCTCACCTTTGTTCATGAAGCTGTTTGAGGAGATGGATACAGAGCCAACACAAAACTGAAATGGCTTTCTACAGGTAGATCACTGGCCAGAGTTTTTGAGTTATGAGGATGACTCCAAAGATTTCTTTTAGAAAAATAGCCATCATGGCAGCATATTTCAGTGACAAAGAATGGGTTGCAAAGCTTGGTTACTTTTTTGACACAGTCATCTCTTCAATGAGCTCAATCTGTTGCTTCAGGGGAAAAAGTCATCTATGTTTAGGTTGGCAGATAAAGTTGTTGCATTCAAAGCTAAACTGGAATTGTGTGGTTGATGAGGGAACAATGTAACTCTTCCCACTCTGAGCAGAATCACTGTGAAAGTACCATCCCTAGGCTTCTATGCTATATGGTTGGTCATAGACATATGTTGAGCCCACAGCTATCTGAAGCCAAAACTTTTGAGGAGAAATGCTATTCAAAATGATTGACTTACTGGCCATAAAAGGAACTAAAAATCTATTCATTCACATGGCAGTTATCACAGCCAAACGCTAATGATGGAAACTTGTTCTATGCATTGTAGGTACAATTGCTGCCCACCACAAACTCATTCTTTTAGCCATTGTTATTTAGCACATATATTTTTTACGTTGAGGGACCTGCAAATTTTCACTGGGTTCTTGGAAAAATCTGAGGTCAAGTGATTTACATAAAAGCAACTTATGTACTGCACATTTTTTATTTGCAAGTTTGAAATGTTTAAAAATAGAGACTGCCAGGTAAGGAATAAATTTCTCCTTTCTTTGTTCAGCCATCATAGTCAACAAAGTGAAAGGAGTATCAAAACACTGATGCAAAAATTGACATAATCAGAAAAAAATAAATTGAATGTATATTTTTCCTTTGTTCCTAAAGTCCTTGTCATAAGTGACTTGAATGATAACTCTATTTAATTATTTATTTATTTACTTAATGTCTTTTAAAAACATAAAGGCAAAATATGAGAAATACAAAAATAGAGGCAGGTGTTCACTTATGTCTCTGGCTTCTTTGGCTGCTTACTATCCATATGAGACAGTTTGATATTACCTTTACTGAATGGGTGCTTCATCCATTTCTGAAAAGGACATCTTTCTATATGCTGCATTTAAAGGAAAGAGGATACTGCAGAAATTTAAGGTCATCTTTCACATTGAATGATTTTGTAGTCCCAGTGGAAAACAAGTCTCCCTGAGTGCCCATTTTAAATAAGTGAATGGGAAGGGCACACTTTCTCTTGCATTTTCAGAATAATATTGTTCTTGACCTTTAAGTGATTTCTGTAAGCATTTAACACTTATAAAAAGACATCAATTTGGTTGCTGATTGACAATATGAAGTGGATTAATTGTATTCTCTCCCCAAGGAATCTGATGTAAAAGAAGCCAATTAAACAAACAAACAAACAAAAAAAGAATGGGAGGTCTGTATAGCAGGTCTGTACTTAGGATGATAAAAATGAGAGTGAATCTTTATCAAGCACTGTGCTGTCCTCCAGAAGACAGACTAAATGGGAACTGTGCTTTTTATGTTGATAATCCTAAAATTTCATACCAGTTCTAAAAGTGACTTGGATGAGTATTATAAAATGTATATTTAAATTTTATTGGTAGTATTGACTGAATTTACCTTATAAAGTATGGAAGGTTCAATGTTCTGTTTAAACAATGTGCTCTATTCTTGCACTTTTTTCTGAAGCCTAAAATTGCAGAAAATAACTTATTTAAATGGAATACATGTCACAATGTATTAGATTGGGCAATTTTTATTTAAGTGGGTTAACCTTCAAATACCCATTATGAGCACAAACATGAACTTGTGATTCCTGTGTTTCTGTATTTTGGTGTTTCATATGTAATACTAAAATCTAGAAGTGATGAGACGAAAATTATAGTTATATATATATGCATTAAATGGAAGCAGATGTTCAGCAAGGAAATCTTTGAAAGATAAATTTGGCTATTTTTTCTGGATTCATCTAGATTTCCTGATGCATATTTGCTCCAATGTGCCACATCTAACCTAGTATATGGATAGGATTGCAAATATTCAGCAAAAGTCTAACTTTGAGTCCAATTAAATTATGGCTCCATACTTTGGCCAAATAAAGACCATTCCCAGGAGCAAATTTCTGTCAAATAGGGCCTAACAATTCACTTCTACTTGCATTTTAATTCACTGCCATTTATTTTTATTTTATATCTAACTCTGCCTTTTTGCCTTTAAGGTATCACTTCCTTTTCATGACAGCTCACACAGCCAGAACCCTTTTGGATCAATTGCTGTGAATCCCTTCTGTTTTTGGAAAGCTGTCTGCTCTATGTTCTGTTTGATTACATGACTACTGGCTTGGTGAATCTATTCAGGTTTGGTAAGGTGGGCTGGGCCCTAGTAAAGAAGCTCAGTCCAAAAGAATGACCTCTTATAAATTTCATTTTAAATGGTCTTTGGAGCCAGGTCACTTCTGGTGTGTGCTCAATCTCAAGAACAATGCTATTCTGAAAATGCAATAAAAAGTGTGCCCTTCACATTCACTTATTTAAAATGGGCAGTTGGGGAGATTTGTTTTCCACTGGGACTACAAAATCATTCAATTTTAAAGATCACCTTAAATTTCTGCAGCATCCCCTTTCAGTAGACAGGCTTGATTTTGGTGGAAACAGAAACCCACTGTCATTTTTATTAGAAGGAGTAAATTACATAGCAAATAACCAACTAAAACCATTACCTCAGATATCTTTGTATTTAGGGCAAGCAGTGGAGAAGGAAAAAACACATCATTATTATGAGAGGACAACAGGACAGAATAAGCTTTGCGCATATACCTGTCAAGTTGAAAAATTGTACAAAGGTATAGATGAAACCTAAAGAAATCAGAAGGAAAATCAAAGTTGAGGTAGATTTAAATGTAAATGTAAATTTTTAATTTTTATTTATTTTTTACTACTCTTCAAATTTTTCTTTTTTCTTCTTTTTCTTTTTTCTCTTCATTCTCTCTCTCTCTTGCCCTCCCACATGGTTCTTCACCTCCTTTTTTGTTCCTGTACCTGCCCTAATTTGGATTTCTTCTTTCTTTTTCTTTTCTTCTTTTCTTTTTCCTTCTCTTGATTGTCATTAGTTTCAAAAGAAAGTGAATACAGTTTCTAGCTTCCCTATTGCTGTTAGGCTGTTCTGCACTTGTCATTGTTCTTTCATTCTGTCTTTTCTTCTTGTTTCCTAGAGTTTGCATGATAGCACTGTGTCCTCTGGCCTCACTTCTAATCTTTCCCTATCTTTCTAAATATCTATCCCTCCCTCCCCAGCTTCTTCTAAGTTCCAATACTGAAGGGTAATGTTGCTATATTGAAGAGTTTATTCACTATAAACATATGTCAGGCTGACCCTCAATTTTGATTTAATTCACACAGTTAAAGGTGATAGATTAATGACTATGACAAATTGTCATTTTCTAAGCTGTGCTTGACGCTATTGTTTTTGCTAATTGTATCACTTGGGCTAAGGTGTTGTGATTGATTGAATCAGTTATCCTTCCTGGTATAATGAAAATGAGATTGCCTCAGAGTCATTAGAGATTCAAAACCTACAGACCAGCTATATCTGGAAGACACTTCTGAGAAGCAATCAGTCCATAAGGGTTCTAAATACAAGCATCAAAGATAACTACAATAAGCAATATCGAAGTATCAACCCAAGAATTAAACCAAGGACAGTACTAACAACAAAAATAGAAATGAGAAGACATTTAAGCAAAGTGCAAACCCAGAATTCCAGCTCACAAAAGGCAAATTCTGGGGAAAACGAGGTGCAAAAGTTTGATAATCAATCACCTGGACACCCTGAACTGGTATCACACAAAGTAACAAAACAGAAAAATGAGGTTCTAGAAAAATTCAAAACAGAAATAACTACAGAGATGGTGAGCAGAATGAAAGACATGATTAGAGACTCTAAAACAGAAACAGATAAAAAAAAATAGATCAGCTCAGGACCATAATAGAAGCCATGAATGCCCAACATAGGAAAGAAATGGAATCCATGAAACAGATTCAGACAGATATCCAAGAGATTAAACACTCTACTGAAAGTATAAACAGCAGACTGAGCCAATCTGAAGGCAGAATATCAGATATAGATGACAGGATGGTGGTCAGTGACCATGAAAAGAGAGATCTCATAAAAATAGTAAGGGACCATGACAAATCAATCCAACAGCTCCTAGATGATGCAAAGAAGAATAATATAAGACTGATAGGAGTCTATGAAAAAGCAGGAGAAATTACAAATGACATAAAAAATGTTCATAGAATTGACAGAAAACTTCTCAAACAGGGCAAAAGAATTTGAGATATAGAGAAATGAGGCATATAGGACTCCTACTAGCCATAATCAAAAAAATCTACACCTAGACATATAATAATCAAGATCCTGGAAACCCAACAGAAGAAGAAAATACTACAAGCAGTTAGAGAAAAGAAACAAATCACATGCAAAGGAAAGTCCAACAGAATCACAGCAGACTTTTTAACACAAACCCTCAAGTCAAGGAGAGCCTGGAGTGAGGTATTTCAAGCTCTAAAAGAAAACAACCTCCAACCTAGAGTGGTGTATCCTGCAAAAAATTTGATGGGGAAATAAGATACTTCCATGACAAATAACACCTGAGAAATTTCATGAATACCAAACCAACACTCCAAATAATTCTAAACAATATTCTAGAAAAAGAAAATGAAGGTGACAACTCCATGAGGCTCAACAGAGCAAATCCATCAGACAAGGCAAGAAAATAAAAGGAAAGGGGAAAAAATAGAAAAGAGCAAACAACATAAAAATAACAATGACAAGTTAATAGATGTCAGTTATAACCGTCAATGGGCTCAATTCACCAATCAAAATACATACAATGGCAGAATGGATTAAGAAGCAAAATCCAACAATATGCTGTATACAAGAAATGCACCTAATTCAAAAAGAAACTCATCGACTGAAAGTAAAATGATAGAAAACAGTTCTCCATGAGACAGAAATCCAGAAAAAAGCAGGGGTAGCTATCTTATTTGCAGACAAAGTAAATTTCAAACCAAAACTAATTAAGAGATACAAAGAAGATCACTAAATCTTTGAAAAAGGAAAAAGCCAAGAGGAAGAGCTGATAATCATAAACATATTTGCACCAAATACTAATGCTCGCAGCTATACAAAACAAATGTTATGGGACATGAAAAACCAAATAAGCACTAATGCAATTGTAGTAGGGCACCTCAATACATCATTGTCACAAAGAGACAGATCATCTAGACAAAAAAACAACAACAAAATATTAGAAATGAATCAAGCTTTTGAACAAATGTACTTAATAGATGTCTATAGAGTGTTCCACCCCACAAAATCAGAATGTACATTCTTTTTGGCTGCACATGGGTAATTTTTCAAAATAGACCACATACCAGCTCATAGAATATTTTTAAGTAAATGACAAGGAATTGAAGTTATCCCCTGTATATTATCAGACCACAGTGCAATTAAACTGGAGATCAATAGCCTAAGAAACTGCAAGAACTTTACAAACATATGGAAATTGAATAACACTCTCCTGAACAACCAATGAGTTGCAGAGGAAATTAAAGAAGAAATTTGGACAGTTTTTACAATTAAAGGATAGTGCTAATACAACCTACAGAAATCTATGGGACAAAATGAAAGAAGTTCTATGAAGGAAATTCATAGCAGTGAATGCCCACACTAGGAAAACAGAGCAAGTTCAAATAAACAACCTAATGCTGAATCTTAATCTCCTAGAACAAAAAGACCAAGACAAATCCAAAGCTCATACAAGGGAGCAAATTATGAAGATCAGAGCAGAAATCAATGCAATGGAGACTAAGAGAATGATACAAAAAAAAAAAATCAATGAATTGAAGAGTTGGTTTCTTGAAAGAATGAATAAAATTGATAAACCCTTAGCCAGCCCTATCAAAAAAGGAAAGAAAAGGCTCAAATCCATGCAATTAGGAACAAAAAAGGTGAAGTCATAACAGATCCAGAAGAAATCCAGAGGATCATGAATACCTACTTCGAGGACCTGTACTCTAATAAAATGGAAAACGCAGACAAAATGGACAGATTCCTAGAAACATACAAATTGCCAAAGTAAAATGAAGAAGATATAAAAATTCTAAACATTCCAATTACAATCATTGAAATTGAAAACATAATTAAAAATTTTCCAATAAAGAAAAGCCCAGGTCCTGATGGCTTCATTGCTGAATTCTACAAGTCATTTAGAGAAGAACTATTGTCACTACTCTCTAAAGTTTTCAATGATTGTTAAAGAGAAGTAATACTTCCAAATTCATTCTTGGAAGCAATACTTTGATTCCAAAAGCAAAGAAAGACCTAACCATTAAAGAGAACTACAGGCCCATCTCCCTAATGAACATAGAAGCAAAAATCCTCCATAAAATACTGGCAAACAGAATAAAGAGGGTCATCAAGAAGATCATGCACCCTGACCAATTTGGATTTATCCCAGGAATGAAAGGATAATGGTTCAACATACATAAATCAATAAATGTAATAAACTATATTAACAGAGTCAAGGACAAAAACCACATGATAATGTCTTTAGATGCAGAAAAAGCATTAGACAAAATTCAACACCCATTCATGATAAAACCCTGTAGAAAATTGGAATAGGTTGTCTTTATCTCAACTTGATAAAGGCTAACTATGAAAAACCAATAGCCAACATCATACTAAACGGTCAAAAACTAAAAACCTTCATACTAAAATCAGGAATAAGACAAGGATGTCCACTATCACCACTTCTGTTCATTATACTTTTGGAAACATTAGCCATGGCAATTAGACAAGAGAAAGAAATAAAAGGAATAAAGATAGGAAATGAAGAAGCCAAATTGTCATTATTTGCAGATAACATGATATTCTACACAGAAGACCTAAGAACTCCATCAAAAATCTTCTAGACTTAATAACCAAAGTCAGTAAAGTAGCTGAATACAAGGTCAACACATAAAAATGAATAGCTTTCCTCTAAACAAAAAGCAGGCACAATGAGAGAGAAATGGGCAATCAATTCCTTTTACAATAGCAACCAAAAAATTGAAATACCTAGGAATCAACCTAACAAAAGAAATCAAAGACCTCTACTGTGAAAACTATAGCACTCTGAAAAGACAGATTGAAGAGGATATCAGAAAAAGGAAAGACTTCCTTTGGTCCTGGGTAGGAAGAACCAATGTAGTGAAAATGGCCACATTTCCAAAACTGCTATATAGATTTAATGCAATGCCAAGGAAATTCCAACAATATATTTCACAGAACTAGAGAAAACAATCCAAAAATTCATTTGGAACAAGAAGAGACCTAGAATAGCAAAAGCAATTCTAGGCAACAGAGATATGGAAAGGAGTATCACAATCCCCAAGTTGAAACTATACTACAAAGCTACTGTGATAAAAAAAAAAGCATGGTACTTGCAAAGAAACAGATCTGAGGATCAGTAGAATAGATTAGAAGATCCAGAAACAACTCCAGACATACTCAGCCACCTCATCTTTGACAAAGGAGCCAACCATCCTCACTGGAGGAAAGATAGCCTCTTTACTAAATAGTGTTGGAAAAACTGGATTTCAACCTGCCGAAGATTAAAACTAGACCCTTATCTATCACCATGCACTAAACTAAGAGCAACATGGATTAAAGACCTAAATATTAAAACAGAAAACTAAACTTGGTGAAAGATAAGTTAGGTAGAACTCTTGAAGATATTGGTATAGGAAAAGACTGTATAACAAAACCTCAGTAGTGTGGGATCTTGTACAAAGAATCAATACCTGGGATCTCACCCTATTAAAAAGCGTCTGCACTGCAAGAGAAACCACCAACAGAGCTAAGAGATAACTCACAATGTGGGAAAAAAAATTTACCAGCTGTTCCTCAGACAAAGGTCTACTCTATAGAATATATAAATAACTCAACAAAATCAGAACCCCCAAATATAAAGACCCAATTCAAAAATTGGAATCTGAAATGAAGAGACATTTCTCAAACAAAGAAGTAAAAGCAGCAAATAAACATTTGAAAAAATTTTCAGCAGCACTGATCATCGAGAGATGCAGATGAAAACAACACTGAGATTCTACCTCACTTCAGAAAGAATGGCTGCTATCAAGCAATCAACCAAAAGCAAATGCTGACACGGCTGTGGGGAGAAAGGAACACTTCTTCATTGTTGGTGGGAGTGCAAACTGGTGCAACCACTGTGGAAATCAGTATGGAGATACCTTAAAGAACTAGGATTAGAAGTCCCACTTGACCCAGCTATTCCTCTGCTGGGTATCTTCCAAAAAGAATTAAAAGAATCATACCACAGTGATATATGTGCACCCATGTTTATAGCAGCACAGTTTGTAATAGCTACAACTTGGAGACAGCCCAATTGCCCATCAACTGGAGACTGGATAAAGAAGATGTGGGGTTTTTAAAAAATAAAACAGAGTACTACTCAGTCACAGAGAATGAGATACTAGAGACATTTATAGCTAAGTGGACACACATTGAGGCTATACTCTTAAGTGAAATAAATACTACACACATGTGTAAATACCAAATAGTTTCTCTGGTTTGAAAAACTACAAGTGTAAATAAGGATCAAAATGTATAATTGACATTGTGAAATAGAAAGAAAAGTTCTAAAGGAGTAGGGGATGTGGGAGGTGTAAGGGAAGGGAAAGAAGAGAAAATAAAAAATATGAGAAAAGGAGAAAAATGAAAACAAAATCTTTGTAAATATTGAAGGGTGGAGGGGGTGAGAGGAGGGCAGGGGAATGAGGAAAAAATAAGAACCAAGATGTATCATGTAAAGGTACAAGATCCCAATGATGAATGTAACTGTATTGTATACCTAAAATGTGCCAATAAATTTAATGGAAAAAAAAAAAGAAAATACAGCCTTACTCCACTACTCTAGATGTGTCTGATCTGCAATCCTTCTCAGTGCTTGCCAGAGACACTACATAGCATGCTTCCTCACTACTGGTACCTGGAATATCTTTGGTTGTTAAGATCCCTAAGATGAAATAAGATGTGTGTAGTATAGGCTTCTCTTATACCCTGAACTTACCACAAAATTTTGTTTGTTGTCATTTGAAAAGGGAACACTTCTGAGCCACTGATGAATAGCTTGGAGCAACATTGCCTAGTATCAGTTATTTTGTCATACAAGTATTTGGACTATTTTTTTGTGTTGGAAGGTACAAGATGCAGTAATTTTTCACTTACTTTAGACAAGTATCTCTACATCCAAGACCAATTGTTCCGGTAAGACTTTTAGTCAGGTGGGTCATATCTATTCATGGATTTGTCTTCAGCTCTCTGGAAGGCATGTTTCTAACATACTAGACATTTCTTGTTTTACCAGATTAATTTAGGATTTTGTACATAGTTCAATAGAACAACTTAATAGAACTGGAGTGTCAAGTAGCAAAAGTTAAAGTCTTTGGTAATTACATTATTTCCAATTGCAAAAAAATTACATAGATCTAAGGTCAAATAGTGAATGTATATCACTGCTTCTGATTTCTCCTATTTCATTGGCAAACACTGAACAGAATCTTTTTAGCAGATTAGTAACTAAATTCCAATACACTGTTTATCTATTAAGCATACCTAATGCAGAAGGCAGCTATTATTTTTGCTATCACTTGGTTAAGTTTACACTAGATTATCATGATTTGCTAATATCCAACAAGTGTTTCCAGATGTAAAATTAGAATATTGACATCCTTAAGCAAAGCCAGATATGGTACCACATGCCTGTAATTCTAGAACTCTAGGAGACTGAGGCAGGATGATGGCAAATTTGAGCCCACCTTGAGCAATTAAATGACTCAGTGAAACCCTGTCTCAAAATTTAAACTGTTAAAAAAAAGGAAAGGGGAAAAGGATGTAACTCTGTGCACAGGCCCGGGGTTCAATCCCCAGTACTGAAATCTAAATTAGCACCATAACCTCTGAGTCCTCAAGAATAGCACTAATCCCTGTAATTCCTTCAAATGTGGTGTTTAACTAGCTTACTTAGATTTTACAGTTTCAGGAGTTGTACCATTGGCCTGTCCTCTGATTATAACTATCTAAGTCAGAAGGCCAATATTAAAGTTCTTATATTTATTAAGTAAATTTTTACATTTATTATAAATGTAGGGAGTGAGGAAATAACTGTAGAATCATTTGAAATTAGAGTAAGAGTTTATTGCTTAGACTTATTGCTAAGCCTTCCAATATAACTGTAGATTCATGAAGGCATATTGGATTCCCTGGTTCCAACATCAGCTCAGAACCTTTTTAAGTTATTAGGTAGTCTGGGCATTTTCTCTTTCCCAGTTAAACTTAACCCTGATCTTAAGTTTCCTTTCTAAATTTGTAACTTTCTCTTTGAGAACTCTGAGACTGTGATCTGGATTAGATTTACATTTGATAAAAGGTCTTCAATATATCAGGTTGCCTACCTGTCTTGACTGTGTCAATTCTCTAATCCATTAGCCACTGTGAATATTCTTGTAAATACAGACACTAATTGTCATTTGGACTTAATGCCTATTAGAGCAATTATGTCTACATTATCTCTGATGTCTGAATTATATAGATGCTAGAGTCTCTTTTCTCTCCAAGTATCTATTACAGGTAACTCTAGTCCACAAAGATCAATTATCACTAAGCTTCTCAAAAATGCTATTTCTTACATTCTTTCTATTATTACCCTTCATATTTGATTACTAAAGTGATATAGTCAGAGCCTTCACAGATGCATTCTTGGATCTTGAATAGTAACACAATTCTCATGTTCTCAAATTTTGAATAATTCTTATGCATAGTATAATTTGTCACAAATACGTCACTCAAGACATTGTAATTCATAGGCCCTCTGAGCTTTCAGAGAGCATCTCAACAAAATATTGGGAACAATTTAGGTTTCTGTGGAAGGCTTTATGCTCCCACACTTACAAAATTTCTTCTGTCAAGTCTTAAATTCCTTATCCCTTACTCCAACAGCCTCATGTTACATTTCCAGATGTTTCATGACTTCCTGCAATACAGGGCCGGTCTTGAAATTTTTT
Organism: Heterocephalus glaber; assembly: GCF_053883595.1. Lineage (NCBI taxonomy): Eukaryota > Metazoa > Chordata > Mammalia > Rodentia > Bathyergidae > Heterocephalus > Heterocephalus glaber. Next base: position 8,825,669 of record NW_028258406.1, on the reverse strand, counting down.
CAACATATGAGCTATTTCCTCTCAGACCTATGGTTCTGTGAAGAGATGGGTCTCATTACCTAACTGGAAACCCTAAGGAGTAAAAATATGAAGAGAACAAAAATCATGTGAGAATGAACCTTTGGGAGCAGAGAGACAGCCCTGCTCATCCAAGCCAAAGCAATTTTTTTTCCTGGCCTGGAAGATACATATCATGTGAGCAGCTCATGGTTTCATGCTTAACCATTTAATTCTTTCTATCCTAGATCTCAGTGATATGCTTTGTATTCTACTGCCCTCATGACTTGCATATTTGCTATGTGTTCAATTTCTATTCAGGCTCCTCTTAGCACTATAAATACTAGGTTCTGTTTTCAGCACAGTTTGGCCTGATACAGCATGAGATGGCTCTCCCTTCCAACACTGTCAGTTTTCACAGAATGTCTTTCCTTCAACTGTTGGCTTCCCTAGCTATCACATTCTTTTTCATGACCCCCTACTTCTGTTATAAGCACTAATAACAATCAAAGTCCTTGTAACTACTGTTGTGTTCATATCATTTAATCACCAGAGTTACTTATCACAATGGTTCACCTGTTACCTTCAATTCATCATAATTAACTTCAGATAAAAAACATAGTAATTATGATTACACTGGATTTTATGGTTTACAACCTTACCCACTATCACCAATTAAGTCTTTATTGTCAACAATTGTTGAGCAATCTATCTCTAATCTTGAGCTAGGGCCACCCCTATTGTAGTGCTAAGTAAGGTCTCTCATTACTAATAGGCAAGCTGGAGAATGAGAGGCAGGCAGTAAGAGCACCATATAAAAGTTATCAGTGTGTTCAGATATGAAGTTCATCAGAACCCTTATGGACATTAAGCAAGGACAGAAAAGACTAAAAAGATCTGAAATGGTGTAAAAGATGTGCTTGACTCAGTTATTGTTTCAAATTCAGATTATCTCACAAATGTATCTAAGGAGCCAAGTCAAAGTTTGTTTCATATTATAATGTTAACTGAATAAAAACAAAATTTTTATTTCTGTTGAACATACTAATGGCTATATTTTTATTTCTACAGAAATGAATTCATCATAGCATCATTACCTATATTATTTTTAAAATTTATTATTTCCTTGAATTGCAAGCATTTAATAAACCAAAACATAATGTAATATCATCTTTCCAGATAAACCAGGATCAACAAGTTTTTTAAAACTGCTATTTTAATTGCTATCATAAGTATTTTGAAACTAAAAGTAGTCAAAGCTTGGAGAATGTGAAATGAAATTATATGCAAATGAGAGCAACTGTTGGAAGGAAGCAGTTTCCTGTCTAAGACTTGATCAACTTATCCTCAGGTAGAGGAGAAGCAACTTTGCAATGGATGAAGGAAGCAAAACAATGAAACTATGCAAAGAAGATATATAGGTACAGCCATCAGCATTTCAGAAGAAAGACATCTATTGCCAGTGAAATGGCCAAATTTTCATTTTGTGGTTAGAATCTAGAAGGTTACTTGCTATTTATCTAGAACTAGAGGGTTAGGATACAGAGGGTATTATATACCTATAGCATGTTTTATCAGAAGTTGAAAGAGAGAATCAATTACTAGCAACATCTCCATATTGCCAGGACAAGGCAGAAGGCAGTAGTGAGGTTTTAATAGATACCACTTTGTATATGTCTAGGGCAATCTCATGGAAAGTCCATTTAACGGAGAGTGGGAAGCAATGTGTTGTTTTCTCCTTTAGTATAAATGAGATGGATATGATTCTGAGATTTTGCAAACTATTAAAAAATATTTTCACCATTAAACAAGATCTGAAACAGAAGGTCTTCTCATTTGCTAAAGAAGGTCATAAACCACTCATAAGTTTGCACACAGTCCCTGAGAGTTTGAAAGGCCAAGAAAATTAGACCTTAGCCTCCTGAAAAAAAATAATAAATTTCCTCAGCTTACACAAGAGACCAAGTATTGGTTTAAAATAATTTTATCAACTTTTCTGAGATCAGACATAATAGAAGCTAGAGTTAGAGGTGAAAGTCTTACAAAGAAATAAAGAAAACTACAATTGTTTCATACTTGATTTCATATAAATATCAAATTCACATTTGTTAAATGTAGTAAGATATCAAGTGTGGGAAAACATTGCACGGTACGATACATGAGAAACTACAATTAAAATAAAGAGGTTACATTTATTTTTCCAAAATTCCTAATGCAAATACATTGGGGTTATTATCAAAAAGAGCATTGGCTTTCAATATGATTTTATTATTTGTTCTTGAAATATAACAATAACTGAATAATTCAAAATGGTTACAGTCTTTGTGCTAGTTATTTTAGTAACTTTACACAGTTTTGCAGCATATAGTCATGTAAAATTTACTAAGCAAGGCTGTGGAAGTCCCCATAGGCGTGATAAATTTTTATAATGATATAATCCTTAATGAATTATATTTCCATTTAACAATGTTTTAACAAGGAATTCCATTGCCTGTATTATCATTAATTCTGTCATCTGAATCGCCTTGGGCTTGTCTGCCATAAAATTATTCAACAAAATATTTCTTTCCGTGTCAATCATACAGTACGTGCAAATCTCCCAACCATGAATAAGACACATTTGATTTTCTTTGAAACACATGCCCAGCCTTCAGAAAATATTTAGGCTGAAAATTAAGATGTGCAGAACGAAAACTATGACTCATTTTTAGTAGGATAATAGAATTTGACCCCACATGCATTACCTTAGCACCAATGCTTTCAGGAACAAAGATAAACACTATATTGTACTGTTCACATTTATTCTCCTTTTTGTTCATATATTTCTTAACTTCATTTAGCTAATAACACTTCTAAGAAAGCATCTGTATAATTTTCTTTTAAAAAATGACTAAAATAGATTATAGAGTATTGAAAAAATGTCAATAAAAAGGTGATAGTGCAGAGAAATTGAGAATTGTTCATAATTGCCTTTCTCCTGAGTCCTCTATAAAACATTAAAATTTAATTTTTGAATCCTAATCGCAATCCAATTCTCAAGGCTGTTTTATTGGTACTCTGATTTTTTGGGAGGATTTCTTATTATTCTTCTATGTCCTTCCTCGACAATTACAAACCTTCATCATTTCTTTATCTTTTTGTTCCTTACTTATGGAGGACAATAATGTTCTTTTATGTAGACATTACAATTTTCTTGGATTTTTTTTTTGGGGGGGGATTTCCATACTTCTGAGAAACAAATAGAAACAATAAAATCCTTAATTTTCCACCAATTTCACCTCAAAAGGTTTTCATTCTACTGTTTGTGTCCTTTGTATCCGACTCCCAGTTTCTAACCTCTTCTTGCCACAAGCATGATTTTCTCCATAAGTTAAATACTTTACTTATTATTTGTACTCTACCTTCAAATTACAACCAACTTAAATTTATCGCAAGACTTAGAGACATAAAAGCACAACCTCTTCTTTCCAGATATCTTCCAAGATAATGCCAACCCTCTTCCTCTCATTCAACTCAATTTGCTAAGCATACATCATTCTCCATGTCATGCACTGGCTTATCCAGTAGGAACACCATTCTACTGTCAGGGTAAATCACAGTCAGCTGTCCATCCTTAATTACACATGTCTGTGATTTCCTCAGACTATTATCTTGACCTTTCCCTCCTCTGCCCAATCAACTTTTGGTAAACCAAATATCAACCTACAAATATTTATTTGGCACTTATTGTGGTTAGGAACTCTTCTGCTTCCTGTTACCACACACATTTAATTGCTGTTATAATGACACTCATTAACTTATAAACAGCACCTGAGACATAAATAGCAGCAATAGATATTATTAAGTGAATAAATAAAAAGGCCATTGCAAAAAGATCTATGAGTATCAGTGAAGAGATTCTTAGTGAAGTAGCAGCTGATTTGAGTTGTGACCATTGACTAGAAGTTCAAGGATGAATGGCATATAATAAACAAGGGAAAGTTTCAGAGTCAAAGCATGTTTGAAGGTCCCAGAAGAGAAAGTAGCAACAAGATATCTTATATCTTCAAGAAATTAAAAGATGATTAACAAGGCCAAGACAAAACACACACATGCACACACACACACACACACTCACAAAAGCAAGAGTGATAGTGACACTAGATAAATCCAAAGTTGCAAAAATGTATCAGGTTACACAAAAATCTGTGGTTCGTGATGTACATTTAATACTTCAACCTAAAAGCAATGAAAAGTCCTAAAAGGTAGGTAAGTGGGATATTTTCCTCAATGAAGTCTAATTTTTTTCAAGTTGAGTTTTCCTTACCTATGGGAAAAGGAAGACCTACTGCCATGTGTTATAGATAGGCCTAGTGACATAGAAAAAATTGTTGGGAATGCAGGAGGAATTAAGTAGTCAGAATTAAGGGCTGATTAAAAGAAAAAAAAGCAGTAGCTATCTATGATTGGATGTTAGAAGTTATAATAAGAACAGATCCTATGTATTTTGGGGCATAGAAATGTAATTCACTTGGAACATTCTAGTTTGTGGGAGACATATATTGGACATACAGAAGAGTAATTGGAACTACTAGCCTGAGGATCTGAAAAATAAAAACAAACTATCAGAGCTACTGATACAAATTAGAAGTCATACATTTATATGCAGTGGGAAGTTTTCCATAATAATGAAATCCAGGATGAAGCCATGAGCAGTGTATGATATGGAAGGGGAGAACTTCTTTCGCTTCTTCATAACATTTTTCTCTAATTAAGAATAAGCAATATTAGAGATAGTATGAATATTTTTATCCAGATATAACTATAGGCATTTGTGATGATGGACTCAAGAATAAAGATAATGTTGGGTAAAATAGAACTTTCAAAATCTTTTCAAATGCTAGTATTGATAATCCCTACATTCAAAATGCATGTAATAAGAGTTTTAAATAATATTTTAATCATGAGTGATGAGAAATTCAAAATATAAAGAAATCAGCAAGAAAGATGGATCACATATATAAATGTTGATTGTTCACCAAAATTTCACTGAAGCATTATTTGGTAAACAAATTCTTCTCTGACATTCCTAAGCTTAAATAGATATCTTTCTTCTGGCCAGTTATAGTGTTTGTTACATTTTCTCTAATTAGTGCTTATTAATGTTTGATGCTCCTAGACAGTGAGGGCAGGATCATTTTTCTTTCTATCAGTAGCATTTTAACAAGTACCTGGCAAATTATAAACACTTATCAAACTAGTTAGTTTTAAACTATAATATCTTACATTCTCAAAGCACATTGAGGCAAAATCATCATCTATGTGTCTTAAAATATTCATTGATTTGTTTTCTGAAGATTTTTCATTTGATCTTATTTTTATAATTTTAGATAGCATTATTTTTTTAAAACTTCAAAGAAGACTTGTTTTTCCATATAATCTTTGGGTTCTTTAATTTCTTTTAATTATTGTAAATTATTGCAGGAAAAAAGGAAAAAAAATATACAGGTATCAAGGGGATGGTAAAATAGTATTTTTGTGATCAAAGTGAGGTTGCAGCAGAATGAAGAAGAACAAGTACCAAAGAGGGAAAACTCAAAGACAGAGGCGAACCTTCTCTCTTCAGTTCTGCACAGAGGGTACAAATGCTCAATCTGACTAAGGCAAAACTCTCATGGAGTTTTATGCATACATCTCAATCAGAACAAATCACTACTGAAAGACAAAATGTACCCACAGAACAAAGTTCTCTGTATAAAGCACTACAGAGTTATCCCTTCAGAATGTTAAAAACCTCAAACCCCAAAAGCTCTCACTTTATTTGAGTCCGTCTTCCCCATAGACAATAAATTCAGGGAGCTGCCAGAGAAATTGCAAGAAGATACTATTAAAATGTTGGCATTATAACCCAAGCACATCTGTGTTGACTTGCTCATTGACTGTAATGCCTACGTGATTGTTAGATTAATAGATTAACTAATCTCCGTAAAACTTTATGACTACTTTTATAAAATAGCACTGACAACATAAAGTCTTGTTTTGGGGAAATAAATGAGATAATGCATAAAAGACATGAGAACACAGAAAGCACCTAATAAATATTGGCTATTGTTGGCATCATTAATATTATTACTATTATGTATATAATGGCCATAGTGTTCTGTTTCTCCTCCTAAAGTTCAGGTACAAAGATTGGAATGATTGAAAAATAATTTCCAATTCCCCTTGTTACCATGGAAACAATTCAAAACAGTCTGTTTGTGTTAGTTATTTTCTCATTCCTGGGACAAAATATCCAGCAACCACAAAGCAAAGATGGAGAGATTTATTTTAGCTCACAGTTTGAAGAGATTTCAGTCTGCAGTTGCCTATTTCCAAGGGAGGGTGGCATGTCAGAGGGGCATGACACAGGAGAAAGTTCATAGCATTCCAGGCAGGAGGCAGAGTGCACTTCATGTCAGAGGGTTATATGTACATATATATATGATATATATGTATCACTCACAATGACCAAACTTCTCCAACCAGGCTTCACTTCCCAGCATCACACCCAGTAGTAAACCCGTTAGTGGACTAGTCTTGTATTATACTCCAATACCTAATATCATACAGCCATGATCCAGTTACTTCCACAAAGCCTCACCTATGAACACAGTAGGCTTTGTGGGGAACAACTAGATGTAAGCCATAACACTGCTGAACTGTGTTCCCATTCAATTTTGCATGGTGAAGGATCTCTTCTTTCTGTCAGTATGATCATCACCAGTGACTGAGAAGAAGTAAGCATTGACAAAGTTATTAACTTGTAAGTTAGTAACTTACAAAATTATCACCTTTATTCCTTTACCCACCACTTTAAATACCCTTGTTAATGTGCAAAAATTCTGTTAATAAATTCAAAGGAACCTCATTACTTTATTGGCAACTTGTAAGTGTTTATCGGCTACACAGATATAAATAACTAACCATATTCCATTTTTAGCTTATTTTACTATTTAAATGTTCTCATGAGCAAGCACCATTTCGTTCTGTTTGTTTATGGTTAATTTCCAAATTTTCAAATTATTTTGAGTTCTAATATGGTACTGTCTTCCAAAGTGTTACCCATTTCACCAAACTTGAGATAATCAACATTCTCTAAGCTTATGCTTTTTATGGAATCTTGTTATACTAGAGAAGAAAGTGAGAAAATTGAAAAAGTTTCCTGAATATGACACAGCTCTATGATGATAAGTACACTAAAATTCTGTAGTTATAGCTTTCAAAAATCAGTTTGTTAAAAAGAAGTCAGATTGTTTTAGATTGATGAAACTTTAAATACCTTTGTGACATTGTGAGATACTTAGTTTAGCACAATCTAAAACATATATAGACAAGTAAACCATTGCACTTCCTTATACATTTTAATGTTTGTTTCACTATTGTAGAGAACAGGGAAAGGGGATGTTACCAGAACTCCTGAACTAGGTCCTGGTCTCCTGTAACCCATGACAGTGTAAGACAATTGAAAGAATAAAGACAAAATATAAGACTCAAGAAAGCTTAGTTTTGGGCCTGATTGATGCTGCTCTGGGCTGCAAAGACAAAGGCACCCTGAGATCACCACTATTGGGTTCATAGGGAGTAACAGATGACTCAGAGGGTGGTGGTAATCCTAGGATGGTAAGGATCATATAATTGGAAGAAGTATGAAATATCTCGGAGGGTGGGCTAATCCTAAATTGACAAGGATCTTGTGCCAATGAGGGTCTCAAGTCCATGAGGAGTTTAGGTTGATGAATAAAGACATTCTTACAATAGGTGGGATGTGTTAAGCTGATAAGAAATTTGTCTCTCCCAAGGTGAAACCTTTCTCTTACTACTCAGTTCTCAAGGAACCAGGATGTCTTCAGCTAATGTAATCTTGTCCTGAGTGTGACAGCATTACTGGACCACTGAGGTCTCAGCTGTGACCAGAGGCAAAAATGGAGCTATGATTTGTCATATCATAGACAGGTGTAGTCAAGAAGACTAGGCCTAATCAGAATTTAATTGTGAAATGATTTTTCCCTAAAATTATGTAGAATGGTTCCTGACACACTATATCTGTCAATGTTTAAAAATCCAACACCAAAGATTTTATATATGTGTGTGTGTGTGTGTGTGTGTGTGTGTGTGTGTGCCCGTATGTTTGGGTTAATTTCATCAGACAGAGAAAGAAAAATATACTGGAATAACACACTTTGACTCAAACATTCCTGCCTTCATATACTAGCTTTGACATTCATTAGCTGGTTGATCTTTATCAAATTATTTAACATCTCAACTGCTGTTTCTTTCATTACCCACAATGTAGGAATAATGCTTTCTCACGAGATTTTTATAAAAAAATTAATTAGATACTCTATCTATAATGACTGCCACATAACAGGTATTTAGTACCCTGAAGCTATAATTATCATTAGAAAAGAGACATCTAGAGAATTTACATAAGCATGCAATTCAACAATACAATGTCATGATCTTAAATTAAATTTTTTTGTTTTGTATTTTTGCATAAATAACTATCTTATTAATTATTTACATATAATAGATGATTATCATTATGGTGTGCTTTGGAGATACAAAACATTTCCCACCTCATAAAATTTTCTTCTCTTACCTATAATTTTCTCCCATATTGTCCTTGGAATTAAGCATTAACTGGGGTAAATATAAATAAATAAATATATATATATATATATATGTATATGCAACTGAGATTCATGATAATATTACTGTAGAAATTAGTTTATCAGCTTATTTACAAGTGTTTCTTTAAACAAAGTAATTATGACAAGATTGGGAGGGTAAAGATAATAAGAATACACATTGCTACTTACCCACAATAACCAGGCCTGGGGAGGATGATGAACTATGTATTTCACAGTTATGAATCATGGCCTAAAGGAAAGCATGAACAGTGTAGATTTTATCTTTTCTCTACTTGTATATAAAACCTCCAGATGACCCTGCTAATGATAATTAAGTACTGATAAGACATACATAAGCTTCCAATTACATCAGCATTCTAGGACCATTTATCATAATGACCAAAACACAGATTAAATGCTTTTGGCCATGTAAATCTTTAAAAATTTAGAGTAAAATATTAAATTTCAAAATACAAAGTTATATAAAATACAGCAAGCCTTACCTAAAAAGTAAAACTACTGTCCCAATGACCAATGAATTTATAAACATATATTAACAAATATTATTGAAACACCCTACGTCCTGATAAAAAAAAAATGGTAAATAAACTAAATCCTACAATCTTGACTGATGTGATACAACAGTGTTTTAAATTCATTAAGATTATTGAATCCTTAAGACAAAAATAAATTTATAAAATTATGTTTAATTTTTAGGACAAATCAGGAAACACAGATAAAAATTAATACTAAAATAATTTTAGAAAAAAATGAAAATGTTAATGACTTAATTTAAATCCAAAGTGATAGCCCAGAAAATTAATTTTATTTTGGTTTTTTTTGGTTTTTTTTGGTACCCGGGATCGAACTCGGCAGAAAATTAATTTTAAATACTTTAGTTGTGATGAGAGCACACTGACAATTTAACAATTCTAAACTATTAATCATTTAGTATTATTAAATTTTAATAAATTGTACACTAATAAGTTGTAAAATAGAATCAAGTATTCCTCTTATCAAAAAGAAACAGTTATTGTTATAAATATATATGAAGTCATTTGCACAAAATTTCTATTTCTTTATATCATTTTCTTAGGATAAAATTATCAAAAGTAGATCAATATTAAAGTGTCAATTTATATTGCTAAATAGCTTTCCAGGTAATCGGTTGGTGCTAGGCACCAGGTATGAGCCTAACTTCTGTTAACATTCAACTTATTCTTGTTTTTTTTCTCCTTCCTCCTTCCTTCCCTCCATCCCTGCCTCTCTGCCTCCCTCCCTTCCTTCTTTTCTTTCCTTCTTGACTTCTACATGTGTTTCCATCCTGCACCCTTTTTCTGTTTGTACTCGTTCTTGACTCTTCCAACTTGAAACGGAGACCTTCTTTGATATCTTTTGGAAAGCCCAGCTATTCTCTTTCACACTCCATGAAAGAGAAATTCCCACTATAATCTCAATTCAAATTGTCTCTACATCATGGAAATGTCATATATTCTTGAGACACTTCATTTTCATGTCTTCTTTGACTTCTTAAAGACAATTGACTTCTCAATCCCTTTTGTCTTCCTCTACTTGGGATTGAACTCATGGCCTCTTACCTGCTAAGTAAGCACACTCACACTGAGTCATGTCTCAAGCTCTTTTTATTTTGAAACAGGGTCTCATTAAGGTGTCCAGGCTGGTTTCAAACTTATTATCCTCCTGCCTCAGCCTCCTGAGCATCTGGGAATACAGGCGGCACCACAGCCACTCCCTTAATCATCTCTTTTTACTAGAAATGCTACCTCACTTGTCAGGTAAAATGCCTTTTTGTCATAGTTTAGAAGTGATGAGAGAGGCATGTTGATCAAAAGTTTGGAAAGTACTTCTTACAATTGAGCTTTGAAAATAATTCATATGAATTCCTTTGTCAATTGAAGTATTAAATATGCAACTGTTTTATGTATATAGGTGACTTGAAAACTGTATATTCTGAAATGCTGCAATATCAATGTTCCTTAACCTGCATGCTGCAGAAAACTAATAATCTGTGCTATATTAAATGATATCTTATATAAGACTCTGCTATCAAATAACTTTGTGGAATGCTGAGTTAAACAAGTATAAGCAGAGTTCTTTTTCTTCAGGATTCAGCTAAGTCTTTAATATGCAAACACTCAATTTACAATTCAGCTTTTTTTATTTTTTTAAAACTAATTTGAAAGTACAACCCTTATTGCATGAAACTCACTGTAATTATCTAGTTAGTAATGACCCAGGAAACCAAGTTTTGCAATAATTGATTTAGAATAAAAAAGAAATTATGTCTATATGAGTTCATATCCTAAACTAGTTTTATTTCTCTAGCTTTGTGATCTTTGGAAATTATATGTGACTGCTTACAATTTCCAGCTAGTTATTGCTGAAGTCTAATAAAGGATAACTTAAAAGATTGTTTTTAGGGTTAAATTTGTTAACATAATGAAATGTGAATATTGTTACTAAAATATTTGTCTCTCTGTTCTTTAGCTTATGAAATTAAAATTATTTAAAATAGTGTAAACAATTTACAAATTAGAAAAGGAATAAATTCATTTTATACATACTTTTAAACCTTTTTTAAGATATACAATCCGCAACTTAAAGAGGGTATGTGGTAATTTATCTCTCATGATAAATTTATAACAATGTAATCATGCTTTTCTAGGATGAAGAATAATTCAACTTTGATTTATTGTAACATCTTTTGACACTTTGGTGACCAGCAAAATAAATAAGAAAAATCATCAGGGATAATAACAATCAAATATATAAATTAAAATAGCAATTTCTTATAAAATGGTAATACAGGATTATACAGCCACATAGGATATATTTCCATGGCTGCTTAATTGAAGGATTATGGATTTAGAAGAGGAAAAACAAAAGAAATGGAGAAATGAAGAGACTATCGTCACTCACATTCATAAAATAGATATGCTCCTCCTATCATCAAGGTAATAATTTTCAGAACTGTTTTTTCAACTGGGGAATTTCTTCACAAGTTGTGGAACAACCTGTAAGAGCAGTGTTGATCTAATTTTAAAAAAGAACGCAATGCATATATAGTTGTGCCCATTTTTATTCCCAGTTTAAGGTACAATGATTCAAATAATAAAGTTAACACTCCATAGCATTCAAGCTGCTTTCACAATTCTTCGGCAGTTTGTTTGTTTAGATTTTATCTTCACACACCACCTCCTTTCCATACAGCTTTTAAAAATAGCCGTATGGAAGAATAAATTACCGACAATAGACTATATATATTTAAAGTATAACATTTGATTTTTAAGATTTAATTCATCTGTAAAATATTGTCAGAATCGAGGTAATAAACATATCCATCACTTTCCTCTCTTTATCACCCTCCCTCTTTATCTTTTCACTTTTACATTTTCATCCCCAGATAACCACAAATCTATTTTCAGAGATTATACTTAATTGCCTTTCACTACAATTTTATGGAAATGATGTCTTGTAGCGGATACTCAATTTTAAGTACTTTTGCCAAACAAATATTATGAGATTCATCATGTTGTTGTATATATCAAAATTTTGTTCCTTAATTATTGAATTTGTATGGATGTATTTTATTTTGATTCTATATTCATCACTCAATGCATGTTTGAGTCATCTGGGAATATTTGATATTAAAATAAACCTATTTATGCCTTTATAGTTAGTATAGATTGTTTCCTTACAGTAACATATAATGGAGTCACGTTCTGTATTATATTTTTGTATTTGTTCTTTGTTTATTTTTTGTTTACTCTTTTTTTTTTGCCTCCTTTTGGATTATTTTATCTATTTTATTGCTTTTGTGGGACTATTAGTTATAACTTTGTTGTGTTATCTTAGTAGATCCTTTAGAATATATAGCATACTTTTTATCATAGTCAATCTTCAAGATAGACTTTATGTATGTGATAAGCACTCTACATCTTCCTCCCACCCTTCTTTCTGGACTTCCTTCCTTCCTGAATGAGGGGGTGAGGCAGAGAGACCATCTATGGCAGGCTTCGTGTGGGCATGAAGGAAGCTGATTATTGCTAGGTCTGCTGGTGAGTGGGCTGAATCTGAAAGGGGATTCAGCATGCTGGGGGTAGGGGATAGCATAGACTTAAGTAGGGAAATGGTTGCCTAGGTTGGTGGCTGTTGTTAGGCGTGGATCAGAAGAGGCTCCCCACACACACTTTGATGGGTCTGGGGCAGAGATTCAGTGGCCTGTGTTCCTCTAACCAGGCAATGGTACAGATGTTTCCTGGAACTGGGGGCAATGTAGCCAAATTTAGACTTCCTGGAACCAGGGGTGGTATAATGGCTTTTCCCCTCCTGGGGCAAGCTCCTGACATGTGAGGGTTTGGGCCACAGCTTTTCCTGCCAGGGCTCTGTAAAGGTTCTTCCCTCAGCCACCAAGCTGGTGGATGGTGATCAGGCTATGTTGTGTTGCTGGGGCATGACACTTCCTTTCTTTTCTTTATCCTCTCCTTTCCTCTTCTTTCCCCTCCCCTCCTCTCCTCTTCTCTCTTTTCTTTCTTTTTTTTCCCCCTCTACTAGGAATTGAACACAGGGATGTTCTCCCACCTAGCTGCATGCCCAATCATTTTTATTTTGAGAAAGGGTTTCACTAAGTTCCCCAGACTGGCCTTGAACTTGCAATGCTCTTGACTCAGATTCCCAGAGTACTGGAATTATAGGGATGGGTCACCACAACTAAAAATGAAATTATTTGGGAATGCCATTACAATTTCTAGTCATTTTTCTTTCTTTGTATAGATCCACAGTTATGTCTGTTATCATTTTTCTTTAGCCTGAAGGATCTTCTTTTGTTTTTGTTGTGCAAGTTTGTAGGTGATGAAACCTTTTAGCTTTTGTATGTCCAGATGAGTCCATTTCCCCTGTTCATTATGCAAAAGAGAACTTAAGATGACAAAGTTGCTTTTTAAATTTTTAATTTGTTTGTTTTTACTTTCAGCCCTTTAAAAACATTGCTCCACTGCCTCTTAACTCAATATGGTTTAAATGAGAAATAGTTTATCATCCTCATCTTTGTTCCTTTCTATATAAAATGTCTCTTTTTGAGGCCTCTTTTGAGATTTTTTGCTATTGCTGGTTTGAAGCAGTCAAATTATGATGTAACTTCATATAGTTTACTTCATGTTTCTTATCCTTTGTGTTAATGGATTATTAATTAATGCTTTTATAGTGTTCATTAAATTTGGAAATTTTATACTCATTATTTCTTTAAATATATTTTGTGTTTTCTTCTATCCCTTTCAGCTGTACTGGTTAAGTTGTTCCCCAGCTCATAGCTTTGTTTTTCTATTAACTGTTTTTCCTCCGTGTTTTATCTTGAAAAGGCTTTATCTTTGTCTTCACATTTACTATACTTTACTTTTACCACATTTATTCAGCTGTTCCACCCAGTATATTTTTCATCTCAAATATTATAATTTTCAGATCCAGAATTGGAAAATAAAATATTTTATATTTTCCATATTTCAACATAACTGTTTCAGCTTTTCTCCTGGCTTCTCAAACGTGAAAAACTTACTTTAAATGAGTAAATATCCATCGTTCCCACTAATCTATGTCAATTCTAGGTCAGTAGCTGTTGATTGAGCTTTTTCTATTTCCTTTATTCCTTGCATGGCTTTTAAGTTTTTAACAGATGTTAGTAAGTCTGATTTTAACTTAATGCATATTGGACATTTTTTTGTTCATTCATATATACTTTTGGCCAGGTTCTAGGATATAATCAAACTACTTACAGTTTGTTTCCTTTGTGTCTTATTTGTGAACTTTAATAGCCAGAAGAACAAGTTTTGACCTATGATTACTTTTCCCCACTCCTTAAATGGTATAATATTGATTACCCATCACCCTGAGAATTATGAAGTTTTTCACTCTGCCTAGAGGGTGCAGCACTGTTCCCAGTCCTCTGTGAACATCAGAAACAGTAACTTCTCATCTTTTCAGATGTTACTCTTTTTCCCCAGGTCCAGACCATTTTCTCACATTTGTGTGGCAAACATTGCTGAATCCTCAATATTTGTCTGTGCGTGCAGTTCCCTCTTCTTGGCCATTCTGTACTGATAAACCTAGCCTCTTTGGTCTCAGAGTGTATTTAGCTACTTCCCTTCTACTCGTGGGGCTAATGTGCACCCCTTGATTCCTTCTTCCTGCAGCACAGCCTGGTATTATAAACTAGGGCAATCACAGTTTTCACCAAAATGTTTTAGGTTTCTCCACCATCAGTCTCTTTTATCACCTCATGTCTAATGTTTAAAGAGTTTGTCCTCATATATTTTGTATGTTCTTATCATTCTTTTCATGCAAAAATCTATTTTGCCAAGAACAGGCCTCCTTTAAAGCTTACAAACACTTTGGAACAAACTCCTAGGTTAATTTATAAGTATACTGTAGTGCTCTTGTCTTTACCCATGGCCCTCACAGTGCCCTGTTTGTATAAACCCTTGCTGCCTTTCCTACCTAATCTAATCCAGTATAATTTACAAACTGCATTTCAATTCTCTGATTAGTTTTTCTAGATGCTCTCAAGCAGTTTCTTTTTTGCTGTTCTTGCTGCTCCTGCTCACACAGCACTTTAAGTATTACTTTATTATAGCCCCCACAGCGATTTTATAATTATTTAGTTTTTTTATTCAACTAAATGATATCCTACTACCTTGCATATTCAGAGGACAGTACAATCCCTGGCTCATTATAGGAATCCCAGTAAGATTTGTTGAATAATTATATTTCCAATCCATTGTTTCTCTCCTCTGTGACCAGGAGCACAGAGGGTGAGCATAACAGACAACAGAATTCAGAGAGATACATTCATAATGGCAAATATCTTCTTTCATTATAAATTAATGACAAAATATCACTTGGTAAATACAAGTGAAATATTTTATTATCTAGAAAGTCAATAATTTCTCTTAGGTTTTCATTTTTAAAACTTTGTCCTATTTCCTATTTTTGGATTTCTGCTATGGAGAAAATTTGTATAATTTATACAACTACTTACACAATATAGTTATGATTTGTTAAATTTATTTTAGATTCTCATATAAATGTGACATGATATGTTAAACTAAAAAATATAAAATGTTTGATTAACAAATTAGAAGGAATTACAGAAATATGTTTGTTGATAGATGAAATTAAAAGTGATGTTTAAGGTCATAATATATTCACCGCCGTAACAAAATAAAGGAGGAAAGACATTTGACATACATTTTATTTAAAAGTAACAAATATGCCTACCCATTTTTCCACTCTGTCTCCTCAATACCACAACATCAAACTAATCATGTAATGTTATCAGTTATTGTTCATATTTATCTATGATTCCAATCTATTGGCTATCTGTAGATTTTTACTATTTATCAAGCATTGTTGTGTGATTTATATCTAGTTTGTCAATATTTTCATATCAAAATGGATCATCTAGTCTCTCTATCTAGCATGTCTGTTTTGTGATTCAGATTTTGTTTTTTGAAAGTGCTATCCATCACAATGGAAATAAATATTGGGAAACACTGCTTATGGTTACTACTTTGGAGAATAAGTAGTGTAAGGCTACACAGCTATATTTTAGGGACTTATCTCTAGTAAAACTCAGAACTGTGTCTTGTTTTCCCTGCTAACATTAAGCTACTGTTGATTTCTATATACCTTTCTACCTATCTTCCCATCCAAGACTTTGTTCTATGTGGGGCTGATTTATGTCAATAGTAATGGGGTTTTTCTGGTCTGAGCACTTTCTAGATGCAAGGGAAACAACATAGCTATAATGAGGCATAATATTTCATGTTAAAGATGATAATCTATATGAACTTTGAATATCAATTATGAAAATGAATTCATGATTAGGAAAAGGAGAATGTATAAAAAATAAAACCTCTACATTGTATAAATTGTGACTTTTATTTTCTACTTCTATGTCCACTCTGGAAAACATAGGTGGTTAATTCCCTACAAACTGCCAAATGTCATATACACAACCAGAATGTGATGCCATTCCAAGAATGTATTTTAGTACACTTTTAATGACTGTTCTTTATAATGAGATAGTTTAAGGCTTCACATTAAAGCACTTAGGTGGTAAGATGCAAATATAAGAAGTCAAATAAATTTGAACTATATGAGAGGAAGAAGTTGAAAAACAGAGTATCTAATAATCTAGTAGATCAGGAGGCATTACTGAGTTCTTTCCTGCAATTGCTATTGGAAACTACTAGTCAGAGTTCCCACTGTACTTGAACACAGTTTGCAATTGAATGTCTAAAGGAAATGGAAATAGACCAGTCATTATAAATGAGTAGCAGCTATACCAAAATATCTAATAACATATTTTTCGTAGGCTGTCAGTAGGAACAGTCATCAGCATTGATTTTATTTGTTTTCAAGTGACTTCTATCTGAATAAATTCTTATTATTGGCTAGCAAAGTACTAACAATATGGATTAACTGCCACAGGCAATGGAAAGTCATTTGTACATCTCATTGACAGAAATGTCAATGCTCTAGTTTCTTCCCTGAGTCTATGGAACAACACTCTATTTGATTCATTTAAAGGTATTTGATGATTTTTCCTTTCCTATGCAAACTATAAGTACAAGGTGGGTCTCCTTATTTGTCCCCCAAACTTGTTTTTCCTTTGATCATTTGCTTCAACTGGGGCCATGGCACATCTGTTGTGACATTATGTACCAGAAATTAGAAAAGTATTTTGAAGGTACAGGTTTTGATCACTAGTAAATTGAACATAATAAATAGTTGCTGTGGGCAGATTGGTAACACAATTTAGGTCAGGAGATTTTAGCTGTAAGATTTAGAATTTATTGCAACATTTTATAGCTACAGGTAAATTTCTATTACTTTAGTGATATTTGTATATTCAGTTATTTATTTCAGTCCTGCTCTAGAAAGTGCTGTGTATAATATCTTCAGTCTAGTTTTCCAAACTGAGAGTAGATTTATTTAGTCTTTTTCATTAGAATACTTTTGTTATCATATTTAATATTATCATCAAAGTTCAATAGGACTTTTCTTTCCTAGTTTGAAACTTTCTGTGCTTTTTTTCAGATTTGCTTAATACATGTCTCGAGAATCCAACAAAGTAAGATAGTGAGAAATTAAGGAAATAGATGTTTGCTTTTCTCAAGTATTTTGCAGATGTACACACAAACATACACCCTCACACCCCATATATATATATATATATATATATTATATATATTTTAAAATTTTAATATACATTATATAAATTCGTATATATATTCTTTTACTATGTATTGATACTCTAAGAATATACTATTAGAGAAGACATTTTGGTAACAATTTATATTTCAGAGAACCAGTTCTATCATTAATTACATAACCATGAGACAATTATTTTATCTCTGTATTTTCTCTTCCGTACAGTGGAGATTATGTTAGTATCTAGAATTAAATAAAATAGAATGTGAATCATCTAGTATAGTTTTTGAATATGTTAAGTTTTCTCTGTCAAATACAATCATTATAAATTATAAAAATGCATACATCTGTATGTTATATTTTTTAAGGTTAAAATACAAAGGTTTTGTACAGGAAATAATTTATGGTACAGGGTGCAGGAAAGAGTAAAAAGGAGGATGCACTCTGAATAGGGCTTGAAGGATAGGACAATCTGGATCTGTAGGCGAATGTGAAAGCTGATGAGAGGAATTTGAGTTAAATGTATTATAATACTTAGATTAGCCATAGGTAGATCCACAAGGAAGCATATTTAAATTTTTCTTCTCAACACTAAAATACAGGACAAATACTATTTCAGTTATGGTGAGTTACAAGAATGAAGAAAGAAAATAGGCAAAGATCAAAGAGGCATTGTAAAAATCACTACACTTTGTCTTGTGAATATCTCCTTAAGACATATCATACAGGACCTTGAAGAAAACACAATAACAAGTGCACTCAAACTCTACTGCCACTTCCATGATCTCATAGCTAGAGTCAACAGGGCTCAAACAAAATTTCTTCATGAATCTAATTCCCCCAGCTTAAAATATCTTGACTTGATCCAAATGCACATTTTACTAACACCTCCTTTTCAATGTTTGCTTTCCTGGAGGAAGCCTAGTGGGCTTTTCTGTCTCTCCCTGGCTTGAGCCAAATTCCTTTGTAGCTATTTATTCCAGGTTTCTGACAAAATATGGTCTTCCATATATAATAGCGCTTATTGTAGTACACTGAATTTTTTAACTTATATTTTGTTTCTTCAATAAACTATAATCTTGTTGAAGTCAAGGACAATATTTTGTCATCATAGGGCAATGTTTAGCACATGGTTAATTATATTTGCTTAGAAATATGACATCTCTGCCTTTTCATCATTTAAATCATGATTACAGTATTCTGTGAGTACTGAGATCTCATAGATTTAACATTCTGAGATAATAGTCACAGTCATAATAATACCTTGAATTAATGCAGACATTCTTTTCTTTTTGCATTCAAAAATACTATCACAACTAAAACTCTGCATTCTTTTTACATGGCTTATTATACTGAAAAAAAACCTGCTAGAACATTTAGGATGGTGGGAAAAATTAGAAACTTTTAAATTGCTTTATAGATAAAATTCTAAGCTGTGTATTTTTCTTTAACAATGCTGATATTTTAAAAATTAAATTTAATCAACATAAATTTGAAGTTTAAAATTAATCCTCCATTCAGCTAAACTGCTTGAAAACAAATATTTTAGACTAATCTCAGTGTATGACTACTTTTTCAATAATAAATTTTATAAAATACAAGTATAGAACAAAAATTTTCAATGAAAATATATTCAAATTGGGATGTGTTGCAGGGGCAAAATACACACAATGGAATAGAAAAGCTAACAATTTCATGGCTCACTGAGAATTTTCATACCTGTTACATGTTGAAATGACAACATTGTATATATTTTTAGTTAATTAAATATATTATTGTAATTGACTACCTCAGTTTCCTTTATTTAGTTTAATGTGGCTTCTAGACTACTTAAAGTTATATATGTGGCTCACATTACAGCTCTATTGAACAGTAGTGGTATAAGGGTATCATTACCCTTTCTGTACATATTCTTATATCTCCATGAAATAGAATACACTTTGAAGGACAGGGGTGTTTTTGTCCATGACAAACCTTCAAATAGTGCTAATTAAGAAAAGTAGAATGTGAGAAATTATTCAGTAAATGGAAATATCAAAGAAATTTATTAACACGATGACACGAATATAAATCCACATTATATATTCATGCAAAGAAAAGTAAAATTATGCAATATTGTTAAACAATAAAATCACAAGCCACTGCTTAAAATCAAATCATTATTAGAAAAGTAAATGATAGAGAATAATGTATTACAGATTTAAAAAACCCTTTGTCCTATAGATGTCATTGACAGAATACTGCCAACCAACAAAACATGTCCTTTTTAAAATAACACATAAATTAACACAGAAAATAACACATAAATACTTAATAGTTTCTCTAGTGTGAGAAACTAAAAGTGTAATTAAGGATACACACCGTTAAAATTTCCTAATGATATATTTCTTGGATTGTGTTTCCATTGTGTGTCATATGACTATCGAAATTTAAATTAGGGAGAAGTTTGGCTTATGTGGAGTCTGCTAACTAACTGGAGGTTTTTTTAAAGATCATTGTTTGTTCAATGTTGCCTTTGGGGACCTTTCTGAAACAAATCACATCCTCTGGTGTCTTGTTAGTGCTTGAAATGCTTTTTTAAGTTATATGGAAAAATGTTTAAGTGCTTTTCAGTTTTGTTTTGGTTGAGTTCTACTGTATTAGAATATTATTGTAGTTTTTTCCCCTTGCATTGTTCTCCTTGAATGGTTTTAATTTTTTGTATGTGTGTGTATTTGATAATAAAGTTATTAAAAAACACAAATTGTAATATGCATATACTTAGTCTGATAATGAATTGATGAAAAATAAAATTAAAACACCAAGAGCCCGTTATATTCAAAGCATATAGAAACTAATAAAAAATAGAAAAGAAAAGTAGAGAACTTCTGAAAGATTCAGACAATTAATGCTAAAATAATTTCACATGTTATATTTGAAATGTTTACTAGGGAAATTTTTTAGTAACAAGAATTTAACAATTCATAATGGCCATCACTTTTTGGTTGGGTTTCACCCTGAACATGAACTTACCCTATGACTGTAGATAACTTTTATAATCAAAACAAATTGTCATATTTAATGTATGGTGTGTATTTAATGCTTTCATTTATCTTAAAAACTGTATGGAGTTCCTCCAAATGTATTTAATGTGATTCCTGGAGTCTTCTTTATCTAAATTACAGATTTTTGTAGAGCCCCAATTTTCTTCAATTACAAAACCAAAAATAGATCATGTGCAGAAGCTAATTTGAAAATGAAGCAAAATACAAGGCCTTTTCAAAAATAAAACAATACTAGTCTTCATATTATTTTTCTTTATACAACATTTTCCTAAATGTTATTTGTTTTGTGTAATACATACTTTTTAATTTTTAGTTTTAACTTCTTATAGTAAATATTGACTGATACAATCCATATAAACAAAGTTCGTTTCAATTCTTCTTCATTTTGTAAGTGTGGAGAAGTCCTAGGACTAAAATGTTTTTGAACTGACCATTTAAATAATCATGTTAATCTCATGAAATTTCCAGAGTGAGAAGGTCACAGAGGAACTCCACTTACTTAGGTCTCCCTTTAAGGTAATTGTGCCACAAGCAAACCTCCTTCATCCACCTGTACCATCTTATGTGTATTTTGTAATATTTGTGCTAAGAGAGTGTTTCTGTGGAGCCAGGCAGTGAGTGTTGAATAAGGAGTTGTATTAACAGAATTCTTTGATAGTGGTTCCACATGAGAATTTCACAACTTTGAGATGCAATATCAATCCCTTGGACTGCTGCCTTTTCTTTGTTCTTTCACTGGTATCAGACTTGCATCATGAACTGAAGTCTGTCACATCTACTTTTTTTCCTCTTCCTCATTTCAGTCTTAATAAGAATTTCTTCCTGGCTCCTAGGGCAGAGAAGTTTGTGCTGGTCCCAGGAGCCAGAAGGAAGATCCCCTGCCACTATCCCACACTCATAGGGCAGAGAAGGTGAGCCGCGTGGGCACAGAACTCCCATTGCCCTGTGGAAATGAGAAGACACATAAACAAGCCTCAAAAACAGACTTCTGGATCACCTTCAGCAACCACAAAGGGAAATGAGATGAAACAATCTGATACTCAACAACCTGGACTCTCTGACCTGGCAATAAAAGAGGATCTGAGAAAAATAAAATCAGAAATAATTACTCAGATAACAGCAAAGATTGTGCGTATAGTACAAGACATGATTAATAAATCTAGAGAGGATACAGATTCAAAAAATAGAGGATCTGAGGAACATGATGGAATCCCAACATAGGAAACAAATAGAATCCATAAAACAGATACAAACAGATTTCCAGGAGATTAAAAACTTCATCAAAAGTCTGCGCAGCAGAATGAACCAATGTGAGGATAGAATTTCAGATATAGAAGATAAGACTGCAATTAGTGACCAGGAAAAGAAAAATTGCTTTAAAATTGTAAGGGAACATGAGAAATCAATCCAGCAGCTGCTAGATGATGCAAAGAAGAATAACATAAGACTGACTGGAGTCAATGAAGAAAGAGGAGAGAGTGCAGATGACATAAAAAAACTGTTCACAGAAGTGATGGCAGAAAACTTCCCAAGCAGGGGAAAAGAAGTGGACATATAGATAAGTGAGGCATATAGGACTCCAAATAGCCTTGATCAAAAAAAATCTACACATAGGCATATAATAGTTAGGATTCCAGAAATCCAACAGAAGAACAAAATTCTACAAGCAGTGAGAGAAAAGAAACAAATCACATACAAAGGAAAGCCCATCAGAATCACAGCAGACTTCTCAGTGTAAACCCTCAAGGCAGGAAGAGCTTGGAATGATGTATTTCAAGCCCTAAAGGAAAACAGCCTCTAACCCAGACTGATGTACCCTGCAAAACTCTCTTTCAAAATTGATGGAGAAATAAGATACTTTGATGATAAAGAGCACCTCAGGAACTTCATGAATACCAAAGCGGCACTCCAAAATAATTTAGACAATACCCTAGGAAAAGACAAAGAGGATTACAACCCCAGGAAACCCAGCAGAATGAATCCATTGGGTATGACAAATTAAACGCAAAGGGGGAGAATCCAACAAAAAGAAAAAGTCATGACAAGGCTTTTAAAACTTTTAACTTCATCTCCCTAATGAGTGTATAATTCAATCTTGTTATTGTACTGATTAGTATTTTTCTGATTCTAGAGTTGCACACCTTTCCTTGTGCTATACTGGCTATTTATCATCTTCTTATGTCTACTTATTAATTGGGTTGTCTATTAATGAGTTCTAAGAATTCTTTATATATCCTGGTCATAGATTATATGCATTGTAAATATGGTCTGTTTAAGGACTACTTTTCATTTTAATGATGTCATTTAAAGTTCTAAATTTTGATGGAATCTCATTTATCAATTTGTTCCTTTTATACATCATGTTTTTTGTGTCCTAGGTAGTTCTTGCCTACCCTGAATTCATAAATATTTTCCCTTATAATTTCTTCTTAAAGTTTTATACTTTTAGGCTTTCTTTTTTAGGTTCATAGATCCCTTCAAGTTATTTTCATATTTGGAAATAAAGGATTGAGGTTAATTTTTTATATACGGATATCAGGCATTCTAGTGCTGTTTGCTGAAAACACTATCTCTTCCTCAGCTCTTGAATTGAGTTTATATCCTATAAAAATGCTAATGTTAAATAATCATTCAAAACTCAGTGGACCATATATGTGTGGTTCTATTTCTAGATTCTCTGTTTTATTCCAATGATCTATATGTCTTTCCTTATACCAACACTGCCTTGATTACTGTAGCTTTAGAAGAAGTCTTAAAATTAGGTGCTAAATGTCTTCCAACACTGTTTTTTTTTGTTTTCATTTTTGTTTTTAACTTTTCTAGGTCCTTTGTACTCCTACATAACTTTTAAATTTCAATTTCCAATTCTTCATTTATAGCAAGTATACACAGACCTGAATTTTTATATATACCTTGTGTTTTCTAATCCTGCTAAATTCAAATACAAGTTCTAGGGGCTCCTAGAGATTTCTTAGTATTTTCTCCGTAGATGATCATTTCATCTACATATAAAGATTTTGCTTCTGCCGTGCCAATCCTATCCTAATTGTGTCATTTTATTGCCAGACTATTTTGGTGAGGCCTATGTTTCAAAGTTTAATAAACAGATAAAGAGTAAGCATATCTTCCCTTGTTCCCCACCTTAAGGAGAATGCATTGTATCTTCTCTATTCATATAAGGCGTTCTCACTGGAAGTATGGAGTACATGTCTTTAATCAGTTGAGAAGGTTCTGTTCTACTTGTAGTCTCCTGATAGCTTTTACCATGAACAGCTGTGGAATTTCGTCTAATACTTTTTCTGCAACTGGTGACAGGATCATATGGCTTTTTCCCTTCCTCTGTTAAAATGATGACTTTTGGGGGTGGATCTTCCAATGCTGAACTGACACTGCCATCCCTATAACAAAATCACTTTCTACATCCTGCCAGATCTGACTTCTAATAGTTTGTTTTGTTAAACAAATTTTATCTATGTTCATACTTTTTTCTTCTACTATCTTTATCCAGTTTTAGGATTAGCACAATGTTGAGTTCCTAAAATGAGGGGAGAAGTGTTCCTTCTTTTTTCTGCTTTAATTGTTTGATATAATTTATCAGTTAAAATGTTTATGAGCCTGCTGTTGTCGTATAAGTAGTTTTTCAAGCTAGTAATATACTTTCTTTAATAGGTGCTATTCAAATTTAATATTCCCTCCAGAGTTAGTTTCATTAATTTGTCTTCCAAAGTACTTCTTAGAAGTTGTCAAATTCATTTCAAAAAAGATTTTTGTAATATGCTTTCTATATCCTTTTAAATTCTGTAAAATCTGTGGTAATGTCTCCTAGATCTTGATATTGTAATTTAAAAAATGTATAATTGATATTATGTAATAGGAAGAAAAGGTCTAAAGGAGCAGGGGAAGTGAGAGGAGTAGAGGAAAGGAAAGAAGGGAAAAGAAAAAATATGAGAAAAGTATAAAAAATGGAAACAAAGTCTTTGCAAATAGGGAAGGGTGGAGGGGGTGAAGTAAGGGCAAGGAAAGGGAAAAAAATAAGAACCAAGGTACTCATGTAATGGTACAAGATCCCAATGATGAATGTAACTGTATTTTATACCTAAAATATACCAATAAACTTAATTGGGAAAAAAAAGAATTTCTTCCAACAAATCTTTGCACATCTAATTCCATCATGGGATTGTCCTCTTGAAGAACCTGAACTGAGATTTCAGGTTAAGAAAGAAAACTCTTTGTACCTTAATTAATAATTTATAATGTTTTTTACATACTGTTAATGGAATAACATTCTTGTACTATCCTCAACTTTCTCCAAATAGATTTTGCACATATGGAATATAACATTGAAAGCAGACAATATTTCATTTTTGAAGGATTTACTTTATTTTATATCCAATCTCTCTCCAAACATTATCTCATTTCCTATATTTTAATGCAGTATTTTATACTGTTTTATTTTCATTTTTTCTTTTTTTGTTTTAATGTTTTTTGAAGATGAATTCTCAGGAGAAACCATTGTAGGACTGAAGAAATGTTGAAAGTAGTGAATTCTAGTAAGAATTTTTAAACTTACATTCTCAAATTATGAGAAAAGAAAAAAAATGGAAACAAAATCTATGTAAGTAGGGAAGCGTAGAGGGAGTGAAGGGTGCACAGGTAATGGGGGAAAAAATAAGAACTAAGTTACATCATGTTCAGGTACAAGCACCCAATGATAAATGTAAACGTATTGTATACCTAAAAAGTACCAACAAAAGAATAAAAAAAACCTCACATTTTCAATTCAGCTATTATTGCTATAACTTATAGAATTGATCAATTTTTTTAATTTGGTAAAATATTTCATTCAAATGTGTACAGTGCTACAAAATATATTAATAAGATCACTTCAACTTGGTCTGAGTTTCATATAATTAATTTATAATTACCTAATATGGTCTCTAATTCCTTAATCCATGATAGCAAGATATCAAACCTACAAATATATAATTCAATTCTATTATGATTGGATTCATAGAAGAATGTATAGGTATTGCTATATGTCTTGGAAATGAAATGTGCTCATTGGAATAAAACTGCACTTTTAAGTGATATTCACCTTGCAACCACAAGACATTTTGCTCAGTGCTTAAAGAAGTAAAATAAATTTTTTCAGTATTGTCTGGTAATATTTTCAAAGATAATACTAAAAATCAAAGTGAAATCTAAAGTAGCAAGTCATTTAACAGAATTGTTTGAATATACTGACTAAATTTGTAGATGCATAAAGCTTATGACTTTTACATCATTTTTATTAAGGCATTTAAAATTTACTTTTGAACTTTAAAGTTTATGAGAATTTTGATCCATTTTGAAATTTGTGTTGTCAATTAACTAAGCAAAATAAACAAAAGGCCTAATGATATTAGCCATATACAAAGACAAAATGCATGTACAACTCTATATTATGAAAAATATCAGAGATCATATATTTTCTCTTTGTTATTATCTGCAGTCACCCATACGAAATAAAGATCAAGAAAAATACAAATAAAAAAAAAACACAAGAAAATAAAATATTGCTTAATCCAGGAAAAGAAGACAAAGCAGAGTCATTAGTGGTTCTGTACTTTGTACTGTATGTGGATCAAGTGGCTAACTGCTTACTATAAAAGCTTTTCATATTTCTATTTAAGAGATTATTTGCAAGTTTTCATCTGACACACTGTTTACTGTACAAAATCAATCTTCTAATAATATGTTAAGACACTGATAGTTATCTGCAGCAGAGAAGTATGCACAATAAAATCTACCAAAACAAATAAGAATGCCTACTGGAACGTTACACCTCTGTGGAGCAGTGTCATCTGCCCATGGAACACATAGTGAGCATTCAGTATGTTGGAGATCTGGCCATTATGATGAGGGTTCTGTCAAGCTCAAGAATTTCTTGCATGGTTGGGTAGGTCTGCAGAAGTTGTCATGAAAAGGAATGAGGAAATATGGCAGATAAGTACATGAAAAAATATTTAGCCATGGTGCTATTTAAATATATGTAAGTTAATAGAACAATACAACAACAATTCAGCCTTTCTGATCAGCAAAATTCATAATAATACCAAGTTCTAACAAGGGCATCACAGATGTAAGAAATTATAAATAGCATGATTCAACTAAAGAGTATAACTAAGAAATATTATCAACTAAATTCTATATTTTATTATTTAAATTTATTATAATTTGTTGAAGACATCTGACAAGTTTTATTAAAATTTAAGAAAACCAATTATTATTATAATTTCACTTTTTGGAATATGTCCTCAGGAAATGGAAAAAATTATTTTATATATAGAAAGACAAGCATGTTCATTGGGGTGCATTTTTCATAGGAAAATGCTATATATATATGGTATAATATCCCAACAGAAGTGTCACAATTTAGAATTGTTCTTACATTCTTCCTGAATGTCTTACAGTTCTCATGTTTCTTCTGCAAGTGTTTTCTTTCCTTACTTCCCACTTAATATTCAAACAACTGCAATATAACTTCCATAATTACAGCTTCTCCAAAATACTTCCACTCATGTCTCCACCAACAATTATTGCCTTTCCCTACAGTATTACAGGAGCAGGGGTTAGAGATTCCAAAACAGAGCTTCAGCTCAACCTTATCTTGGTCTGAGCCTGCTTCCTACAATCTGCTTCAGCTATGTCTTAAGAAGTATCTAACATTCATCCTTGTCTGTGTGTTCTTTCATTCTAACATTGTCTCCTAGCTTTTCATTGGATTTTATAGAAGGAATGAGATACACTACGTAAACTGGCAATGCCCTACACAGTTAATCCCTTGCAGATCCTCCAGTATCTTCTCATCTCTCTTTTCCTCTTGCAGGACTCATTTTTAATCCTGGAACCTGTCCTTTCCTCATTAGCATGGAGCTTTAGCATACATTAGTTCCTTCTATAGTGGATGTATGTTAGGGTGGCCACATAGCTCTTAACTTTACTTTAGATAGTGGATAAATTCTGATTTATTTGGGGCATCTTCCCTAATTCTCTAAACTAGGCCATTTTCCACTGTTACACTCATTATTAAGACTAGGTTTCTGCAAATGGAATCCATAAAACAGATGCAAATAGATTTCCAGGACATGAAAAACTCCATTGAAAGTCTACACAGCAGAATGAGCCAAAGTGAGGACAGAATTTCAGATATAGAAGATAAGATTGAAATTAGTGACCAGGAAAAGAAAAATTGCTTCAAAATTATAAGGAAACATGAGAAATCAATCTGGCAGCTGTTAGATGATGCAAAGAAGAATAACATAAGACTGATTGGTCTCAATGAAGAAACAAGAGAGAGTGGAGATGACATAAAAAATCTCTTCAGAGAAATAATGGCAGAAAACTTCCCAAGCAGGGGAAAAGAGCTTGACATACAGATAAGTGAGGCATATAGAACTCCAAAAAG
The DNA here is from genome assembly GCF_053883595.1 of Heterocephalus glaber. Lineage (NCBI taxonomy): Eukaryota > Metazoa > Chordata > Mammalia > Rodentia > Bathyergidae > Heterocephalus > Heterocephalus glaber. The sequence continues at coordinate 8,797,302 of NW_028258406.1, read as the reverse complement.
CCTTGATCAAAAAAAATCTACACATAGGCATATAATTGTTAAGATTCCAGAAACACAACAGAAGAACACAGTTCTACAAGCAGTCAGAGAAAAGAAACAAATCATATACAAAAGAAAGCCCATCAGAATCACAGCAGACTTCTCAACACAAACCATCAAGGCAAGAAGAGCTTGGAGTGACATATTCCAAGCCCTAAAAGAAAACAGCCTCCAACCCAGATTGATGTGCCCTGCAAAACAATCTTTCAAAATTGATGGAGAAATAAGATACTTTCATGACAAAGAGCACCTAAGGAAGTTCGTAAATACCAAACAACCACTGCAAAGAGTTTTACATAATATCCTAGGAAGAGACATTAAGGATCACAACCCCTGAAAGCAAAGCAGAATGAACCCATCTGGCATGACAAGAAACTAAGTGTAAAGGGGGAGAACCCAACAAAAAGAAAAAGTCATGCCAATGACAAGTCAATACATTTCAGTTATAATCATAAATGTTAATGTTCTCAATTCACCAATCAAAAGAAATAGACTGGCAGAATGGGTCAAGAAGCAAAATCCAACAATATGCTGCATACAAGAAACACACTTAATTCAAAAGGAAACTCATAGACCGAGAGTTAAAGGGTGGCATACAATACTCCATGTGACAGGAACCTGAAAAAAAAGGAGGAGTAGCTATCCTCTTTGCAGATCAAGTAGATTTCAAATCAACACTGATTAAGAGAGACGAAGAAGGATACTACATCCTTGTAAAGGGAACAATCCAAGAGGAAGAGATGACAATCATAAATAACTATTCACCAAACACTAGTGCACACAACTATATAAAACAAATACTAATGGACATGAAAAGTCATATATGCACTAATACAATTGTAGTGTGGGACCTCAACACCCCACTGTCACAAATAGATATATCAACTAGACTAAAAATAAGGAATGAAATACTAGAACTCAAATGAACTGTTGAACAAATGAACTTAACAGATGTTTACAGAGTCTTCCACCCCACAAAATCAGAATACACATTCTTCTCAGCTGCACATGGGTCATTCTCCAAAACAGACCACATACTCACAAATAGAACATGTTTAAGTAAGTGCAAAGGAATTGAAGTTATCCCCTGTATATTATCAGACCATAGTGCAATGAAATTGGAGATCCATAGCAGAAGAAACTCAAAAAATTTCATAAACATGTGGAAATTGAACAACACACTTCTGAATAACCAATGGGTCACAGAGGAAATTAAAGAAGAAATCAGACAGTTCCTTCAATTAAATGACAATGACAGTACAACATATCACAATCTATGGGACAAAATGAAAGCAGTCTTACAAGGGAAATTCATAGCAGTCAATACACATATTAGGAAAACAGAATGAGCCCAATTAAACAACCTGATGCTGAAGCTCAAGCTTCTAGAAAAAGAAGAGCAGGACAACCCCAAAGCTCATAAAAGGGAGGAAATTATAAAGATCAGAAGAGAAATCAATGCAATGGAGACTAAGAGAATGATACAAAGAATCAATGAAGCCAAGAGTTGGTTCTTCAAAAGAATCAACAAAATTGACAAACCTTTACCCAACCTTGTCAGAAAAAGGAAAGAAAAGGCCCAAATCCATGCAATTAGGAATGAAAAGGGTGAAATGACAACAGACCCAGCAGAAATCCAGAGGATCATCAATACTTACTTCCAGAACCTATACGCCAACATGATGGTCAACACAGAAGAAATGGACAGATTCCTAGATACATATGAATTACTAAAGTTGAACGAAGAAGACCTAAAAATTCTAAACAACCCAATATCAACCAATGAAATTGAAAATGTAATTAAAACGTATCAACTAAGAAAAGCCCAGGCCCTGATGGCCTCACTGTTGAATTCTGCAAGACATTTAGAGAGGAACTGCTGCCACTACTGTTTAAACACTTCAATGAAATTGAAAGGGAAGCAATACTCCCAAATTCATTCCTGGAAGCAAGCATCACCTTGATCCCCAAAGCAGAGAAAGGCCCAACCAAAAAAGAGAACTATAGGACAATCTCACTAATGAACATAGATGTAAAAATCCTTAATAAGATAATGGCAAACAGAATGCAGAAGATCATCAAGAAGATCATACACCATGATCAAGTGGGATTCAACCCAGGGATGCAGGGATGGTTCAATATATGAAAATCAATCAATGTAATACACTATATCAATAGACCCAAGGACAAAAATCATATGATTATCTCCTTAGATGCAGAAAAAGCATTTGACAAAATCCAACATGCATTTATGATAAAAACCCTACAAAATATTGGAATAGATGGTCTCTTCCTCAAACTGATAGAAGACATCTATGAAAAACCAACAGCCAATATCATACTAAATGGTCAAAAAATGAAATCCTTCACACTAAAATCAGGAACAAGAAAAGGATGTCCACTATCACCACTCTTGTTCAATATACTTCTGGAAACACTAGCCATGGCAATTAGACAAGAGAAAGAAATAAAAGGAATAAAGATAGGTAATGAAGAAGTCAAATTGTCATTATTTGCAGATGACATGATACTCTATATAGAAGACCCCAAGAACTCCACCAAAAGTCTTCTAGACTTAATAACCAAATTCAGTCAAGTAGTTGGTTACAAGGTCAACACACAAAAATCAATAGCTTTCCTCTACACCAATGACAGACTCACTGAGAGAGAAATAGGGCAAATAATTCCTTTCACAATAGCATCCAAAAAACTGAAATACCTAGGAATCATCCTAACGAAAGAAATCAAAGACCTCTTCTGTGAAAACTACGACACTCTGAAAAGAGAGCTTGAAGATGATATCAGAAAATGGACAGACATCCCCTGCTCCTGGGTAGGAAGGATTAATATAGTGAAAATGGCCATGCTTCCAAAACTGCTATATAGATTTAATGCAATTCCAATTGAGATCTCAGCAGCAAACTTCATGGACCTTGAGAAAACAATCCAAAAATTCATTTGGAACAAGAAGAGACCCAGAATAGCAAAAGCGATTCTAGGTAACAGAGACATGGCAGGGGGTATCACAATCCCCAACCTGCAACTCTACTACAAAGCTAATGTGATAAAAACAGCATGGTATTGGCAAAGAAACAGACCTGAGGACCAGTGGAACACATTAGAAGATGCAGAAACAAGGCCAGACACACTCAACCATCTCATCTTCGATAAAGGAGCCAAACACCCTCACTGGAGGAACGATAGCCTCTTTAATAAATGGTGCTGGAGAAATTGGGCTTCAACTTGCCAAAGATTAAAACTAGACCTGTATCTCTCACCATGCACTAAACTAAAATCAAAATGGATTAAAGATCTAAATATTAAAATAGATACTCCGAACCAGTTGGAACAGAGGTTAGGTAGAACTCTTGAAGGCATTGGTGTAGGAAAAGATTTTAGGAACAAAACCTCAGTTGCCCGTGAACTAGCACAACCAACCAACAAGTGGGATCTCTTCTTATTAAAAGGCTTCTGCACAGCAAGAGAAATCAACAGCAGAGTGAAGAGACAACCCACAATGTGGGAAAAAATCTTCACCTGCTCTTCCTCAGACAAAGATCTACTATCTCAAATCTACAAAGACTTAAAAAGATCAGACCTCCCAAATTTAAAGACCCAATCCAAAAATGGGCATCTGAAATAAACAGACATTTCTCAGACAAAGAAGTAGAAATAGCAAATAAATACATGAAAAAATGTTCAACATCACTGGTCATTCGAGAGATGCAAATGAAAACAACCCTGAGATACCACTTCACTCCAGAAATAATGGTTGCTATCATGAAATCAATCAACAACAAATGCTGGCGGGCTGTATGGAAAGAGGAACCTTGCTTCCCTGCTGGTGGGAGTATAGACTGGTGCAACCACTGTGGAAATCAGTACAGAGGTATGTCAAAGAACTAGGACTGGAAGTCCCATTTGACCCCGCTATTCCAGTGCTGGGGATCTTCCCCAAAGAATTAAAAGAATCATACCACAGTGATATATGTACACCCATGTTCATAGCAGCGCAGTTTGTAATAACTAAAACTTGGAAACAGCCCAAATACCCATCAACTGGAGACCGGATAAAGAAAATGTGAGGGGTTTTTTTATAAAATGGAGTACTACTCGCCATAAAAAATGAGAAATTAGAGACATTTATAGCTAAGTGGATGCACATTGAGGCAATACTCTTAAGTGAAATAAATAGGACACACATGAATAAATTCCCAATAGTTTCTCTGGTGTGAGAAACTGAAAGTGTAAATAAGGACTAAATGTATAATAGGTAATGTGAAATAGAAAGAAAAGGGCCAAAGGGGAAGGAAGTGGGAAGGCTAGAGGAAAGGATAGAAGGGAATGGGATTAATATGAGAAAATGGAAAAAACAGGAGCAAAATCTTTGTAAATGGGAAGGAATGGAGGGGTTGAAGGGAAGGCTGGGCAAGGGTAAAAAATAAGAACCAAGAGAGACTATGTAAAGTTGCAAATTTCCAATGATGAATGTCATTATATTGTATACCTAAAATGTACCAATGATTAGAATGAATAATTGAAAATGTAAAATAGGAAGAAAAGGCCCAAAGGGGTAGGGGTAGTGGGAGGGGCAGGGGAAAGGAAAGAAGGGAAAGGAAAAATGATGAGAAATGGAAAAAATGGAAATAAAGTCTTTGTAAATAGAGAAGGGTGGAGGGGGTGAAGGGAGGACTAGGAATGGGGAAAAAATAAGAACCAAGATGCATTATGTAAAGGTGCAACTCCCAATGAGAAATGTAATTGTGTTGTATACCTACAATGTACCAATAAAAGAATTTAATAAAAAAAAAAAGAGTAGGTTTCTGTTGCCCTCTACCACATGTTTTGTAGGATTTAGCTCAGTTCCTAATTATATAACAAGCCATGGTATCATTTTATGAACATCTATTTATATTATAGTTTTAAACATTTATCTAAATTTTTATTCATATTACTTGAATTATATCTAAACTATCATTCCCATGAGAGTTGATCCTTTGCTTTTGTTTAGCATTGTATCTCTGTGTGACAAATAAATGTTTAGCACACAACAATGTTTTTAATTATCTTTGCTTTGTTACAATGTATGAACTTTGTCGCATAAACCAATAATAATTAACAACTACTTAAAATACTTTCTTTTGGAAAATTGGAAAAATGCTTGTTATAGATATATGGATTTTTATAATTTCTCATGCAGGTAGCTGGTACATTAGAAGAAAAATCTAGAAATGAATAAAAGGACTGATAACTTTGTGATCTTCCTTCAATTTCACAAATCTGACTAAACATAGTTTAGTCATATTGAAACCCAGCTTCAAATAAAGAGGCTTGGAAAAATAAATTTTCCCTAATCTTTATTTTTACTTTTATGTTATATCAGTATTAACACTTCTAAAATGAACAAGAAGCTAATAATCTTAAATTTATAGCCAAAAACTCAGTAGCAGTTATGTGGATGTGTGTGTCTGTGTGTATGTATAGTTATGTTTTATTTCTAATTTTTCTTTGTCTTAGTATTGTTTTCTGAAATGGAATTTTTTGCAAATTTAATACCTCTTTCTTATTTATTATCAGTGTCATCTATTTTTTCCAAGATACAATTATCCAATACACAAGTGGAGAAAAAAAAATTTTAGGGCTAAAGAGAGTTCCTTAAAGCAGAGACAAACAGAAAATTGATTTTTTGTCATGAGTTTTAAGTGGTTGGAAGACAAGATAAAAGTGCAGGCTTGATAGAATATACATTTACAGATAATTTAAAGTATGTTCATGTTAACATTATCTCTTTTCAGAGTTTTAGTGCTTAGGGCTTGCTTTGATTTTTCTGAATTTTAAAGAGCTTAAATTATATTTCCATTTGATCACTATCACAGGCACATAGTTTCTAAAACAAACTTTTGTGGCTGTCATCACTTTAAAAAATGTTGAATCCACTCTCTTGTAAAACTTATTATCCAATCTCCAATCCCCATTGTTGCTCAAAGTGTCAAAAATATTTAATGAAACCTTTTAGAAATAATCTAACCACATATGTAAAGAGAATCTGAAAATTTTCAGCACTTGTAACATCTGAGTGATTATGGATAAAAAATATATCTCCTAGGAAATATGTTGCCTGCATGGGGAGTTTTTAACTTCAGCAGTTAGACTTTATAAACAGATGGGATCACAGTTGTTTCTGTTTCAGGACACCATGTCATTCTGAAAGTGCCACCATGGTACAGCAGTTTCTTCCCACAAGCCCATTCATGTCAGTCATTCACCTTCTGCTACATGAGGGTTTCATTAGCCTGACCTTGTGTTAGGTGCAGGTCGAAGGTAGTTCATAACCCTTTGCTGTCAGAATTAGCATTCATGATACTACTTAAACTATGCTGCCAATTTATAATTCTTTATTAAATGGGGCATATGTTACTACACTCATAACTGATTCACTCTAGTTATTTTTAGCTTGACCTTTTCTGTATTCATCAAATCATTTTTGAAATAGACATTGAGGTACCCTTTACAGTTCTTTATAAAAATTACTGTGGCTGATATTTTATATAGAGTTTTCCAGATCCACAGTAGAACCATGATAAATGTTAGATTTCAATGTTAGTTTAAACAAAAGGGAAGTAAGCATGGATCCCCAGGATAATAATAATCTTTTCCTCAATCCTGCAATAGCTTCACTCTCCAAGCATAACTAGATCTGAAACAATGCACCCTCTCTTAGATATCAAAAGTGACAAAAGTAGGGGCCAGGGATTTAGCTCAGTGGTTGAGCTGCCTGCCTTGCAAGCTCAAGGGCCCGAGTTCAATACCTGGTACCAAAAAAAAAAAAAAAACAACTACCACAAAAAAAAACTGACAAAAGTAGAACTAGGAAGAACAATGTATATTATGGATTATTATATATATTTTTATACCATTCCTTCATTAATCTACCATGGAAGAACACAAAACATAAAGAAATAAATAATATTAAAGGCAGAATATTTAATATGTATTTTCTTCTCAATTATACCTAAAAAAGTCTCAACACACCAATTAGGATTTGTTTTTGAGACAAGATCTTGGTATATAATTCAGGCTGGCCTTGAAATCACTATATATCCTAGGGGGGTCTTGGATTCTTGGCAATCCTCCTGCCTCAACTTCTTGAGTGCTAGGATTACAGATGTGCACCACCTTGCCTGGTACAATTAGGAATTTTAAAATATGGTTCTTAAAAATTTCTACTGGAGAAAATTAAGCACTGAAAGAATTTGTTTCATCAAGAATGGAGTTATGCTAGGCATGGTGGTATAGTATGATAACCCCGTACCAAGTCAAGATGAGGTGGGAGGATCACAGGTTCCCTTGCTATCTGGGCAAGTTAGCAAAGAACTATTGCAAAGTGAAGAAAAAAAAATAGAAATCAAATAGGACTTGGACGTATCTTACAGGTGGTGCACACCTGGCTTCTACCTCAAATAAAAAAAAAATCTTAAAAGAATGCAGTTTAAGAACCAGATGCATAAAAACCTATGACAAGAGAGAAGAATGTGCACAAGGACACAGTGGAGGAATAAGGCACTCAACTTAACAAGAGTACAACCGAAGGTAGAAGTTTTAAAGAGCAGTTTGGAGCTTAGTGAAATTTATGGCTACTGCAATAGTGAAAGGATAGAAGTTTGCATTGAATCCTTACTTGGAATGTTCTATGAATTTACATATCTCAAGTGACAGGTGACATGAGGTGAAAGTTACAGGCAACAAATGATCCTATTACTTCTCTTCTTTTGAGTATTCTACAAGAACTTTAATTTTATATGTCTGTTGTGTCTATTACCAAATTCACACAAGGGTGATGTTTGTATCCTAGAGAAATTCAGACAGGAAGATTGTTTTAGAAGCTATAGATTAATTAAGAAATATTCAGGTGGAGAAAATATTTTGAAAGGGAGCTTTCTGTCATATTACACATGACTGTGTTTGTAGCAGACACCTTCATCCAGTATTAGCAAGATATAGTGGCACAAGCTTCTTGCCCCTCCATAATTTGGCTGTGTTGCATTGGAAATAGCAGAGCTTGGCTGACTTCACTCCCAGTCAAAGTCAACACACTCCAACTAAATTCTTCTCCTTTGAATTAACCATTTGTTCTCTTCAGCAGAGATATGTTTGTGTTTTCATTTTACAGTCCTGCCTGCTTGACACTTGTTATCAGCAGGTGTTCCAAGGCTTGCCCAGTTTCGCCCCTTCCCACACTTGTAATGAATAAATACTGGATGTGCTGGGAGTCCTTTATCAGTGCTGCCCAAAGCTGCTTAGATCAGCCCAAGACTCAGTTTCTCTCAAGTCACTGTCTGTGTTTCTTTTAATTCCCACTTTCTTATCTCGTGGACTTCCTGCTGGCTTGCAGGAGGCCAGGACCACTTTCAGAGGTTTCTGGCAACTCCCATTACCCTTCCCCTGTATATGTTGGTGCTGGTTGCTCAAGTCAGATCACAGTAGAAATATTACTAGAAGTTCAGTATCGTGACTTTGCTGTGTGTTTTATCTTCAAAGCCACCAGTCAGTGACCTATTATCTGATTTTGAACTGGTGAGATTTTCTTGCCTTCCAGATAGCATATTATTCTTAGATTGCACTCATATACCAAACAGGGGCTTGCTAATTCAAAGGATAATATTGAAAAATAAATAAATAATTAAGAATTTTTCTGTTGTTTACAACACACATACTCATGTTTATAGCAGCATAATTCATAATAGCTGACTCTTACAAGTCGAATATATGCCCAATAACATATAAATGGATAACGAAAATGTGGTATTTATACACAATGGATTGGCATTCTGCCATAAAGAAGAATAAATTTGAGTCATCTGTAGAAAATTTGATGTACCATGATAAGTGAAATAAACTACACAGACAAGTTTAAATATCATATGGTTTCTTTTATATGAGAAACCCAAAATATAAATAAAGAACAAAATAAAGGATAGGTAATAAGAAGTAGGGAGACAGATCTTTCTCATATAGGAAGAGGATTAAGAGATAAAGGGATTGGGGAGGAAAATGTGTTAATAAAAAGAATTAAGGTGGGTCACAAACGTACCATCCCATTGTAAGGAATGTAATCATTTTGTGTGGGAGATATATACTAAGATATAAACACTGAAAATAAAAGGAAATTTTCTGTTAACGGTCCTCTTTTTAAAAACGTTCCATATTCCTGATTAAATCTTCCAAGCATCTGTCATCCATTTAGTTCTTTATAAGCAATTTGTATTTTACGTATTATGTAACATTAAACCATGGGGCAGATATAATGTTTAGTTATTTTTGAATGGAATAACCAATAATCGCAGTACAAAATCAGCAACTGAATAGGTATGGTGGTCAGCTTTCCAATACTACAACATAATACCTAAAGCAGTTAACATAAATAGACAAAAATTTTATATTGTTTCACAATTTTGTAGGTTCCAGTTTAAGATCCATTGACACCATCTTTTTGGGCCCTGGTGAGTATGGCACGTTATGGAGAAAGCACGTCGTAGAACAAAATCACTTATGCCAGTCGGGAGCGCGTAACAAAGAGGAAGAGAAAGAGACAAAAGTACCACAGTCTCCTTCAAGGGGAAGTGCCAGTGACCCAGAGACCTCTCCTAACAGTCAACAGAAACTCTCAATATACACCATGTTGGGGACTAAGCTTTTACAGATAGACATTTGGGGGTGCTCATCTAAACCACAGCAATAGTAACATATTCCACAAATTAACAAAGCTACTATGAAGTATTCTTGTTGTAATATAGTGGTAAACACAAAAAACAACTGATGCTTTAAAATGTACTGAGCCTTGAAAAAAGAGTAAGAGTAAAACAATAAAAGGAACTGAGCTGCTCCTGTGGACTTGATTTGAGGATTTAAAAATAATCATCAGAGTGATTTAAATGCTACTTTAAAGGAATTGATATTTTGTTCAGTGTTCAAGAATTGATATTTTTTCAGAAAACTTTTCATTTTTCTTTCAGTGTTCACTCTCTAATAGTTTTTACATTATCTTCTATACTGATTTTGATGGAAACTTCCATAAATTCACAAATATTTATATCTAATAAGGACAAGTCCACCCTCACAATGCTGCAAATCTTCAATTGGAATGCTTATTCCAGGATCTGAGTTCTTTTAACTACCAAAAAAAAAAAAAAAAGTTGTAATATAACATGAGTTTTGATGGTGCTCTGAAAATTGGGGTGCCTTTATCAGAACCACTTTATTCTAATGGTGCAAGAAATTTGAAGATGATTTTAGTCTCTGTTACCACAGTGATGGTTTGTTTCTTATAGCTAGCATACTGAAATTTACTGTTACCATTTCTGAAATTATTTAAGGAAATATTGTATTAACAATTTCACCAGAAGTAGACATATTTCTAAGCTAGTAAACTTATCTGTGTCTTATATCCACTTCTAATAACTGTGACATTATTATAGAAATATATATATATATATAATGAACAACTAGAAAGTTTGTGCTGAACAGCTTTATCTTGATTCTACTTTTAAATTCATGAAATGAATTGATACAGGTTAGTTATATAATATGATGACATTCCCCATTGGGAATTTGTACCTTTACATGATATATCTTGCTTCTTATTTTTTTCCTCATTCCACTGCCCTCCTTTCAACACTTCCACCCTTCCTATTTAAAAGATTGTTTCCATTTTTTCCCTTTCTCATATTTTTTTCTTTCCCTTCTTTCCTTTCCCCTAGCCCTCCCACTTCCCCTTCCCCTTCCCCTTTGGAACTTTTCTTCCTACTTCACATTATCTATTATACATTTTGATCTTCATTTACATTTTCAGTTTCTCACACTAGAGAAACTATTTGGTATTTACACATCTGTGTCCTAGTTATTTCACTTAACAGTATTGCCTCAATGTGAATCCATTTAGCAGTAAATGTCACTAGTTTCTCATTCTCTATGCCTGAGTAGTACTCCATTTTATAAAGAAAAAAAAAAAACAACACATCTTCTTTATCCAGTCACCAACTGGAGTGTTTCCAAGTTTTAGCTATTACAAACTGTGCTGCTATAAACATTGGTATGGATATTATCACTGTGGTATGACTCTTTTAAGTCTTTTGGAAAGATACCTAGCAAAGGAATAGCTGGGTCAAGCAGAACCTCTAATCCTAGTTTTTTGAGGTATCTCCATATTGATTTACCCAGTGTCTGCATCAGTCTACACTCCCAACGACAGCAGAGAAGGGTTCCCTTTTCCCCACAACCCCGACAGCATTTGTTATTAGTTGATTTCTTCAGAGCAGGTATTCTTTCTAGAGTGAGGTAAAATCTCAATGTTGTTTTCATTTGCATCTCTCCAATGACCAGGGTGTTGAACATTTTTCATATTTTCATTTGCTTTTTCTTCTTCTTTGTCTGAGAAATGCTTGTTCATCTCAGATGCCCATTTTTGGATTGGGTCTTTAAATATGGGAGGTCTGATTTTTGCAAGTTCTTTATATATTTTAGATAGTAGGTCTTCCTCTGAGAAACAGCTGGTTAAATTTTTTTCCAACATTGTGGGTTGTTTCTTCACATTGTTGATGTTTTCTCTTACAATGCAGATTTTTAATAAGATGAAATCCCAGTTGTTGACTCTGTGGTAGTTAACATCCAACTGAGGTTTTGTTCATGAAATCTTTTCCTATCCCAATGTCTTTAAGAGTTCTACTTAACCTCTCTTCCAACAGGTTTAGTGTTTCTGCTTTAATATTTAGATATTTGAAGCATTTTGATTTCAGTTTCGTGCATGGTGAGAGATATAGGTCTAGTTTTAATCTTTGGCACATTGAAAACCAATTTTTCCAGCACCATTTATTGAAGAGGATATGTTTCCTCCAGTAAAGGTGTCTGGCTCCTTTGTCAAAGATGAGATGGCTCACTGTGTCTGGAGTTGTTTCTGCATCTTCTAATATGTTCTGATCCTCAGGTCTGTTTCTTTGTCAGTACCATGCTGTTTTTACCACAGTGGCTTTGTATTATAGTTTAAAGTTGGGGATTGTGATACCTCTTACCTTATCTTTGTTGCCTAGAAATGCTTTTGGTATTCTAGGTTTTCTCCGGCTCCAAATGAATTTTTGGATTGTTTTCTCAAGCTCTGTGAAGTATGCTCTTGCAATTTCAATTAGGATTGTATTAAATCTATATAGCAGTTTTGGGAGTATGGCCATTTTCACTATATTTGTTCTTCCTACCCAGGAACAAGGAATGCCTTTTCTTTTTCCTTTTCCTTTTTTTGATATCCTATTCAATCTCTTTTTTCAGAGTGCTAGAGTTTTCAGAGTAGAGATTTTTTATTTCTTTCATTAGGTCGATTCCTAGGTACTTCATTTTTTTGCTGCTATTGTGAGACAATTGTTTCTTCAGTTTCTCTCTCAGTGAGTCTGTTGTTGATGTACAGGAAGGCTTTTTTTGTGTGTTGACCTTGTATCCAGCTACTTTACTGAATTTGGTTATTAAGACTTTTGGTGGAGTTCTTGGGATATTATATAGAGAGTATCATATTCTATATTCTATATTAAGTATCATGTTTATTTCTTTCTCTTGTGTAATTACTGTGGCTAATGTTTCCAGAACTATACTGGAGTGGTGATAGTGGACATCCTTGTCTTGTTCCTGATTTTAGTATAAAGGATTTCAGTTTTTAACCTTTTAGTATGATAGTGGCTCTTGCCTTTTCATAGATGACTTTTATCATGTTGAGATAAAGACCATCTATTCCAATTTTCTGTAGGGTTTTATCATGAATGGGAGTGGGATGTTGTTGAATGCTTTTTCTGCATCTATTATGATGATCATATGGTTTTTCTTCTTGGCTCTCTTAAATAGTGCATTAAGTTTATTGATTTGCATATGTTGAAATATCCCTACATCCATGAAATGAATCCCACTCATTTAAAGTGTATGATCTTCTTCATGATCTTCTGCATTATGTTTGCCAGTATCTTATTGAGGATTTTTGCATCTATGTTTATTAGTGAGATTGGCCTATAGTTCTCTTTTTTGGTTGGTCTTTTTCTACTTTGGGTATCAAGATGATTCTTGCTTGAAGGAATGAATTTGGGAGTACTACTTCCCTTTCAATTTCATTGAAGAGTTTAAACAGTAGTGACAATAGTTCTTCTCTAAATGTCATGTAGAATTCACCAGTGAAGTCATCAGGACCCGGGCTTATGTTTGTTGGTAAGTTTTTCATTATGTTTTCAATTTCATTGATTGGTATTTGGTTGTTTAGAATTTTTAGGTCTCTTTCTTTCAACTTTGGCAATTCCTAGGTATTTAGAAATCTGTCTACTTCTTCTGTGTTTTCCATCTTTTTTGTGTATAGGTTCTCAAAGTCAATATTGATGATCCTCTGGATTTCTGATGGGTCTTCTGTAATTTCACCCTTTTCATTCCTAATTGCATGGATTTGGACCTTTTCTTTCCTTTTTTGATAAGGTTAGCTAAGGGTTTGTCAATTTTGTTTATTCTTTTGAATAACCAACTCATGCCTTCATTGATTTTTTTTATATGTTTCTCTTAGTCTCCATTGCATTGATTTCTGCTCAGATCTTTATAATTTGCTCCCTTGTACGAACTTTGGGTTTGTTTTCCTCTTCTTTTTCTAGGATCTTGAAGTTCAGGATCAGGTTGTTTATTTGACCTTGCTCTATTTTCTTAATATGAGCATTGAATGCTATGAATTTCCCTCCTAAGATCACTTTCATTATGTCCCATGAATTCAGATATGTAATACTGGCATTGTCATTTAATTGTAGAAACTGTCTAATTTCTTCTTTAATTTCCTCTGTGACACATTAGTTGTTCAGGAGTGTGTTGTTCAATTTCCAATTTTTAAAGAAGTTCTTGTGGTGTCTTTTGCTATTGATCTCCAATTTCATTGCACTGTGATCTGATAATATACAAGGGATAACTTCAAGTTGTTTGTATTTACTTAAACATGTTTTATGAACAAGTACATGGTCTATTTTGGAGAATGACCCATGTGCTGCTGGAAAGAACATGGGTATTCTGATTTTGTGGGGTGGAAGACTCTGTTAAGTCCATTTTTTCAAGAGTTTGAGTTTAGTATTTTGTTGTTTATTTTTTGTCTAGTTGATCTATCTATTTATGACAGTGGGGTATAGAGGTCCCCCACTACAATTGTATTAGTATTTATTTTATTTTTCATGCCCATTAATATTTGTTTTATATAGCTGGGTGCACTAATATTTGTTGGATATGTATTTATGAATGTCATCTCTTCCTCTTGGATTGTTCCCTTTGCAAGGATGTAGTGTCCTTCTTTGTCTCTCTTAATTAGTCTTTGTTTGAAATTCATTTTATATGCAAATGGGATAGCTACACAGGTTCCTATTGCATAGAGTATTGCTTTCCACCCTTTAACTTTCAGTCTTTGAGTTTCTTTTTGAACTGTTTCTTTTATGAAACATTTTGTTGGATCTTGCCTCTTGACCCATTCTGTAAGTCTCTTTCTTTTGATAGGTGCATTGAAACTATTAAAATTGGTGGTTATAACTGATATATATTGTCATGACCTTTTCCTGCTGTTGGACTCTCCCCCCCTTGCTTTTCATTTCTTGTCTTGCCTGATGGATTCATTCTTCAGGGCTTCCTGGGGTTGTGATCCTTGTTGTCTTTTCCTAGGACATTGTTTAAAATTCTTTGGAGTGATGGTTTAGTATTCATGAAGTTCCTTGGGTGTTCTTTGTTATGAAAGTATCTTATTTGATTTTGAGAGATAGTTTTGCAGAGTGCATCAATCTGGGTTGGAGGTTGTTTTCCTTTAGGACTTGAAATACTTCCCTCCAGGCTCTTCCTCACTTGAGATTTTGTGTTGGGAAGTATGCTGTGATTCTGATAGGCTTTTCTTTGTGATTTCTTTCTTTTCTCTAACTGCTTGTAGAATTTTGTTCTTCCTTTGGTTTTCTGGATTCTTTAATATTATATGCCTGTGTGTAGATTTTTTTTTTTTTTTTTTTTTTGGTCATAGCTAGTTGGTGTCCTACATGCCTCACTTGTCTGTATGTCAAAATCTTTTCCCTTTCTTGGGAAGTTTTCTGCCATTATTTCTGTGAACATCTTTTTATGTTATTTGTACTATCTTTTATTTCTTCATTGACTTCAGTCAGTCTTATGTTATTCTTCTTTGCATCATCTCTCAGTTGCTGGATTGATTTCTCATGGTCCCTTGCTATTCTTAAAAAATCTTTCTTTTCCTGGTCACTAATCACAATCTTGTTTTCTATGTCTGATATTCTGTCCTCACATTGGCTCATTTTGTTGAATAAACTTTCAGTGGAGTTCTAATCTCCTGGATAACTGTTTGAATCCATTTTACAGATTCTATTTCTTTCCTATGCTGCAATTCCCTCATGTTCCTGAGTTCCTCTATTTTTTTTTAATCTGTGTCTGCTCTAGAGTTATTAATCATGTCTTGCTCTATGGACACCATCTTTGTTGTTATCTATGAAATTATTATTTATTTTTTCCAGATCTTCTCTCATTGACAGTTCAGGAAGTCCAGTTGGTTGAGTTTCAGATTGTTCTATCTTGTTGCCCCGTAGAGTTGCCTTTGGTGAATCTGGAAGTCTGGTTTTGAGTCTTGTTTGGTGTCTCCCCATTTCTATTTGTTGTTGTTGTTGTTACTGATGTTTTTGGTTTAATACCTGGTTTGCTGCTTGTAAAGTGCTTATTGTGAGTATCTTTATTGCTGGTTTTTAGAACCCTTAGGGAATGACTACTTTTTGGACTGTCTTCCAGGTTTAGTTGGCCTCTGGGTTTTGAGTCTGTAATGGCCCTTAGTAATCTCAGTCTTGGTATACCAAGAAGGACAACTGACTAGAACAATCATGTCACCTTGCCCAAAGTAAGACAATCAGCATCAACAATAGCATCAAACACAGCCTAGAAAATGACAAACTGTGGTAATTATTAATCTACCACCTTTACCACATGAACTAGACTTGTGGTTATATGTAAAAATCTAGAACAACCAGAAATATATTTGCAGTAAATAAGCCCTTTAATAAAGCAGATTTGCCCTCTGGGGAGATTTAGAAGGAATCGGGGTGTATAGAAATAGAAGGAGAAGGAAATATTAGAAGTAAGGTTAGAGGACACAGGAAGATCATGTGAACTTTGGGAAGCTGGTGAACTCAGAAGGAAAGGAGAGAAGGAAGGAACAAGAATAGAACACATTGACAACCACAGAAAAACCAGAAACTGTATTCTCACTCTTATAAAAATAAGAACAACTGAGAAAAAAAAGAAGAAAAGCAAGGAATGAAGAGTGAGAAAAGAAGAAAAAAATGTCCTATTCAAGGAGTGTCTCTGTTTTCCCTGTCTGATAATGTGGGTAATGTACAGATCTGTGTCTACTGATCTTAGTGAGTCAGCCATAGTTCACTGAAGTTCAGGCTGGTTTCTGGCTGCAAGGCTAGAATTGAGCTTCCAGACCGCCTTTGGATTTGAACTCTTCACAGTTATACACAGGTTCAAGCTGCCTTTCCCCAGCAACAAGTCTGGTTCTGGTAAGAGGTGTTGACCCCCAACAACTCACCAACCACTGAAATCTGTTTTCACCTTTATTGCAGTGACCATTTGCTCTCCCAGTGGGCTTCAATTCTCAACAAGCCTTGGAGAGGCCTTCCCTCTACTGCTGACCACTGTGCCAATTCCTGGGCTCATAATGATGGCCTCCTGGCTCCCCATACTGTGCTGCTGTCCAGATGGGCCTCTGGCTGGGGTCTGCACCCCCAAGCCTCTATTACCTGGGTAGGCATGCTTCTGGATGGGACCTGGGCATGCTTGCCAATGGTATCTGGGTGGGCCTCTGGCTGGGGCCTGTCAACCTAAGATGCTGGTGTCTAGGCAGGCTTCTCTTATCTTGATTCTTGTTCTTCTGTTAATTTGGTTTCAACTACCAAAATTTTAATAAAGGGAAAATTAATTTCATAAAATTTGTTTATAATTTAAATGTATAAGAGACAAAAATGAATAATAGGTAAATTGTCTATGTATAATATTTATGTTAGTAGGTATATGGTAATGGTAATAGTTACCCATATTTATTTTGATGAATTTTCAACTCCATTTATTTCAATTTTTTCTATTTTTTAAATAATATACCTTTGGAAAAGTGTAACATAATTAGTCTCTATATTTTACATAGAAAAAGTTAAGTACATATAATGGATTTGTTTTAGAGAACAATTTTGACAATTACACATTTCTGCTTTATTTTAAATTTTGTTTTTGAGATAGGGTCTCACTATATAACCCAGACTAACCTTGAACTTGTAGTGATCTTCCTGCCTCAGCCTCCTGGGTACTAGAATAATATATATGTACTCCTGGCTTGACATTGCACATTTTTGACCATGACCAAGTTAAAATACCTAGGATCATCTTTCTCCCTGAAATTCAAATTCAAATCTTTTAAATTTAGCATTCAGTGAAGTTTCAGTAAGAATATAATTATTTATCTGACATAAAAATTGTGTTTCTTTTATTTCCAAAAATTAATATTTAAGTAGATAACTTGGAATTCAAGTTATTTTTGTTTACGCAATACACACAAATGCCACCCTTTTTTAGTTCATTTTGTCTTCAAACAATTAAAGCTGATAATGAGATTAATATTTCTAAAGTATAAACCACATTATAAAACCTGTCTTTCTGGAAAATAAAATTTCTAATTCACAACAGGACATTGAATATGTTTATTTCTCTATGTGTTGTTTCTTTGTAGTTCTTTGTAGATCACTGCCTATGTGTAAGAGTCGATTCATATTTGTAATTAATAATAAGTTATCAATTTTACATATGTGCTAAAAGATATTTCTGAATCAAATTCTTTAACTTCACCTTGGATATTAATGAGAGAGAGAGAGAGAGAGAGAGAGAAAGAGAGAGAGAGAAACCAGAAAAGTGAGAAAGCAAGCAAGCAAAGAAAGGAAGAAATAAAAACAGGAATAAATATAAGAAAAGGAAAAAAATAGAAGCAAAGTCTTTGTAAATAGGGAGGGGTGGGGACATTGAAGGGAGGGCAGGGGAATGGGGAAAAAAATAAGAACCAATATATATCATGTAAAGATACAAATTCTCAGTGATGAATGTGATCATATTGTACACCTGAAATGTACCAATAAATTTAATGAAAATCAACAAAAAAGAGGTGAAGTTTAATCTGGCTCACAGTCTTAGAAGATTCAGTCCATGGTCTGCTGCTCCAAGGCAAATTCAGCATTGTGGAAGGGCTTGGTGGAAGAAAATTGTTTACATCATGGCAGATAGGAAGCAGGGAGAGAAGGGAGAAGCCAGAGATAAGAGGACAAAAAAAAAACTCCAGACAAACACAAAACCTAGACTCTAATTCTTGTGACATCCTATGGTTGTTGGAAAGTTAAGCATTTTTTGAATAAACTGTACATGAAATTTTAAAATTATGTCCATGAACCTATTTATCTTTAAGGAAGTCTCATAGTTACAGCTTTATTTTATATTATTATCATATAATTACTAGTATTATTAATTTAAAATAGCATTATCAATCATACTAAATAATAATGTAAATATAATATGAAATATAATGCGGCCCTTTGCCCATATAAAACAAATTAGTGAATGCTAAGAATTTTGGAATACAAAGAATTTAACTCATGAAGATATACTTAGGCCTAATAAACCATTCCTGGAATTCCTACTTCTATCATGCTTGTCACATGAAATAATACACAGGTTTTACTGTGATTTTCATATCAAAATATGTTTCAGTTTTTTTTATCCCTATCCCAAAAATATTTACTTTATTTTTTCAAAGTTCCTTTTCTGTATTAAATTTGCATTTAATTTAGCTATTGCCGAAATTTCCCAAAGACTCAATAGTTTAAAAAAAGCTATCCTTCATTCTCACTCATTTGTAGACTATGGACCTAGCTAGTGCAGGTAGCTTTGTTAATTTTACTAAACTCACTGTTGTTTCTGGGGCTTGGCTCCTATAGGTTGTCCTCAACTGTACATTTTCTTTTCATGAAGATGAGAGACACAAAATGATCAAGAAAAATGATCAACTGTGTAAACACACTTCAAATACAGTATCCACTTGTACCTTAGGTCTATTAAGAAACCATTGCATCCAAGAAAGAAATAAAGCCAAATGTATTCTTTTTCTATGCCTTAAATTATTTATTGGTACATTTTAGGTATACAGCACAATTGCATCTCTCATTGGGAACTTGTACCTTTACATGATGCATCTTGGTTCTTATTTTTTCCCCATTCCTAGCCCTCCCTTCACCACCACCATCCTTCCCTATTTACAAAGACTTTATTTCCATTTTTTCTATTTCTCATCAGTTTCCTTTCTCTTCTTTCATTTCCTCTGTCCCTCCCATTACCCCTAACCCTTTGGACCTTTTCTTCATATTTTGCATTATCGATTATTCATTCTAATCATTGGTACACTTTAGGTATACAATATAATGACATTCATCATTGGAAATTTGCACATTTACATAATCTCTCTTGGTTCTTATTTTTCACCCTTGCCCAGCCCTCTCTTCAACCCCTCCATTTCTCCCTATTTACAAAGATTTTGTTCCTATTTTTCCATTTTCTCATATTAATTCCATTCTCTTCTTTCATTTCCCCTACCCCTCCTACTTCCTTCCCCTTTGCCTCTTTTCTTCCTATTTCACATTATCTATTATACATTTTAGTCCTTATTTACACTTTCAGTTTCTCACACCAGAGAAACTATTTGGTATTTATACATGTGTGTCCTATTTATTTCTTTTAAGAGTATCACCTCAATGTGCGTCCATTTAGTTATAAATGTCTCTAATTTCTCATTTTTTATGGCTGAGTAGTACTGCATTTTACAAAAAAACCCCATGGATTCTTTTTCTAGCCTCCAGTTGATGGGCATTTTAGCTATCACAAACTATGCTGCTATGAACATGGGTGCACATATATCGCTGTGGTATGATACTTTTAATTCTTTGGGGAAGATTCCCAGCAGTGGGATAGCAGGGTCAAATGGGATTTCCAGTCCTAGTTCTTTGAGGTATCTTAATACTGATTTCCACAACGGTTGCACCAGTCAAAACTCCCACCAGCAGTTGAGCAGGGTTCCTCTTTCCCCACAGCCCCACCAGCATTTGTTATTGGTTGATTTCATGATAGCAGTCATTCTTTCTGGAGTGAAGTGGAATTTCAGCATTGTTTTCATTTGCATCTCTTGAATGACCAGTGATGTTGAACATTTTTTCATGTATTTATTTGCTATTTCTTCTTCTTTGTCTGAGAAATGTCTGTTCCTTTCAGATGTCCATTTTCAGATTGGGTCTTTATATTTGGGAGGTCTGATCTTTTTAAGTTCTTTATAGATTTGAGATAGTAGACCTTTGTCTGAGGAAGAGCAGGTGAAGATTTTTTCCCACATTGTGGGTTGTCTCTTCACACTGCTGGTGGTTTCTCTTGCTGTTCAGAAGCTTTTTAATAAGAAGAGATCCCACTTGTTGATTGTTTGTGCTAGTCCATGGACAAATGAGGTTTTGTTCCTAAAATCTTTTCCTACGGCAATGTCTTCAAGAGTTCTACCTAACCTCTGTTCCAACTGGTTCAGAGTATCTATTTTAATATTTAGATCTTTAATCCATTTGGATCTTAGTTTAGTGCATGGTGAGACATATAGATCTAGTTTTCATCTTTGGCAAGTTGAAGCCCAAGTTTTCCAGCACCAGTTATTAAAGAGTCTGTCTTTCCTCCAGTGAGGGTGTTTGTCTCCTTTATCGAAGATGAGGTGGTTGAGTGTGTCTGACATTGTTTCTGGATCTTCTAATCTGTTCCACTGGTCCTCAAGTCTGTTTGTTTGCCAGTACCATGCTGTTTTTATCACAGTAGCTTTGTAGTATACTTGCAGGTTTGGGATCGTGATACCCCCTGCCGTGTCTCTGTTACCTAGAATTGCTTTCGCTATTCTGGGTCTCTTTTGTTCCAAATGAATTTTTGGATTGTTTTCTCAAGGTCTGTGAAGTATGCAGCTGAAATTTCAAGTGGGATTGCATTGAATCTATACAACAATTTTGGAAGTATGGCCAATATATTGATCCTTCCTACACAGGAGCAGGGGATAGTTTTCAGAGAAGAGTTCTTTGATTTCTTTTATTAGGTTGATTCTTAGGTATTTCAGCTTTTTGGGTGCTATTGTGAAAGGAATTGTTTGCCCTATTTCTCTCTCAGTGAGTCTATCATTCATGTAGAGGAAAGCTATTTATTTTTGTGTGTTGATCTTGTAAACAGCCACTTGCCTGAATTGGGTTATTAAGTGTAGAAGACTTTTGGTGGAGTTCTTGGAGTCTTCTATACACAGCATCATGTTATCTGCAAATAATGACAATTTGACTTCTTCATTTACTATCTCTATTCCTTTTATTTATTTCTCTTATCTAATTACCATGGCTAGTGTTTCCAAAACTGTATTGAACAGGTGTGGTGATAGTGGACATCCTTTTCTTGTTCCTGATTTTAGTGTGAAGGATTTCCATTTTTGACCATTTAGTATGATATTGGCTATTGGTTTTTCATAGATGGCTTTTATCAGATTGAGGTAGAGACCATCTATTCCAATTTTTTGTAGGGTTTTTATCATAAATGCATGTTGGATTTTGTCAAATTCTTTTTCTGCATCTATGGAGATAATCATATGATTTTTGTCCTTGGGTCTATTGATATAGTGTATTACATTGATTGATTTCCATATGTTGAACCATCCCTGCATCCCTAGGGTGAATCCCACTTGATCAGGGTGTATGATCTTCTTGATGATCTTCTGCATTCTATTTGCCATTATCTTATTAAGGATTTTTGCATCTATGTTCATTAGTGAGAGTGGCCTATAGTTCTCCTTTTCGGTTGGGCCTTTCTCTGCTTTGGGGATCAAGGTGATGCTTGCTTCCAGGAATGAATTTGGGAGTATTGCTTCCCTTTCAATTTCATTGAAGTGTTTAAACAGTAGTGGCAGCAGTTCCTCTCCAAATGTCTTGTAGAATTCAGCAGTGAAGCCATCAGGACTGAGGCTTTTCTTAGTTGATAAGTTTTTAATTACATTTTCAATTTCATTGGTTGATATTGAGTTGTTTAGAATTTTTAGGTCTTCTTTGTTCAACCTTGGTAATTCATATGTATCTAGGAATCTGTCCATTTCTTCTGTGTTGTCCATCTTATTGGCGTATAGGTTCTGGAAGTAAGTATTGATGATCCTCTGGATTTCTGCTGGGTCTGTTGTAATTTCACCCTTTTCATTCCTAATTGCATGGATTTGGGCCTTTACTTTCCTTTTTCTGATAAGGTTGGTGAAGGGTTTGTCAATTTTGTTGATTCTTTTGAAGAACCGATTCTTGGCTCCATTGATTTTTGTATCATTCTCTTAGTCTCCATTGCATTGATTTCTTCTCTGATCTTTATAATTTCCTCCCTTTTATGAGCTTTGGGGTTGTCCTGCTCTTCTTCTTCTAGAAGCTTGAGCTTTAGCATCAGGTTGTTTAATTGGGCTCATTCTGTTTTCCTAATATGTGTATTGACTGCTATGAATTTCCCTTGTAAGACTGCTTTCATTTTGTCCCATAGATTGTGATATGTTGTACTGTCATTGTCATTTAATTGAAGGAACTGTCTGATTTCTTCTTTAATTTCCTCTGTGACCCATTGGTTATTCAGAAGTGTGTTGTTCAATTTCCACATGTTTATGAAATTTTTTGAGTTTCTTCTGCTATGGATCTCCAATTTCATTGCACTATGGTCTGATAATATACAGGGGATAACTTCAATTCCTTTGCACTTACTTAAACATGTTCTATTTGTGAGTATGTGGTCTGTTTTGGAGAATGACCCATGTGCAGCTGAGAAGAATGTGTATTCTGATTTTGTGGGGTGGAAGACTCTGTAAACATCTGTTAAGTTCATTTGTTCAACAGTTCATTTGAGTTCTAGTATTTCATTCCTTATTTTTAGTCTAGTTGATATATCTATTTGTGACAGTGGGGTGTTGAGGTCCCACACTACAATTGTATTAGTGCATATATGACTTTTCATGTCCATTAGTATTTGTTTTATATAGTTGTGTGCACTAGTGTTTGGTGAATAGTTATTTATGATTGTCATCTCTTCCTCTTGGATTGTTCCCTTTACAAGGTTGTAGTGTCCTTCTTCATCTCTCTTAATCAGTGTTGGTTTGAAATCTACTTGATCTGCAAAGAGGATAGCTACTCCTGCTTTTTTGGGGGGTTCCCCTTGCATAGAGTATTGTTTTCCACCCTTTAACTTTCAATCTATGAGTTTCATTTTGAATTAAGTGTGTTTCTTGTATGTAGCATATTGTTGGATTTTGCTTCTTGACCCATTCTGCCAGTCTATTTCTTTTGGTTGGTGAATTGAGACCATTAACGTTGATGGTTATAACTGAAATGTATAGACATATCATTGCCATGCCTTTTTTTCTTTTTGTTGGGTTCTCCCTCTTTCCATTTAATTTCTTGCCTTGCCAGATGGGTTCATTCTGCTTAGCTTCCTGGGGTTGTAATCTTCAATGTCTGTTCCTAGGATATTGCATAAAATTTTTTGGAGTGCTGGTTTGGTACTCCCAAAGTTCCTAAGGTGCTTTTGTCATGAAAGTATCTTATTTCTCCATCAATTTGAAAGATAGTTTTGCAGGGTACATTAATCTGGGTTGAAGGCTGTTTTCTTTTAGGGCTAGGAATATGTAATTCCAGCTCTTCTTGCCTTGATGGTTTGTGTTGAGAAGTCTGCTGTGATTCTGATGGGCTTTCCTTTGTATGTGATTTTTTTCTTTTCTCTCACTGCTTGTAGAATTTTGTTCTTCTGTTGAGTTTCTGGAATCTTAACAATTATATACCTATGTGTAGATTTTTTTTGACCCAGGCTATTTGGATTCCTATATGCCTCACTTATCTGTATGTCAATTCTTTTCCCCTGCTTGGGAAGTTTTCTGCCATTATTTCTGTGAAGAGATTTTTTATGTCATCTCCACTCTCTCCTGTTTCTTCATTGACTCCAGTCTTATATTATTCTTCTTTGCATCATCTAGCAGCTGCTGGATTCATTTCTCATGTTCCCTTATAATTTTAAAGCAATTTTTCTTTTCCTGGTCATTAATTGCCATCTTATCTTCTATATCTGAAATTCTGTCCTAACATTGGCTCATTCTGCTGTGTAGACTTTCAGTGGACTTTTTCATTTCCTGGAAATCTATTTGCAGCTTTTTTATGGATTCCATTTGTTTCCTATATTGAGATTCCATCATGTTCCTCAGCTCCTCTCTATATTTGTTAATCATGTCTTGCACTAGGAGCACAATTTCTCCTGTTATCTGAGATATTATTTCTGATTTCATTTTTTCCAGATCCCTTTTTGTTGCCAGTTCAGTGGGTCCAGGTGGTTGAGTATCAGAGTGTTCCATCTCATTTCCCTTTGGGGTTGCTGTAGGTGATCTGGAAGTCTGGTTTTGAGACTTATTTATGTGTTTTCTCACTTTGACTGGGGGGTCCTGTGGGTGCTGTTGACACTCATGGGGCTCATCTCCTCTGAGCTGGGAGAGGTGGGTCAAGGTCCAGGAGTGGTGGTAGGGATGGTGGCCCAGAAGCCCCTTCCTCTGGGCCAGGAGTGGTGGGACAGAAGGTAGCCCAAAAGCCCTTTCCTCTGGGCTGGGAGTGGCAGGAGGGATGTTGCCTGGTCAACCAAATGTATTCTTAAAGAAATAGAGAAGCTTTAGTTCTCATTGAAAAAGTTAACACATCTCAATAGTAATCTAATTTTAATTTAGAGCTTTTGTATCAATATGAAAATTGCATAACATTGTATAAAATAAAGCAAATCTCAGAACTTTGGTTTCTCCTAAGACCGCACTTCCAGAATTTCTTAAATCCAAGGAGCAGACTCAAAATTTGTTTTATCATGAGTCACTATCTATTCGGTACCTCCCTCTAGTTAACTCTTACTATCACAATAAGATAAAAAATACAAGATTTATTTTTCCTTTTCTTGGGAGGTTCTCCAAGGATGTATTGTGTTTCTGTGTATCTTGTGAGCAAAAGATTAGATAGAATTTTTTGTAGACTGTCTTTTCAATTGTACTTGTATGGCAAATAGCCTTGAAAGACTGATATGCTACCATCTCCATCAGAGAACAAGTTCTTTTATTTCCTGGTATAATGTCCAGAATGTCCTTTCCAGGAAAAAGGTTAGGTGAGTTAAATTGTAGCAAATATAAAAGATAGGTGTGGAGTCTATAAGTTTGATGTTCCTTATCTGTGAGGGAAATATTCCAAATGTACTGTTTCACTCTAAACCCTTGTAGGGGGAACTTCTGTCCTATAGAACTTGGAGAACAGGGAAAACCAAAGTGAATATGAATTTCATGTGAATTGCTGTGGTGTGAGCAATAAAGTCCTCTTTTTCTTTTTTTTTAACAGAAATTTATTGTCTACTGTTAGCGTCCTTGACACAGAGGCAGGTTTACCTATTTACTTGCAAGTGGGGTAAAATCTTAGGACCTTCAAAGTTCATAATACACACCTTTGACTTGTGTCAGTGTGAAAGTAAGCCAAAACTCAGGTTATTCCTGCTTCTCGTTTCCTCAAAGCTCTGCATTCCCCTTTCTGACTCATTTCTCAAACATTTCAAGCTCTAAAACACATCTGGTATACATTTAGAACCATGCCTCTATAAACAAAGTTCATTTTAGGCCCCCCCTTGAGTCCTTCTCTTAATGGTCTTTTTATGTACTTGCTCTGGCTCCTATCTGTACCTAGAGGTCACTTAATTTTTAATGATAATTTTTCTTCCTGTATATAGAACTAGGAAAAGGTAAAGATATTCCTTGTTCATTGCCACTTCCATAAAAACATCCTTTGCTCTGTCCTTGCAAGTGTGCCACATCAACCACAAATTTTTTTTAAAAAATTCTTGAATATCATGTCACCAAATAGAATCAACTGTTACCCCTCCTTTTAAAGCCACTTTAGCTGTAATTTTAAACAATTTAATTATATTATGTTTCCTACTGTAAAAATTATCCATTTTAAGTGCACAATCTATGATTTTTTGTAATAATTTAGTAAATTAATTATGTTGTGAAGCCATGATATAACCCAATTCTAGAACACTGTGATCAGCCCAGTAATCTCTTCAAGTTGATTGACAATTTCTTTTCCTATCTCACATTCAATAAGCCATTCTTCTACTTATTTACTCTAGAAATTTTCCTTTTTTGGGCATTTCTTAGAAGTGAAATTATACAATTTGTGATCTTTTATATCTGTCCTTTTTAATTAGCTTATGCTCTTCAGATTTATGCATGTTATAGTATGAATCAATATTTTTCATTATGAATTATATTTCTTTGTATCAATGTGTATACATTTTTCTTCATTCACTAGTTGATGGGTACTTGAATAATATATCTATTCGTATGGGATATTTTGAAATATTTTATTATCTATATTTGCTTTCTAATGTCTATATGCACATATGTTTTCATTTCTCATAGTTATGAACTTAGGAATAGAGTTGATTGATATTATGGTCAATTTACACTTAATATTCTAAGAAACTGCCAAACTTTTTAAAATGTCACTTTATTCTTTTGCATTCCCAGAGATTTGCAGAAGAATTTCATTTGTTCACATCAACATCGACATTTTCTGTTTTTTAAAATGATTTGTTCAGTCATTCTAGTGAGTGTGAAATGAATGGTATTGAATTATGTTTTTAGATACCTCTCCATTTTGTACTTTGTGATTTTACTTACTTTCTTTCAATCTTTGTAAATTTCAATTCCTTACTCCTTATATTTTTGCTGAAAAAGCTGTCGTAATTTTTGTGTTTACAGAAATGTACTTTTCAGTAATTTAATCTTTCAATAACTAAATTCCTTTTCTCTAACAATTCCATTAATTCAATTTCATGAAATACTCTTTTACACTTATCTATCCAATTTAGCCTTAAAAAGTGGAAATCTACTATTTCAGTCCTGTTTAAATCTTGCATCTTTTGAATTCCCCTCATGTCTCTTATTTGGTAATTTCCCTCTGATCCTATACTTCATAATTTTAATCTTTCACAGTATCAATTCTTTTGTATAGCCATTCTTTTTTTTATACTTACATACTATTATATATCAAATTTTTAGTTACTCCCGGAGTCAGCAGTTGTTGCAGAAAATCATAGTCCTCTTTACTGGCTTCCTTTTTTTTTTTTTTGGTACCTGGGATCGAAATCCGGTCCTTGAGCTTGCGCAGCAGGTGGCGAAACCACTGAGCTAAATCTCCGCCCCGGCTTCCTTTTAATATCATGACAATTAGTTTCAAGTGGCCTGTTACTCCTACCAGGGGGATTTATGCATTTATCTAGCCATTCATTAACCTGTTGTTTCACACCTTATCCTTTAGTTTAAAAACTCCATCTGTCTTCTACTTGTTCTCATTTCCAGCTGATGATTTTATTTCTGGGACAAGAAATGATCACAAATGGAATTTCCCCAGCATCCATATTAACCATAAAGTATAAATGCAGCATGCATGTTAACCAGAGTGTTCACTCCTGTTGTCATGGATAAAAACAGCTCTTCCACTTTAACAATATGTCCCTATCTGTTTCAAGAAGTTTTACCATTTTAACAATTTTCTCTGTGTTCATTGTCATGTCTCCCATAGCTCTTCTGTTAACCCTACTAGCATATAATAATGTTATAATTATCTTTAAAAATTTTTCTTGATAACCTATTTTTATTTTAAGTATTCAGCTTTTAAAAATTTTTTCCTTGAAAGAGTTACGTGTATTCATGGTCTGCAATTTTTTCTTTTCCCTTCTTGAACATTTGACTGAAGCATTTTCCTTCACTTATCCATTTGAAAATGCTCATGTCAGTATATCCAGTAACCTGCACACTACACTCAGTAATCGTGTCTTACGTACTGGTGTACTTGCAACATTTAACAGTGCTTCTTAAGTAGAGAAAAAAAATTTCTAGTTTTGAGTCTGGTCATTTCCTTAGTGAAAGGATCCAATTGCAGCTGAAAAGTTTTAACATGATGCCTGACTTTCACTTGTTGAAAGAGTGGGCTCAAGCATCCATTGAATCAGTTTTCGTTTCTGTTGCCTTAATTGCAATATTTGTACACCATCACTCAATGTCTCTCAATTAAACACTGTGCTTCAGGAATATCACTCACTTTTGTAACCTTTGGCTGTTGAAGAGCTGATTAATATACCCCTTTATCTCTTTCTTTTTCAGGATATATATTCAAATACAATATCTTGTCCAGATTTCTCTCTGAAAGTGTGCACTTGTCACTTTCTCTATTCAATATCTCACATGGGGCATTTAAAACAATATAGCCACCATCAACTTACAGCATTGTTTTCCCAAGTTGGCTCTAACTATAAGAGTCCTCTTTCTTGGAGTTACTCATCCAAATACTCAAATGCCACTTTTGATATTTCTTTCTTATATCTACATTCTATGCTTTCACATCCATACTATAAAACAAGTCCTCTTTTTATTTGTAAACTATATTCAGAATCTGCATTACATCATCATCTCCACTATCAACATCTTGCTCTAAGTTTTCTTATCTCACAGATTATCTCAATTTGCCCTCTGATCTCACTACTTCTACCTCTAAAATCTATTCCAAAAGCCAAAAAAAGAAAATTGTCCTTTTTGTGTGATGTATCCCACAATATCTTTGTTCTGCTCAAATCTTTCTAATACCTACATTCACCACTGAAAGCAAAGGGTGTATATTAGCCCACCAATTTCCCTGTGGAAGGCTTCCCTTGATCTCATTTGCTACCACTGTACCCTTACTCACTCAGCTCAATTGCATGGGCACTTTGTTTCTCAAAGCATGGTTTTATTTGAGAGCCTGAGATGCTTACCTTAAAATAGCCACAAGATTAACTTATTCACTACCATTGATTAGTTTTTTCAATGTGGAATTCTCATTGGTGTATGCCCTCAACACAATTTAAACTTTCCATAGATTCCTGTAATTTGCATAAATCTTTCTTATCCTACTGGAATATATTTTATCCATATTGTAATATATGTTGTTTACATAAAAAATCTATAGAAATACTTGGACATGATATAGAAATTCACAAAAACTTCTTGCAGAAGTAAAAAAAATATATAATTCAGACCTTATTTTCATCATTAACTATGCTTGAACACTGTGCTATGATCATCTCAGTTGATTTTCACTAACAAAAACATCTAAGGCACAGTAGTGGACTTTCCTCTTAACTCTGCTCCCCTATCCATAAATACATAACCAAAATGTGGACTTCCATAGCTCTTTGTATTCATCATGTATAATTTTTTCATGTGTCTGTATATATAACTGTTTTTATTTTTGCACATTCTTCAAGTATTTTTTAAAATGTTCTTTGTTCAGATTCTAACAAGGTTAGGTTATTAAATTCAATTGTCATGAATTCTAATAAATTTTATCCGACTAAATATGTTCTCTAAAATCAGTACTTCTGCAAGTACAAAGGAAGAATATGACCAATTTAGACTTAGTCATCTAGCCATTCAATATTTCAACACCAAGCATTTTGGGGACTTATAAACTCAGATCATAGGAAGGATGATATTTCATTGAACTTTATATTTCTAATTCAGGAGCCCCTTCCAAACATCCTTCAAAGTAAAGAACAGGAAGCTCTATAGTTGCCCTTTTCCCCCAGGACATGATTTCTTTCTGAGAGGGTTATACATTAGAGAATAATTTTTATTTTCATTTGTTGTTAATGGGTAGATAACAGTTTTCATTTTCAGTAATTCCTCTATATGCATGTTAAGGGAGAAGTATGTTGAGAGGAGACCATGTTCAACTTCATAAATCCCTGCATCCACAGGGAAATAGCAGACATTATGAGCTAGAATTGTTTAAAAGCTATGTTTCCTTGAATACAGGGTTAAGCAAATTTTAAAGGAAATATAGATTACTGCTAATTTTGTGGCTCAAAAGTTATCATTTTTAATTTTAATCATTTATAGTATTGGGGAAAATATGGTTTAATAAAAAGCAAAGGTTTTATTTTGTTCAATTTTTAACCACATGTCTTCCAGGAGCTTGTGTTACTTCCTGAAAAGAAAATAGGTTGATCTAAAATGCAATTCTGTGAGATTGTTGATCATTCTAGTTAAGAGGACAGGTGGGGACACAGACATATAGAAAGAGGAAAAGTGAGTGAATAAGGAGGAGAATGGAGAGATGTTAGGAGAATTATATGTAGAACCAAAGGATTAAAATATTCATAATACATTTCTTCCTAAGCCTGTCCCTTCTTGAATGTATGTTTTACTTTTCTTCTTTTATTTTATGCATAGCTTTCACCATAATAGGATGGTATGAAATATGTTTCTAGAAAAAATGGCTTTAACTGAACCATACTTTGCAAAACCCATGGTGAGATAAGGACAACAACATACGGACTTCTACAATGAATGAGTTGACATTATTATATTTTTACTCTCTGCAGCTGTTAATAGATTAAAAAAACAAAAAATTATGGACATTTATGGTATAAAAGAGGGTATAGCAAAGTGAAATGGTTAATAAAGGGTGTGACTTGATAAAAATTGAGTGGACTAAACCAGAGTCTATAAAGTACAACATCTAAGAAAGATGACTAAGTGTGATTTTGCAGCTTGTTAAATATTATTAAGCCTGCAAGTCAGTTTTTGTGGGAGATAGTTTTGAAAGTTAAACTACCTCTGAGCACCTAATGTACTATAATACAAACTAGATTTTTCTGATTGATTCATTCACTCTCCATTTATTCATTCCTTAATTATTAATTAGTTCAAAGCATTTTGGTGCCTTCCTTTTTTTTGTTAACAGGAATTGAACTCAAGCAGGTGTGGCAACACTGACCTAAACCCCCAAACCCCAAAGTATTTTTAAATAGAGAAATAAATCACTATAAACCAGGTGCTTTATCAGGTATGAGGCAACATTGTGGGATAAAACAGAATAGGTCCCTCTCTTTATGTAAAAATGTAAATAAGTAAGATGATTTCAGACAGCCTGAATTGTTCAAAAGAAAATAAATTATGGGTTGTGATAGAGAAAAATAAGTTATGGGTGCTGCATATTTCTTCATTAGTTGATACTATAGTCTGAAGGTTTGTATTAACCCAAAATTTATACGTTTAAACCCAGTTCCCAAGGTGATAATCTTAGGAGGTAGAGACTTTGGAAGATGATAAGAATATGAATGTAGAACCCTCACTAATAGGATTAATGTCCTTATAAAATGAATTCCAGGAAACTTGTTTGCAGGGATATAGATAGAAGGGAATGGCCGCTCACCAGACACTAAATCTACCAGCACATTGATACCAGATTTTCAAACCTCCAGAAAGTGAAACAAAATTTTTGTTGCTTTTAAGTACCCGAGTCATGATGTTAGTATAGAAGACCAAACAGACCGAGACACTTTTTTAAAACCAGGAAGTATGATCCCCAGTATTCTTTTCCCTTGCTAGTTAGAATTACATGAGATAATAATGTCTACAGCATCCTCTGGAATGCACCACGAGTTTTTCTGCACAGTCTGACTTTAGCACTCGATGTGTTTTGCTTCTTAGTTTTCCTTTCGAGCTCCAATCTGCTCAGTTGTAATCAGTACTTCACAGGACCAGTTAGTGGCTCTTTCTTTGCTCTCATGAGCCTTCTTTCCAGTTTCCCTTCATAGCTGCCCTCACATTTCCCCAAGATGTAACTATTTAAACTCCTTATTTTCATAATGCCAGAGATTCTGAAAAATCTGATATTTAGGAACAGGGCAAGAAGGGTGTTCCAGCTCCAGAAAAGAGAGAAAGAATTAATTTATTGTGGTTTATTTTGTTCTGTGTGGAGGTGCAGGTGGTTGGATGAAGCTTGTCTACAGAGGGCAAAAGTTCATCTTTATTAGTCTACTGATTTAAATGCAGTAATATAGAAATAATGCATTATCAATTAAGTGTCCCTTAATCAATCACATAGACACCTAAAATTAACAATCCAAAATAGTTCCTGATAGTCTCATTGATACAGAAATAATATGTAAATTTTATAACTGAAGCGTATATATATGTTCATATATATGTAAATATATATGCATACATATGCAAATATATGAGTATATGTGCATATAGATATATATTCAAAGTGTAAGTAATCCTGGCAATGATTACATGTCTGAACTAATGAAGGGAAGAAAATTCTTTTTTGTTTTTGTAAATTAAATCTCATGTCATATATGATATGTTTTAGTGCCAATGCTGGAAAATCTTTGTACCTGTCAAAGTGATAAATAAAAAAATATATATATATACGTATATATATATGTATATATATATATATATTCCCTTTTGTGACAAATGTACAATTACTCAATGGCCGTAAACTGTCTAGTATCTATGGCAGTAGAACAAAAAATAGTAAGTGTAAATGAGCTCAAAAGTGATAAAATAAGAGCAACTTGGATCAATACGAATCTAAATGTAACAATTTTTGTCAATAACTTCAAGTTGAATAGAGAGAATATGGACTAAAATGTATAATAGATATTGTGAAAGAGGAAGAAAATGTTCAAATGGGAAAGGGAACTAGGGAGGGGGGGGAAGGAAGGGAGGGAAAAGGAAAAAATAAAATAGAAGGAAAAATGGAAAAGAAGCTTTCATAAATAATGAGGAGAAAAGGGGTTGCAGAAAGGGGAGGAGAATAGGAAAAAAAGAAGAATCAAGATATATTTTGTACAGATGCAAATTCCCTATGGTGAATGTTTTCATTATGTATGTTTAAAACATACCAATAAAATTAATTTTAAAAAATGAATAGAGAAGATTGGCCTCCTATATTAAAACTATAAACTTTAGATAACTATAAATATTGCTTAGAAAAATGACTTAAAATGTGAAATTACCTTAAATGTGTTGCTTTGGGAAATGTGTACAAAATTAACTGATAATATTTTATATCACTTTTACTAATTTCACTTAGAGACCTCAAATAAAAGAAAATGCAGGCTATTTTCTTGTTATTGCTGCTTGAATTCTTATGTGCTCATTATCATATATATATATATATATATATATATATATATATATATATATATATATATTTTTTTTTTTTTTTTTTTTTTTTGGTACCAGGGATCAAACTCAGGACCTTGTGCCTGCAAGGCAGGTGGCAGAACTACTGAGCTAAATCCCTGGCCCATCCTATATATTTTTAAATTTTATAAATCCCCAAAATAAATTTACAAGAACAAGTAAAATTTCCATATAGTAAAAACTTTTTAAAATCACAATGAGAAACCGAGAAAAAGAGATAAAGTAGAAATACTTGAGAGTCACATATTTTAATTTAAAAAGAAACCTCAATTATACAGAAGTTATAGAATTTTCAATTTGCTTTGGTATACATTTATCATGCAACTCAGTTTGATCAGATTTAAGCAGGCTTTAGTCAGAATTTTATAGAGCAACATATCTACCACAAAACTCAGTTTCCAAGTCTTCCCAGTTTATAATATAACATTTATGTTATTATAGTTATTATTATTTATTACTACTTTAACCTTTTCATTACGTTAAAATCTAGTTTAAGAAGCATTTTTAGCTTTAAATTCAGCCTATCAGAGTCTTGTCTTCCTTTTCATAGCTATATTTCCAATTGTATTTCATATAAGTCTTATCTATTTGATCTCTGACTTTTAACCTTATGAAGTCTTTCAATTAATTACTTATGGATCTAAAGTAAATCTAATCTAACTCTGTTTGTGACAAAATTTTGTTAATATTGCTGATGGTATTGCTCATGAAAATGAAATCTGACAGGTGTGTGTTAAACCATGACTGAGAGAGAAAACAAGAGAGATATTGTTTGTGACTCTCAAGTGTGCATTGTTCAGATAAACAATGAGCATTCCAATCCCTCATTCATTAGGGCTTATTTATAAAGATGAGTGAGTCCTTTTTTGTCCTTCACAGAAATTGAAAGAATGAGAGAACAATCTGGTTTTGACAAGTTGCAACTTTGACTTACTACAGACTTCTTGGCTGAAATGAAAAAAAAAAAAAAAAAGTTTAAGTGGGACACAAGGAGAGATGTGAGAATGTATTTTTCTTCATATAATATTTTTACACATTTTTCAATTAAAATGAAGAATAATATTTTGAACATTTTGGAGCATTTTGAGTAATTGGCTATTGCTAGCGATAGGCAACAGATGGTCAGAATAAGATGAGGTATCTATATGCCAGAGGAGATAATCTGTGTGAGATAAAATTTTTACTTTAAAAAGGAAGAAATGAATAAAAATCCAAGTTAAATTTGGAGAGGAGTGAGCTTTATATATTGCTATGTGATTTTTTTCCCTCTTTATTTCTCCTTTCTTCATTCCTTTCTTAAGGAGGCTAGCAATGCAGAACTAGTATGAACTATATACATTTTTGATATGTCCAAGTTGCAATACAATCCCTAGCTTTTCTAGAATTGGTTTAATTTTCTGCAGAAGAAAAAGCTTTGCAAATAAGTCATTGAATTAAGTTTCATATGAGGAACATAATTTAAATCAATATTGATAGCTTGTGTAGTGACTCTGGGTGCTTTAAATTCTACCCTCTATATGCTGTTTTTGTGAGTCTACTTTTACTTTTTTAGAAATGATTATATCTAAGGGAGTTCTGTATCCATTTGCAGTTAGATCTATACCTATCCCTGAGGGCTGAAATGAGGTCTGTAGGAATCACACCTTCAACTTTAGATATGAGGCCTTTTGTGACACGTTGTTTGAAGTCTTCCATCAATCTTTCTTTAAAGAGAAAAAAATAGTTCAAACACATTTTTTTTTTTCTTATTCTGAGCTGAGTTTAAAAGTTTACCTGATCATAAGATGGAGGGAAGGAAGAAAAATTATATTTTTTTTCCTAATGACATAGCCCTTTCTCTTTGAAATCCAGTCTCTCTACAAGTCACAACAATATCAAAGCATCCATATGCAGATACATAAAAGCTCAGATTGGAAATACATGGATGAGACATTTTTCTATCTCCTAGCTTAGGAAACTTTACAAAATCCTGAAGGCTCTTAATAGCTTAACTAATAATAGCCTAATCATGTTTTCTGGTAGTAAAATGATTAAATAAGTATTTTATCAATAAAAATATTTGGCTGAAAAAATTAGATTATTGTGCAAGTTAAAGGCTTTGATACTTTTTATGTTTCTAATATAGCCTGTTATGTGTGAGAAACATTGCTATTTCCAGGAAGCATGGAATTTAGATGAGGACATCAGCATTATTTTACTAATCCAATATCAAATTGTTCTATTATCTCTTAGTATTACATAGTTTACCTTTTTAAAAGTCATATACTAAAGTTTAATTTACTTAAATATACTCTTGAAGGTTTTTTAAGAATCTTTTAGCACATATTATTAACCCATGAGGGAGGAATAAAGCTGTACTTCAGTGATGAAAAATAAAATTTCAACCTCTTTGCATTAATAATTAGAATTTGGGTCAAAGAGGGTTTAACTGAAATTCTCATTCTGTTTCTCTACTACAATGACATTCTTCAAACTATTTTGCTTTTGTTTCCATGTATATTCTTCCATGTTTTCTGACTTATTGGTATTTTTCCATATGAATGTGATAAAACAGTAAGTCCTAAAGTTAGATTAAAATAATAAAAGTTACCATGCACTAAACTAAGATCAAAGTGGATTAAAG
The DNA here is from genome assembly GCF_053883595.1 of Heterocephalus glaber. NCBI lineage: Eukaryota > Metazoa > Chordata > Mammalia > Rodentia > Bathyergidae > Heterocephalus > Heterocephalus glaber. Next base: position 8,761,393 of record NW_028258406.1, on the reverse strand, counting down.
ATCTAAATATTAAAACAGAAACACTAAACTTGCTAGAAGTTAAGTTAGGTAGAAGTCTTGAAGACATTGGGATAGGAAAAGACTTTATGAACAAAACCTAGTGGCATGGGAACTAGCACAAAGAATCAACAACTGGGATCTCATCTTATTAAAAAGCTTCTGAACTGCAAAAGAAACCAACAGAGCTAAGAGACTACCTACAATGTGGGAAAAAAATTTTAGCAGCTGTACCTCAGACAAAGGACTACTATCTAGAATATATAAAGAAATGAAAAAAATCAGACACCCCAAATTCAAAGACCCAATTCAAAAATGGGCATCTGAAATGAACAGACATTTCTCAGAACAAGACGTAAAAGGAGCAAATAAATATATGAAAAAGGTTCAACACCACTGGTCATTGGAGAGATGCAGATGAAAACAACACTAAGATTCCAACTCACCCCAGAAACAATGGCTGCTATCAAGAAATCAACCAATAACAAATGCTGACTGGGGTGTGGGGAGAAAGGAACCCTTCACCATTGCTGGTGGGAGTGCAGGCTGGTGCAACCACTGTGGAAATCAGTATGGAGATACCTCAAAAAACCAGACTTAGAGGTCCCATTTGACCCAGCTATTCTCCTGCTGGGTATCGTCCCAAAAGAATTAAAAGAATCATACCAAACCGATATATGTGCACCCATGTTTATAGCAGTATAGTTTGTAATAGCTAAAGATTGGAAACAGCCCAAGTGCCCATCAACTGGAATCTGGATAAAGAAGACGTGTTTTTTTTTTTATAAAATGGAGTACTACTCAGCCATAAAGAATGAGAAACTAGAGTCCTTTATAGCTAAATGGATGCATATTGAGGCCATATTCTTAAATGAAATAAATAGGACACACATGTGTAAATACCTAATAGTATCTCTAGTATGGGAAACTGAAAGTGTAAATAAGAGTTAAAATGATTAAAATGAATAATTGATAATTGGAAATAGGAAGAAAAGTCCAAAGGGGTAGGGCTGATGGGAGGGGAAGGGGAAAGGAAAGAAGGGAAAGGAAAAATTGTGAGAAAAGAAAAAAATGGAAATGAAGTCTATGTAAATAGGGAAGGGCAGAGGGGGTGAAGGGCACACAGGTAATGGGGAAAAAATACGAACCAAGATACATCATGTACAGATACAAGCACCTAATGACAAATGTAAACATACTGTATACCTAAAATATACCAATAAAAGAACTTAAGAATTAAAAAACGGTTAAAAAATAATAATGAAAGTTAAAATGTGGACACTTAGTATTTCAAACATGGTGAAATAGAACCTTTGAAAGGGTATATAACTCCATAAAAACAAGGGAAATGCTGACAAGAAATATGAAAAATTACCTTTTAAGAATTAGGCTATTAAATGAAAAGCTTCCAAAATTTTGCAGAACATACAATCAGGAAAAACAGTTAAATGTTAGATAAGAAACTGAGCTGTCTGTCATTTTCCTTGCCATGTTCATAGCCTCCATTTGGGCTTTGTATTGGCTTTGAAAACAGAACCCTAAAAAACCCATTAATACCGGGAGTTATTAGCCCCTAGGTGTGACAGAACATTTTGACATTCTTCCCAAAGCCTACTCTCTTGAATCGTGTCATTTTTTGATTTGTCTGGAAGCTCCTTAAACAAATACCTTTTGAGGGCTCATATTTCTGTCTTTCTTTGACCTGATTTCAGCTCACTAATTGAAGAAAGCCCTATATCAAAGGCATTTGTTAAAAACAACTTATGGCAATTGTTAAACATTTCAGTGACCCAAGTAACATGGACACTAATAACAGTCACAGTCTGGTCAAAAGTCACAAAAGAAAAATCCTGGAAAGAAGATACCCAGAGACAATGTTGAAAAACTCCATCAGCATTCAAGAATGTTGAAGATTATGCATATGTGAAAAACTGTGCACAAGCTCAGGAAAAACCTGAGAATTCCAGAACCTCAAATTTGATTGTTCTTCAGCAGGAAGTTCTTAAGGGGGAAGTGAAGGTTAAGGTAAAGTTGTAACCTGCTTTCCTGAACTTTGACTAGAACCAAACACATGTATAGAGTTCTTGAGCAATGAGAGTGGTCCTGTGAATATAAAACATGTTCTTGAAGGGTGCATAGAAAGAGGTACTCAGATCCATGTGCCTGAAGATTGTCCTCCTTATGTGCCAGGTTCGAGGAGGACTGGCTGCCCTCTTGAGAGTCTGTCCTTGAGGGAATAAACACTTTATTCTGAAATATTTGGTACAAGGACTCTGCATCCAGCCCCTAGCCAGATCTGAGAGCAGACTCCTTCTAAGACACATACGCTTTATTACCATGAGGCCACCTTTGTGTAACATTATACATAAGCTAGCAGGGAAAAGGCGGATTTTGGGAGACTAGGAGAACTGCATGCAGGGATTCTGCCCAGCAGGACCCTGGCCAACTGTTCTCTGAGGACTCTCCCAGTTGTCCTCTGGTATTGAGATGCTACACCTACTAGTGATATATTGCTTCTATCTGTCATACTTTCTTTTTAATATTCTTATTGCTTAACCCCTTAATAAAGCTATCTTTACTTTCGCTTTCTTGTGGCTTAGTGTAACTTTCCTCCAGAGTTGAGCCTCAGTTTAACTAAGTGGCACACCCTAGTACCTTGGTATTAATCCTTGCTATGACAGTTCCGTTCAAATATTAATGAATGAATGAGCTAACCAAGCAGTGGCTTTAGTAGCCACACACAAACACACACACACGCATACGCACATGCACACACATGCACATTCACATACACACACCTCCCCTTTACATAAAATTAGCCCAGGAAAAATAACAAATTAACAAATAATAGGCAGAAAAACAGCTAAAAAATTCTTTAAAACCTTCAATAATATATTTCAGGAAATTGAACTTTAGTGTATGACTTTAAAAAATATACGTAAACTAATGCTAAGAGATAATGAAACAATTTGACATCAGATTAGTAAAATAATGTTCATGTCCTCATCTAGATTCCATGCTTCCTGGAATTAGGAAAGTTTCACACACATAACAGGCTCTAGTGGGAATATAAAAAGTCAGTATCAAATGCTTTAACGTACATGATAATCTAATTTTTTCAGCCAAATATTTTTTATTGATAAAATACTTATTTAATCATATTACTACCAGAAAACATGATTAGGATATTATTAGTTAAACTATTAAGATAATTCCACCATGTCCTGCTGCAGACTTTGTAGTACATCCTGTATCCAAGTAAGTGAATATTTGAATATTTCATACTGAGATTGTGAATAATTCGCTGATTTTGAGATATGTGTTTTGGGTCAGGCCACTGCCACTAGAACTTCTTTTATTATTCTATGAAATATGACAGAGCTTTTTAAAAGTAAAAATAAAAGACAATTTAAACTGTTTTCACAAAACATGTATAATTTATTTCCTTAAAGTAGAATAAATAATAGATTTATTTAAAAATATTTTTTCTGACTTCTTATGGACTTTTATGTGATGTTATTTTGAAATAATATAATCCTTAGCCTTATTTTTTCTTACACCTTTTTATACATAAATCTAACAATATAATTCTACATGTCCCATAACATGTCTGCATAAAAGTGACATTTCTTAAACTTTCTGTTTTACAGTTAAATTTGTAGATTAAAGAATAAATGGGATGCAGTTTACAGATTATATTATTGTGATAGTGTGCACACATCAATACACTCTGTCAAAGCAGAAAAATGTATTTTTAAGTATTCTTTGAGCTACCTGTCAAACTTCATTTGTGTCAATTATGTTGTTGATATACACTTTCAAGGTGGAGAATCACACAGCATCATTTTAGTTTGTCAGGATTCATTTAGTTTATCAGGTTTCTTCAAGAAACAGGATTTTCTAGCATATTTTTTAAATACTGAAGGTTGTCATACCTTTATCTCTAACACTACATGAATACAAATGCATCATTATAACATACAATTTCTTCCCAGAACCTTGATTTTATAGTTTCTTTCTGTCCTGAGGATACAGTGATCAAAATATTTTTTTGTTTTTCCCTTAATATATCATCACTAACTCTAAAAATAGCAGGAGTTCTGGAAAGGATGAGGCCTCTATGAAAAATTTTTACCTTCTAGGAAGAATAATTAGTAAGAACTTTCCACACTTGAGACTGGAAGCAGGAAACACATTTTTGATCTGAAGTATCATCCATTCACAACATGTCAAAAGAGACCACTGCTGTCTGCATTAGTTAACTTTTTGGAGCCATCTGCCCACACCGTTGGATATAGTTCAGCCAGAATGAGTATGATAGGCACCTGAGAAAATGCCAGAAGTGATCTTAGTCAAGATAATTCTTCCTCTGATAGAATCCCCTAGATTAAAAGATACAGGGATTGAAAACTGAAAAGTTGTCCTTTAAGGTGTCCTGTTTACCAGAGTTCATGTGCATGTCCTTTGGCCCATAAGATTTGTATATGTTCTGTTTCTTTAAGGTTGTAATTATAGTGTTTTATTTTGCTACCTCCCATAAACAGCTAAATATTCTATTTGGTTGAAAGGTCCTGCTACAAATGAACACCCTATGTATCTCTGACAGAACTGACGACATTATAAGAGCAAAGCAAATGGTGAGGAAAAACACATTATATCTTTTAGGCTTGCTGCCTGATTTTACTAAGTGCAATATGTTTCTTTTTAGTCTTTTAATATATGTATTTATTTTTAGAATTGCTTATAGAAACATCTATGTTACTTAATTCAAAATATTATTACTAGGAAAATTTATATACATTGTCTTGAGCCTTAATTTAGCTGTGCTTTTTACTTATAAAACCTTGCTGAAAGGGAATATATGGTCACATATTTAAATGGATGTTCCCATAATTAATTAGAACAGTATCATAGTTACATTAATTTACATTAAATAGTTCACCGAGTAATATCATGCCAATCTAAGGCATATATATTAATGTCAACCTGAAAATATAGAAATATACCATTTCTAAGCTCAGTTGAAATATGGTACATTGTTTGATATTAGGCATACATTTGTTTTATTGATTATACTTTTGGCAATAAAACTTTATTATTTAATTTCCTTTGGTCTTTACTGTACTTCTGTAGGTCTTAAGGAGCCAAAAAGGATAGATGTACAAAATAATAACACTCTTTTTGAGATCTTACTAGAATTTGGCATTGAATAGTCTAGAGTGAAAAATTAAAGGGCTGGGGATTTAGCTCAGTGGCACCAGGCCTGCCTTGCAAGTGCAAGGTTCTGAGTTTGATTCACGGTACCAAAAAAATAAAATAAAGAAAATTTTTAGAAAAAAATTTGTATAATTCATATTATATAATGTATAGCATGAATTATAATTTTAACATAAGAATGAGAGCATCCTTAACATGGTTGCCTTGATTAATGAACAATTGCTTTAACATTCCCAATAAAATAGTGTACATTTAATGGTAAATACTATCTCATAATTTTTAATGAAAAAAATATTCAAAGCTTTGATATTGAAGACTATCTAAATTAATGGATATTTGTTTTTATCAGATTTCTAGAAATTAATTTATTTATATACATTATATATTCATTGCACAGTATTATACAATTATTATCATACAGCATTATACAATAGAGTATATATGTGTATATATGTGCAAATGATGTTGATATCTCTTCTAACTGATAGATATTGGTTTGGAAAAATTTTATTTAAACAGGGTTTATTAGTCTGTTTCACTTCTGAAAATATACTAGATCCTAAACCTGGAATAAACAAATCTCAATAATTTATTCAATTGTTTCAGGCATCTATTTAAGAAAACACTGATCCATTTCCATTTTTGGAAATTGATATTTACTTTTAACCTTGCAGCAATTAAAAAGATGATCTTTCACATACACTGGCTGCAATTAATAAGCTGACAACCTATTGATTCTAAATAAAAATATAATTTTCATTAAATTTCCTCCCACAGTCCTGGCAGACTGTATGGCACCCCAGTTTTGACAAATGTAAGTACTGTAAGTAAGCAAATGAAGGAATTTTTTAAATCAAATTCAGTACTGTATAGGAAAACATTTTCTATAAACAATAGTAGTGGTGATAATAGGGCAAAAGTGACTAATGGGTTGAATATTGTTCTCCCAAACCTCATGTAAACCCAGAATCTGAAAATGTGACCTTAGTTGAAATTAAGGCCTTTGCAGATTTAGTTAAGGATCAAAATATAATCATACTGGATTAGGGTAGACTCTAAATCCAGTATCAGTTCTTACAACAGATAGAAAGGACAATTCGAGATAAAGAAAAGAAGACCATGTGAAGATGGAGGCAAGGATTAAAGGGATGCAGCCACCAAACAAAATATGCCCTGGATTGCTGGAGAACACAAAATAGAAAGATAGGAAGCATTCTAGACAGGCTTCTTCCCTAGAACCTTTAGAGGGGCATAGTCTTGATGATATGTTTATTTCAGACTCATAGCCTCCAAAATAGCAAGAAAATAATTTTCTATGATTTCATGGTGCCAATTAGTGGTAATTTACTATATCAGGCATATGAACCAAATAGAGTGACATATCACAATTTAGATATGTTCTGTGTTTGGACAGGTTTTGATGTCATGGTATCTGAATCAAATTATATGGGTGAGTATCTTAGTCACTTTGTTCTCACTGAGACAAAATATTCAACACCCACTACTTAAAGGAGGAGAGGTTTATTTAGGCTCATGGTGTCAGTCTATAGTCTACTGTCTCCAATGCAGAAATGGTATGGTGAAAGGGCCTGGTGGAGGATAGCTGTTAAATCCAAGGCAAACAGAAAGGAGAGAGAGAAGGGAGGAGCCAGGGACATGAATAATCCTTTCAGGACATGCCACCAGTTACCCACACTAACCTGGCCATGCCTTCTAACAATGTCAGCATGAACTAATCCGCTGATGAGTAATGGCACCCCTATGATCCAATCTCCTGCAAACGCTTGAGATTTTGATGACATTTTAGATCTAAACCATCATAATGATCCACATATTCCCATTCATTTTTCCTATGTGTCTTTTGCTCCATGCCTGCCAGTTTTCACAAGAACATAGTTTCAGCAATCATCTTCTCTACACCAAGATTTCCTAACTACAGGATCAATTACCTTTAATGTATCCTGGGAAGTAAAAGAATGCTCTGATTCCACCATTTGAGTACACTTTGTCTTGAAGCTCACAATACTTGTCTCTGACCCTTTTGTGTAACATTTTGTCTCCACTATCAACAATTGAATTCTTCCCACTTCTTCTTAAACCTTTCCAGACTTATTTTGCCCCCAATATTCCACAAAAACACTTTTGGCAGGACAATCGGTACATTGACAAATCTATTGAAAATTATCAGTACTTAACTTTTCCTTTACAAATTCTTAGAATTTTAAATTCATTAAAAATATATATTTTTTGCTTTGTTAGAGAAGGCACTTTCTGTCCTTTTCTTTTTACTTCATGATTTTCTTGGAGCTGACCTAAACTCAGAAATCAGTTTTTCTGATTTCTAAAAGGAGGGATGCCTCATGCTTCAGGTCTCATACCTCATTTCTTCCTTATCTGTCTTTTTTAATGATAATCTCATTTAGTCTTATAAAAGAATTCTTTAGAAAGAATAAATGCCTTCTCTTTTCTTCCTCCTTTCTGATGCTTTGACTCTGAATACAAAGGTTCAAGCACCAGAAATTATCTCATCCCAAAAGATATACTTGAGAATGAAGGTCATGATGGCTCTCCTCACAAAGAGCAGAAATTTGCCTCTCTGGTGACTTCCCTGCCACAACATAACAGATTTGAAGTACTTTCCTTGTTAATTGTTTACACTACTATCTTCAAATCTCCTTACTATGATAAAAATATACTGTACTGAACTGGTACTTTACTTTTCATCTGAAAATAAACTGCTTAAAGTAACAGAATTTTTAAAAATTAATTTGACTAAATACAAGATATTAGGTAGCAGAAACAGTAACGATAGACATTGTAGGCCAGGATTTTATTAATCTGCAATCGATTTTTACATATAACTTGTTATACTTTGAAAATCCAGGTATTGCCCTTTACTTTTCACTAAGAGAAATACTTCAAATAATAAAATTTGATGAAGGCATCTATCCCTCAGAACCTATGAGATAGATAAGACCAAATTAAAACCAGAAAGTCTTCAAAGATTGATAAGTTAAAATACATCTACATATAGAATGAATGAATATTCTGTGATTTGAAGACTGAAATAGTCATCTGCTTTTTCTTTTCCTTAAACTAAATGTGTTATAAATAATAGGGGTAAAGTCATAGCCTTAAGAAATAGGAGTGGCACCCCATCATTAAAAGGTCATCAATCTTTTGAAAATAAAAAAAGTGGACGTTTTGGCTTTTCATTTAAATGTATTGTTTTTAAATGACTTTAATGTACCTACACTTTAGTTGTGGGTATGATTAATTAGCCAAATATGCAGGCATGTAATTCCCAATGATCATGTTCAAATTTAAAATCCATGAGAATATAGAGAAGACATGATTTATACTTTTGCACAGTTAGGACTGTTGAAGTTTTTATTAAAACTTAGGTCTTGGACTCCTTGGAAGTTAACTTACAGCTGATTACTTAATGAAACTACAGAAGAATTTATTTTCTGGAAAGAATATTTCAAGGGAGAAAGGGAATCATGAGACTCTCTGGGTTATAAAGCAGGAAATACTGGTATCATTTTGGATCTAGTAGGTACAATTAGTCAGACTCCAAAGGATTTGACTAACAACTCAAGAGCCTTCCAGGTGTGTTTACAAAAAGACTTACTGAGGTTGAGAAAGAACTAGTGATTTTTTCCCCATATGTAAACATCACAATTTATTTTATTGAGGATTTTTCCTGCAATAAAGAACTTGTAGTGTGGAACCAAGTGGCTTTACAGAGAAGAGGCCAATGGAGCGGGGGAGGGGGATCCACTGGATTGCTGCTGGGGCGTGGGCTGATTCAGTGTTTTCAGCTGGACTGGCGACCTCAGGGCCTCGTCTGCAGACCTGCCTGTCTGCAGCGGGCTGATTTGGTGTTTTCAGCAAAACTCCTTTCTTTTTATATTTTTATAGATGTAATATTTAAAGCCAAATAAACCTACATAGTATCTGATACGTAGCTCTCAATATATGATATCAATTATAGGCAAGTAACTTCACCTTTTTGAGCTGCATTTCTTCAAATGTAAACGCAAATGTGTAATTGAAAAATAGCCTGAAGAGTGATGTATGTAAAAATCTGAACTACTCATAATAATGACCTATAAATAAAAGTCATGCAATGAAAATTAATTACCATTTAGAAGACAAAATAGAGAAACAAATTTCCACTTCCAAAAATAGCAAAATAGCTGGAATGGGAATAACCTTTCTATACCTGTTAATTCCAAACATTGGATAAAATTTAAAAACAAAAAAGAGCAGCAATATTGTCAAGTCCTTTGAAAGTCTCTATAATCTAATAGAAAGTGGGCAGTGTAACCTCAAAGATGGAAAAGACAAAGACAAAAATTTTACTGAATGAAATAGTGGCTTTGGTGCTGGGGACTCTCCCAAGTCTGAATAATTCAGAAAATACGGTCATAAATATAAAAGCACAGGTATATTGACCCGAGAATTCAAAGAATAAGTAAGATTGGCAAAGTAACTAAAAATGGACAATATAGAAAAAAAGAGCTATGCAGAACGAAACTCACAAATCTTCATATAACTTCTCCAAAATATTTCAATGAACCCTGAAATATGCACGAAAATTACTACAGGAAACACAGGGAGAAGGATGAGGGCCAGAGATTTATCTCAGTAGCACCATGCCTACCTGGCAAGAGCCAGGTCCTGAGTTCAATCCCCAGTACCAAAGTGGGGCGGGGGAGAGAACGATGATAATAGAAAGGCAACGATGAGGTGAGAAAACACAGAGAAACCAGCACCACATGACGTCACTGTTGGGTGGGCCTTGAGAAACCGTTGTATAAAATCTGATAGTAGATGGTGTCTAGCAGAGGCTGGAGAGAATATTGAGGAGAGATGGATCAGAAAAGTTAATCAATGGGAGTAAGTCATAGTTAGATGGGAGTAAGACGCTCTGGTTTGCTATTGCACAACAGATGACTATATATAATAATAATGTAGTGTATATTTCAAAAGCTAAAATATAAGAATTTGAACTTTTCACTATAAAGAAATGATAAGTGGATAAATGATAAGAGGATAGATATATGCAACCTGATTTAAATAGTATACCATATATACATTTATTGAAATATCACATGGTACCCAAAAATTGATGTTTTATACAATAGTTAAAGTAAATTTAAAGTTATAAAAAGATTTTTGCCCCCACCAAAAAGATACTATATGTATGACTTGTGCTCCAAGAATGCTATTATGTAGTCTGACATCAATCTAACCAGAATGAGTAAAAATCTAAACAGTAATAACTCCAAGTCTGGTGAGTATGCAGAACAATGTAAAAGCTTATATTTGCTGGTAGAATTGTAGAGGGGGGAAAATGGCTTTCTGTTACCCCCTAGGTTCCTTGGCTGGACTATGAATTACATTTATGAAAGAAAAGAGAAAGATTTATTATAAATATTCTCATGGTTTTGCAGGAACCCCACAAAAATATGTGACTCAAAAATACACCAGGTGATTGAATTTTGCATAGCATTCTGTGATACAGAAAAAGGATTTGGTATTTTAGGGGATGATGGAGACAAATTATAGGCAATACAGAGCAGGGAATTCAGGGTGAATAAATGTGGGCTTTTATGCACATGAAGGTCTCACAGAACAGTTTTCTTCAAGTTACAAATTACTAATGAAAATTACCTTTCTAGATGAAAATTTCCTTCTCAAAAGGTTAATTTTTCAGAGCTACACCTGTATTCTTAAAATAATCAACTTTAAATGATCAGTATGTTAAAGAGTTCTATTTGGGGATGGCATAATTTGTTCTGCAGTCAAATTTTGGAATTCTTCATACTGAGGTCCAGTAGAGTAAAAAAAATCAAGTCTATGACACAAAATATTTAAGTATTTCTTTAAAAGTTTAAACTCAAAGATTATAAGAGTGGACAATTACACTTCTAGATACTTGCCCAAGAGAAAGGAAACCTAAGGCAACAAAATTACTTATAAACCTATGATAATACAGAAAATCCTTAATAGCTCCAAAGTGATGAAATTTACTCTACATAGCTATCCACGTGGATAAATACTCTAATTAAATCCTGTGCAGTCATACAATGGAATATTACTCAAAATTTAAGCAGTGACATTAACACATATCAAAAAACATGCTGAAAAAAAAGAGGCAGAGAAAAACA